>NC_087445.1:38892130-40256297 GCF_036321535.1 Camelus dromedarius | reverse complement strand
TGCACAGCAAAGGAAACCAGAAGTAAAACAAGACGACAACCTACGGAATGGGAGAAAATTTTTGCAAATGAAACCGACAAAGGCTTGATATCCAGAATATATAAGCAGCTCATACGACTCAATAAGAAAAAAAATAAACAACCCAATCCAAAAATGGGCAGAAGACCTAAACAAGCAATTCTCCAAGGAAGACATACAAATGATCAAAAGGCACATGAAAAAATGCTCAATATCACTAATTATCAGAGAAATGCAAATCAAAACTACAATGAGGTATCACCTCACACCAGTCAGAATGGCCGTCATTCAAAAATCCACAAATGACAAATGCTGGAGAGGCTGTGGAGAAAGGGGAACCCTCCTACACTGCTGGTGGGAATGCAGTTTGGTGCAGCCACTATGGAAAACAGTGTGGAGACTCCTCAAAAGACTAGGAATAGACTTACCGTACAACCCAGGAATCCCACTCCTGGGCTTGTATCCAGAAGGAACCCTACTTCAGGATGACACCTGCACCCCAATGTTCATAGCAGCACTATTTACAATAGCCAAAACATGGAAACAGCCTAAATGTCCATCAACAGGTGACTGGATAAAGAAGAGGTGGTATATTTATACAATGGAATACTACTCAGCCATAAAAACCGACAACATAATGCCATTTGCAGCAACATGGATGCTCCTGGAGAATGTCATTCTAAGTGAAGTAAGCCAGAAAGAGAAAGAAAAATACCATATGAGATCGCTCATATGTGGAATCTAAAAAACAAAAACAAAAACAAACAAACAAATAAACAAAAACAAAGCATAAATACAGGACAGAAATAGACTCATAGACAGAGAATACAGACTTGTGGTTGCCAGTGGGGTGGAGGGTGGGAAGGGATAGACTGGGATTTCAAAATTGTATAATAGATAAACAAGATTACACTGTATAGCACAGGGAAATATACACAAAATGTTATGATAACTCACAGAGAAAAAAATGTGACAATGAGTGTATATATGTCCATGAATGACTGAAAAATTGTGCTGAACACTGGAATTTGTCACAACATTGTAAAATGGTTATAAATCAATAAAAAATGTTAAAAAAAAAAAAAGATAAATCAATTCAGGTAACTCTTCTGCTTAAAACTTTTCAATGACTTCCCTTTGGACTTTAAAGAAAATCTAATGTTTTACTGAGGCCTATAAGATAATAGCACTTCTCAAATTATCTATGACAAAAGACCAGTTTCTTTTTTTTTTTTTAAACTTCTAATCCCTCTCTGATGGATACTTTTATAAGATATAATAAAAGTAAATTACTAGAAAAAAATGAAATCAGAAAAAAAGGACATCAAAATACAAGTCCTTTTTTTTTTATCAGATTGAATAGATATAAAATCACTCTGTCAAATCGTTTTAAAGATTCTAAGTGCCTTCTTTCATTGTATTTATCCTATCAAGGGCCAGTTCAAGGACTGGCACTGATGTAGATAATCTGGCTCCTGCCTAACTCTCCAACTTTGTCTTAAGGATTCTCTTTCTCCTTCAATCTGCTCCAACTCTACTTTCTATATCTTAAACAGTACATGTTCTTTCCAGCTTTAAGGCATATTCTTTTCCCTGGAATCTGAAAGCTTCCCCATCCTCCACTTCTCTACCTGAAGAGTTCCTTCTCATTCCATCTCATTTTAACTCCATCTTGTCCAATGACTCTAACCTGAAGTAGCCCGTTATTCCCTAACACAGCACCTAATCCATTTCTGTATACCACCACCAATATCTGCCATTTACTAGGCACCTCATAAATATGTTACTTGATTGAATGAATGAATACATGAATGAGCTCTTCTGACACAGTCCACTAATAGCCATGCTATCTATCCTTAAACATTCAGCATTTCGACAAAAGCAACCCAGTCAAAACAAACAACAAAAGTATACGATTATTCTATGGTTTTGTTCAACTGTTTATTTAAATTCAAAATACCTTGAAGGACAGTACTAAACCCAAAAGTATTATATTAATGACACAACTGCCTGCCATCAACTGACCTCAACAGTGCTTCTGTGCAAAAGAAAAATCATTCTGAGTTTCTTCCAACCTTTTGAGTAACTTCAAAAATACTTTTTTACTGACTAAGCATAAGCATGTGACAGTTACACGCAATTCAAATAACAGCATTAACCCACGGGGTCAACAATTTAGAGTCAAGATTTGAAATAGCACAACTAAGGAAGGAGAGGAGACCAACACTATAATTTTTTGTTTGTTTCATACAGTTTAATGATTTTTTAATTTTGTCTTTTATTTGTAGGCTGTTGTATTATAACCTAAATATGAAAATAAGTCAATCAAAACCAAAAAATCTTCTCCAAGCATATAAAGATTCTTTAAATCTTTGTCAAGAGAAAGACTTGATAAGCAGGTGGTACCATAGCTGACTAATCTGAAAAAAATGAAATGTAATTTAATTTCTCCACTGTTATCCTAGAGAAATTCAATTAATTTTTATGCATGCAAAAAATATTTTTCAAGATACAACGATTCACATTTGAAACATTAAATAAGGGATTAGGAGATCCTCAATTTAGAGGGTGGGGGTTAGAGGGAAAGTGTGGGAGATAAATTGCAGAAGCCTCAAAGCCAAAGCTAAAGAGTAAACATGAGCCAAGAATTAGATTTCAGAATCTCTGACCAAATAACAAAGGAGTTGGAGAACTCAGGAAAGGTCCCACTTCAGCACTCCCAGGAATGTCTAATTTTCCTTTTCCAAGGTCAAAGGGTCTAAGCAGAAATGAGGGAGAGGAAAGGGGTCGCCTCTAGATCCTTCCCCAGAGCCTACTCTCAGACTTCCATTATTTAAGAGGCTACCACCAAAAGAAACTCTTTCTAAAACAAACATTAACCAAGTTCTGTTTAAGGACTTATCTTTCATCTTTCCTCTTTTAGATTGTAAACTCTTTTAGGAAAGAGAGCTTGTCCTCAGATTCTCTTCTTGTAACTCAGCTAGAGCGCTGCCTCATATACAGGAGAAGCTCAAAATATCGCTGAGAGAATGAATAAATGACTTAGTGCTTGAGTGTTCGTCAAATGATATATACAGCTCTGTTCAAGTCGAAAATACACTGAATCCAGTTTAATACAAAGCTTTGCACTAAATGCGGAGAGGAAGGTAACTATAAAGATTAACTACAGCTCCTGCTCTCTAGAAACACACAGTCTAACTAAAGAGTCAAACATGCTCAAGAGCCGATGTCAACAAAATAGTGGAGTAGGCAGCTCCCAGATCTCATTTCCCATAGAAAAAATGCAAAACAGGCAGAAACCATCAGAATCACCTTTGTCAGAACTCTAGCGAACAAATACTGAGTCAAGAAAAAGGCACTTCAAAATGTTAGGTACGTTTTCTGATAATTTTACTTGTCCTTGTCTGTCACTCCCTGTCACCGCAGTGGTTTTGGTTTTCAAGCAGTGGATGTCTGTGTTCCCAGTATGGTACTCTCTTCCCTGGTCCAGGAGGGAGCAGAGCAGAGCTTATTCACAAATTGTGTATATCTATTCTAACTCTACAGGATTTAGTCTCGGGGTACTGATATAAGACAGTCTACTGTGTTTTGCCTAACTCAGAAATCGAGCCAGCAAAGCAGGTAGCACTGCTCACAACCACTGCAAGCTAAACTAACAACTCACAGATACCTGGGGCAACATATTACAGTCTAAACATACAACAGACTGCTTAAGGCAAAAGTTAGGGAAAGTGTTTTGCAATATTACGACATTCAAAGCAGCCATGTACACTGGCACTTTGGACCTCTTGATATAAATGACATAAACAAGCATTTTAAAAATGGCCAGTTCCATATAACTCACAAAATAAGCAAATCTTTATATAAGTTCTTATATTTCCTTGATTTGTACTGTCAGGCGTCTGCTTGAGAAGCAGTTATTTGACTTCAGAATCCAAATAATATTGATCATACCTCAGCAACACCCACAACTAGCCAGAAGTAATCCTCTTTCCTGGAAATCTGAAAGATCGTTGGATGTCTATTTCAGAACTACTCATTATATATACGTATGTAATATAACTTGTATATATAATTTTTGTGTATGTTTAACATATACATTAATTATATATGGAGAGAGAGAATACATAATAAGAAATACACATTTGGATAAGTAGTATATATTTGGTCTCTCTCCTCCTTTCCTGGCACACAGTTCCTAAAACCCACATAACCTCTTAAGTGATGTGTCTTTTTTGTATGTTAATGACACGACTCACAGTTGGGGGTGCAAAGGGGCACCAGGGATTGAGCTAGTCAATCATGCTTTTGTAATGAAGCCTCCATCAAAAACCCTAAGGGAAAGGATCTGGAACTTCTGGGTTGGTAAACACAGGGCCCTGGGAGGCTGCACACTCAGAGGCAGGGAACCTCCTTGTCCCATCCCCCACACCAGCCCCAGGCAGCTCTTCCATCTGGCTGTTAAGCTAATAAGAAAACGGTTTTCCCAAGTTCTGTGAGCCATTCCAGCAGACTATCAAGCTTGAGCAGGAGTCATGGGTGTATCTGATTCATAACCAGCTGGTCAAAAGCACAGGTGACAACCTGGACTTGTGATTGGCATTCGACGGGTGGCCAGTAGCAGTCTTGTAGGACTGAGCCCTTAACCTGTGGAACAGTGTAAGAATTTAATTGAATTATAGGACACCCCGTTAGCCTCCAGACAGTTGGAGAATTGCTTGGTGTGGAAACTCCACACACTGGTGCTAGAGAGTGCACAGTAAAGGAAGTGGAGTTTTCCCTTTTGGCCTCCATTGAGGTCTATCCCAAGTTTTGCAAACAAGTGAGACCAAGTGGTTGAAACCAGGCTGACCAGTACTCGTCTGTTCGCTAAGAAGGCACTTACTAGGTGGCTGACGCGCCGCCCACGCTTGGTGTGGAGGCCGCGCTCCAGTCCCCGAGGGCGGGGACCTTGAGGGAGAAGAAGCCGGCAGCGCGGGACTCCTCCGCGAACATGTGGCAGCAGCAGGGGTGCTCGCTGCCAGGCGAGAGAGCGCGGCGGAGCACACGACGTAAGTCTCAGGGAGGCCTTGCGTCCCAGGTGGTGACGCGCCAGGTGCGCAGCGACGCGATGCCCGGGCAGCGCCGCACGTGGTGGATCGCGACCTCTTCCACCCGATCTCGCGAGGAGAGCGCGGAGCAGCGCGAAGAGGGCTGGACGCCCGGTCCTGCACAGGCCCGCCCGGCGCTCCGGCGCTCCTGCGCTCCAGCCCCTTTCGTTGTGATTCTGCCCTCGGGTCCCCCTCTCCCCTTGGAGGGTGGGCGACAGTGGCCCACGCGGACCCCAACCTAGACCTGCCAGGCTGCTGAACGCTTGTAGAAAATCACATTTTTACGCCTATAGCTCCTTTATCAACCCAGCTGGGGGCAGAGATCCGTGCACCTGGGCCTTGGTTGTGTTGCCACAGAAATGAAGGTTTCCAAAGTAAATGGGAAAATATTTGAAGGACAGGCAGGGCATGGGCTCAGAAAGGCCCAAGTGGACATGGGAAGTTACAGTTCAAACACCTGTTCCACTCCTGCTGCTTCACCCACCCCCTGGTGAACACGGAAATAAAGGGAAATCTGATTTGCTTTCAATTAAAAAAACAAAAACAAAAAACACTTATTAGAAGTGTATGTAAATTTACATAAATGTACATAAAAGCCTTTTCATAATTGCCAACAACTGGAAAACAACCCAAATGTTCAGCCACCAACTATGTTACATTCATAAAATGGAATATTACCCAGCAATTTAAAGAAAGGGGCTGTTGATACGTGGAACAAATTTGGGTATCTCAAAGGCATTATGCTGAGTCAAAGAAGTTTGTCTCTATAGATTACACACTTTATGGGTCCATTTATATGACATTCTGGAAAAGACATACTGGGATGAAGAACAGATCAGTAATTACCAGTAGGTGGAGGAATTGATAGTAAATGGAGTAATAGATGGGATGGAGTAGGGGGAAGAGGGTGACTATAAAGGCACAGCACGGAATGTTATTCAGGGTGACAGAACTGTTCTGTATCTTGATTATGGTGGTGGTTACACAAATATATACATGTGTTAAAATTTATAGAATTTTACAATGAAAAGGGAAGGGTAAGTCAATTTTACAGTATAACCTTTTTTTAAGCACTTACTTCAGGTACTATGTTACATGAGGTAAAAGCAATGAGCTCAATGAGATACAGAGTGAATGTAAACACAAAGTAACTATGGCACAAAAATATTTGATATATGATAACTGAAAAGTAAAAACAGCAAATGTTACAGGAAATTAAGGGAGAAAGAGAACCTTTCCAGCTTAACTAAACAGAAAATGCTTCAGAGCAGAGGTTGCCTTGGATTTCCATTTGAAAAGCAAGAAAAGGCAGATGATCATTCCCTGTGGAAAAAGGTCATTTAGATAATCATGTCAAGTGTGCAGGGAGGAATGCAACATAAATTGCCTGAGGGCAGAACTCTGCTTAGTTAGATGATAAGGAATTTGGGGAGAGCTTGGACTGAGGTGCTGGCCATCCAGCACAGCAAGCCTTTCCAGTAAAGGTGCCCTGGAGACCATGTAGGTTATCCTGGTCCACATCTTCATTTTATTCCCACCAACTGAGTTTCTTGCCTCACTTATAAACATGGGACATATTTTCATCTTCTTTGCTGCAACTTTGGCTCTTCCTAATTATGCTGTCTTTTACCTGCAGTTTGCCCTCAGATCTCCAAGAACATGCCTTCTCAGCTTACTTAACTTACCAGCAACCTCTACTCAGATGGTACCTCCAAAACAGGGATACGAACTCCTCCTACAGAATCCAGGCAGTAGTTGTGGAAATGGAAAGGAAAGCACAGATTTGAGAGACATCACTATGGAGTAGGATTGACAGGACTGGGTTGTAAACTGGATGCAAGGGATAAAGGAACAGGGAAGAGAAAACAAATACAGGTTTCTTTAGAACCTTGTACATAGTGATAACTGTATTATTATCCAACAATTACATTTAAATATTAGTTTGCTTTAATCAATATTTATAAATGAAACCAATTTCTCTTTCTTAAAAAGATACATACAGGGCAATAAAACAATATTTGAGAACAGGCCATCCCAACTTAAAGTAAAAACTTAAAAGTATTTTAAGCAACAGCATGAGCAATCTAAATTTTTTAAAAGATCAAATAATAGACAATCCCTCCGATCACAGTTAAAAACTTTCTATTTGTGTGGAGATGAGGAAAGAATTTCATGGATTTTACAACATAAGGAACAAGAAAGTAACATATAATTGAAGTATTCTTTAAAAATGAATATTGGTGGCTTTTCTCACAATAAAGAAATTATGTTGAAACAGAAATAAAAATGACATGTAGAGAATAAAGTGTGTTATACAACTTGCAGTAAAAAGGACAATTTAATAGTACTGGATGTATATTGTTACGGTTTTAGTACGAAACCACAATTGAATGCAACATGAGGTTTTTTCCTATTTGTATGAATTTACAGGAAATCATTACTAACACAGCAATAAAAATATATGCAAGCCATTAAAATAAGCAAGGCACATCAATAAAAACTGAAGAAGTGAAACTGGCCTTTTATTCTTACTCACTTGAAGTCATTAAAAAGTTTACTGGGCTCTTGGCTCAAAGGAAAACGTAACAGGCACAAACATTTAACTATTTACCATGGTTTCATTCTTAGGATTCCTCAGTAGGTTTAAGTAACAATGCTGTTAGACAAGTATTAAGTAAAACCATTCAACATATTTAGCTATTATTCTTCAACTTTAAAAGGAAGCATGATAAACACAAGGATGTTCATCAATATTTGCTGAATATACAGCAGTATTCATTGCTGACAGATCAAACAGAAAGCACAGTGAACACTGGTATTCTGCAACAGGACAGAGTCTATGGAATTGAGTCATCCTGTTATTGTAGTAACTCAGACACCATAAAAATTAGGACACAAGAGTTTCAACTCCTTTTCAACTAGGATAGGTAACAGGGGCCAGCCCTAAAACATGGGTAATAAACTCAACTGTTTCAAATTTCACTTTGGCTAGCATCTCTCAACTTCTTCCCGTATTAACCTTTCATCAGGAGATAAAAGTAAAAAAAGAAAATCAATTGATTGGATCAGGTCTTTCCCTTTCCCCCTGTGTGTGGCTAAAATGTAGCTGGAGAAAAAGAAAAGAGGGTGGAGAGGCAGAGCTGAAAATAAGGAACTTGGAAAATCCACTAAAGAAAAAAATGCTCACAGTAGGAAAACAATCTCTCACACAGCAATATGATCTAGAAAGAAACACCCACAGCAGCTATTTCAAACCTTCTGCATCTGGTTCCTCATTGGTGATTAGCTTTTTAATATGCTGTTTCTACTAAGAAGTCATTTCTGGTCCCCAAGCTCCGTCTATTAAAAGTGGAGAGGGGCCGGGCTTTGGACTAAATAAACAACATCTGAGGACTGATCAAGGACACAATCTAAGAACAATTCTCTATAAAAGCAGTTATTTTTCTTGCCGAAATTTCCTAGAGGGGAATAAATGCTAAATGATTAGACGTGGCAGCAGCAGTAGCAATAGTGATAGTAGTAGCAGTAAAAGAATTCACATAACAGTACAGAAGAAACCATTGCTAACTAATAATGAAAAAATAGAGACAGAGAGAGAAAAGGCACAATTTCTAATTTTAAGAGGGAGAAGAAAGGTATTCACAACGTTGATACAGTATCTGGTGACCGAACAGTTAAAAATGTGAAAGTCGCATGACTCATAGAAAAGCCATCCCCTCCAGCCCTGACGAATGCAGATCTAAAGATATAGTAAAAAGCTCCCACTACACCACACCACACTCATACTCAGCTGGGTCAAAGTAGAAGACCTCCAAGTGCCCTTTCATCCTGAGATCCAGTTCTGAGATTAAGCACAGGGGTTCTTCATGTGTCCTGCTGCAGATAAGGGGTATTACATGCTGGAAAACTGACACAGCAACCACGAGTCATGCTGTAAGGTGAGGTTCTCAAAACTTAGATCCTTGATCGAGGTCCTCTGAAAAATTGATGCACCAATGACACTTGCCTTCACACAAGGAGCCAATGTAACCTGATCCTCATTGCAGGTGCATCAGGGGGCCCAAGGGACCTGGCCAATGTCACAGGGCTCAGAAATGACAGACTGAGGGCTACGGGCAGAACTGCGAATAGCGTCACCTGCCAGCTGCAGCAGGCAGCAGGTGCACGGGCTCAGGAGTCAGCCAGACCTGCATTTCTACCTTCAAGCAGTGTGATCTTGAGACAGTTACTTAACTGCTTCAAACCTCAGCTTCTCAGTGAAAAGACAGGGGCATTAATGTTCGCTGCCCAGGGTTACTGTAAAGATCAAATGACATCACATCTATGAAACTGCCTAGCACAGGAACTGGCAGAGCAGGCATTTAATAAATGGTTGTTTTATTTAATTTTATGTCATTTTAAGGGAGGAGGAATGTAAAGGTTTGTTATTAAGAAATAAGGAGACAGAAACCATAAATTTGTGGTCTGCAATTTTTCCTTCACTTAAGAAAACTGTTTACCAAAGCTATATTTTCAGTTAAAATATGAAGAGCAGAATCTTTCGCAATACTTCTTCCACCAAGACCTCAACTTTTAGTAATCAGATACTTTGATGTTCAGATGCATGATGTATGGCTGTCTGGATATTACTGCTACATACATATTTACAACATAAATTTCAGGAGAACAAACAAAGTCAGGGTCAACAGGGAAATGCTGATGATCAGATGTAAATGTTAGGCTCATTGAAGCCTCTCAGAAATTATCGTTTACAAAGATAAGATGAGAAATACATGGTTCACAGAAGAAGAAATACCAGTAAATCAGAAATTCTACACAATAAAGAACATTTATGAAGACAGTTTATATGAAAACATTTTACTTTCCTCTGCCTAAAATTATCTCAGATTTCATTTTCTGCATTATTTCCAGTTTGCTTTTTAGGTTGAAAAAATAGGGTCACCATTGCTTTGCTCTCCATTTCCCTTTGGGTACCAACATGGCCAATTCCATTTTTAAAAAGCAGCCAATGAGGGGGCTCACTGAAGAAACACAGAAAACTGGCAACTGTGATGCATGACAGTCCAACAACAAATAATTTGCAACAGACCAGTCCTAGAAAGAAACTAAAATGGGAAACTATGATAAAAACTGTCCTTTGCATAAGGTTACTGGGCCTATTATTGGACATGTTATCTCGCTGCCCAAGGGGCTGGAAGACATTTTCTATGTAAAGGATGCAATGGCTGGGAAGGAGTTCAGACCACAGTGACTGTCAGAAAGCTCAGGTTACAGCAAAGCCTCCAAAGTCATTTCTAGAATATAATCAAAGCCCTCCTCTGCACAGAGTCAGAGTGGTGGCAAGTCCCTAGAACTGAATATTGTTGCTGAGTTCAGCATTAAACAATCTCTGAGAAAGCTCAGATAAGCGAGACTGAATAAACAAGAAGCAAAGTAAATTTTCCCATGGAGTTTCAACCACAGCTAAATGTGTTGTGCTGTTTCAACCAAAATAAATCAGGCATATACCTAAGTCTGCCCTCCACTGCCCCTTCCCCACCCCAAAAAAACCCCATATATAGTTGGCCAACTTTCTAGAATTCTCATAGGTTTGATAATGTTAAAAGCAATGACAGCAAAGCCCCCATTAGTCTTTCTCTCAAATACATTATAACTCTACATCAAGCACATAGTATTTTCATAAAAATTATCTATATTCTTACAAACTGTATTATCTCTACTGATGTTAAAAAAAAAAAGTTAAAGAATGCTTAGTTGGCATCTATCCTGATTACCCCAGGCCCAAAGTACACAAAAGCAAAAAGTTAAGAGATTTCCAAAAGCTTTTTATTAGGGCACAAACCCCATTTGGAAAAAACAAATCCTTAAAAGGTTCTGTGGGAATAGAATTCCAACAAGAATTTCATATCTTCAAGTTTATGCTTACAAAGAAATATAAATTCATCCAAATTTAATGACATACTTGTTTTGAAAATAAAATACACCCTTTTTTACTTATTTCAGATTTTGTGCTCATCTTTTGCTGTCACGACTTGTATAGCAGTCTTTCTACAAAAATTGATTGGGCTATTGGATAGACCCCAAACAGGTTTCTCAGGGTATCCTTTCTCAAAGCACCCACGGAGAGAAAAACCAAAGTCACAGACAGAAGAAACTCCTCTAGAGGCAGTTATTCATTTCCTGAGCTAACCCACTTCCTTTTCAGAAATTTCCTTCTCTTCACCAACGTGTTTTTTGAAAATAGCATCAAAGTCTTCTTGCAAAATATACTTGTGGGCCTGGGGCCTGGAATATAGGCAAATGCCAATGGCCAAGTCATTTTTTTTTTAACAATTTTATTAAAAATGTAGATTCTTACCTCATTACATGCACCATACAATTTTCAGGTGGATCAAAGTTTTAGCTATTAAAAATTGAAATAATAGCCAATAAAATTACTGGAATAAAATAAATGAATAGTTACATAATTTTAGAAAGCTAGAGGCCAACTCATGTTTAATATTACCACTGTAGTAATAAAAAATTAGAATCTCAAATGAAGTGTCACTTCAGTGGTACAGAAGGCTCCCTGCAATGTTAAACTGATGTTTTAGAAGAGGAATCCAGATCATTATGAGTGAGAGCCATGTTTAGAGAAAATATATGTTACCAAATTGAAAAACTGAATGTGGAAAAAAGTTTATGGCTCCTGGCTACTCCGTTACGGAAAACTATGGCATCTCCCACAATAAGGGAATCAGCTGTTTAAATCTTTCACACCTTAAGTAAACTAATGAGTTGCTGGGTTTCTTCACATTAAGTACAACACTGGAGATAAAACTGAAAGTCTCATAATTATTAAAGTTAATATATTTTATTGGAAATGTATCTTCTTAGTGATTGTTGTCTTGACTTTAATTGAAGTAGAGATAGAAAGCTGAACAGAAATTTGGCTACTATGATTCTTCCGTGCTAATAATACAAAATATAATTTTTAAAAAATCATATTAGTCTTTGCCTAAATATAAATATAAAAAAGCTTTATTTATTCACCAGCAAAGAGTGATACCAAAAAACAGACAAAAGAAATAGCCTCTTAAAATTTTATTTTTGTCAGCAGAGCTGACGATTTTCTGTGAAGTCTTTTGGTTTATTATTATAATAAGCATTCCCCGCTTGAAAAGTCCACCCAAAATATCTCAATCCTTGAGGTAAAGAACTTTAACTATAAAAGAAATCCTGATATTTTTAAAGAAAAAAATTCTTAAAATTCCTTTAAGCTTGATAAATAGAAATAATATCTTCTTGTTCTACTCTGGTGAACAGAAATGTACTTTATACAGCAGAATATCCAGTCACTTATTGGCAAACTGAAGGTGAGAACTATTCATTTACACACTGCTCAAACACCGTGCAATACTGCCGTGTTCATATAGACTTTTTTTTAAAACAGTTACCAACACTCTTCTGGCAAAGACAAGGTTTCGAAATGGCAAAAGCAACAGAAGTTTTAGATCTCAAAGCTCCAGAGGGGAATTAATCTGAGTCTTCATCATCAAGATAGTCCTCGGCATTGCTTAACGTTCGAACTGCATCTAAAAGGAACAGGGAAAAAGCAAAACAGAGGAATTACAAATAGCTTGGGTTTTGTTTTCACTTTCAAAGCTCCTGACAATTCAACAAACTGGAATTTTCCCTCAGACCTGGGGCCTGTAGTTTCCCTGAGCACCTTTTTCTACTTTTGCTTTCCAGCCTAACTGATCAGTTTCTGCTGCCAGAGGCTGACAAATAAATTTGTCTGCATGCGACTCAGATGTGCAGGGAAGTAAAGCACATGGTGCTGATGAGTGCCCCTCACGCCAGATATGACCAGCCACGTGCACCACAACCCTCGTGGAACACAGCAGAAGCCTGTCCGCTCTGACAACTGTGCTTCCAGCCTCCTCTCCCAATGACAAGTGCACAGATGGCTTCAGTCAGTCGACCTGAAGGCAAGGTCCCTGGGTAGAAAGACGACTAGTGAGGGGGGAGAAAGGAAAAGAAGAATGAAAACACACAAGCTACAGTTTCATTTTCAAAAACACTGATAAACGAAGTATACTCAGAAGCCAAAGAAACTGAAATAAAAAATAAATAAAAGTCTTAAAATAGAAAAAGCTAGACCTCAGCAAATGTTAAGTCAACCCTGCCCAAGGTTCAAAAGGAAGATGTCTGCTCTTTAACTGTTCACCTGTCCAGTCAACTTCAAACTGCCTAGTCAAATTCCTGTAGCCACAGGTTACACGAGGTGTAACTTGTCAAGGGGAACACTGAAATACAAGTAGAACCACATTGTTAGAGCTCAATTCATGTGTTGTAACACCCATATCACTGTCTCTAAATCCATGCTCTTTGGAGACAGGACTGATTCCAAGTCTTGTGCAGAAACTATAAAAGGCGTACCTGAAACCTCTTATACTGTAAAACAAGGATCCTATCAAAGATAGCGTCATTTCAGAAGGGCTCAGGATCCAACCAGAAGAGGCCTCCACTAGCCACAGATAGGCTATCAGTACGGAAATTAACTACACTGGATTAAAACACAGAAAATATTTCCACACACACACCAAAGAGAACTCATCGGTCCTCTTTGGAAAATAATAGGAACCAGTATGATATTTTGAAAACTCTTAAATAAAGGGCAAAAATCAAGCCTTTATTCTGCCCCTGCTATACAGACTATTCCTCTGAGTAACCATCTGACAAGGCAAGGGGGAAATTTTTCATTATAGAATGTTCCAAATACTAACTGAGAAAGGAGTGACAAAATTAGACTATCACTATTTTGCAGCCATGAATGAAATAATGAATCTAGACAATGATCATCAATGGATGCTAACATCACAGGGCGAGTGACAGATATTACGTGATGGAAGAACACAACTTTCTTTACGAAGTATTCTTCCCTCTATCCCTAAGATAGGTAGATAAATAAAATCTGAATCCAGTCAAGCCTCTAGAGTAACACTGATTGACAAACATATCAAGAACAGAGGAACATAGCATCACCATGGGAATGTACACATGCCATGTCTAGACTGGGAAATTCAGGTAAATTGGCTCAGTTTCTTTTGCAAGTAAATTGCAAGGTTAAACAAAGAAGAAGAAGAGGAGAAGGAACGGAAATATTAATTGGAAAAAAAAAACAAGAGACATATCTATCAATTTGGATCCTACTTAAACAAACCATAAATAAATTGATAGATAAACAAGTAAGCAATGAATAAGCAAACAAACATGGAAGAGAAATGGCAAATTTGCACCATCACAAGACTCTTGATGATATAAAGGGCTTATTATTAATTTGAGGTAGGTTAATGATATTGTAGCTTTTTTTTAAGAATCTTTGTGGGTTTAGGAAAATTATTATTGAGAAAAAAGAAGGGACAAGGGAGAGTCAATACATGGGAGGAAGAAACCGATTCATCTTATACGAGAGAGAAGGAAAAGCAGAAGAACACGTAGATGTGAGCAGAACAGAGGCACACTTCAGTGATTTCACACCAGCTTCCAAACTGCTAGACGTCTCCAGGTTGACTATGCTCTTCTCCATTCTCCTTAAGAGGAGTTCTGGAGACCTGGAAGGGAGGAATTTTGTTCTATCCCACACATACTCATGAACTTCAGGACTGGCCATGAACTTGGTAAAAGTTTTTTTAAAAAGCAAAAGGCAGAAAGACAAACAGCAAAGCTCCTCTCCTTTCCACTCTGCTAGACAATCCTGTGTTTTGCGACACTGGAGGTATTCTTTGTCCTTCAACGGTAACTGCAGCTCTTCACTTTAATCTCATTTCTCCTGTTAGCAAGAGAAAAATGACTTGCCATGGTGCAAACTCTGACCGAATGGAAAGCAAGAGACAGCCAGGAAAATAAACTCCTTCTCCTTCCTTCCTTTCATGGACTGCTCTGAGGCACAGCTTCTCTGGAAACTTCTCATATGGCCCAGAGGTAAGTGATGAGCTGAACCTTCATAGCATGTCTTGAGGGCATGACTATTGTGGTAATGCATCTCCTAGCACTGCCTCCCAGCCTCCCCCAACTCACTTCCATTGTTTTCTCAATCTCACTGCCCTGGATTTACAAGTCCCAAATCAAGCACCAGAACTTAAGACAGATGGACAGACAAATAAATGGTGGAAGGACAAACACAGTAACATGGATGAATCTCACAGACAAGTTACATGAAAGAAGCTAGACACCCAAAAGCACATACTGTTTGATTTCATTTATGTCAAGTTTGAAAACAGGCAAAATTAATCTACTGAGAGAAGCAGAGGATACTGAGGGAGGCTTCTGGGGTGTGGGAAGTGTCCTCTGTCTTGACCTGGGTTGTGGTTAATTGTGTAAGCACAGTTTAAAAAAAATTTATCAAGCTGTAGACTTAGGATTTATGTCCTTTACTTAATATAAATTATACTCCAGTTTTTAAAAACTGGAAAACACATTTAAAGGCTCAATCCCCAAGTATGACCTGACTCCATCCCTATATCCTAAAGTTACCCTTCAAGGTAACTGTAACATGTAAATTACTTTGTCCCTACAAGAAACTCAAGATGTGCTTTCAAAAGTGGACAACAATATCAGAATGTACTCTTTCTAGTTTAGCATTCATGCTGGCAATTAGCTCTATGGCCCAATATTCACATTCCAACTAGGATCAAAATACAAATTAAAAAAAAATTTTTTACTGGATGATTGGGGGAATGAAATAAGGAAAAAAAAAGAGAAAAAGGTAACATGAAAATTGAAATATGAAAATGCGTTTCTTGGCTCTTTGTGCCAGGCCCCAAGATTACCTCATTAATGAATTCAGTACAGTACACATTTAGGAAGGTAGACTACAGACATTTGGAGGGAACGGAGAAAAAGACCACCCACATCTCAGCCGTTTTCTACAAAGACTGTGGAAAAGTAAGGAGAAAAAGAGAAAAGTTTGCCACCTGCCTCTTCCAGCTCCAGTTATTCATGTGGAGGCTTCTGGGTGTCGCTCCCTGGAGTGTGAGCAGGTGTGATACTTTCCTTGCCTATCACAAGCCAACTCACAGTGTACATGAGGGTCTGATAATGTTTAGCTCACAGGAAACCTCACTCCTACTCAGTCAAGACATTTTGGAGGCACCCAAGTAGCAACGGGAAGTCAGCGGCAGAGAAAGGAAGTGAGGCCACAGTCCTACTCCTGACCCAACCGAGGTCCACCTCAAGTAAGAGAATCCTCCCACATGGTTACGAATACGGCTTCTCAGTCCAAGTGTAGCTGAGAGCACCACTCAGCTGGCAAACACTTTCCCACTCACCCTATATTCATCTATGCATTAGTAATTACTTTAAAGAAAGAGTGGCTCTGTCAGCGAACATTCATGGCTTAAATAGTTAAGAAATCCTAGACCGCTTAATAGTTTTCATTACACCAGAACAGAAGTTAAGTAAGAATCTGGAACAAACACTTATCTGAAATAAAGGACAAAAGGGACACTGGGTTTGCGAGGAGGACTATGATGGGAATTTGATGACAGGTAAGGAGGATGATTCTGTGAAGCTCCCTGGACAGAGCTTCCCTGAAGACAGGGGGACTGTTTGCTGTTTTTGATTGACAGAAGCAGGAAACTAGGGGACTGACTGTGTTTTGTGGCTTCTGATAGATACGGAATGTGGGACAGCATAATATTGCCTCTTCTCATAAATCAAAGGATACCTGAGGGAGAAATAAGTTTTCCAAGGGTTGAAAAATGAATGAGAATTCAATTGAAATGATAAAAACAGAAATTAGTATCTCATTACCCAAGTTTGACAACTCTGAAAATGATAATACCCTAAGGATAAAATGAAAACACATGCACTTAGCCTCTATAATGGAAGTTGCTAAAAAGCTGTTTTAGTGATTCTCCACCAACATGGATCAGTCTAAACTTGAGACTTCAAGGCAATACTGAAAAAGCCCGGAATGATGAGTAGCAATGCAAAGACCTGCAAAAAGGTGAGTCCTCCTCATACCAGTTCCTTTGTAGAAAATGGTAGTAAGCATGTATCCATTACAGGCTTATCCTTCAAAGTGGTATTAAAGTGCCAAACATGAGATGATAAAGTAGAGTAAGGCTTGAGAAATGAGAAAAAAGAGATTTAATGTTCCCTCCAACCAAATCACCTTCTACCTTTCTTTCTTCCTACCCCTCTGGGTTTCTCACGGGATGGGAGGCTGATGATGAATGAAAAGGGGACAAAGGAGAGGTGGATGGAAAGAGGAGTTCAAAGCACATTTTCCCAGTCCCAGCACTCCTTTCAGGAATCACCATATCAGAATGAATCTGGGGGAACACATTCAACAAGCTAAGTACTAAGAAGTCAAATTAACAGCCAGTCTCTGAATAGTAATCATGAATGATGCAAATGCATTTAACACCTTTTCTTTCCCTTGACACCTTTTCAAAACCACCAAATTTCACTTGTACAGAGTCATATGTGAACTTTTCAAACCTATTTTCCCATGTCAATAGGTATTATCTCTAAAAATGTACACTTTATCTTTAAAAACCACCCTAGAAGGTAAATAGATACCAGTATGTTTACAAAGTCTAGAATAACTTTGATAACAGTTTACTGATACCCTCATTTAAAACAGAAACAAAGTATAATCAGAAAGCTGTTGAGGGCTTAATTTTAAGAATATTTAGAGACAACCACTCACAAAAACATATTTGAAGTGAGGATATGGAAACAATGGCTCTCTGATAAGGACAGTAATGGAAAATAAGGTAATAAGAACTTGATTGCAAGGAACAAAAGAAACACACTAATCATAGCAAAAAATCGATGCCTCTTCAAATTCATTTGCATAAAGATATTCTTCCATGTTGGAGGTTCCGATTCAGGCTAAAGATATAAAATCTAACTTCAGAATCACCCAAAGAGTTTACCAAGAAAAAGTATTCTCCAATATTAAATGAATGTATCTTAGTCATGATGGCACCAGGAGGAAAAAGGATTAAAACTAAGTACCTGTTCCCTGTTTCTTTTTCAGGAGAGATGCACAGGCAGCATTCGTAGCCATGTCCAGGGCCAGTTTCTTCTCGTTGTTTCTTAAGTCTGTTCTAGCACCTTCCCCAACACAAGAAAAGTTAATTTGGCGTTTTGAAGACTCTATAGTAGCAGTCAATGCTCTTTTTGGTTTACTTTCACTTTCTTTTCTTCCCATTTTATTGAGATATAATTGGCAAACAGCACTGTATAAATTTAAGGTATACGGCATAATGATCTGACTTAAAAACATCATAAAATGATTATGACAATGTTTAGTGAACATTCATCATTCCATATAGATACAAAATTAAAAGAACAGAAAAAATGTTTTCCTTGTGATGCAAACTCTTAGGACTTACTCTCTAAACAGCTTTCTTATACCACAAACAGCAGTGTTAATTACACAGCTGCCAATTCTCTTTCCATCAAAACTAATCGCTTTTGGCAAAACCAGAGAACCATTCTGGCCTTTAAGTAATAAGCTCTTTCCAAACAGTAAAGCTTTCTCAGCAATAGCATATTTGGCATCTTTCACCAGGGAGCTTGTTGCTGCACCTGTGATAATCAAACACAATTAAAACATAGCCTTTCAAGTCCCTGTAGAATTGCACATGCACTTTCCAATGAGGAGTGTACTGACCCTGTGGTAAAACCCTCAATCAGTTAGACTCAGTGTGCCTTGGCATGAGTTTTTTGGAGATTAAATTCAATTTACCCTTTGCCTCTTCTGTTCAAGAAGGTCTCTAGAAAAGATCATGTGAGTTGAGCTTGAGGGAATTAATACTTTGTGTCTTATGTATATTCTCATGCATATTAACAGAACAGTAACACTAAAATCTAGAAGCAATCCATTGTTCCCATAGCCCACCTTCTACTCACTTTTTCCCCCTTTACTGTGATATAAATTACATCAGGATTCATGAATACGTTCTCACTGTCAAAGATTCAAAACTACAAAAGTATGCTGAACAAAAGCTTACGTCTCATTTCAGCCCTCAGCTAACCCTTTCTGTCCCCATCTTCCACCTTCCCCAGAGGCGACGACTCCCAACAAGCGGGCATCAGCTCCCATCTCCCTCACGTGCACGAATGCATTCAGACACACGTGGACATGTACACGAAGTCATACTACAAGCAGTGGTCTGTAATCTGATTTTTTTTGCCAATGGTATTTTTCTTTTTCTTTTAATTGAGGTACAGGTGATGTACAATATTACATAAGTTTGAGGTGTATACAACACAGTGGTTCATAATTTTTAAATGTTACAATCCACTAATAGTTGTTTTAAAATATTGGCTATATTGCCTGGGTTGTACCATATATCCTTGTAGTACTTTATTTATTTGTTTGTTTGTTTATTTATTTATTTACTTACTTACTTACTTATTTATTATTTTATTCTATTTTTTTTTAATGGAGGGACTGGGGATTGAACCCAGGACCTTACTGAGCTATACCCACCCTCACTGTATAAAATTTTTTTTAATGGAGGTACTGGGGATAGAACCCAGGACCTCATGCATGCTAAGCATGCACCTTACCACTGAGCTATTACCCTCCCTCAATTTTATAAATCGTAGTTTGCCCCTCTTAATCCTCTACCCCTATCTTGCCCCTCCCCTTTCCCCTCTCCCCATTGGTAACCACTAGTTTTGATTTTTTTTTAACTTAACAATATATAATGGTATTCATTCTTTAGCAGTACATATACTTAGAAGTCAATCTATTTAAACATTTTTAAGTATTCCACTCTGTGGACATTCCAAATTTTATTTAATCCCTCCTCCATTGAGGGGCACTTAGTTCCTAATTTTCATTATCACAAACAATAGTGCCATGAACATCCTTGAACAACATCTTTGTTTATATGTATTTCTAAAGGGTGGTTTCCTAGAAGTGGTACCAAAATGTAAGGCTATGTATATTTTCACTCTACTAGCTACTGTCAGATTGCCTTCCAAGAAGGCTTACGAATTTACTTTCTGCCACAGTGTAATAGAGTGCCATTTTCTCTGCAACCACATCCTCTTCAACAAAAAATAGATGTCCTAAGACTCAAAGGCAAAAATCTTGAGTCAAAAATAGTATGTTTAATTGGGAATACAGTGATCGTGTGTGAAAATCTCCTGTGAGCAGATGTAGATCTATCTACAGCTGGGGTTATATGGAAAACCTCATTCTCTCATTGTGCTACAGGTCAAAGATCCTGAGGGTTCATAGCTCTGTGACTAATCATACTTTACTTTAAATTACACTTGAGAACTCATATATATGCTTTCTGTCAGAATGGGAAATGTTCAAAGACAAGACACTAGAGAAGGAATGCAACCATTTCCTAAACCCAAATTCCTAATGTATCCCTCCCCGACTTTTCCACTTTGGTGACCATAAGTTTGTTTTCTATGTCTGTGAGTCTGTTTCCATTTTGTAAATAAGTTCCTTTGTATTATATATTTTTTTAGGTTCCACATATAAGTGATAGCATGTGTTAGTTGTCTTTCTCTGACTCACTACACTTAGTATGATAATCTCTAGCTCCATCCATGTCGCCGCATTTGCTTCTTGTTTTTTTCACTAAGTCTTCAAGATCTGGCGATTGTTTTACACTTGGAGCACACCTCAGTTCAGACGGGCGTTATTTCAGAGCCTCAGCAGCACACGGGGTCAGTGGCTGCCGTATAGACAGCACAGCTCGTGGCACACCTTTGGAGGCACCATAGTAATCCTCAGGGTGTCTGATCTTTTATCTCTGGAGTTTATATATCAACATACTTTAAACCAAAAATATTTCTTCTCATATGTTCCACACATTGCTCCGAGGATCCCTAACCGCAGCGCATCCATATGACATGCAGCTTGGGTGCCTCAAGCATCTGATACAAAGCCTTCTAGTCCAGGGTGCAGTATAGGGTGATATCCCCCAGCCCTCTGTAAGGGTTAACTAGTATTTGTGGGACAAGTAGATGGATAGATAGGGAATCCATAATTTCACTGTTTCTTCTGACGTGTAAAAACAGGGAATCAAGGTATCTTCCCATTCTCTGTACATCTAACATCTGCTCTGCTCAAAGCAGGAGATTGCAGCCACTGCATTTGTTCTTACCTATCAAGACTTTACTGTGAGAACAGTGGCCTCAGCAACTTTACCCATATGGCTTTCTTAGATCTCCTCTCTATATGTGTGTGCACAAATACAGACACACACACCCCTTTCTTCTAAGGCCCTTTAATCCTGCAGCAATATACCATAAATTCTTCCTAAAAGTAATACATGTAATTTTAAAGCTTATCAAGTTTTTAATTTAAAAATGTATACAAATCACCTCAATCATTTCATCATATCACAACAACTCTGTGATTCAGAGTAGAGACCTAAGTTCCAGTTTTAAAAACAGAAACCTATTATTTTCCCTACTATTTCAAATGGCATAGCTGGATGTAGCCTATTTTTCAGAGCAAGCACAGGCCAGATAAACTAGGCATACTTTACCTTTTGCCAGAAGCAACTGGACAATATCTGCATAACCCTTCCAGGCAGCAGCATGCAAAGCTGTGTCTCCCAACTTGTTCTACGGTGATAACAAGAGAATGTAGCATTTTAAAAATAGAGTGAATTGAAAATACGCATGAATTTAACTTTACTCTAACCTAAGTAAACCTACAATGAGAACACAGCTATAAAATCATACAAAATTCCAAAGAGGGGAAAGGAGACTCAAGAGATGAGAGATGAGTCATTTGAGGAGAGGGAATGGGATGAGCAAACAGAAGACTTGGCGGAGCACAAGCGGAAATGAAGATTCCTGCAGAGGGAGACTCCTGGGGGAAGCAAGCAGGTCTGTCCCTGCAGAAACCTAGCATGAGTTAGGAACTAGAGATCCCTGGAGACACGAGCAGGAATGAGAATGGGGGTGAAATCAACAGTACTGGGTGACAGTGTTTCTAATGAGTAATTAGAACCCCAGATCACCTTCCACTCTCCCTGCTGCCATGTGACCCAGTACAGATGGTAGAATTACCCTGTTGAGAAATTAACCAGATAGTTTCCAAGCTCATGGAACTCACAGCTACAAGAGAAGGTGGAATAAGGCCAAGAACTAAAAGCAGAGGTCTAGCTGAAAAACCTACAAATGGAGCAGTAAGACGCCTCTCCCGGTTACCTTCACCTACCCCACTGCCCCAGAGTGTCCAATCTAGCATCTACTCCCAGGGAGGATGCTGGAGAATATTTCTCTGGTAGAGCTGAACAGTCCCAGTGCAGGGGAGGAAAGGAATATTTATATTGGCAATGGAGTATAACCTAGCAAAACAGCCAGGACTTTAGCACTTCACCCTACAGAGAAGCCACCAAGCACACGGAGTTTCCAATCACACTCAAATATGAATGGACAGACAAAGACACTAGATATTTAAGGACAGCCTCTAGTATCTGAAGAAAGACCAAAACAAACAAAACCAATGGATCTCAGAGAAAAAAGATACAGTATAGTGAATAGCAAAAAAATGTTTAAAAAGTATATAACTAGACCACAACTTCTTTACCTAGTTATCTGTTGATGGACATTTAGTTTAGTTTCATGCCTTGGCTATTGTATATAGTGCTGCTATGAACATTGGGGTGCATGTATCTTTTTGCATTAGAGTTCCCTCCAGATACATCCCCAGGAGTGGGATTGCTGGACCATATGGTAAGTCCATTTTTAGTTTTTTGAGGGATTTCCATACTGTTTTCCATAATGTGGTATATTTATACAATGGAATACTACTCTGCCATAAAAAGAATAAAATAACGCCATTTGTAGCAACATGGATGGACCTAGAGATTGTCATTCTAAGTGAAGTAAGCCAGAAAGAGAACGAAAATACCATATGATATCACTCATATGTGGAATTAAAAAAAAAAAAAAGGACACTATGAACTCATCTACAAAACAGAAACAGACTCGCAGACTTAGTTAACAATCTTATGGTTACCGGAGAAGGGGGATGGGAGGAAATAAATCTGGGAGTTTGAGATTTACAAATGTTAGCCACTATACATAAAAATAGATTTTTAAAAAAAGTTTCTTTTGGATAGCACAGGAAACTATGTTCAATATCTTGTAATAACCTTTAATGGAAAAAATATGAAAACAAATATATGTATGTATATGCATGACTGGGACATTGTGCTGTACACTGGAGATTGACACAATATAATTGACTGTACTTCAATTAAATATATATATATGTAATTAATACATCAAGATATAAGAAGATATTATGTAATGAAACAGGAAAAAAGATGGCATATAAAAGTAACAATCAGAGTAAAAGAAGAGCTTATGGTAGATAGAATTCTAAGATGGCCCCCAAGCTCTGTGCCCCTTGGAATACACCCCCTGCATAATTTCCTCCCCTCGAGTATAGATGAGACCAGTGAATATAACAGGATACTACTCTTATCATGAGGTTTCTAATCAGTTGATCTTAAGTTCATCGAAAGAGAAATTATCCTAGGTGGACCTGATCTAATCAGGTGGGCCCTTTATTTTAAAAGGCATAGCATCAGGGACATGATCTCCTGCTGGCCTTGAGGAAGAAAGCAAACAGCCATGTTGTGAAAAGTCTATCAGGAAGGGTGGTCTCTGAAAGTTGAGGGTTTCTGTACCACAGGTGCAAGAAATGCAACTCTCCCAGCAATGCGAATGAACTTGGAACAGGACCTGAGCTCCAGTTGGGAGCCTCACTCCAGCCAATACCTTGATTCCAACCTGTAAGACCCTGAGCAGAAAACCCAGCGAGGCCACCCAGAATTCTGGCCTATAGAAAATATAAGGAAAACAGGTGAAGTTTTAAGCTGCTAAAGTTGTGGTAATTTGTTACATAGCAACAAAAATCTAATACAGAGTTCTGGGGAATTAAAAAGCTCACTAAAGTAAAACATAAAGACAAAGGTGAGAGGGGGACGGCATAGCTCAGTGGTAGAGTGTGTGCTTAGCATGCATGAGGTCATGGGTTCAATCCCTAGTGCAGCCATTAAAATAAATAAATAAATAAACCTAATTACCACCCCCCCGCCAAAAGACATAAGTGAGAAAAACTAAGAAAATTAGAGGCTCAATCTGAGGGTTCCATCCAACACAGCTACTAACAGGCATTCCAGAACCAGAGAACAAAGGAAACAGCCAGAGAAAACTATAAAAGAAATAATGCAAGGTATTTTTCCAGGCGGAAAGAGTTTACCAGGAAAACTATCAGGAAAAGACCCATCCTAAAGCACAACACTGTGAAAGTTTAGAACACAAAGGCTAGAGTAAAACTCTAATCAAGAGAAAAAGCAGATCACACACAAAACAATGGGACTCAGAAGCAACCCTGGAAACTAGAATATCCTGGAGCCATGCCTGCAAAATTCTGAGTGAAATCAATTTCCGCCCAGAATTCTGTCAGCCATATAATCAATCCCAAGCTCCCCTTTTTCAGGAATCTAGTTGAAGATCTTCTTCAACATACAGAACATACAGGATCCAGAAAAGTGAAGACAACAGGAGGAAGCTGAAAGGTTTCCCAGGAAGACAGCAAAGGGCAGTAGAGACCAAGTTGTTCTGATTAGAAAATGAAGCTGGAGAGCTTTCAGCATGATTCCAGGAAGGAAAAAAAGAAAGCAGCTGACTATCTCATACACTTTAGAAAGGTAAATCAAGAGAGTATACAACCGTGTAGAAGTCTTTGTGAGATTTTAAAAAAAAAGCTAGATAAGTAAGATTATCCTGTACAGCACAGGGAAATATATACAAGATCTTGTGGTAGCTCACAGCGAAAAAAAAATGTGACAATGAATATATGTACGTTCATGTATAACTGAAAAATTGTGCTCTACACTGGAATTTGACACAACATTGTAAAATGACTGTAACTCAATAAAAAAGTGTTAAAAAAATTTTTTTAAAGCTAAATAAAGGTCAATAAATACAGAAACAGAACAGTTATACAAGCAGTGAATGATATTTCACTAGCCATTATACTATAAGCACTATATAGTAACAAAACCAAGAACTATGATATGATACATTAGGAGAACTAAAGGAGCTCAAGAGATTGGGTGCTGGAAGCCGACAGTTTGGCAAGCCTATACCTTCACCTACCAGACAGGATGCCAAAATACTCATGAAGATGATGAATTATGAGACAACTCCATAAGCATATTCCTCAGTAACATGAAGATAAGAGGAAAGAGCTAAAGGCTAAAAGTGATATATGAGGAGTGTGGTAGGCATCTGGGGCTTTATATACAATTTGGACTTTGGTGCAATAATCACTTTTTAACTCTGTGCTTGTAGTACTTTGATTAAAAATGTTATGAAAGATAATAAATGGGAAAAGGTGAGCTCAAAACATCAAGATATGATTTTACACCCCCATAAGCCGCACCAGGAGAGCAAAACAGGGGTGTTAAATGACTTCTGTGTAAGCAAGCTCACCTGTTGGTTCAGTTCAATATTTGGCTGAGTAAACAGCATTTCCACTATATCTGAAATTGAAAGAGAAAAGATATTTTTTTAAGAATGGAAGCAAAAGCCTGACAAGACCAGGTACAATAATTATAAAAGAATATGTTTTAGAAGAATCTTCAAGAAAATCCTTATAACAATTTTTTTTAACATTTATGTAAACAGAAGACCGAAGAATCTAAAAGGCAGAATTACTTAGGGAAAATTTTTTTCAAATAATTTTGCTTTCACATTTTCACATGACATCTACTATAGGAATATTTTTACATTTGCTAGGATACTTAATATTCATATCACTATTTTGTGTTTATTAGCCAAAAAAAGATAGGCTTCTTTGGGGAGACAGCCATAAATTTTCCTTTGGCCATGCTATTTAATTTGTTGGGTTCCTCGTTTCTCACTGTTGTGATTACTTTCTGTGTGTTGTGGACAGAGGTAGAAAGGGAGTGAGTGTGATAGATTCTTGGCCAGGCTGAAATACATGTAGAAATTCCACTTGCCATTTACTGATTATAAGACAAAGAAAGTTATCAACTGAATCACTAACTCAAGCAAAAGCTCTCTCTCTCCTGAATTTAACAGTCTGTCTTAAACCAGAATGTAAACCATAAAAGCATACTGGGAAAAACTAAGCTAAAGGAGTCCATTCTGCCCCTTTCGTCTGTGAGATTAGACAGTGGGGCTTGTTTTTGTACTACTGTTGTTTTCCTGTAACTTTTCCGAGCTTGAGCGAGTAAAGGAAGCTTCCACTCTTTCAAGTTCAAGAGCTCCATGTAGTGAGGCTGACCAGTCACATTCTACCTAGTTTTACAGAGCTTCCAGGTTCAGGGCTTCTGGCTGATACTCTAAAGGATTTGAAAAGAATAACCAATTCTTTTTTTCATTTCTGTAACTCTGGCTTCCCTAGATGAAGCACATTTTCAGTAACACAGATATGTGTGATAACAAAAAAAATGCAATACCTTTGTGACCTCCGTGACAAGCCCAGTATAAGGCAGTGCTTCCAGCTTTGTCTAAGCCATTAACACCGACTCGGTTGTCCAAACACTCTCTCAACCAGCTCAAGTTGCCTGAAAAAAATTTTTCATTTATAAAAACACATGAAAAAGGTTTGGCAGTTTTCTGTTTTGCTTTTAAATCAATTTCATCCTACATAAATTCACATTTGCAAAGGATTAATCAGCAGTCTGAAATTAAAACCTGCTCTGTAATGCATTCACTATGGTACATTCTGACTTCCAGTTTATTAATGGAAAGCATTAACATCAATTTTTAATGGCAGGTTAATGGAAAGAGGTGCCTAAATGGGTCCACTTAAAGTATTTTTACCCTGAAAAAAAATTTTTTTTCTTCCTTTGTGAAATCCTGGAACTTTGGGAAAAACAGTCAAACCTAAGAACATGCAGATGCTACTAATATTCATATTTAAAACACATTTTCTGATCTTATAAGAAAAGGAAAACTAAATAATCTACTCAAAGCTGCTGCTCTTATATGTTAAAATATTAATTTAAAATTCTTTGGCTAATGGCCCACATATCTAGTTTACAAGAATTTTTAAATGTCAGTTTAGTACTTTTACTTTTGCACAATCCTAAACCAGTCATTTTCTTTTGAACATTCAGCAAGATCTAATATTAAATGAAAGCTTTCTGAGGCCTTACAAAAATTCCCTATTATCTACAGCAGGGTTTCTCAACAGCAGCCCTATTTTTTTTTTTTTTTAATTTTTGGTGGCAGGGTAATTAGGTTTATTTATTTATTTATATATTATTTATTAATTTATTTTATGGAGGTATTAGGGATTGAACCCAGGACTTCATGCATGCTAGGCATGTACTCTACCACTGAGCTATACCCTCCCCGCTAAAAATGGCCCTACTGATATTTGGGGTTGGAGAATTTTTTGCTATGAGGGCTGTACTGTGCACTATAGGATGTTTAGCAACATCCCCAGCCTATACCCAAAACGTGCCAGCATCTTCCCAATAATGACAACCAAAATGTCTCCAGATATTGCCCCAAATCCCAGGGTTTGGCAGGAGGAATTACCCTCAGTAGAGAACCACTGATCTACAGGATAAAGCCCCAAGTGTAAGGCCCGTCCTTGGTGTCCCCTTCTTTCCCGACCCCATCCTCACCATACACACTTGCACTACACCAACACTCTCCTAGTCGCTGGACCCCCAAGCAGCTCGCACCCTCTGCCCTCTAGTTACTCACTCTGTCCTCTATAGCCTGTGAGTACTGAAACACACTTCAGTTGCTGGATTTATTACACCATCTTATAATGATCTGCTACACACATCTCTCCTCCACCAGACTCTGAGCTCTGGGAGTCACAGACCATGCCTTTCCACTTGCCACTAAGCACAGGGCAGGTAAAATACTCAAAAGTATTTGTCAACTGACTTAAAAATTAAAATCACACTTATCTCTCTAGAGTGAAAGGAGGCAGAACAGAGATTGCCTCTAGGGGAGGCTAGGATTTAACTGGGAAGGGAACTTTCTGGGATAATGAAAATGTTCCAGATCTTGATCTGGGTGTTGGTTACATGAGTGTGTACATCTGTTAAAAGTCATCAAATTATATAATATCTGTGTGTTTTACTGTACTGCTATCTCCATCAAAGAAAATCACACCTACCTCTTTTTGCAGCTTCATGCAATGGATTGTCAATGGATTCTGCCTGCTCAGCCACTAGATTGAAAAGAAAAAGTGCAAGCCAATGTTGAGAGGGCCACCCAAAGAACTCCCTAAAGACAATTCAGTCCCCAGCTTCAGAAGTGCCAGGACCTTCCACCATACAGCTTTCCTTACTTAATGTGGATTTTAAAGATGGCAGAAAATCAAAGTGATTTTTTTGTGCTTTGAAAGAAACTGAATTATGTGTCAAATGAAATCAAGCTAAGACAGTAACATAGCAATTTAACTGGGAATGTAAACAAAAACAGAGACAGCAATGAACTGGAAGCATAAACAAAAACAGACAGACTCAAAGCTTGCACACCAGTTTACTAAAGCATTAACAAACAGTTCAGTCCGGAAACTGCAAAAGGAAGTATTTGATGTTCATTTTTACATTCCGTAGAAACACTTTAAAGATGGCTGAAAATGACTATTTCCCTTGTGTGTGTGCATATGATATGAGGGGTGGGGAGAGGGAGAAATACTGTGCTTCCTGTATTCAGAAAGGGCAATCAGCATACCTACCTGCCTCCAAGGAAGGTGTGTTCACTGTTGTTCTAGAATCAGTAGGCATGACTACATGAAAACTTGTTCAAGTAAGACTTCAGACCCATGCCTCCCACCACAAAGGGCTGAAACTGGACACTCCCCTGGCTACCAGGGATCCAAAACAACAGAGGAACAGTTTATACCTTCCGTGTCTATGACCAGCTGGGATTGGAGTGCACAGTAGAAATTTATTTGGGATTTCAAAATTAGAGGAGTGTAGAAATGTTTAAAGTCTCTTAAAATCCAGAATGGTATTGCCCTTAGACCAGGTAAGTGGGGCTCCTGTGTTAAGCCCCAAGCCTCAGGCTCATTCATTCCCCTCAACTTCTCTCCCTCCTCCCCTCCACCTCCTTCCCTCTCTTACTATCCCATTAGAAGCTTTGAAGTGCCTTCCTTGAAATTTTCTAAGTCTCCTTCTAGTGTTTGGAACTGGTACCTGATTTCAGCTCTATTGGTCTAAGGGTGTCTCTAATGCTGTAGTCCAAAGAAAACTTAGAAGTGATTCAGATCAAATGTTCTCATTATACAGATGGAGAAACAGACCCAGGGGGCAGCGGTTAAGTGCCTTTACTAAGGTCCCTTGTTATTAGGAAGTGGAAGAAGGATTAAAACCCAGGGCCCCGGTTTATCAATCTCATGTGCTTTTTCCTTTACTCTGCTAATTTCTACAGAAATCTGTTTTGTCCCCCTTCCAACTACAAGCAGGTTCATGGCAGGGCCTGCATCTCACTTCTCAAGCTCCCCAAACTGCCCTAATATTCATTTAATGAACATCACTGCCTCAAACATTAATTAACATAACAAGGCAAGGTTACTTCATCACAAAAGAAAAGGCTAGTCCAAGAAAAAGAAAAAGAAAAAAAGAAAAGAAAAAAGAAAGAAAAAGAAACATGTTCTAAGAGTTGAATTAAGTAAAACCATAAGCATTGCCCTGGAACCCTTGGGTTCTTTCAAGAATGTTACAAAGCATTTTTTTTAAGCCAAGGAGCCAAGTTCAAGTACTTCCACCATCCATGACCATTTTATTAAGAGGAGGCTCCCAGAGTAGAAAATGTTCCAGATTGTCAGTGACTCCGAGTAAAGCCACTGCGGCCACACTTACCGTAGTTGCTCGGGATTAGTCCAGTCCTGCCTTTGGAGGTGCCTTTCCACCAATTGGTATCACTCTGGTGAAAGAAGAGTTAAATTAAGTGGCACCAAATCCAGTTTGCACTCAATCACTTTAAAAACCACGCAGCTCATGGAGCTCTACAAAATGCCCACCCGCCCTGGTCACACTGACCAAGCTTCCTCAGTCCCCAGTTACCCACGTCCATTCCCCTTATTGTTACATTACAAATACATACACATCTGCCTGCAACCAATCGGAGAGACTTCATCACAGAGCCTCAAACAAATCAAACGCAGATAATACGAAAGAGAAGGAAAACATTATGTGTAGTTTAAACTATTTATAGGATTTTTTTTTTTTATCCAGAGTCTAATTTCTCTTAGCCTCAATATGGCTTTCTAAAGATCTCTTCATTTTACCTTTGTTTTTTGGGTAACTGCTTATCATAGAAAAATTCAAACCTATACCAAAGTAGAAAGAACAGTATAATGAACCTACACATACCCATTTCCCAACTGCATGAATTATTTACTCACGGCCAATATTGTTTCATATATATCCTCACCCACAACTTCGCTCCCCTTAATCCCCTAAAGATTACTTTGAAGTAAATTCTAGACATCATATTATCTCAACTGCAAATACTTCAGTATGGGTCCCTGAAAGATAAGGACTTTTTCAAAGACATAATAATAATACCATTATCATGACTTAGATTTTTTTTCAATAGTAAATCCTTAATATCATCAAATATCTACAATCCTCGAATTTTCCAGTATGTTTCATAAGGGCCATACAACATGATGACTGATTTGCCTCTTAAGTCTCTTTTAGTCTATGGGTTCCTCCATTTTTTTTTTCACTCCTTCACAATATACTTGTCAAAGAAACTAGTTGGTTCTAAAGAGTTTCGAACAGTCTAGTTTTGCCTGTTGTATCACTTGTTATCAAAAATGAGTTCCTCCATTCCCTGTATTGCCTATAAATTGGTTATTAGTCCTAGAGGCTTAATTAGACTCAGATTCCATTTGATGGACAAGACTATTTCACGGTAGCATTGATTCTTCCGTCAGGAGACAAAAAATGGTGGTCTCTTGTTAAAGTAAGTAACCACTGATGAGCATTATCTGGGTACATTATTCCATAGGGGTTACAAAATGGGGACATTGTAATTCTATCTTTTGTTCTTTATTTAAATAACTAGAATATTACTTTAAAGAAAAACGTGCCCTCATCAACTCTCAGGTTACCCAGAGATAAAGTGCACAGAGAAAAGGCAGAATAAATGCTGATTCTTTTCCTTAACAGTCTACAGAATAAAAAGTTAGTTCCCTAAGCATTCTTTCAGGTTGACCCATGATGTTTGTTTTGTTTGGTTTTGTTTTTAAGCATCATTAGGGACTCACGAATTTATATGGTTCAATCCTTGGGATTGTTGCCCTAATTGATGGCTCAAATTGTCCTATCTTTGACTGGCAACCTCTTCAGCTTAGTTTCTGTGTCTTTCCAGCATGACCCTAATTCTCTTTGGTAGTTTCCTTGCTTTCCAATAACAAGATGTTCTGGGATTATTTTGTACCTTTGCTGCCCTCAATCTGGTACCAGACATTTCTCAATGGCATCTTATTCTTTTAACAGGAAATAACATATTAATACTGGGTTGGTCTTTTTTTTTTTTTTTCCTTTTCAACAGACAGAACAGGAAATATTTTTGCTAATTTTATTTTAGATAAAATGAACTGTGCTTCCAATTCAAATGCAGAGCTACTTAACCTCATCAATCTTACATCCTTCTGTATCCTTTCTTGCAAGATGAAAATCACTGACCTAGTGACTCATTTGCTCTAAACCACAACATACATGCAGCAATCTCAGAATAACAATACCAACACTTCTCCAACAAGATCTTGATTAAAAACAGTTTATAATTTGTGGGTGGCAGTTCTTTTTATTCTTCATATTATTCTACTAAAGATGTTCAATCAAACTGCTGGATTTTAAAGTCACTTGGAATAGTTCTCCTCTCTGTGTGGTTATGCCAAATACCTGGGGTTCAATTAAGTTCATTTGACTCATTCTGCTTTTAACTTTCAGAGATTTCTTTTTTTTTTTTTTCAGAGATTTCTTTTTACCATTTAATTTAATTTTATAACTATGCAAAAGTTCACACGATTCCAAAGTCAGATCTTCAAAACAAGGTACAATTTTTAAAAAGTCTATATTTCACTTATGTTACCTCTCCCCTATTTCCCTTCCATCACACAAAAGAAAGTATTTTATTTGATTTTATTGTATGACCCTTCTTTTGACTTTTTATTTTAAATTGAGGAAGACAAGTATGTGTATGTCCTCTTACCCTTTCTTAGATAAGAAAGGGCACACTATCCAAGTTTTTTCATCTTGCTCTTTTCCACTTAAATCACTCCATAATGACATATAGAGCTATTCCTCATTCCTTTTTACAGTTGCATAATACTCCATCCAACTATTTTCCTACTGATGGACATAAGGGCTACTTCTAATCTTACAAATTGTGCTAAGATTAACAGACTTGGGCATATGTACTGATACACAGATATACATGTAAATAATGTACAATATTATGGCTATGCAAAATAGTCTCATATACCTTTAGCTCACACATGGTATTACAAAATATTAGATGGGCTTACCATGTCAGTAATGTAGATAATATCACCTTCTTCAAAGTACAATTCATCTGGCTAAAAGAAAAAAAAAATTTAAGTTTGACTCCATTTGATTTTCATGAATTAGATTACAATAGTGATGATGAAGATAATTATACAAATTTCTAATTTTAAAATATCCTTATAGACACTGTGGTTTTTATAGACCTAAATCTCCCCATAAACCATATAACAAAACATTACTGACAAACTAACAGAAGCACAGAAAGCTGAATTTTTGCCATGATGAACTTCAAAGAATGACAATGAATGGCCAGTAAGAACCCCCCCCACATAATCTTATTTTCTTCCACAATGAAATCAAGACATTTTTATATCAAAATAGAATATGAAGAAAACTTCCTTTCTTGCAGGGAATTTCAAAAGGTGATATACATTTTTTCACAAAAGGATAAATATCAGGAATTAAAATCATGAAAAATAGCTAGAAGCTTGGCTCTCTCCTAAATGATTAGGCTTTAATCCTTAAACACTTTCGTATCATCATCTGCTATCTGCTTATTTTGAGAAAACCTTATCCTATCTCTTCATATTCAGAGAGAATGAATATTTCATGTATGAGAAGAGTTAATACATTATTCAACCATTAATAAGGCCAAAGAGCTGAAAGACATGAAGCACTAACTCAGTCCGGACCACAAGTAGCTCTAAGGGGTTAACTGATTATACAGACAATATGTGCTCTGGCTTGGATCAGCCAAATGTCCTACAAACTCTCTGAATAGAGCCAGGCTCTCAAATTAAACATCTTCTCTTTCCCATCAGTTGATAACACTTATCAGCATGACTTTATAAGTAAACAAGATGATGCCCGTTGAGAGCAAGTTTCAGATATTGGGAAATGCCTACATTGTCATGTTGACTGAAAAATGTAGGCCACAAAATTTCACATAGGATAAGATAACAATTATGCATGAAATATGCATAGAACATTTTCCAAATTTTCCATCACAAGCATGTATTACTTCCATAATTTTGGTAGGAAAAATACTTTTTTTAAAAAAGGCTTGGATATTTGACTATAGTTACTGTTCTATACAAATAAAAATTATGCTAGTGAAATAAATTATTTCACTCTTTCATTTTCCTTTTGTTTATCTCCTTTCTCAGTTGCAGACTAAGGCAGTAAATGTAACTCTGCACTAGTAATTTATTTAGTTTTAAAAATGATATACACTATTATTATAACTATTTCTCCCTGAATATAAATGAAGACTATATCAGCTATAGCATGCTTTAAGCAACTACATTTCATAAATATTTAGATGCACTATGCATTCAAATATAAAAATTTGCAAATGATGATTCATGAAACCAAAAAATGTCTTGAGTTCCTTTAATAAGCACTTCCTGAAGCATCTGTTGCATTTACACTTTGATTTTCAGAGACTTACACATAGCACATTTATGCAAAATTAGTTGAACCTAGGTAGATTCAAAGACACACATTTTAAAATTATTGGAAACAGGCATTCAGAAGGAAAAAAGTAAAGCCTTCTAAGATTTTTCTCTCATCTTTCTCTAAAATGTTCTGATAATCCATGATCAATATTACTACCAATATGTGATGGATACAGAAAGTGATTAAAGAAACAAACTATTTCCTTAGGTATTTCCTTGCTACAAACTGGGTCATTTCTCAGAGGGGCCAGAAAGGGGACTCGCTTACTACCAAAGCTTCCCAACTAGAAGCTGTGGTCATCCCTGCAACAGTAAGGTTGGCCTTCGCTGGCAATTTGAATACCATCTGACTATCTCTCCTTTAGATGACAGTAAAGAATGGCAGGACAGAATGAAACAGGATGTAAGGGAAACAGAATGAAACAGGATATAAAGAAAATGGCATACATGTGAAAACTCAGCATTTTTTTGGAGAGATTCTGAGTTTCTTGGAGTTTTGAAAGGGTTCAATGTTGGGGAGAGTATAGTTCAGTGGTAGAGTGCATGCTTAGCATCACGAGGTCCTGGGTTCAATCCCCAGTACCCCCATTTAATAAACAAACAAACAAACAAACTAGTAAACCTAATTACCTCCTCAGCTACCCACCCTCAAAAAAAAAAAAAAAAAAAAAAAAAAAAAAAAAAAGAAGAGTTCAACGTCTTGAAGAGATCTTTCTGGTCTTAGAGCCATCCTGGACCATTCTTATGCCATTGCATCTCCAAGTGGGTAAGAGCTAACCTTGCCTACTTACGTCTAACAATGAATCTTCCTCAATTAGCCCTTACATTAAAAGAGTCATCTCTACCTACAATTTTGGTCTCCTAAAATCACAAAAGCCAAGATTATTCACCCTTGAAACAAAAAGGCATGTTCTGAGAAAGTACTGAATGAATAACTATTAAAAACAAAATAAAACAAAACAAAGAATACACACAAATCCCTGTAACTAGCCTTCTCATTAAAAAGAAAGAAAGGAAGGAAGGAAGGAAGGAAGGAAGGGAGGAAGAAAACCTGGTAGAATGGAAAGTAAGTGCTTCATAAGTACAGGGTTTTCCGTGGGGTAATGAAAATGTTTTCGAACTAGACAGGGTGATAGCTGCACGACATTGTGAATGTACTAAAGGCCACTGAATTCCTCACTTAAAAATGGTTAACTTTATGTTATGTGAATTTTACCTCAATTTTTAAAAAGGCAAGAAAAGCCAAGAAGAATTAAAACTCTTAAGGTCTTTTAAATAATTCTCATCCTTCATGGTTTGGTAAAGGGCATGATTTGGAAAACGTCACAAAGTACAGTCATTTCAATACTTCTCGGTGCTGTTTTGGTTTTTTAAGTTAATGGCTGCCGTTCAACAGTGGTGTCTGCCTGAGCCACCAAGCAGACCAGACTTGTTTTTCAGCCGAGGCAGCAACAGTAAGCAGTCAATTTCAGTCAGGTAAAAAGGGTCTCGTCATTTTTCTGTCCCGAGAAAAGACAGTGGATGGTTTATTCTCTTTTTAATCAATAGCTCCCAGACACACAATGCTACTCCCTGTAAAAAATTGTCTTCCAAAGAAACTAAAGGCAGTTTTTCCTAACAGAGCTAAGGAGGTGATCTACCAAATTCTTCCAACTGCTGCTGGCAGTAGACACAACAAGGAATTTCATCATTTAAAAACAGATTTTTACCTCCAGTATTCACACTTTCCATAAGAAACCACTTGGAGGGCAATTAATGTAAATTGTTCAATGAGGATCTACTTTTAAATTCCTGACATCATATTCATGGAACAGAAATGGGAAAAAAAGTGACACCATCAAGTCAGCACTTCTGTTTCTAGTTTGTTCTTCGGTTTTTAACCACATTCCTCCTTTCCTCTCTCCTTGAAGAACCACAAGGTATCAGAAGAAGTAAATTGTTGGCCACTAGGATGTTATAGAGATGAGTACAGACTTGGTAATGTACATCCTCGCTCCTGTGCCATATATTCTTAGTAACATATAATTCTCAAGGCATTAATTTTGTTGGTTTATGCAAATACATATTTCATGAAAGATTTTGGAAAGACTACGACATCCTTTTGAAATCTTTCACATTTGTCAGCCTGGAGCCCCAAGAATTAACAGAAAGAAAAAAAAATCAAATTTCCATAAACATTTTTATTTAGCACTTTATAGTATCACGCCAAGTCTGGACACTTAGAAATATTAACTAATTTAATCCTCACCAACAACACTGTGAAGTGGCTGAGATTCTTATCACCACACTGTGGATGAGAAACTTGTCCAAGACCACAGAGCAGGTACATGGTAGACCCTAAACTTGAACCAGGACAGTCAGATTCTGGAGCCCCAATCTTACCAACTCCTATACTTTCTCTCATACAGGCGGGTCATGCATGGCCATTACTGGTCACCATGGTGTCATGACCAGAATAAAAGGCAGTGGCTGTGGAAAATATCTGTGGTTTCTCCCCACCCCACCCCACACATAATGCAATACAACAAAGCCAACAGCAACACCTTACACTTGCAAAGCACACTTAACCTCACCGTATCCTCACAACAACCTATCAAAGCAGGGCTGGGTCATGGGTATAATCCCCATTTCACAATCAGGCTCAGAGAGGTTGAAGAACTTGCCACAGATCACACAGTGGTAGGGAAGGGCTACTTCAGCTTTTGGAATCCCATTTTAGGGCTCCTTGTTCTACACACAGTGCTATAAACCTAGAGGAGTCCAGCAAACATTATATGATAGAGGAGGGTCCTACTGGTTTCCCTGTGGAAACCAACATACCTCCAGCACACAGAACATGCTGTGCGCGCTCCATCAGCGCAGCTTTATGCTGGTCTATCCAGTCCTGCCAGGCCTTTATATGACACTTTATTGGATTGGAGGTGAAGCAAGAAATAAGAACCGAACAGCGCTGGGTGGTGCCAGGACTATCTTGCCTTCAAGCAAGGCAGAGGAAGAACAAGTTGGCAGGAAGAACCAGGAGCTCCAAGCTTCTCAGTGTCCCACCTGTTCAGTAGATCACCAAGACTGGAGTTGGGCGTTGCTGCTCGTGCCTCCTGAGGGTAGCCCAGTAGCTAAACACTGGACCCAGGCCTTCCTGGGGTGCTACACATGTCAGCAGTGGTCCCACAGAGTCCAGCTCAGTCCTCCCAACTTGCCTTGTCTCAATGACTTTAAGGAGGCCAGGTGAGTTTAGGACGTACCAAGGTACACCTATCCCATAGAGAGGTGTCGAGGGAGAAAATCCAACAGAAATTCTCATTCAGAAAAAGAATGTAAGACAAATCAAGTCCTGGGATGATATTCAAAATATTGAACAACTGGTACAGCATGGGCACTTAACCCATCAGGAAGGGCCAGGGGACCCAGGGGCTACCTGCTTAGCCAGATGCCTCCCCTCTAACATTCGGACGGAGAGGAGAGGGAAAGGGGCAGAGTGTAGGGGGAGCAGGGCACGCGGTGGTCATTACTGGTCGTACAGGTGAATTAGCAGCACGGCTCTGCAGCCTAGGATCCATGGGACCAGAGACATTAAAAATAACACTTTAAATGTGGAATATTAAAAAAAAACCCAATGAATTAAATGTCTATTTTCTCCTGTGCATTCAGTAATAACTATGAGTTTTTAAAAAGAGTAAAGAGACTCCATCCTGGAGCAGAACTAGAGGTGAATTAAAGTAATCAATATGCGAACTAATCAAAAATATGTGTTAAGAGTCTGTGAACAAGGTGGGGAGGGTGTAGCTCAGTGGTAGAGTGTGTGCTTAGCATCCACAAGGTCCTGGGTTTGATCCCCAGTACCTCCATTAAATAAATAAATAAATAAACAAACAAATAAATAAATACAAACAAACCTAACTGCCTTCTCCCCACAAGAAAAATCATTAAAAAAAAGTCTGTGAACATAGCAACCACTACTCCTAATATTAACAACAAGTCCTTAACAGTAACAGCAGCTTTACACAATCTCACTTAATTCTCACTAAAACCCTGAGATTATTATTATTTTCACTTTACAGATGAGTACACTGAGGCACAAAGGTTAGGTAATTTCTGAATTTACCAGGTCACACAGCTGCTAAAAGCTACTCTCAGCTCTGAAACCCTATGTTCTTCTGCACCCTAGATACCGTGCTGGTGAACAGGACTGCAATGCCAAGTGCAGAAGGTCAGAGCGGGCAGAAGCAGCCCACTCCTCTCTGGCGCACTCAGGGAGCCTCTGCGGAAGAGGAAGTATGTAATCAGAGCTGAGAGAGGTGCAGAGCCATAAGTCTAGAAAGGATTCAGAGATTCAGAGTTCTACTGTGCACCAAATCCAGACTGGAACGGTCCACAAAGGGAAGGAGCAGAGGACGGCAGGGCTGGAAAGGGGGCTGGACCACAGAGGACACTGTCCTTAGTCAAGTGAAGGGTTGAAACAGGTGATAGGATCAAAGCTACACTGTAGGAAAACCCATCGGGCAGAAGGATGCAGATGGAATGGAGAAGCTGGAGTCTGTGTGTCAGGAGCCAGGAAAGGCACAAGGTCATGGGAACCAGAGGAGGAAGAGGTCAGTGAGAAAGGACTGACAATAAGATGACAATAGGATATTGGCGGGGAGAGAAGATAAAGAGTTAGGAGTCACCTCAGGTCTCAAGTTGAGTAAACGCAGGTCACTTTCTAGAGTTAGGGAGGCTGCTGAGTATGGTCTGTTCTTTGACCTGCTCAGAAGGGCAGCTAATGACTGCCTCCCCCACCAACTCCTATCCAGCTCAGGGGTCTTGCACCAGAGGAAACAAATGACTAGGACAACGAGGGGCATGAAACGACAGACCTCCCTGTGAGCAGAGGACAAAGATAACAATTTCTGGGCCTCATACTAGCTTACATTTTTGTGTCCCCCACCAAATTCATAGTTACAGTCCTAACCCTCAGTACCTCAAAATGTGAGTGTATTTGGAGACAGATTCTTAAAGAGGTAACTAAGTTAAAATGAGGTCATTAAAGTGGACCTTCATCCAATATGACTGATGTCCTTTTAAGAAGAGGTGACTGAGACACAGACAAGTACAGAGAAAAGACCAAGTGAGGACGCAGGGAGAAGACAGCCATCCACAAGTCAAGGACAGAGGCCTCAGAAGAAACCAGCCCTGCCAACACCTTGACCTCAGACTTCTGGCTTCCAAAATTCTAAGAAAATTAGTATCTGTTGGTTAAGCTATGCAGTCTGAGGTAGCAAACTAACACGCCATCTGCTCCACACCCTCACCAACATCGCAAAGATATTATTGGAACCTCAGGGTGAGAAGAATTAAAACCTGAGACTTAGCCCCACCCACCCAACCCCTTTCTTGTTCCAGAGACATTTAGTTCCCAAAGTCTAGGAGGACTCACCTGAACACACCCATATGCGCTGCATTCACTGATGTCATTTAGGGGCACCCTCCATGTGGCGGGCTTTAAATACTGATCTCGTTCCACGCTCAAAACAAGGCTCTACCATAGGATGGTTAATATTATCCCCACTTTCGAATGAAGAAACCAATGGCCATAGGTTAAGTAAATTCACACAGTGAGTAGAGGACAGATGTGGGGTTTGAAGGCAGGCTCCAGCCCGATGGCAGTGACTCAGTGCTCAGCGCCGCTTGTTCTGCGCTACCTTCTGAGCTGCTGGCTCTGGGACAACAGGGTCCGGGGCAAACCCACGCAAAGCCAGCAGCAAGCTGAAAGCAGTGAGCTTTCCTTTCTTGGTTTCCTTCTCCTCTGCCTCCTAACTGTCTGGACTCCTTGCTTCCACTCTCGCACTCCTGGACGGTTTTCTACACCTCATGTGGAGGGATTCTTCTGAAACTTAGCTCTCTAATCAGTCCTGGACTCAAAACTCTCCAGTTGCTTCCCAACTTACCCAGGGCCAAATCCAAATGAGACCCAGAAGGCCATCCATGATCTGCCCTCCCATTCCACCAGGCTACCCTGAACTCGTCTCCGACCTTCCTCTCCCTCCTTCGTGACTTTCCCAACCCCACTCCCCTCCCCGCAGTTTCTAGGGCCCACCAAAGACACCCCTTGCACTTGCTGTGCCTCTGCTCCCTCACTTCCTTCAGGTCTCTTCTCAAACACGCCCTCTGTAAAAGGCCATCCCTGAACACCTGTTGAAAATAACACTCCTCCCTGCATTAATCTCTCGGCCCCTCACCCTCCTTATTTCCTTCACAGCACTTATCCGGCCCTGAAGTCACATGCATTGTCTGCTTACTGTCTGGCTCTCCTCACTAGGATGGAAACTCCATGAGACCGTCCCTTCTGTGCTCACTGTAGTATCCCCAAGGCCTGGACCAGTTCTGGCACATAAGTGCTCCCTAAACCACGGATGGATGGGTGGATTGATGGATGGACACTAGAAACTGTAACAAAAGAAAATACATACAGCAAAGACAGAAAAAGTGGCTCTGGACAAACTGGCAACATGTGCCACTGAGAATTAACGGGTCAATAGGAGAATCAGGGAAGGTTAGCATGAGATTCAGAGGAAGAATGACTAAGACAGGGTCACATATTGTATATACAGGTCACTTAGTGGTTTTAAAGCAAGTGGTGTCACCACACGGGGAGAAGCAGCAGATGAAAGACATGAGCCCAAGACAGGGAGGACAAACAGATGAACCGAGGGGCTCAGCTTTCACACCTGTGGACGGTACTGAGAAGTTTTTTGTTCTGGGTTTGGTTGTTTTTTTTTTTTTTCCGGCTTTGGCAGAAGGATGTTTATTTGCTAGGTTCAGCAAGCAACACCCATTCCTGTGAACTATTTATGGCTATCAAAGAAAAGGCAGACCATTTAGGCTAGAGGAAGTATCTAAATGAAATCACCTTTGGTTTTTATGCCAACTTTAAAGTGAAAAACTGAATACTTACAGTTCTGGGTTCAAACGTATAAAGAGCTCTGAACACTTTAACTTGCCCTGAAAGACAAGAAACAAAAAACACATGATCAATTCTTTCATTTCTAAGTTTGCTCTGAATAGTATTGTCCTTTACATTCTTCAGAATTCCCTAACTAAAAGCCCCCATGAGAAATGTATTTTGGAATTAAGTGCTTCTTGTGCATAGGAGGTATTTTTAAAATATTGGTTAAATGAAAGTATGAATAAACACACACCCCTGGGGGATGATCTCATCCTCTCAAACAACAGGTGCTACCTAGTTATTTGCACTTAGCTTCTGTCCTATAGAGAGTCTTTCCAACCTTAAGATCTAAGTTAAAAATAGAAAGGTAGGCATTTGCCATAAAGAGATACTTAGTGTGGTAATCGACAGTGGGTCAATATTCCTAAATCAATGGCTTAAGATTTTACATTTTCTCCAAAAAAAGAAAATACTAGGAAGAAAAATGGCGCCTGCTGGAGAAATCTGTGATTCCATGAAGTTTCAAAACAGAGTGCAATAACCATCCAACAACGAGGTCCCGTTCATGAGCGCTGTCCTCCATTCTGCTTTTCTGCTCTAAGTCCCTGTGTGGCACTTCCAGAATACCCAGTACCAGAATAACTAATTGGCTGGCCTGCCTCATCGGAGGGCAGGAACCCTGACTTGTTCAATCTCCCGGCACCTACTTGGCATATAGTAGGAACTTAATAAATGCTTGCTAAATAAACATATAAGTAAAAGGACAAAATCAAGTAGTGTAGGAAAAAACCGACAGATGTTAAAATAGAAGAACTTCCTATTTAGAATGTGGTAACAGTTCAGTTTCAGCACTGGAAGAACCTTCAGAGATGACTCCCTAGCTTAAGAGCATCATCCAGGACAGCGGCCCCCAAGCTGGGAAACGAGAAGACTATTTCAGAAGTTCTTTACATTTTTATCACATTCTTTTTCAGTCCTATTTTAACACGTTTTAAAATATAACAGCACAATAGAATACATATATGACTTATAAAGACATTTATTGGGAGTACTCAAAGCCTTTTGCTGACAGAACGGTAAGTGTTATGAGGGCAGGTGTTTTGTTTTATGAATAATCCAAATACCTAGCACAGTGCCTGGCACATCGGAGTCACTTAATGATTATTTATAGAATGAATGAAGAATGGATGAATAAAGGAATGGAAACGTGCTCTCAAAAAAAAAGATCTGAAAACCAGTAGTTGAGACCGGTACTGTCCAAAGATAGAAAAGTTCTATATCTGTGCTGCTTACATATAAATACTGAGCACTTGAGATACGGCTAGTGTGATTGAGGAACTGATTTTTAAACATAATTTAACATGAATTAAGTTAAATTGCCACAGGTGGCTGGTGGCTAGCATATTAAACAACGCAGGTTTAGAACATCAGAAAATGGGAAATGACGCAATTAAGAGAGGACTGTGCAAATCAACCCTGATTCATCTGCATGGCAGAATCATTTAAAAAAAAAAAAAGGCTGCAGACAGACCTGCAGACACTGATATAGCAAAAAGCCTGCAAAATATTCAGTGGAAAAAAAGGATGTTATAGAACAGTACACCAAGCACCATCCATTTTACGTTGACAGCATACACACACTCTGAGGGAAAACACCAATTATGGGAACCTTCACATTCTACTTTTCATGTACTGTTGAAATTCCTCACACTGAGCATGTATTCCTTTTATTATCAGTGAAAACAATAAAAATACTTTCACTGGGGGCATGGAGGGGTGGGAATCATTCTTTCTTCTAAACATCCTAATATGGGAGAGCAGCTCAAATCCCGTTACTTACTGTATCTGCAAGAAAACATTATTTTTGTGACCCGAATTCCAGGGCCACTTCTAGAAGCAAAAGTGAAAACTCTTCTTTGTTTGGAGTTTGTTTTTACCCTACCCTCTTAGGCCTAAGAAAGGAAACACTAGACGGAAGGAGGAGCTGCCAGGAGAAATATTTTCTGCTGACCTGACTGTCTGTCTAAGAGGGGAGATCAGCTATTTGATTACTTCAAACTTTCCAAACAGAAGTTACACAAGGAAGCAGTCCCCTCATGACCAAAATCAATAAGGACAGAACTTTCTTGCTCCTTTGAGGGAAGGGCAGTGATGTGATGAGTGATGGCTAATTTTGGAAACAAGATCCAATGTTAACTTAATGAGTTTAGAAAAAATTCAGTATAAATTAAAGAACCTGGAAAAAAAAATACTTGGAAGTGTGACTAAACTGCTGATTTTTGTAACTGCGTCTTTTGTGACTGTCTGACTTGAAATGCTCACAAATGAAAAGGAAGCTGGAGAGTATTTGCATTTTGATTTATACTAAACAGGGAACATTCTCTCTGCATAATGCTGTAGAAGACACTTTCACAAACATGATCCTACGTATCCATTAATGTTGGGAACTTGGCCCTCTGTGGGTCCCCTTTAATCCATATATTCTAAAAGTTCTGGGCTTTAATTTATTCCATTCTCAAGCCTGAGTCAAGTAGAAATGAAAGTACGCAAAGAAACAGCAGAGGATATGGAAGAACAGCGTAAGGAGGAAAAACGGATGACTTTCATGATTACAGTTTACCAACCCTGGATGTAGTCTCTCAGGAGAACAGTAATTAATAACACTTAGTCCACTGATCATTTTTACATCATATTTAATGAAACTTCGTGCAATGGTCTACTGGTGTACAGGTTAACCCAGAGTACTGAAGGGACAAATCAGGGCATTCTGTTTCTGTAGTATTATCCCTGCTGATGTCTTAAAAAAGTGTAATAAACATCTTAACAAATTACCAAGAACAGATACTGATCCATGCCAAACATATTTAATGAAGACAGACTCACAAAGGTAAAATAGTCAGGTTCTTGAATACGCAGAGAGGCTAGATTAGATGCCTTCTCCAGACACCCTTTATCCTGATCATTTTCTCATGGAAGTCTGGTTACATTCAACAAAGGGAGAAAGTGACGGCATGAAACCTGAAATCACCCTGAATTAAGACTGGAAACAGGCCCAATCTTTTGTCTGATGCTTTACATGGCTGGCCTCCTGACATAAGCAAGATAAGCAGATCCCATTATGCCAGCAGAAGCTGGCTCCTCACCTTGCCAGGCATGCCCTTCCCTTTTCTTTGCAACCCCATCCAGCCCCTGCAGTGAAGGGGCTGTCTCCACTAGTCATCAGCCAAACTCGATTTTCCTCTGGAATTAGGCTGACCCAGGACTTCAATAAGCTAATCCTTGTTCATAACGGTGGAGGCTGGTAGAGTGGACGGAGATCTGGGACAGGGTCACGAACAGGCAAAGGGTAAGAGAATTTGCTGTTTCTGAGGTTTGCAAAGAGAATAGGTATTGGTGTACTGCTAAGGCCCTGAAGTAGCACTTAGAAGGATGTGTGCTTACAAATTGGAACACAAAGTTTCTAATCTACTTTATTCTCTGTTGGTGAAGGAGTGGAGGAGGAGCTTCTAGAGTGAGCCCCTATGACAGCATTAAGAGGGGACTGCTCACTGCAATGGACAGATATGCCATAAACAGCAACAGGAATGACTACTCAAAATAACAGAACTTAGTCATCTGTAACAGAGCGACTATTTCATTTACATTCTGCTTTAAAAAGTTGGGAGGCATGAGATATTTTAGACGGATTTCATTTAAAGTGGCTATGATAACTACTACACACCCACTATGATAGTAGAAGCTAAAAGTACTGACAGCCCTAAGAGTTAAGAAGGATAGGGAACAACTGGAATTCTCAGACACTGCCAGTGGGCATGTAAACTGGTACAACCACTATAGAAAATGACTTGGCAGTAGCATTAATCCATCTTTTACAAGTCTTAACGTGTGTTTGAGATCTTAAATGCATTTCTGGAGAAGGAACATAACTAGAAAACCTTCCTTGCATCTTTGGTGGGACTAAAATATTGCATACAAAAATGACCCCTCCCAGACAGTGTCGCCATCCCCAGAGTACAGTGAATCTCAACATTTTAAAACTGTAGATCATGACATATTAGTAGATGGTAAAACTAATTTAGTGGCTTTTAAAAATATGAAATAAAACAGAAAAGACCAGAGTATACTGTATGTAACAGAAATAATTATGGTATTATGAAATTTTTGCTGCATTGGGACTGGACAGATGGATGGGGAAATGGGTGTTTATTTTAGAAATTTACCAAATATATATTTTGGCATAATGCCAAGTGGCCAAATATTAAAATCAACACTTGCCAAAGCCAAATGATACTTTTACAGAATGAACTACTGGGAAACAAGAATCTATCTGAAATTTCACTCAAAATTTAATTATGATTACAATTTTATTATTCAAAATTCTGGTAGACCCATTTTTGAAGTTTGATATAAACGGGCAGGAACCATAATTCCTCGGCACCGTCAACTGCAGCCTGATGACACTTCTGCAAAATTAAACAAATATTCTCTCCAAAATGAGGTGCACGTAAAAGGATATTACGGTGCTAGTTCAGCCAGAGTGGCTGTTGCCTGTGGTGATTTTTCCACCAAATCGTTGAGCTTTCTTTCCTCCCTAACAGAAACTGACTGAAGTCAAAACTTACCTCCTCTTCATCTCCTAGGCTTGAAAATTTGTTTAATTCTGGTTATGCAATTTCACTGAAAGCAACCCCAAAAAAGGAGATAATGGTTTTCCCAATATTATTAGAGATCATATTCTCTCAACATTAATTGTCAATCTACACCTATTTTTTACTATTTTTTTACTATTTTATATATATATATTTACTATTATATAAATATATATATTTTTACTATTTATATAAATACATAAAAATAAAATAATAAATTAAATAAAAAATAAAATAAAAAACATATTTATATATCTTTGTCTTTTGGACAAATAAAATTAACAACCTCACAATCATCATTAACTATTGCAATGTTTTATTCTCCAATAAAAAATATACATTTATACTTCCAGTTGACTGAGAGAATTTTCATACATAAAGCACAAAGAGGACATTTGGAATAAGTTACATTTAGAGTATGTACCTATCTTTCAAAGTGAATATTAAGAGAACAATAAATCCAAATAGCATGCCTTGTTTGCATCACTGGCATGGCATGAGGTATACCCATGCAATCTACGACCCTCGCTCAAAGTACAAGTCTTACTGTGCCGGAAACGATACTGAAGTAGGCATTCCATTTTTTGGTCAATCATCCAAAGCTGAATGGTAGATTTTGGAAGAAATTTGAGGCGAAGGTAAATTTCTGTGTACTCCTATGTTCGTGTGTGCCCGTGTATTTTTGTATGTATTAGATCATTAAGTTTTATATATATATATGTATTATATATGTAATCTTATTGGAGGTCAAGGTCAAAAAAAAGTTTGAAAGCCACTGCACTAGACCATCTGATCAAATCAGAGATTTGCTACAAGACTCTAAAGAATGGGTAATAGTTCCTCTATGAATTCAAAATTCAGCTAGTATATAAAAACAATATTCTCCCGTCAACTGCAAAAGCAGATATTACAACCACTTTTAGATAATCATAACCAATCAAAAAGAAAGATGAGGAAGAGAATTATTAGAACAAGGGAAAATTACAGAAAAATAAGAATTTACTATAGATATTTCTCACATTTTTCTAGGAGAATGCAGGGAATATTAATCTTCTCAATTTGTAACCTGTGGGTATGAAAACGTGTGTCTCAGTGTAAATTAAAGTATGAATGTTATTTCTACGAGGCGTATTTAAATTACGCTGTTAAACGTGCATGATGAAACAGGATGTTTTCCGCTCAAAAACAAAACAGAAAGAGTCTATGTGATGGTATTCAAAAGTCAAGGCCATCATTTCCACTGCTGGGGTGAAAGGAAACAGCTGTGCTCCTTTGGGCCAATGCAGGGCTCCTGGGCTTTGTGGATTCCAGCACCCATAAATGAGATGGTCAGCTCAGAACAGGCTTCTTGGTGAAGATCTCTATTCATGTCAGTCCACAAAAGCCCATGGTTCTTGAAAAAAAAAAAAATACATTTTCTTGCAAAGAAAATCATCATGTGAGTGCAGCAATGTGCAAGAGTTTCAGTGTAAAGACTAAGTTTCTTCCCTCTACTTAGATTCTTGAAAGAATTAAATCAAATCCAATGAATTCCATACCTTTAAAGGATATAATAAAAAAGACTATGAACATAATATTTTCATCTCTCCTTACTCCACACCACCTCTTTCTTTCCTGCTGCCCCTTATGCAATCCAAAAAAGAAAAAAAAAAAAAAACCTAAAGAATTTGAAACGTGTCTTGATTTCAGCTGCAGGAATGGCAGACTCGTTAAAAACAGTAGCCAGTGTGTGTTCTGACAAGAGGGTTCTGTTTATTAACAGTGTGCCTTTCTTATCCACTTTTTCTTTTGCTTATATTTTTCAGTGCCTTTCAGCAAACTTGGTTCCTTTCACATCTTGAGGGGCCATAACTGCTGGTTATTTTTATTTCTTCTCTGCAGTATAACATAGAAGTCCCTAGGAGTGGGGTTCAAAATTTCAAAGGACAAGCTCATTGCCAACTGCATCTTGACTGGTTGAAAATGAGAGAAAAGAGGAAAGGCCCCTAAAACTCTTCATCTCAAGACACCTTTCTTCCAATGTCAGTTCGAGGAGACCGCGGATAAGAATGGAAGAAAACTCTTTATTTCAGTCCTTGGAATTTAAAGAAAAAAAAAGCCTACATTGGCCACGGCACCTTCTGCAAAAGGCAAGATGCCTCTGAGGGCTGACTCGTGAGAACTGTGCCTGTTTTTGTACAACCCATGAGCTAAGAATTAAGAATGGCTTTACGTTTTTACATGGTTGGAGGGAGGGAGGATCGAAAAAATATTTCATGACATATGAAAATTATCTGAAATTCAAATTGCAGTGCCTGTAAATAAAGTTTTCCTGGAACGGAGCCGCAATCTCCATGCTGTCTATGGCTGCTTTCCCACGACAATGGCAGAGGTGAGTGGTTCTAACAGAGACCATCTGTGGCCTAAAACATTTACTATCTGCACCTTTACAGAAAAGGTCTGCAGACGTCTATGCTATGGTCCCCCTTTTCCTGGAAAGGACAAGTCAGACCAAAGGAGCATCATGTCGCAGGAGGAGCTGTGGGTCTGCCTCTCGCTGACCCCGCCAGCAGTCTGGGGCTCAGCCTGGTCCTATGGGAAATGATTGGTTTGCAAATGAGTCCATATACCCAAGATTGAGATAGAAAATGAGATAGAGAAGTCCCTAATACGAAAACCTCTACTTCAAGACGCAATGACCCGTCTAAGCTCGTATTTACGGGACCCTCACTTGTACCAGACACCATGCAGAGTGCTGACTTGCAGCAATTCTTTCAGTCCTCAAAACAGTCCTGGGACATAAATACCTTCTGAACGCTGAGGAAACTGACGTTAGAGGGGTAACTGGTCCAGGTCAACACAGCTAGAAGCAGCAGAGATGGGGGTTTAAACCCAGGCCGTCTGGCCCCAGGGCTCATGGTCTGAACACTCTGGATGGGGCTCAGAAAGATCTGAGCTTTTACCACTGGCACGCTGGGATTAAATGAGACTGAACCAATCAGTGTAGGTAAAGTACTGAGTGCAGTTCTGAGGCGCTGTCCGTAAGTGTTAGCTATTATAAATTACTATCCATTTTTACCTTATCTGGGGGCTTATTCCTTGTGTTTTCATCTTCCCTGGCAAGACAGCCTTATCAAAACTCTATTCCTAAAAAAAATTTTTTTTTAAAATACCTATTCCTGTACTAGAGAATTTATCATTTAGAATACCCCAGCAGAGAATTGAAATGCTTCTGTGAGGCAAACGAAGCATAACATCTACTATTACATCCCTCAGAGGATATTAAAGAATCTAGTGAGATTCTTAAGTTGTCATTTGTGAAACCTGTAGCCATTACCTTCAGTCAGCTCAGGCTGCCTCAACAAAATACTGCAGACTGGGTGCTCACACAACAGACGTTTACTCTCACAGCTCTAGAGACGAGGAAGACCGGGATCAAGGTGCTGGTCGCTTTGGTTTCTGGGGAGAACTCTCGTCCCGGCGGCGTGCAGGCGGCCGTCTTCTCACTGTGCTCACGTGGCCTTTCCCAGGCACGTGCTCAGAGAGATCTTTCTCCTTCATCTTACAAAACCGCTAACCTCATCATGTGGGCCCCACCCTCATGACGCAATCTAACCCCGGTTACTTCCCCAAGGCCCTGTCTCCATCACATGGGGGGTTTGGACTTTAATATATAAATCTAGGGGGGAGCATAAACATCCAGTCCATTACAACAATGAGTATAGAATTATAGGGGAGAAAACAGAAATGCATGAACATGTAAATTCATACATATGTTGGAATACAGGTTACCACAGTAATAGTAAAAAAGAATTTATCATGACCTTTTAAAATTAGCTTTTTGGAGATGTGCTTACGTTTTATTGTTGTGATGTAAATATAATATTACAATCAGCCATGTAAAACAAAGACATGCATAGAAGAAAAACCAGGAGGAAACAACATCACAATGTTAACAGTTATCTCTGGGTGGTAGAACTATGAGTCATGTTTATTTTCCTCTTTATTTTCTTAATTGTCTACAAAGAATACAAATTCCATACATAACCAAGAAAACGTGGTCTCTTTTAATGCCCTACTAAGGGACAACCTAAAAGTTATATGTGCTTTATTTATTAGCAGAGTATTTTTTAATTAGTTTTCTTTTGTCTTCTTTGTCCCTCTGATTTCACTACAAAAAAAAAAATTGGTGGAGAGATAAGCAACTATAATGTCAAGCATGCTCACAAAAGTGAGAATTCAGGGAACATGTAAGTAACATAGACAGTGGGTAGATTCTTGGGTCAGTGCAGACTGTTGGCAGGTGGTGCCTACTTTTTGGAAAGATAACAGGAGTTACGGATGTAAAGAGGGGCAGGTGGCAGGGGAGGTAGGCCCAGAATACAGAGCAGTATTTACACAGAGGGGCTAGAGGCCAGGAAGGGTGGAGGGTGGTCTAGGAATGTCATGTAGATCAACGTGCCTGAAGCCCAGCAGAAGTGGTAAGAGATTAGGCTGGGGACAGGAGCACAGACAGGCTAGAGGGTTCTCAAATTTTCCTGAGACTCTCATTAAGAAATATTTCATGTATCAGGAGCCAGGAGAAAACACACACACACACACACACACACACACACACACACACACACACACACACACACACACACACACACTAATACATATTCTCAAAAAACTAATAAAAGTTTCACCAAAAATACTTATCTTTACTTTGAGTGTGTATAACCAGTGTTTAGAGACCAAATGGGAAATTTTCAGATTTAGGTATCTGGTACTCTTGCGATGATAAAATGCTCTCAGAATACATTAAAGATGGCTTTGGAAATTATTTTATTTCAAGAGGTTTTTTTTAATTTGAGCAAATAATAAATGGACAAGCCTAAATTTTAGACTTCAGGAATGCCCAACTCTTCGGAAAATTACAATTGTACATAGGAAATAAAAATTTGCAACGACAACAAAAAATGGTCTTAGCCCTCTATAAAGACATGTGCTAATAAAAACAAACAAAAAAAGGAACATGGTAGCAACACAACATGATGATAAAAAATATCTACTTTATTTAAAGCATAACTCCTTTAAAAACTGATGTCAGGTCAAAGATATACATCATACCTAAAAAAAGGAAAAGAGAATCTCTAGAGACATAGAACAGAGCTTAAGCAAAGTACTCACTTGATGCTTACCCAATGAACACATAGGTGCAAAATCTGTACCTGAGGGCATTTTGCTATTTCTAGTTAATACTAGAACTCCTGTATAATAATACAAACTCTGGATGTATGAAAAATATTATCAAACACAATAGGAAAAAGTAGAGAGCAAAGAATAAGCAATAATCTTGAAACTGAACCCCTCTCAGTTCAGAGAGAAGAATTCAAATTTTCTTCTCCAGCACATACAAAAGACTCCAAAAAAGTTCGAATCCAAAATTATAACAGAACCCAAAACAGGAAAGGGAGCCCAGAGAGGCCATCTATAGGAAACCAACAAGATGTCTAACATATTCATTTCTTCCAAGACCCTCTACTCACTAGACAACAGCCTTTAAACTGGAAATTGTTGCCCTAACTGGATCCTTCTCAAGTCACACAACAATGCCCCTTTAAAAAGTTTGTCGAGTGTTCCTAACGGTCATGTTCCTGTCATGAAAATGGTAAGCCTTGCCTGGTGGTCCTGGAAATGGTGGGAGCTACATCCCCCAGCCTTCCCTGGGCCAGATCTGGCATCTCATTGACGGCTCAGTCCAGGCAAGGGGATGCCCCAGGTGATGAGTTTCTCCACCCAACTCACCGGGATCTGAAAGTCAAGATTGTTTACGGAAAGGAGGGGCTACGAGAAGCCTAGAGGGCCTGGAAAGACCCAGAGAGTCCAAGTGACTCCTGGAAAAGGTCAGGGGAGAATCTTAACCCAGAGAAACGTTCAGGTATTTTCCCAAAGCAGATCAGATGCTGAGAGGAGGAAGAGGAGGCAAGAACAAGGTCCTTAGGATTCCCCCTAGAGAAGGACAAAGTGAGACAAATGAAAAACTGTGGTTTTCTGGGGTTATTACTAAAATAGGGTAGTAAAGGACCATTCTTAGGAAAATCTCCCTTCCACTCAAGGCCTTGAGCAGGAGCAGTGACATCTTCCTTGAGGGTTATACACTTATTTCAGTGACTAACTTCAGCCACTATAAGGCCCAAGGCATCGTTGCACGGTTGCAAGTTGCTCACGGAGGTTTTCTCAACTCTTTTCATTAATGGATGCCCAGAAGATCATTCATCTTTTTTATGAACATGGGGTCATGGGTGGAGGAGAGGGAGGCAAAGTATTGAGACATTGGAATTTGTTCTTAAACTTCTAGGAATACCCTTGGTCCCCTCCCTCGAGCCAGCAGAACTGTTTGCTGTACAATGTGGATGGGCTGACAGTGAAAATAAGGGCTCTGCCCACAGGGACAGAAGAAGGAAAACTCGGCGCTCTCCAGGGCAGTGGCTTTCCACCAACACGTAGTGGTCATCCAAATTGCAGGCTTTCATAATAATTACTAGGAATTCACCGTCCTTCAGCACCCACTGTGCAGATGCAGAGGTACCCCACCTTCTTGTCATCTGTCCTAAAAAACTGCAGTTCTTTATCTATGGTCTTAAAGATGTTTAGTGGAAAATTAACACTCAAAAGCATTCTAATAATTTTTAACTATGAACCAAATTTTTTGTGTGAGTTCTAAAGTTATAGCAATAAAACATATTCCCATCAGTACAATTCCATGTTCTTAAAATTGTCCTTATATCAGAATCCCTATAGGTATGTAAATGCTTTTTTCTTTAAAAAATTGGTTTCTTGTGTGGTATCTACGTAACTGACAAAGTGATGGGTGGACTGAGAGCCACACTCTTAGAGGAAGACTCATCAATCCTCTTTTAGAGAGAAGTATTGGAAAACCCTCCTTCCCGGAATGAAATGTAAAAATTTCTACACAGCAAGGTGTGAACTTAAATTCATGGCTTAAAACTGTCACCTTCAAAAAAGACAGGAAAAACAAGATGAGTGAAAGGGGAACTCTGAACAATATTTTACACAGGGAATTAATTTCTAAAACCTAGCCAAAGATACATTCTCAGATCTCAAATCTACAGAGCTGATATTATTGAGTTATAATTAATCTTATATATATCCCAAACACAAATATTCTCAGTGTCTCAATGGCCATTCATGAATGGACATATTTTGCAAGGGTCTCATTGGAATCCCTGCATGTAGACCCCAGTCTCATTTCTGCAGAGCCACCCCAATGTTCTCTTCCTCTAGGCAACAGCAAAAAAATAAACAAACAAAACCAAAACCCCGCTGCCCTATATAACCAGAGCCTAAGTGAAATCAGATTAGACCTAATTAAGAATACACTAAAAAAAAATTTAAAAATTTTAAAAAGAACTAAAAAAAGAATATACTATGTCCCCATCCTAACCCATTTCCTATCTTTTCCTCTCTCTCTCATAGAAATCTGGATTTATGAACAGCACTTAAAAAGTATTTAATTTCTCTATGTTTGCATTCACGCCCCAAATGTTGAGAGTCGCGGGAAGATGGGTAGGGCATTACCAAAAATGCCCCAGGGCTCTATTAAAAACACAGGATGAAATCATGAAGAAATGTGGGGAATTATTTGAAAAGTCAGTCTAAGGCAATAAATATTTAAAGATTTAGAATCAGATTTAGAATAAAAAAAAAAAATGAGGCCTTGAGTGGTCTAGGGACTGATTTATCAAAGTGACCTAGCAAGTTAATTAAAAAAAAAAAATCTGGGGCCAGAACTTCACCCCAAAGCTAATGTTCATTTCCCAGTACTATATTCTGCCTCCCTCCCTTCCAAATCACAGCTTGATCCTAGAATATCTACCCTAATTAGCCCATCTTTATGCCTAAATTCCTATCAGCAAAGAGCAGTTCATTTGAAAAAGGAATTCCTTTCAGGAATCTTCTTTTCAGCTTTTCTTATTTTTTAATGAAAGCACCTTTGGGAGGGGGATTTTGATAAATCAATGACTGGTTTGATACTGCAGGTGAATCTGTTGATCAGATGTGAAGCAGTGGGTTTGTCCTCCAAGGCCTGTGGAACTGAAAGAAGAGGAAACCAAGTTCTAGGTGATGTCAGAGAGGAAAACCAGCAGAGTCCTGAGCGAAATACTATTGTAAGGCTCTCTGGGCATGTGGTCCTGGTCTCTGAGCTCCAACAACTGGCTATGGCCTTCAGGCCTGCCAAAGGTTAGGTCTGAAGAAGGAAGGGCGCCCAAGGGGAAATACACCCAAAAGTAGACATAGATCCAGGCCAATCTCAGGGCCATGGTGCATGGGAAAGACACAAGCATGTTAGCTGTGGGGCCACACAACCTGGGGCATGTGTCCAAGTAGGGGGACAGTAGGCTGACGACAAGGGCTCAGGGCAGACCAAGCAGCAGATATCCCAGTGCCAGTCATCAAGGGAGTGCCTCTTGGATGTCAAAACATCAGAGAGACCCAATACCAATCAAGAGTGAGGAAATGGGGAGAACAGAGCTCCTACCAGTGGCAAGTCCTAGGGGCCTTTTAGAGACCCAATATTTAGGCACAGAACTGGTCCTCGAGAGTAAGAAGTTAGGCACAAACTAGAAGCAGCCCTGTGGATGGGACAGGCTCCCTGGAAGAGGAAGTGGGCGGTCACCATAAGCAGTGACTCCTACTTCCATGGTTCAGCTCGGCAGAGGCCCAGGTTGTGGTTGGCAGCCACTTGGGTGACTCAGATTTAGAACCCGAGTGCAGAGGAATAAAAGAGAATGATTTACCCCCCAACAGAAAAACAAGGTTGAAAACAATCTCAGGTTTGGCATACCAATCAGAAACAAAACTTTGGAGGGGGTGTGTCTGTTGAAATGTTTCACAGACAGTTTTCTTGCCTGAAAAAGCCATGAGAATACCTTCAGTTTAGGTCCTCCCGGGGCTACTGTTGACAACCTGCACTGACTCATCAAAACAAAAGGCCCCAAAAGTAGCCAGAAAACCCTGTAAACCTGGATAGGCAACATTGCAGAGACAGTCCTTAGAGTCTGGTTTTCAAGCAAGGAGATATAAGACCCTGTGCAGTACTCCAAATCTGGGGTCTGGGATACCTGCCACTGTGCCGAATCTGGAGGGGATTCTTTCACCCTAGTCCCCCTCACCCATGCTCAGAGACCTGGAATTTGGTGGGGTCCTCCCCTCAAGCATGAGTTGGATCAAGAAGTTCCTAAAAGGTAACACCCCTCCAGAATACTCTCCAGGTGGAAGTCATTTCTTTGTCTCACATAAGTGAGTTGATTCAAGTCTTTCCTCCTGGACAAGAAAATCCTGAAATAGGACCCATGAGTTTCTCAGAATCTAGCAAAATCCCTGGAGTGGGAGGATGCCAGAAAGACTCCCTAGGGCTGCCTTCAGATCACTCCACAAGGCTGGAGGCAGACTCTAGCAGGAGCATAAACCTGGCCTAGAGATCCTCTAGGGTCTTCCTTAATTTGAATTTAAATTGCCCTCAGGCTCCCTGGGAAACCAGAGCACTGGACTAGGGAAAAACCACACTGAGTACACTCTTTGGTCCCAAGAATATAAAACCAATGTATCAAATTCTAAGGAATACTAATCAAAATGCACAAATACAGAAGTCTTTCCAAACTCCTACCCCAAGAGTAAGTTGAGGGATTTCCCTTGTAAGTTTAAAAAAAAATAAAAAATCTACTGATGCCCAAACATGGAGTGGGAAATGACTAGTCAGAATTAATTAAAAAAAGAGGTGGCCTGAGCAGCCACCAGTGACTTTAAGTGAGTTGAAAATGTGACCCTCTTTAATCCATGGCTGCAAACTAACTGCCCACAGCTCTTGTTAACACTCCCGAGAAACAGGTAAGCACAAGAGTAAATGGTTGACAAGTGGACATTCAAATGCTTGCATTCTGTGTGGAGCAACACTATTTCCCACAATCTGCTGCCCTAGGCGAACGGTGGCTTTCTCTTTAATTTGGAACAAACTTCTCTGGTTCACAGCTCCACGTGTGTACAGGAAATCTCCTTGGCTTCTGTGAGGGAAGTTCAGCCCCAGTGCAGTCAAGCAAATGTGGACAGAACACTATGTCAAGTTACTTGACTTCTCTGCCCAAGTCAAATGACTTTTCCCTCTTTTTTGCCCACCAAACTCTTACTCAGCGCTCAAGACTCTGCTTAAATTTCCCCTCTTCTGAGACACCCTCTGAGCTTCCTTCAGCTCTGTGCCTTGTACTTCTAGCCCTCTGATCACTTTGATGATATTTCCTCTCATGCATTGTAATTTTTCTGTTTAAGGTATGCTCACTCACACATTTTTGGCAGGGAGGTAAAGTGGTACAACCTCTCTGGAGAGCATTTTGGAAATGTCTATGGAAATTGCAATGCACATACCTATGTCTGACATAACAATCCCCCTGCCAGGACTCTGTCCTGTGGATTTACTCACACAGGTAAGTGACAAGGCTGTTACACAATTTGTTATAACAAACAAATCGGAACAACTTAAATGCACACGAATATGGGTCTGCTTAAAGAAATTCAATAGAGTACCATGCAATTCTTCAAAAGAATCAGGAAGCTCCCTCTATACTGGCATCTTCTGGTATAGAGAGAGCTGGTATATTTTGTTTCCCCTGGCCATTAAAAAAGTGAGGACAAATTTGGCAATAGTTTTCACTGGACATGAGGTAGGAGGTGAAGGGGATCAGAAAATGTCACACGAAAATATGCCACTTTGGCATAAGGGTTATTTTGAGTTGAAGGCAACGGAGAAAAAGCTGACACAGGAAGAGTTCTTTGCCCTTCCTACATCTGCCTAAAAGCAAGGCATAAATTCCCCCATGAAGGTATCCTCCCCTCAGCAGGTTCCCCAGACAAGAAGGAGGAGAGTAGCCCTGATCACAGGGACAGAGATGGCACTGAGATGAGTCTGCATAAGCAAACCTCACTAAAATAACTCTTAGTTTCCATTAGTTTCTCCATGTATCTATCTTCCCAAAATTCACTCCCCCTAGAAGCCCAACCCACCCCTTTCCTTGAATTGAGTCACTTCTTCACAATGTACTGCCCTTTGTTAAAAGGATATGTAAACTTCCAAGTCTAACCACATCTTTGGGTTTTCACTCTTTTCTGTAGAGCCCTTACACACATAAAATTAAAAACGTCAACTAAATGTGTATGTCTTTTCCTCCTGTCAATCTGGTTTTGGGTCAGTTTTGAATTCAGCTAATTCACAGTACCTAGATATAAAACCTACGAGGGTAGAGGAAAAGTTTTTTCCTCCCTTACAGAGGCATGTCAGAAAAGCTCACCAGATTAGTCACATCGAAGTCAAGCTGCGGGAATGCTGAAAACACAAGTGGGAGGGGGCCCCCTCTTTCCAGAAGTAGTGCTGATGGACACTGCCTCCAGACTTTGCTATTTAACATGAAGCTACAAGATATGCCCAACCGCAACCTCCCCCACCTTCTTTCAAACAAACTACGTTATCAACACCTTTTATGTATCTGTTACGCATACAAAGTTCAGTTCCTGTGCAGTTACAAATAAATAAAAGATTACTCTCAAAAAGTATCTAATAGTCTAATACAGATCCAATTAAAGAGAGGAACTATACAGAGCAAATGCAAACACAACAACTGTGGAAGACGAAGACGGCTGCCCAAGTAAAGCTGGTCCAAGCTAACAGAATCCACACAGGTTCCTCTGCCCAAAATACACAGACTTCAGTTAAGGCTTTTGTTCCATTCCCAGGTCAAAGCAACCACCTCCTAGCTTTGAGACCTTAAGGAGTTTATCTAACCTCACTAAGTCCTACTTCATCCATAAAGTGGGGATATTAGGATTCACTTCATACGGAAGTTAGAGCATACGAAGTGCCTGGCGAAGTGCCTGGCACAGGGCCTGACACTTAGGGCCAAATCAGTGTTAACTATCACTATTATCATCATTGTCATCATACTGGAGTTTTCAAGATATTTCTCAGATTTTATTCTGCCATCAGGTATTACTAGAGCATCAAGTTTATAAAGAAAAACTATTCACATGCACATTTTAAGCCAACTCCGTATCTCACCTTTAACTAATTCATGTATTCAGAGGGGAAAAATTTACTCAAATCATTTTAGATGAAAACCTTTTCCCTCTCAACGGTGTTACATAAGCAGCATATGTAAGACATCTTTGAAGTTTTATGATATTTTTACTTTATATACAAAAGAACCCAAAACACTGACATTTGCTTCTTCAAAGTCCTGTGAATTTATTTTTCCAAGACTAGTGAAATATTTATGCCACTTTACTTCCACCACCAAAATCAATAAGCCATTTAAAAGAATTGGCCAAGGTCAGGCATCAGGCTTCCAACTGCAGAGAAGGGTTATCAAGCTTAAAATGAGAGAATTCTCATCCAAATCTCATTCAACATCCTTTGGCCCATCTTGACATAAGTCTCAGAATAAAGCCTCTTTTTAAAAAGTCTTTGCGAAAACAGGAGTTGTGGTCTATACTCTGACAAGCCTAGGGTCCACCCTAATGGAACTGTGAGGCTTTGGAGGATGGCTGGAAAAAACAAAAGTGCCGTATGTGTACAAATGAGAGGCTGGCTGGTTCAGTAAAAGGTAAGGAGGGTCCCATAAGGAATGAGCTGAAGACACTTTTTAGCAGACAGAGTACCATGGTGGCATGTCTAACACTCAGAGGGGAGCGTTTCAATGACAGACCTGGAGTGGCCAAAAGTGGCCTTATAGAAAAAAAACCAGGAAGGAGAGGTCAAAAGGTGACAGAAATGATTTTTTAGGCAGAGTGTAGGCGACACTATATAGATTGCAGTAAACATATGTCAACCAGCAGCAAGACACTCAGAACTGAAGCTGAGACACAGTTCTGAGGATAATTATTTGTATTTCCTTTTTTGAATAAAATGGATTTGAAGGGAAAAAAAAAACTTGAGAGGAAACAGTAGTTATCACTAGATGATAGGCAGGGATGCTTTTTATATCTTTAGTTTATTTATTATTTTGTTTTTTAGTACCGTAGTTTCTAGATTTTTCTATAACAAAAATATTACTTCCATTTTTAATTACAAGATTTTTTTAAAGGAAATGGATAAGGTCAGTCATCCAATTATAGACATGGGACAATGTACAATATTATCTGTAGATACAAAAAGCTCCCTCGTTAAACTCAAGATCTTCAAGGATGAGATCTTATTTCATTGTTCCTGTTGTTCCTTGGAACCCCAATGTCTAACACTGGGCCTAAAACATAAGCTGCATATATTAAGAAGTGTTTAGGGAAAGAATTTTGGATCTGGTCACTAACCCAAACCCTGGTATAACCTCAGGAAGGTGAAAAAGGAAATGAAGTGGCAGGGCTCTCCTGCCAGCATCTGACCAGGACTTCGAAAGAATTCTCCTTTCAAAATGGTCCCCCTATTGAGTACACACCAATCATTCCAATAGATACATTAGCCTACATTATAGCTTAATGTCCACTGTTACTAAAATCTTCTGGTAAGTCCTCTGTCCTCCCTCCCCTCGGCCCCCTCCTTTCGGCACTGCCTATGGAACCGAGCCCCGCTGTTCTGCCTGGATCTTATGCTGCAGGAAGCCATAGGGACCATATTATGATGTCCCACTTGTGTTTCTTGTAGAGCTGTCCAGTCCACTGCAACAGTTTAAGAGAACCCATGGGAGAAGTTCATCTCAGAGTTCAGTACCATTAAAATAACTTCTCAAAGCAAGTAGTACATTTTAATTTTATGAACACTGAGAATCTTGTAATTGATCTTTTCTCCCTCTGCTTGAAGCAGAGAGCCAGATCTGCAGGCCTCCTTTAGAAACTTTGCAGGACCTTATGATATGCATGTCTGTAAGCTAAGTTTCCCTCTGGTTTCCTCTTATTATTCTTCTCTCCCTCTCTATATGCCCCTGCTTCCTTCATCTTTTTTAAACTTGCACTTGGGATGAGGCAGGATATAAAAAAAAAAAAAAGAAGCCAAAAATTAAATACACCTCATCCCACAATTCCCAGCTGGCTTTAGACACTTCCACCCATATCGCCTGCCTACACGACAAGAAAGTTAAGCTCAGTACCACTCTCCTGGCTGCTGCCAACCAGGGGATGATCTTTATGGGTATTCGTGACAAGAAAGTCTGACTGAGAACCAGGGGTGCTTTCCTTTCCACTTACTGTTAATCAGCTCTAAAATACACATGACAACGTGTGTGAATGGTATTCTGTGATGTAAGGCACAATAACCTTATGGTTACGAGTCCAGACTCTGGAGCCACACTACCTGGGTTTTAATCCTGCCCACTCCACCCCACTCAGCGGCTGACCTTGGGCAAGAAATTTAGCTTTTCCATGCCTTGCCTTCATTTCCCCATCTGTGCAATGGGAACAATAAAGGTACTGAACTCACAGGATTGTTGTGAGAGGTAAATGAGTTAATATACATAGAATGATTAGATCAGTGCCTGGCACACAGTAAATGTGGGCCAGTACTATAATAGGACAGTTCTGTTTTCAATTAAGCCAGCCACACAAAGGTTCAAGTCAGATTGAACGTAATATTTCTCATTGTAAATTAGTAAACTAACAGACCAATTTCTAGGGTGACTTTGAGTTTGCGTCTGATTTATAAATCAGTGTGGAGTCTGATCAGCAGTCATTTTCAACCATTTGCTTTCTTATTCCTGAAGAGAAGGAGAAAGCAGTAGGGTCAGACAACAAAAATGGTTCCTAAGAGTGTATTTCCAAGTGGTAACAGTATGGTCCCTAAACTGCCCTGATGTAAACACACACATAGACATCACATCAAAGTTCCTCCAGCTGCAGCACAAATATCACAAAGCCTAGAGATGAAAAACCTCATGAACCGCTTCTGGGGGCCTTCTTTAAAATAAAGTATTTTGTTCAACTATCAAAGAACAACTCTGCTTTGTTGGGTACTTGAGGTCCTGATTTACATCTGCGTTTAGAACACTGCCACCTCCTACATACGCACTTAAAATGCAAATTCCTCATCAGATTCCACATCTAAAGAAGCAAAGAGCCCAATTCTAGCCATGCCTCATCTTCGCTCACGGTAGAGGCAAAGTCCCAACAACTTCCTTCACACCCAGCCCACCAAAATTTAAGTCCTCAGTGAATGACTATGCCATATATGTGAACATGTACATAATTTTCAAATAAAACGACTTGAAACTGCCACTGCATGATGGCAAAGAAAGAAAACTAGATAATTATTAAAGTCGTAGTGCTTGATTAAAGTTTAGAAAAATCAAGAAAAAAATTAATCACTGAAACTCTACTCCTTCCTAATCAATGCTACTTTGAAATACGATGTAAACGTATAAATTTCAGCCTATGTTATACTGAAGTTACACGAGATTGGAAGGAAAAAAGAGTGTATCAGAGCTATTTATCTTCCTTTTCCTAGGTTTTCTGTAATTATCTACCAAATGAATGCACGAGTTTGTTACAGTATTGAATTGGAATATGCCAGTCCCTTTAAAATTCTCCTTTCTCCATATTTTCTCCAGAAAATATTCTAATATAAGAAAAAATGAACAAGGACTATCGACCAAGAAAGCTGCTTTGAGGAACTTAATCTCACCCTCTCCATTTTAACTTGCCGAATTCACTGGGGGGAACGGAGTCAGAGGACTGGTATTGCATGATAAAGTGACACTTCCGAGTAGTAATAGCTGGGATTACTCTGTCTCAGCCTAGATTCTTCTTGTCACGAGCTCGAGTACAGTTTTCTAAATGCTTTTCCCAGGCTCTCGAGGTTTATTTCTAACGCTGCTCCTCTCAAAAGTCCCAAAGGAGACTTGCTCACCCACCCCACCCTACCAGCAGCGCACTTCCCGTTCGCTTTGGCCGGTCAAGAACTTAAACTTGACAGTGACACACAGTGAGAAAAAAAAAAAAGAGGAAGTGGTAAAAAAATTTTCAAGACATTTATTTAATTTTTTAAAGGAAGATCAATGGCCCTGTCTTCCAGGAAATCTTCAATAGGACATAGCCATCCCACTGACTGGAAAGTTGCAGCTAATGACAATGCTGCAAAACCGAGGGTGACTCCCTTTTAAAAATAAAATTTTTAAAAATCCTCGAAAATCTTCTTGCTGTCCAAAAAAAAATCTTTCCCCTGTAGCGAACGCAACAAAGCTAACAACTCTCACCCTGGAGGGTCGCATCTCGAAAGCCAGGCTCGGGGCCGGGTACGTGCCTGGTCTGCCCTGCCAAGTGGCAGAGGGAGCGCAGGGCACCGCGGCGGCCAGGGGACCCGGCGAGCACCTCCCTTACCTGGTTTGACCGGTTTGGGTGGCGGCGGCTTCGACATCTCTTCCTGGAACGGCTGATCCTAAAGACCACGCACGAAAAGCCAACCGAACGCCCCTCCAGCCGGCACTCCGGACGCCCCAAAGTTTCTTTTTGTCTGCTTTGCAGTGGTGCGCCTTCAAGGACCTGCGTCCACCCTTGGCAGCGAGACAAGCTGAGGCAGGCAGAGCCGCTCCGCGCAGAGCCCCGCCCCGTCCCGCGGCCGACAGAGCCGCCCCGAGCGCGCGGCCCGGCCGACGAGGAAGTGGCCGCCGCCTCGCCGAGCCTAATTGGCTCCCCGGCTGCCAGCCTCGCCGCGGCAGGAGCGCGGGCGGAGCGCACGGCGGCGCGCGCGGCGGCAGAACCAGCCGGAGCCGAACGAGGGCGCCACAGGCTCGCGCCGGGGCCGGCCCCGCCGCGGGCGCCCCTGACGAGAAAGGGCCGGGCCCTGCAAGAGCGCGCAGGCGTGCGCCCCGGGCCACGCTCGCTGGAGTCCCGCCCCGCGCAACGCCGGCTGGAGCCGGGCGCCGCGTCCGCTCCGGATAGGACGGAACCCTGGGTTGGCCAGTTCTGCTCCGGGCCGCCCCTGACTCGGAAGGGGTGCGGGGTTAGGGGCTCTGGGCCTCTCGGTTAACGAGCTGCGGGGGTTGCGGCGGGCTAGTGACAGGCGCGCGCCTGGGAATCGCCGGTGCCGCTTTGCTTGGGAGCACTCGAACTGGCGCCCGGTGAGTACCTGCCTGACCCCGCCGCGCTGCGCTCATCGCGGGGTCTTGGAGGTGTTTCCGGAGTGTTCCTGCGCTGGAGCCCGAGTCTCGTTGTGTCTTGCAAGCCTTGTTGGGACTCTTACCACCCTAAACGGGCTGATAAGTGGCCTGCCAAGGGGGACGTGTACTCGTGATGGTGCCGTACTCTCACGCCCCCTGATAATCCTTAAAATGGGAATCTGCTTTCAAAAGATGTCGGAGAAGTCCCTGGGGACTGGGTCAGGCGGTGATCCCTACGGGAGAAGACAGTCTTTTATTCCTCCAGCACTGGGATGGACTAATTGCGGCCCTCCTGCGCCTGTTACTGTACAGCCTAAGAGTGGTTTTTACATTTTTTAATGGCTTGAAAGAAATCAAAAGAGGCAGGTTTTGTGGCACGTGAAAATTATATGAAATTAAATTTTCAGTGTCCATTAAGTTTTATTAGAACACAGGCGCGCTCATGTATTGTCCGCGGGAGCGCTTACTTCCTAACAGTTGAGCAGCTGCCCACGAAGCCAAAAACATTTACAATCAAGCACTTGGCAGAGCAAGTTTGCCCACCCCAGACCTAGCAGATTGAATCTCCAATGGGAGCCAGAGGCTGGAGCATACAAGAAAGCAGCATGCGTTAAGTTAGAAATAGTACAGGCAGTATTATAAATCAGTCGTTATGTTTGGGGGAAGAAAGATGAAAAAGAAAAAACTTTACATGAGCATCTATGTAAAATGAAGCTTCGAAGTTTCTACTAGGGTTTAGTGAGTGATTCCAAGAGAAAGGGGCATGGATTGCATATTCGGAAACTCCAGCCTAGAGATTTCTGTTTACCAAAAGGGAGCAAAGTTTAAAGGTTAGTAGGAAATGTGCTGGCTTCGGCAGCACATATACTAAAATTGGAACGATACAGAGATTAGCATGGCCCCTGCGCACGGATGACACGCAAATTCGTGAAGCGTTCCATATGTTAAAAAAAAAAAGACTAGTAGGAAAAGACTTCCCTGTCACATTGAAGATAATCAAAATGTTGAGTAAAATGAGTGAGAAGTCCTGAAATATTTCACTCTTAGAAATAACCAGGCTGCTCTTTTTAGACACATCGAAAAGCATTTCCTTGGCTTGTCATCCATTTGGACTAAGGGCTTGATATTTTCTTTACAACCTGCTGATTCTGCACATGCCACCTCTGACCATTTTACAGTTTAGAATCCAAAATGTACCATATTTAGTAGTGAAATAATTTAAATATGGTTAACACATACCAGTTATGGGAAAAAAGTACTCAACAACATATTTTACTTAGGGTTAAAAAAAGTATAAAAAAATTAAATTATTCATTTTGGATTTACTCTTTGCTGTCTTAATCTGCTCTCCTTCCCCTAGGCAAATTCTGTCTGCTAAAGAGGAAAGCCTTGCACTTATTGGGAGAATAAAGTACAGTTGACCCTTAAACAACACAGATTTGAACTGCGTGGGTTTATTTATACTCAGAATTCTTTCACTAAATTTTTACTGCAGTTAGACACGATCCAAGGCTGGTTGAATGTGACCATTCAGAACCATGGATACAGAGGGCCAAGTATAAAGTTATACGTGGATTTTGGACTGCGAAGAGGTTGACACCCCTAACCCCCAAGTTGTTCAAAGGTCAGCTGTACATATGTATCTCATGTTATTGGAAGTGGTGTGTATACCTAGTAATCAGATACCCCTGGACTAATGAGGCTGGAAAGTCCAAATGGTTGTCTCTCTGAAGACATCCAGTGATTTGCAGCTTGTAGATGATGGAGCTTGTGTTTGCTTCACTGGAGTCTGCTGCTGTGTATATTTGGGACCTGGCAACTCGATTGTAAGCTGTTTTGTTGTTGTTGTTTAAGATCTTTTTAACAGTTTTTTATTTAGAATAATTTTTCTCCTTATTTTTTAATATCTTTATTGTGGTAGATTGCAAGTTTTTTTTAATGTGATTTTAAAATTGTTCTTAAAGAAGAAAACAGGTAGTGAAATAATAGAACATGGTGTAGAAATGGGCAATGCCAGGCCTGAACCTGGAGTTCACCTGAAACTGCCCTGTGCATTGCAACAGTTTTTGAAATAAATAAATCGCTTCTGGGATTGCTACACCGCCACCACCTCCAGCCACTCAGCCCAGCCATAGGTATTGCCTCATCTTTTCTCAGTTCCCTGTTCTGTCCACCACAGTGTCACTTGTTCATTGCTAATGGACTGTGCCCAAAATTTACTCACACACTGTCATGGACAGGCTAAGACTGCTAACTGATATAGAAGTGAGGGTTCCTATATTGGTAAAATCTGGCACTTGACTGTGGGAGTTCCCTCTTGAGCCCAGGGGATTTTATAAGTAGGTTCTTGACTCCTCCTTACTGTTGGTTTCTGAATTATTAGAATTTTCACCCAGATAACCCCCTCAAGCCTATTTCCAGCACCACAACAGCACTTCCTTATTATTTACTTGTTATATAATTGATGCATCCTCCTATGTATGCACAGATGTGGCAAGAATCACAGGGGACAAGTAGTCCTTGCCACTCAGTGGAGACAGCAAATATACACCCCATCAATAACACATCAATAAAAATGACATCAATTATATATGAGAGCCTCACAATGAAGCCCGCACATGTGCACCATCCTTTCTTTGCTCTTGGTAATAATGTGCTTTTTAGCAGCTTAGAAAGATGGAAAGAAGTTAACTCACTTGGTTTAGTCTTGTTTCTAGCTTTTCCTTTTATCATTTGTGTGATCTTGGGAGAAAGTGAGTCCATTGTCTGGGCCAATCTCAACTTCTACAAAATGAAGGGGTAGACAAAATGATCTCTAAGGCTGTATTCCTGCAGGTTTGAGTATTTATGTTCTGACAGATTATCCAAAAGTAGGCAGGGTGGGAACAAGGAATAACAAAGTTTTATGAATATTTTTTCTTATTTTGCCAAATGAGAACATCAACCTATGACTACCTACTGCCAACATAATTTCATAGGAGAAAGGATATTTATCACCAAAAAATGTAAGAAAGCTGCCATCTCAGGATAAAGGGCAGCCTTTTCCTTCCTAAAAAAGAGTAATTGGCAGCCTTGCATTGACATTAGAAATAATAATAGGGTAATATGTAATTCAAAAGTAGAAAAATTATAACATGAAAATTTATTTTTCAATACGCATTGTATCAGTTATTCCCTTGATACACTTTGGCAATTTGAATGGAGATATATGTGCAACCGGTACAACTCCTGGTGAAACTCAGATGTCCAACTTGATCTGCTATTTTATTTTTTATCACAGTCATTGTTGAATTCGTGTCTCATAGAGGCTAGTAAATGAAAGTGTAACCAAACCTTAAAAAATTGCATTCAATTTGAAATATAGTCATTCCTCGGTATGGGGGTGGCCAGGACCAGTTCCAAGACAACACCCCACCTCCACCCCAGGGATACCAAAATCCACAGATGCTCAAGTCCCTTATATAAAATGGCAAAGTATTTACATGTAACCTAAACACATTCTCCTGTGTACTTTAAATCATCTCTAGATTACTTATAATCCCTGATACAATGTAAATACTATGTAAATAGTTGCAAATAATATGTAAATAGTTGTAAATACAGTGTAAATGGTGTATATAAATAGTTGCCGTACAGCAAATTCAAGTTTTGCTTTTTTGGAACTTTCTGGAAGTTTTTTCCCGAATATTATCAAACCACTGTTGGTTGACTCCGCGGATGCAGAACCCTTGGACAGGGAGGGCCAACTATGTTCTGGGGAAACTGAGAAGAAGCCTCCCCTCTCTCCACCAGGCCCTTCTCCCCACCACCTCCCCACAAGGGGAACCTGGACACAAGTCTGGGATAGGAATGGGGAGGGCGGCTGAGAGCTTTCCACCGAGCCACCACTCACCCGGATGGCACAGCTTAGGTCCCTAATCACCCCACCAGAGCAGTCAGCAATAAAGAGCAGCATCAGTCAAGGGCAACCTTGTGGAACCATGATAAGTTTCCCTGCAGCTGAGCTTCACCTCTTCCATTAAAGAGAGGACAGTGGTCCTTGGAATATCTGCAAGACTGCTTTGGGGAACCCTAGGGGGCCGTGTGTGAAACTGCCCTCCACCCTCCAGACCGGGGGTCAGCAGGCAGTGGCCTGCAGCTAAAACCTGGCCCTGTATCCTGACACTCACAGTTCTTTGTGGCAGGGAACACTCATTGTGAAATCCAGGAAGGGAAATGGTATCCCAATAAAATAGGAATTCCATTCTTCTCATTCATAGACATGCATTATGAAAAAAAAAATTGTGCTCAATTATCATCACGTTTTGACTTTTATCAAAAAGTTTGTAGAAATTTATTTTCTCTTACTATATAAGTACCTACATAATAACCTCGATTTTTGCCTCTTGGCCCACAAAGCGTCAAATATTTACTGGCTGGCCCATTTCTGAAAAAGTTGGTATACCTTAGCCCTAGGGTGAGGAAATAGCACCCTTAAAGGGAATTAAGTACCTCTTGCCTCTGACTCGCAGTGACTTTCTCCCCATTTCAGAAGGGGAGAGGGAGAGGCCAGCTCTGCCGGTTCCCTGCCTTGGGAATAACGGATCATCCCTGGGAGACTGAATATTGCAGATGACAGACCACCTGGTCGAGGGGAGCGGGAAATTCTGTAGTGTGCCCTGTGGCTCAGCAACTCTTCTGCCCTTGAAAACAGACACTCAAGGTCAAGGGTGTATGCTTGACCCTGGGAACCCTTTCAGTTCCCTTGACTTCAGCTCACAAGCCCTGAGCACAGCCCAGTGTTGGTACCTAGCAGAGGAGTGAAGCTGTCCCACGGAATGTGTGTAATCCAGTGATGGGGTATCCCAGAGATCGCTGTCACCTTTCCCCGTCAGCTGGCCCTCCTAAGTTAAGGCTTTCTTTTGCCGCTTTAGACATCTAAATGATATGCATTCGATTTTTTTTTTAATTTTAGGAAGACGTGATTTTCAAAGCTAATTATGAAAACATTTGTCATTGGAATCAGTGGGTGAGTAATTTTGCTACAAACAGCTGATTGAGATACTCAGAATGTCCAAAGGGTGTTGCCACGTGATCATGGTGGGGGAAGGAGAGCAGTGAGGACTCCTGAGTCCCAGAGCCGCCACTGTCAAATTTAAAACAGTGGCGTGTTGGCTACACAAGTGCCAACAGGAGGTGGGAGAATTTCCTAAAAACTGAGAAACAGAGTAAGTAAACAAGAGTTTACCTGCTTTACCGTTTGTTTTCTGAAGCTGACACCAAAGGCAGGGCCTGATCAGATGCTACTTTGGTTCGGGGTACTTTGCCATTCTCCGTGTGGCTCCTCCAGTATGACACAGGAGAAAATCTATCATTTCTTTCCTGCTATGCCCAACTTTGGACCTGTGGAATAAGGAATTACTCCATCTCTACTCCTTTTTCCCCACACTTAGGGTGACCTTTTATCTTGAGCTATTGCCCTGGCATACTTATTAGTGATTTGCCCCTTTCCCTCTGAAAAGTATTCTAAATTATATGGTCACCTTACTTGTGGTACCAGAGGTGGACGGACATTCAAATGAGACAGCAACGACTCCGAAGGACATGCTTTGTTTTGCTAGTGTATTGTGTTCACCTTTCCTCTGAGTACTTTCACATTATGTGTAGTCTAGTTCATAAAATATTTGAGACTGTTGAAATTAAAGGTTTGTAATTTGGCGGAGATCATTGTAATACTGCATCACATTACTACAGTAAGTAATCAGTTAGAAGTAAAATTAAATGAATGAAATGTCAGAACTCTGCCTTAACTTGCTCCCATCTAATCAGAACCACAGTTCAGTTTTTCCCTACATTATTTCTCTTGTCCGTCCCTTCCTCCGCACTCAATGCCACCATCCTAATTCAAGCCCTCATTCCTTAATTCCAGTCTCTCCCTCATAATCTTTCCTACATACTTCTGCCAGTTTCATCTTCATACAGATTTTAAGTTATCCTCTCACCTCATGAACAATATTTAGTGGTTCCCAATTATTTAAAATAGAATCTGAATTTCCTGATACATGAGGATCATCTAAAAATAATAAAAGAACTGTATTAGCTTTGGAGGCGGCAGGCTGCAGGAAAGATTTGGTAAAGGATCTTAGTGGTGTCACCAAAGATTCAGTTTCTCTCTGCCTCTTCTCTGTGTCTTCTTCCATTTGAATTCATCCTAAAGTTGGCTCCACTTTTTGGTCACAAGGCCCTACCAGCAGCTCCTGGGACCTCGTGCTTCTTCTTAGCCTGTCAATAGTGGGGAGAAGTGCTTCTCTTCCTTTAGGTCATGGGTCTTTCTTTGACTGGACCAGCTGTGTGGCATACCCACAGTCACTGTGGCAAAAGCAACAGGATTCCTTTAGTTGGTTTAGGTCAGTTGGACTCTGCTCTGGAGTTGAGAGTGGGGTCAGTTCCAACCAGACCTTGGAAACAGGAGTAGGACCTGGGTACTCAACTATGAAGTCCACTACAGGGTCCAGTGCAGCTTTCATTCTGCGCGTGTGTGAATGCGTTCCCCTTGTCTCAGTATTCCGGTGCAGTGCCTTCTGTCTCAAAACCGGCCTCATGCTTTTTTGCCACGTGCATTTGGTTCTACTCATAACTTCCTGAGAAAGTCTCTTTACCATCTCTTCCTCAGCAAGTGCCAGGATTTCATTTTAGTGCTGCTGCTGCTGCTGCTTCTGTGAAGCCCCTGCCAGACTCAGCAGCAGTTCCTGGCTTCCTTCCTCCAAACTCACTGTGCTGTGTCTCTCCCCTGTGCCTGTCACTTGCTGCCCTGTGAATGTTCATTCAGTTGAGACTGCAGGGAATAGTAAGTGTTCTAAAGGATTCAGGGGGCATCTGTGAGCCTCCTGAAAACTTAGTGCACGTGTGAAGATGTTCATTTTTCTGGGGAAGCCTTCATCAGATTCTCACAAATTTCCATAATGTTAAAAAAACGTAAGCTCCATGGGCACTGGAGTGAGACTTTGCATCTTACCTCTACTACTTGCTAGTTGTTACCTTGGGCAAGTTTTATGAGCACTCAGCTTTTCAGTCTTTAGTTTCCTCGGCTGGACAGTGGGAACATTGTTGTCTAACTTTTGTGGAATAAATTCTCCACTTGTTGGAATAATCACAGACAGCCTTTTTAACTTCTTCCTAGCCAAATACCATGTTCCAAATACAATACCCGCTCTTGTCACCTGTTACGTTAAAGAAACAAATGGATTAGGAGCAGTGCGTTTATTTGGGCATTGTCAACAAAGGAGGAAGTAAGCCCGTGTAGTCGTCCATCTCCTTCCCCAGATCCTAGGGAAGAACGTGCTTCTGTCTCCCCCAGGGTTGGGGAGCACGTGCAGGAGGTCGTAAGCCTGCCAGTGCCTGGTGGCTGTGAGCATGCTGAAGGAGAAATCTTGAGTCTTAAGGTATCACCTGACCGGGAGGGTTGCATTCTAATTATAGGTCTTAGACATGTTGAATACTTTTCCCCCTTCCTCAGCCCTCTGACCTGGACTGCCTTCTAGCTGGTTCATGTCCTCCAAGTCTACAGGAATGGGGTGCTTATTTCTCACTGGCTGCATGCAGTTCAGTCAGTGAGAAGGGATCTAATTACTATTGGTTTAAATGCATGATCTTGACTAAAGAGGCGACACATTTTCTAGCCAGATTGTTCATACTGTAATAAAGTTACCCCTGTTTACTATGTATTTTAAACCAAAATTCAGTAAATGAACTATAGGCATTGAGTATAGATTACAGACATTTTTGTTAGAAGAGGGAAAATCCTCGTAACAGTATCTTTTCAGTGCATAGTAACAACTGCCCACTTTTCCATTTTCAAGGAGATTGCCCATATCCTACCCAACTGTGTAGTCTAAGGTTAAATGAAAAAAAAAAAAAAAAAAGCAGAAACAAAAACAAAAACAAAACTTGTGAATCAAGTTCCTTCTACTTTGTAGGTGTAAGGTATTTGGGTAATAATTGAATGATATTCATTAAACAATGTTGATGAATAAATGTTAGTTCTCTTCCCCCTTTTTAAATTATAAACATATTGGAATTCATCTTACCTGGGATTGAGCACAGGTTCTTGTAAATAAATGTGCATTCAGGAGTCTTTTTATGCTATAGACATTTGGTGATGTGGTTAAGTCTTGACTTCTCAGAGCAGTGGTTTTAAATTCACAAAATAAGATACGGAAATGCAAAGGAAGCCAGTTACAGTAATGATGTAGTTATAAAAATATTTTTAAAGGAAATTTGTAGCATTGTGATATACATGCTTCTTTGTTAACTCACTAAATAACAATGTCCAGTGGTGGGTCTAAAAACTGCTGTAAATTTGAAATAATAATGAGTGCTAATGATACTTCAAGATGTCTGCCCCAAATGCAACATGATATGAAAATACCTGCGTGATTTCCATTGCTAACAGAGTCACAGGTACTATTAATGTGACATATTATAATTAAAGAAAATGCCCAAGTTCTATTAGAATTTAGTGAAAATAAAGATGTACTTTCTTTCAAGTTCATAGAGACCCTGATTCTGTCCACAGACTCTTTGGAAGTTTATCATCCTCAGGTAAAAAAAACTGTTCGACTGACTGGAGAAGTGCCTCCCACCCAGTGTACACAGTGCTGGATACCAGAAAGCTAGATATGTACACAGAGGAGTTGCTTAGGGTCCCCTTTCTCCTTAATGTTACAGTCCAGCCAGATGGGACAAGAAACTGACTGAATGTGATAAGCTACAATGGACCTTCCAGCCAGCCCCAAAGTAGAGAAACATTAGGGGCAAAGGAGACATCACAAAGGAGATGAAAATTTGTGATAGGTAGGCTGGTAATAACCCACTCCTTCATTTTTCTCTGCTGTGTATTGAAACAAAATCACCACGTGCAATTGTACATACTAGCACTAAAATGTGCTACTCATACTCTCTGTGTGTGTATGAATCCTGTGACTATTTCAGCAGAGACCAATAATTATTTGGCTTATAACATAATAGCTGTATTTTAAGTCTCAGCGTTACCCAGTTCACTTGCCCAGTAGTGAGCTACCTTTCTGCTCCATCCTTTCCAGTTTATTTATCATTTATTGCGTCAGACATACTTGGGCCTATGAAAGAAATAGTTTTTCTTATATATTACGTAATTGAAATATACATTTTCTAAGATAAATTAAAAATGTTTTATGTTCTTTTAACGCATCTTCCTTCCTTTTTTGTTTGTTTTTGTGGTTCAGTGTGACCAATGGTGGGAAGACAACACTGGCCAAGAATTTGCAGAAACGCCTCCAAAACTGCAGTGTTATATCTCAGGATGATTTCTTTAAGGTATTTATAAAGCTTCTAGATAATTTATTTAACACAAAAAAGTTATAGTAGCAAAGCTAATTGGTTTACGTCCAAAAGCCTTGGCTGATTGACTGGGCTTTTGTAATGAAGGTAGTCTCCATGCAGTAGTGTTACTTGTCCACTAGATGGCACATTTATGGAAGCCTCTTTGATTTCATTTATCCTCACCAGCCAAAGCATTTGTTAAAATAAAGGTTTATCACCTCTTCATTCTTTAATTGTATTATTTCTGCACTGCACAGTTCTGATGAGTACTTTATTGTTTTTTCCAGCCGGAGTCTGAGATACGGACAGATGAAAATGGATTTCTGCAGTATGATGGTAAGCAGATGAGCTTACAAAACATTATGCTCTAAAGTTCATTTTCTTTTTCAAACCCAAGTAACCTCACTAAGTAACCAGTCTCAAAATATATTTAAATAGATTGCTGTACTTTAAACCTGCTTTCATAAGAGTTTCTGATTTATGTTCAGCTATTTAAATAAATGAAACCTTTTCCCCAGTTTTATAGTTAAAACTGGAAATATTGGGACAATGGATTTTTCTTTTTAAGGTGGGGCAAGGTGGGTCTCTGTTATTCTCCACATCCCTGCCTCGGGCATACAGCCCAACCCTCTCCCCTCTTGCCTGGAGCAAACTCTAAGCCTGCCCATCCTCTGAGCTTACCTTCCCAGGGACCAAGTTACTGGGCAACTGTTCTTTTCATTGCTCAAAAAGATTAGTGAATATTTTTCAGATGAATTCACTTCACTCCTTTGCCCAATCTAACACTTCTTGAAGTCAAAGGAGTAAAGTACATCAGAAAAACATCTACTTACCTATAAAGAATATAACTAGTAATCTGTATTTAATGATGTTATCATGTTTTATAATTAACAAGATGATTATTGAGTCCTTATGCAAACTAGCCACAGAGAGAGCTCTCTAAAAGAACCATAAAATTAGTTCTTTATTTTGAACTTTGATAACCTTGGAGAAAAAATGATGTATCATCAGTTCTTACAGACACATGATAATTCTAAGAGAGGCAAAATCCTTGACTGGCTGTCTCTTTTTGTGTCTTGAGCTATAGCCAGAATAATTTTTTCTTTCTCTTTCCCTTTTCTAAAGGTTAGTAAGGAAGATTATTACAAAGTAAGATTTAAACAAGGGAAAACTGTTTTCAACAGTTGACAAAGAATGATTCCTAACTTAAATGAGTCTTTACAAACTGATAAGAAACACAGACACAAAAGGTTATTTGATTAGTAAATGTACAATGGAAAGTCAACTTCAAAAGTAGTCAAAGAATTATAACATATTTTCCCACTTACCTGGTAAGCAGATTTTTAAAGCAATGATAATGGCATAGGCCCAATAAAGCAAAAACTTATAAATTGGAGTATAGATTGGTACAGTCTTTTCTGGAAAGGAGATTGAGCATATGTCCCAAAGACCTTAAAATGTTCATGCCATGTGTTCAGGTGTCCCACTTCTAGAAATCTATCTTAAGGAGAAATCTGAACATTTCAGATAAATGCACAAATTTAAGGTAAGTCAAGGTAATGTTGAAATCTTTATAACTACCAAAAGAATAGTATATAGTTACCACATTTATAAATATATGGAATCACTCAAATATCATTGACAAATACAAAAGTGAAAAACAGAGAACTAAAATATCAAAAGATGGTAGAAAAGCAGAAGATGGTAGTAAGATGATAGTTTTAAATCAAATACATCAGTAGCTACATGAGGTTAAATGAACTATAATAAAATACTACAGAGATTGTCAGACTGGCTTTAAAAGCCAACTGTAAGCTTCTTATAAGAGGTATATTTGAACATTAGAATACAGAAAAGTAGACAGTAAAAGGCTAGAAAAAGATATACCATGCAGATACCTACTGAAAGAAAATTGGTGTAACTCTACTAATATTAGACAAGGTAAAGTTTAAGGCTAAGAGTGTTACTAGAGAAAAGAGAGATAAATGAATCAATTCAACTGGAAAAAAAACAGTCTAAAGTTTGTAATAATGTGACCTCAAAATACATTAAGCAAAAACTGACAAAAATAAGAGGAGAAATAGACAAATCTATAATTATTGTGGGAGATTTTATATAATTTCTCTAGTAATTAATGGAACAAACTGACATTATAAGAGTCTTACAGATTTGAACAACACAATTAACGAAACTTGACCAAACTAACATATAAAACATACCAACAATAGCCGAATACACATTTTGTCCTCGAGAACACATGGAACGGTAACCAAAATGGAAGGCATACACAAGGACATGCAGGCAAGTCCTAATACACTTCAGTGGACTGAAGTAATGCAGAGATATCTTCTAATCATGGAGAACTGAATTAAAAATCAATAGCAAAAGAGTAAGTAGAGAATTCCCAAGTGTTTGAAAATTAATCAGTGTCTTTTTTCTAATGTTTAAGAACCTTTTCTTGTGGAAAATTTTGACTGAACTCTCATGAATTCACTATTGTACTTTAAAAATGAACTCTTGGCCAATTATATTTCATCTATACCCTCACCCACTTTCTCCTATATTATTTTGAGGCAAATCCTGGACATCATCACATTTTTCTGAAACAAAACACTTCTGTATATCCCGTGAGTCAAAGATTAAATCTCAGTGAAAACTAGAAAATATTTTTAACTGAATGATAATGAAAATATATTAAAAGTAATGGTACTTCTGGTTCCAGCCAAGATGGCTTGGCCCCATTCCTTGCTCTTCCTCCTTAAAACTAAAAACCCTGAATGGAACACAACAAACAAGGAAAGACTCTGAAAGATGAAAAGAAGAGAGAGCAGACTGACTAGGGACTTTGGAACTTGAGGGAGGACATAGCTGTGAGTTCCCTGGGCCTTTATTTACTTATTTATTTTCTGCCATATATCTGGAAAGGGATGATGGAGAAGTGTGCAACATGGAACCATCAGTAGGTGCACACAAAAACTCCCAAGAAACTTGTCCCTTATAGTCAAAGGACTAGAAAAAGGGTGGCCTAGCAGTATAGAAAATTATTTTGATAATACCCACCTTACTCTAGTCAAACACAGAAGGGAAAACCAGCCTCCCTCACGGTGTTAGCAGGGCCAAGTGGAGGGCTGGACTTCTGGACCCATCAGCACCCATAAGACAGGATGTGTTGGCTTTCCATATCATCTGTAGGGATCATATCAGTGGTCCCATACAGGGAACTGAACTTCCACACTGTCCTGGCAGCAAAGAGATAGAATAAGGCAGTGTGAGGTGCTGCTGGTAGGGCAGGACCCAATGGAGAGCTGAACTTCTGTCTTCACTGAGCTGTATTGAAACCACACCAGCACTCTGCTTTCTTCTTTCTCCCCCCACAGCCACCGCCCCCCACCTCAGTATCGGTGAGGCCCAGCAGGCAGCTGAACATCCACCCTTCCTGGACCTGCACACTACACCTAAACAGGGTGACTGCCTGCAAAAAAAAAAAAAAAAAGAAAGAAAGAAAAAAAAAAAGAAAAAAGGATTAACTAGGATCCAGAACCTCATAAGATAATACCCTAAATTTCCAGGATTAGACTGAAAATCATTTGTCATATTAAGAACCAGACAGCTTTCAACTTGAATGAGAAAAGACAGTTAGACACCATCACCATGATGACACAGATGTTGGAATTCTCTGAAGGATTTTAAAGCAGCATCCATAAAAAGGCTTCAACAAGCAATTGTGAACATTCTTGAATCAAGTGAAAACTTAGAAGGCCTTAATAAAGAAAGAGAAGATGTTAAAAAGAATCAAATGGAAATTTTAGAACTGAAAATATGCAATAACTGGCAGTTTAAAACTCACTGGATGGGCTTAACAGCAAAATAAATATGACAAGAGGAAAAAAAATCAATGAACTTGATTGAAGACAGAACAGTAGAAATTACACAATCAGAACAACAGAGAAAATAGACTGAAAAGGAACAGAGATGTGGGACAATAACCAAAGATCTAACATTCATATCATTGGAGACTTAGCAGGAGAGAAGGAAAATATTTGAATAAGTAATGGGGTAAAACATCTCAAATTTGGCATAAGACTTGAACTGATGGATTGAAGAATCTGATCCTCAAATCAGTTAAACGAGACTGATGAAGAAAAAAGAGAAGGCACAAATAAAAATATCAAAAAAAAAATAGCATCACTAGAGATCCTATAAAGATCTTATAAAAAGATGAGGATATTGTGAACAATTTCCTGCAAATAAATGTGAAAACTTAAATGAAACTGATGATTTTCTAGAAAAATGCAACTTTTCAAAACAAACACTAGAACAAAGAGGAAATCTTAATAGTTCTTTATCTAGTAAATGAATTAATTCATAATTTTAAAACTTTCCACTATAAAACCTTTAAGCCCAGATGGCTCAACTCAGTAGTTCTGGAGTGGGACTGAGAATTTGCATTTCAGAAAAGTTCTAAGTTCTCAGGTGATGCTGATGCTGCTGGTGACACTTTGAGAATCATTGTTTAGGGTACTTTTCTAGAATTAAGCACTAGAAGTATGCACATTTTTGTGTTTGAGAATGACATATTTGTGTCCTTTATAAATTCCTTTAATGATTTTCCTCTTATTTATCTGTGAGAGCTCTTTATATATTAAAAAGCATTCTTTGACAAATACGTTGCTGGTATTTTCCCTAGTGTGTTGTTATCTTTCAAACTAATTTATAAATACTTCATCATCCAAAAATATTAAACTTTTATATGATTGGAGGGAATAGAAGTTATAAATAAAGCAGTGAGTTTATGATTGTCAAAGTTGGTAATGGGGACATGGGAGTTCATTGTACTCTACGCTCCACTTTTATGTATGTTTAAAATTTTCCAGGATGAAAAATGTATCACACATACCAACTTACCAATATTAGAGTTTGGATTTGTTATCTAAAATATTTGTTAATTAGGTATTTTGAAGGGTAAATAAAATAGTGTTATTTCATATACTTATAGACCACTGGATATACTCCTCATAAAAAGCCACAGCATGAAACTTTTGCTGTATTGATTTCATATTTTTATATGTTTTTTCGAAGTGCTTGAAGCACTTAACATGGAAAAAATGATGTCCGCCATTTCCTACTGGATGGAAAGCCCAGCGTACTCTCTGCCGTCAACAAATGAGAGAAGCCTCGAGGAAATCCCCATCTTAATTATCGAAGGTTTCCTTCTCTTTAATTACAAGTAAGCATTCCCCACTCTAATACTGACTCTGAATGAATAGGGGGAAAACCTGGTGAACTGAATATGCTGTTATTTTAGGCCCCTTGACACTATATGGAATAGAAGCTATTTTCTGACCATTCCGTATGAAGAATGTAAGAGAAGGAGGAGGTAAGTTTTGAACTTGCCTTTGTGGATTGTGATTCAAAAAACAAGCTTTAGAAAAAATGAGGCAGCGACATTACTGATCAATGAACATATGTCCTTTTTCAAACAAGGGAAGCCTTAACTCTTTTACACAAAGAGCAAAACCTTTTTCCGTAAATGGACATTCACTTGGAGTAACGTGAATTACTTTTCTAGGAAAAGGCCCTTGTACAAACTGTTGGGCTCATCTTTCCTAAATCTTCATATGAACCAATCCCGTGTGGATTATGATTTTAAATTAATGGGCCTGTATTCTGCTACAGCCACAGAGAACACCAATTAATTTAAAGCTTAATCCAACTTAACAGTATTTCTATCATTATTTACATTGATATTTGTCTCTCAATTCTTTTATAAACCACTGGGGGCGGGGGGGCAGAGATAACTAAGAATGGTAGTCAGTCAATTACAGAGTTCCTTTTTAGATCAGAGAACTAAATCCATTGTGTTGTCTTTGTAACTGGCATTGAATCTAAAATGTGTAGTCTTAATCCTGTTTAGACTCAGTTTCTGAGTGATTTCCCTGTTATCCTGACCATTATTTTACTTTATCAATTGTATGTTTGTCAACCAACATAGTTTCCTATGTATTTTAGGGGAGGGTATAGCTCAGTGGTAGAGCGCAGGCTTAACATGCACGAGGTCCTGGGTTCAATCCCCAGCACCTCCATCCAAATAAATAAATAAATGGAGTTTCCTATGTATTTTGATAGTACAAGGGTCTACGAGCCTCCAGATGCCCCAGGGTACTTTGATGGCCACGTGTGGCCCATGTATCTAAAGCACAGACAAGAAATGGAGAACATCTCGTGGGAAATTAGTAAGTGCATTTTCTCCCTCTGTGGAAGGTCTTTTACTCTTCATTGCCTCAAAGTACACAAAAGAAAGAAATATTTTTCTCATGTATTAGATTATAAAGAGACGTTTTAAGCCAGAACACTCTGGGCTCCTTCTTTTCCACTCTGGCTCTCCTGGCTTCTGCTTCTCTCTCTATGGCTCTTATCAGAGTTTGTCAACTTCTCGATGGTGTGTCATTCAGTCAGCAAATATTGATTGAATGCCTTCTGTATACAAGGCACTGCCCTGGCAACATCAAGGGAAATAAGGCGGGCCTAGTCTCTCCTCTTACAAACCAACGTTCTATCAGGGAAACAGACGCTAAACACACAACTAGCTGCTCAAGATTGTCCTTTCCAGCTGTACAGAGCATGCTCCAGGGGGCATGACCAAGTCCCAGCAATCAGGGAAGACTTCCTTGAGGAAGCCACATTTAAACCACACTGTGATGCATTTAGCTGGACCGAGGTAGGCAGGTTGAGAGAATAGAAGATCACCCCCAGACAGTGGGTATAGTGCATGAAAAGGCCAGGGGGCAGGAAGGAATGAGCACCTGAAGGAATAGAGAAAATGAAGGCAAGAGGTGGTGCTGGTGACACAGGAAGGGTCCACACCCTACAAGGCCATAGGCCAGTTAAGGGCTTGGGTCATTATCCTAAGAGAATTGGGAAGCCCTCTGAGAGAGGTTTTATACAAGAACATGGTAGGTACAAAATTCTTGTTTTAGTGAGATCTCTGTGGCCATGTGAAGGGTAGATGTAGAGGGCGCAATATTGGACCTATGTACTCAAAAGACCTGGGTAATAGAATAGATATAAAGGGCCTAGGCAATTGAGGTGTCAGTGACACCAGCACAGGAATTGGCAGGGGTCATTTCAGAAAACAGAAAAAAGTAAGTCAGATTTACAAGGAAGAATGCGAGTCTGTTTGGCACATAATGAGGTTGAGATGCCATTTGGAGATAAACTTATACATCTGTGGGCCTGGGCTAAGAACAGATCCTTGGGATACAAAGTGCAACAGAGAAGATACAGGAGGCTGGAGAGAAAAGCCTTTTGGATAGGGCAGAGGAATCAGAACTAATGTATCTTTTCAGTTAGTAAAGGGAGTTTCCCATATTCTGAGAAGCCTCTGGTTCCCATGCCAGACCGTGCAGAAAGCACACAGGGCCTCCCCAAGTTCTGGCAGCTCTTATGACCCCATTTTCAGTCCAGTTTACCCACTCCTCCCCTTCCCCAGAGCCACTGCGGACGTTCTGGCCTCACTACTTCCAGATCAGACCACTGGTTGCAGGAATAACTTTACTGACCCTCCTTCCCTCTCCCTTTAAAATGCAAATCTGACCATGCTTCTACCTTGCTTAAATGCCTTCAGAGAGCCTCCAGCTCTTCAGAATTAACTACAAACTACCAGACACCAAGGCTTTTAAGGACTAAGGCACAGCCTTGCTCTAAAACCTCATCTCTACACTGTTTCTACCTCCCCACACGCTAGCCTTTCCCAACTGTGCATCTTTTTTCTTAAAAGGCCAAGTTCTCCTACCTCCCTGCCTCTGCAGTTTTCTGACTGGAAGACCCTTTCCTTCCTTTTACCTACATGACTTCTTTTTCTCCCAAACTGACTATGCCAGTTTTGTTTAAAATAAGTATCTCCTGAGCCTGGAGAATTGGGATTCAGTACACATATGAGAGAACTCAGACCCTCCTCTCCCCTCTCCCTGCCCCTCCTTCCCTGCGTGGTTTAAGAGGCTTCACAGGTGATCCTGATGCGTCCGTAAGTTTGAGGACTGCTCCCTTAAATGATTGTTTGGGAAAGGCACCTCTTTGGTGCTCCCAGAGTGCTATATGCACAATGCCACTGAACTCTGGTTCTTTCTTGTTTTCTTTCTTTCTTTTCTTTTTCTTTTTCTTTTTTTTTTTTTTTCATAATTTTCATACCAGCTAGTTTGAATTTCTCTGATAAACTGAAATTTCTTACCTATTACACCTGGCTATGATATATTTCTCTCTTTAATGGCTATTACTTTCTTTTTAAGTTAAGTCCCTGAGTTCTTTGGTTAAACCTATTGGTGTTCTCAAGAGATTTCAGGTGCCAGAGTAAGTGTCCTATATACATAAGCCTGTTAGCATTTGAACTGCTCTCTGTTTCCCTTCTCAGTTTACCTGGATGGAACAAAATCTGAGAAGGACCTCTTTTCACAGGTGTATGAAGATCTTATACAAGAGCTAGCAAAGCAAAAGGGTAAGTATTGTCCAAGCAGAGTGGACTGTGAAAGAGCAGCCAGGAGAATAGTTCATTTCGTACACAAGAACCGCATACCAGAATGCTAACGTAGGGGTCATTGTATCCATCATTCATTGCTTTGAAGATAACTCAGAATCAGAGACTCTGAATAGGTCTGGGGACTTGATTAGTTTGTGAGTTATTTTTAAGGGTGAAAATATTTACCCTTTTTTACATCTCTTAATGATATTTATTTTACTTAGTTTAAATTTTTTTAGTAGGTGGCTGTTATTTCGGTGGGACTGATACTATCATTGGAGTTGAATGAAGTTAAAATACTAGTGATCTTGTCATATGTGTAGAGCTCTCTTTTCTCCTTTATTTTTCTTAAAGATTTTTCATAAATTTCTATTTCTCATATGCCTCAAAATAAACACAAGATTTAAAAAATTATTTATTAAGTGTTTAAGTTTTTCAGATCAGACAGTACATTTTGCAAGTGACAGAAACCCTCCTAAATCTGGCTTAAGCAGAAAGGAACTACAGGGTGGCGGTGGCTTCCGGCTCATCTGGATTAAGGAGCACAAATAGGGTCCTCCTGGTTCTGCCTCAGTTTCACTTTCTGTTTGGGTTTATTTTGAAGTCAGTCTTTTTCCCCTGACAGACATGATGTCTTTTGGTAGCACCATCCTCCTAGGTCCAAGAGACCCAGAGGGAAAAGACAGTTTATCTTTTTTTAAGATTGTCTATGGGTTGATAAATTTTAAAGCTAAGGAGATCTATATATTATTCTCACTACTTTTGCAGATTTTTAAATTTTTTTTTTTTTAAGTAGTTCTCCATTTTAACCCAGCTAAAAAATCTCAGGAAAGACTTTGGTTCTGTTTGGGTTGCATGGCTTTTGTTAAACCAATCACCACAGCCAGGGAGATGGCTTACTCTGATTGGCTAGGACTGGATCATGTACTCATCTTGTAATTGAGTGCCTCTTCCTTCTAAGGCGTTCTGATTTAAGGGGAGAAATTCCCCAAAGGGAAAGCAGGGAAGGAAGTAGAAACCAGAAGAAGAAGGATGACAAAGCATGCTGGGAGAACAAAGCTATAGGCCTAGCTGCTGTTACATTGGAACTACTTGAACTAAAACGGTTTTCATGGCTAACACGTGCAGAATTCAGTCATCAGCTGGCTCAGGAGAAGGCAGTATGAGTCACTTTGGCAGCAAAGAATATTACATGCTCTTTTGGTGAGAAGCAACTACCCTTGTCCAAATGTCATCATCTGTCAGTAAGAATTAGATTTCCTATGTCCTCAGTAAATTCCTATCTGACTGGAGGTCTGAGCCCAGCCAGGAAAGCCCCTTAATCCTGCACACTCCTACTTTCAGGATCAGCCCTTTATGAAGTCATGAACCCATTTAAAGAAATTTCAGGACCATTTAAAAATTTCTTCCTGTGAGTGAAACCTGAAGTGCTTGCCAAATATGCCTGCTCACCCCTGCCATCTGTTCCTCTGATGAAAGGCAGGCCTCCCGTAATGAAGCTCAGGCACCAGCGTAAGTGGGTGGAGAGAGTGTAAGGTGCAGAGAGGGGCTCAGCTATCATAAATGATAACACATGAGCCAGAGCCACGTCTGTGAGCAAGGCTCCCTTGCTGACCCTAATAAGATACTTACAGGGCTGTTACAGTGGCTGGACACCTGTACCTTTCTATCTCTTGATAATGGCTAGTGCTTGGATCCAGTTCTCCTTTAGTGGCTAAGTCATACGCTGGAATTTGACCTTACGATCTACCTGCTGGTAAGAATGAAGGAGCCTTGATCATGTAGCTCAGGCAAATTGCACCTAATTCCATACCAAATGCCAGCATTTGCCATCTGGTCCAAGGCTCAGGAATAGCTGGCATGTCTTGACAGGTGCTGAAAGCCCACAAGAAAAGTACATTTCTGCATGTGTGACACCCTCCTCTTGCCTTGCCTATAACCTGGAGGTTTTTAAGGAAGTATTTCTTTGTAAGGCTATCTTGCTTGTGTTCTAGATGTAAGATAAAGTTTAAAAAGAAAAAAGTAATAACAGGAATGTTAGAGGAGAGATAAAATCCAAAGATCAGCCTTTCCTACCTCCAAGATCTATGTTCATTTTTTCCAGTTGCATAAGTAAGTTACTGTGTTATTTATAGTAACCCATCACCTTTCCCAGTTCTAACCACAGTGCCCTGGCAAAGCCAGCCTGGAGGGATCCTCAGTGTTGCCTCGTTTAACCCTCAGTATGGGACTGAGCTAGCTGGGAAGCCTTTCAAAGGTTTCAAAAGTTGACTATATCTCAGGCTTCTTAAAGCATCATGAACATGTTTAAATTTCAGCTCTAAACAGTATAGAATTATAATTGTGATAAAGTAATAATAATGAAAGAAAAACAACAAAGATTGAATTTAGTTATTAATAAAACAAATGATCCAAGAGAGTAAGCTGATAAAGTTATGTATTTAATTTAAATACAGACTTTGAGGTAAAGTTTAATCATAACCTATTCTCCCTATGACAAGACAGTCTAATCACCAGCAACGTTCAGACTCCCTTTAAAAATGTTTATTTCCATTTCATTATAAAAGCATATTAATTATAAAAAATGTTTTAGTATAAAAGCAAAAGGGAGAAAATAATCACCTGTATTCCCACGAATCATCATTGTTAACATTTTAATGAGTACATATTCAGTGTTTTTGCTATTCACATCAGTCTCTCTTCTATATGGTTACATGGTTTTCATAGTTAATTGTCATGCTTATTTCTGTTTTTACTTTATTTTTTATTTTAATATTTTTTGGGGGGGATCATTAGGTCTATTTACTTATTTATTTATTCTTTTTTTTTAATGGAGGTACTGAGGATTGAACCCAGGACCTCGTGCATGCTAAGCATGTGCTCTACTATTTGAGCTATATCCTTGCTCCTGCCACTTATTTCTATTTTTAAATTAGTAATTAATATTTAAGAAGCTTTCTAGAGTCCATTATATAATAAAACTGAATAAAACTAAATAGCTCTCCTAGTTAAAGAATTCAAGGCTAAGTTCTGTTTTGCTCATTAAGAGTGAATTGTAAGACAATGCTGACATCTTACTGCAGAAGAAGGATGTCAAATCAAAGGAACAAAAATTGCAAAATAAAAATTTAATAATCACGTGTTTTTATTTTGGGGAATATTTTTCTCTATTGAGTTATTATAAAGTAATAGTATAATTATCTAGTATAGTAGCCCAAATTAACATAAAATGGTTAAACCATTTTCTAATTGTTGGCTATTTAATGTTAGAAAGTTTTTCACATTGGTAAATAATAAGCTATGAAAATGTCTGCACATAATGCTAGTTTTCTTCTTGAATTATATTAAAAATTTTCAGAAGTAGCACTTGTTTGTTCAAAGAGTGCAGCCATTTTTACATTTACAATCTTCAAAGATTAAATACTATACTAAAAAATGTGTGCTTCTCCAGCCTGAGCTGTGTAATAAGAATGTGGTAGCTTTATCATAGAGTTTTTAAGCCAAGATCATCAAGTTTTCAGCTAGGCTTCCTTGGTTTAAGAAAAAAGATTAAAGGTAAGAATACTTCTTTCCTCAAATGGAGAATAACAGTCCAAAACAAGAATTCTACTGTACTGTGATATTCTTTCGTGGTATTCTTCTAGCTCTCAAATTATTCCACTCCTTGAAGTCAAAAATTATTATACTAGTTGCAAATGATATTAGACATCTAATATCTGAACATAGGCTTAAATTTAACACAAGGATAAAAAGAATAAGAGAAACTTGGACTCTGTTTAGTTCTTTACAGAAAACCAGCATTTCTGGCTCCAGAATCCCTGTAATCTTAACACCCTTAGATGTCAGTGTGAAGATTTAATAAAATGAGAATTGTAATTCTCCATTAATTTCTTTTCAATTTATATTTATTCCCAAGGTCTGCAAGTAACAGCATAAATTTGGAATGCCCTGAATCCTTCCTGGAGTGAGTTAGGAAATTCAAAGAAATCTATTCAAGAACCTTAACCAAGATACAGTATGTACTTTGGTACAGAGACAGCTCTTGTTTTGTTTGTTGATCTGTTTATTTGTTCTATCACACATGGTTTCCCTAACCTGTGGAACAGTGAATAGCTATCCATGACAATGGACAGGAATTTGCCTTAATGAGTTATTCTCACTCCAAAAAGTGCAAAGATATGGCATAGCTCAGAAACAGGGATTAATTTCGCTAGACCAATGATTGTCAGACTCTTCTGACTGGGACCCAGAGTAAGAAATAAGATGTAGATCACAACCCAGTATATATGTCATCTATTGATGTATGTGTTTGTGTGTATGTGTCTATATGTGTGTATATGTATGTGTCTGTATGTGTTGCATGTATCATATCAAGTATCATAAAACATTTACCTCACATGCACTCTTGAAATTTTTTATTTCTAATTTTTTAAAAATATTGGTTACCATCCCATACCAGTGCCCACCTCCTGCAAATAATGGCATTACCAAGAATAGCAGTTACAGTGAATAAATCAAATCAATCACCCAGTATCTTTTTATATGTGTTTTGCCCTTGTTACTGCTGTTAATTTGTGTGTGTATGTATCTGAAACCGCTGAGTCACTTGTGTCACTATGTCGAGACTTTGTTACAAATAAGGGTTTTTTATGTGTGTGTGTTTTATTTTGTTTTTGTCAAACCCATGGTCTAAAATCACAGAAATAAGTTGCAGTTACTTCAGTGATACGCAATACAGGGGACCTTTCATTGAAAAGCACAAATAGGAGATCTGTATAATCGTATAATTTTTTGAGGCTTCATTCAATGCTGGAATTTAAATTATCTACTGTGCTGATCAACTTGTTACTTAATAATATGATTAAACAGATTGTTCACAACCCTTCCGGTCTTTACAAATATAAACTGTAATGTTTCATTAACTTTAAACATTCTCTGTAGGCTCCTCTGATCAGCTCTCATTACTTCCATATTTCTAACTAGCTTGCACTCAGTGATGATTAGGGGGTTTTTTGGTCACACACACTACAAAAACAAACAAAAAATGTGGATTCAACTAATAGTTCACCTTTTTAATAGCTATATGACTTGGATCAAACTGTTTAAAAGTATTTCTTCTTTGTAAGATGGGGATATCAAGAGTACTCAATGTGGGTTTATTGGAGAGTAAGGATAAAGTTCTAAATCCATGACATGGCCCCCAAGGAATCCCCTGATTTAGCTTCTGAGTGCCTCTCTACCCTTACTTCCCGCTGCTGTTCAGCCACTGGAACACTCTCCTCAGACCTACAGGAGACTTCCTGCTCATGGCAGGCACACGTGCTGCTTCTGATGCTTAGGGTAAACTTCTGCAACCCTTCCCTGCAACCAGTCTGCTAATTCCTACTCCTCCTTCAGATCACCCCTAAACTGCCTCTTCTCAGAGGATTTCCCTCCTTGTCCCCCCATAGGTACTCACCAAGCTCCCCTATTTTTTCTTCAAAGCACTAATCACAATTGTAATTATACTGCCACTTACAGAATCACTCATTTAGTGGCTGTCTGTCCAGCTAGACTATAAGATCCTTGAAGGCAGGCCCTACTTCTGTGACTTAGTTACAAACACACCCCTACTAATTAATTAGCACAGTGTCTGGCACATAATGAACACAATAAATGTAAATGTTGGGTACTTTTTATAAATTACTGCTACATCAGGGATGAGTTCACATGCAAGAAATGTGTCACTTGACTAATTGTAGCTTAAACTCATTGGGGTTTTGTTTTGTTTTGCTTTGTTTTTTACATGACAAAGTCCAAGGCATGTAGGCCAGGGTTTTTGCATAGAGTTGTTGTATTTAGGGGAAAAAAAACAAAAACAATATTCTAGGGTACACAGCTAAATCAGCACTTCAGATAAACTATAAATAACTTTTTAGTGTAAATCAGTCCCAAATATTAGATATTTAAGACTGCTGGTTTTCTGAAATTCAGCAATTCAGAAGTGTCATGAGAAAGCCAGGGACTTTCATCCTTGACTATCGCCTGAGGTATCACCAGGAGGTCACAGAGAGGCAGCAGAAGCATCCCAGCATAGTGTCGACTACCAAGGCAGGCAGATGGGTGTAGGGAGGCACAGACAGCCACACGCCTTCCAAAAGCACCCATCAGTGGTCCCAACAGACTTCCCCAGATGTCTCCAGGGCCAGAACTGACTCTCATGGCCACTTCTCACTGCAGAGGAGGCTGGGAAGAGGATGTTTTGATAGATTTGAACCAGTTACCTTTCATTTCCTGGGGGATGTTGCCATGGGGGGAAAAAAAGCTTTTAAGGAAGGAGGAGGAAATAGGTAACCAACTCCAAGTGTCTACCACAACCTTTTTATGCGTATCTTCCCTGGCTATGATTTTTTTCAAGCTTATATTGTTGTAATTTGTGTTATCAGAAAATTAGGATTTTTTTTTTAGAATAAATCTAGATATGATTTTTCATAGTTTATTTCCAAGAATTTCTGAAATGCCCTCTTTTCCCCTTCTCCCCGACATGGAGAGAATTGAGTGTGATTGAGAAACGTCACGCTTGACTTTTCTCCCGGTTTCAGCATGGGAAAATAGGGCAGAGAGATACTCTTTATCTTAAACAAACAAATAAAAAACAAACAAACAAACTAACAAAAGACTTTAACAGACATTAAAAGTGGAAACATTCAAACCATTTTGGAAAGAAGTAAATATTTTTGCTCACTACTACCACTGAGAAATAAATCAGGAATTTGAAATAAAATACCAGTGCTTCATAGCTGTATGTGTGGTTGCACATTTAGTTAGTCTTATCAAAGCAGTTAGAGATAGTATATCTGTTTAGAAAAGCACATGCTCTTTTTCTATTGACAAGAAGCAAATCTGAAGTCTTCACTTTCTCTGCATGAGTAACCTCAATCCCTTTAGGATAAATTTGCTTTAGGAAGGTTTCATTGTGCTTGTGGTTAAACACAGAGGGAGTTTAGAAGAGGACCTCATGCACAGACTGTTACACTAAAGGGGGAGACACAAACCTAACAAGTTACCTTTTAAGGATATGCTTGTAGTACATAGAGTCATACAATGTTGGAGCAGTATTAGCTGGTTCGACACTCTATTTCAGTGTAGAAATTAAAACCAGAGCTGGTGACCTACCCAACCCCATGTGGCTAGTTACTGGCGGGACCAGGGCCAGGCCACAATTCCTATACCACACAAATATGCACACACACACATTTTAAATTTTAAAGCAAAACAATGGCAGTAAAATCACTTGCTTGAGTACATCATCTCTCCCTCTTTCCTTTGAAGGGAGAAAACTGAGGAGCCTGGAAAGGCAAGGGCTGTGTCAGGGAAAAGTGAAGTTTTCTGTCCTGGGCTACTGGAGCCTAGTCAAGGAGACAAGCCAGCTCATGAGGTTATCTGAGGGGCAAGGAGCAGTGGTGAGCTACTGTGAGCTCCACGCCATTGTCTGCTCTGCTCATCTCAGGTTTGTGGTGCTAACTGTTCTTTCAATAACTCCATGCATGGAGGAGAGTTAGAAAAGAGAAGGATATGGAATAAGTAGAATGGGCATTACTGTCCACTTCTGTGCACACAAAGAAACAACAGAAACAGACGAAAATTGCAGTAGCAGCTTTGCAGCCCTAATCAAGGTAGCATGACCTGCAGATAAGAGAACGTCATAAGCAGAATTTATCAAAGTGAGCATATTAAGTGCATTCATACCTTTGAGTCAAGAAACACATGATCAGCATATTATTGTATGCTCCCTGCTAATTTCCAGATCCCAGAGAAGTTAGATTATTTTCTTAAAAATTGAGATTAAAGCTCATACAAATAAATCCTTATTGACTCTTCCCTTCAAGCCTTTGCAGCAAGTTCTTAGAACTTACTGTTAGAACAGTGGTTCTCAAATCTTGGCATACATCAGAATCCTTTGGAGGGCTTATTCTAACACAGATGCTGGTCCCCAACCCCAGAGGTCCGATGCAGTCGGTTTAGGGTAGGGCCCTAGAATCTGCATTTCTGACAGGTTCCCAGGTGTTATTGATATTGCTGACCCAGGGACTATTCATAATTACTGCTCTGTGGTGGACAAGCAGCAGCTTACAGACCCAGGAGGGCCCACACTGGCTGTTGTTTAGATGCTAGTGGCCTGAAATTACTAGTATTATCAGCCCCTAAAAATATTACAGGATCACTCTTATGCCAGTTACTGATTTTATTCACTCTTAGCTCCAAATTCTCCCTTTTTGCTTTATCTGTGAAAATGAATCTGGGCCGTTTAGATGTTTTTCCCTTGGCCAAGAGGAATGGTGTTAAGTTTTGTCAATAGAGGGTGCTGGAGGGATGTTGCAGGAGAGAGGATTTTGCTTTTAGGTTCCTGTGGGTTGGCATCTGTAGAGAGTGCATCCAGTGAGACATCTGGGGAGTGGCTTTTCCATGGCATCCTAGAGGGTAGAATTCCCCAAAATTCCAAAGGGTAGATTTCTAGCGGATTTGTTGGCATTGCACCACAGCTACTTCTCTGACAGTGAGCCATGGCGGTGCCTTCTCCAGTAAGGTCTGGCTCTCACTTACAAGGAGGGAAGTCGGGGAAACCGAACCTCTTCCTTTGGTGTTCCTTCTCAGTCCTAGGGCATGTGGCTGTTCCTTGCACCTGTCTTCTTTCGAGTTCTCTTTACTTTTTAGCAGCCAATACCTTGTTTGTATTTTATTCAGAAAATAAATAATTTTAATTAATTAATTATTACTTGTTTGTATGTATTTGTTATATATTTATATTATACACTTTTACTTTATATATTTTAAATATATAAATATATGTAAGTAGATTATATATTTGTTTAGAGATATTTAATATATTCTATTTATTTATTAAATTTCTATGCATATAATTATTTATTACATTTAAAAAATTATTTTATGTAAAGAATCTATAAAATTCTTTATATCAAACTTTTCTTGTTCATATTAGCCTGGTTTCTCCCTCCTGATTAGACCCAGACTGATACAGCCATTGGGTATACTGTACAACTGATTTATAGAAGACAGATTTGGGCAATTGTGTGGTTGCTTTTTTTCTTTTCCTTTTTTTTTTTTTTAACCTTTGCCATCTCTTACACCTGGGACACCATACCCAAGAATAAGAGCATGTTGCAGGGATGTAAGGTACAGCATAGGCAGTATAGTCAATAACATTTAATACCTTTTTGTGGTGACAGAAGGTAACTAGGCTTATTGTGGTGATCATTTTGTAATCTGTGTAATTATCGAATCCTTGTGTTGTACACCTGAATCTTATGTAGTATTGTATGTCAGTTTTACTTCAGTTTTAAAACTGTTAAAAAATTTTTTGGTCAATAAAAAGGGCTACAGCCTGCAATCCTGTGATCTTTACCTCACCATCCTCTTCCACAGAAGACTATGAATGGATTTGCTAAGGATGTGTTGGATATTCTCAATTTGACAATAACATTTTTCATGTAGGAGGAGAGGCTCAGTTTTTTGAAAGAGGCTTTCAGGAAAATTTTTAAACATGACTTGTTTTGTTTAACAGATCTATCATCCGTAAGTCTGAAGGTTATATTGGAGGACTTTCTTAAAACGTCAAAGTGACTGTGATGAAATAATCTAACAGGAAAATAATTTCCAACAGTGATGATGCATCCGTAAAAGTATGGTGTTTATTTTACTGTGTGGGCATTTGGGCTTCTCTCTAGTGGTCTATAAATTTACAGTAATAACTAACCTTTGTTGAGAAACTACCATGTTTGAGGTTCGGTGCCAAGTGCTGTTGAGAAAGTTTTCCAAAACTTGGAAATAGGCAAAAGGGCTACTGCATGTCCTTTCAGCATTATCTAAGCATTTTCTACCCAACCCACCCAACCCACCCAGCCCATTAGCCAATTTCTAGAAGTGCGTATCTTTGATTTGCTATTTTCTTTTGATTAGGATATTTTAAATTTCATAAGGGTAGATGTTAACTTGTAGAAATTGATAGCCAGGGTTTCTCAACCTCAGAACTATTGGCATTTGGGGCTAGATAATTCTTTTTTGTGGGGGGCTGTCTTACACACTGAAGGATGTTTAGGACTATCCCTGTTCTCTACCCACTAGATGCCAGTAGCACCCCTCCCACCCAGTTCCGACAATCAAAACTGTCCCCTGGAGGGAGAAATTATCCCCACTTGAGAACAACTGCTGATAGTGATGAAAACTAAATTTTTCACTAGAGATGCAAGTTATCTATCATGTAAAGAAGACAACCCTGAAGGCTGTATTTTTATTGGCCTGAACATTAACCAGTTTTGTGTCTAAATTAGCCATCTTATTCAAGCCCTTTTCTTTCAGCCACCTTGACTACTTTGCTCTCTCCAGTTTTCTTTAAACCAGCTTACCATCTTGCCAGTTCTCTCATTAACATGTTAAAAGAATCTTTGACACATTCTCACTTTATATTTGTATGAAAGTCATGCTTTTAACTTTTTGGAAAGTATATTTTGACAGTAACTTACATGCATTTCTTTATTTAAGCCTTATAACAACCATATAAATCCGAGGTTTGAGAGATAAGAGTAACTACGCAGAGTTGCACACGTGTGAAGACATGTTTTCCTTTCTCCAGGATAACTGCCCAAGAGTGCAGTTGCCGGGTTGTATCGTATACACACATTCAGTTTTGTAGGAAACTGCTGTACTCTTTTCCACAGTGACTGTACCATTTCACATTTCCATGAGAATTGCATGAGTGTATGAATGTATGAGCTTTAGCTGCTTAACTAACAGTTCTTCAGAATAACTAAAGAAACCCTGATGGTGTGTTTCAGTTATTAATTCTTGTAGATGAATTGACCTCTGAATGAAAACATCCCAAAACTTTTGGCCCAAAGGGATCTATTATTTGGGAAGATTTCTACAGGAGAAACTCATTGCAAAGAATGAAGAGGAAGTCTGAAGAAAAGTGTTTCAAAACCAGGTCAAAAATATACTCTAAAGAGATCTGAAAGGAAGGGAGAAAACATTCATTAAGCCTACTTACTAGGCATGTTTCACTCTTTATCTCATTTATTCCTCCCAATGGTAGTGTAGAAAGGACAATGTTTTATCCATTTTAGATATACAATCGAGACTTCAGGTAACTTTTTAAACAGATCACACTAACTGGCAAAGTGAGAATGAGAAGTCTGTGCTTCTAGCTTCTAGCTACCTTTAGTTCAGTGCAAGAGATACATAGGAGGCAATCAACACATTTGTTGGAGAGAATGAATGAATAAACGTACTTCAGCTCTGCTATTTATGTGTCCTTGGGCAAGACAATTAATTTCTCTAATTCTGTTTCTTCATTTGTTAAAGGAAGATACCAACACTTCCTTCAGAGTTGAGGTAAGGAACAAATGAGGTGATACAAGAGGGAAAAACAATTTAGAAATGTAAAATGTTGAACAAATGTTAGATAGCATGATATATGTCACAAATTATGACATACATAGTTTATATGTGCTAATGAAAACAGTATCGGTAACAGTATTATGATAATTTATATAACTTAAAAAACCAGACTCTAAGAAAAAGGTACTGAATGAAGAACAGGCAAGAAATTGATATATTGTGTGTAGGAAGGGGATATGAGTGGTTAGGGACAAGATAAAGAAACTTCACATTTGTAACCCTTTGCACTTCCCTTTTGAACTTAGAACCGTGTATTACTGTATTCAAAAGATAGACTTTAAATTTTATAAAAATATTGTATAAAAATGTAACATTAACATAGAATAACCACGGTACTTTTTTTAAAGCATTGCCTTTATTTCAATTATTAATTTAAATTATGAAAATGAGGCCACACATTTTCAGTGGTTTTATCTTTTTAACAGAACTTGCGGTCCCTGGGCAAGTTTAACTTTCCTGAATAAAGCAATCTTCTACAATTATTTTGAAGACCAATTTGCTGGGTGGTAGACTAAATTTGAGAGGAATTAGTTATTTCCTAAGAATAACATCAAATGCAGGTAGGGCAGCCGTTTCACCCATGAGCCCAGAGAGAAATGGGGCAAAAAGTGAACGCAGGTGAAGACTGGCATTGCGAAGGGCCACCATTTGATGTTAGTACTGCGCCGCATTACGCCTGCCATGCGTTTTGGTGGTCTTCCAAAGCTGGAGTAAGTACTAGGTAAGGTTAGGGTTTTGCATTTTCCTCATCTGCTCCCATGACCAGTCCATGGCGGGATTAGGACACTGAAAAGATGACAGTGTCCCTCTCCCGTTATGTAATTAAAAATAGAAATTCGCTCAGGAAATTATTTAAAACTTAAATTTGGGTGAATGCAAGGCTTTCTTCCTAGACTTTCTGAAATAAAAATTCCGAATAAATTCATCAAAGCTAAACTTTTTCCTGCTTTTCCTTCCTTTGCTAGTATCTTGACCGTAGTTCTCAGGCCCGTTCCACAGTCCAGCACTCGCAGGCTCTCAAGTGTGAACCACGCGGCCGCTCGCAGGTGCTAGCCCCAACCTACTAGGCATCTCCTCCTTCGCCCCACCCACCTGGCTCTTATCCCCGCCCATTTCGCGCGTCGTCGTGACGTCAGCGCGCCGTCGCCGAAGCCCGGCAGCAAATGAGCGCAGGTGGCAGCAGGCCTTCGTCGAACTCTCGAATGCGCTTGCGCGCTCGTTCCGGGGGCTCTGAAGACCTGGCTGAGCCCCGCGAGGATGGAGGCCTGAGGGCGGCGGGGGCGGAGCGCGCCGCGAGCTGGGGGCATGTCCGCGGCGGGCGCCGTCTAGAGGAAGGCCGAGCAGCCGCCACCACGCTTTCAGTCGCGGCGAGACGCCAGCGAACCAGGCCGAGGGCCGCATCGGCGATGCAGCGACGGCGGCGCCCTCCGCCGCCCGCCTCTCAGGTGCCCGAGGGCTGCGGGGGAGGCGGCCGCTGCAGTGGTGGCGGCAGCGGGAGCGAGGAGGTGGAAGTGCAGTTCTCCGCCGGTCGTTTGGGCTCCGCCGCGGCGGTTTCGGCGGCGGCGGCGGCCGCGCGCAGCCCCGAGGAGGAGGAGGAGAGGCTCGAGCGCGAGCACTTCTGGAAGATCATTAATGCCTTCCGCTACTACGGGTAAGGAGCCCGTGGCGGACCCCAGCTCAGCCGGTCTGGGCGCCCTCTGCTTGCGGCGGACCCGCCGGCACGGTGTCGCCCGCCGCGCTTGCCCCCCGGCCGCCACGCCTCCGGGGCGTTGGAACCCGGCTGCCTGAGCTGACCTCCGGGCCCCCGAGTCATCTCGCACCACCTTAGCCCCTCCCGGCCTTGCACACCCGCGTGTCTGCCGCGCCGTCTGCTGCTCAGCCTCTTGTCTTCTGACCTCAGGATCAGATTAGCCCTCTTGCCCTTCCATCCCTCGTTAAAGGTTTGGCTTTGAGGCTGGTGGGGGTGACCGGAAAAGTGCTGTAAGAGTTTCAGCTAGAAGATGATGGTGGTAAAATCGTCCGGTGCTGGGCATGATTTGTATGCTGTCGATGTCCTCCAAACTGAACAGATGGCGAGCCCAAGTTCACCTACACGTGGGATGCCGTAGGACGTTTTTTCCTAAACTGTTGCCAGTTCTTGTGAGAGCAGCATTAAGATTTCCACCCCCCACCCCTTGGCGCTGTGAACGCAGAGATACATTTGTGGTGAGCAAGCGAATGATGATGCTCGCTGTCTATAACTGGTGGGTGAAATTAAGGTCAGAGATGCTCCGACTGTTCTAAAATTTGCCAGTTTTTAAGGAGGGAAATGGAAGAAAGCAGTGTAGGAGCCGCCTTTACGGTCTTTTATTCTGCAGATTTGTATCGAATTCTCACTGTGGGTTAAGGTGGTAGGACTTTTAAACTTCTTAACTTCCACTTTTCTTCTAGGTAAATCTTAATGTAGCTTATAATAACACAAAATTATAATTCAAAAATCTGAAAAGGACATAAATCAACTGACCTTTCAGGTAAAGAAAGCACTTTTATTCCTTTGAGAGATGAGTCCACCTACGACTATGTCCTGAGTCTGTAATTGGAGTCAGGTAGATGTTACCTCCTACTCAAATAAAAGTGTTCCCTTAGAAGGGCTCCTGCTGTGCTTTATGCAAATATTTTTTTAATATTGCTTGACTGACCTTCTCAAGGGCAGGGACTGATGAGCCTTATATGTCACCAGTGCTTGGCATGCTGTTGGAGCTCTATTTTTAACAAATAAGACAAGTAGTAGCAAAGAAGTACATTTGTTATTCCCAAGTAATCTGTCAATTTGTGACTAATGTTTAAAACTAGTTTGTTACTGTCCTGAATTTTAAAGCTTACTTAACAAAAGCTTAAAGTTATTTAGACTCTGTTTACATTTGTGAGATGAATTTTTGAAATTGAAAGATCTTGAAATAATTTACTAATTAAACCCAAGCATAGGAACTGTGGACTGCATTACTTAACAGAGCTCAAAAGGGAATTAGTAGTATGGGGATTTTATTTAATATCAATAGAGAGGAAGGCAGACAACCAGAGAATTGAATTCGGTGCAAGTATTGTGCCTGGAAGAACCGTATAGGGAGGGGAAGAAGTTGACATTAGATAGCTAAGAGTGATAGGTGCAGAAAAGCCTGGTACGTTTTGCTGTTGAGAAATCTAGAAAGAATACTGGGAAATGTCGTGGGACTGTAGTGGACTCAGTTAAGTTAAAATGTGCATTTGTACCCAATTCTAATATATTAGGACTAATTCAGGATTGGTATTTATGATTAAGTGTCAGATGGACCTTTTTGTGGGAGAGGACGGGGGATTTTGACCTGAAACTAGGACCCAAGCGTGGCAGTATGTAAAAGGGTGCTGTGTGCATGTTCTGGTGGTTGTGATAGAATTTCCTGTACTCTCATCCCTCTTCTTTACCAATGTGGGATTGAGGAAATTTTCATTTTTAAAAAAATAACAATCCTTTTTATTTGTATGTACTCTCTTGATGAAAAAATTCAAATCCTTATACTGAAAACAGTGTACAATTTAAAATATGCTTTTAAAAACATCAGGTAAAGGACTAAGGGTACAGAAAGACTGTGTAGCAGAAAACACTAGACTGTTACATTCCAATATTTTATGATCTTCTAGACCTGCACTGTCCAGTACCATAGCCAGTAATCACATATGGCTACATTTAAGCTTGAGTTAATTAAAATTTAATAAAACTTAAAATCTCCTTCCTCACTCTCCACTAGCCACATTTCAGGTGCTCAGTAGCCACATGTGGCTAGCATCTGGTGTATTGGACAGTGCAGATGTAAGCCTTTCCATCATTGTAGTAAGTTCTTATGGGCAATCCTATTCGAAGCCTTTAGCAGATATTCCCAAATTTCAGAGAGTTTGGTTTTACTGCTCACTGTCTTTTAGTCAGTATATAGGCGATTTAGATAAGGATCATAAGGCAAGAAATGTCTTTTGATGAATATTTTCTCTTTCCAGTGGCTTTCACTTTTGTGCTTCCTACAGATTTTGCTTAAATGTCACATTCTAAGGTAAAAATGGCTGTAGGGTTGTACTCAATAGCAAGAAACATTAGCCTCAAAATACTACTCTTGTTATGAATGAAGATACCCACTCATTTTAGGAAAATACTGCAGTTGAAAAGCCAAAAGTCTTGTCAGAAATGTCCTACTTTTAGAAATAGCATTTAGGTGGGATTTTAAAAGCTGAGATGTAGAACTTATTTTCACAGGTGAAGGGATAGGTATACAAAGAGGTGAGCAACTTAGCTAGGTGGTACCCAACCAAATTGTGGTAGAGTCTGGCCTGAAATCCAAAATCATTCACTAAAACTTCACCCTGCATTAGTAAGCAGTGATACTAGTAAAACAGTTTTAACTTTGGTTATTTAATAAATATTTTAAATGGATTGAGACAAACTTTCCTTCTGAAAAGGTATGCTTTTCTGTTTGAAATTCTAGAATAGTTCAACAGGTGCAGAGGAATGAGTCTGTGACCTTAGCCTTGATCCAGCATTGGACCCACCTTTATGAAAGGTGACTGAGTCAGAATTGGGGTCACTATCGAGATGAGCCTTCTAGAGAGAGCTGGAGGTAGAGATACCCTTGGGGAAATATGGCTGCTGACACTACTTTCTCTCCTCAGATGCCAGAGTATGTGACCTCTTAATGCTGACTGAGTTCAGAACCAAGGAGAGTCTGAAGGTTGTAAAACATTCCTTTAAAGCAGGTTGGCCAACTTTCCTTAAAGAGCTAGGCAATGAATATTTTAAGCTCTGAGAGCTAGGTGATTTCTGTTAAAACTGTTCAACTCTGCCCTTGTGTGAAAACAACCACAGGCAGTATGTGAACAAATGAGCATAGCTGTGTTCCAGTAGAACTCTTTACAAAAATAAACCAAGTAGCCAGGAGGTGATAATTTGCCCACCACTGTCTTAAAGCACAGTGATAATGTAAGCATTTATAGAGTAGTGCAGTTACCCATAATCACAATAGTAAGGATTGGATTCTTCTCAATTTTAATAAGACCTCACTTATTTCGATAGGGGTTTGTAGGTGTATGGTATGGACAGCTTGGACACCAGTAAGTAACTAAAGGTTAAGGGGGTATACCTCATCTTATCCTGCTCTGTAGTTATATCACTTTTATGTGGAATTGACAGTAAGTGTGTGTGGGCTCTTCTAACCAATCCATAACTTACTCAGCTCCCCTGCAGTCATGGAAATAAGTAGTCTCCAAGGAGAACCAAAAGTGGTGCCTAGGGAGCATAACTTAACATTTATTGATTGCTTTTTACATATGCTGAAATATGGAGTTTAAATAGTGAAGAAGGTGAGATTTGTACTTTGAAGAATTTATCTAGTTGGAGGTGGGAGGAAGGTAGATTGGGGACAGCATATTTAGGTAGCAAGCCTCACTTATCTTTGGGAGACACATGATAGGTTGGGGATAAAACTTGGGAGGATGGGTAATTTACAGGTAGTTTTATGAAATAGAATCAGAAAGATTTTGAGCTCTTCATCGAGTGGACTGCGAGAAGAGGCATTTTCGATGGCTCATCAGTTTCTGACCTGAGTGGTTTTCTGGTGGACCATTCGTCAATATCAGCCATGTAGGGAAAAGTGCAAGTTTTTTTGGATGGGATATGTGCTACATTCACGATGAGAAATCTTGAGTTTTGAGGCATGGTGAGAGGGAGGTTGTGGGACATTCAGTGCCCAGCAATACTAGGAAAGAATTACAATGAGACTAACCTGTTGACGGTAAATTGTAAACTGTTGTAACTCTGCTGCTTGCCGACTAAATAGTTCATTAGTGTCATATTCTACTGATAGGAATTTAAATTGATACAGTCTTTCTGAAAATCAGTTTGTATCAAGAGCTGTAAAAATACTTATCTTTTCTGACCTAGTAATTCTTATGGGAATTTGTGGTGATTTTTTCCCTCTAAAATACAGACAGATTTTGAACACAAAAAGATCATTAAATAGACAAGTAAAAGTATCTAGGTGGCTCAGTGTTTGGAAAATAGCTAAGTAAATTTTGGTTGCATAAGGTGGAATGATGAGTAGTCATTATTGTCATTTGAGAACTTTTTTCTGACCTGGGAAAATTCTTTTGATAAGGATGAAGAATTCCAAGTGTTTCTAAAACTTTAATGTGCATGTGAATCATTTGGACATCTTGTTAAAAGGCAGATTACATTTCAGGTCTTACATGGGACCTGAGATTCTTCATTCCTTACCACTTCCCAGTGATCTGCTGTGGTCTGCACCACATTTTGACTCGAAAGGTGTTAGATGACTTTGTCTTAAACAACAACAATAAAGCAGAGAGAAATATGCCAAAACATAGAAGTAGTTGCCTCTAGAAGAGGAATTATTAGGAGCTTTTTTTTTAAACCCCTGAGTGCTTTTACTTTACTGCATTTTTCATATTTTCACTGTGGGCATATAAATTAGATATACCTCCTATATTTGAGCTTTGACTATGTTGTAAGCACCAGGCTAAGTGTGTTGTGTACATTATTTTGTTATATTTTCAATGAAACCCATTAGTTACACAGGAGTGTAGTGTACTTCATGGGATTTTGTGGAGAGTTTTCAGAATAATTCAAGTTAAGTGACTTGGTTTAGTGCTTGGCATTTATTTATTCTCAGTAACTCATAGCTTCTATAATCATCATCATTGTTGTTATATATTACCTTGTGTTTGTATATGAGACAGTTGAGGCAGAGAGAAAGGAAGTAACTTGCCAAGAGTCACATAGCAAATAGACAGCATAACCTGGATTTCAGTCCAGATCTGTTAGACTTCAGAGCTCACTCTTATACTGTCTCCAGGAGGGAAAAAAGCAAACATTAGTGTAGCCACGGCCAACTTGGCTTCACATTATCCCTAACCACCTCAGAATACCACTACACACAAGCTTTTAAAAATGTGACCAGGTTTTTGCTTAAGTTTTGTCAAGAGCTTCCTCAGAACTTCTTTAAGTATGGCTGTTCAGAAATTGGTGATTTGGCATAAGAAGATAAAAATGAGAGAATTATTTGGATGAATAGAGAGATTCAGGCAACCAAATGAAAAAACATTTTTCATTTCCATTTAATGTTGAGTAAATGCCAAAGAACATTTAAAAGGAATATGCATTTATGTGTTTGTTTGTATATGTAAAATGTAAAGAATGATGTAGTGGACACCTACCACCCAATTTAAGAAGAACATTATCTTAACCTTTTCCCCTTAAAGGACATCACTTTCCTAAATTTTTGTTACCTTACTTTCCTTATAGTTTTTCTACATATGTACAGTCCCTACAATATATTGTTTATTTTTATATAAGATAGAATTGTACATTATGTATTTTTCTGCAACTTTTTTCAACAAATATTTTGTTCCCGAATTTTATCCATGTATATTATTGTGTATAGCTATATATATTAATTTAACTGTGTTCCATTGTATGACTATATTGTACTTTCTTTGTTCAGTCACCTGGTGATGGACTTTGGGTTGTTTCCAGATTTTTTGTTTATTATTTCTAACAGTGCTGTGATGAGGATTATTTATGTGTCATGGTTCCCATCTGCGAGAGTTTCTTGAGTATGTGTCTAGGAGTATAATTGCTAAATCATATGGAGTGTGCATATGAAGCTTTACTAGCTAATGCTAAATTTTCCAAAGTGGTTGTACTAATTTATTCACCAACCATCAATCAATATATAAATATTCTAATTCTTTCACATTTTTACCAATATTTCATATAGTCAGGCTTTTAAATTCTGCCCATCTGTCTGACTGATGTAAAATGACATTTCATCGTGAGTGTAATATTTAGTGTTTGAAAATGATGTTCTTTTTAGGTTTTATAAATAGATAGTCTTCAGAGTGACCTTTAGAGTTATTTGGAAACTTTTGAAATGTAAAATGTGAGTATTGTCTTGTAAAAAGCTATAGAATTTCCATTTTTCCTTTGTTTACCACTTTAGTAGTACATAAGATCTTTTATGATATTTTTAAAAATTCAACTTGATTGGCTCTTAATTTCAAAACACATCTTATGTATATTCTAAAGTAATTTCAGAGCAGCATTCTGCTACTTGATGGAGAAATCTAAAGCATTCAGCTGCTTAATTTTGGAAATTGAAATCATAAAAATAAACTTACTGTGCATTAATCCTCTTTATGTTTCCCTTTTTTCTCCCTTCTAATTGGTGCAGATGTTTTAAACTATTTCTTTTGTTTGGTTCCTTAGAGAGTTTGTAATAAGGTGAAAACATACAAAACTTCTTAAGTTGATATCCTTTAAGAAACTATAAGATTGTAAATGACAAGGTAATACCCAACATTATAAGGGAATAATTGTACAGGAAGAAAGCCTTAAAATAAGATTGGCCTCTGGTGAGAATTCTTTTGCCAATTTAAAAAACACCTTTTATGTTTTAGCACCAGTATGCATGAGCGAGTACACCGAACAGAAAGACAGTTTCGATCACTTCCAACTAATCAACAGAAACTACTTCCTCAGTTTCTTCTTCACTTGGACAAGATCCGGAAATGCATTGATCATAATCAAGAAATACTACTGACCATTGTGAATGATTGCATACATATGTTTGAAAATAAAGAATATGGAGAAGATGTATGTGAAAGTTTGTTCTATTTGTTTTTATTTTAGGGTTTAACCTCTATATTTTGAGGTCTTTATCTTTCTAGATTTCATTTTTATAATTTTGCATGAGTCATTTGCTCTATATAGAGAATGTTTTTACTTATATGTTCAGTCATTTTATTAGGCTTAATAGAATAGTATACCAGAAACTATTTGTTCTCTGATTTTTTTTTTTCCCTAAAAATGCTAAGATAATTGTTGGCATTTTGATCCATTTTTCACCTAGTGTTCCATTTTGGCATATAGAGTTAGTAATTTATGTTTTTATAAACACCTTTACTAGCTATGTAAAATTAATTTTCCCTTGCTAAACATTATTTTCAGAATCTTGTATCTATTGATCTATTGTTTTAAAAAACTATTTTCACATATAAATCTTAAGGGACCGGCAGTAGTAGAAACTGAAGTCCTCTTTTTGTATCTACAGGATAGATACAGTTGGGCCACTCCAGTGTGAGCCTCTCCATGCTGCCCCATCACTGACCTGGAGGGACTTTCTTCCCTCTCTTAGAGAGAGAGAAAGAGAAAATGTTCAGTCTCCATAGCTGCTCAGTTCTGGTCCTCTCCTGAGTAAAGACTGATTAATTATATGGTGGTGTCATGATTAATGGACCATAATCTATTGAGAGTAGAAGTGAGACCACCATTCTCTTTTCATTTAGGATCTCAAGCTGCATTTGAGCCCCAGTTGAGGTGAGAGGCTAGTGATTTACCCACTAAACCATCCATATAGCCCCTTAGTAGCATGTTTTTTTAACCATATTCAAGGTTGATTACTTTCTTGGACTCTAACTGATTTCTGTTTTTTAAACAGGGGAATGGAAAGATTATGCCAGCATCTACATTTGACATGGATAAGTTAAAATCCACATTGAAACAGTTTGTGAGAGATTGGAGTGAAACTGGGAAAGCAGAAAGGGATGCTTGCTACCAGCCAATCATTAAAGAAATTTTAAAAAATTTTCCAAAAGAGAGATGGTAAATAGTATCTTGTTTTTAAACATTTTCTTTAAAATATGTGATCACTGAGTTTCTCTAAGAGACATTTCACAAGTCTTGACTCATTTTTATACTTGCTTGGTGCCTGTACTTTTTCATGTGTGGGTGTGTGTGGTAGTATATTTGTTTTTGGATGCTTTGTCTGTGGGAAGATTGCAGTTAATGTTTTGAGTAATTATTGTTCTAGCACCATGGGAAATTACTCTATCTAGAAATTAAATAATGAGAAGATTAGAGTGAATCTTCATGATCAACGATGTCTATTTATAGTTTGCTTTATGGCAGAGCAAAAAGCTGCAAACTTTTAATTTTCCTCATTATGACATTCTTGTAAGCAAATGAGGGATCTGTAGCTCAGAGTGGAGATTCTTAACTTTGTTCTGCCGCGAAAACCTTGAGCAGTCTGAAGCCCATGGTTTCTTTTTCAGAATAACATTTATAAATGAATAAAATAAAATGCATAGGATTACGAAGACACCAGTTATTTTAAAATACAGTTACCAAAATGCTTAAAAAGCAAATTTATGATATAACCTGCATTTTATCATGTATCATATTAAATAAAAATCTAGCAGCAAGTGTTAATGCATTTTGAAAATAACTGAACAGTAGTGTATGTTATTTTGAGAATCTGAACAGCTAATGGGAAGTGAAAGTATGTATGATTCCTATTTGTGATAAAGTCACAGGTACTCCTAAAACTGCTATTGTTTGTTGCCTACATTTATAATTCGTGAAAAAAAAATCAGTTAAAGTTTAATGAGATTAAAATGTAATTTTTTCCCACCCCCTTCATAGGTACAGTGAACTCTGTCCATTGACCTCTTGGGTCCATGGATCCCAGATTAAGAACCTGACTTAGAGGGCATGTATATTTAAAGAGAACCACTGGATGGAATTCAGTCTATCATTTAAAGGATGTTTGTAGAGAGGCTCTTTTTCCTTATCTCCTTCTTCTCCTCATTGATTGACATCTTTAAGTTTGGGTGTATCCATCCAGAAATTTCAGTACATTTGTATGTATCCCTTCTCTCCCTTACCTTTTAGAAATTTTTTTATTTTGAAATAACTTCAAAATTACAGATAAATTGTATGAATTGTACAGAGAACTCCCATATATTCTTTACCTAAATTCACCAATTCTTAGCATTTTACATTTACTTTTTTATTTTCTTTTCCTACTTCCCTCCCTTCTTCCTTACCCTATTTATATGTTTGTCTATTGCTGTACATATACGCAATTATTTAAACCATTTGAGAGATAAATTTGTATATATCATGTTTTTTTACTGCCTGATACATGTGAGTTTTTTCTTAAGAACAATGATATTCTTACATAAACACAATGCAGTTACCAGACTGAGGAAATTTAACCTTGAATAGTGTTTTCTAACCTATAGTCTATTCAGGTTTCATAAATTATCCTGATAATGTCCTTTATAGCAGTTATTTTTCTGTACAGTCTATAAATCTAATCCAGGATATTGTATTATGTTTAATTCTAATGTCTTAGTCTTTAATGTGGAACTGTTCCTTGGCCTTTTTTTTATTTTCATGACATTAACATTTTTGAAGAATACAAGTAAGTTATTTTATAGAATATTCCTCAGTTTGATGTTGTCTGATGTTCCTTCATGATTAGATCTAGATTATATGTCCTCTCTTAAAATAATACATAGATGTTGTATTCTTTTCAGGATATCACGTTCAGAGGCATGCACTGTCTATCAGCCCATCATTGATTTTAATCATTGGTTTTCCCACTGTTCAGTTACTGTTTTTCTTCTTGCAACTAACAAGCAATTTCTGGGGAGACACTGGGACCATGCAGTTAAGCTCCTTCTCAAACCTTCTCCCTCCTAGAATTGTCATCCATTGCATCTTGCATGAACTAACCTGTGCTGCGATGGTTGTGGAATGGTGATTTTCTAACTCTACAGTTATCAGTCAATATTCTACCGTATCTATTAATACAGGAGTAACTCACAGTTCCTATTTTGTTCAATAGGTTATAATCCATTACTTTCTTTTTTTAAAATTTTTTTGTTCAAATTTCCTCAGATTTGGCCAGCAGGAGTCCCTTCAGTTGGCTCCTGTGTCCTTTTGGTATGTCATGCCCCAATCATTTTTTCTGAGCACTTCCTTACTTTCTGGCATAGTAAGATATTTCAGTCCCATCTTGTATCTTTCCTACTTCAGTCCTGGAATTGAGTATTTTTCCAGGGACCTGGATCCTTTTAATCCTTTTAATCCATGCCTAGTGCCAGAAACCAAGATCTGGCACTAGGCATGTTCATTATTCATAAGATGACATTGCTTATGGGCCTTTCAGTGGACAGCACACATACACACCCTGAACACAAGAAATCATGAGTTCATGCTGATACCTCCAGTTCTTTTCTGGCCCCATTGGGTTCCTCTCTTAGCTTCCCCCATTCTCTATATCTGTCTGTCTTTTTCCACAGTGAGAACCCTGGCTTCTGACATCAGTATATTTACTCATTTACTTGATCCTGCAATACAAACAAAATTGTTTCTGAATTGCTACTTCCGTACTGTTAGGGAAAACAAAACTACCCAAAGGAGTTCAGGATTTGTTAGCAATTATTTTCCTTCCTAAACTAAGGGTTTTTAATAATAATATTCTTCACAGTTTACTAAATTAGCTCCCCTTCAGCCCCCTCACCCTCAGTGTGGTTATATTTTTTATATGAAATTCAGTATATTTAGGTTTATTCTGTTTGCTTTCCAGTTTTAGTGTTGTGTGTTCCTGCCCCCACCCCGATGTCTCATTCTGGTTGATTTTTTTTTTTTTTTGATTTGTGGACTAGACAAAAGTATACAAAAAAGATGATATTCAGAAAAAATATCATTCCTTTCCCTGTTTCTTCTAGATATGGTTTTCTTTGTGTTTATCCTGTTTGAGATTGGCTTTGCTTTTTGGGGTTTGAAAAGAGATATTTCACCAAATCAGAAATTTTTTGCTTTTATCTCTTCACGTATTTCTCCTACCTTTTTCTCTATTTCTTTCTCTTCTGGGACTCCAGTTATGTGTATTTTAAACTGTTTGCTATTGTCTCTCAGGTTTCAGGTGGCTCTTTTTCCCTACTACCCCTCCCCCTTAACTCTTTCTGTATTTTAGTTTGGGTAATTTCTGTTGACTCTACTTGAACTTTGCTGATTCTTTATTATGCCAGTCTGTTGGTAAGCCCATTGAAAGACTTTCAAAAATCTCTTTTGTTGCTTATTGAGCTTTTAATATGAAATGGATGCTGATCCATCTTGTTTGAATACTTATGTCTGTTTGCCCTGTAGATTGTCTTTAGCTGAGTAAGTATCTTGAAAATCACCCACTGTATCTCTGCTTGTGGCCCATAGTTTTTTGGCTTGCTCTGCTGTAATCACCTTCTGAACACACAGTTGAAGAGATAATAGATTAATTGTATACTTTTGATTTTTTTTAATCACTTAAAGTTTTCATAATTTTTGTTCTGTTGATGAAGTTATGACCCTTTACTGATTTTCGATTTTATAAATACTTCTTCAATCAGATATATAATGTTCTGGGTATGAGACCCATATACATACAGCTTAGTATGTGAGTAACCTTGGGTGCACAGTAGACTTTATCATTATTTCAGCCATATTATCAGACTTTAACAAAAAAAAAAGACCACTGCTTATTTCTGCATGTCCAAATACCTAATGCACAAGATTCAGAAGTAGTATAGGTAATTGGATAATGATTCATTGCCTTTGTGTGTGTATGTGTGTGCTCTGCAGATATAATTTAGGAAGAAGTTTTTTAGTGACATGTTTTTCCAGAAAGAAATTTGTTCTTAGGCTTCAAGCCTAGGCAAATTTCAAATACTACTTTCAAAAAGCTACTGGAAGTGCTTGACATACACAGTACTCATTTGATAAGGTTTTGATTTACATTTTTAGTGTGTGTAAGCTTGTTAATGCATTTTTGCATTCTTTATTATATCTGGATTAAAGATGATTTGTCATAGATAAGATTGTATGATCTTTGACTTTTTCTTTTTTTGCATGTATTAATCCAGTTTTAGATACATGATTTGCAAATATTTTTTCCCATTTCTTTATAGTGTCTTTTGATGTACAAAATTTTATAATTTGGTGAAGTCCAGTTTACTTTTTTCTTTTGTTGCCTGTGTTTTTCATGCTGTATCCATTAAATCATTGACAAAAACAGTGTTGTGGAGATTTTCCCCAATATTTTCTTCTTAGAGTTTTATAGTTTTAGTTCTGAAGTTTAGGTCTTTGATCCATTTTGAGTTAAATTTTGTATATGGTATAAGGTAAGGGTTTGATTTCATTCTTTTACATGTGGATATACAGGTTTCCCAGCACCATTTGTTAAAAACACTGTCCTTTTCCCCATTGAATTGTCTTGGCACAGTCCTTGAAAATCAGTTGACCATATATGTGAGGGTTTATTTCTGGACTCTTATTCTTTTCCATTGGTCTGTATGTCTGCCCTTGTGCCAGTACCATACTATTTTAATTTCTGTAGCTTTGCAAGTCTTGAAGTCAAGAAATGTGACTTGTACAGTTTATTCTTTTTCAAGATAGTTTTGGCTGTTTGGGGTTCCTTGCAATTCCGTATGTGTTTCAAAATCAGATTTTCCATTTTTGTGCCAGAGGCTGTTGGAATATTGTTGGGAATAGTGTTAAATATGTAGATTGTTTGGTGATATTGACCTTAATAATGTTAAATCTTCCTATTTAGGAATACAGGATGTCTTTCCATTTATTGACATATTCTTTAATATCTTTCAGCCTTGTTTTGTAGTTTTCAGTGTACAAGTTTTCAGTGTAACACCTCCTTGGTTAGATTTACTCCCAAGTTTTAAATTATTGTAAATACTATTGTAAATGGACTTGTTTTCTTAATTTCCTTTTGTGATTGTTCATTGCTAATGTATAGAAACACACTAATTTTTTGATATGTTGATCTTATACCCTGCAACTTTGCTTAATTTGTTTTACTGGCTCCAGTAGCTTTCTTGTGGATTCTTTGGGATTTTTTACATATATCTCACCTGTGAATAAAGATAGTTTTTACCTCTTCCTTTCCCATTTAAATAGTTCTGAAAGTACATAGCAGTGTATAGCAGTGGTGAAAGGGGGCATCCTAAGCTTTCTGGCCTTAGAGGGAAAGCGTTCAGTCTTTGACCACTGAGTTAGCTCTGAGTTCTTCATAAGTATCCTTTATGATATTGAGGAATTTTCCCTCTATTCCTACTGTTCTGAGTGTTTTTATTGTGAAAGGATATTGCATTTTGTCAAACACTTTTTCTGTGTCAAATGAAATGTTTGTTTTTTCCCTTTGTCCTATAAATTTTCCTTTGTTCTTGAAGGCTACCTTTGTTTACTTTAATAAATGCTACAAGTTATTTTGTTAATTTTTATCAAATATTCTACAACTATTTGAATTATAATCTAATCTCATATTTCTGTAGTTTTCATACTTTTTATAAATAAATGTTCTGAGTTTTATGAACTTCTATAAACATTACTGCTTCCGAAAATATATTCTTAAAGTTTCTAGGTGGTGCACTGTCCCCATGTATATACTATTTAGTGCTCTGCCCTATAAAATAATAGACAATAGTTTAATTGCTTTTGTAAACATGAAGTCCAAGTATTTCTCAAAATTCAAAGTATCTTAGTTTCTGAAAAGTAGATTGTGAGATAAAACTCTTCACAGTTAGAATGTACTAAAGTTTGGGTATTTTTGGAACGCTGAATGCCAAATGCTAATGTCAGCATAACTTCTAACACTTTAAACATGATTTTGTTCATACTCAGTGATCTTTGAATCATCTATATTACCATGGTATCCAGTCAGCATAACAATGATAGCCATACTAAAAGGGCCTGTCATTGTTAAAGGGACTTAGTGAACTAGCACTGAACGTTGTTTTACTGTTACTTAACTGTTGTTGTTGTTGTTGTTGTTGTAACTGTTGACAGACTGTAGACTGGTGAGAAAAGAATGAATTAATCCTAATGGTTCTAACAGGTTATTTTAAAATAAAAGAATAATTAAAATTTTTTTGAGTAGGTAAAACATTTTACAGAGTTCAAAATTTTAAAGGTTTCAAATGATATAAAGTATCCTATCCAGCTACCCATTTCCCTTCCCTGAAAGTGATCGATGATATAAACGTGGACAGGGATATATGAACTTTCAATGAAGTGTACCAAAATATCAAACTTATTTTTTTGTCATTTTGGTACCCAGTGGAAAAATTGCATGTTTCTTCCTATGTCATTTGTTTTTCTCATTTAATTTAGTTAAACAATTTGGTTTCTTTATAGTAGATAAGATGAGCTATCAAAAAACCTTAAAAAAATACATCTGATAAAACACAACAAAGTCCCTATCCATACTAAAGTTGTAACTTTGCCACAAAAAATAAACCCCAAGTCCTGGAAAAGGGACGTAATTATAGCCCTGCAGAATCCAGGTTGACTCTAGGTAAATCCTGGTCAAATCTGGGTCTCAGATAAATTTTTAGGATTCTGTATGTGCCACAGCAAACACATGAAAATTTTACGTTTTTACATTCAGGCTGAATTTGACTCATATTTATGTCAGCTAGCCTTTTGATTGTGTTCTTTTCTAATTGAGCTGTCTACAAAAGACAGTAGTATACTTAATTATACATAGAATTAACTATACTTGTGATTATTAAAATACTCTTTCCTATGAAAGCACATTTGTATTATCACTTTGTCCAATTTGTTCCTGTTTAAATGCCCAAGTTTGCAAGCACAAGCAGCTTTGAAACCACAGATTGACGTCTGTATTGGGGTCTGTTTGTAAATTAAGGAAATTTTTTGTTTTATTTGTGCTGAATACCAGACACTTCAGTAGTTAGTAGCTTAAGAATTTAGTGGTATAAAATGTATAGTTTCTAAGGAAAGAGATTCTTAGGTTTGAGTCCTATTTGAAGTAAGAAATTGCAACCATGTAGAATCGTATTCTGTTATAAATCCTGAAAACTACTGGACTGTATTTTTAGATCAATTTCACTAACCCATTTTATTTTAGAAGAATTTGAAGTGGTATTTTGTTTGTGGGTGGGGAATCTATTATGTCTTTGCCTTTTAATATGTGTCTAACATTGCAAGAAGACAATGGTATACTATAGACTATTGAATATATTTTTCTTTTATACAGTTGGGCATTAGGAGAAAAAAACATACTGAGCTTTAAAGAAGCATTTTTCCACTTAGATTAAAAGAAAGAATGTGAGTTATAATTTGTGAAAGGATTCTTTTAGGCAAAAGAAACCATTTTAAAAGAGCAAATGGAGGAACTGTGGACTGCCAAATAATGCAAAAGTAAAGGATGAAAATAATTTCTTCCTCATCCAGAAAACCCTCTTAGACCAAAGACAAATATATAGTTCAGATTTCTTTCAGATCAAGATCTCAAGCTCCTACATTTCAGGATTTCCAGTGCTTATAAATCTAGAGTAATAACTCAGGGGAAAAAACAGTTCAAGAGTATAACCTAGTAGAAAAATAGTATAAATAACTTACAGGAAAAGAAATGCAAGATGCTTAATCTCATAAGAAAATGTAAATGTAAAAACCACACTAAGATGCCATTTTCAATTATTGTTTAATAGTTATATAACTATTTAAGATTTTAAAATTCTATAGCTGTTACTGAAGGTGTGAGGAAACATGTTGCTGATGGAAGAATAAACTAGTAAGATTTTATGTAGGGTAACTTGGAAGTATTTAACAAAATTCAAATGCGTATTTTTGATCTTTGTAATACAGTTTTGGGGAAGCTTTCTACAGATACACTCCTACATGTGGAATATTGTTTATGCAAGGGTAGTAGTTTTAATGTTATAGTAACAAAAGATTGGACATAATCTAAATGTCCTTAATTAGATTTTGATATGCTATTATACAGTCATACAGTAGACTATTTAGTCAGTCATAAAAGAGATTAAGAAAGCTCTGTGTGCTGATAGGGAAAGAGGTACAAGAGATTCAAGACGTATTATATCAGGGATTGGTAAACTTTTTCTTAAAGGGCCAGCTGATAAGTATTATAGGCTTTGCAGGCACTGTTGTTTCTGGGGGCTGATTACTCAGCTCTCTTGTCATGGAAATGCAGCCATAGACAATAATGCGGCTGTGTTCCAATAAAACATTATTTACAATAACAGGTAAGGTCTGATGGGTCATAGTTATTGACCCCTATGTTAAGTGAAAGAAGCCAAGTGATGAGCCAGGTGTATAAATTATAACAGAAGCATGAATGAAGTACTGAAAGCACTGAGAAGTGAGTTAAAGCTTTGCTTGGGATATTTGGGAAAAGAAAGACTTCACAGACAAGGTGATCATTTCAGTTAGTTTCTGTAGATGTATAGGTGCTCTAAAGATTAAGAAAGTTTTCTAGAATTGGTGAGAAGTTATCTGGCTGGTATATGGAGTTCTTTGGAGTAGGTAAAGAGGTAAGTTGGGACCATATTCTTGAAGGGGCTAGGCACTAATCCTGATTTCTAACCCACTTTCTAGTTTGAATAAAAAGTATTTCAACCTTCAGCTCTATTAAACCTTGACATTTTGCCATATTTACTTCAGATTTTTTTTTTGTACTTTTTAAAAAAAGCACAACAAATACAGTTGAAACTGCCCTGCAAACCGTACAGAACACATTCTTCTCTTTCCAGAGATAACTAATATAAATTGGTTACTCTAATCTTACCTTCCTACATTAGCTACACGTGTATATACGTGTACATAAACAATACAGTATGTTTTGCTTGTTTTAAAAGATCATATAATGATTTGTGGTGTCATTTCACAATTGTTTTTGCTCAGAATTAAGTTTTCACAATTCCTCTGTATGAACCAGCACTGTTCAATGAGAATACAATGTATGGTACCTATGTTATTTTAAATTTTCTAATAGTCACATAAAAAGTGTAAATGGAAACAGGTGAAATTAATAATTTACTTTAATAATCCAGTATGTCTAAAATGTATTAACATATAATCAGTACACAGGATTATTAATGAGATAATTTATATTCCTTTTTTATACTGTCTTTGAAATCTGGTATTTATTTTACACTTGGAACACTTCTGAGTTAGAACTAACCACATTTTAAGTGTTGAGTAGCCACAAGTGGGTAGTGGTTTTTGCCGTGTTGGACAGTGAATTGCTGTGATTCAAATAGAACCCAAAGCTTTTGGTGCTTGTAAGCTGTGCAGGGTCCTGCCACCAGAGGTCAGCTGTCATTGTGGTGACACACCAAGAGAAAGTATTTTGTGTGTCTGAATTTGCTAATTGCAGCTGCTATGCAGAAATCATTCTGTGTACAATAAAGGAAACCTCTCTCAAGGTTTACAACATTTACTGCTGGTAAAATAGTTGGGGCACAAAGGTTGGTGCAGACGTGATCCTCAGCCTCTTCAGACACGCTCTCTGTTCTGTCCTTACAGATGTACTCTTCATTCTTGCTTGTCTGGAAAACTTGAAGCTTTCCCCACTATTTTCAGTGGTGTTACGTTTGTAGTAAATACACTGTTTCTCTATAGTTGGGTCTTAAGAACTAGATAAACTTGTTTGCTTGCTTGCTTTTGCTAAGAATCTCAAGCAGGTAACATTTGATTACTGAGGCACATATTAATTATATGGCTATATTCCTGGTTTTCTAAGTTTAAAGCCAGCTCACTGTAAAGGTCTAAACTTAGACTTGTGTCTCTCTTTTTCTCCACAGAGTAGAAGTGCCCTAGACTTTGTAAGAATCCATAGTAGAAAATGCCTTTTGGAGTGCCTTAGTTTCTTATACATTGTAATTAGAGGGGCTTTCTGATATGCTGTTAATATCCCTTATATAAAGAGCCAATGGGGGAAAAATTCTAGCTAAGAACAAAGATTTGGGGGAAAATTCTCCCATTCATTGCTTGATTCTTGATCATTATTTTCAGTTCTAGAGTTTGTTTTAATGTGTCTCCTCTATATGCCCACTGAATTTTTTTTTCATAAAACAGATAATTGGTAGCTCTATAGTAATCTCTGCTAACTCTTAAGGTAAGGCTTGATGCATTCTGCATTCCATGGCTTCATGACAACTTAACAGCGGCTTTTTAAGGAGATTTTCTGCCGCAAGGTGGAGGTAGAGAGTTCTATAGGGCTGATTAGTATTTGTTAATAACTGTCATAAAGTTAGCTTTCTTTAAGTTAACAAAATAAATGTTACTACTGTTATTAACACAACTTTCCCTTAATGTTGGCCTGATTTCTAATTTCTGCATAGTAATCTTTTACTTGGATTTATCAGCTGTTCAGAAATTAGTAGTGATTATTTTTATAAAGATTTAAATACTCTATGAATTTACTTTCAGATCCTTTTACTTCTGTTGCATTACCTTGGTTTTTTTTTTTTTTGTTTTTTTTTTAATTTAAGCTGAGAACAGCCACTTAGGAGAAGTGCATTTTTTTGATTGGGCCAATGGAAACTGAGAAAAGAGGTATTGTCGAGAGTAAGTGTTTTGGTGGGTCTCGTAGGGAGTAGAAGATGAGAGACAGGCCTGGGTGAGGTGCAGTAGTGCCAGGTCCTCTATACAAGGGCCAGCATAGAGTTCTACAGCTAGGAGTTTTTCAAATTCTACTGTTAAAAAATATATATATATTCATGTTAGATAACCGATATTTGTAGGCCTGAGCAAAGTGAGAGGATGTACCCATTCTCTTTATTGAAAACTAAAGTGTTTGCACACACGTAATAAAAAGTATAATCTGGAATAAAAAGGAAATATTCTATGTTATTTTAGTGAAAACTCTTATAAGGTACCTTGGCATTAGTTTGCCCATATCAAGTATTTTTTAAATTTTTTTTATTGAGTATAGTTGATGTGTAATATATAAATGACAGAAGTACAGTATAGTGAGTCACAATTTTTGAAGGTTATTTTCCATTTTTAGTGATTATAAAATATTTGCTGTATTCCTGTGATGCACAGTATGTCCTCGTAGCTTATTTTCTACATAGTACTTTGTACCTCTCAACCTCCTACCCTTACATTACCCTTCCTCCTTACCTCTGCCCACTGATAACCACTAATTTGTTCTGTATATCTATGAGTCCACTTCTTTTTTTTTAATATTCACTTGTTTGTTGTATTTTTTAGATTCCACATATAAATGATACAATATGGTATTTGTCTTTCTGTGTCTGACTTATTTCTTCTAGCATAGTGCCCTCCAAGTCCATCCATGTTGCTGCAAGTGGCAAAAGTTCATTCTTTTTTTATAGCTGAGTAGTAATTCCATTGCGTATAAGTATCACATCTTTTTTGTCCATTCATCTGTTTTTGGACACTTACATTGCTTCCAGATCTTGGCAGTTGTAAGTAATGATGCTGTGAACATTGGGGGCACACATATCTTTTCAAATTAGTATTTTTGTTTTCTTGATATATACCCAGGAGTGGAATTGCTAGATCATATCATAGTTCTAGTTTTAGTTTTTTGAGGAACTTCCATAGTGTTTTCCATGGTGGCTATACCAATTTACATTCCCACCAACAGTGTACAAAGGTTCCCTTTTCTCCATATCCTCACCAACATTTGTTATTTGGGATCTTTTTGATGACAGGCATTCTGACAGGTGTGAAGGGATATATTATTGTGGTTTTGATTTGCATTCCCTGACAATTAGCTATGTTGAGCATCTTTTCATGTGCCTGTTGTCCATCTATATGTCTTCTTTGGAAATGTCTATTTATGTCTTCTACCTATTTTTGAAATCAGGTTGTTTATTTTTTGATATTGAGTTATATAAGCTGTTTGTATATTTTGGATATTTACCCCTTATCAGCCATACCAATTGCAAATATTTTCTCTCATTCAGTAATTGTTTTTTCATTTTGTTGATGGTTTCCTTTCCTTTGCAAGAGCTTTTAAGTTTAACTAAGTTCCATTTGTTTATTTTTGCTTTTGTTTCCTTTGCCTTAGGAGACAAATCCAAAAAAAAAAATTGCTACAGTTTATGTCAAAGAGTATTATACGTATGTTTTCATCTAGGAGTGTTATAGTTTGTGGTCTTCCATTTAGGTCTTTAATACTTTTTGAGTTTATTTTTGCATATGCTTTTAGAAAGTGTTCTAATTTCATTCTTTTACATGTTGTTGTCCAGTTTTCCCATCACCACTTATTGAAGAGACTGTCTTCTCTATCATCTATTCTTGCCTCCTTTGTCATAGAGTAATTAACCATAAGTGTGTGGGTTTATTTCTGGACTCTCTATTCTGGTCCATTGATCTGTGTCTGTTTTTGTGCCAGTACCATATTGTTTTGATTACTGTAACTTTGTAGTAGAGTCTGAAGTCAGGGAGCGTGATTCCTCCAGCTCTGTTTTTCTTTCTCAAGATTGTTTTGGCTATTTGAGGTCTTCTGTGTTTCCATACAAATTTTAAAATTACTTGTGCTAGTTCTGTGAAAAATGCCATTAGTATTTTGATTGGGATTTCATTGAATCTGTAGATTGCCTTGGGTAATTTCAACAACACTAATTTTTCTGGTGGGGGGAGGATATAGCTTAGTGGTAGAGTGTGTGCTTAAATAATAAATAAATAAATAAACCTAACCCCCTCTTCAATAATAATAATTTAAAAAAAAAACACTAATTCTTCTAACCCAAGGACACAGTTTATCTTTCTATCTGTTTGTGTCATTTTCGGCTTCCTTCCTCAGTGTCTTATAGTTTTCCAAGTACAGGTCTTTTACCTCCTTAGGTAGGTTTATTCCTAGGTATTTTATTCTTTTCGATGCAAGCTTATATCAAGTATTAAAGAATGTCTTAGTAATCATAATAATCTTGTTTGTCAGAAATCGTTTTTAACAAATTTCAGTTTATGCTTATTGTATATGTAAAATTCAGCAGTGAAACAAACTAAATAGACTTCATTGAAGTTTTTATACAGATACATGTTCCATATATATATAGGTATTTAAGATTGAAGGACCTGGGGTTGATTTCCTTTGCTACTTTATTTGTAGACTGAATTTTCAAAAGCCTCATAGTTCTGTTTGTTTCTTTTCATTTCAAAGTGGGAAAAGCTCGAGGTTATTATATGGGCTACTGGTAAAAAGTCCTGTTGCTGTTTGGGGCACGCCAAACTTAAGGACCATGTAGTTTAAAGACTTGTCCATAGGAGTAGATTTGGAAATTGGATTTAATTCATGAGCTAAATTTCAGGAATACAGACAACAGTGAAATTCATTTTCAATTGATACGATGACACTGACTATACACATTTTCTTTGGTTTTCCATAAAAATACCATTTTAGTTTCCTTAGGAATTTATTGATTTGCTAGTAGCCCTGAGGAAGGTCCTTCCTTTGCTAATAGGACTTTCAGTGGCTTGAAAGTGGAATGGCAGATGTTTCAGCAAAGGAAATTTGTGATGGTAGGGTGATGGTAATAAGTGGAGAACAGTTGTGAACCTCTGGTTTGTTGTGATATGTCTGCCATCATATGTGCTCAGTTAGAAGGCAGTTCCCCATTTTCCCCACAAGAATATTCCAGCTCCAAATTCTTTTGCCAACTCAAATACGTAAGATTTTAGAGATAGATCTGTTATATTAAAATCTTCAGGTACTTAATTTGGTTACATAAACCATTGTATTAGATATAGAATTTAGAAATAAAGTTAATGTTTTGTTTTACTGTCTCATGATAAAATAATTTTGTTCAATCTCTTTGTATGTATTAGAATCCCTTTGAAATAATTTATCTTCCTGAGACAGGTGATAGCTGCTAGAAGTATGAGTGTCTTCATAAGTCTTGAATATGAGACTCCTTTTTCTTCTGAAAAATAATGTTTTGGGTATAAACCCCTAATGTGATAACTGAACATTTGATAATTCTTTATATCCTTAATCCGTATGGATATTTAGAAGTATTTCTCAAATTTAAGAAGTCAGTTTTGAGTGAGCTTATTCTTGTTAAAAATCTTAAGTTTTTAGTTGTTAATGTGGATTTTGTCTATTTTTTTTCTCTTTTATTTGAGGAGTCAGACATAATTGCCTTATTTCATTTCAGGGATTCTTCTAAAGTAAATATTCTGGTACCTGGTGCTGGACTAGGAAGACTGGCCTGGGAAATAGCTATGCTAGGTTATGCTTGTCAAGGAAATGAATGGAGTTTTTTTATGCTCTTTTCTTCCAACTTTGTACTCAACAGGTATTTGACTTACTTTTTGCTGGAAATAGTAATTTCTCAGAATCAGATTGACTTACCTATTTTTGAACAATTCTGAATTTGAAGATGACTACATACTGTTTAATTATGATGTATATCATAAATGTATCTTATATTAAAATTAAATTGCTTATACAGTTACTACTTTAATCAGTTGCCTAGCCAACAGAACGTTGAATAGGATGGCTAAGTGACGTTTCAGAAAATGACTGGGGTACTCTATGAAACTGAAGTGATTTCTGTGCAGAATTTAGGGCTAAGTGTTTTCTCATTGTTCCTTAAACTTCTTTACCCCTTTGTTTCTTTAGCGGAATAAGATTTTAATGTAACAGTCGTAACTTTTTTCTTAATCAGATTCTCATAAAATGGTCAATTATGCTCACAAAACTGAGTTGGAAAGACCTCTCAGAACTTTTGTGGCCTCTTCTAGAAAGTAGGGTAAATGAGTTTTTAAAGCCAGAAGAGGTGTGTTAGAGAAAAAATAAATAGCTGCCTTGTTTAAATAATAAGTTGTCTCGACAGCAGTATAAGTTAGGGGATGATGAGAAGGAAAAAAAAAAAAAGGAGAGTGTTGCACAAATTAATTAAAATAGTTGGGTGGCAAACAAAACCCATACTATTTTTTTTCAAATTTTTTTAACTTGAGCTTGAATTTTGGCAATATAATTTTAAAAATTTGAATGAACATTTAAATCTCTGAATTTAATTTTGTCTTTTAATCCATGATTGGTTCTCATCTACATGTGGAGTTTCAGGTAATTGGGTGGAGTGTAGTGGTAACACTTTTAAGTATTAATTATAAGTAAATCTTCAAACAGAGTATATGTTAGTGTTTAAAGTAGATTTTCTTGGTAGACTATTTAGTTAACATTTATTTTATGCTCATATTTTGCAGATGCTCTGAAATTAATAAATATAAGCTTTATCCCTGGATCCATCAGTTTAGCAATAACCGAAGGTCAGCCGATCAGATTCGACCCATCTTTTTCCCTGATGTTGACCCCCACAGTCTTCCTCCTGGTTCTAACTTTTCTATGACAGCCGGAGATTTTCAGGAAATATATTCAGAATGCAGTAAGTCTAAAGCATTTTACAGGTCATATCCTTTATTCTAAATTTAGTGAGCCAGTTTTATAGTAAGTCAAAATGGTCATTTTTTTTGATATATATATTTTTATTGAAGTATAGTCAATTTACAATGTTGTGTCAACTTCTGGTGTACAGCACAGTGCTTCAGTCATACATGGTCATTCATTTTGACAGAATATCAGGTATCCTTCAGTGACAATTCAGAATATTTTGAAGGTTACGTATAAGGCACTGACAAGAAATATAAAGAAGTATGAGATCCCACAATTAAGAAATTTAGAATCTGTTGGGTCCATTAATATTAAAAGACATATAAACAAAGTTTAAATGAGTAATGAATGCAGTAAAAGTTGGTTAGGTTAGTGTGAGAAGCGAGCTCTTGGTGGAGAGGCTGTGGCTTGAAGGACAGGGAGGACTGGCATCTAGGCAGGCAGAGGTACAGAGCTGTGAATGGGTAAGGTAATCGGGCATGGTAGAACAGCCTGACTGGGAGGGATAGGGATATCTGAGGATTTAATGGTAGGTAATGGCTAAAGAAGCAGCTTGGTTCCAGATTGTGGAGGGCCTTATAATTAGGCTATGAAGTTTGGACTTCAACCTGGCAAAATGTTGAAGAAATTTTAGAGCTAAGCATTAGAGAAAGGGAGACGGTAATGAGGAAAGAGAAAAGAGGAATTGACGATAAAAGGAAGAAAAACAGAGGGCTGAAGGGTCAGCAAGGTCGCTCATTTAACAAGTATTTGGTGAGCACCTGCTAAGTAGCAGGTATGTTCCAGGCATTGCAAAGAGAGAAGTGAGCAGAACAGAGCCCCTGTACGCAGGGAACCCACATTCTAGTTGGGAGAGAGACGCAATAATACATTACTATTGTGAGGAAGAAAAATAAGGCAGGGGAAAGGCGATAATGGGTGACTAGGGAGGGGCTTCTGTTATATAAAGAGCTACCAGGGAAGGCCTTTCTAAAAGGGGAACGTAAAAAGAAAAAATGAGCAGAGCACCTCGAAAAAATGAAGAGGCAAACCATTCAGAATGGCAAAGAAAGGAAGGTTGGGGGTGGAAGGAGGCTGCTTCTCAAAAAGAGCAAGAGGGTCATTTTGACTACAGTGTGGTAAGCAGTGGGCGAGTGATGGGGGATCGGGTTGGAGAGGGTTTGGTGAGGCCGACTTGCAGGCTGTAGCAAAGACTGACTTGTACTCTGAGAGAAGTGGGAAGTCAGTGGAGAGACTGGAGCAGGAGAGTGATAAGAGAGTAAAGTTTTAATTTTTCCTTGATTGCTGACATTGGGAAAACCTGTTCTCTGAAGGTAGGAGGAGAGAGATGGAAAGTGTTAGGTATTAAGGATAAGTTAGGGAACAAGGTCTCAACATGGGAGTGAAATAATGGAAGACATTGCTTTGGCAAGTAAAAGTGACTTTCTTCTGGAGCAGGGTTTGAGAGAGATGGTGAAGGTAATCCATGGTTGGATCAGGTGCCTCATCACACCAGCATTTGTACAGGCACCCACCTTCAGGCCAGTCTGTCTCTGTGCCAGGCCGCAGTGTTCTCTGCCCGGTCCCCCCTGCTGCTGCTGACTGCCCTGTCCCCCCTTCTGAACTGCCAGTTCTTCCAACTACTAGTGCGTGTTTACGTATTTTGATGCCACTTCTTTCTCAGTTAGCAGCAAGTGTATTCCAGAATTGATAGTTAACACTGGTTTAAATCACAACTTAAAGTTCAAATGACTATTATTTTATCTTAACTGATTTTAAATGAAGGCTGGAAGTTACATAGATTATAAACAAAAGTTATCAAAAATGATTTCCAAATTGATTACTTTATCAAATTGGTAATGAAAGCTTTTATGAATTACAAAGTATCTTGTAAATGATTATTTGGTTGCTTGGATTATAGTAGTAGTTGATTGGAAGAGTTTAGCTTCTATCCTCTGCAGTTAGGTGAAATATAGTCTGTAAAGAACTAACTGTTATATTTATATAATTAATTAAAAGAAAGGCAAAATAATAATAACAAGTGTAGCAATTTGATTTTCCTTGAATAGATACCTGGGACTGTATTGCTACCTGTTTCTTCATAGACACAGCTCACAATGTAATTGATTATATTGACACAATATGGAAAATACTCAAGCCAGGTGGAATTTGGATAAATTTAGGTAAGTTCCTCAATGTTTATTAGAATTTACATGTTAATCTAAGTATGTATAACTGTTCTACGTTTGGTAACTTCACAGTGCTAAATGTTCGCAAAAGTTACAATTGTGTCATACATGTTTTAAAACCTCCGCAGTTTCCTTTAGATTGCATCCTAGTTAGTGGTGCAGTTCCTCCAAAAGCAGCGGGACCCCCAGAAGTTGTGTATTCATACCAGGCTAGTCTCACAGCAGTCATAATTTCAAAGAGGTGCTCATTATTAATTGGATGATTATCATTCCTCATCTTTCCCACCCCCTACTCCATGGATACAGCAGTTCTGTTAAGCAGAGAGTGTTCTTTTTTTCTTTCTGTGGTGAAACTTTTGAAGGAAAGAACTTATCTCTCCCATGGAAGGCCCCCCCCCCCAGTATCTATACGTACTGGGAAAAGAATAGGTATGATAACTTATGACAGCCTTGGGTTTAAGAGTAGAAATATAATTTCACTTATGCAAAAAACTTTTACTGCATCCTATTGCTAGGTGCTGGAAATCAAATGATGAGTGTGACATGGTCCTTCTCATCCAAGAGTTTAAGAGAAATTGCCAGTTTTATCTTCCTTTAAAATAAAGGGAGAATAATGATAGTATCAAGGTAAATATACTTGTCTTTTTTAGTGAGATATATAATCCATGTTAAGAAAGACTTTATATTACCTAAAAGTTGGATAAACATTGTTTGAGTCCTTAGTCTTCAGTATTGGTGTAACTTTGTTGGTGGGTTCTGTTACTTGCTCTCTTTAATGATTTAACTTTACCAGAGATTTTGCCAGTAGGAGTAAGCCTACAGCTAGTAGTAGGTCTTTCAAAACATCTCTTCAGAACTTCACAGGACAGATGAAAGCAGCTGTAAAATGTAATCATAATATGAAGTGAAGCAAATATCTCAAACCTTGGATCTTTATCAAAAGAAAAATACTTTTTTTCCCACAATATGATTGAAAGATAACATTACCTACTGGGTATTTGCTCCCTGTGGACTAAGCATTATGTTAGCCATTTAAAATACCTTGTTTAGTCTCGCAACAACCCTATATTGAAATGGCATTAATACTGTTTCATAGTTGAAGAAACTGAGTGTTGGGTTACATAACCAGCAGAAAGGTTGAGGAGTGTATGTATGGCAGAGACAGGCTTCCAGCCCAGATCCAACCCCTTGAATGCCTAAACAGCTGCCTCTGCAGGCTTATGCTGGATCAGTTTATAACTTACTCTGATTGTGTATTTATGTAATTTTTTTTTTTAATTTCACTTTTTTTGCTTTTTTTTGTGGGGGGGTTTCTGGGGGTAATTAGGTATTTATTTTTATTTATTTATTTTTTAACGGAGGTACTGGGGATGGAACCTAGGACCTCGTGCATGCTAAGCGTGCACTCTACCACTGAGCTATGCCCTTCCCCGCCTTGATTAAAATTTTTGACCCCAATTACTGAGTTATGGTAGGGTTTTGTGTACTTCTAAAGTATTTGACTTAATTTTCATAGAAATAATTTTTCTTTTTGAACATTTATTTTATTGGTTTATTAATGATTTATTAAATAATGTAATAACAATGATTATAACTGGAACAAATGAAATTGGCTTTTGGTAAGTATACTATTTGATAAGAGTAGATGTGCTGGAGTATGACCTGTGATCTGTTTTTGGCATCAGAGTTAATGGAGCATATTTGTTAACAGGAGGTCAACTAGGAGAGCATCCACTCTTCTTAGCATGAAGTTTCCAAATGATTTTGAGAATTAGAATAACGAGAAACAATTCTTAAAAATAGATATTTAATAAAATCTCTTGCATGTAAAAGTTAAATTAAAAAATAGTTATTATCTCAGAGTCAATTTTCCCTTAAGTATCATGTATTCATTATTCTGTGTTACTCCTGCCCAGCCCTCTGACTTCTGCTCTTTGTGTACCCAGTCTGTATCTCTGGTCCAAATACTTCCCTACCCTGCTTATAAACCTTTTTCCTGGGGTTTGAGTTCTACCTCTCCATTTTGCACAGATGCAAGCCATGTTTCTTATCTTTAAGTGGGCATGTCAGTATAACCCCATGGTACATAATAATAATAATTTAATAATTGTATGGCATGTCTTTTTCTCTTAAGAATCCTTTCTGTATCTTTATGTTTTAGGTGTATCTCTTATATGCAGCATACAGTTAAATTTTCTTTCATTATCCAATCTAATAGTCTCTATCTCCTAACTAGAACTTTTGGAAGCTTAAGGTTATAAATGATTTAAATCAATTTATCCCAGTTTTGGTAAATGGGATCCCCTTCAAGCTGACTCCTGTGTTCTCTTTTCTCTGTCATTGTTCGAGCACCTCCTTTCTGGCATAACCAAGTGTTCCAGGCTTATCTTAACTTTCTCTGCCCATCCCTAAGTTTAGCCATTTTTTCCACAGATCCCTGGCTCCTTTTAGTGGGGAGTGGTATGTGGAAGCGAAAATCTGGATTCTACCACTGTGATGGGATTGCTTCTAGGCCTTTTTAGCAGACAGGGGTAGGGAGTATGAGTTTATGTTTATAGATCATGAGTTTATACTGATACTTTTAGTTCCAAAGCAACACCAGGTATAGAGTACAAGAGTACAAGGTTGGCAGATAGCTTTCAACACACGGAAGATACCATTCCAGTGGCTTGTAGCTTGTATTTTTGCTGTTGAGAATTCCACTATTTTAACTGTTGCTTCTTTGAGTAATCAGTTTTGTGTTTTAAGATTTTCACTATGTAGTTTTCCACTATGTAGATTTTTATATCTATGTGTGAGTTATTTTTTAAACCTGTGTACAGTATGTTGGGCTACCTGAGTCTATAAAGTTTTTTATCAGTTCTGAAAAATCTCAGTTTAAAAGGGCTCCCCACTTGCTAATATGAGACCAGTGTAGCATCAAAATAAGTAATAATGTAATCAAGTAAGGTAGAGGGTACCTGGAGAAAGAGAACCAAGCATGGCTTTCTTGACAGAAGAGAAGCTATTTTGTGATCTAAGCCTGGCCACAATGCTTGCCGTTGAACAAATCTCAGTAATTAATGATTTTAAGGGATCTTAAAGAATACAGAATCAAGCGAGACAAGTAACAACAGCAAAGATAATACATCATTTGTCAAGACTCCCAGTTGTTTCGGTGGTAAAGAGCAGCCTGAAGTGCTCAATCACCATATAAACTGGAACCTAAGGGATGATGGTGTTGATCCATTCTGACCCTTGTGACTTCGTCATCTAAAGCTTGGACTGTGTCTGCCACCTAAGCCCATTTATGAATTTGCACGTACCCTTAGCTCAGAATGCCCCAGTTTTGCTGTTGGGGGAGACACGGCTTTGGGGAGGTTCCCTGATGTTCTCCTTACTTGCTGCGGCCCTTCCTTCTCCTGGTCTTTGGCTTGGTTATGTCTTTTGGCTTGACATCTACCAAGAGGTGAACTCGTTTTGGGGTAACAACAACAGTTACTGTTCATATACTTCTCCCTCGTTCTTTTTCTCTCTGTCTGGAAATGCAATCAAATGTATTTTAGACCTTCCCACTCTAGTTCTAGTTTTCACTTCTCTCTATTTGCCTTTTTTTTTTTTTTTGGTCTCTGCTGCATCCTGGAGAATTTATTCTGACCTTTCTCCGCACTCACAAAAATCTCTTTAACTATGTCTAACATCTATTTTATTTCATTTTCCTTTTCTCTTTTCTTTCTTTCTTTTTTTTTTTTTTTTTTTTTTTTTTTTTTTTTTTTTTTTAGTCAGCTATGTTATTTAGGAATTTCCTATTCTTGGCATGTATTTTCAAGACAGTCTTATTTCTCTGAGAATACTAAATGTATCATGTCTGATAGTTCGAATATCTCAAGTCTTTGCAGGTCACTCTCTGCTTTCTCATGTTTCTGCTGGTTCTTGCTTATGGTTCTTTGTTTTTCTGGGCTGTTGACCTTAGCTGTTTATTGGTTGGTCATTGCCCTTGAGAAGTCACTTCTGGGGATTTCTTGAGGCCTAGGTGGAGGTGTTTTTTTCTCCAAAATAATTTGCATTTGCTTCTGCCATACAATTGTAACATTTCAGAGCAGAACAATAGAATATTAAATTCTAAATTAAAATTAAATATTAAACTAACGTCAGGGCTTAAGGTTTATTGGATCACCCATGTTACATAAAATTATTGTGAAAATCTACCCTAGGGTTAAAGCATGATTTACAATATTTCTCTGAAATGATTTTCTTTTTCTCTTTTTTTGCTTTCTTTATTAAGCACTAGGTCAGCTTTTCCTGCAGTCTCTTTGGGTTAAAGGATAGAATTAAGTTTACTCATTTCTTACTCTCGCCTTAAAGGTACATAGTTATCCAGCTTTCAAAATGCTTCAAACTGTACACTTAAAAAATGGTGAATTTATCATATGTCAACTATATAAACTCACTTAAAAAGAAAAAAACACAGTAAGCATTTTTATTAAACTATTTACCAGTTTGGCAAGAGGAAAATGATAGGCCATACACAATTTCACCTGCATTTCCTTAAGGCTGAGCAGTTTTTCACATTTACTGCCTAGGTGCTCATTCTTTAAATGAAATGTTTACCAGGCACCTAGCAAATGCCTGGCACTGGATATATATAGATGAATAAAACATGGACACACTCCTTAAGGAGTCCTTTATTTTCCCAACTCTCATGTCTCTTCATACTTGTTACTAGAACTAGTAGGAGGAACAAAGAAATAATTTTTCCTTGACCATAAATAAAATACAAGCTCAATAACAGAAAGCTAAAATAACATTTGAAAAAACATAAAAATAAAATCAGACCCATGTCCAATTCTAACATTCACAGATAGCCACTTGAAAACTTTATGTATCTCCCTGCAGTCTTTCCTTGATACTATGATATAGTATCTATCTTGATACTGTGTATATAGTTTCACATCTTATACTTCGTTAGGAACATTTCCTTATTTTATTACTTCTGGACAATGGTTCTACTGTGTCAGGCATGCGTATATATATATAAAACCATTAACCTCTCTCAAGATAGGGAACATTTCTATCACCTGAAAAAGGTCTCTCATGCCTCTTTGCAGACAATTCTCACCTCTTGTCGTTAATACCTGGCAGTTAATGCTCTGTTTTATGTTACTGTAGTTTTCTCTTTACAGAATACCACATAAATAAAATCATACAGTAAGTTGCTTTTTGTGTCTGGCTTCCTTCACTTAGCAGAATGCTTTTGAAATTCATCTGTTTTGTTGCATGTACCAGTGGCTTTTTTCTTTTTATCGCTGAAAAATAATTCATTGTATGGATATACCACATTCTGTTTATTCATTCAGTGATTGATGGATATTTGGGTTGTTCCCAAATTATTACAATTATAAATAAAGTTGCTGTAAACACCTGAGTCCAAATCTTTATGTGGCCACAAGTTTTCATTTATCTTGGATAAGCACCTAGTGGTGGGTCATACGTGGTGATTGTATGTATAATGTTACAAGAAACTGCCAGCCTCTTTTCTCTAGTGACTGTACCATTGCATTCCCACCACTTGCTGAGTAAGGTGTTAAAACAAGTATTTATCATTGCATTTGTGGGTGAAAACTGTTATATCTCTTTTGGAAAAGCATTTTGATAGTTTGGTAGTCAGCAAAAATGTTTATCCTCTTTGACCTGGAAATTTCACTTCAAGGAATGTCTCTGTGAGCAAGAATCTGAAATATTCATAGAAATATTTGTTGAAGTACCATTTGTAATCAGAGACTAAAAAATACAGTGCAACTGTAATGGTTGTCTTTAGGTGGTAAAATTACAGTTGCCTAATTAGTATATTCAGTGCTATGGTGTACATTGTGGTAGATTCAAAAGAAACTTAGGATATATTCCTTTATTCATGTAGCTTATAATGGAATACAACATGAGTAGAGGTAAAATACGGCCTGAGGGTGTAAGAATCACTGGAATCTGTTTATGTAGGTATAATGAAACAATATTGTTGGAGGCGCTTAATGGAGCAGGAACAGCATACACTTTAGAGCTGGAAAGACTGCTGTGAGGCTCTGCATTCTTTAAAAAGAACAAAGGCTTCAAAAGCTTTCGGATGGTCTTGGGTATAGTAGGTGTTCAGTAAATCGTAGCTACTTTCATTTTTACTAGTACTAATAAAACAAACAGGAATTTAAGCTTGATAAAGTAAAGTAGTTGGTGGGGAATCATTGTTATCTTTTGAAAAGAGCACTAATAAATAAGTTAAATTTATTTTTACTTTTTAATGATTTGTATACAGTAAAAAAGAGAGAAGAGAAACTTTTTAACCCTAAATAGTATGTTCTACAGAGTGATGAGCAGTTTGGAAGCAGAAACTTTGTCCTGTTTTTACTTTTCTCTCTTGTGATTAGCACGTTGTGTGAGGAGTGGGGAGGGGGGTGAGGGAGATGAGTTGGTCTCAGGATGTATAATTAAGCCAGTTAAAGGTAAAGAGAAGATTGTCTACATTAGTCTCTTTGTATAACTGCGGAGTGATAGCGTTGCCCAGATGAAGCTGATGGATTGGGCAAAATGTGAGATCAAAAGATTGGAAAATCTGGCTTGAGCTAGATGATAGTTCCTTGGACATCTGGAGTGAGAGGCTAGTAAAGGAGGATGTCATTTTTAAAAGTTGTAATAGCTGTGATTTACTTAGTGCCTTTTATATGCCAGATATGTTCTCTCACATTAAAGTCATGTTACGCATGGGGCAGAGTTAGTGACTTGTTCATAGTCAACACATTTAGTTGGTGTTACAGCTGGAATATGAACTATGCACTTAAAAAGCTAGCTGTAGTATCACCTCCTTCTTCCAGGAAGCCCTGCCTATTATCTCTTCTACCCTGTGACCCCCACACTTTCTCCTACCCAGGCTACCCAACTTGAGGACCCTTCTCTGTTTTCACATGATACTCACTTTGTAGCTGCAGTTTTCCATTTAGTTACGGCATTATAATTACAGTGTACTCTTGGAATCTGGGGACTTAGCAGTCTCTGATTCAGCTCCTCCTTCAGGAACTTGAGTTATAAGTAAGTGTAAGGCCCGTGATGTAGAGAATCACAGGGCGAGGCTGGAATACCAGAGGGACTCACTCCGCATGAATGTCGGCTCAGCACTCAAATGTCAATTACTGGGCCAGCGTTTCAGGGGTCTGGATACATGTTCTTGGCAAATGTAAAGATTTTTTACTTCTCCTTTTATGTTTCATCCACTAGCCAACTTACTATTCAACGTGGAGTTCAGTCTAAACAGCTACTAATGCATGTTTATATATAAGTAATTCATTCACCATATCTTTAAATCATAGGTCCTCTGCTGTACCACTTTGAAAATTTGGCAAATGAACTTTCCATAGAATTGAGCTATGAGGATATAAAAAATGTTGTTCTGCAGTATGGATTCCAGGTAGAGGTAAGGATGGAATGAAGTACTGTCAAAGTTTAACTTACAGAGCACTTAAACAGGAATGGCGATATTATGATAGTTACTGGCTTTACCTCTTAACCTCTCTGTTTTCTCATCCAAAAAGTGAAAATACTACTACTTAGCTTTTCAGATTATAAGGATTTGAGATAATGTGTATATAAATGGAAAATTATGATCTCTGGTGTAATCACTTTTCAGTAAATGGTAGCTGACCATTATCATAACATTGGCCCTTGTAGACTGACTGATAGATACCAAGCAGACAGGGTGGGAGGGCAGGTGTAAGAGGGATATTATTCACCATATGTACTTTTGTACTGTTCAGTCTTTCCTAATCATGTGATTATAAGGTTTCATGATGGTTTTGACTACTGTTTCTTAGTTGTATGTTTCTTTAGAGGCATTCCATTCATTTAAAAAATAAACAAGTCTGTTCTTCAAGAGAAGCAATATATTATAATAGTTGAGAGTTCAAGCTCTAGAGTTAGACTGCCTGAGTGTGAATCCCAGTTCCACAGATTATTAGTGGTGTGACCTTGAGAGACCTATTGTTCAGTGCCAATCTTAAGGGGATGCTTACATGTAATAAATTAATTAATATACAGAATATGTTTAAAATATGCCATGGTCGTCATCATCACCATTATGATTATTGTTTACCTTTCAGGTGGAGAAAGAGTCTGTCTTGTCAACATACACTGTGAATGATCTCTCCATGATGAAATACTACTATGAATGTGTCCTGTTTGTGGTCCGTAAACCACAATAACGGTCTCAAGTGATATCACCAGGAAGAAAGTTTGATAAGAGCAAATGCTGAAACAAACAACTCAGAATCAACTATCCCAATGACAGGACACAACCTCAAATCAGTGGTGCCTTCTTATTCCTAACAAAATTTAGAAATAGTGTCTATTTTCTTAATATGTCTATCTCTTTTTCAGAAATATATTATGCCATGCATATTTGTACTACACAAGTTAAAATGGAGGAAATGTCTTCAAGTATACTTTTTCCTTGAAGCCCAGAATTGTTTCAGTAGAAAAAACTATCTCCAGTGTATTCATGAAGCTGTCCTTAGCAAGTCTGCCATATGGATGACTAATAGTATTGAAGTCCCTAGTAATCCCCTTTGTTGTTGTTTTGTATGCATTGTACATGTTATTTTTAGAAGAGTCTAAGGATCCTCTGTCACTTTCAGCATTTGGAATTGGGACTTCTGTTTACTTTGGACCTACGCAGTCTATACATAAAATGTATGTCTATTTTATCATTCAAGGTATTTTTTTTTCCCAACTCAGCTGAACTTATAGTTAGCATCAAACGTTTCATTTCTATGAGATGCTAAATTTATAGGATCACAGGCCAGTAAAATGCATTTTAAATAGCTGAGAAATTAGTTAAGTCTGGCCACACTAAACTGAACCCTCTTTGAGAGCATAATCATCATGGATCACTCTGAAATGTGAGAGATCTCAACATTCTAAGTGAGGCACAAAAGCCTTTATTAAAGATACTGCTAGGAGACTGGGGAAGTAAGAGCAAAATCTGCCCATTTGAAATGTATGATTTTAAACTATAAACAAATACAGAGTTTGTCAGTGATATGTTTACAATAATGTCTTTTTTAACCTGGATTACAAAAGCAAGCACTTTTTTTTTCCCGTTAAAACTATTACATACTCGTAAAAACTGTCATGATGGTATTTATGTGGGGAGATTTTGATTATGAAGTTTAGGGATAAAATACTGCCCATTGTCTCTGTCTTCAATATTGTAAGCAGCAGCCATCAACATAATTTCACTTTAACACCAGTTTTGTTCCCCTGATATCTGTAGCTGAAACCGTGTATGCTGCTTTGCATTTCTACCTCTAGCAGGTCTTTATTGGAGGGAGTTTTCCTTTGTATTGTTTTATGTTTATTATCCTGTTTTCCAGTAGCTTGAAAAGTGGAGATGACTAATTTAACATTTTAACCTTTTCTTGGAGAAAAGAAAGTACTATTGAATATTTTCACGGATGATTGTGATGACATTAAGTGACCTCTGTGGCAGTTTGGATTAGATAGGCTTAATTTCAATAATGTGCTATAGTATAACTGTCATGTTTTCATAGGAAATCTTACTTATGATCTTTAGACCTTTATTATCAGTCACTACACGATCTGGCATCTTACGAGTAGGACTTTTTCTGCATACACTACGGCAGCTCCTGTGGCCTTTATATCCATGATGCAGTAAAGGATTCCATGAATTTAATTTGATTTGTCAAATTATGGACACCTGTAACCTGCTGAGTGTTTCTGAAAAACTACTTCTCTTTTTTGGGTCCCTCAGTACTTAGCAGATGTTCATTTAGTGGGAATTCTCATTACCTACCACATGAATGAACTTGAAATTAATGCAAGGGTAAAAAAGACCCCAAGTTTATTTATTTTTTTTAAGGAAGAAAATCTTAAAAGGAGCATAAGTATTTAAAAAATCCATTGAAAGGAAAGGAATGCATGCTGTTTGTAATTTAGAAATGCTTTTTATTCACTAATAAGTATTCACTTTTTTACAACTTGTATCAAAACAGATGATCTTGGTTTTCTCATTGAGGAAAAAACACCTTGACACCAATAGGTTGGCTTTATTACTTAAAACTTTTGCTATCAAGTTTTATTCTTTAATGCTACTTATGTTTCTAAATTATGGCTTATATTTTAGTTTTCTGAAATCATTTATTTGTTTCTAATTTCTCCCTCATATCATGAATACTGTTTTTTAAATATACTACACAAATTTGCACCACTTTTTTTCTCTTATAACTTTTGTAGTTAATATATTCTAAACTTGAAAATTGTGGTATCAATCAATAATAGAGGTGTCACTGGAGGATTTAATTTTGTATTTCTTAACGTGTAGTCCTAGCTACTAAAGTGTGCAAGCCTTAAAGTTTAATTTTTTTTTTCTTAAATAACTCTATACACAAATGTTTTCATTCATTTTCATAAAGTAGAGGGAGTTAGGTCATTGTGCTTGCTTTTTTTTTTTTAATTTCCATAATCTGAAGCAGTGTAGGCTAGGGAATGTTTTAATCAAGTAAGATGGGATATGTAAAATATAAAGAGAAGCTGTATAAATCACAGTATAAAATTATGAAGTTTGGGAACTGTAAAATGTACTGTATTTATATGTAATTCTCATTCTAAAAGTTGCCGCAAAGGCTGAAGTGGAAGCTTCATGTCTGCATGAAATTTCCTATATTTTTAATGTGTATGATGGACTTAATTTTTCTTGAATATTAAAGTCTGCCAATTGCTATGAAACAATATTTGCTTGGTTGTTTCCATCTAAAATTAGTGATAACCATAGACATGGAAATTTTAATTAATTGAGCACGTTATAGTCTTGAACTCTTGGAGTGGCCTATTATATGCTTCTACAAAGTCAGTAATATGAGTACTTGGTCTTTGAATATGCTAGGCTTTAAACTAATCTTTTTTGAAAGTAATTAATTTATTTATTTTTAAAATTTATTTTTATTGAAGTACAGTCAGTTACAATGTGTCAATTTCTGGTGCACAGCACAGTGTCCCAGTCATGCATATACATACATATATTCATTTTCATATTCTTTTTCATTAAAAGTTATTACAAGATATAGTTCCCTGTGCTATACAGAAGAAAGTTGTTTTTTAATCTATTTTTATATATAGTGGCTAACATTTGTAAAGCTCAAACTCCCAAATTTATCCCTTCCCACCCCCTTTCCCCAGTAACCATAAGATTGTTTACTATGTCTGAGAATCTGTTTCTGTTTTGTAGATGAGTTCATAGTGTCTTTTTTTTTTTTTTTTTTTTAGATTCGACATATGAGTGATATATGGTATTTTTCTTTCCCTTTCTGGCTTCACTTTAGAATGACAATCTCTAAGTCCATCTATGTTGCTGCAAATGGCATTTTTTTTCATTTTTAACAATTTATTTGAATAAAAATCAATTTAAGTTGGGCAGCATCCAATCTAGCAGATAGAAAGGGGAGCTGTACAAAACGAATGTTTTACAGGCAGAGGCGAGTGGGAACAAGGAAGTTATACTGTCCAGAAAAAGCGGGTTGGTTATTACAGTTACTTTCCTTTAGGGGATGGTAGCGGCGTCTCAGGCAGATTACTTAACTAGTGCTGATCGGGTGATTCCTGGTTGACTGACTCTCCTGTCTCTGGGAGAGTCGAAACCGTAGTCAAGTTTAGGTCTTGGTTTGGCTACGTGCTGCTTAGTATAAGCGACTCCATTTTGGGCTTGTCTTGTTTTTAACAGATTCGGTGAGCACTCCTTACAACTGTGACCATGAGGAATTAGGTTGATGAATAGAGCTGGTGTGGGTGCTTTTCCTTTGTAGCTATAGACGTGTTTTCCCAAAAGTCCATTACTTTCAATGGAAGAACCAACAGGGTCTTTGTTGAGAGCAGGCCTAGTTGCGGGGGGGAACTCAGAGAAAGCCAGGCTGTGGATCCCCACAACTGCCAAAATAGAGGTGCTTCTAATCTCCAGGAAGAACACTTAACTTGCATTTATTCCTGAGTCAAGCTGCTTTCTATCCTTTGTTACTGTTTTTTCCCCCAGCATCTGATATAAAGCCCAGAGTTTCCTCAAGCTTTTATCTGGGTCTTGATAACTCACACTGGTTTGGTACCTAGACAAACTGCTTTCTTTTGAGAGTGGTTCCCAAGTTTTATTCAAGAAGTTAAAGCTTCTCTCTACTCTCTGCAGAAGCTGGGGATGGGGAGAGGCAGCATCCGCAGGGCCAGCTGTCCTGAATCAAGGTTGTTAGTAATGACCCTGGCTGGGCTCCAGAGGAATACGGAGAGGCAGCCTCTGCCGGGCCAGCTGCAACGAATAAGGGTTGTTAACCTATCCGGGGCCCTAGGTCCACACCTGCTCCTTGTATCTGTGGCTTCTCTGCTTCAGTTTGTTCCAAGCTCTCCTGGGAAGAGTCACGCTTTCCTCTGCTCTCTTGGGTGAGCGTTTCCCCTGGTTTTTATTCTTTCCATTGGTCTGTTTTTCAGTATTCTGGACTGTAGTTATTTCCATTTCATGTTTTCCAACTTTGTTATGATTTTCTGCTTCCCTTTATATTTTCTTTGTGCTCTTTCTTCGAGACCTTGAGAAATACGGAAGGTAAGCAGATATCCCTTGTCTTCTTTGGATCATAGTATTTATATGGTACCTTCTTTACGGGAAAAAAACACAACTAAAACAAGAGAAAAATCTCCTTAGTCATGCTGACACTGTTTTGTGAAGTGCTGATACTGTATTTTGGAATTTAGAGACATAAAAATACTTAACTACTGGAACCTTGTGAAATAAGCATCATTATCTCAACTTTAGAGTTGAGGAAGCTATAACTTAAGAGTTTAGTTACTTGGCCTCAACCAGTACATGCAAGAGCTGGGAGTGGGCCCAAGTTTCAAGACTCCAAAGGCAAATATGTATAATGTAGCAAAAGTGTTACAATATATTGGATGAATTTAAAATACCTTTTTAAATGCACTAAAAATCCAAGCGGCTGTGACTAAAATATGCATTTGTTTTCCATCCAGAATTTTGTTTTTTACGTAGTTGTGTCAGAAGTTCAGAAACAGCAGACGTAAAACCACTGAATCACTGAGAGTAATTAGTAAATATTGTGCACACACAAAAAGTTGGTGAAACTGGAACACTTAAGCCAAACACCAAGTGAGCCTTAGGGATGTTAGAAAGCAGCTTATGTAGTGAGGAGGCAATGACGATGTATTCTTCACAGTGATTGGTTATATTAGTGTTTTCTTGATGGTAAGGAATTGGTTAGCTTATATCAACTTGGTGGAACAATTTAAGTTTTCCTTACGATTTTTCAGAGGTGTTAACAAGAAGTGACCCAGCTCAAGTCTCGCTTTTCTTGCAAAATAGCTAAATTAAGTTCAGCTTGTGTGACTAAAGTGGTTTTGTCTGCTCTAGAAGTTTTCAGCTCTGGCCTCCGTTTGTGTTTTTTAACCATCATAATGATTATAGTGGATTCCTATTGGAAAAAAATTAGATTTATTTTCACCAAAAAAATCAATATTAAAAATATTGCTGTTACAAACATCCTCATGCATTTGCTTTCAGTATGTCCGGAGGACAAGTTCGCCAGAATGGAAATTTCAGAAATTAAAAGGTCTAAACATTCCTGTTTCCTATTACAAACTGAGAAATCAGGTTTCCAAAATTTTGTCTGAATTAGCCTCAGTCTCATAGCCAACACTGTTTCTCTGTAGCCTTGTCATTATTTTCCTTTACGAACACTTCTTAATGAGCTGATTTTTGCTATCAGTCCATCATTACCTTCCTTTACAAACATTTTTTTTTTTTTGAGGTATAGTCAGTTTACAGTGTTGTCTTTCTGGTGTACAGTACAATTCTTCAGTCATATATGAATATTCATTTATTCATTTTCATATTGTTTTTAACTGTTAAGCTACTACAAGATATTGAATATACTTCCCTGTGCTATACAGTATAAACTTGTTTACCTATTTTATACCAGTATCTGTAAATCTCTAACTCCAGTTTATCCCTTCCCACCTCCCTCCCCCCTGGCAACCACAAGTCTGTAGTCTAGTGAGTCTGTTTCTGTTTTATATATTCGTTCATTTGTCTTTTTTTTTTTTTTAGATTCCACATATGAGTGGTATGATATGGTATTTTTCTGTCTCTTTCTGGCTTACTTCACTTAGAATGATATTCTCCAGGGCCATCCATGTTGTTGCAAATGGCATTATTCTATCATTTTTATGGCTGAGTAGTATTCCTTTATATAAATATACCACCAATTCTTAATCCAGTCATCTGTTGATGGACATTTGGGTTGTTTCCATGTCTTGGCTATTGTAAATAGTATTGCTATGAACATTGGGGTGCACTATCTTTTTGAATTAGAGTTCCCTCCAGATATATACCCAGAAGTGGGATTGCTGGATCATATGGTAAGTCTATTTTTTCTTTTTTGAGGAATCTCCATACTGTTTTCCATAATAGCTGCACCAAACTACATTCCCACCAGCATTGTAGGGGGGTTCCCTTTTCTCCACACCCTCTCCAGCATTTATCATTCATGGACTTTTAAATAATGGCCATTCTGACTGGTGTGAGGTGATACCTTACTGTAGTTTTGATTTGTATTTCTCTGATAATTAGCGATATTGAGCATTTTTCATGTGCCTATTGGCCATCTGTATGTCTTCATTGGAGAATTGCTTGTTTAGGTCTTCTGCCCAATTTTGGATTGGGTTGTTTGTTTTTTTCTTATTAAGTTGTATGAGTTGTTTATATATTCTGGAAATTAAGCCTTTGTCAGTCACATCACTTGCAAATATTTTCTCCCATTCCGTAGGTTGTCATTTTGTTTTGTTTATGGTTTCCTTTGCTGTGCAAAAGCATATAAGTTTAATTAGGTCCCATTTGTTAATTTTTGCTTTTATTTCTATTGCCTGGGTAGACTGTCTTAGGAGAACATTGCTAAGATTTATGTCAGAGAATGTTTTGCCTATGTTTTCTTCTAGGAGGTTTATCATGTTTTGTCTTATATTTAAGTCTTTAAGCCATTTTGAGTTTATTTTTGTGTGTGGTGTGAGGGAGTGTTCCAACATCATTGCTTTACATGCTGCTGTCCAGTTTTCCCAACACCATTTGGTGAAGAGACTATCTTTTCTCATTGTATATTCTTGCCTCCTTTGTCAAAGATTAATTGACCATAGGTGTGTGGGTTCATTTCTGGGCTCTCTATTCTGTTCCATGGGTCCATATGTCTGTTTTTATGCCAGTACTGTGCCGTTTTGATTACTGTAGCTCTGTAGTATTGTCTGAAGTCTGGGGTGGGTTATTCCTCCAGCTTTGTTCTTTTTCTTCAATATTGCTTTGGCAATACTGGGTCTTTTGTTGATTCCATATAAATTTTAGGATTGTTTGTTCTAGTTCTGTGAAAAATGTCCTGGGTAATTTGATAGGGATTGCATTAAATCTGTAGATTGCCTTGGGCAGTATGGCCATTTTAAGAATATTGATTCTTCCAATCCAATAGCATGGGATATTTTTCCATTTCATTAAGTCATCTTTAATATCTTTAATCAATGTTTTGTAGTTTTCCATGTATAAGTCTTTCACCTCCTTAATCAGATTGATTCGTAAGTATTTTATCGTTTGGATGTGATTTTAAAAGGAATTTTCTTTACTTTTCCTGCTAATTCATTGTTCGTGCAAAGAAATGCAACTGACTTTTGTATGTTCATCTTGTATCCTGCTACCTTGCTGAATTCTTGTTATCAGCTCTAGTAGTTTTTGTGTGGAGCTTTCAGGGTTTTCTATATATAGTAACATAATATCCATATATAGTGACAATTTTACCCCTTCTCTTCTGATTTGGATCCCTTTTATTTCACTTTCTTGCCTGATTGCTGTGGCTAGGACTTCCAAGACTATGTTGAATAGAACTGGTGAGAGTGGGCATCCATGTCTTGTTCCATGATTCTAGCGGGAAGGCTTTCAGCTTTTCACCATTCAGTATTATGTTGGTTGTGGGTTTGTCATAAATAGCTTTTATTATGTTGAGATATGTTCCCTCTGTTTTTATCATAAATGGGTGTTGAACATACTAACTAATCTTAATCTTTGGTTTTGTTAAATAATTAACAAAGAATTACAAAGGAACCAGTAGGATAAAGTTCCCAACCAGCCATTACTGGAACGAGCACTAGGTTGACACTTAGATAGCCTGGGTTGGTTTTCCTGAATTACTGTTTGTGATCTCAGGCAAGGTGCTCTGAGTTTGTTTCCTCATCTGTAAGAGAGGATTGATACCATCTATTTCAATGGGTTTTTACAAGGTAATGTGTGCTATGTGTGAAGTATTATACAGGCATACCTCATTTTATTGTGCTTCGCAGATAATGCCCTTTTTTTTAAGAAGCTTGTGGCAACTCTGCATTGAGCAAGTCTATTGGCACCATTTTTTCCAACAGCATTTGCTCACTTCATATCTCTGTGTCACATTTTGGTAATTCTTGGCAGTGTTTCAGATTTTTTCATTATTACTGTATTTGTTGTGGTGATCTGTGATCAGTGATCTTTGATGTTACCACTGCAAAAAGATTACGACTTGCTAAAGGTTAAAGGTGATGGTTAGCATTTTTAGCAATAAGGTATTTTTAAATTAATGTATTTTTGAAGGTATAATGCTATTACATACTTAATAGACTACAGTTTAGTGTAAATATAACTTTTATATGCACTGGGAAACCAAAAAAAAAAAAAAAAACTTTGACTCGCTTTATTGCTATAGTCACTTTATGGTGGTGGTCTGGAACTGAGCCTGCAACATCTCTGAGGTTTGCCTGTATGTGAATATGTGAAAGCACATGGTGGACAATTAAATGTGAATTCAATCTTTGTTGACTGCTGTATAATGATAGAAAAAGATGAAGGTTGGTAATAGGACATTACTTTTATAACAGGACATTATTTGAATAATGTTATGGTGACCCTTTTTTAAAAGTTTCAGTGCAATCCTGGGGATAAAGTAAAAGATGACAAGTATTAGGTATAGATTCCAAAAATTTGGTGGGAATTGTAAAGAAATATTATATATAGTAAGTAATGGGAGAAAGGAAACATGCAAAATTTAATGGAGAATTACCCTCACTTTTACAAACATGTCAGCTCATGCCTCTTATATGTGTCTGATTATTTCTCTTCAGTAGCTATTTGGAAATGGAATCATTCAGTGTGTATGTGCTCTTTCAGTCAAGTTGCCTTTCAAAAAGACCACCAACTTATACTCCATCTGCAGTGAGAATAACGTTGCATCCATTCCTGGCCAGTACTGGATATTGCTAAGCTTTTCATATTTTGTCAGTATGATAGGAAAAAGTAGTATCTAATTTTTGTATTTTTTTCTTTAACTCTATTAGGGAAGCTGACCAATTTGCCTAAGTTTAAGGGCCAAAGAGAAGTGTCTTTAATCTGCCAGTATATAGGCTTTCACCTGGCAGACCAGACTCAAAAGTTAGTAAAAACTTTAGTAGCAAGGTTCATCAAGAGGTGGACTGGCCAGAGTCACGAGGACTGCTTTGAGTTCTGGCCTCTGAAAGGAGTGACCATACCTGCTCTTGGTTTTACATGACTGGCAATGAGGCTAACCAGCGGCAGCAGCCAGCCCACTGGACCCCAGTAGGTTTCAGCGTAGCGCATCAGTGATCTTAGTGAATCAAGAACCACACTGAGCCAGCAGCTTTGCTTGAGGTGGTCAAGGGGGCATAAAGCTTACTCCCAAAGGAATAGCTGCCACTTTTTCATAGCACCCAAAAGCTGCTAGGGCTGGCCATGGCCATCTAGTCTTTGAAGCTGTGGTTTCTCTTTCTCCTCCTATACTGTTTCTTTTGGACCACCCAGGAGGGGACAGTCCATGCAAGTAGTCCATGAATGTGACATTTGTGAATTTTGCCTGGTCATAGCAGATGCTCAAAATAATTATTCAAAGAGTAAATTAATGAGTGAACATAAGACTGTGAAGGGGCACAGTTATACTTTGGTTATGAGTACCTGGCTGGCTGACTGATGGCTCATAGGGAAAACCAGAGGATGGAGTAGGAGATGCTTGTGAGACATCCAGGTGAAAATGATGAAAAACCATTCATTCAACAAATCTCTACAGACCACCTAATATATGCCAGGCACTGTTCTAGGTGCTTAAGTATATCGGTGAAAAAAATAACCCTACCCTCAAGGAGCTTACTTTCTCTAGAGAGGAAGACAATAAGAATAATAAGTAAGTGAATTATAAATTGGTTGGAAGGTGTTAAGTGCTACGGGGTAACAAACAGGCAAGGGGACTCTCGAGAGACATGGGCAGTGACAGTGAGTTGTGATTTTAATTATGGGAGTCAGGGCTGTACTCACTGAAAAGCTGACAAGGGTCTGTTAACATTCAAATTAGTATGAAATTCAAAACAGTATTCAATTAATCCAAAAGAAATCAGGAAAGGAGATACAGAGCCAAAAACGAAAGGGAACAAACAGAAAATAAACAGTAAAACAGACTTAAATCTAGCTATAGCAATAGTTTATATCAAATGTTAAATAAAGCACTAAGCATTTGAATTAAAATACAGAACTTGCCAGAATGCCAGAAAAGCAAGATCCAACTATATACGTTGTCTGCAAGAGAAACTGTACACCAGAAACTAACACAACATTGTAAATCAACTACATTACAATAATAAAGAGACATTAAATATTAAGATAAGCTAAAAGCAAACAGATGAAAACAAAGATATACTATGCGAATATTAACCATAGAAGGGCTGGAACAACTATACTAGTTTTAAATTAAGACAACTTCAAAACAGAGTCTTACCAGAGATAAAGAGGGATATTTCATAAGGACAAAGGGTTAATACATTATATAGACTTGACAAACATAATATGTGTACCTAATAACAGATTCAGAATACGTAGAACTAAAGGGAGAAACAAAAAATCATCATCATACTTGCAGATTTTTAAACCTCTTTCTAGGCAATTAATAGAACAATTAAGCCAAAAAAAAAAAAAAAAAACCCGGTAAAGACATATAAGATCTAAATATCACCATCAACCATCCTTACCTAAGTCATATTTACCTAACTGACAACACTGTGCCCAATACAAGCAGGGCTTTCAAGAGCCCATGATACATGCACCATGAGAATTCATATGCTGGGTCATAAAATAAATCAATAAATTTAAAAGGATTAAAATTATATAGATTATGAATTAAATGAGAATAAAGTTAAACTAGAAATCAATAAGGAAAGGACAGCTAGGAAAACCTCAGATATTTGAAAAATCAACAGATTTAAATAATCCATAGGTCCAAAAAGAAATCAGGGAAATTAGAAAGTATTTTAAACTGAAAGGTAATGAAAATACAACATATTAAAATTGTGCAATGCAGCTAAAGAAGTACTACAGGGAAATTTATAGCTTTAAATGTTTATATTAAAAAGAAGAAGGGCTAAAATCAATGACATTAAAGGTTAAATCAAAAGAACCTAGGGGAGAAGAACAAAGTAAACCCCAATTAAGTAGAAATCAATGAAACAGGAAATAGAGAAACTGAGAAAATATTAGGCCAAAAAATTTGACAGCTTGAATGAAATGGACAAATTCCTTAAAGCAATGAATCTTGTACTGTTTACCACTTGGGGTAAACTAATTTCAAGTTCTAGCCAGAGTTTTTTAAAGATAGCTCAGGAGTAGTAACAATAGTTCAGAAAATGTTGGAGGAAAAAAAAAAGTGTGGGAAGTAAACTATTTACAGAAACTATAAAGTGCCTAGGAATAAACCTAAGAAAAGATATATAAATTCCTTATCTTGAGAATTATAAAACTTTTTTTGAGAGACCTTTAAAAGGACCTAAATAATTTGAGAGCTATATAATATTATTGAATAGAAAGAGGGTTCCATATTGTAAAAATGACAGTTCTCCCCAAATTGATCTATAATTTCAGTGCAATTATAATCACAGTTCCAGAAGGATAACATAGCACTATGAGATGATTCTATATGGAAGAGCAAAGGGCCATGTAGAGCCAAGACATTCCTGAAGAACAGGATGTGGGGGATTGCTCTACAGATACCAAAGACTTACTGCAAAACCAGTCATTAAGACACAGTTAAATTGGCCCAAGATAGCAAACAGACCAATCGAACTGAATAGAGAGTGCCCCTAAATTTGTATTTACAAAAACTTGACTTATGACAAAGCAGATACTGCACAACAGTGAGAAAAGGACAACTATTCAGTATACAGTGTTGAGAAAACTAGTTTCTGTATGGGGAAAGAAAATGAACTTAAGTCTTTTCACACCACAAATACACACAAATCAATTTCACATAAATGAAAGTTTTAAATGTGGAAGAAAAACATAACACTAAGAAATGTCTCAAACAGGAAAGGATTTCTTAAAGAAGATGTAGTATGTGCAAACCAGAAAAGGTTGATAAAGTTGACTATATTAAAGATATCGTTGCAAAAATAACACACAAATTGGGAGAAAATATTTATATTTACAACACCTTAAACCCACAAGAAAATTCCTTTCCAGAATATAAAAGAAACTTTTACAAACCAGTTAGAAAAAAAACAACCAATGCAGTTTTTAGAAAGGGCAAAGGGCAATTCTTTCACAAAAAGCTGGAGATCTAAGTTGGGCCAAGCTGAAACTGGGATCAGGCAGGGTGGTCTTGAGGTAGAGGTGATGGTAAAAGGGCCCATGCCTCAAGACCAAAAAACAAAAAACAAAAACAAAGCATAAACTGTAAACAATTAAAGAAAAGACTGATAATTTAGACCACATTTAAGTTTTGAATTTGTAGAGCCAGGGTTACTGCTCCCAGAATGGTCCATAAACTATACAAAAAGATGTCCAAGTTCACTGGGGAAATACAAACCAAGGCCACAGGGAGATACCATCTCACACTGTTGAGGTAAGACCATACTAAGTTTACTGGTGAGGACGTGACAAAAGGCATCTCTCATCCTCTACTAAAAGGATAATCTTTGGCATTAACCTAGTCTAGGTGAAGTAAAATATACTCTACAACTCAGTAATTCCATTCTATATAAATATTCTCACACATGAAATACTTATTTAGAAAGACTAAAATTAAAGTTTGACCAAACCAAGTGTTGGAGTTGCAGCTCTCATACACTGTTGGTGGGAATGTATAATGGTACAACCACTGAAAACCAGTTTGGCAGTTTGTTAAAGAGAAGTTAAATACACCTACCATGTGATCCAGCCTTTCAACTCCTAGATATTTACCCAAGTGAAAAAGAAGCCTACGTCCATACAAAGCGTTACACACAAATGTCCTCAGCAGCTTTATCTGCAATAGCCCTGAACTGGAAGCAACCTACATGTCCATCAATAGGTGAATGGATAAAAAAAAAAACTCTGACATATCTATACAACAGAATACTACCGGGTAATAAAAAGGAATGAATATGTAATAACTTGGATGAATTTCAAAATAACTGTGTTGAGGGAAAAAAGCCAAACAAAAGAGTATATATACTATGATTCCATTTATTTAAAAAAAGAAAAAACTCTAGAAAATGCAAATAAATCTATAGTGACCGAAAGTAAAGCAGTGGTCACACTGCCGAGGGAGGAGGGAGGGATTACAAAAGGGCAAGAGAAAACTTTTGGGCGTGAAGGATATGTGCATTATCTTAATTGCAGTTACAGTTTCACAGGTGTATACATACGTCAAAACTCAGCAAATTAAATACTTTAAATATATGCAGTTTATCTTATGTCAATTTGGCCTCAATAAAGCTGTCTATATACCAACAAACCTAAAAATGCTATTTAGAAATACATATATAGATGGGGAAATTACAAAGAAAAGCAGAAGCATTGTTAATTCAAAATTCAAATCAAAACAGTAATTACCCGGAGTGGAAAGGAGGGAGGCACCAGTGGGCAAGGCATGTAGGTACCTTGTCATATTCTCGTACTAGTAATACTCTATATCTGAAACTGGGTGCTTGGGTATCTCACTATCTTTCTTTTAACTACATATATGTTTTATACAACTTTTTGTACATATGGTACATTTTACAATTTAGAAAAAAAAGTATGTGGAAAGGACTGCAAGGGAATGAGCTTCTATTTGCTAAACTGTACTTTTTCATCTTAGGAAGGATACACTCAAAACCTTTAGATAAAATTAAGCTCTTTCATATCTAATCTGTGTCACTAATTTGAAAAAGGCAAACTCTTCATCTATTTGAGATAGATGGGTTATCAATTTTAAACAAAAAGGAATCAGAAAGGGAAATTAGGAAAATAATCCCATTTACAACTGCATCAAAAAGAATAAAAAGAACAAAATACCCAGGAATAAATCTAACTAAGGAGGTAAAAGACCAGTAGGAAAACTGTAAGACACTGATGAGAGAAATAATTGAAGACAACACAAACAGATGGAAAGATGTACCATGTTCCTGGGCTGGAAGAATTAATTTAATATGACCATACTACCCAAGGTAATCTATAGATTTAATCCAATCTCTATCAAAATACAAATGGCATTTTTCACAGAACTAAAACAAATAATTCTAAAATTTATATAAAAATACAGAAGATCCCAAATAGCCAAAACAGAACTGGAAGTCTCACGTTCCCTGACTTCACGCTATTCTACAAAGCTACAGTAATCAAAACAGTTTTACAAAACAGAAACAGACTCACACACATAGAAAACAAACTTATGGTTACCAGTGGGGGAAGGGGGTGGGAAGGGATAGAGAGTTTGAGATTTGCAGATACTAACATACATACATATATATACACATATACACATACATATACACATATATATATATATAAAATAACAAGTTTATACTGTATAGCACAGGGAACTATATTCAATATCTTGTAGTAACTTACAGTGAAAAAGAATATGAAAACGAATATATGTATGTTTCTATATGACCGAAGCATTGTGTGCTGTACACCAAAAACTGACACAAAACTGCAAACTGACTATACTTCAATTAAAAAAAAAAACAATTTGGCATTGGCATAAAAACAGACACATACATCAATGGAACAGAATGGAGAGTCCAGAAATGAACCCACACTTAATATAGTCAATTACTCTATGACAAAGGACGCAAGACTACATAACAAAGAAAAAACAGCCTCTTCAATAAATGGTGCTGGGAAAACTGGGTAGCTACATGCAAAAGAATCAAACTGGACTACTTTCTTACACCATATACAAAAATAAACTCAAAACGGATTAAAGACTTAAATGTAAGACCTGAAACCATAAAACTTCTAGAAGAAAACAGAGGCAGTAAGCTCTTTGACATCAGTCTTAGTATTTTTTTTGGCTATGTCTCCTCAGGCAAGCACAACAAAAGCAAAAATAAACAAATGGGGCCTAATCAAACTTAAAAGCTTCGCACAACGAAGAAAACCATCAACAAAATGAAAAGGCAGCCTACTGAACGGGAGATGTTTGCAAACAATATATCTGGCAAGGGGTTAATATCCAAAATATACAAAGAATTCATACAATTCAGCATCAAAAAACCAACAACCCAATTAAAAAATGGGCTAACGACCTAAATGACTCTTTCTCAAAGGAGACATACAGTTAGCAAACAAGCACATGAAAAGATGCTTAACATCACTAATCACCAGGGAAATGCAAATCAAAACCATAATGAGGTATTATCAGAAAGACAACAAATAAATAACAAGAGTTGGCAAGCACGTGGAGAAAAGGGAACCTTCATGTACTACCGGTGGGAATGTAAACTGATGCAGCCACTATGAAAAACAGTATGGATGTTCCTCAAAAAGTTAAAAATAGAACTACCATATGATCCCTCAGTTCCACTCCTGGATATATATTCAAATAAAACAAACACTAATTTGAAAAGATATATGCATCCCTATGTTCACTGCACCATTATTTACACAGCCAAGATAGGAAGCAACCTAAGTACCCACAGATAGATAAATGGATAAAGATGTGTATATACAATGGAATATTATTCAGCCATGAAAAAGAATGGGGATTTTGCCATTTGCAGCAATACAGATAGATCTAGACGGTATTATGGTAAGTGAAACAAGTCAGAGAAAGACAAATACTGTAAGATTTCACTTATATGTTGAATCTAAAAATCAAAACAAATGAGACAACAAAAGAGAAACAGTCATAAATACAGAGAACAAGTAAGTGGTTGCCAGAAGGGAGAGGGATAGGGAGATGAAAGGAAAGACAAAACAAAAGAGGAAATGGAAAGATCAAACAAAAAAAGCTATATTTACTACCCTACTTATTACATTTCTGTACTTACTAGTAAGTAGGTGGTTGTCCTAGCTTCTCACAACAGCCTTGAGGTGTAGGGGCATGGCGTAATTAATATATAGGTAGTACCAACCAATTAGAGCACAATGATCTTCCTTGCACACTTCTCTAGATCATAGTAGCATCTCTCTTCAAAGCACTTATAATTTTTTTCCTCATCTTTTTACTTGGTTACTATCTTTATCAACTATTTAAATATAAGATATAGTAGTAAATATACGGTTCTCTCTCCTCACTCACTTTGCTTGCTAAAAGGAATATCTTGGAATCTCACTGTTGATCATCATGCAAAGCAAGCAGGGTGAAATCTGTGCTTCCCACATAATTTGAGAACCAAATAATTTTCGTTTTCACTTAGAAAAGAGCTGTACTCCAGGCTTGGCTTTTCGATGAGCTATTTTGGATGAGCTGCACATGTCTGCAACTTTATCAATTAATTTTTAATAAAAGATCGAGGAATGTGGTGGCTACTTCAGTTCACAGCAGCCAGTGCAAAACACGCTATTTTTTATTTATTTGTTTTTGTTTTTTGCTTTTGCTTTGTTTTTACGTGTTGCTTGTTGGCTTTAGCTACTTCACTCAGCCCTGACCCCCGCTCAGCAACTTGTCTCGAATAATCCCTTAGCAAAGAGCTACAGCCTCTTAATACTGATTTATTAAGTTTGTGTAACTTTCTGTTTTAGCCTCCTGGGGACGTCCAGGTGGCCACTGACTCGAGGAAAGGAATACTAACATACACAGTTTAAGCTCCGGCTTTGCGCACGCTTCTCTCCCCGCCCCTGAGGGAAGGTCACGCCCTCCCAGGGCAACTCGACTGGGCCTTTAATAAGCCCGCCTCGGCCTTCCCGCCTCGCGCACTTCCGGCCGCAGGGGCGCTCGGGAGCGCGCCCCGCGAGCCTCCACCAACCAGCGGCTCCGCCTGGCCGGCGCGGGTGCGCGCGCGCACATTTGTGCGCAGGTTCGAATCTCCGCCGCTTCGCGGTTGCTCCCCAACGTCCGGTCGCACCTCAGCGGCGGAGAAGCAACGCGCGCGGGCAGGGCCGGACCGGCCGCCCCGCCCTCTGCACCTTCTTGCCACCGCCTAGTCGGGACCCGGTCCTCGCCCTCCCTCGCGCGCTGCGCGCTCCTCCCTCGCCCTACGCCCCCGCAGCTATCGGCGCTCGGCCTCCGACGCTGGGCGGGCTCCGCCCGAGCCTTCGGGGCCCATGGCCAAGCGGCGTGCGGCCGAGCCGCTGACGTTCCACGTGCCTTGGAAGCGGCTCCTGCTCTGCGACTTTCCTGAGGAGCCGCCGCCGCCGCCGCTCTGGATCCCGCCGCCGGGGGCCTCGCATCCCGGGCAGCCCCTCGGCGTCCCGGAGCTGCCTCGAAAGCGTAAAATCGACGCGGGGGCTATGACTGAGCCTTCGGTCTCGCCCAACAAGCGCCGCGACGGCGGGGACATCGGCGCTCCGGGCGGCGCGGAGCGTGAGGGCCGCGGCCTAGAGACCGGCGAGCCGCCGCTGCTGCAGCCGCCCGTGAGGCCCCGCGGGCCGGGGGAGGAGCCCCGGGGTGTCCAGCCCCCGAGGGGCGGTGGCGACGACGGGGCGGGGCGCGCAGAGCCCCCACGGGGAGACTGGGGGGCCGCACCGCGCCAGGTAGGGGCTGCCGGTAGGCTGGGCGCTCCGGGGACGGGGGCGGAGTGAGGGCAGAAGGGGTCACCCTTTTCTAGGCATTTTGCGCACCGGGAAGGAACCAGTCGTTCCCCTCTACACGTGTTCGTCAAGATGCCCCCAAGATGAAAAACGGGTTCCCCGCCGCGGGACTTAAACAGCGACCCTTAGGCGACACACTAAGGGCTCCACAGCCCACCCTTAGCAGCATTTTGGGAGAGTCGGACAGGCTGAGAGCTCTAAGCTAAACTAGGGGGAAACTGACCGTCGGGTGAGGTAGACGCGGCCTTGCTCCTTGAGCACCTGTGAAGTGTAAGCGGGAAGCAGGAGCGTGGGGCACGATGCTGTAGAGCTTAGAGAAGACGCTGGCCTTGAACTGCGATAAGTTCAGCCCAACAACAGAAGTCAGCGAAAGGTGTATCGTGCCTTCCTTGGTTTAACGATGATTCTTTTTCTGTAATTCGTGGTGAATTTCTTTCTAAAGAGGGTGACCAATTTGGTGGCCATCACTTGGACGTCCTTTAGGCATGGTACCACTCTTTAGCAGAGAGGAAAGGCCTTCGCGTTTTGGGAAAAGGCTTTAACTCAGTGTTGAATCTGATCCTGTGAAAAAGAGTCGTTGAAAATTAATTTGCTTCTCAGGGTAAAGCATGTATGGGTAGGCTCTTTGGAGAGTTCTCGTTCCTTGGGAAATGAGCCTGCCCCATCTCTGCGCATAAGATCTGTCTAGATCTGTGCTGTTCAGTGTGGTTTGTGACACAGCTGAACACCTGAAATGTGACTGACTAGTCCCAAATTGAGATGTGCAAGTGTGAAATACACACAGATTTCGAAGATCTCAAAAATTTTTATATTGATCACACGTTGAAATAATTTGAAGATAGGATTGAATAAAATGTATTAACATTTATTTCACCTTTTACTTTTTTTAATATGACATTAGAAAATTTTAAATTACGTTTGTGAGTGGCATTATATACTTATTGGACAGCTTTGGTCTAGTCAGGAATTCGAGCTGTGTTTTGGCAGTTCTGGGTTGACTTAACAGGAGCTTTGGGGTTGGAAGAACCAAACGTAGGACTCGGAATTCACAAAATTCTCTTCAGCCACTACCTCATAGCATCCACCCCGTATTTTTCCGTTGTCTTAAGTATCTTATGCAGAATTTATCAAGTACCTTGCCAATAAAATAATGGGAATTTTATCTTTTTAGTTGGGAAAGATCTTTTTCTGTAATTCTGAGAAATTATCCTTTAGATATAATTATTATGATGAGCATTTCTGGATGAAATTATAAATTGTAGCTATTTCCACCCCCAGTTTTCTTGGAATTTAGAAAACATGAGCCTTATTTAGACTTTTTTTTTCAGACTACTTTTAGATGTTCAAATCAGGTTACTTAAGAGTGAATGATAGCACTTGTGTTTTGAAAATAAAGTAATTAGAATTTCCAATTAAATCATGCGCCAATGTGTAAAACCTGAAAAAAACAAAAAACCAGGATGATAGTCATCCAGACCTGTTCCATATGGAGATAAGGACTGTGTAGTTTGAAGACCTATTTTTGGTACCCCACGCATACCTAGGATTGTCTTTCCTTCCAGAATGTATTGACTGCAGTGTGCCACAAATTGTTGAGGGAAATGGAAATGATAGGTAGGCAAAGAGAATTTTTCTAGTGAACTGACACACAGATCTGCTTAGAATCTCCTAGACACACCTATATCTTACTCCACAGAGTTGATTACGTCTGTCAGTTCTCTGCTTCCTGTAGTCACTACAAGCCCACAGCAGGGAACAAGCTTGGCTGTAGGGGTTCCTTCTTCACCAGGACTAGTCCCCTGTTTTCTTTTCTTTTGGCAGAAGCCCAGGAACTGTCATGTTCCTTTCTTTTATTCTGTTCTTGAACTTCTGTGCAAACTTAAATTTTCTCCAGAGTCCCTCTTTCTTTCCTGCCACCAAAGATGCAGGGGTTTTGTTTGAAGGGTTTTACAGTCAAGAGAAGATAGGATATAGCAAAAACATGGAGAAGTTAACCTTTTTCCATTCATGGAGCAAATGTCTCCCTGGTTCCTGTTGCACTCAGAATAGAGCTTAAGTCCCTGCCCTTCCTTACCCTTGGGATCTCATTTAAGAAAAATTTCCTCAGAGATGTCTTTTCTGTATTGATGCAGTCTAGGCAGAGTAGTGGTGCCTCCTTTCTGTCCTAGAACCTCAGAATATTTAATGAGTTTCAGATTTTTTTTTTTTAAACTGGAGAAGTAAAATAAAACCAGGTATTACTTCAAAAAGTATTTGTGTATTTTCTCATGTTAATGTCACTTACTCTGTCATTCATTACTCTGTCAGTGCTGACCCTTACTGTTAGATGCTTTTAATAGAAGGGAAACCAGAAATGTCTTCTTTTACTAAGAAGAAAGGGATATTGGTTCATAGGCTTCTTGGAATATAATACCTAGCTATATTGGGCAGTCATAGTGCTAAACCGTAATTTACACAAGTCTACTTTTTACTGATGAGAAAGCAGACCTAGATCAAGATCAGAGTTAGTAGGTGGTGGAGTTATCATATGAACCCAGGTCTGTCTGGTGGCAAAGTTTGTACTGTTAGCTACTAGTTACACTGACATCATTAAGGGATCTTTTTGGGCCTGTGTTTATAAGTAAGTACTTTGAACAATAAGTTTTTTCCAAAAGGCAGAGAAATTGGTCCTTGTTCTTAACCCTATTTACTTATTAAAATGAAATTTTTCTTGACATTTCTACCCCAGTGTTAAGAAATTCTAAAGAAACTTTCAGTTCTCTAAGCCTTACTGTCTAAGGCGCTGAATGAAATTACTGAGATAAAGTCTTACAGATCTGTGCTTTCCATTAAAGTAACTAGCCACATGTGGCTATTGAGCATTGAAATGTGGCTAGTCTGAATAGTGCTGGAAGTATAAAATATCTGCCAGATTTTGAAAACTTAGTGTAATAATAAAAGGAATGTAAAAATCTCATTAATTTTTTAATATTGACTGCATGTTGAAACAGTAATAATTTGACTATATTGGGTGAAGCAAAATTTTAAGATTGATTTCACCTGTTTTTACTTTTTAGAAAATTTTAAATTACAGATGTAGCTTCCATTGTATTTCTGTTGGATAATGCTGCTATAGCAAATGTGAATGTAAAGCATGAACACAACTTAGTGAACTAAATATAGATATATAGATATCCATCTGGGAATGGTGTTAACCTTCCAAATGGTCACCCTGAAAGCCTGTATATAATTTCAGTGCCACCTCCTTTGCAAAAAGTAGTTTTGGGATGCTTTTGAAATTTTGTGCCAATTTTTAACTTTATTGGAACATCAGCTTCATCACTTCATAGTTACTTTAAACAATTTTATAGCCTTTCAGAGTAAACTGTTGAATTTTTAAGGGGCCAGCACTCACTTGGAATTATAATTTTGGTATACTGATTTAAAAGTCATGTCTTGTAAAATAATGATCAGTTTAAGATCTTCTTGCTATTTACCATGTTTTTATTCTAATGCTTTTTAGAAAGTTGTCAAAATATTTTAGCCTATGTAAAGTCAATCCCTTAAAATACCAAACCTCAGGGAAAAGAACAAAAGTAAGTTTTACAGTGTGTGTATGTATTTTTTAAATAAATTGTTTTCCTCACTGAAAGGTAAAAAAAAATTTAAGACTGTCTTCAGGCATTACTTTTTGGTTGAAAAATACAAGAAAATCCTGGGAAGAGAAGCTCTTGGAGGAGATTCTTTTAAATTTAAACTACTAACAAGAAATATTTTCACAAATTCATGAATATGAAAATTCACAGATTTGACTGTGTCCATGAAGTACTTTGATTAGGCAGAATTAAAAGTATATTTTTTACTGAAGATGCAAAGTAAAAGACTGCAAAATCTTACGTGAGTTTGCTTTTAAGACAGAAAAAAATTTGTTTTGTGGAGAAACTTAACTTTTCTAGACCATTGATGTACTTTCATCTCTCTTTTCTTTTCATCAAAGCTAAATGACGAATTTTGGCAGTATAACACCTTCCAGTACTGGAGGAATCCTTTACCACCTATTGATCTGGCAGACATTGAAGATGTAAATGAAGACAACCTGACGGAAACAACACTTCAGGGCAAGAATGAAGTGGTTGAGATTGACATGGAATCCTGATAGAAGGGGCTGAAGAAATGGGTTTTTCTGAATTTGAGGAGACATCTCTTAAGTGAATTTATGTATTCTTGAGGAAAAAAGCTATTTTCCATACTTAATGTGATACCATTCTCAAACCTGAAAAATGAGGAAAAGTTGTTTTAAAGATAAATGCCTGCAGTCACTGCTGAACCTACCAATAGGGATTTGTCAAGGATATAGTACAGTTATAGGGGAAGTATCTTATGTGTTCTTGAAGAAAAATTTATGTTTAGGTTCTGAATTTGAAGATACCAGTCTTATAAAAAGGAATTATGACAGTTTTAGAAATAGATGGGAAATATTCAGATGTTCTTGTTGCACCAAAAAGTTAATTTGTGGTACATGAAGTGAATATTGTTTTATAATAACTTATTAATAAAAGGCTTTCTAATACATTTTATTGACTCTTCATAGTTGAACAAATAGCTGACTTAAACATCTGTGCAAACTTAAAATGTGGGAGATTCTTTCTGAAACCTGGTATTGTTTTAAAAGAGCTTTCTAAATGTAGTGAGAATTTCGATTTGGGTAGCATGTTTGCATAACTTCCAATATTTAATGTTTGTTAAACTTGACTTTAGGTAATCAAAAATAAAGAACATTGAGAAATCAGTAGGTGCTTCCCTCCCCCGTTTCCCAGGATAAGAGGAAAGAAGTTATCATATATTTTTTTAAATTTTTTGGTTTTGAATTGCTTTGAGGGCATGGTTTTTATTGCTTATTACTTTAGACTTGTTCTCAGTACTGACAGCACTTCAAAAATCTTTGCCTGGGCGCCACTCTTGAGAGGTTGACAGATGTTCTGAGGTGGGCTTTGGGTATAGCTATTTTTTTAAGCACTAATCTTCCTACCATTCCTCAAGTGTGCAGACAGGTTTGAGAACCACTAGATTAATGGCAGTTTTTCCTGTTTAAAGGAGATAACTAATTTGAGCTGAAGCAATGCCTCCTTAATTAGCTTTGTTTTTATTTTGCTCTGTTGATGGCTTTGTTAGAACTAAATTATTGTGTTGTTTATTACTATTTTCATTGTTAAAGAAATAAAGTAAGCAATTTGTGTTTGAGTTATATGAGTATCAGTAATTAAGTTAATTAACTCTTATACTGCTTCCAGAATATTGGCTTTGTAATTGACTTAACTCATCCTTGCTTGTATATATTTTGTTGTTGTTTATGACATTAGATCCAAAACTTAGGAAGGATGATAAATGCCAATGAGAGAGAAGAAAAAAACAATGTTTTGTGTGTACTGTAGGATTTAAGTATGAGTTGACATTAATAATATTCTAGAACAGAAGACAAACTGTATAGTGTTAGAGTTAAGTCTTTGGAGTCAGGCATAGTTCAAAGTCTTGTCCTGCCACTTTCTACCTATGTAACATTAAGCAAGTTCTTTTTCATTTCCAAGCCCCAGATTCCTCACTTGTAAATTGAGAAACAATAAATAGTATCTACCTCAGACTATGTTTATTGTCAAGCAGTGTACTAGGTACTTTACTTGCATCAATTTGTTTAATTCTCGTAATCTAATAGGTACAAAATTTTAATTAGAATAAATGTGCTTTCTATATAGTTGCACTTCATTCCACTTTAAATTTCTACTAGAAGTTTAAAGGTAAGAGGTGGGATTGACGAAATAGCAATCAAAGCAGGCAGGTGGGAGGAAGCAGTTAAAATACTGTGGAAAAAATAAAAGGGTAAAATTTCTTCCCCCATTCTATTTGACCTGAGAGTAGGAATGTGTCCATTTTTGTTCAGTGCTCTTCTAAGTGCCCAGAACAGTGCCTGTAACATAGTAGACAGTCAATAAATATTGCATGAACAAGTGAATGGGTGTTCTTATCTGTTAATGGGAAGGTCTTGCCAGCAATATTAGGCCATTTTTGAAAATGCATATACAAAAGTTTCATTGTAAAGATCAAGTAGTAAAACATTGGTAATGTGCTAAATTTACTATATTGTGTAATAATATAAGGACTAAGATGTCTTCCAAATGAACAATAGAAGGTGGTTATTTGACAGATTTCATAGGACACCACATTGCAGTGTCTGAGTGAGATTCAAAGAGTAGCTTGGACAACTCTGAAGCATCTGTCAAAAAAATACTAAAACCATAGGGTAGAGATTCAGGGGAAATATTTGCTGTTAATATGTTAAAAGATTTAATATTTTTATGTAGGGGTATATATTTTAATACAAAGTAAGCATACATATGTGTGAAATATGTATTAATATAGACATGCAGAATGTGTTGTGTATACGTATATAGAGAGAGATTTGAAAAAATTTTGCCTCAAAAAATTTTGTTAATTTAGTAAGGCCCAGGTAACTTGGCATTGTGGGAAATTGAGACAAATTAAAAAGTAGGTTTTTCTTTTTTTTTTTTTTTTTTTTTTACGTTGTATATCCGTCACCTAGATTCCCTAATGTAATATCTTACGTTACCACAGTATGGTTATGAAAATGAGGAAATTAACATGAACATAATTCTGTTGTGCTTTCATGAGGACATGGGAAGAGTGACTTCAGACAACTCTTTTAAAGAATATGTGCTTAAAAACCTAAAAAAAGAATTGAGATTTCACTGTTGTCTCATTAACATCCTTCTGGCTTGGGATTCAATCCAGGGTCACATGTTATATATTTAGTTGTCTCTCCTTACTCCCCTTTAATCTAAACAATTCCTCAATTTCTTTGCCTTTCATGACCACAGTACTTTTTGAAGAGTACTGGTTAGTTATTTCATAGGATGGCACTCTGTTTCAATTTGATACTTCCCATAATTATGCATTTTTGATAAGAACTCCATAGGTGTGATGTAACCTCAGTGCATCATATCAGGAGGCACTTGATATGAATTTGTCTTGTTATTGGTGATTGTAACTTTGATTACTTGGTTAAGGTGGTGTCTGCCAGGTGTTTCTCTTGTAAAGTTACAATTTTCTCCTTTGTAATTAATAATTATCTTCTGGAAAGTTACTGTGAAAGTATATAAATTTCTCATTCTGACCACAATCTTTAGAACCCATTCATGATTCTTGCCTGAAATACTTACTTCTCTGGTATATGTCAAAAGGTAATTTTCTATTTCCATTATCCCTTGTGTATTTGTTAATTGGAATTTACTGTAAAGGTAAGAGCTTTCCTTTCACCCTCGTTTCTGTATTCAATTATTTATTTATATCAACATAGACTAATGAGTATATATTTTGTTCTATGAGTTACAATCTGTTACTATCATTCTGTTATTATCCCAGATTTAGCCATTGGGAGTTTCTTCAAGTTGACTCTCGTGCCCTCCCCTTTTTAAATGTATTTTATTATTTATTGTATGAATAATGGTTAATATTGGCAGTATACTTTAGCATTTACAAGGTCCATGAATGGAAATCAGCTGTGGTAACACTGTGTTACTAAACAGTTTGAGCCTTGGAATCCTCAGAAAATGAGGACACTAATCACCTCAGGAGCAGAGTTGGGGTGAAATGACATGGTGGCTGTTGGGGATCTATAGTGGGCAGTAAATACATAGGTCTCTTCCTTTATAGAACTTGAAATGTATATGTTTACTATCTTTATGATAGATAGTTAGCTATTAGTGATTTTTCAAGACCTTAAGTTGATTAATGCAAACACTAGGAAGATCACTTTTAAAGAATATCATCTATTGAATTATCTGGAGTCCACAGACCTAAACAGTAATGTTATAGCACTTTATATTTCTTGATTGCTGTATCTTGCATGCTTATGATATGACCCTGTGATAGGCAGAGATGGGCTCTGAGATTCCCAGAGCCTGTTGTAATGTCCAGTTATTTGATCAAACACTAGGTGGTATTATGAATACATTTGCAGATATAATTAAAAGTTCAAACCAGTTGACCATTAAGATGGGGAGGTTATCTAGGTTGTCATGATGTAATCACACGAGCCCTTTATATATGTGTGGAGAGGTCAGAGACAGAGGAAGTCAGATAGATGCAATAGGAAGGGATTCAATATGAGAGTAATTTTCCTTCTGGCTTTGAAGATGGAGGGAGCCATGTGACAAGAACCTGAGAGCAACTGCCAGAGGCTGAGAGTTAGTCCTGATGGCCAACCAGAAAGGAAATATGACCTCAGTCCTACAACCTCAAGGATCTAAATTCAGCCAGCAACCTGAATGAACTTGGAAGTGGATTCTTCCCCAGAGCCTTCAGAAGGAATAGCCTGGCTGGCACCTTGATTTCAGCTTGATGATACTCTCTGAACAGGGAAACTTTCATGTCAAGCTGGACTTCTAATCTACAGAATTGTGAGTTAATAACGTGACACGGTTTTTTTTCCCTAGGCTGTTTAGTTTGTGATAATTTATTACGCAGCAATAGAAAAGTAGTACACATCCCATCACTTTTTAGTACTTCCTTACCTTCTCACACAAGATATCTGGCATAGACGTTTCTCTTGTAATTTCTCTACCCTAGTCCTGAAATTACTTCTCTACAAAGCTCTGTTTCCTTTATTGGGGAATAATATTTAGAAAGGAAGATCTCAATCCAAGATCTGCTCGTTGGTATTGGGTATCATTGCTTCAGGTCTCTGAGCTGACAGAAATATAAAATATATGTTTGTATATACAACTATATGTATTTCTGTATCTATGTATATTGTCTCTATTTCTATATACTTATTTTTGAATGGATTTTTAAATATTTTAAAATATTTTAAAACACATGAATTCATGCTGATACAGGATTCATTCTAACTTCCCTTCTTTCCTTATTTGTAACTCCTTTCTCCAGCAGTGATAAAACTAGGCTTTATATCCACAGTATATTTATTTGCTCAATCCTCAAATATATATAACATAGTTGGTAAACTGCAAATCCATACTTCTGTAAAAAGCAAGCCTGCTAATCAGATTAAATATCTGCATACGCTTTTTTTTGTTTGTTTAGTCTTTGGATATTCAATTAAAATACTGTTTTCCAAAGTTACCTAGGTTAGTTTTTTTTTCCCATTTCTCCCTTCAAAGTGGTTATTTTATTTATTTGTACTGCAGTTGGATTCATTTGTTTCATTTTTACTTCCCATCTATGTTCTTTTAATTTTATAAGTTTGCAAAACATCCACATAGTTCTACAAGTCAGAACTATACAAAAATGTACAATCAGAAAAATCATTCCCTGTAAATCTTTAACCCCACTCTCATTCCCCTGTTTTTCCTACTTTGTTCCCACTTACCCCTTAAGTAAACAATCTCAGTGGTTTCTAGCTTGTTCTGGTGTTTTTATTTTTGCACTAGTGGGCAGATGGACATATGATTTCTTCTTTATATATCTATAGTTCATAGAAATTTATTATAGAACTATGATTCTAATAAATGGGTAATGGACATGCATTCAAATGCAAAAGATAGCTTACAAAAGAAAATATACATGAGGATAAAAAATGAACATTTCTAATCAATTGTAATCCTAAATATTAAATTAGAATATTTTCCTATATAAATTGATGAAAGTTGTAGATACTGCTTTAGTTTTAGTAATATCTTTCTTTTTGAAAAGCAGTTGGGAAATATGCTTTAAAAACCTTCTTATAATTTGAACTAGTAATTCTATATCTAAAAATTTATCCTAGACAAATCATTAGAAAACTAGATGCACATTTGTACATCACAGTGTTATTTGTAATAATAAAATATTAGAAATAAATTAAAAATAGCTTTGAAGAGAATGGATGGATAATTAAAATATGTGTAATAGAAGATAATGAAATCATAAAATGGTCTTATTAAGAGTTTTAATGGTAAAGAAAAATGCTTAAAAATAAGTGAGAAAAAAATTAGGACTTTCAAAGCTGATCAAGATAGAGTAAACTCACTACTCTCTCTCTTCCCAGCTAATTACATCTAAGAACTCTAGCTAAAATACACCTGTGATCTCTAAAAACTAAATGAAAGCATTACTGGATTGGAAATGGCAGTCAAGTTTGAATTAAGTTTTCTGGCTTTATTTCTTACTATTTCTCCCAGCTTTGAAACAAGAATGAACACCCAGCAGAACTGTAGTGGCAGCATGGGCAGCCCAAATTCTGAGAGAAGCTTCCTTCTTGGCTAGAAGACCAGGAAAGGGAGCTGCTTTGAGCAGGAGAGAAAATTATGGAGATGAGAGAGCTGGGTAAGTGATCCCGTAATTTTGTATATAAACTGGCACTAGCCTGGATTTATCTCTAAGATACACAGGCATGGTACAGATCAAAAGCTATTATAGCCAAGACTTTTAAAGCTAAACCACAATATAAACTTCTGCCCAATTTCTTCATTGATGTCTGAGCGATGCATGCCTGGGACAGGCCCAAAGCAGCATAGCCAAGGATTTGAAAACTGAACTGACCTTAGAACCATGCCCATAGAAGAAGAGACAGAATTTATGGTCTGAACCTAACTGGGTTCAGTGCCTGCTTTAAAAAAAAAAAAAATCAACATCCTTTAGAGGATTTTAACAAGACCCAGATTCTCACAACATAATATTCAGGACACAATCATTATATAATGCCCTTTGTTGTCTTTGGTATAGACTTTGTTTTAAAGTTTCTTTTGTTTGATGTGAGTATTGCTACCCTACTCTCTTGTCTTTTCTCTTTGCACGAAATACCTTTTTCCATTATCTTACTTTCAGTTTATGTGTGTTTTTAGCCCTGAAGTGAGCCTTTTGTAGGCAGCGTATTGAAGAGTCTTGTTTTTTGTTTTTTTCTATCCAGTGAGCCATCCTATGTCTTTTGGTTGGAGCATTTAGTCTGTTGACATTTAGGTAATTATTGATGGGTGTGTTCTTATTGTCATTTTACTACTTGTTTTCTGGTTGTTTTTGTTGTTCTTCTCTGCTCATGTCTTCTTTTTGTTTCCTCCCTCGTGGTTTGATAATTTTCTTCAGTGGAATGGTTGTGTTCCTTTCTTTTTAGTTTTTGTTTATCTATTGTAGGTTTTCGACTTGGTTATCATGTGTTTCATATATGTTGACTTATAATTATATCTACTTGTTTTATACTGGTAGTCATCTAAACACTTTCTAAAAGATCTACATTTTTACTGCCACCTTTTTGTACTTTTGATGTCATATTTTACATCTTCATGCTTATCCTTTGTTTATTGGAGTTATAATTGCTTTTACAATTTTTTGTCTTTTAATCTACATACTGGCTTAATTAAGTGGTTGATCCTCAGTCCTAGTATATTTGCTTTTCCTGGTGGGGTTTTCCCTTTACTATAGGTTCTTCTTTTCCACTAAGAGAAGACCCTTCAACATTTACTTTGGTGTAGGTTTAGTATTGATGAGCTCTTGTAGTTCTTGATTGTCTAGAAAGTTCTTTCTCTCTTTACATTCTAAATGATAATCACCCTAGGTAGCATAACCTAGGTTGCAGATTTTTACCTTTGAGCAATATAAATATATCATGCGATCTCTTCTGGCCTGTGAAGTTTCTGCAGAGAAATTAGCCAATAGCCTATGGGTGTACCCTTTTATATGACTCTTTGTTTTTCTCTTGCTGCCTTTAAAATTCTCTCTTTATCTTTACTTTTGCCATTTTAATTATGATATGTTTTGGTGTGGATCTATTTGGGTTCATCTTGTTTGGGATCCTCCATGCTTCCTTGTACCTGGATATCTGTTTCCTTCTTCAGGTTTAAGAAGTTTTCACCTATAATTTCTTCAAATATATTTTTGATCATTCCTCTTCTCTTTCTGGGACCCTGACAGTGTGAATGTTGATACACTTCATGTTATCTCAACAACTTCTTAAATGGCTTCTATTTTTAAAATTTGTTTGTCTTTTTGCTGTTCTGATGGTGTGATTTCTATCACTGTATCTTCTAGATCACTTATGTATTCTTCCATATCACTTAATCTGTTACTCATTCCTTCTAATGTATTTTTATTTCAGCTGTTTAATTATTCATTTCTGATTGGATGTTTTTATATTTTCTAGTTCTTTGTTAAAATGTTCACTGGTTCACATCAATTTTTTCCCTCTAATTCTGTTATTATTTTTATTACCAATGTTCTGAATTCTTTATCAAGTAAATTATTTATTTCTGTTTCATTTTTTTCCCCAGGGGTTTTCTCTTACTCTTTCAGTTGAAAGTGGTTCCTCTGTGTTTTCATTTTGCTTATCCTTCCCTGCTGCTATGGACTTAGGTGAGACAGTTACCTGCTGTGGTCTTGAAGGGGTGCTCTCATGTGGGAGCATCCCTATACAGACTGTGTGTTTGGTGCCTTCAGTGTGGGAGCTGGGCTTGACGTGGATGCAAGTCATGTCTGTTCTTAGGGTATGCTGGCAACTATCACCTTGGTTTTGTGTGGGGCTGGAGATGGAGGGGCTAGAGCTGGCACCAGGTGTAAGGCAGGTCTTCCTCTCTGCTCAGTAGCCATCACTGCCCTGTTGGAGGCAGGGTCTGATCCCAAGTTGCTAGAGCAGAACCCCTGAGGGTTGGGCTGAAGCTGGCCCTGTTCCCTTTAAGTATGTTTTTTTCCCCTCCATGTACTGGGCCCCTGTCTAGAGGGGAGTGCAAGTGTGGCCCGTGTGCAGACATAGGGCTGATGCGCTTCTTGTTCAGGCAACCACAGCTGTGCTCAGACGCAGCCTTAGGTTCAAGTTCCATTTGTCTCTCACAGCTGATCACTGCCCTCAGCATCCTATACCCCCACCCCCGAACTCCTTGTTGTGGTCCAGCTCCACATACTCTCAGCGTGTACTGGGAGGTCAGCTGTGTTGGAGTGGCCACCATCAGGGATCTGTCTTCTGAGATGCGTCTTGAGTAAACACCAACAGCGGCTGCTCTGTGTCCCACAGTTGGGTCTTTTCCCTGGTTTTGTGAGCCCCAGATCCAGTGCTGTGCTGTGGCTAGGAGTGAGTGCTCTACTTGAGTTGGGGCACACAATGAGGTGGTCATGGAAAAACTGGCAGCCACTAGAGCAGACCGCTCTCTGCCCTGCCTCATGAATGAGCCAGTGCATGCATGCTCCTCACAAGCAGAGTCTAGGCTTCCCACAGCCGTTCTGTTTTTGTCCGAGGTCCTCGAACTGGCCAAGGGGGCTTCTCTCTTGCACATGGAACCTCAGAATTGGGGTTCCCAATCTGTGGCTCAAACCACTCATTCCTTGGGGAGGGTATCTACCCGTGTTATTTTCCTTTTCCTCTGAGTCCTCTCTCAGGGGCACAGGTCTCAACCCAATCAATTTTCTTCCCTTACTACCTGATTATATGTGTATCTTTCCTGCAGTCTTGGTTGTACAGGAGTTCTTCTGCCAGTTTCCAGTTAGTTTTCAGTCGGGATTATTCAAAGTATAGATATATATTGGATGTGTTCATGGGGGAAGGTGAGTTCCATGTCCTCTTACTGCACCATCTTGATCCCTTCCTCCAAATTTTCAATGATTTTAAAGTAGTTATTGAAACTCTGCTTCATGAATAAAATGAACTTAATGAAAATATGAAATTTCTCAAAAGAGAAATATAAACTGTAAGAAAAGAAACAAATGGAGATTTTAGAAGTGAAAAGTAAAATATCTGAAATAAAAGATTCAGTAAATGTGCTAAGTAAAGAATGGAGATGATAGCAGAATCAGTGAACTTGGATATAGATCAATAGATATTCTCCAGTCTGAAAAGCAAAGAGAAAAAAAGATGAAAAAAATAAACAGAACCTCTGCAACATGTATGTAACAAAACACATAATATATTTGTGTCATTGGAGTCCCAGATTATGAACAACTTTATTCCTGTAAGTTTTATAAGTTTGATGAAGTGGACCAATTTCTTCAAAGTCATAATCTACCATGGCTCAGTCAAGAGGAAGTAGATAACCTGAATAGTCCTATATCTATTAAAGAAATTAAACTCCTAGTTAATTCTTTAAAAGTTTAGACTTACATGGTTTCACTAGACCAGTTAAGGAAGAAATAATTTAATCTCTTTCAGAAAAATAAAAGAGGAGAGAACACTTTTCAGTTCATTTTATGAGGCCAGTATTACCCTGATATGAAATCCAGACAATTACCAAAAAAATCCACAGATCAAAAGAAATAATAATTAAAAAATTTACAGGTCAATACCCCTCATAAACCTAAACACAAAAATTCTCTAGAAAATATTCACAAATAAATCTAAGAATATATTAAAAGGATAATATACAAAGTGACAGAAATAGATGTCCCCCTCTAATTTTCTAGAAAAAGTTAAACAGATATAAATGTTGTTCTTTTGTCCTCATAATAAGCTAATTCTGTTTTTGATTTGTCTGTTTTGTTTTGGTTTTGTTTTTTAGTCCAAGGTAGAATGATGTTGTAGATATTATTACTCCTGAACATTTTATTTGAGTTTTCTAAGGCTTAATGAGTCTTTTGAACACCTGGAATTTTTAAAATAGTATTGCTCTTCATATAAATAGCCCAATATTTTTAATCAACTATTTAGAATATGTTGGCTTGACCTTTAGTTGAAAAGCGGTAGTTATCAGAATTACAAAGGGCATTACTACATAATTCTGTAATGCATATTAAAATTTGAAGCTAATATTTTAATTTTTTTAATATGATAGGTTTTCTGACTTGAGCTTGTAGAACTGCAGGTGCAAAAGTGTGGGTGTGTTCAGTAATACCTAATAGAATTCCAACTCTAAGCGTTACAGGCATTATTTGATCACTGTCTTTCATTGTTAAAGAAGCAGCCATAAAGTCTTGTAGGCAAAGCTGTTAACCCAGTTCATGACTCTCTAACTGTTCATAGCTAAACCTATCAATTAATTTTAAAAAATATTATTTTTCTGTTTATATAAGTTAAATGTGCCCATTTTGGAACTTCATGAAGATACAGAAAAAAACCAGAATGTCCATGATCACTATTTTATTTCAAAAATTTTCTGGATATTCTAGCTAATGATTAAGAAGCTAAAATAATTAGTTAAATATGGAGAAGAAAAGAGAAAATAATCTCTATGTAGATTTTTAAAATATTATACCTGGAAAACTCAAATAGATGTTTTATTAGGGATTGTTCTTCAACTTTATACTTTGTTAATTAATTAATACAGTCATATGTCTCCTGTATGGTTGGGCAGCAGCCATCTTGTAACCATGAAGTTGGAAATCATATACTAAAGGTGGCAAAACAGAAAGATTGAAGGAGTATGGTTCCTCAGGATCCTTGGAAGGTTGCACCAGCCCTGGAGTCAGACTTCCCAACTTCTTATGTGCATCAAATTCCTTCCTTCCTTAGGCTGCCAATGAATTTTCCATTATTTATAGCCCAATGTAATCCCATCAGATAAGACTTTTTCTACTGTGTCTGTATTTCCAGAGCCTAGAAGAATGCTGATACATAACAGGGATTTTTAAATTCATCTTGCCTGAATTTAATTAACATTTTCAGTGTCAGACTCAAAATTTTTATCAACTCAGGGAAATTTGTATAGTTTTTAAAAAATTGTTTACTTAGTTTTTACATCTTCATTTCATCTTTTTCACTCATGGAATAACTTGTTTGCAGTAAATTCTAAAATCTGTCTTCCAAATCACTTATCTTTTCCTTCACAGTTTCCATTTCTTTTTCTCTGCATTTGAGATATTTCTTCCAGTTAATATATCTATAAATTTGATTCTCAGTAGCAACCAGACAAGTCATCCATTGAATTTGTTTTTTAAAAGTCAGCTTTGATTTTTATCAAAATATGCATGTTTTTAAACATAAAATACTTTTACAAAGTTTATACCAACACTCCCCATCAGCTGATTATTTTGTATTATAGCTCCATACTCCTAAATAACATGCTTTTATTGTTATTTCTTGGTTAGCTTTAGGTATTATGTTTTGACCCCTCACACAAAAGCTGACGATTTAACTTTTACTGCTCCCACCGTACATAAACAGACATTTCCCCATAAAGATATATTATAACCTTGGTTAATTCAGTATTCAGGACTTACAGTATTATCACTATGTAAATACTATTCACAGGTGAGTTATGTAGTACACTATGATTACTTTATCTTATCTGCCCAGAAAAGAGAAATACAGTATACTATGATTATTCTTTTATGGGAATTAATAATTGCTTTTTATCACTTGCTTAGTTTTCTATGTATTTACTAGTATTTTTAAACCAACCTCTCCTCACATCTGTAAATTGTTTTCAGTATGTTCTAGGAATTTTATTATTTACAATTTATTGAGGAAATTTTCTCCACATTCTTCAGGCCTGTTCAGTTCTGTATGGTTACTCTTGGGCCTGCTGTACTGCTGTCATCTTGGGCTTTCCTTTCTCTTTATCCTGTGGATTCTCTTCACTTTTCCTTGTATTGGAGTCTTTGTTTCCTGAACACTAAACTCTCCTAGTCTTGATTTATTCCTTTGTTTTCAGGGAGCGAATCCTCCAGTAAATTCTTAAGAAGGGGAACATGGGAAAAATTTTGGAGGTATCTTTAACACCTGAAAATATCATATTTTAACCCTACGTTTTGTAGTCTAACTGGATTTACTATTCTAGGTTGGAAATAATCTTTCCTCAAAAATTTGAAGCAATTGGGCCATTGTTTTTTAGCTTCTGATGTTGCTGTTGAGATGTCCAATGTTCTTCTGATTCTTCAGTTTTTGAACATTTTTCTATTGAAAGCTTGTAGTAGCTTTTATTTGTTGCCACTATTATAAAATTTCACAACAGTTTGACTCTTCATTCTTTGTGTTGGGTGCTCAATAAACTCATTTAATCTGGAAATTTAGGTTCTCGTATTCTAGGTAATTTTAAAAACCTATTCTTTAGCAATATCCATCTCTGGTTTTTCTCTTCTATTCTGGACTTCTTGGGCCAGTGTATTAATTTTCTTAGCTTTTCCATCATATTTTTTTACATCATTGTCTCTTTGTCCTACTTTCTGGAATTTTTTTTTCAATGTTACCGTTCAACCATCCTGTAGACCTTTTTCATTTCTGCTACCACACTTTTAATTTTTTATAGCTTTTGTTTGTTCTCAGAATATTCCCTTTAAAATAACAATCCTCTCATGGATGCAATACGTTCCTAACTGTGTAAGTACACAAATGATTTCTTTTTCTCCTTTTCCTTTTTTTTTTAACTTTTTATTGAGTTATAGTTATTTTACAACGTTGTGTCAAATTCCAGTGTAGAGCACAATTTTTCAGTTATACGTGAACATACATATATTTGTTGTCACTTTTTTTTTTTTTGCTGTGAGCTACCATCCTTTTACTTCTATTAAATGTTTTTAAAAATATCCAGTAGCCTTTGGCTATTTGTTCATATTTAAGATTACGAAAAGCTTGTTAAGGTCTGTCAACTAGGGCCTTAATTATAGACTGGTCTTGCTAGTAGGCCTTTTTTGGGGGAACTTCTAATATTAATCTTTTTAGGTATATTCTTCCTGTTAGTCAGAGTTTCCAGAGAAGAATCTTCAACTTCCTGTCTGGAGGGGAACTGCTGATTTGGTGTGCTCTGATTGTCAAGTAAAGAGAAGACCAGTGCTCTACTCATTTATTACATGCAATTTTGATTAATTTCTCTACCTCAATTTTCCTTAGTGTTTCCTAGTCTAAAGACTATTTTCTCTTTTCCTAAGGAAACATCTTTTATTGAAATATAACATACTAAGAGAAAGTACACCCATAAATGTAGAATTCATTGAATTCTTACACAGTAAACATACCTGTGTAAGCAACTCTCAGATAGAGATACAAAACGTAATCAGCATCTCAGATGATTACTTTGTGCATCTTTCCACTCATTCTTCTATCGTCAAAAGTAACTAGTATTATGAGTTTTATCACTCCAGATTAGTTTTTGCCTGTTGTTAAACAAACACACACGTTAAACAAACACGCACACAAATATATGTAATTTCCCTTTTTGTTGGCTTCTTTTACTTAACGTTATGTTATCTAGATTTACCCATGTTATAACGCATAGCTGTTTATTTTCATGGCTTCGTAGAATTCCACTGTATGAATTTACCATAATTTATTTTTCCACTTTACTACTGATGGACAGTTGAGTTAGAAACAAAGAGTTATGGTTCTATATTTCAAGCACTGTGTTTTTTAAACTTTATTAAAGAATAATTGAGAAGTATAATTGTATATATTTAAAGTATGTAACATGATTTGTTATACATATATAGTAGAATAATTACCAAGATCAAAGTAATTAACATATCCATCACCTGACATAGTTAATATAGGTAAATCTTTTTTGTGTGTGTGGTAATGGTAAGAATAATTAAGATCTACATCAGCAACTTTTAAGTGTATAGTATATTAATAACTATGATCACCATGCTGTACATTAGGACCTTGTACTTATTCTTCTTAGAACTGAAAATGTGTGCCCTTTGACCTACATTGCCACATTTTTATCTCCCCTGAGTCCGGGGCAACCATTCTATTCTCTGTTCCTATGAATTGGTCAAGCACTGTATTAAACACTTTACATGTCCTATCCTCATAATAATCCTGGGTATGGACTATCATTCATTCATTTAACAAATATTTATTTATATACCTATTATGTTCCAGGCAGTTTTCTAAGTGTTGTGGAATCAACTGAAAGAAACAGACAGAAATCTATGAATAGTTAAATGAAGCAGATAAGAATCTATGCCTTTCTAAAGCTTACATCCTACAAGCAAAACATTTAGTATATTAGATATGGACAAATGTTACTGAAAAAAAAATAGAGTAAGGAAGGGGATGTAAGGAGCTGGTGATGAAAGAGGAATGTTCTCAATTTTAGATAGTGGGCTAAGGAAGATATTACTGAAAGAATGACCTTTGAGTTCAAGCTTGAAGGAAGCAATGGAGTAAGATGTGCAACAATCCGGAGGAAGAGCAATCTAAGCAGAAGAAAAGGCAAGAGCAAAAGCCTAGATGAAGGGGCTTCTTGCTGTTCTAAAAACAAGGGAAGCAGAATGGTTAGAGTGGAGTGAGCAAGAAGGAGACAGCAGGGAAATGCAGTCAGGGAGGCAAAAGGTGGGTCAGAGCATGTGGTTTTGTAGGCCATTGTAAGGATTTTCTTTTTGCCTGAGTGAAAGGAAAGGTGTCGAAGTCTTTCATCAGAGGAGGGACACAATTGAGGGACATGAAATTGTTCTGTCTGCTTTACTGAAAATAGACTGAATGGGGCAAGGGTAAGGGCAGGGTGGCCTGTTATTAGCTATTAATCTCCCTATTTGATAAATGAGGAGAATGTGACTTAGCCATGACCAAGGTCATAAACCCTCAACACGTGGCCCATGGACCAGCAACGTCAACATCATCTGGTACCAAGAAATGCAGATTCTCAGGCCTCATTCCAGACCTAGAGTGGAAGAGCCCCGGGTGATTCATGTTCACATTAAAGTTTGAGAAACTCTCATCTAAACTATGAAATACTTGAAGCTTATTGATCACAGGAGGATATTATTGAAGTGATGCTCTGAGGAAATTTTATTTGGTAGTAAATATATGGAGAAGAAAGAAGGCTACCAACTAGCAGGAAATTACAATAACCCAGATGTTTTGCACTGAATGGCTGAAGTAGGATGATGACAGTAGGAATGAGAAACAAGTTTTAAAAGGAAGGAATGGAGGCAAGAGTTTTTTTAATGATGGAAAGAAAACCGTAAAACTTAGGCAATGATTATACACTAGTGAGTGGGAAGGGACTCTAAGACAGGAAGAGAGTTAGATAAAGCATGACATTAAAGTTTCAGACCTTGGTAAAAGAGACAATAATTGGACCATTGCTAGAAGTAGAGAAGTGAAAATGGGAATTGTGAGAATGAGGGAAAGGCTAGTACAGAATTGTTAAACTGAACTTGGTGGTGGCTGCCAGTGTTCATCATATAGTCAGGAATCTCAGGCTGGAGAAAACTTGGGGCTGATTTTAGAGTTATTTGCCTGCAGGTGCCCTTTGAAGCAACAGGAGTAATTGAGATACTGAGGGAAAAGGCAGAAAGCAGACTACGGCTACATACCTAAGACCACTGCCTTATTAAAGCTATAGAAATGGTACGTGGAAGAAGAAGGGCAGTCAGAGATGTGGGGAAGAGTGTGGCATCTCTAAAACCAAGGATGGGGAGGGAGTTTGTAGTTGGCCACATGTCTTGGTGGTTAGGAGAGATCAAGGAAGATGAATCTTAGCACAAGTCAAATCAAACTATTGAGATATATATATCTCTCTCTATATATATATATATCTTTTATATATATATATATATATATATATATATATATATATATGTAAAAGAATTATTTTTCAGGAATGAAAGCCAGAAGCTTGTAGAGAGTAGGTGGTCAGGAAACATGATTCTTATCCTTACAGATTTCCCAACCACTAGAAAGGTAGACAAGATAACGCCATTAAGTAATTATCTGAGAGCATACACTTGACAGCCGCACAGTTATGATTCATATTAGTTTTTTCAATGGGTAAATCATCAACATATTATACAGATGTATGCAGGGTTCTAATGTTTGCAAAGCTCTAAGTGAAAGCCAAATTTGAGACAAGATGTATTCCTATTTGGTCTTTTTGCAAAGCCTTATTAGAATTTTCTTTGTCACATTTTTTCTGACCTGTCACAATTTTGCAATAGATCTTATTTTTTTAATTGCTGGCCACTTAGTGTAAGAGACTTTTTTTTTCTTAGCTTGTCTTTGCTGCTTATCAAGTGTTACTCCCCCTGTTACTCCATTGTTACAGAGTACTAATGGTTCTATGAAACAGTTCTCCTTGTGCAAATGACCATGAAGTGACCAAGAATTATGGCCTCATTTGGCCAAGTGTCACTCAGTGATGCCAAGTCAAAAGAATGCTTTGAGCTGCCTGTGCCTTTGTAAATGTCACTCATGTGTTAACATTCTATCAGAATCACAGTCAGTAGATTTTACTTACTCTAAGTAAATGTTTGACAGTGTTTCAGTCAGTGTCTTCTAAAGATTAAATATACCAAAATACATCTTCCTTTTATAAAAGAAACCCTGAAAATGTCATTGAAAATATGAAACAAGCATGAATATTAAAGTGTTTACAATTGCACCTTTTTCTGTGAAGCCAAAAAGATGTTTATTATTGTCTACTCCACCCCCTTGCAGTGATGAAGACTGTAGATTGGTGTCTGTTTCTGTGCCATACCATACTGTTTTGATTACTGTAGCTTCATAGTATATCATAAAGTCTGGGTGCATGAGACCTCCAGCTTCATTCTTTTTTTCTCAAGATTGCTTAGATAACTTGGGATCTTTTGTCATTCCATCTGAATTTTAGGATTGTTTGTTCTAGTTCTGTGAAAAATGTCCTGGGTAATTTGAAAGGGATTGCATTAAATCTGTAGATTGCTTTGTGTAGTATGGGTATTTTAACAATATTAATTTTTCCAGTCCATGAACATGGCATATCTTTCCATTTCTTTGTATCATTTTCGGTTTCCTCCATCAATGTCTTACTGTTTTCAGAGTATAGGTCTTTCATGTCCTTGATTAAGTTTATTCCTTAGTCCTTGCCTGTAATAACAGTCTTACTTCTTCTCTTGCAATTTGGATGCTTTTATTTCTTCTTCTTATCTGATTATTGTAGTTAGGACTTCCAATACTATGTTAAGTACAAGTGGCAAGAGTGGGCATCCTTATCTTTTTCTTGATTTTAGGGGAAAAGCTTTCAGCATTTTACTATTGACTATGATGTTAGCTGTGGGTTTTCATAAATGGCTTTTATTAGGTTGAGATGCGTTCCCTCTATACCTACTTTCATGAGAGTTTAAATCATGAATGGATGTTGAATTTTGTCAAGTGCTTTTTTGTGTGTCTATTGAAATGATCATGTGATTTTTATCCTTCCTTTTGTTACTGTGGTGTATCACATTGATTGACTTGTAGATATTAAATCATCCTTACATTCCTGGAATAAATTTCACTTTAACATGGTATATGATCCTTTTTATATATGGTTGAATTTGGTTTGCTAATATTTTGTTAAGGATTTTTGCATCTATATTCATCAGAGATGTTAACCGATAGTATTTGTTTCTTGTAGTCTCTTTGTCTGGTTTTCATATCAGGGTGATGGTGGCCTCATTGAATGAATTTGGGCGTATTTCCTCCTCTTCAATTTTTTGGTATAGTTTGAGAAGAATAGGTAATAGCTCTTCTTTATATGCTTGGTAGAATTCCCCTGTGAACTCATCTGGTCCTGGAGTTTTGCTTGCTGTGAGGTTTTTTTTTCTTTCTTTTTTTTTTTTTTTTTTTCATTACAAATTCAGTTTTACTAGTAGTGATCAGTCTGTTCAGATGGTCTGTTTCTTCCTGATTCAGTCCTGGAAGATTATATGTTTCTAGAAATTTACCCATTTCTTCTAGGTGGTTTAATTTGTTGGTATGTAACTTATAGTAGTATTCTTATAATTTTTTAATCTCGGTGATATTGGTTGATTTCTCCTCTTTCATTTCTTATTTTGTTTATTTTGGTCCTCTCTCTTTTGAGACTACATAGTTTTAATACTTCTCTGGGGTGGTGGTTCTTGTTCTTTTCTGTGTGTGTTGTTGACTCATTCAGTTAAGGATCTGATGAACCCTAACTGTTTTTCCTAGAAGAATGCACACAATCATAAATTTTACATACAAGCTAAGGTGTTCACAGAACCCCTGGTTCCCTTAAAATCTATGTTAAGAACTTCAGTTCTGGAATATTTAGAGTTTTGTTTGTTTGTTTGCTTTTTTTTAATATGTGTGTGAACATCATCCTTTTGAACAACTGAATAATAATGACAAATGATTATTCAGTGCCTTCTATGATCCAGGCAATGTTAAAATTATAAACAGTGAAGATGTCTTAAGACTTGTATGTGAGGTGCCGGGGGAGGGGAAATTTTTCTCCAACTTCCTAATTGTTTCTTGTAGACAAACAAAATGAAGTGAGGGTGTGGTAGTTAGGACTGGAAAGTGCTCAGCATTTTAGGCATGCAAAGAATATTTGAAACTCACTCAGCATGTGTTAAATTACAGAGGCAAAAGCAACATAAAGGTTCAAAGAGAAAAACTAGTTGAATTTATTTGGAATCGTTTTACAGCATTGAAACAGTTCAGATGTGCCTTCTTTGGTGGTGGTGGTGCAGTTGAGTTCCTAAAAGAAACTTGGCAATTCATGGAAAATCCCCCAGGAAGGGTTATATGAACTCTGAGTCATCAATTTACATCTAAATCAGCAATCTAAGGCTATGAAGAAAATGAAGTTCATAGCCTAATAAACACAGCAGACAACTAGCTCTTGAGCTCTATTCAGGACTATATTTTAGACCTGGTTTGACTTTCCTAGGCCATTTGACAGGAAATGCACCATCTACTTTGCCCTGTTGGTGGAGTGAAATTCCACGTAAGAGCAGCCATGTGTTTGCAGTATCATCTCAGGCTCCTGTTCACAAAATACTGCACAGAAGTTTATCTAAATAAATCTCTGCCATTTCTTTCTCATATCTGGGTGAGATTATATTTTCTTCTACAAGTATTTATGATCAGGTAGTAGTTGCTATTCATAACAATCATTTTAAAGGAAAAAAAAATCCTTTGATGGCTGCCTAATGCCTCCAAATTATGTATACCAATTAATTAGTTCTCCCCCACTTTTCCATATCTCTGGTTTCCAGGAGAGTTGAGAGCTGGCAGTTCAAAAGGACACTGAAGCTTTAGACACAAGCATGGTTGGGAAGAAAAACAAGGCTGAGAGAACACAGAGGTATTGCTAATGTTACTTATAAAACTTTGGAAATTTAAGGATCTAAGTGATGATCTTTCCTTTAAGGGGGAAGGGGACAGTGAAGAAATGAAAAGTAAAAGTAAAACCTTTTATAACAAGAGTTCAATCAAAATAACTACTAACCAAATTGGCAGAGGTTCTAAATACATTTTTATTTAAAATACCTAACACTGAAGTTGGATCCAGCACACCAAGTGCCAGCTCAGGAGGACAGTGTATTCACAGCACACATGTCCTGGATTGATGAAGTTCCCACTGCCGACTTCCAGCAGCTGGAGAGCTCAAGCAGATGACGACAACAGGAGTGTTAATCATTTCCCAACCAGGCAGTCTTAGTCACAAGTTCCTGCTAAAAGTGAAATCACCCCCACTAGTTTAAAAAGAGCTAAAAACTTTTTACTCCATTTACATTGCAGTTTCTCCCTTTTAGGTTAAGCACATGGAAATTTGTTTGGTAGTTCTTTTTACATCACTATTTCCATTAGTTGCTCCCACAAGCTGGGGTTTATCTGATTGTGAGGTAGATGGAAACCTCAGGATAAAAATCAGTGGCTGAAGGCTGAGTGAAGTTCACCCTGCCTCTGTTATGAAGAGGGTAAGTGACTGAACCTCTTTGTTGCCATTGTGCTTATTTTTTCTTATACTCGATTTTATACATCATAAAATGCAGATGGTATAATCTTGCATTTATAGTTAACCATTTAAGTTTATTTGGTGATTGTTTTTAAGCGATCACAGGCCAAAGCCAAGAATTTAAATCACACGATTAAACATGCATGCCAAACAGAATTGTTTCACTTTCCTCATATAAAAAAAATCATTTCTATTAATTTCACAGCTTGTTTACTTAACTGAACTGTTACTCAAATGTCTTTCTTTGTTGATGGAATGTAAGACTATTCAGTAAATAGACTGGAGACAAGTTTATCTGAATGAAAAGACAAATAATTTTGATTATTGGAAATAGCCAAGATGGGAACTTGATGGAACATCTGGAGGTAGACTAAAAATGTCAAATAATTCTAATAGAAATATATTTCATGGCTGTGTGGTTTTATTCAGCAAGGTGATTTTTTCCTTGATTCTTGAAATCTATTTGAAGTAGTTGTAATAGTCTTATAAATGAAACCTATATCGATATTTCAATTTTTGTCTTTCCAGAAAAGGAAAGTGATATTTGGGTACAATAGAAGTATTTTCATTGGAAGAGTACTGACTCTTTTCTTGCCCATTTCAACTGTGGGTACCTTTTATTTCAAGAAGAATACAGAATTTCTCTTCTCATCCTCAGGAATCCATGCATCTAACATCCCAGTTGCTGTGTATCTTTTTATGTGCATAAGACCCTCAAGATCCTTTCTGTCCTCGATAGCTAGCACAGGGCCTTACACACAGTAGGATGGTTTTGTTGCTGGGTATTCCTTCTGCAAACTTTTGTGCAGTTCTTATCGACGGCCTTACTGTAATCCCTCCTCCTAGGCTACGTGTAGTATACAGTAGGCACTTAGTACGTGTTTGTTGAATGAATGACTGGAGCATGACTCTGACATGTAACCTCTGTGTATATGAGTGATAAATTCAGTTCTGAGGGAGATAAGGGAAGGCTGCATCAGTTCGGAATTCTTCCGGTTGACAGAACACCTGACTAAAATTAGCAGAAGCAGAAGCAAAAGCAAAAGGGAATATATTGGCTCACATGGCAATTTAATGGTGCACATGGCTTGAGAAGTAGCTAGACACTGTGGCTCATGATCTCTCTCTGTCTCTCTTTGTCTTGTTTCTCTTTTTCTTATTCTGTCCTCAGACAGGCTTTCTCTTTGAGGCTACAAAATAGCTGCCGGAATCTCCAGAAGCCATATTCTTTCAGATTCCAATCCAGCAGAAAAAAGTGAGAATCTTCCAGAAATCCTAGGAAACTAAAACATGGCACTTGCTCGTAGTGGACCAACAGTAAATGTAACCAGAAGAGTTAGTGTACTGGTTTCATAAACTTCTAGGGCCAAGGGTAAATCTTCAAGCAGGCCAGCTGGACTGGGATGGGGTGAGGAGGATCCCCAAATGAAAATCAAGGTTGTTGCCACAGAAAGGGGAATTGATGCCTAATAGTTAAACAAGTGTCAAATGCAAAGTAAGATGATTATTTCATTCTCCTATTTCCACTATCCTTAACATAAATAATCCAAACATGAGTAAATGTCAGATGCAAGAGCTCAGTCAACTCTAGCTCTATAACAATGTGCATATTGGTACTGACTGTTAAAGAGAAGGCAGTTGGAAAAATGGAAGATTGGGGCTTCTGAATTGATTGAATGCAGAGTTTTATTTAGAGCAATGACTCTCAAATTTGCTCTATACTGAAATTACCTGGGGATAATTCTGATGCCCAAGCCATTCTTTCTAATACTTATCCTCAGAATATCAAGTGTTGGAATCAGTACTTCAAGGCTCTCAGGTATATTGTGTTTTATGCAGGTTTGAGACCCAGTGGTCAAGAAAGATATCAGGGAGGATTTAGAAGAGTTGTAAAGGTATCTGAAACTATGCCTTGGATATAGTAGAACCTCAATAAATACTGATGATTTAATTGAAAGGGGGAAAGGAATATGACTGGGGAACAGTGTGGGAGAGGATTCTGGAGGACTGTCTACTGTGTGTAGGTTTCATGCTCAGTTCTCAATATACATTTCTCATTTGATCTTTATTGTCAGGATTTTTTTTAAAAAAAACCCAAATTCCATTTACAGTGAAGTACTAAAGATTCAAAAAAGCCTAAGTAATCTGGCAAAAGGTCAACCAACAAGTAAAACAGGTCTGTTGGGCACCAACTTATATACTCTTTCACAATATCACAATTGCAGATGTCAGACATGAATTTAAAGGTAAACTCAGCTGTTGGGTGTAGCAACTAGATTTACCTGACTAAATAGAGTGTGGACCAGGCATGAAGGCGGTTCTGAAAGGTTGACAGAAGTAGCATCATCTATAGCACAGGTTGGCAAACCAGGGCCTGTGGGCCAAATCCTGCCCACTGCCTGTTTTTATAAATAATATTTTATTGGAACACAGCCACACTCAGTTGTTTACATATTGTCTATGGCTGCTTTTGTACTATGATAGCAGAGCTGAGTAGTTGTGACAAGCCACTTATATGGCTTATAAGGCCTAAAATATTTACTAGCTAGCACTTTACAGAAAAATTTGACCTAGAGTTCACGTTTTTACGGGATGAGCAGTTCTGAGAAGGAATGAGATTAGCATTATCAGTCCAGGAGTGATGATAATTCTTGTAGCTGTATGAGTATATTTCTCCAAGCATCTAGGCATTCATTCAATCAGTAAACATTTATTGAGTATCTACAAAGTGCTAGACACTATGAGCTCAGCTGAAATACAGTGCAATAAATTCTACAGTGAAAAGTAGGATATGATAGCTTCTCTCTCTGCTTCTAGGCTACGTGAGGGCAGAGTCCGGTTCTGTTTTTGCTCATCATTGTGGGCTCAGCCCAGTAGGCAGTAGGGGATCACTAAACATTTGATGAATACACTCATGATCAATTAATGTGGTAGAGGTAAGCATGGGTTGCCAGGGGAACACACCTAACTAAACCAGACTCTGGTGGGATGTCAAGTTACGAAGTTTAAGAAGTGGGAGAAGTGAAAGTAGAAAAAGCTGTAAGTTTTGGGAGGGGGGCAGCAAAGAGAGACAGGGTGTAGAAGGAGTTCACTGGGCCCACCTTGGACACCTGTAGGACTAGACAAAAAAAAAGAACGGCGATTCTGAGCAGTATTTGGTGAAAGTTTGATGTGATAATATAACAGAAAAATCTATTCAGTTCGCAACTCAAAAACCTCCAGAAGTTTCCTGCTGCCCACAGGATAAAATCAAGATTACTCGGTGAGAACTTCAAGTCGCCCATAATTTGTTCTCTGCTACTTTAATCTTTCTGCCCTTAATTCCTTACCTCAGTTCCCACCATCTTGTTTTATGCTTTCTGACTGTGCTTTATTCAATCTTAACTTTGTTCCTTATAAGAAGACATGTCCTCCCCCTTACGGTGTCCTTTCCTTTCTCTCCCTCTCCCTCTCTCTCCCTACTCATTATATAAGATCCAGCATACCTGGGCTCTTCTGGAAGTTTTTCCCACCCACCCCAATTCTCACTGATGTCTCTTCTCTGGATTCTATCACACATTAATATCCACTGCTTACTTTTAAATACTAAATCAGTACTGCATTGAGCCGTTTTGAGCCGTTTCATGGGTTAATGCTTCACATCCACCACTGGAATGAAGGTTTCCAGAAAAAGGGATCATAAGACATTTCTAGTATATCCTCTTAGCACTCAGAACAATACTTCAGGTACACTTAATATTTGAGTAGACACTCCAATACTTACTGAATAAATAAATGAATGAGTCAGATGAATAAAAAGTTATGAGGTTGAAAATACTGCTAAGAAAGGAAGCCAAAGAATGGAAAATAATTAGAGAAGATGTTAATAGGACAAGGAAAATAGAAATTTGTGGTTAGAGGTATTCTCAAAAAATACAGGTTTTGAGGGAAAATATTTAAATTATTTTTTAAAATCTTAGTAGAAATTCAGATGTGGAGAAATGAGTTGATCTACTTCTCAGTTTAGGGCACATTATCACCATTGACCTGTGTGAGACCCTGCTCTTGTTGTTTTGTACCTGTTTATTTGTTTATTTATTTACCTTTTCCTCTTGTCTCCATTCCCATTGTCACTCCCCTTCACTCCCACAGCCATTCTTTTGCGGTTAATCTGTATCCTCTTTTCGTATCTGTTTTTTGTAAAATGTGTATTTTTGTTTTGTTTTGTTTTTTAACATGTCTTTAAAACATTTATATATGCTATAATATGTTATGGATCTCAATTTTTTTCACTTTCTTCACTAAGCATTAAGGTTTTAAAGATCTGTACATATTGCTATGGCATAAATCTATTTTTTCTAATTGCTACATAACACTCCATGATATAAATTCACCACATTTCATCTATTTACACTGCTAGTGATGGAAACTGGTATCACAATCTCATATTGTGCCTTCATACACCTAATATGATAATTTTTTTGGAATATATCTCCAGGAATGGCATTGCTATATCACAGGATATACATCCATTTAATTTGGCTAAAAAGTGCCAGATTTCACTGCAGAATGGTGACATTTGTTTTTACAAACATTCCCTCCTCCCCCCACCTCCACTAATAGAGTTTCTTTCACTTAAAAAGAACAAAAGTCTGCTTGTAAGAACCATTCCAGGCTCTGCGTCAGAGTTTCTATAAACTACAACCTTATCAATCCTTAGTATTACCCAGTTTTCTAATTTTTGCTAGACTAACAGTTAAAATTGATATTTCATTGTTTTCTTAACTGGTATTCATTTACTAGTAAGTTTCAAAATCTTTTATGTTTCTTTCAGTTTCTTCTGTAAATTGCCTGATTATAAATATTTGTCTATTTTTCCCTAAGGTAATTCTTGTCTTTTTCTTGTTAATTTATAATTAAATCCTTATTAAATCATTTTAAAAGCAAGAAGATTAACTCAAGTTGTAACATTGAATTACTTTGTACTTGTTCTCCTTACTTTATTATTATAAAATATTATTGGTGATTTTGAGAAGATAGCAGTGGCTGTATAGGTTTTTGATCCTCCACAATCCCCACATATAAAATATATGGCAAAACCAATAAACAAAATTTACAACAGAACGAAATAAACTTCAGTTTCTAGTCTGGCACGTAAGGAGATTAGAAGTTGTCATTCCTAACCCTGCAACAAGAAAAAAACTGAACAAACTGAAAGTCAACAACTGTTCTTTGAAGAAAGGTCAGTAGAAACTTCTAAAACTCAAATGCAAAGAGAAAAAGAGAATGAAAAAGACAGAACAGATACTCAATTCTGTGGGATTAGAAAATGTATAATATGCATGCAATGGGAATACCAGAAGAAAAAGAAAGACAGAGAGAAATACAGAAATATTTGAAGCAATAATGACTGGGAATTTCCCAAAATTAATGATAAATACCAAATCACATGTTCAGAAGCTCAGAGAACACAAAGCAGAATAAATACCAAACTAAGTGATGAGGTAATTATAGGAAACCCCATGTACAACCAGGTAGAGAGAAATCACCAACAAGCAGACTGCATGTATTATATCATCTTTGTGGGAGACAGCAGAGGGGAGCGGTGGGGTGGCATATGGACTGAAGACAAGAGAAAAAAATAGAAAAAGGAGAAGAAAAGGGGGGGGGAGTGGGAAAAAATCCTAAGTATTGAAAAGGCAAAAATGATTCAACATATGGGTTATGGGAGTCCCAGAAGAAGAAAACCCAAGAAAGAGAACAGAGCAAATAGTAAAAGGTATCATTTTAAAAAGATTTCCTGAAATAAAAAGATTTGAAATAAATATTGAAAAAGCACAATGAATAGCTAAGAACACTGACTTTGAATAACTACAGCCAAGACATATTCTGATAAAACTGCTGAAATTTAAAGAAAAAGTTTGGTCATCTAGGAAGAAAAATAGCATGTGATATACAAGAAAAAGAAAATCATATTATCATCAGACATTTTGACAGCAATAATCTATGCCAGAAGAAAATGAAGACATTCAATGAAAGAAAATGTGAGCTGAGACTTATATCCAGCAGAACTGACCTTCAAGTATGAAAGAGATAAACTTAGCAACATGCAAGGACTCAGAATATTGTTTCCATGAGCTTTCCCTGAGTAATCTACTAAAGAACAACTTACCAACCATAATGATATGAGAGACATCATTATATCTTTGTATTGGTGGGAGGCATTAAATATACTGTATGGTTACTCGTAGAACTAACATCACATAACTTAAATAGGGAAAGTGTATAGTATATAATGACTATGTGATCAGAGGATGTAGACACGGCACAACTATTAAAAATGGGAGAATTGTGTTAGGATAAGCCAAAGTTTTTCAAACGTTTTTAAAAATCATGATTGGTGGTAGTATTGGAATTATTTTCTGAGACTATTGTTTATGTGGATTAAAGCAAATGACTAATTAATGGATATTTAATTTTGTTGCCTCTGTCCTTGAGAATTAGGATTCTTCATGTAGTTGAAAAGAATCAGGTTTACTATAAAAGAAGTTAAATAAAAATCTTTAATCCTGAATTTGAATTGGAAATTTTAGTATGAACTCACAAGATATTTTCTCTCCTTACTGAAAAGTTCTAGAAATAACAACCAACCAAGCACCCATGGCACCCAGACTGTGGTCATTCTTAAGACCATCCCCAATAAAATAAACCAGGACTTCTTGGAGAAAAAGCTAATCCTAGTTTTTGAGCAGTCAATGTATAAGAAAACCCTGGGTTATCTTCACAGATTAGATAGCAAAAGAGCTATTATAAAGACTACTAGGATTATCTCAAAAAACTCAGGAGACAATTTGAAGAGGCCCCCACTGACCAAAGATGGGACAAATTGAGATTCAATAACAGTAAGAATTGCAATGGATTAGCTATGTATTGCTGTAACAATATTTGCCTCAAACCTTTGCTGAAAGCCAGGTACATTTATTAGATCACAGTTTCAGAGAGTCAGGAATCCAAGATCAGCTTAACTGGTGAGTCTGTCTCAGGGTCCTTAAAGAGATTGCAGTCAGGCTGTTCACTGGGAATATGTTCATTTGAATCTGGGTATGGAAGATCCAATTTGAAACTCATTCACAGGGCTCTTGACAGGAGGCTTATAGAGCTGCTTACAACATGGCTTCCCCCAGAGTGAGTGCAGAGAGTCAGTAAGAGCAGTCCAGTGAGTGATCACCAAAGGTAAACGCTACAGACTTTTATAACCCAATCTCAAAAGTGACACACCATCCCTCTGCTGTACTGACGTACCTCGGTTTATTGTGTTTTGCTTTACTGTACTTCACAGATAATTTTTTTTTTCTTTACAAATTGAAGGTTTGTGACAACCCTTCATTGAGCAAGTCTATCAGTGCCATTTTTCCAGCAGCATTTGCTCACTATGTGTCTCTGTCACGTTTTTGTATTTCTTGCAATATTTCAAATTTCTTCATTATCATTATGTTTGTTATGGTGATCTATGATTGGTAATCTATGATCAGTGATCTTTGATGTTACTATTATAATTGCTTTGGGGTGCCATGAACCACACCCACATAAGACTGCACTGAGTGTTCTGACTCTTCCACCGACTGGCCATTCCCCCTTCTCTCTCACTCTTCTTGGGCCTTCCTATTCCCTGAGACACAACGATATTGAAATTAAGCCAATTAATAATGCTACAATGGCCTTTAAATGTTCAGGGGAAAGAGTCACACATCTCTCACTTTAAATCAAAAGCTAGACATGATTAAACTTAGTGAAGAAGGCATGCCAGAATACAACATAGGCAGACGCTTAGGCATCTTGCGCCAAACAGCCAAGTTGTGAATGCAAAGGAAATGTTCTTGAAGGAAATTTAAAGTGCTACTCCAGTGACCACACAAATGACAAGAAAGTGAAATAGTCTTATTGCTGATATGGGGAAAGTCTGAGTGGTCTGAAGAGAAGAGGAAACTAGCCACAACATTCCCTTAAACCAAAGCCTAATCAGACCAAGGCCCTAGCTCTTTTCAATTCTGTGAAGGTTGAGAGAGTCAAGGAAGCTGCAGAAGAAAAGTTTGAAGCTAGCAGAGGTTGGTTCATGAGATTAAGGAAAGAAGCAGTTTCCCTAACATAAAAGTGCAAGGTGCTGCAGCAAGTTATCCAGAAGATCTACAGTAATTGACAGTGGCTATGCAAAACAACAGATTTTCAATGTAGGCAAAATAGCCTTATATTGGAAGAAGATGCCATGTAGGACTTTCATAGCTAGAAATCAATGCCTGACTTCAAAGCTTTGAAGGACAGGCTGACTCTCTTGTTAAGAGTTTATGTAACTGGTGACTTTAAATATTTTATGCCCACTGTGGAGACCTACTGCTCAGGAAAAAAAAAAAAAAAGATTTCTTTCAAAATATTACTGCTTATTGACAATGTACCTGGTCACCCAAGAGCTCTGATGGAGATGTACTATGAGATTAACATTATTTTCATGCCTGCTAACACAACATCAAGGAGTCCTTTTGACTTTCAAGTCTTAGCGTTGAACAAATATACTTCATGAAGCTATAGTTGCCATGGACCTGGGCAAAATAAATTGAAAACCTTCTGGAAAGGACTCACTATTCTAAATGCGATTAAGAGCATATATGATTCATCGGAAGAGGTTAAAATATCAAAATTAACAGGAGTTTGGAAGAAGTTGATTCCAATCCTCATGGGTGATTTTGAGGGTTTCAGGACTTCAGTGGAGGAAGTAACTGCAGATGTGGTGGAAACAGCAAGAGAACTTGAATCAGAAGTGGAGCCTGAAGATGGGACTGAATTGCTGCAACCTCGTGATAAAACTTCAAAGGATGAGGAGTTGCATCTTATGGATGAGCAAAGAAATTTTGGTTTCTTGAGATGGAATCTACTCCTGGTGAAGATACTGTAGACTGCTGAAATGATGACAAAGGAGTTAGAATAGTACACAGATTTAGTTGATAAAGTAGCAGCAAGTTTTGAGAGGACTGACTTCAATTTTGAAAGAAGTTCTATTGTGGTAAAATGCTATCAGAGAGCACTGCATGCTGCAGAGAAATCGTTCATGAAAGGAAGAGTCAATCACTGCAGCAAACTTCATTGTTTTCTTATTTTAAGAAACTGCCCCAACCACCCCAATCTTCAGCAAACACCACCCTGATTAGTCAGCAGCCATCAACTTTGAAGCAAGACCCTCCATCAGCAAAAGATTAGGACTTGTTAAAGGCTCCAATAATGGTTAGCAATTTTTAGCAATAAAGTATTTTTAAATTAAGATATGTATATTGTTTTTAAGACAATGCTACTGCACACTTAATAGACTGCAGTATAGTGTAAATATAACTTTTATATGCACTAAGAAATCAAAAAATTCATGTGACTAGCTTTATTGCAATATTCTTTTTATTGTGGTGGTCTGGAACCTAACCTGCAATATCTCTGAGGTATGCCTGTAATTCATTGCTTACACAGACCAACCCTTGTACTGTGTGGGAGGGGACTATATAAGGCTGTGAATACTAGAAGACAGGGATCATTAGGGGCCATCTTGGACTTTGGCCCACACAATCTGAAAGCTATTAGATGTGCTTAAATCCATGAGTTCACAGTAAAAATAATTTTAAAAATCAACAAACTGGTCTTCTTTTGCGGATGATAGAGACCATACAATATCTTGAAAACTTGGGAAATGAAAGGAAAGAATCCAGCTTTTCCTATATCAGGTGTAGCATTGAGTAACCAAAGAATAGATGAATGGAAGATTCTTCTTATAAAATTATTTCAGCTAATGCAAATGAAATGACAAATTGGAATACTACCATATTGCAGCCTCCAATAAGTTAATGAACATAGGCATTGAACAAGAAATACTGCTAACAATGAAGAACAAAAATCAGACATTATGTCTCATCTGATGAAAGAACATACCACCACCTAGATCTTGCTGAAGGTTCAGTCGAACTTAAATCTGGATTCAGCTATCAATTTTCAGGAGACGAGAACATGTTGAACTATATACTGTGAGTGTGCAATCACCAAAATCCAGACTGGGAATAATCTCTGTTGGCCAAATAGCCTGAGTTATTCAATAGAAAAAGTGTAAGGAAAAAAAAGAATGGAGGGGGAGCCTGTACCTTACAAGAGACACAGAAGACCAACTTTTAAAATAAATGGGCAAGACTAACTGTAGCAGCTAGGGATGCATACTTGATTGATAAAATTATAAAGAAATGCAAGAGAGTTATCAAAACCAGGATAGTGGAAGTAAATGGTTACTCTAAAAGCCAAGGTAGTGGATACTTTTGGAAGGAATGGGGGCTGTCTATGATTGAGATGGGGCACATTGAGAGTCTTCTGGGTGGCTGTCAAATTTTATTTCTTCTTTTTTTAAGTTTTATTTTTTGACCTGGTATCAAAGTAAACAAAAGTGTTTACTTTTTAATAATTTACCGAGACATTAATTTGTTTTATGGTTTTTGTCTGTGTTTTATTTTACAATAAATAAGATAAAAACAACATCTCTGAAGATAATACATCCATGTGGTAAAATATTCAAACAGTGGAAAATTTATGCAGTGGAAAGTCAATCTGCTCAACTCGAAACTGGTCCTTGAATTTTCTTCTCTGGAGGTAGCTGTTTTCACCTGCTTCTTGTGTGTCTATCCAGAGAGCTTTCATGCATATAAAGTCACACATGTATGTGTACGTATATATATTAATGTAAATATGTATAAAATGTCCTCTCATTTTAAAAGCATAAATGGTAGAATTAGAATGCCATGCACATATTCAGGTCTTTGTTTATGTCACTAATTATTTTATTTTGTAGATAAAGTATCTATCACATAGTTCCAAATTGGGTATAAGTTACAGTTGACCCTTGAACAACATGGGACTTAGGGTTGCTGATCCCTCTGCAGTCAAAAATCACATTTAACTTTTGACTCCCCAAAAACTTAAGTGGAAGCCTTATCAATACCATTAACAGTTGATTGACATATTTTGTATGTTATAAGTATTATATACTGCTTCCTTAAAATAAAGTAAGATAAGAGAAAATTATTAAGAAAATCATAAGGAAGAGAAGTTACATTTACAGCACTGTACTTATCAATACCGTAAGTTTACATCATCTATTTACAAGATGAATTGTATGTCAGTACCTACATCATTACTATTTTATATGATACAAGACACTAGACATAAAAAATGAAAAGATAACGTGAAAAAGAAATTCATATTTATTTACAAGTAAAACGATTCATGCACTGATAACAAAGAAGCAGCAATGTGATTGCTTCATGGTACAATAGCCTATACACTAATGAATAAATCACTATAAAAAATTTTGTGGCATTCAGTATTAGTCATACTCATAATACAGTATTAGAAACATGTTACATTTCTCTAAAAAAAAAAAACAAAAAACACTTACCTGTGACAATAGGCTGAGATGCAGTTTCTCTAGTTACAAGAGAAGCATACTGTATAGTAATGTCCTTCTTTGAAAGCAACATTATAAAACAGTAAGAAAACTAACACATTCTAGACTACAACCAATATATTTCAGCCTATAAATAGTTTAAATCAGACGGTAACTCTTCTAAAAATATATTCTATTAAGTCAGTAGATTTGTTTCTACTTTCTCAATGTGGAGATACCGGTCATATCGCTTTTGAAGTTACACATTTTTAAATAAAATTTAAAATATACCTGTCTTTTCTCCACCCAAGTTTTCATCTTCAACAAACCTGTTCACCTTTTGATTGAGACAAGATTGCTGGGGGGAAGGGTGGATTCTGGAGTCAGCAAAGTGCTTCTTTAGCATTTCCCTCAATGAACTCAGAGAAATTTTATGTCAAGTGTTAAAACAACACACCTGTGACTAACCTTTGTGCTTCTCAGCTGAAAACTACCTGTTCATGGTGATAAACAAGAGTAAAGGAGACAGATGTACATGCTTCTACAGCCTTTAAACTCTAATCTTGGGCCAATAAATGTTTCCTGGGCACCAAATTATATTGTTAAAAACAAACAAACAAAAAAAACCACTCAGTCAAATGTTTTCACTATTTTTTCTTTAGTATTTCTTGCTTTTTCAATCACTTTAGTATTTATTGATTACCTAGCATGCAGTTAGCAAGGTGCCATGGGGGTACCAATGAAGGTGGTACAAACACAGAGCTTACAGTCTTGAAGGGACTCACAATATATATATATATGAACCAGCTAGTGAACAAGATGTATTATATACATCCGTGTGTTTGTCTCAATGTATGTAAACATATACAAATATATGCAGTACAAAAATACCTGCGTGCTAAGTGGTGTGGCGCAGATAATTAGAATGTAGGCAAGATGCGGTTTGGAAAGCTGAGTTTTTCTTTTTCTTTTGAAATAATTACAGACTCACAGGAAGTAGCAAAAATAGTACAAAGAGGTCCTACGTACCATTCCCCTGGCTTCCCCTAATGGTAACACTTGAGTATGATACCTGAATTGGCATACTGACATTGGGACAACCTACAGCCCTTTTCCAGATTTCACCAGTTTTACCTGCACACACCTCTGTGAAGCTGAGTTTTAATGAGTTCAACAGACAAACGGGGATGAGAAAAAACTAGAGATAAACACTTTGAGGGCAGTTACTTTGAAGAACCGTCCTCTTTCCTTGTTCTTCCAACTCTTATTAGACATCCCACATAATCCTTTGTAAATTACACACACAGCTTTCCTCACCAGGGGCCAGCTTCTTATCTCCTCTCCACAGGTGTTACCCAACCACTTACTCCAGTTCTCTTATTCCAGTCATCCAAACACAGGCATCTCCCTATAAGAAATCCTTTGTTTTCCGTAAGCTAGTTTGTAAATAAGTACTTTGGAACCCAGAACAGATTTTCTCATGGAAATAGATTATGGGTTCCCTGGCCTATGTCTGGCCTGTGTAACTCAAAATGTAACAACTAATCTCTATACAGAGCAGTACTGATCATTGCTGTACATGGTGGTAGTGGTGATGTTCTGGGAGTTAGGGAGGATTCTCTGCTGTCAGGTGAACTCCTATCTTAATAGGAGTTCTATTGCTACAAACTGCCACTGCATACGATTGGTAATATTAAAGAAAAAGCCTCTTTTTGATACTTTAGTTACACAAAGTAAAATCTTTCCTAATTCAAGTATTCACCTACTTAACCATCAGTTCTAGAAGAGATGACATAGGAAATATAAGACAGGGAGCTGTTGAGAACTCAGTGGAGAAACACTGCAAAGAGAGCTTCTTGAAGGAAATGCACCAGAATAATACAGTGTTTCTCTCTGAGAGGTGACCAGTGAGTCATTCTTCATATTCTGTTTCTCTTTCTTGCTCTCCCCCTCCCCACCCCACGACCTTTCTGAATACTCCAAATTCTCTGCAAGTCAATGATGAGTTGCATTATTTGCAATAATCATCTGCTTTTGTGGTTTTTGATTTTCATTATGCTATTACAACTTTGTAGAATATTTTCTGGAAATAGGATACTAATATCTGTGCAACATGTCTGGTTTTTCCCTATAGATAAGGTCATGCTGCCTTAAGCATACTAATGCCATAAAAAGCTAAAACACTTCAACTTGCTTATTCTTCATTCTTCTTAAAAAATGGGAATGCCTGAGTCCCATAAAATAGAGATACTTAGCAATTTGCATCTATTTCTTCATAACTTTAAGAGAGGATAATTTGGAGCAAAGATGATACTTTACTAAATAGGAAAGATAATAAAGTTCCTACTTCTGTTTAATTGGATTGTGTAAACATCTCTTGCATGCAGGACCATGTAAATGCTAGTTGATACAAAAATGAGAAAGAAGCAGTTCCAACCTTTACAGGGGATACAGTTTAGTCAAAACAAAACAAAAATTGATGAAAGTTTTTTTTTGTTTGTTTTGTTTTGTTGTCATTGCACCAGAGGAGGTCTTTAAAAATCAGAAATACTAAAGTGATTGTGAAGAGCCTCCTGGCTGAATGGAAGTGGAGTGTAGCGAGTATTGTGGGTGGCGTGAGAGGTAGGATGGACACTATATATAAACATGGACACTTCTGAGAATAAAAGAGGGTGTTACTAATATTTATGTTTGTGCGAGAGGCATAATCTTAGTCTATTTTAGCCCATCAGGGAATCATGATGCCCCTTGTTAAAAGACGGGATTTATAAGAATTTCTATGACTCTAGATAGTACAGAAGTGTACTAGTTTTCCAGGGCTGCCACACATGGATGGCTTAAACAATGGAAATTTTATTGTCTTGCAGTTCTGGAAGTTAGAAGTCCAAAATCAAGGTGTCTTCAGGGTTGCTTCCTTCTGAACGCTATAAGGGAAAGATCTGTTTCAGGCTTCTCTTCTTGGCTTGTAGAAGATTGTCTTTTTCTTGTATCTTCACACCATCTCCCCTCTATACATGTCTGTGTCCAAATATCCCCTTTTTGTAAGGACACCGATCATACTGTATTAGAATTCATCCTAATGATCTCGTTTACCTTGATGACCTCTGTAAAGACCCTATCTCCAGATAAGGCCACCTTCTAAAGTACTGAGGATTTGTACACCAATGTATCTTTGGGGCAGAGGGGACACAATTCAACTAATAATGGGAAGGATGGTAGAAACTTGACAAGAGCACCACACTAGAAGAGATGCTACATCTGGATAGTTAGTGGGCACTGTCTTCCTAGTATACATCATGATTAGGAGACAATCCTATTATAGGCTTTAATAAGTTAAGATCGGTGGGGGAGAATAAACAGAATGGAGGATCAGGAGAGAAATAGAGCCTTTTAGTTTGGGGAATTATTAGTGTTCCATGATTCCTCTTCCCAGGTGGGCAATAAAGACTGGACACTGGTGCCAGCTGACTAGAGCATGTGTAACTGTGGGATGCCACGTCTGGGAGGCGCCACAAATAGACTGCTCAATTTTTATCACATTGATTGATAATTCTCTGCTGTGAGACTTGACCTTCTTAACTTACGAAATTAAAGCTATTTTTCCCTTTTCCCATTCCCCCAGGGGTCTTTTGATTCATAGAATAATAAATAGGATGAATTCTGAACTCTGTGGTGGAAGGGTCTTGAATCGTTTCAAAGTGTTTATAGTGACAGTAGTTTTTGGTCATGTTCGTGAAACTGCATATAAAACTGATCACTTATACTTTCAAAATAGCATGCAGGCGAAAAGTTAGGAGAGGAAAATATATTTTGTTTGGCTTACGTATTAGTGGCTTATAGGACTGTTAGACCTTTACCTGCCTATAAGGTGCAATCTGTGCCTTTGTGTCATTACTGTGAAAGAGCAATAGGAAACTTCATCCACTATGATGACATGTAAATTCCATGCTGAAATTCACATAAGATTGTTTTTATTCGTATGTTGTTGTGCTTTTTTCATTTATCGTGATCTTTGTAAGTATAGATAAAATAGTGGTACACACATTTTCTAGGCAAAGAAGAAATTGGCATAACTTGTGTGTGTTCAGTTAAACAGCTGTAGCCAAAACAAAATTATCCTAGACTATGTGGTTAAGAAGTACCAGGTTAGCCAATGTAATACATGAATCATAAAACATTTTTTAAAAAATAGCATTGATACTTAACTTGTGGGCTCAAAAGGCCTGGGAAATGAGTGAAATGCATGTTTTACTAAATCAGGAAAAATAAATGATCAGAAAAAGTGTAATATGGAAATTTCAGGTACACTAGTCCTATCAGGCATTCCAAGATATATAGGATTTGCATTTTACATTAATTTGAAAAATTATTTTAAAAATAACGTCATGTTACAGAATACTTGGAAAAATGAAAAGGAGCTATTTCTTTCTAATATTTTTCTATCTGGTTTTTGACAAAATTGTATTCATACAGTTCATACTAGCTCCTTTTTTGACTATAATCTTCATTGTTAGCACTTTTTAACAGTTTCATACTTGCTCATTTAATACTTTACTTAATTACTTCTCAAATAATAGACGAAGCAAATTCCTAATGCTTTATGTTATCTGTTTTTGATATGAATATCTCATGTAAATTTGTATCTTGTAAAAGCTTTTTGGGGGGCAGGAGTTCTAGATGTGATCTTTCTGGGTCATATGGTTAAGAGGCCTTTTATGAGGCATTTCGTTCTTAGGTCAGTAAGATAGTCTCCATTTTACCAGAGCCCAAGATGACAAAATAAATTTTGTGGTTGAATTTTATATCTAAACATACTGACCTTGTCTTTAAAAGTTTGAATTCTCATACCTTCAAGGATATTACAGAAGTTCTTGGGCATCTTTATCATCAAGTCAATCAGATACAATTTGTTTAGAGAAAGATATGATCAAAGATCTCATCAGCCCCGGAAGCATGCAGATTCTTTTGCTGTACAAACATGCTACTGCACTGAGAGTTGGTTGGGAAAAAAACAGGCCTCTGCTCAGGGTTTATAAATAGTTTCACCAAAGTAATGTTTAAAAAAATTAAATCATAACAAAATAAAACCTCACTAGTAAATGGAAGTTGAGATTATTTTGGATAGGAACTCTGATGGGATGGAAACACCATGGGCTCTGGTGTCAGACAAACTGTCTTCATAATTGCAGCTCTGCCACATATTCAGTCTATGACTCTGGATAGGTTTTGACTTCAAAAACTCAGTCATTGTATAAAATGGTGGTTAATAATGTATAAAATAAAAGTAAGGTATATATCAAAGTGTTTAGCCCGTTGAGTGCCTACTTATTACTGATTAGTAGTAATTTCTTCCCTCCTTTATTCTTGGCACATGTTGAAAATGTAAAGAATGTTTCAGAAGGAATATTTAAAATATATAATTTAAAATACTTAAAAAGACTTTCACTTTAGTCCAAGAGATTCTATAAAAGCATTTTGCAACTTTCTGTGAGGCTGTACTATACTCATTTAAAAGTAAAAAGTTTAGAAAAAGGAAAAAGACAGTGCTAGATAAATGAGTCAGATATGGAGGGCTCAATTAGTTGGTCCCTTCTGGTTAAATCATTTATTTTTTTCTGCTCTCAGTTTCTCACCTGAAATGGAAAAACACAATTCCTTAAGCTACTAAGAATACTTGTTCCAGGGATGAAGAATTGTGGTTCACCTTTTAGGGAAAACAGAATTGGGTGAATAGTGTTTCCTTTCAAGAAATTTAATCAAGAGAAAAGGACTAAGCGTTAACAGTTTCTTACTGTAGACATTTCTTGTCAAGTAAGTATATTCTTAATTCTGATATATATGAGTGACAAAAACTAAATTCTGATTCAGTCATCCAACTACATTTGTAATGAATGCTCATTATGTTCAAGGTGTCTATAGAGAAAACAATAGACCTTTACAGCCACACACCTGTGTTCAAATCCTGGCTGGCTTCACACCTGACTAGCTGTGAGACTGGTGATACAATGAAGATTTCTGACCCTCACTGAAGCCTCTCAGAGATTTTGTGCAGGAAGAAAAAAAAATGAGGAAAACAATAAGGAAGGAAACTGAGTTATCTATCTAGGCACAACACGTTACCCCCAAATTTAGTGGCTTAAAATACCATTAGTTCATTATTTGTCATGATTCTGAGGGTTGGCTGGGCTCTCCAAGTGGTCTTTCTTCTAGGATGGTGGTCTCAGGGCAGTATTTCAGTAGGGTGAAGGCCAAAGCTTCAGGGTTGCTGGAGGCCTAAGCTCAGGAACTTAAACCATGTCACTTTGGCCACATTTTACTGCCACAAATCTAGCTCAGATTCGTGGTGTGGAGGAGAGACAGGCCTGTGTGTGGGAGGGCTATTGCAAAATCACCTTGCAAAGAGGTATGCTGCTGGGAAGAGAGGAGTCTATGATCAGTAAATCAGCTATAGTATCAGCTGTGTTTGTTTTCAAGAAGCCTGCAAACGGTGGTATCTAGCCATGTGCCTGCCCTTTTGTTTCAGGTGCTCAATCTTCATACTCCTCCTTTCTTCCCTTCAAGAATCATGCAAAGTTGAATGTGAAGACACAGTTCTAAAGGAGCCTAGGCACCGGTGTCGGTGTTTGTAATACACACTTTCTAACAGCACCCACAGCTGCCCGATGCCACCAGCGTGGGCTTGTGTAACAATCTTGTGTGATAAGACCCCCAGTTAAACTTGAATTTCAGATAAGCAACCAATAGTTTTTTAGTATACGTATGTCTTCTCCTGTTAACAGTTCAGCATATATTCTTCTAGGACTTTCCTGTCAATATTCCAACATATGCATATAAATTTAAAAAGTAGAATTGTATTTACTTTTTTTTTGCAAACAATTTTCCATTGGTGAATATTTATTCTAAACAATGTTTAGATCATGCTTTTTTTAAACATTTTTATTAAGTTATAGTCATTTTACAATGTTGTGCCAAATCGGTGTAGAGCACAATTTTTCAGTTATATGTGAACATACATATATTCATTGTCACATTTTTTTTCGCTGTGAGCTACCACAAGATCTTGTATATATTTCCCTGTGCTATACAGTATAATCTTGTTTATCTAGTCTACATATGCCTGTCAGTATCTACAAATTTTGAACTCCCAATCTATCCCTTCCCACCCTCCTCCCCCTTGGCAACCACAAGTTTGTATTCTGTGTCTATGAGTCTGTTTCTGTTTTGTATTTATGTTCTTTCTTTCTTTTTTTTTTTAGATTCCACATGTGAGGGATCTCATGGTATTTTTCTTTCTCTTTCTGGCTTACTTCACTTAGAATGACATTCTCCAGGGACATCCATGTTGCTGCAAATGGCGTTATGTTGTCGTTTTTTATGGCTGAAGAATTGTATTTACTTTCACTAGTTGCTGTTTCCCCTTTCCATATCTGTACATTTAGATCACATTCTTTTAAAAGCTGCCTGGTATTTCATGGTATGGACGCTCCACATGTTTATTTCTAAAGATCCTTTGATGGCTGTTTGGATTATTGGCACTCTTTCTTCATTACAAAGGATACTACTTTGTATATCTTTATACACATATCTCAGTGCATTTCTGAAGTATGAGGGCTAGAATTGTGATGGAGAAGGATATGCCTAGAATCCAGATCTCTAGAATGCCTTCAAAAAGGATATCATTTTAAACTCTTACCAAAAGTGTTTGGGGGGTTCTATTTCTCCCCTTGCTAACTATGAAAATTTTAATCTTTGCTTTTGTGACAGAATAAATAATCCACTTTCATAGCAGAGAAACAAATTGGGAGCATTCTCCCATAGAAGCACTGAAGAAGAGAAATATTTATTCAGTAGGCATAAGAAAATATATTGCTACCTTTCAAAAGGAAACTTGATTTGTAGCAGTTTAGGAGAATGAATGGTTGGGATTCAAACTCAGCACCTTGGGTCTGAATGAGAAGGTCTGAAAACAGAAACAGTTATGCAGGAATGGACTGGAGGGCTGAATTTCATCCCTCATTACTGGCAGTACACCTTTATCTCAGATTAATAACTCATACCTTTAAACTTCTCCCACTTGTGGAATGCCCTTTGGGTTTATTATAGTTTCCATTATCTTGGTAAGAATGCAACTGCATTTATTTTGTTTCCTTTATGCTTTTGAAAGGAAAGTGGTGGGGATCTAAAGGGAAAACCACAGACCAGAGATGATAATATACCATAATGCAGTGGGCAAGAGTTTCTCATGGTGCTTTCTTCTTGGTGCAAATAAACAGAGCTACTTATTTCTCATTTTTTTTTTTTCTTTTCTGGGCTGTCCAGAGGGGCTGAGAAGTATTACTGTTCAAATTCCCCAACAACCCTCAGCCCTATCTAAATAAAGGAATCGGAACCAAAACCAAATCCAAGCATGAAACAATTTTCTTTAGGAGAAGAATACATATATTAGAAACTACTTTTTAGGGGGAGGGTACAGCTCAAGTGGTAAAGCACTTGCTTAGCATGTATGAGGTCCTGGGTTCAATCCCCCGTACCTCCTCTAAAAATAAATAAACCTAGTTACCTCCCCCCACCAAAATAAAATAATTAAATAATAAATAAAACAGAAAGCTTTTTTTTTTTTTAAAAAAAAAAAGAAACTTAAAAAGAAGAAAGAAACTACTTCTTATGGCCTCCAATAACTGGGACTCAGTAAGATCTTCACATATTAAAAAAAAATGTTAAACCCATTTTTCTGTGCGGAAAAATCAGCTGTTCCTCTCCACTTTGAAGTCATTAGGTTGACTTTAAAAGTTGGGGTAGTATGTTAAAACCATGTTAGATCCGGAATAAAACATTTATAATGTCCAGGGTAAAAAGGGAGGTCTGACCAAGAAGAAAACATAGGAGAAGTGAATGGGAAGAGGAAGAAAGGGATTAGGGAGGACAACGAAAGAGAAAATAAAAGTTGTTTACGTTGAGTGTTACCAATGGTGCACCAGGTACTGTTTCACTTTTGACTGTTTCGCCTCCCTACAAACTCCTTGCAGACTGGACAATGTCTTATTCATCTTTGTTTCCCCAGTGCCCAGCAGGATGCCTGACAAACAGTCTGTGTTCAGGAAATATTTGTTGGGCTGGATTAAGCCACACTAGACTACTAATGAACACCCTAAAATTTAAATTTCATAGCTAGCCTCTTGGCATAGGTGTATTTGTGACCAGAAGACTTTTATAGACAAGCATTTAAGTTGACAGAGGTGCTTATGAAAGATACAGATTCCTGCCCACCCAGCCTAGAAATTCTGATACAGATGGTCTGGGTGGGGCCTGGGAATCTGCACTTTCAACAAATGCCTCAGGTGTTTCTGATACAGCTTGGGAACCAAAGGCAGCGTGTAAACCAGCACACCAGATGCCTTAAGCCCTGGAATCGCCCTCTTATTTTAGACTCTCTGTCCTGAGGCTTGATCTGAAAAGAATATGTGATCATCCTAACATGTAAACTTACCAAAGAGATTAAACTAGAAGATGGTTGATTACAGTGTACCAACACTCGTAAGAATTTTGAGTTCCAAATATCTATCCTTCTTGGTGGGTCTGCAGATTTCTGAAAGCTCCCGGTCTCTTGTGCTGTGACAGACCTAACAGGGAAGATGTATGGAGAAACACCAATCAAGAGGTGCTTACTTGCTTTACAGGGAGCTGCTGAACCTGTTAATTGCTCACAGATCATGACGTTTTGAAGGAACTGGGTCAAGGAGAAGGAGATTATATGTGTTAATAGAAAAACAACAAAATGTTAATATACGTATGATATGTTCAAGTTTTTTAACAAAGAAAAATTAAAACCACATTGAGAAATGAGGGAAAAAACGGTGTTCACAGTGTGAGCTCACTGGGCAGAAATTCAGAATGGACTACAAGGTGAGCTTAATTTGCAGCCAGTTAGGGATGAATGGTTAGCATTGTTAATGACAACACCTGTAATAAGTGAGCATGATCTCTGCCAACATACTAGGATTCAATCATAGTAACTGACCACAGCCACTAATTAATCAAGACAGCGTAGCCAGAGAAACCCACAGAAATCACAAAGCTTTTGATTGTATTTTATGGATTTCAGTGTAGCCTCTGAGGAAAGGGAATTTATTCGCTATGGTTCCCACTGTATAGATAAATAAACCCAGGCCCAGAGGGGTCATCTAACACCCGTAAATCCCGGATAGTATATCTCCAGTGTCCTCCCCGCACCACACTGACTCAACAAGAACAATTCAGTAAAATGTCTGTGATGATGATGAACATCTCATTTGACCCTCCCTATACTCTGATCCAGGTAAGGTCGGCATCACCTCCTTTCTACACTGGAGTTACTTGTGGCCAAAAGGTACTGTGACAAATCTATAGGGCTGTAAAATGCAGCATGTGGAGGTGGAGCCCACATCTGACTCCACAAGTCAGAAGCTCAGATAAGGCTTTGGTAGCAGGACCTGCAGGTCCAAGATGGGAGCCCGATCTGTGGAGCGATTACAGGTATGCTGGGCTGCCAGCCGGCGGGGCAAAGAGCCTTAGGCCATTTACCAGATCTGAGCCCAGGGCCCTGGGTGGCTGTGGGTGGGGCCAGCCACAGGATATCTAACTGGGATCTAGAATAGCTAGGACTTACGAAATACCTTCTCTCAAGTCCTCTGATCTCCACCCAGAGCTGATTACCATAACCGAGGGTTCGGTTAGGACACTTATTTAAGGGCATGCCCCACAGCCCCCGTTCCTGGAGCTGGAATGGGGCCAACGCGGAGGTGGTATCAGAGGAGAAACCTAACGGAGTTGGGGTTCAGCTTAGGGCGGTGGGGACCCGTCCCGGGAGAGGAGGCAGCTCTCTGGTTCCGCTCCGGGCCGGCTGCACAGGAGACCGGACGTGGCGTGAGTCGGGAGCTGGGAGGAGAGAAGGCTCAGTTCGTAGCGGAGGGGCACGTCTGGCCTGCCGGGACCTGGACGAGCCGGCCGTCGCGGTTCCGGGAGGCAGCGGGAGAAGTGCCCAGGCTGCTGTCTGCGCCCCAGCGCGTCCCGGCGCGCGGCGCCCCGGAGTCCCGGAGCGATGAGAGTGCAGGTCAAGGTAAATGCCAGGCGCCCACCCTCCCCTCCATCCTTCACCTCGCGCGGCCCGGACTTGGCGTCCCGCGCGCGGGTACCTCTCGACTGCTTGCGCGAAGCGCAACAGGAAATTCTGGGGATTAGGAGAGGGAGGGCGCCCCGGGCTGCTGGGGATGCTTGGGAAAGAAGGGAACTTGGGGGAGTTAGGGAGAGGACTCGAGACTCCGGTCGTGCCTTGATCTCTTGTAGGGAGGCCAAATCTCAAACAGGCTACACACGATGTGTGACTAGTACCATTTATTGTGCACATTTCTTGCATTTTGGGAATGTGTCAGTACTTTTTTTTTGGAGCCAGATCACCTGAATTAGCATCCCAGCTCCACCACTAGCTATGATCTTAAGCAAGTTACTGAACTATGCTTCGGCTTCCTCATCTGGGAAATGGGATAATATTTATAATTTGAAAACTAAATGAGATGCTGTATATGCAATGAACTTAGAATAATGGCGAACATATTTAGCGGACTGCAAGAATTTGATTGTTATTATTTTATCCAGGCAATAATCCTGTGAGATCCAAGTATAACCGTTCACCCTCTCCCACCTCACTGGTTTACAAGCGAGGAAAATGAATCTAAGGGAGAAAAACAGAATTAGGGTTGGAACCCAGGCGAGTGCTTTAAATCGCTAGAAATATGGATACCAATCACAGGATTTTGATCATTTCTTCTTAGGGAGAATGTGGTTCATTCTTAACAACCGAAGTGGGAACTGAATCCTTCGATTTCTTTTTCTCTGCCTACAAATTCTGATGTTTCATTTTTTATCTGCTTGGATTCTCCCATGACTGGTAAAGCAATAGATATTCTAGCTTGATGACACCTGAGTTTGGCTATAAGAATCTGGCTGTTTCTTGGGTATCGCCCTCCCCCAACTCTGGAGTGGGGTTGGGGCTGTGAATCATTTGAGATGGGACTCTTTCCTGGGGCCAAAAGTGGGGACTAGTACCCTTAGATAGTATTAAACTTGCTTTGCTAGACAAGGGTGTGAATAACAGTTTGAGTTGATTGTAACCCCGAGGCGAGGGGAAAGACCCAGACAGCATATTGGGGATTTGCTGCAAATTTTGGTCTTATCTTTCCCATTTACAATTCTCTATCATAGCTAAAAATTTTTTGCAGGACATCATGCCAAAACCATCAAGCATTTGGTAAATACTGGATCTGAAATATGTCTTGTCTCTTTTTCTTTCTCCCCGGGTTCTTAATCTTGGGTTTTCAGTATAGTTTGGAAAGCCCAGCCACTTTCAGAGTGACACTCCTTATCAAACTTCTGGTAGAATTATCCAGTGTTGGACCCCAAAGTGGCCATCCTACCTATAACTCTGTTATTTCTTTATGTACCACAACAGCTATTTTCCTGTAAGAACAACAACAAGAAATTGTTAGGTAAGGTATTCTGATGTGGGTCTCAGTTGTGTTTTTTTATTTTTTTCCTTCATGATTTTATTGAAGTTGTATATATACATAGTTCAGGGGCAAATAATTCCATAAGGTTTATTACAAAAAAACAGCAGAACCTCCATTTCCTTCTTTTCAGAAAGAGCAATCATATTCATCTCTTTAGTTAGTTGATACTTACTCATGTCTGTAAACAATGTTTATATTGCTCCTTCTTGATTTCTCAGATTTAGTCATCATACACTGCCTTTCCAGCCTGGGATATGAGGATTGAGCTTTCTTTTGTGTTCCTCCCCCTACAGCTCACATGCATCTTTCCTGTTCCTTCCATCTGTCTTCAGAATACAGTTATCTTATAATTTTTAGTTAGGTCAGTATGTAGTTTGGTCTACATTAGTATGCCTTCCTATCCACTGTTAAGAGCTGAATTATGTAGTACATGATTCCTTTCCCTTTATTTTGTTTTCCTCTAGAGCTGTCTTTCTGTGTATGTTTACAGAATTTTCTATAGAGTTTTCACTAATTTATCCACAAGTTCTTTGCCAGTTGTCTAAATCTTCTCTCAAGATCTTCTATTGCAACATCTATTCCAGTCAATTTTATGTTGTGGGTTACAGCTTTTTGACCTGATTGGCCCATCCAGCCTGGTTGCCCTTGATGTTGGATGCACAGCTGTAACATTGGGTTCTCTCTTCACATCAGCTTGGGGATTCCTTTTGCCTCCCTCTCTTATCCTGGTTCCTGTTTCCTCTATCCTGTGTCTTCTTTTTTGATTTTTTTCCCCATCATTTTAGTGGAGCACATTCTTCAGTAGCTCTCTGAGAAAGGTTTCATGTACTATACATTGAATCAATGTATTTTTATGACAAATTAGCCTTTCAGATTTTTTTCCTTAAAAAAGTTCTGCTAACAATACAGAAGTAATGTCTTCTGGTAAATAATCCAAACACTACACATAGAAATTCAAACAAAGTTCCCTTTCTGCCCTTTGTCCTCATCCCCTTCCAATCCAGAGGTCATCAAACTGTTGGATTTGGAGCATATTATTCAGGTATATTATTATATACATATGTATTTATTGTTTTGACTTGTGCATTTGTTTTTACATATAGTGAATTATACTGTTCATTGATATGTAACGTGATTCCTTTGAAAATAGTTACTGGAGATCTTTCCATGTCAATACATATTGGTGGTTTCTTGAATAGTATGTTCAAGAAACATACTATTTCTGGAGCTGGAGCAATCAAAATCAAGCACATAGCATATCTTGCTACCATTGTGCTTTTCTCTTCGTGAGCAATCACTCTTCTAGACTCATTCAGCCAACAAATATTACTGAATGTCAACTATATGCTAAGCCCTTTTCCAGAACCTGGGAATATACAGTGAACAAAAGTTTCGTTTTTGAGGTAAAGTGGGATGGTGAGATAGTCTGCAGTGATGGAATTGAGCTCAGCTCCAGCTTTAGTTAGCTTGGTTAGCTTGTTTTTCCTCTCTTGGAGTCCAAACCTCATTCAATCAAGCCCCACCACCACCACCCTCTCCCCCACCTCTCTCTCTGTATAAAATCATGACCATTACAAATTGAATTCCGTAACTTGTACGCCACCAGAGCAACAGAACCATACCCCTGAGATATAGAACTAGATATTCTGAATGGATAAACAAAATGTGATATACACATATAATAGAATATCATGCAGCCTTAAAAAGGAAGGAAATCCTGTCACATGCTACATCATGGATGAACCTGGAGGACATTACGCTAAATGAAGTAACTAGTCACAAAAAGACAGATGTTGTATGATTCCGTTTATATGAGGTGTCTAAAGCAGTTCAGTGCATAAAAAGAAAAAGTAGAATGATGGTTGCCAGAGGCTGGGCAGACAGGGAAGTGGGGAGTTGTTTAATGAGTGTACATTTTCAGTTTTGCAAGATGGAAAAGTTCTGGAGATTGGTTGCACACATCTCTAAATATAGTTAATAATACTAACCTGCACACTAAAAAATGGCAAAGATGGTATATTCTATGTTATGTATATTTTACCACAATGAAAAAAAAGATTTTCACACCATTGTGGGTTTTGTCCTATACTTGGAATTCCGTGATTGAACCTGCTGTCAGCTAGGTTCACCTTTTGCATGGAATCATAGCTTTTCTAGGGCGTGGGGAGCAGGTAGCAATGGACTTCCCTGAAATCTTTCTTCTGATGGACTTGGCACTGAAACCTTTAGCATGTCCCCTTGTTGGGGGCAGCCCAGTGCTGCTTTTCCTTTCTCTCCACCACTGTTGCTATTTCTGTATCTATGGGGAAAATGTTTCTCAGTTGCTTATAGCACAGATAAACTTTGAGACTATTTCATTTACACAATTAAAACCAGTGGAAGTAGTCATTTTGTTTGCCTTAGAGGCTGCATTTTTTTTCTCAGGTTTGTAAGCATGTGCCTCTGCAAGAACCTCCTGGTTCCATTTTGTTGGGAAAAGAAGACTTTTATTCCATAGCACAGACAGGTGCCTTCCCTGACCCTGATTTTCCTGCATTTTCCTAGCTGGTATTTGCTTCCAGTCCTGGCTTCATGTGGAATGATCCTCTGCTGTTTGCCGGCTCTGGATCTTGAAGCACTCCAAGATCAGATAAGGGTCAGGTAATCCTGGGCTTGCAGCTGTGCTCTGTGTTTTGATTGGAGAGATTCACCTGGTGGATTGAGTTGTTCTTTATTCTTCCACCTCTCCCTAAACCATGTGTGGCCATCATACAGAATTTTCTTCTAGGCAGACTCAAAGCCCAGTGGGATGACTGACTATGGGCAACCAAAGTTCTCTCCTTACTTTACCAATTGTGGGCTCGGAGCTTCCTGTAATGTAAATGCTGATTTTTGACATGAGCAAACCACCTGGTTCAAGGATGGAACCATCCCTGTCTGTCGGAAACTTGTGGGAACTTGTGCTTCCTGTAGCAGGTGTGCTGGTGACCTTGGAGAAAACACGCTGTTAGGATTCTTTCCCTGTCTTGAGTGTGAGTTTAACATTATCTTCCTTGGTATAGGGGTGTGTTTGGATATGGGTCAGGAAGACTGACTCACTTGCCCATACAAACCAAAGAGATTTAGGTCTAGGCAAAATTTGCTCATGATTAGAAGATCATAGAGCCTGAAAATCACATGTCATTTTGGAAAGTCCAGCAAATTCTTTCCTTTCTCACTGATTTCCCTCAGTTGCTGTGGAAGAAGGAACAGGATATGGTAACTGAAGTCTCTCTAGAAATATCAGCAGGGAGGCCAAAAGAGTAATGAAAGGAACCAAAAGTCAGAAAAAATAGTTTTACTTCTGACTGCACACCATCCTGGCCCCAGGCAAGTCAGCTCAGTTTCCTTATCTGTAAAGCAAATGGCCACCATTTGCCGCCCAGCCAGTTCTTTCTAAGGGCTGTGAATGTGCTTTGAGTTAGAGATTCCTTTGAGAATCTGATGAAAGCAATAGATAAGCAACTCAAAGACTCAAACTAGAGTGGAAACCTGACCTGCTGTTCACTCTGGCTTACTGGTTAGCGTAAACTCTGTCTAAAAAATGGCTGCCCTTGGGGTGGGGATGGTTCACCGGTAGAGCACATGCTTAGCAAGCATGAGGTACTGGGTTCAATCATCAGTACCTCCATTAAACAAAACAAAAAAACCCAAAAAACAAAAAACGATTGCCTACCCTTCCACCCTTGGCCACAGCAGACTATTGACAGGTTAGAATGCAAGCTTAGTATTGCCAGATTCTGTTTTTTTGTTTGTTTTTTGTTGTCCCATTGTGTTTTACTTTGTTTTTAACTTTCCTTGTTAAAGAAAATTCAGGTGTAAAGATTCTTTCTTGAATATGAAACCTCTGAGTTTTTACATTTTATTAGTTGCATCAAAGATTTTTGAAAACACTTGATGGGCAGAACAAAATGCATTTGTGGCCTGCTTTCTGCCTGTGGGCAGAAATATATGTGTATTTTGTGTTTCCCTGTGGGTAAACCCAAATTATTTGTGGATTTATATATGGATTTTTCTCTTTCTTTCTGCCTGTACTACTACTCCTTTAAATTTTTTTAAACAGATTTCTTGAGATATATTCATATATTATATAATTTACCCATTTAGAGTGTACAATTTAATGGCTTAATTTAGCTTATTCACAGAGTTTTGCATCCATCACCACAGTCAATTTTAGAACATATTCATCATCCCCCCTCACTCCTTGGCTGTCAATCCCTAGTTCCTCCATTCCCACCAGCCCTAGGCAACCACTGATGTAATTTCTGCCGCTGTAGATTTGCCTATTCTGGGCATTTTAAATAAACAGGTTTATACAACATGCATTCCTTTGTGACTGATTTCTTTCACTTAACATAATGTTTTCAAGGTTCATCCATGTTTTAACATGTGTCAGTACTTCACTTCTTTGCATGGCTGAGTAATATTCCATCGTGTGGATATATCACATTTTATTTGTCCATTCATCAGTTGATGGATTTTTTGTTGTTTTTGCTGTTTCTGTCCATTGTAAATAATATTGCATGAACATTTGTGTTCACGTTTTTGTGTAGACGTATGTTTTCATTTCTCTTGGGTAGGTACGTGGACGTGGATGTGCTGCATCATGTGGTAATTCTATGTTTAGGCTTTTGAGGGACTGCCACCCTTTTCTGCAGCAGCTGCACCACTTGACATTCCCACCAGCAAACTATGAGAGTTCCAATTTCTCCCCATCTTCCTCAACACTTTGTATTGTCTGACTTTTTTTTTATTATAACCATCCGAGTAGATGTAGCAAGGTATTTCATTGTGGTTTAGATTTGCATCTAAATGATTAATGACCAATGATATTGAGAATCTTCTCTTTGATTCACTGGCCACTTGTACACCTTTGGAGAACAGTGTATTGAGATCCTTTGTGTGGCACTTAGTTTTGATCCAGCTCTTGAGCTTTTCTCTTGAGAAATGCATATATTCACATCCACACAAAAGTTGTTATTCAATTTCTAGGGGCTCATGACCCTCCTGATATCTGTGCGTCTAAGGATACCCACAGAGGACATGCTATATAGCGGAGATTTTTCTGGGCACTTCATATTCTTGATCTCACTTGTTATTATCTACTAAGGATCTCACAGGATTTGTGTGAGGATTAGATATTCAGGAAGGTAATTTGTAAACCCTACAATACTGTTCAGCTTCAGGGACTGGTACAGGTGCAAGTTCTGCAGGTAAATGGTGGTGAAACGAAGTTGTTAAGGGCATGAACTTGAATCTGACTGCCAGTGTTTGAATCCTAGTGTCATGTTTATGAGTTATTGTGTTCTTGGGCAAATTACTCAACCTCTCTGACTCAGTGTCCTCATTTGTAAAATGGAGGTAATAACTTCACCTGCTTCCCACATGCTCTTGGGCAGAGTTCATATAAACAAAGTGCTTTGTATTGTGCAGGTGGGTAAATAGAAAATGCTGAATAAATTGTTTAACTGCTCCTGTGGACTGAATGTTTGTGTCCCCTCAAGGTTCACATGTTGAAGACTCAATCTATAATGTGATGGTAGTGGGACCTTTGGGAGGTGGTTAGGTCTTGAGAGCGGAGCCATCATGAATGAGATTAGTGCCCTTATAAGAAGAGACACAAGCGAGATGAACACTCTCTCTGCCACTTGAAGATGCAGTGAGAAGGTGACTACTATAAACTGGGAAGAGGATTCTCACCAGAATTGCACAATGCAGGCATCTTGATCTTGGATTTCTGGCCTCCAGAACGTTGAGAAATAAATGTTTGTGATGTAAGCCACCCAGCCAATGGCACTCTGTTCCTGTAGTACAGGACAACTGACTACGATACCTGCTACTTATATTATCTTACAGAACAAAATGCGTTATTAGCTTTTAGTGGAGCAGGCTGGTCTTTGAATATGAAAACATCTCTCTTCTTTTGGAAGGAAATAGATGTACTCCATTGATCTTTTAAAGAGCCAAGAGGTTTTTGTAGCTTGAATCTTGCAATCTTGGGAAAGAGACTTTTCCTCTCAGAAGGATTTAAGTCCACAGGGTACTTTATACAGATCTTTGGCCTGGATCAGTTAATCCTCTCACTTTTGTCACTACTGTTAGTGTCTGCTTTAAAGTGATTTAAAGCACAAAACAAAAACCCCAATCTTTGTCCTTATCTGGCCTAGAGAAACTCAGGTTCCAAGCAGGCAGTTTTGCTCTGTGATCAGGTCAAGCGAGTAGATATTGTTGGATTAAAACAAAGAGGGTCCAAAGTCTTAAGACTTAAACTCTTTATAATATTAGCTGGAGTCTTTAGGACAGTCTTAAGAAAGGCAAACTGGAAGGGAGTCAGAGGATTGGCCCAGACTTTACAGACTGGATCTTTGTTCTTGGGTAGAATAAAGAGGCAAACCACTCAGGCTCATGTTGTGGTCTCAAGCCACTTACAGCCACTGCCTTTAAAAGGGTAACCACATTTTGAGAAATAACTGTTATAGTGGAGATATTTCAGACAGAAAGTGCATCTTGCTGGCTAGTATTTGGGGTTAGCAAATACTGACTGTAAAAAGCAGGGTGACAGATGAAGGACTAGGATCCATTACCCAGAGGGAGTCATCTGAGGTCCTTCTCTGTCGAGTCTTCCTGATGTCAGAGTCTGTCATTTCAGTTTAACTGAAGGGAGAGCTCTGTAAGGTTCAGGCCAAGGGAGAGTGTCTGAGAATTACTAGAGTCCCAATATTTTGTCAGTTTTGTTCCCTTATCCACAGACAATGATTTGGATATGTGTGTGGTCTCAGTTTTGCTAAAGAAAAAAGTTTTATGACATTTGTTAAAGATGGCAAGGAAAACTATTCAAGAAAAAGTGTGTGCAATGGGGGTTTTTTTGCAGTAGGGACGAGAGATCAGCCTCAACTCTGAATACAAGGGAAGTGGAGGTTTATAGCCAAGGAGCAGGATGGGGTCAGTGGATGGAAAAGGGTCAAGAGGAAATATCAGGGCCAGGGGGATTCCTGCTGGACCAACTCAACAGGATTCTTGCTGAAGGTGGGCCAAATTGATCAGATACCAAGTGTGGGAGATTTTGCTAAACTAACTCAGTAGGATTCTTGCTACAAATGGACTAAGTGGGTCAAGGGCAGAGCTCAAATTGGGGGCCTAGTTAGAAACAGCCTGACTCAAGTCTGGTCAGGGAAGAAATTCTTCCTCAGTTTGCAACTAGAGGTGACTACGGCAGAATATTCTTCTTTATAATACAATCACAAAACACATGAACATTTGAGTGACACTTTTTTTTTTTAAAGAAAAGCTGGTTTTCTTTTGTGTAATCCTTCTTTTAGAATTGCCTCTTCGGGTCATTTCAAGGACTCTTCCTTATGGATAGAATGTATTTCTTCTCATCATATGATAGCAGAAGAAATTAAATACTGAAGAAATGTCTAAATAATCAAAACCCAGCAAAAACAGAAACCTATTATGTGTTTTGGCTTCTCAATGACTTACAGAAAGGCATTGTGTAATAGCTATGTTCCCCTTTTCTTACTGAATTGCATTGAAGGACAGTCCGTCTCTAAACAACAGCACTGGAACTTTGAAAATCAAGTGTAACAGCCAGAAACCAGAAGTTGGGAAATTTTTTTCTAGCAAATGATATTTCATATCTGCCAACCTCTGTTGCTCACAGAATTCTTGGTATCCCACTGACAGACTTCTGATTCTCAACTTCCTGGACCACCCTCATTCCATTAAAACATCTTTTTCCTCCTAGAATTTCAGGGGAATTGTTTATTCTGGATGTGATTTTTTTTTGTTTCCTGAGGGGAGGGAAAAAAAAAACCAACCTGATTTGACCCCTACCATAAATCTTTCAGCTTAAATTAAGATAAAAATCTTCAAGTTTGGTCACCTCAAAATCCTTTTAGAAGGAAGTTGAGTATTAATAATTTAAAAATCCTGTACTTCCCTAAAGCAATTAAAATACTCAGTGTACTCTCTAATGTTTGAAAGTTGTTAGTGATTTATGCTTTTTGCTTATAAATTGATACAACGTCTGTGAAGGGCAGTGTGGAAATAATCTGAATTAACATAGACATTTCACTTGTACTTTTTTATCCTACAGATGTACATGCACATGAAAGCTATGCTATATGTACTTTTGGATACATAAATTATGAGACTTCTGTACAAAGGAATACTGGTCAGCCCCCAAGAGAATGAAGCAACTCCATGTGTACAAATGTATATGATATTCAAGTATTAATAAGTGAAGAAAAAGCAAGATGTAGAATGTTGTATATGTCTCTATCTATGTCAAATTTTTTGGTATATGCTTTCAAACGCACAGAATATCTTTGGAAGTATACACAACGAACTGTAATAGAGGTTCCTTTGTGGGAAGGAAACTAACGGCTGGAGTGCAGGGCTGGGAGGGAGATTTAATTTTATGCTGTATCATCTTTTGTACCTTGTAGATTTTATACCATTTGCAAAATTACCTGTTAAAGTTGCTGGGGCCCAACTTACTTGTTCTATGAATGATAGAGTGAAGGCTTAGAGTACAAGAACCAAGAGCAGCATTTTAACAGTTACATTATAGCAAATCTCTTCTGATTGGTTTTTGCAGTGTGGCAATGAGGCACACAGTTGTAAAGAGTTTACCTGAAGTGATTATAATTAATTTTTTTTTAATGGAAGTGGACTGCTTATTTCTAAGTGCAGCTAAAGGAATGCTCATGAAAATTTCCAGCTGGATAGTTAAACAGCTGGAAATTATTTAAACAACCCCTGGGGTCAGTTACCTAGGAGGAACAGGATTTCTCCAGTTTGCTGACAGAGATTTCTTAGAGACTAGAGAAGAAAACACATTTACCTTGTTCTTGCTCCCCAGTTCCTTTCCTTTCATCATACCTTGCCCTGACTTTTCCAGTTCCCCAGTGACCCCCAATTACATTTACTCTTCACCCATACCCCAAATTCCTAGTTGCTCAGTCTAGTTGTCTGCAGACCCTCCTATTCTGGGGCACACTTTTTTTGGTGAGCATGTTAAGGACATTCCTGGAATACTGTGTGGCATTTTTCTCCGTAGGGTGACCTGTGGGCTACTTCTGGTGTTCCCCATCTATCTTAAGTTGGGAAGATCCTTCAGTGAGAGAGCATTTCATATGCTTTGTGATCTGTAGACTATCAACTGTACTTTGCTGATGTTGTATTGCGAAGAGCTGGTAATAAAAAGAAGCACTGTGCCTGCCCCTGTGTATCTCCTACATGCCTTTCTTTCTGGGTAAGAGGGGCAAAGGAGAACGCTGAGCTCTGCAGCCATCAGAGCTGAATGGCCTATGACTTTCAGCAGAGCACTGATGATAGGGTCTGGAGCAAGATAACAAAGGAGGAGAAGTTTGTCATCCACTCCTTGCCTTTATCAGAAGCGGAAGCATTTTCTTCAAGGCTGAGCCTTCCTCCTTGGCTTCTCGTACCATTTCTTTTCCTGCTGCCCAGGATTCGCTAAAGATATTTTTATTCTCTCTTGCATCTTCACCGTCTCTCTTTTATCTACATACAAGGTTCAAGCTTTCTTAACCTAAAATAAACCTTCTCTCAACTTTGCCTATTAAATTCCTTGTAAAACAGCGCTGGCTCTCCTATATAAAGTGGTATAATAATTGTATCCGGCACACAGTTGTGAATATTACTTTTGTGATAAAACATAAAACATTTGTTTAGCACAGCCCTTGGCGTATATGAAGTTCTTACTTAATGCTGGCTTTTGCTTTAGATTGTTGATCTGGTGTCAGTTGTTTTTCTTTCTTTCTCCCAAGGATATTTTACACTAGCTGCCTCCTCTGTTTCACAACCTATTTCCTGACTCTCTCTCAGTCTGTTCGTTTGTCATGGACAAAAATTGTCATTCTCCTCCTTTTCTTTTCAGTATTAAACACTTCTCTGTTTCTCTTTGAAACTTCCTACTTTTCGTAATAAAACAAACTCTTTTATTAAAGAGGGAAACTTTCTCCCTTCTCGGCTTCAGGTATCGTGTCACCATCCTGATGTGTAACTGTCTGTGTTTTACTCCATGAACTCTTCTACACTTTATTCCCCTTAGTTATTCCCAGAGGTTCCTGGCTCTTTTATCTTTTCTGTTCTCTGCTCAGTGACTTTGTGGCTTTTGCCGTACATTAACGTGATATATTCTGAATTCTCCTCCAGGCCAAAGTCTCTGCATTTCCAACCAGCATGGAATTTCATCACCCACCTTTCAAAGCCTTTCTTATCTTTCAAGGACTTTCCTAAGTTCTGTGTCCTCCACGAAGACTTCCCAGATATCGGCAGACAGAAGGGATGTCTCCTTCCAAGGAGTTCCCACAGCCTGCTCTTGTGCCATATTCGGTATCTTTTTGTAAACATAGGTTCTTCTCCTTTGGTGTTGGTCTTTGGGACACAGGTTTATTATTTATTTTTATCAGAATAATATGCTATGCCCATCAAAGTATTTTTTAATGAGTGAATAAGCTATTACTCTCCAGAGGTATCAATATTTTAAAGGAAGAGTAGGTAAACTGATAGAATATATGCTGTCTGTGGGTTCTGAAGGGTTGATTCCCCACTTGCTTCAGTGACATCTTTGGGAGGAAAGACGTAGGTACCAAAGTCAGCTGTAAGGTTAAAAATGAGTGCAATCAAAGTTTTCCTTCAAAAGTCCCTTAGATCCCTCAGAAAGACTGGCATGTGAAGATTTGTTCTCTAATTGCTTTTTCTCTATGTTGCAACTTCCTTCAGTTGGGCACCAGATTTTAAATAGGGGATGTGGAAATACTGCTGTGCACTCACTGAGATGAGATGCACAGACCAAGACATGCATGCGGGACCTGAGACCAACCAGGAAACAGCAGATCCTGTCTCTCACTCACATGCAGTCACTTTTGGGCAGTGGTTTTCTGTGTGTGGTACAGGGACTCCTAGGGATCTTTGAGACCCTTTCAAAGGTCCTCAAAATAAAAATTATTTCTCATAGTGATACTAAGACATTATTTTCCTTTTTTACTCATTCTCTCATGAGCATACAGTGAAGTTTTCCTGCAGTTACTGGACAAGTTCACAATATCTAAAAAGGCTATTAAAATACTATTTCCTTTTTCCAACTACATGTCGATGTAAGGCCAATTCTTTTTAGATACTTCAACCAACATCACTTTGCAACAGATTGCAGAAGCAAATAAGAGAATCCAGCTGTCTTATCTAACAAAAATACAAGATAACACTCTTCTCATAAATCTTTTTAAAAGTATTTTTCATAAAGGTTTTATTATTTATGTTTACATGTAATAGGTTTACTATTATTATTTTAGAATGAACTAATGGATAAATAACTTTTAAAAGTCCCAGTTCTAATTTCTAATATGTAAATATTGGTAGTTATACTCTATAAATGAAAGCTTCCTGGAGGTCCTTGGTAAGTTTAATGAATATGAAGTGTCCCAACCCCCAAAAGTTTGAGAACTGCTGCTCTTGTGTATCATAGCTCCTGAATGTGGAACAGCATTGAAACTGCCCCCAGTTAAACATTTTATATCTTTCTTCCCACATTTTTTCCAGCCCTCCCTCATTCTTTTAGCAAAGATTTTGAATTTGTCCAAGTTAAAAATGTGATCTCTGTCTCCACTGAATTTGAAGAAGCATAACCCTGTTGCCAACTCTTTCTGCTGTGCTACACTGAGAAAATGAAACAAGTAATCTTCATGGTATATGTAAACCTTAGTATGAATGACATAAGTGAAATTGCCTTTAACCTGTAGTTCCTAACAAAGGCTTTATTGTCTCAGAGAGTGGTGAGTTTCCAAAAGTCAGTCATTTGAGTATAGCTCCACTATATATATATATACATACAGTGAAGCTTGGGGTAAAAATATAGCTTCACTCCAAGAAAAGGTAGCTCACTTGGACGTAGTCCTAGTAAAGCTGGATAATTTAACAGGATATTTGTAGCATAAATACAGGCCATCTGTGTGCTCGGATAACGCACTTGTGTGTACTTTGCTGTGTGGAAACTGGAGATTGGGTGTATCTAACTTGAAAACCTTAATTGATTAGAGGGATTCTACACCAAATAGCTTCTGCATTCACGAAACTGTTGTGAGCAGTCGGGGGGGCAGTTGTAAAGGACGCTCATAAAGGAACCTTCCGTTTCCTTTCCGCTTCTTATCAAAATGATTTCACATGATCTGAAATTTATAAACATCTTGTTTGCAAATTGAATACCCCAGGATACTGGATACAGCTGAAGCATGTGTGACAGCAGAGGAAAGAATGTCTTCTCTTTGCTATTTGAAATTGTGTTTGGGGCTTTCACCAATTTGGGGAGGGGTAGGACGGGGTAGGACATCATTTTGGTTTGAACCTTTCTGATATGCTCACTGCTGAGTTCTTCTAATTCCCCATTAGGCTCTGTGGAGAATTCATGAATGTTTTACTCATGTACTCATGAATTTATGTGATCTAGATAGTCATTCTGAAGTTTTAAATGCTTTTGCTCAGCAGGGTAGTATGTGAAAATGTCAGCAAAATTTCTCATCTAAACAAGAGAAGTGGCATTTTAGGGAACTGTGAGTTATTTAGTTGGGATTCCATTTTTAAAGATATTACCAAAAAAAAAAAAAGTATTAGCAGCAAAATAGTGCTTACCTCTTACTACCCAAAAGGAAGAAAACATATGAGGTTATTTTGTATTCTTTATGAAGTACTCCTAAATGCTGCCTCCTGGAAAGATTATTTACTGGAAAATCAGTGAGGTCAACTTGTGGCAGTGTTGTTGAACCAGATCCTTGGGTTTGGGTTATTTTAGGTTTGGATGCCCTTTGCCTGAGACTCTTAATCTTGGGTCAAGAAAGTCTCATGAGGTATCCCTGCAGAATGTGGACAAAACCCCATGGGAGACCCTGAGCTGAGTCTTCCAGGTGGAAGGGCTGGCTTTGCACTGTTGAATTTCCCCAGCTGTCTGATCATGCGCTATGGAAATCCCTCTGCCTGGCGCTCAGTTTGAAGAGGTCTCTGTTCCAAGGGAGGGCCTGTGTACAGAAGATACCACATGTCATTCTGGAGTCTGAAAATATTACTTTTCTATTTGATTCATTCTAGTGCTTCCCAGCATGTTGCAGGTTCCAAGATAAAAAAGCTAACACCTGTCTTGAAGTAGATTATGATAAAGTTGTTAAGAAAGAAAAACAACTGAATAAGTGCATTAATGCATTTAAGCATTGTGAGTGCTGTGATGTGTATAAGATAGAGTGGAGGATATAAAAAGGGAGTAAGTAGTCAGTTTCATCTGGAAAAGTACTTGTTAGTTGTTAGATTTTTTTTTAATAAAAAAAGTTTACAGAAAGAAAATAAATGACTTGTTACCCGTGTGCCGTTCAACCCCCCAATCATACAGTCCCCTGGATGTTAAAACAAATCTATGCACATTTAGAATACTTTTTTTTTTTTTTAATCAAGGAATGGCTCTAAGACTATGCCTCCTCAGAGATTCCTCTAAGAGAGAATCTGTTATCTGGAAACCCAAAAAGCCCCAGTGTAGAAATACTTTCAGTGACATCAGGAATTAATTCATATATAGTTACTGTTAGAGGATTAGTCTTTGGACAATTCTTTTCTATTCCCCACCCCGACCCCAGTCCTGGGATTGTATGTAAGATCGGAATGTGTTTTAGGGTGAGACAAATTGTGCCAGTAGAGCCAGAGATCAACACTATTTCCCTTCTTTGTCCTCTGCCTTTCCCTTCCCCAAATAACAACTGCAATTAAAACAGAAACATCCCCCCGCCCTCAGTATATAAAAGACACCCAGCCTATAAAGACTCCCATGATAGCTGCAGAAATGGCATGTTCTTTGCTGTCAATGACAGTTTGCTGCTCCAAGTGGCAGCAGCCTGCATGCTGGGTGTTTGCCCTCAGTAGATTTGGGCTAGTGAATCAGAACCAACAAACATTTGGTTCCTGATAGTTCTCTGTTGAACTGAACATGGCAGGGGGCTTCTTCCACATGTGCTGAAAAGTATAGAGAAAAGGTACTATTATGAGGTGGGGGAGGGGAAGTAAAGTTCTAAATTGAGAATTGTTCGAAACACTTGCAAATTAAGCCTGCTTTTCTTTTCCTGTAATTTCGAGATAACGGTATGGGAGTTGCAGGAGGAAAGTTTCCACGTTCTTGTTATGGCCCAGGTTTCCTGTTTACACCCTTCCAGGGAAAATTGTATACATGGGCTCTTGAAGTTCTATTTTAAGTGTGTTCATTTTGTTGTTCATTCAACGATCATTGGGCTGAGCCCTGGGGCAGCAGAAATGACTTGCACAGGGCTTGTAGGAGCTGGAGCCTAGTGGGGGAAAGCGGACACATAAAGTCCTTTGTTTGTAGTATGAGAGGCCTGAGGAGGGAGATTTGGAGGTCAGGAATTATTGTCCTATGAAAAACTACATCAAAGCTAAGTTCTCAGGCTACCAACCGAAAGATAATTCTTACCTTTGCTATTACCAATAATAGCTGAGCTTTTTTGAGCCTTAATAATCCCAGGGAGAAATCTAAGCCTTTATCTATTCCTTTCAATAGCCCAGTGAGGCATTACTATTATTATTATCTCCATTCTTAATAGATGAGCAAACAAGCAGAAAGAAATTAATTTGCTCCGATAGTTCTGCTAGAGTCAGCTATCTAGCCTTTAAAAAAAATGGGGGTGGCTTGCTTAATTTGTATATATAGTTTCCTAAATTGGGAACCCTTTTTGGAGCTGTTTTTAATAGCTAACTGTTACACATGAAGTTTAATGACACCAAACTATTATCTGTTTCCTCCTTTTTATTGTAAGTTCCTTCGGAATAAGAACCTTGCCTTATTTGCTATAGAATTCCCTGCTTGCCACGTGGAGGCCTATTCCAAAATATTCAATGAATTCAGGTATTTTGAAATTCAGCCGTTAGTAAACTGCTCTTAGACACTGTGTATCAAATTGTCCACCTAAGTAAAGAGGCAAACTGAGGCAAGCTCGAATTACCAGAGATTGAGTTTACTCAGGAATAGCAGAGGAATGGCAGTTTGGGAAGAGCATGCTGTAGTAAGCTGCAGGAAAGTCTGTTAAGGGTTAGGGGCGGGCTGTATTTATGGGCCCGGAGTGCAAAGAGGGGGACATCCAGCCAAAGTCCAAGCAGTGAATTCACTGTCTTGAGGATGGGGAGAGATTCTTGGTGGATGGTCACTAGTCAGGAAACAGGGCTGGTCTGTGAAGCGGGCATTGACAAGAAATCAGTCTCTGAGTTCCTAAGTTCTGTTCTCCTGAGGGTGAATGCGTGAGTCTATCCTCCAGGTTGGTTTCAGGTTGAACTCCTCCCACAGAATCTTGCTGAGACTACATCTTTGACACACCTTACAGCTTCCCGTCAAATCTTTGGCACTCTTTACAGCTTCCCGTCAAATCTTTGACACTCTCTACAGCTTCCCGTCAAATCTTAGCCAAAGTGGGACTTCTAAGTGAGAATTTTGAAGTTTGAGAGCTTGATATTCACTCTATAGGATTATGGTGCAGGATTTAAAAGTGACTTTTGGCACAGTTAAGAGAACACCTCAGCTGTATCCTTACTTCCTTGCTAGAGTTTTATGCATTTAGGGATCTTTCACTTAAAATGAGATTATGGGCCAATTAACTTTGTAAATATTTTTGTATTCGCAGTGGCTTATTTGTGTCTATGTTTCTGTAATAGAAGCCAAAAAAAAAAAATGCTTAGTCTGTTTGGGGTTGGTCTTGGAATTTCAATTTTTGTCCACTATATTTAAATATATCTTGCCTACCTGAACTACTGTGGTTACACTGTATTCTCACTTAATTAGACTCTAAAAATAATGACATTTTCTATTCAGTCCCAGAAATCCTGGATTGAAGGAGTGTTCCACAAGAGAGAATGTAACAAAATCATACCCAGCTCAAAAGACCCTCACAGGTACAATTTTTAATCACATTTTTTAAAGCAACGGTACTTGGAGAACTATTTATTGAAATTTAGCGGTATGACTTGTTTCAAGGATTTGAGAGTATCTGTAAAGTTAGCATTTATTTTTAATTGGTTTGTTTCTTCACCTTTGTAAAAATACAGATCTTCTGGTAAGAGTAGAAACTTTGTCACTTCAAGTCCAGTGCCTATGACAGTACCTACCGTATAGTAGGCACCTGAAAAACACATCTACTTAATGAAGTATAAAAGCTCATCATAATGACATCACCCTGATGGAGCCACTGTTAATACTGTGGTAGATTTTGCTCTGTTTTTTTTTTTAATCTTTGATGCTCCTGTTACTCCTATTGGGAGGATGGATGGATACCAGGGAAATATCTAGTGCTACATGTATTCCCCTGGATTTGGATGAAAAAATGTACAACTTCTGAATATTCAGTATGTTGTGACTGTCCCTTATACCCAACTAAAGGGTCTGTGGAAAATAGTAACTGGGATCTTCCAGGACTCCATGCTCAGATTATGCAAACAGTTAATTTTTTCCTCCGCAGGCTTTTCACTTGAGCAGGTAATGGGCAGAAGAATGGAGTGATTTGAGTTTGACTACTCTGAGTTCTTGACAACCCTTTGGAAGCTCTACTTGTAGAACAAAGTTCAGAACAGCAGCCAGTGAAAGATAGGGGAAGAGGGGGCTATGGAAAATTCCCCAGGGTAATCAGATCCATGAAATTAAGACTGGGTAGCGTTGCCGTTGGAGAAAAGAAATTAAAAGAAAAAGAAAATAGTAGAGCAGTATTTTAATTAGAGGGACCACTCTATTTTTAGATTCTGTTGAGCATTATATTCTTTGAAGTTAAGAAATCACAGCTGTATGCTCATGAAGGGCAGCACAGTGAGGTTACTGAAATCCTAGTTCTTTGGGGATGACTAAAATAGTGTTCTTTGCCTTTGTTAAATATTTACTAGTCCCACCCTCTTTGGATTACCTGTGGCTTATAAGTCCTGTGATTGGAAATCCTCATTTTACCTGTGTATAAAATATTTACAGACTAAAAAGGCAGGGCAACCTTGGTTTTTCCCGTCATCTTTTATGACATTTTGTCATATGATGGTGGCTGCATTGGAAGGCAGATTGAGCCCAGGCAGCTCCTACTGTTCTGTAAAGGGAAAATCATCTTCACAATCACCTTGAATCTCATGAAAAGAGATAAATTATAGGTCATTGGCCCATAGACTCAAGAAGAAGATCAATGACCGTAATTCCATGAATGGTACAAGATGCACTACATCTTACGGGAAAAAAAAGCAGTCTCTCCTTTTGTGTGATTGTAACAGAAAGTTAATGGATGACTATGCCTATTCCTTCTATGCTAGACTTTTTCTTAGATCCTGGTAAGATTCTCAGAATTGTAGCATTTTCTTCCTTATGGTGCACAGCAAAAAGGTGATAGTTCACTATTTTAAATTTAGATAAAAGTTTATCTTTTATTGATTCTTTTTGTACCTTCTAATAAGAAACAAATCATAGGCTTGATCTCAGAGTCTTTTTCCTTCTCATTTTGAACTTGTTGAAATGAAGCTTCTGAGAAGAGATTTCTAAAAGACTAGAAAAGGAAGAAGAGAAAGGCCTGAATATTCACTTCTAAATAATTTAGAATGACTGATGTTATGAACACTACTTTTCTCCCATTATTTTAAATAGAATTCTCTCCCAGTTAAAACTTCTTCACACTTAAAATATGGTCACTGATGACTACAATGCTAACCCCCAAATCCAGAAGGCTTTTTTCAATTATGAAAAAGAAAGATTAATAAAGATAATAATTATAATCGTACCAACTATGTCTTAATTTGATAGTGTTTCAGGGTTTTAAAATTGTTTGTGTATATATACTTTTTCTTACTTAATTCTCAAGAATTCTGTGTTGTCTTCATAGTGTAATAATAATAATAGTCACCATTATTATGCATACTGCAATGTACTAGGTACTGTATGACACTTTACATATATTATCACCCTTAATCCTTTTAATAACTATATGGGTCAGATATTATTTTCAGATGTGAAAACTGGAGCTTAGAGGAATTGTTAAATCAGTGAGATTTGAATCCAGGTATCTTGGTTCCAGACACACTGTTCTGTTAATTAGATCATAGTTACTGAAGTGTAATTATATTTGGTAAATGACATATGGGAATATTTGGGAACTGATGTATGTGTACTCAGTAAACCCTGATTTCCAGAATATAGAATGTAACAGATATTTACTGAATAAGCATTAAATGTTTTCAGATATATTAGTAAACTAACAGTGGTTTTATTTCTTTAATTTAGCTGTACTGCAGGATGCCAAGTCTGCCAGAATTTAATCAGGTAAGACTCAAACAGTTCTGTGTTTATATATTTCTCTGAAGTTGCATCACTTTTTTTTTTTTGCATTGATTAACATTCCTTCCTTTTGATGTGCATCTTGTGTTTTACACGACATTTTCTTACTCTCCTTAAGTAAGGAGATTCTTGTATATTAGAGTTTATTTTTTTAAAAACAACTTTGTTGAGGTATAATCCAGATAACATAAACCCCACATATTCAAAATATACAATTTGATGTTTTTCCTTTACCATTTTAACCATTTTTAAGCATGTCGTTTAGTAGTGTTAAATATATTCACATTGTTGTTTAATGGATCTCCAGAATTTTTTATATCTTGGAACACTGAAACTCTGTGTCCATTCAATAAAAACTCCCATTAGTCCTTACCCCCAATCCCTGGCAATGACCATTGTACTTTCTTTCTCTGTGGATTTGTTTACTCTGGGTATCTCATATAAGTGGAATCATTAGCATCTGTCTTTTGACAACTGGTTTATTTCACTTAACATAATGTCCTCAGGGTTCATCAATGTTGCATCAGATCACAGGATCTTCCCTTTTAAGGATGAATAAAGTCCCATTGTATGTATCTACTACGTTTTGTTCATCCATTTGTCTGTTGATGAATACTCGGGTTGCTTCTGCCTCTTGGCTATTGTGAATAACGCTGCTATGAACATGAGTGTGTAAGGGATTTTTAGGTGTTTTTTTTTTTTTTCCCGAACATCCCCAAAATTATTCTAATGTGAAACCAAGGGAGAAAACCACTGAGGTGTTTTTCAATTTAGAAAATAATCCAGTGTTAGAAATCTGATATAAATCTCAATGTGAAGTTTTAAAAATTGTTAATGTGTCATCCATACATTATGCTAGAAACATGTGGAAACACTACATCTATTTTCTGTTCTGAAATTGTGTATTTTCTTTTTTGAAATTGGTTTTTCTCCTAAATTGAAGGTGTTACTGCGGGCGACTGATTAGAGACCATCATGGGATAGATTATGCCCGGGCCATCTCGGCTGCCGATGGCGGTGAAAATGAACAGTGGTCTATTGAGGAGCACACAGTGAAAAGCCCTACGGATACCTTTGGCACGATTAATTTCCAAGATGGAGAGCACACTCACCACTCCAAGGTTTGCTAATAACCCATATTATTTTGCTGGTTTTTAACAGAGGATATAACCTCCACATTGTATTTCTAAGTATAGATGGTCAGATGACCAGGTTTTATTGCAAAAGTGATCCATGTTATGGACCTATTGACAAAAATGACCTGACTCTTCTCTTTATGTCTGAAGGGCAGTATACCTTTCCCAGGTGTGGTGTGGCCAGCTCTTTATTTGACTGGCCTCTTTCAGCCAGCTTATGCCCTCTGCAGAAGAGAATGGCTTATTGATCTTGAAGGAGTTGCCACAGGATTGCCCTTTTCTTAAGGAATGTAGGAAGTTACTACCAAGGAACAGGCTTTACTTGAAGCACGGCCATAGCAATAACCAGTGGATGTTAATGCCTCCCGTGTCCTTGAGAGAGCCTCTTCCCAGGTAGGAAAAGGGGGAAGTGCTTTCTGTACTCCCTGCAACTGGAAGGCCAGCTTTCTCCTGTCCCTAATATGGCTACTTTGCCTGTGATTTACATAGTTTTGACAGGTCAGCCATCTCTCAGCTGTTTTCTCTTGAGCTTATTAACTACCCACTGCTTTACTGGAGGCAGCTCTCCGTGGGGAAAATGCAGGGGGTGCCCACCTCAGAACAGCTCAGAATCAACTGCATCCTGGAGTGTGGTCATCAGTTGAATGGATTTGAAACAACAGTTCGTAATAGTGTAATCATAGTAAGGTTTTATAATATAGTTGTACAGTAATCTGCATGTCTCACTATTAATTCTCTTGCATTTAACTTTGTGCATTGAATTTCTTTTTTAAGTTGGTAAGAAAATTGTCCGCCTTCTCCTCTCCAATCCTTTTTGGAAGCTGACTGTTACAGAACTCTTTGTGTAATTTTTTCCCTTAAGTTTTCACCTTCTTCCTTTTGCTTTTATGTTTATTCATAATCACCTTCATTTACTCATTTTTCTTTGTCCATTCAACAAGTATTTATTGGATGCCCGTGCTTTGCTATGCCCCACAGAGCTGATGTTCTGTGTACTAACATTGCTTACAGTCTAGTGAGGGAAACAGGAAATAAATATACAATCACCACAGAGTGTAGGGATGCTATGAAAGGGGAGTACAGGGTTCTCGGAGGGAATGAGAAGAGTAATTCCTCCTGTTTTTCTGGGGCAGTGTGCTTGTGTCAAGGAAGCGAGGCATTTGGTGTCTGCTGAGGCAGAGGGGTGAGACCACTCAGGGCACGAGGAATAATAGGTTGTGTGAAGGCCACGGGAGAGTATGGTACATTTAGGAGAACTGAAAATGTGGTTAGACAGATCTCCTGACCACTAATACATTTTATGCTTAGCTTTAGGCTCCTGTCACATCCTCTGTGCCTGAATGCATTTTGTGTGATGTCTCAGAAGGGAAGTTGCTAGCCTTGTATTTGAGCCTGGAATTGCACTTCAGGTTTAGGATGGACAGCAGGAGAGCTCAGAGAGCTGCCCATTCGTCTCCCTCCACTGCATTCCCCTTCCCAGTTGTTTATCTCTCCCATCTCCTTCCACAAACAGTTAGAGGTAAGCTAATTATAAAGGAGGAGGACGGAAAGAAAGACTCTTCGACCTTTAGCACCATCTTTGGTTGGCCTTGAGGAGAAAGACTTTAGTGCTGATAATGTGGTTCATCAAGGGTGTTTATCTTGAAATCTCAGGAAGTATCTTCTAGGACTGAAAGGACTTAGGATTGAAGGAGAGGGCTACCTGGGGGAAAGAGCTGAGATGGAGAGAAGGACTAGACCAGAGCTGCTTCCTTTGCCCTAATTCATTATTCAGAGCAACACAGCCCATTTCACAAAAGTCAACTTCATATTTTCCCTACTGTTTGACTATGTGGTAAAGCCATGGCAACTCCGTTTCCTCGCTTGTAAACTGAATCCTAGTTACCCTTAGATTCTTTCTGTTACATTCTGTGATGGCTGCACCATCCTGATGTTCAGAAATTCTGATATTTTAATTAGGAAACAAAGAGATTATGTTTAAAGAATTTCAAAGATGAATGGACAATTGTTTTTAAATCACTATCACATTCTAGAGTCTAATGTGATAACTCCTATTTGCATATCTATGGAGAACTCTGCCTGTGGTTGTTTTTGCTGTAGTTTTATGATTCATGGTTTCCTATAGCCCTTATTTCTTCCTGTAAATCTGACTTATTCTTGCTGTTGGTTGGCTCAAACTCATCTCAGTTTGATTTTAACAGTCTGTATGTGGCCGCATAGGCTGGGAAAAGAAAGCCAGTCATACACTATAATTTAAGGCAAAATGCAAAATGATTCTGGAGTTACCTGCATGTTTGGATTTCCCTCATCTTTTCTTTTGATTACATTGACTCTTTTGTGAAAAGTACTTATTCTGGGGGGGAAAAAAAACCACTTTTAGAGAGATAATGATAGATACAGGAAATGGTTAGCATGTAAAATTTAAAATAAATGTACATGCTCCTAAATCTTAATTTAAATTATGCAAATATATGAAATGGTCAAGTTAATTAAAAGCCATAGCATTTATGAAAAACCCCATTCAATTTATTTCTAAAAACCTTTTTTTTAAATGGATTTGCTGGAGTCATGATTTTTGCCAGTTTGAATATTTCTGCCTCACCTCAGACCTTTTGGAGAACATTGGTGGATCAACCCTGAAAACCAGAGGAAGCCTTCCTACTGTGACTTGTAATTCCCAGAAGGAACTTAAAGGGGGTGTGGGATCCTTTCAAAGTAAATATTTTCATTATACGAAGATGAACTTTTAAAGAGATCCCAGATACTTCCTTTCAAGTTTTGGCCATTTCAGTTGTCCTGCCATGTGCTTATTGTGACTTGGCATATATTTTTCACTATTTTATGTACCTATGTGTATGCATGTCTTCCAGTATATTAGAACGTCTTATGACACAAATTTGGATCATCTATTGCATTTAATGTTGCAAGAGTGGAAGATGGAACTGCCAAAGCTGGTGATCTCTGTCCACGGGGGCATCCAGAACTTCAAGATGCCCTCCAAACTTAAAGAAATCTTCAGCCAGGGTTTGGTCAAAGCTGCAGAGACAACAGGAGCATGGATAATAACTGAAGGTATTAATACCGGTAAGGCACATGCCCTGTTTCACTCTTTTTTTAAAATTCCTTCTTTTCAGCTGTGAATCAGGCAGTATGGCACCTAACCTCTGCTCTGCAGTGCTCCCAGGGGATGTGGTGGCATAAGGGAGAAAGACTGAAAGTGTAGTGACTGGAAAAGAAACCCAGAATAATCATAGATGTTCCTGGAATGTGTTTTTACCATTGTTAAAATACTCTCTGTTGACATAACTTTGGCTAACCCTCTGGCAAAGAAAATAGTCTCTTGTGTGCTTTGGACTATGGTGAGGTTAGGAAGGACATGGAATCCACGCAGGTGTGCAGTGTGTGGGCATGGACATGAACTAAGCTCCCCATGGTCAAGTTCTCAGTCGTTGGCCGTCAGTGACCCATGCAGCAGTTGCATTGAGTGTATTGGGCATGAGGAGGTAACCAGCTACATAACTGCCATTTCATTCACAGTCTCTATCACTGACTCTTTCGTACTCCTTGAAATTTGACACGCAAGAACTTCATAGAGGGGCCTCTGAACCTTACTCCATGTATGCACATCATGAGAATCATCTGAGAGCTTTGCATAAATACAGACGCACAGGCTCTTCCCCAGATTAATTAGAGTTTTTCAAGATGGAGCTTCTGAGGACTGTCCAATGTGCAGCCAGGGTTGAGAACCAGTGACTTCACAAACTCTCCTCTCCTACCAATCTGTTACTAGCCTGTTCGGTTCTCACACCAATTCCAAGGTATGGGTTCTTTCCCCACACCAAGGAACTGAGCAACACCAGCTGTGTTATATTCAACTCAATTCTGATCCTATTTACCTGGAAGTTGCGTCAGACTCCAAGGGTTAAGGGCTCCGTCCCACAAGACTGTCCCCACTTCAGATGTCACTCTCAAGACCAGGTTGTTACCTGTGGTTCTGACTGGCTAGGTATAAATCAGAGGTTCCCACCACCCTCTTCTTGGGTTGGATTAATCTGCTTAGAGCAGCTCACAGAACTCAGTTTTCTCTCTAGATTGCCCATTTATTATAAAAGGATGTAACTCAGGAACAGAAGAGATGTGTAGGGCAAGGTATGTGAGAACGGGGGCAGAACTTCCACGCCCTCCTCATATTTCCACGTGTTCACCCATTTGGAAGCTTCCCCAAACCCTGTTTTTTTGTTTTTATGGAGACCTCATTACTTGGGCACAATTGTTTAAATCATTGGTCATTGATAACTGAACTGAATCTCGAGTCTCTCTCCCCTCCCCAGAGGTTGGGGTTAGGACTGGAAGTTCCAACCCTCTAATCACCTGGTTGGTTGGTTCTGCTGACAACCAGCCCCCATCAGAAAGCCCCAAATAACAAAAGACACCTTTGTCACTCTCACCACTTAGGAAGTTCCAAGGTTCTAAGGAGCTCTATGTCACTAACAGGACCAAGACCAAATATATATTTCTTATTATAAATCACAATATCACACCCGTGGCTTTCTGTCTTCCCTTTACTTCTCCCTCTTTTGATTTGGGATGTCCTAGTCAATGTTTCCTGTTAAGTTCTGCCCATTCTTTAAGATCTACATTAGATGTCAACACACCCAGGAAGCATTCTCTATCTCAATTCACTTCTGTTTCTGAATTTCTGTAGCATTTATTGCCTGTAGCCCTTGTAGCATGTTTATGTTTTGCCTTACAGGTTAGTTTAGGATGAGTCTGTGTATTAGCCCTTCTGCCTGATGGGAGGTAGAGGCCAGGGCCCACACTGAAGTCTAGGAACTGAGCAACACATACCAATGTAACAAATAACTTCTTTTGACTGAAAAGGAAGGAAGGAAGGAAGGAAGGAAGCAAGTGATGGAGAAAAGAGAGCAAAAATAAAACCAAGGGATTTGGCTTGTCACTAGTGGGTAACCTGGCAGTCCCTCTTGTGCATTTCATTGAGATAATTACTGTTTCACATTCTTGGAAGAAAGTGGATGTTGCAGGGTTCTAAGTCCAATGTGTAGTGCTTATTTTGTGTCTAGTAAAAAAAGAGGGCGGATAGGGAAGTTTTGTAGAGTTCAGAAAAAGGTGAACTTGGGCAAGGTTTTTTGTTTGAATAACTAACCATGTTACATGCTTTATTTTACTTATTGCTTGTTTTGTTTTTTTAAACACTTTAGGTTAGGGCAAATTAGAAAACACAAATCGTGTGAAAACTATTGAAACGGTTTCACATGAACAAAAGGAATGAGAAATGAGATATACTTGGAGCTTCCTTAAATAATAGTCGGGGTCTGACCTGATTCAACCGCAGCTCCTTAGGGCCTGAAGTGGTCCCTGGACCCGCAGCATCAGCCTTACCTAGGAGCTTGTTGGGAATGCCGATCTCAGGCCCCTCCTCAGACTGGTGGGATCAGAGTCTGTGTTTTGACAACATCCCCAGGTGATTCTTATGTACATTTAAATTTGAGAAGCTTTGCTTACCAGCTCCAGCCCAGGCTTGAGATGCTTCTCAACTGTAGTTGGACATTATTTTGGCATGAATTGATGACATTTACTTACATTGAATGCCAGAAGCCTTTAAGAATCTACTGTGTAGAAAGCATTTGGATAGATGCTGTGGATGAAAGATGAGTAAGATATGGGCCCTGGGTTTAGTGATGGGTGGGTGACTGTGACAAACAGACAGTAAGCAACAAACTAAAAATTGATGCTGAATGGGTCATAGTTGAGATACAAAGAAAATCTTTGGAGTAGAAGGAAAAGGAAGAGAAATTCCAATTCCAACTGAGGGCACCTGAGAGGACTTGGTGAAGGATATAGCACTCAGTGTTCACCTTGAGGGAGGTGGGGGAGAAGCACTTTACGCAGAGGTTGAAGTTCAGGGCCAGGAACACAGCTGGAGATTAAGGCATGTGTAGGAAGAGGTGATGAAGCTGCCGGCTGGAAGTGCCATGTGGCAGAGGACAGGGACAGCAAGGGAGACTGGAGCCAGACTGGGTGCCGTGCTGACTGGGCTGAGGTTTTATTCTTTATGTAGCAGGGAGCCTTCAAAGGATTCTGAATAGAAGAATGGATAGGGAATGATATGGTCAGATCTGGCTTTGCAGAGTCTCAGCAGACAATATGTATAAAGATCACATGTGGCCTGCTGAAAAACGACCACCACCACCCCCAACACATGCTGGTAACCCACGCCAAACCTCTGGAAGCTGAATCTCTATTGGTATTGATGTGTGCCTGTGGTCCAGAACCCCAATTCTAGACAGTGACTCTGGGAAAAGTACAAAAGACAAGCAGGAGGGGAAGATGCCAGAGATAGGGAAATAATTTAGGGGCTATGCATCAGATGCATGCAATATGCAGGGTTTTTTTTTTCCTGTGCTAATGACACATACAAAGTCAGACTAAGCATAGAAAGAGTAAGTGGTATAGTGTAGTGTTGTGATTAAAAGACAGACTAAGGCAATCTCAAGAGGCTACATATTGCATAATTCCAACTATCTGACACTCTGGAAAAGGCAAAACTATGGAGACAATAAAAAGATCAGTGGTTGTCAGGGACTAGGGGGATGAGAGGTGAATAGACAGAGCACAGGGGATTTCTAGGGCAGGAACTATTCTGTATGATGCTGTAATAGAAGAATGTATGTTATTATACATTTGTCCAAACCCACTGGATGTACAACACCAAGAGTGACCTCCAGTGTAAACTGGACTTTGGGTGATTATGATGTGTCAATGCAGGTTCATCAGCTATAACAAATATTCCACTTTGGTGAGGGATGTTGATAGTGGAGGAGGCTGTGATTGTGTGGGGAAGAGGGTACACGGGAAATCTCTGCACCTTCGGCTCAATTTTGCTGTGAATCTCAAACTGCTCTAAAAAGTAAAGTCTATTTAAAGAAGAAGAGTCAGATATCCTGGATTGGAATCCAAACTCTACAAACTACTGACTCTATAACCTTGGGCAAATGATTTAACTTCTTTGTGCTTCAATTTTTGCCTACAAAATAGACTAAAAAAAAAAAATCCTACTTAAAGTGTAAGTGCATGTTAAACACTTTAAAAAGCACCTGGTGTGTAGTAAGAGTTCAGTAAATGTTGGCTATTATTACTACTACTACTGCTACTACTATTCATCCCAGAAGGGCAAACATTAATGTATTAGTTCTAGAATATTTGTGTATATAAAGCTGCTAAACTAATTTGCCTCAATGAAGCAGGGGACACATCTTCAGGATGTTTTGCTGGGGCAGTAGAGGAGGCTAGAGAAAAAAATACTTGGAACATTTATGAAGTCAGGAGTGGGCCTGGAGGATGTTCTGGTCAGGCCAGAATAGGGACAGAACTGAGGCTGTAAGTAGAAATTGTCCAAAGGGAGAAGAGAATTGTTCAGATAAAAAGGTCAGTGATAGAAGAAAGAGGAGTCAAGAGGGAGTAGATATCAGAAATTAATTCCACTGTGCCCGCAACTTTCCCTGATAATGGCTTTTTGTATATACTTGTCTGTTTGTCTCTTTCCGGCACAACTGTGGTGTTTGCCATGATTTGTGAGTTAAAGTTTGACTTCTAAACCCGTTGTTCATAGGTGTGTCCAAACATGTTGGGGATGCCCTGGAAGCCCATTCCTCCCAGTCCTCTAGAAAAATCTGGACAGTTGGAATCCCTCCTTGGGGTGTCATTGAGAACCGGAAAGATCTTATTGGAAGAGACGTAAGTAGACAATCCTTTCACAACAAAAGGAAATAAATACGTATCTGATTGCCAGCTTAGCACTGTACCTGGATATCCGATAGATGTCATGAATGTAATATACCCCAAACCAACGCCAGACTTCCTACTGCCTCCTTTACCCTGTTTTAGAAAGTGACAGTCTTGTCCAAAACTAATCCTGGGATGATCTCTTGCCTCAAACCTGATCCTTCAGTAAGTTATTTTAGCTTCCCTTTAAAAATATGTCTGGAATCTGACCTCTTTTCATTACCCCCACTTTTCCTGAGCAGGTCCAGGCCACCATTTTCTGTCACCTGGGTGACTGTAATACCCTTCCCCACTCTCACCCATGTCTCTTATTACAGCCTAATCTCAACACAGTAGCCGGAGTGATTCCACTGAAATTGAAATCAGCTCATGCTACTCCTCTGTGAAAAACCCTTCAATGCCTCCTGTCTTCCTCAGAGTACAGTCAGCCCTCTGTATCTCATGGGTTCTGGTTTCTGCATCCTCAGATTCAATCAACCACAAATTGAAAATATTCAGAGAAAAAAATTCCAGAAAGTCCCCAAAAGTGAAACCTGAATTTGCTTCCCACTGGCAACTATCTGTATAACATTTATGTTGTATTAGGTATTATAAGTAATCTTGAGATGATTTCAAGTGTAAGGGAGGATATCCAGAGGTTATACGCAAATAATATGCCACTTTTTTCAAAAAATTTTTAACATTTTTTATTGATTTATAGTCATTTTACAATGTTGTGTCAAATTCCAGTGTAGAGCACAATTTTTCAGTTATACATGAACATATATATATTCATTGTCACATTTTTTTCTTTGTGAGCTACCATTAGATCTTGTGTATATTTCCCTGTGCTATACAATATAATCTTGTTGATCTGTTCTACAATTTTGAAATCCTGTCTATCCCTTCCCACCCTCCACCCCCTTGGCAACCACAAGTTTGTATTCTATGTCTATGAGTCTATTTCTGTTTTGTATTTATGCTTTGTTTCTTTGTTTGTTTATTTTTAGATTCCTAAAATATAAGCGACCTCATATGATATTTTTCTTTCTCTTTCTGGCTTACTTCACTTAGAATGACATTCTCCAGGAACATCCATGTTGCTGCAAATGGCGTTATGTTGTCGGTTTTTATGGCTGAGTAGTATTCCATTGTATAAATATACCACTTCTTCTTTATCCAGTCATCTGTTGATGGACATATAGGCTGTTTCCATGTCTTGGCTATTGTAAATAGTGCTGCTATGAACATTGGGGTGCAGGTGTCATTTTGGAGCAGGGTCCCTTCTGGATATATGCCCAGGAGCGGGATTCCTGGGTCCTATGGTAAGTCTATTCCTAGTCTTTTGAGGAATCTCTATACTGTTTTCCCCAGTGGCTGCACCAAACTGCATTCCCACCAGCAGTGTAGGAGGGCTCCCTTTTCTCCACAGCCTCTCCAGCATTTGTCATTTGTGAATTTTTGAATGATGGCCATTCTGACTGGTATGAGGTGATACCTCATTGTAGTTTTGATTTGCATTTCTCTGATAATTAGTGATATTGAGCATTTTTTCATGTGCCTATTGATCATTTGTATGTCTTCCTTGGAGAATTGCTTGTTTAGGTCTTTTGCCCATTTTTGGATTGGGTTGTTTGTTTTTTTCTTATTAAGGCATATGAGCTGCTTATATATTCTGGAGATCAAGCCTTTGGTGGTTTCATTTGCAAAAATTTTCTCCCATTTCTTAGGTTGTCTTTTTGTTTTACTTATGGTTTCCTTTGCTGTGCAGAAGCTTGTAAGTTTCATTAGGTCCCATTTGTTTATCCTTGCTTTTATTTCTATTGCTTGGGCGGACTGCCCTAGGAGAACATTTTTTAGATGTATGTCAGATAATGCTTTGCCTATATTTTCTTCTAGGCGGTATATTGTATCATCTTATGTTTAAGTCTTTGATCCATTTTGAGTTTATTTTTGTGTATGGTGTAAGGGAGTGTTCTAGCTTCACTGCTTTACATGCTGCTGTCCAGTTTTCCCAACACCATTTGCTGAAGAGACTGTCTTTATTCCATTGTATATTCTTGCCTCCTTCGTCGAAGATGAGTTGACCAAAAGTTTGTGGGTTCATTTCTGGGCTCTCTACTCTGTACCATTGGTCTATATGTCTATTTTGGTACCAATACCATGCTGTCTTGATGACTGTAGCTCTATAGTATTGTCTGAAGTCTGGGAGAGTTATTCCTCCAGCCTCTTTCTTTCTCTTCAGTAATGCTTTGGCAATTCTAGGTCTTTTGTGGTTCCGTATAAATTTTATTATGATTTGTTCTAGTTCTGTGAAATATGTCCTTGGTAATTTGATAGGGATTGCATTAAATCTGTAGATTGCCTTGGGCAGTGTGGGCATTTTAACCATATTGATTCTTCAATCCAAGACCATGGGATATCTTTCCATTTTTTAAAGTCTTCTTTAATATCCTTCATCAATGGTTTATAGTTTTCTGTGTATAATTCTTTCACCTCCTTGGTTAGATTTATTCTCAGATATTTTATTACTTTGGGTGCTATTTTGAAGGGGATTGTTTCTTTACTTTCTTTTTCTGTTGATTCATCATTAGTGTAAAGAAATGCCACTGATTTTTGAATGTTAATCTTGTGACCTGCTACCTTGCTGAATTCTTCGATCAGCTATAGTAGTTTTTGTGTGGACCTTTTAGGATTTTCTATATATAGTAACATGTCGTCAGCATATAGTGACACTTTTACTGCTTCTTTTCCAATTTCGGTCCCTTTTATTTCTCTCTCTTGCCTGACTGCTGTGGCTAGGACTTCCAAGACTATGTTGAATAGGAATGGTGATAGTGGGCATCCTTGTCTTGTCCCAGATTTTAGTGGGAAGCTTTTGAGTTTTTCACCATTGAGTACTATGCTGGCTGTAGGTTTGTCATATATAGCTTTTATGATGTTGAGATATGTTCCCTCTATACCCACTTTGGTGAGAGTTTTTATCATAAATGGGTGTTGAATTTTATCAAATGCTTTTTCTGTATCGATTGAGATGATCATGTGGTTTTTGTCCTTTCTCTTGTTGATGTGATGTATTACATTGATTGATCTGCATATGTTGAACCACCTTTGTGTCCCTGGGATGAACCCCACTTGGTCATGGTGTATAATCTTTTTTATGTGTTGTTGGATTCTATTTGCTGGTATTTTGGTGAGGATTTTTGCATCTATGTTCATCACTGATACTGGCCTATAATTCTCTTTTTTGGTAATGTCTTTGCCTGGTTTTGGTATCAGGGTGATGGTGGCTTCATAGAATGAGTTTGGGAGTATTCCCTCCTTTTCAATCTTCTGGAAGAGTTTGAGAAGGACTAGTATGAGTTTTTCTTTGTATGTTTGGTAGAATTCCCTGGTGAAGCCGTGTGGTCCTGGACTTTCATTTGTAGGGAGGTTTTTTAGTGCTATTTAGATTTCATTTCTAGTGATTGGTTTGTTCAACTGGTCAGTTTCTTCTTGATTCAGTCTTGGTGGACAGTATGTTTCCAGAAACTTGTCCGTCTCCTCTAGGTTATCCAGTTTGGTTCTATATGGTTTTTCATAATATTCTCGTATGATATTCTGTATTTCTATTTTATTTGTTGTAATTTCTCCATTTTCCTTTCTTATTTTGCTAATTTGTGCTCTCTCTTTTTTCTTCATTGTGAAGTTGGCCCAGAGGTTTGTTGATTTTATTTACTTTTTCAAAAAACCAGCTTTTAGTTTGATTGATTTTTTCTATGTTTTTTAAATCTCTATTTTATTTATTTCCTCCCTGATCTTTATAATTTCCTTCCTTCTGCTGTCTTTTGGGGTTTTTTGTTCTTCTTTTTCTAGTTCTTTTAGTTTGTGGGTTAAATTGTTTGAGATTGTTCTTTTTTGAGGAAGGCCTGTATCGCTATAAACTCCCCTCTTAGCACTGCCTTTGCTGTGTCCCATAAATTTTGTGTGGTTGTGCTTTCATTTTCATTTGTTTCAAGGTATTTTTTAATTTCAGCTTTGATTTCCTCATTGACCCATTGGTTTTTCAATAACATATTGTTTAATCTCCATGCTTTCCTTTTTTCCTCCTTTGTTTCTCTGTTGTTGATTTCTAGTTTCATGGCATTGTGGTCAGTAAAGATGCTTGAGATAATTTCTATCTTCTTAAAATTGTTGAGGTTTCTTTTATGCCCAAGTACATGATCAATCCTAGAAAATGTTCCATGTGCACTTGAAAAGAATGTATATCCTGTTTTTGGGGGGTGTAATGCTCTGAAAATATCCACCAAATTAGTTTTTTCTATTGTATTATTTAATTTCTCTGTTGCCTTGTTTATTTTCTGTCTAGAAGATCTGTTTAGTGATGTTAATGTGGCGTTAAAATCTCCAACTATGATTGTATTCCCATCAATATCCCCCTTTATCTCTGTTAGTAATTGTTTTATGTATTTAGGTGCTCCTATATTGGGTGCATATATGTTAACAAGTGTAATACCCTCATCTTGTATCACTCCTTTAATCATTATAAAATGTCCTTCTTTATCTTTCTTTATGGCCTTTGTTTTAAAGTTTATTTTGTCTGAAATCAGTACTGCCACACCTGCTTTTTTGACTTTTCCATTTGCATGGAATATCCTGCTCCATCCTTTCACTCTCAATCTATATGTGTCCTTCTCCCTAAAGTGGGTCTCTTGTATGCAGCATATTGAAAGTTCTTGCTTTATTATCCAGTCTGCCACTCTATGTCTTTTGACTGGAGCATGTAGTCCATTTACATTTACAGTAATTAATGATAGATGTGTGTTTATTGCCATTTTGAACTTGTATTTGCAGTTGATTTGGTATTTCCTCTTTGTTCCTTTCTTCTTCCTTTTGTGGTTTGGTAATTTTCCTTTGTATTATCATGGATTTTATTTAGTTTTTGTGACTCCTTTGTAAGATTTTGGCTTGTGGTTACCCTTTTCTGTAAGTCTATGAGCCCATTACTATATCTTGAACCCTTCCTACCAAAAACAAAAAATTTAAAAAAGAAAGAAAAAAAAACCCTCTATATTTTCTTGCTTCCCTCTCCCACTCTTAATGATTTAGATGTCTTCTTTTACAATTTCATGTTTATTTTATTTGTAATTCATGAGTTATCACCTTTCCGGTTATGAGTTTCTCATTTCTGTAGCATCCTGCTGCTTTTCTATTTAGAGTAGACCTTTCAATATTTCTTTTAGTATGGGTTTAGTGTTGCTAAACTCTTTTTGTTTTTGCTTGTCTATGAAATTCTTTATCTCTCCTTCTATCTTAAAGGATAGCCTTGCTGGATAAAGTATCCTAGACTGCATCTTTTTTTCATTCAGGACTTTGAATATATTTTGCCACTCCCTTCTGGCCTGTAGTGTTTGTGTAGAGAAATCAGCTGAGAGCCTTATGGGGGTTCCCTTGTAACGCACTCTTTGCTTTTCTCTTGCTGCCTTTAGGATCATTTCTTTATCCTTGACTCTGGCCATCTTGATTACAGTATGTCTTGGTGTGGGTCTGTTTGGGTTCTTCCTGTTTTGGACCCTTTGAACTTCCTGTACTTGGATATCTGATTCCTTCTTTAAGTTTGGGAAGTTTTCAGTCATGATTTCTTCAAATACCTTTTCAATCCCCTTTGATCTTTCTTCCCCTTCTGGGACCCCTATTATGCGAAGATTGGCACGCTTTATATTATCCCATAGGTCCCTTATGTTGCTTTCATTTGTTTTTATTTGTTTATCTTGCAGTTGTTCTGATTGGGTGCTTTCTTTTGTCCTGTCTTCTAGGTCACTTATTCGTTCCTCTGCATTATCTAGTCTGCTTTGCACAGCCTTTAGATCATTTTTCATCTCAGCCAATGAGTTTACCAATTCTACTTAGCTCTTCTTTATAGCTTCAATTTCATTTTTGGCATATTTTATATCTCTAAACACTATCTCTTTTAGTCCCTTCAGTACTTTGATCACTCCTTTTTTGAAATCTTGATCTAGTAGGCTATCAATGTCTATTTCATTGATCGTTCTTTCAGGGGATTTCTCTTGTTCTTTTAATTGGGAATGGTTTCTCTGCTTCATCTTGCTCATATCTCGCTGGCACTGTGGCTTATGGAGTATCAGTTATCTATTGTGGTCCTTAAAGGAGTTTATTTATTTATCTGTCTAATGCCTATGTAGGAATAAAACTTAAAGAAAAAAATGAGAGAGAGAAAGAGAATTTTAAAAGAAGGGAGAAAGAAGGTTTGAAAAGAGTGTATAATCAATTATAGAAGACCAATTTGAATCAGACTAGCATTCGAGTTGAGACATTTTTTTAAAAACCCTTAAAAAAAGGAAGAAAGATCAAAAAATGGTATTTGAAACTTATTTATAATCAATAACAGGAGATCAAAACCAAAAGAAATGAAAATGAAATCGGGTGTATTTAAAAAAAATAATGTAACTACTTTAAAAGAAAATTTAAAAAGGAATTAAAACTAGAAGCATATACAATTATTTAGAAAGTAGAAATTAAAAAGGTAATAGAAAATAGAACAGACAAAAAAAGATAAAGGGAGAATTATAAAAGAAGGGAGAAAAAAAGGTTTGAAAACAGTGTATAAACAATTATAGAAGAGCAATTTGAATCAGACTAGCATTTGAGTTGAGACATCTTTTTAAAAACCCTTAAAAAAAGGGAAAAAGATCAAAAAATGATATTTGAAACCTATTTATAATCAGTAACAGGAAATCAAAACCTAAAGAAATGAAAATGGAATCAGGTGGATTTTTTAAAAAAAATAATAAAACTACTTTAAAAGAAAAATTTTAAAGGAATTAAAACTAGAAGCATATACAATTGTTTAGAAAGAAAAAATTTTAAAAGGAGTTAAAACTAGCATATACAATTGTTTAGAAAGTAGAAATTAAAAAGGTAATAAGAAATAGAACAGATAAAAAAAGATATGATAAAGAGAATTTTCAAAAAGGGGAGAGAAAAAAGGTTTGAAAACAGTGTATAATGAATAATTAAAGAGCAAGTTGAAGCAGAATAGCAAGCGGATTGAGACATCTCTTAAAAACCTTTAAAAAAGGAGAAAAAAGGAAAAAAAATCTTTGAAACCTGTGTATAATCAATAACAGGAGATCAAAACCCAGAGAAATAAAAATGACATGACGTGGATTTTTTAAAATAATAATAATATTATTTTAAAAGAAAAATTTTAAAGGGATTAAAACTGGGAGGATATATAATTGTTCAAAAAGTAAAAATTAAAAAGGTAATAGAAAATACAACAGGTAAAAACAGATTTTTTTAGAAAAGGGTAGGGGGTGTTCTCCTGGAGACTGTGTGCTCTTAATCAGAAGTCTTTCTGTCTTTGCCCTGTTCTGGGAACTCAGCTTGCTGTTTCCAGAGGCCCTCTGTTGGCACCCTGGTCTGTGCTGCTCCCGGTGCCTGTTGGCAAGTAGATCGCCCCCCCTCCCAGCAGAGTGTTCCTGCCGGAAAGGCGAGGGGCCACCCGCCGTCTCCTGGCGCCAGTCGCTCTGCGGCTCCGTGCCGCTGCGCGCTCCGTGCCGCAGCGTGCTCCGTCTTGGGGCGAGGGGCCATCCGCTGTCCTCTGGAGCTGGTCGCTCCGCAGCTCTGCGCAGCCGGGCGCTCTGCCCGGGGTTGGCGCTCCTCAGGCAGCCCCGGGAAGACAGCGGAACAGCCGTGCCCCTGCTCCGTGCCCAAACTCAGCTCCTTGTTTGTCCTGGCAGTGTGAACTTTGTGAGGCACCAGGGCAGAAGGATCCTATCTGACTTGGGCTGCAAACAAGTCACTGTCTGGCCTTTGACGCTGCTGAGCCCTCAGGAGCAGATTCAGGTTTTGTCCCCACCCCTACCTGGGTGCCAAGCGCCGGAGGATATGGCTGCCGTGCCTGAGTCCCGCTTCTCCTCACCGAAAACCTTCCGTGGCTTTTCAGAGATGGGGGTATGCACCCTTACCCCCAGGGCAAATCAGCCCTGCTGTTTTATGGAGGGCCCAGATTGTTCTGCCCTGTGCACCCACTCATCCACGTTGCGCAGCCCCTTGCAGTCCTCCAGGGCTGCCTCAGTGCAGACGCCCCAGTCCTCTGCCTGGCTCAGGCAGCCTGTCCCGGCCCCCAGCTGCCAGCTTGCTTCTGGGGCTGGGTGTCACAGGGACCCTCTGTGCCCATTTAACTTAGTTCTGTAATTCAACGGCTGCTCCGTACAGATCTGAGCGTGGAGGCTCCCCCTCTGTCCCGCTGGCCTCTCTGGAGCGCTAGTCCTCCTTTGCTGCTCCCTCCCTGCGGGACTAGTCCCGCACTGTTTTGCCTTTTCTTCTTTCTTTTTTTCCTTTCTCCTAACAGAGTTTTGGCGTCTTTGTCTTTTGAAGAGAATGATGTTCTGTCGGAGTTCTGCAGGTGCTCTGGTTGGCTGAGTGGGTCCGTGAATGTGAGTCTTGGTGTATCTATGAGAGAGGGTGAGCTACGAGTGTCCTACTACTCCGCCATCTTGGCCTCTATACTCAATACTATGCCATTTTATAATAGGGACTTGAGCATTGGAGGATTTTGGTATCTGTGGGGGGGTCCTAGAACCAACCCCCCTGCAGATTCCGAGGGAGGACTGCAACAGCAAGCTTTCTGCAGTGGCGTGCATGTGGTAAAACCAGGGACATGTATGATTTGCCCTTCTCTTCCCTCATCTGGTACTACTCTCTGCTTTATTCATTCCTGTCATTGATGCTTTGATCCTATCTGTCCATTTTTTCCTAAAGGGAATAGACTTGTCTAAGTCTGTTTATAAAGAGTCATGTATATTTTTGGTGGAAATCTTAAGTATTACAAAAGGTTTGAAGAAAAAATAATCACTTTTAATGTTTTGGTGTGTATCATTCCAGAATTCTTTTCTGTGTATGTGTAGGCACATATGTAGGGTGCCCATTTCCTTATACCATTGCCAGCTTTGGGTATTCTGGGTTTTTTTATGCCCTGCCATTCTGATAGGTATAAAATAATACTTAACTTCTGGATAGTGATGTAGTCTGTGTACCAATGCAGATCTTTGAATTGCTTTTTAATGATCTGAGACAGGGTAAGTACAGAAATTGAAAATAAATATTTAGAATCTTTTAAATTTTATTTATTTATTTATTTATTTATTTATTTATTTATCTATCTATCTATCTATCTATCTATCTATCTATCTATCTTCTTTTTCGTCTTTGAATGAACTTTTAATACAGTTAAGAGCACCAGACTTTTCTGGTTGGTTTCTTTCTTTCTTTTTTTTTATTTTTTGTAGAATCTTTTTTAGCAATGTGACAGCTCTGTGATGTCCACGCATATGGCCAGTGGGCTTATGTTGCTCAGCATGGTGTGTGCGAGTGTTGTTGAACTTGTCATGAGTCTCCTGTAGTACACGCTGCATCCTCGTCATGCATGATCAGCCTACATATTTGTCCATAAAAATATAAGAAATAAAAAAAGAAAACTCAGTTGATTTTTCACTGTGGGTAGCTTGAGAAGCACTGCTTTCGGTAGCAAGTGGTGCTTTTTGACCTGGACGGGAACTCTGTCATGTGTAGACAGGTCTTGGAGCAGTTGAGCCAGGTCTCAGGCTCTGACCCTGCCTTGCCCTGGCTGTCTTATAGGTGGTGTGTCTATACCAGACTCTGGGCAACCCCCTCAGCAAGCTGCCCACACTCAACTGCATGCACTCCCACTTCATCCTGTCCGACGACGGCACCGTGGGCAAGTACGGCAATGAGATGAAGCTCAGGAGGAACCTGGAAAAGTACCTCTCTTTGCAGAAAATCCACAGCTGTGAGTACCCCGGGGGCTCAGCCAGCAGGGCCTGGCTGGGGGTCTGCTATGGAGCAGAGTGCTCCGTTGCCACCTGTGCAGGGTGGAGAGGTCTGAGCTGGCCCCTGGCTTAAGTTAACACCTGTGAACCCTCAGCGAGAAGAAGGCAGGGTGTCAGGTGGTGTGGAGTTGTGGGTGACAGTCAGAGGGGCAGCAGGAATTTCTGGGGGGACAGCATAGTCAGGGGAGTTTCGGTGTCCAAGTGGAGACTTTAGCAGGGCCTCCAGGAGTCCTCAGGGTTGGGTGGATAGAGGGAGAGAGGAGGGGAGGGATTGCTGTGGGAATGGGGATGGCTGAAGAGCAGTGAGGAGACAAGCCCGAGAAGAGGGCGGGTATGCACCTTGACAGTTAGGGAAGATGACATTTCGTACATGAGTGGGGTGGCCCTAGTCAGAGAAGGGGTTGAAATCAGGATTTGTAGAAATCGGGGCCTTTGAAGGTACTGATGTTGTGACATGCTGGCAGTGCTGCTCTGAGACCGCCATTTTGGTGGTGTCTGAGGAGAGGAGAGAGGAGGGCCAGAATCAGTGAGCATTCTTGGGTGGGGAGGTGGGAATCCTTAAAGGGATGAGGAGGGCTGGGTTCTGCCTGGAGAAACAGAGACTGCATCCAAGGCAACAGAAGGCGGCCCCTGCCTCTGGGTGAGTTAAATCTTCCACAAAACGCTCCCACCCTTCAGGCAGAGGTGCCAGGGGGTGGGAAGACCCTCAGGAGGCTCGTTCTCTTCAGCCTTTGACTTTGGGCTGGAAAACCAAACATCCTTTGAGTTTTGGGCCCGAATCCTCTGAAGCAGCAGAATGTAGTGAGGTCAGATGGTCAAAGCTCTATCATGTACTGCTGGGGACCTTGGGCAAGGAAATTAACATCTGTCAAACTGTTTTCTTGGTACAAAACAGAAGAAACTGTCTCCCTCTACCTTTTGTTGTGATAATTAAAGGAGAGAAAGTATGTTAGGTGTGCCTAGAATAGTATTTGGTACATAATATGTCCTCAGTAAATGTGTTTCTTTCTTTCCTTTTATACTCCTTTGGTATGGGGTCATCTCCTGGTTGGGGTGGAGGTAGGGACAGGGACTCTGGGAATTGTTGCCGGTCCTTTAGAGCTTTGTGTGAATGAAGTTTGGAGGCTCATTTAGATCAGGAACGAGAAGAAAGGAGCAGGTATGTGGACCTCTAGGAGGTGGGGGTGCTACTGGGGAGGGAGACCGACAGAGAGCAGGAGGAGGAGGGCAGGTCAGAGACTGCCCTGAAGACGAATCGCTGCAGGGAAGTCCCTGTAGGACTCTGAAATATCCGTTACCTCAAATGTCCTGTTGCTTCTGTTGACCTGAGCTCACCACCTGGGCTTGGGGATTCTGTGCAGCACTATAATGCGTGCCCTGGGAGACCCAAGTCTCTGTCTTTCCTATTTCCTGCTGAGTCTCCATTTGTGGATGAATGAAAACAGCCCTGAACTTGCATATCACCAATGCAAGTGTTATTTCTACTTTCAAAGGGTTTGAAATTTAGGATTTATTTGGAAGGTTTTGCTGTCTGTGGAGAGAGAATGTGGAGTCAATTCCAGTGGGACTGGTAACATTTATTATTCAGTGGAGAACTGACAGGAAAACAGCAAAAAACAATAAACTACACACATGCACACATAAGAATGAAAGAAAGAAGGGAGGGAGGGAAGGAAGAAAGGAAGGAAAGACAAATGAAGAAAGTCCCTAACAAATCCAAAATTCTTACGCATCAAAGGTGATCTTCATACTGTGCTCACTAGGGAGGCTTCCTGCCATGTTTGTAGGTGTCACTGACTTATTTATGAAGGGATTTACTTGGATGGAATGAAAATAATTAAATATTTTCTTGATTTCTTTCATTTCTTTTTAGCCAGCCTTCTCAGAGTCCCTGGCAAACCCTTGATTTTGGCAGAGAGCACTTAAAAAAAAAAAAAGGCTGACTCCATAAGGTGGCTATAGAAACCACTGGGTTTATCCATTTGAAATTGGCCAATGTCAGTTCGTGTGCTGTAAGCCTCTGAGGATGGAGAGCATAGGGTCAGCTGACTCTGAATGTGGTCACGATCCAAGTCTCAGTGGAGAAGAGCACCCTTTCCTGAGACACCTACTCTGGGAGCTTTTCATGTTGAGGTGTAGCATCAAATTCCTGCCCACCCTGGGGGCCAGGAGCAGAGGCAGCTCTTTGATGAGATTTGCCAGCAAAAGCTTCACAATTTTTTTCCTTTTTAACAAACTGAATTAGTAGCATCAGTAAGATCCTTTTTTTGTAGAAAACATTTATCAAAAATATTTATTTTTGCGGAAATTAGCCATTGCTTCAATAAAGATGTACCTAACAGAAACTAAATCCTTTTCCCCTCTCCTCAAAAAACCCTTTCTGATTTCTTTTTCTGATGATAAAAGTGTTACATACTCTCATATTAGGGTAAAGGAAGAAGACGTAGAAGAGAAAGGAGCAATAGCTTTTTGTAATCTCACTATCAAAAATGACCATTGTTAACTTTTTCATCTGTAAGCTCTCAGAAATTTTCTACATACACACACAGAGCAGCTTTGAAAAATGAACACTGGGATCATATAATATCTTTTGTTGGCTTCTCCTCTTCTTCCACTAAACATGGATGTATTTTCATATCAGCAAGCGTAATTTAGCACATCTTTAATGATTGCATAGTATTTCATTGTATAGCATGTAAGAGATTCTCTTGAAAAAGTTTTTATCCATCCATTTCAATAATTCTATAATTAATGAAATATTAATCGAAATTTTCTTCTATTACTTTTATGCCTTAATAAACCATTTTCACCTTTCATTTAGATTTTACAAGACTATGTTGTTGAAAAAACCCTAGGACTATCAGTAGATATACCTTGGGTTTGCTTTTTAGTGATAGGGAGAACATAATAAGGAAGTGGAGGTATGTGGAAAAGGAAAGCGAGTAGAATGTCAAAGCAGTTAAATAGACTGAATGGGGCATTTGGATGTGTGTTGGCAGACCCACTCCTAATGTTCGTGGAGTCAGGACAAAGGCACACACGGAAGCCCACACCCTATTTGTCTAAGTGTATAAAAGCTTTAAATCAAGCTAACGAAAGTAACAAGACAATAAGGTTCAATCCTTTCACCTTTTTGAAGGCCGGGTTTGAGGTCAAGTCCTGGATTTTGGGGAGGACTGAGACAGAATGTGGAGGTGAAGCAGAACCAGCACCTTGGCCCATGGCTCACAGGTCGCTCTCTGCTTCTCTTCCCACCTTTGGCTCAATGTTATGATGTCCAGGCCACATACACGTTACCTAGACACATCAGACTTATGTCCAAGTTCTAGCCACCTCTCCACTACTCCTCAAAGTTGTTTCTTGCTTTGACAAGTGTGTTCGTGGGGCAGAGGTTCAAACAGCCTTGGAAGCAAGAATTTTGGGATCCAGGGCTGTCTCGTAAGTAGGAGAAGGGGCAGTCTTCCCTTGAACCTTGACCCTGTAGACTCCTCATCATGAGGGGAGGCGCATGCCCAGAGGAGGGCTCTATAGAACACAGGGCCCAGAGTAAAGTCATCTGTTGTTCAGGTGCAAGCGTGGTGTTGCCTGCCAATTTTCCTCCTTTTGAAAAAAAAATTGGTTTAAATATAGCAATACACATATGGTGTAAAAGTTAAATCAAATAAGAAATCTATAGAATAAACAGTCAAAATCCCTTTTCAACATTTCCCCAAATCCTCCTCTCTTTTCTTCACTATTAATAATTTAATATATATCCTTCCAGAATTTTCTGGTCATTTATATAACATTATACATATAGATATGTGCATATGTAAATATAACATAGATACCCATATATAATATGGTTTAAAAAATTTTAAAATAGGATTGTAGTGGGCATATTATTCTGTATCTTTTGTTCACTTAGTATCTTTTAAAAAAGAATTACGACAGGTTTTTCTTTTTTTTTGTCTTCCTTACTTTAATGAAGTAATATGTAATCTGATAAGAAAGTCAAACAGTGAAAAATGGAATAAATTGAAATATAAAATCTCTGAGTGTTACCCATCCCATCTCATTCTTAGAAATAACCACCATTAAAAGTTGTTTGAATTGGCAAAAGTTTGGTCATTTTTGGAGATGAGTGATGGATGCATTGGGATCCATTATATCATTCTGTTTTCCTTTAGATACATTTGAAATTTTCCACAATAAAATATTAACATTTCTTGAAGACTATAGTTAGCCTTTAGCCACCTTTTCAACTGGGAGAAGATGCTCTCCCTATATTTCTGCTACTTTTATTTAAAGTCCAAGCTTCTGGGTTGGTCATAAACTGAGCAAGGCTGAGTCAAAGAAGAGAGAGGGGCTGGTGCAAGGAGCAAATATATGTGGTAATTGAAAGACTTGTGTCTGGCAGTGAGAATTGCTGATTGGCTGAGATGGGGCTCCTTTGTAACAATCTGATGTTGTTTGTCACCTGAAATAGGCTCAAGACAAGGCGTGCCGGTGGTGGGGCTGGTGGTGGAAGGTGGTCCCAACGTCATCCTCTCGGTGTGGGAGACTGTGAAAGACAAAGACCCCGTGGTGGTGTGTGAAGGCACAGGCAGGGCTGCCGACCTCCTGGCCTTCACCCACAAGCACCTGGCAGATGAAGGGTGAGTTGCTGACTCTTTTTTTTTTTTTTTTTTACCATTTTTTATTGAGTTATAGTCATTTTACAATGTTGTGTCAAATTCCAGTGTAGAGCATGATTTTTCAGTTATACATGGACATATATATATTCATTGTCTCATTTTTTTCGCTGTGAGCTACAAGATCTTGTATATATTTCCCTGTGCTATACGGTATAATCGTCTCTATTCTGCATATTTGTTGACTCTTTATTTCTGAAACTGTGCTCTTTATTCTTCCGTTTAAGTTCTTTAAGCTCTGCTTCCATGTGGGCTGGATATCCTTAGAGGACAGAGACTAGAAGTCTCTGGATATCTTGGAGGATGGAGAGGTTGAGATTGGAATTCATGTTTCAGTGGTTTTTGTATTTGTTAAGCAACACTAAACTGCCCTCCAGTGATGCAAGTTGCTGGTTCCTTAGCTGAAGAATGGCCTGCTTCTGACACAGACCTGGAGCCTTGTCTGAGCTTAGGGAAAAAGCATTTCCTGGGGGAGGGAGGGAGGAGACCATTGTGGCCCCAGATCACCTTCAAATTCAGTTGCCATTAGTAAAAATAGCCAAAATTAGGGAAACCACCATCCTGACATTTTTGTAGCATATGTTGTGCTTATTTGAGGCTTTAATTCTTTCCCCTTTTCAAACAAGATGGTAGTTTTCCTCTAGCCATCCCTGTACCCAGTGTGATTCTTTTCATTTCAAAAACATTATCTTTCTACTGTGTAAATAAATACAGTACCTATGAACTGAAATGTCTACCCCACTAATTTACTTAATAAACATTTGTTTATTGCTTGTGTTGTATGTGCTCTCTGACCACTCTTCCCCTACAGTTTCTTTCCCTTTTCAGCTCTCAGCCTCTGCTTCCACCCTCTGCCCCCTTCCTATTCTAATTTTACCTCTCTCTTTCCTAAAGTCACCCAGAGGAGTGGTTCTTCAGCCTTTCAGAGTTTCAGATTCTTTGAGAGTATGATGCCTCTAATTTCTGGAGATTCACAGCTCCCTGGAAGTCTATCAGCTGGAGAACCCTGCCCCGTAGCCCGTTCTTCCCAGAACCATGGCTCACCAGTCCTCTCTCGCTCTCAGTTCCGCCTTCTCCTGGTGCCACTGCTTTGCTTTGCTTGGCTTCCCACTCACGTCTCCCGGCAGAACTGTTCATAGAAGCCTTCTGAGTCAGACAGGACTGACGCAGGGAAGCTATACTTGTACTGATGTTTCTGGCTTGTCCCCTTCTCTGCATTGTGTCAAGTCACGGCCGTTTTTCTCTCTCTCCCAGGACCCTGCGTCCTCAGGTGAAGGAGGAGCTCATCTGCATGATTCAGAACACCTTCAACTTTAGTCTTAAACAGTCCAAGCACCTTTTTCAAATTCTAATGGCATGTATGGTGCACAGGGATTCTGTGAGTATGATGACTCAATTGACTTAAAAAATGCTAATATTCGACAATTGTGATATTTATTTTTATGATTTTTTTTTTCATTTCTAACTTGACCGTGGATAACTCTACAGAACTTGACCTTTAGTTTAGTAAACTTGGCTTCTTTTCCCCATTCCCCCCACCATGCTTCAACTTCCTGACTGTACCTGGGGAAAAGCACTAAGATAATAAAACAGTATTACAGGAAAATGATCAAATTTAGTGAAAATTACATGTAAATATTTTCAGAAGGTAAAGGAGCAGCTCCATGTCTTAAATAAACTCAAGTCTGTTGGCTTAGATGACTGTGTCACACTGTCCTCAGTATATCCTGCAGGAGGTCATGGGGGATGCACTGGACAGTGGAAATGTGAGAATATACTCTCAGAAAACAGAGGCCACAAACCATGGGCTATGAACATAATATAGATTCAGGAAAAGGTTTTAGTGTTTTAGGGTACTTTGATCAAAATTTTTATCAGTGACAGATGGTATGAAGCTGACAGTTACAGTAAATATTCACATATGTCATAATTCACAGTGGCCTTTCCAGGATTTGAAGGCTGGACCAAATCATACAAGATTTTGATAATATTAAAGCACCTGGCCTCAAGAAACCAACTGAACAAGTTCAGTCTAGACTAAGCATGGCTAAACCGATGTGAAAAACACTTTGGGATTTTAGTTGACCTAAAAACAACAAAAATAACAACCATGTCTACAATTAACAGTGTGCTTTCAATATATACTTTTTCAAGATATTTATTTACTTGAAATAGTGAGTTGAGTTGAATGAGTTCAAGATGACACTGATGGTGTATTTCAGTTTCAGAAAGATGATGAAGCTAAAGCCTGGAGAATTTAAGTGATTTGCCCAGAATCTACTATGACATGGTAGAACAGAAACTTGTGCACAGAATTGAAATCTTGTACATGATCTACTACATTTTATATTCCCCACAATAATCAGTAAGTTAAGAAGAGGACACGTTAAAGAGATCACCCTTGTATTTTGTTTCTTCCAGTCATCAAGGAGAGTAACTAAGGAGTGGTGTAGTAATCAAGAGGGAGGGTGAGGGTAGAGCTCAGTGGTAGAGCATGTGCTTAGCACGCACAAGTTCCTAGGTTCAACCCCCAGTACCTCCATTAAGAATAAATAAAGAAATAAACCTAATTACCACCCCCCCACCTCCAAAACAAAAAGAGGGAACTAGAGGAGGCAGCTAAGGGTTTACACGAAATTAGGTTCTCAATTCCTGCACAATTGAGGGTTGATTTTATTCATGCATATGGAGGGGATGTTAGGTAGAAGGGCTCTTAACGTGAATTGTAGAATCATAGTTTTTTCTATCTTTATGAGACCTTAGAGATTATTTAGTGAGTTCCTCTCATCTTGTGGGTGAGGAACCTGAGAGGCAGTGGCTTTAAGAAATTTTCCCACAGCTGATGAGTTAGTGGCATATCGAGGGCTTGAGCTTGCCAATCTTGGCTCTTTTTTTGTTGAACAGCCCCCTCTGCTATATAATATATTTTCATCTGGAAAGACTGAGGTACACTCATTAACAGCAGGAGAATTTTTATAATTATAAATAGTGTCCTTATTTGTCTTAAAAAAAAAATCAGTCACATGCCAGGAGGCACTGGACACTTTGACATCGTGAAGGCTGTCTGTGCTGTCCATTCTGCTCGCTCACCGGGTGCATTGTAATTGCCTCACTTACTTTATGACAAATCCTTGAGGATTCATTTTTCATTAAAAAGTAGAAGTTTTAGTCTCTAAGGCTAGGTGAACAGAGGGATTTCATTTTGTATCCCTTCAAAATTAGGAATGGTTTTCTTCACATGAGGAGTTGACACTGAGTTTCTTTTCACTATAGTATGTGAATAGTAAATTAATGTAGTAATGTTCTTTCACGTATGTTCCCTGTAGGATCCTCAGAATTTTTCATTTTTTTTCCTGCATGTGCACAATTCTCCTTTACCATACTTGAAAGTTTTCTCTCTTAATTAGTTAAATTTTTTTTAAACGCTGTGTGATTTTTGACATTAATGAACAGTGTTTTCCTCAGTTCATTGGCTCAAGAGTGAATTTTGTGAGTACTTTGGAGAGCATTTCTTTGCTAGTTCCCCACATATATGACTTTCTATTTTTCAACTGCTATAGATTACCATATTTGATGCTGATTCCGAGGAGTCACAGGACCTTGATTTAGCTATCCTAACAGCTCTGCTAAAGGGTGAGTGTCCAAATAAAATTACAGTTTTTCCTCCTTTCCTCCTTTCACATTCCACGGCACTTTGTGCTGTTTATGTTGACGTTTTGAACAGAATATGTAATTCCTTTCTTTTACCCCAGGCACAAATTTATCAGCATCAGAACAATTAAATCTGGCAATGGCTTGGGACAGAATGGACATTGCCAAGAAACATATCCTCATTTATGGACAGCATTGGAAGGTATAATGAAAATGGAGCTATTTGAATGCCTATGTAGTGTGTTGGTTTGTTAGGGAGGGGCAAAAGAGAAAATAGGAGGAGAGATAGATTGCTTTGGGGAGGCGTATGGGGGTAGCATCTCTGATGCTGGGATTCAGGGATCGCTAAGACATTTTTCTCATCTACTTTGCCTCCCTGAAAACATATTTTTCCTTGGGCTTTGCAGCCTTGTTGAAGCTGACAGAGGAAGTTGAGAGAAAGACAAATAGAAGGAGTTTTAAATTTACTTTTTGAGTGGGCAGATTTTTATATTGCTATTTAAAACTTAAAGTTTTTTTTTTCTTTTTTGCATTAAAATGTAATGCATGCTTATAATAGAAATTAGTGAAAACAGAAAAGCAGGAAGAAGAAAGATTACTCACAGTGCTAATGCTAATCACGATGAACATTTCATTTTTAAAAATTATGGCTGTGACCTTACCACAGGTCTATTACTTTTGGGTCGAACTAATTTGTGCTCATTGTTTAAAATGTCAAATGGTACCAAAAAGCTACCAAAAAGACAGTAGTTCGCTGCCCTGCTAATCACAGAAGCCAAATACTTTTGACATTTTTGAACTGTTCTGACATTTATAAATCTCCATATTTCTAAATAATGTCATATTGCTGTTTTCTGATTAATTTTAGAGACGCCTCAACATTTCTGTCTGTGGTTCTCACTGCTGCAGTCTGGACTGGTTGCCTGTACTTCCCGGTGCTGGGCCATCATCCATCATCTTAGAAATTCTCTCCTGTGTTAGAGCACCCGTTTTCTGTATCCCCTGTCTTCCTTTTTCTTGGTTTACTCCTTTATTTGTTAATGTGCATCCTTCCGTAACTTCCTGAGAAATATGGGAGATAAAAATTTTGAGGACTTGTATGTTTGGATATATTTTAATTCAAGGCTGAACTAATTCTCCTAGAAAATTTTGAATACTTAGCTTCTAGTGCCCAGCAGTACTGTTAAAAAGTAAAAACTTTTCTTTTTTTTTGATCCTTTGTTTGCAACCATTCTTTCTTCTCTGGAAGTTTAAGAAAAACTTTCCCTTATTCCAGTGTTCTGGGATTTCACAATGATACGTGTTTTTGTGAGTCTTTAGATCCATCACTCTGGGTCCTTGCTTTCAACTTGGCAATCGTGTGTTTCTAGGCTGGGCAGTTTCCTCCCCTGTTTTCTCTGCTCTCTTTCAGGAATTTTACCATTTAAATGTTAGACCTATGGCTGCTCCGCTAATCTTACCTTTTTCCTCTTGTTTTCCATATCTTTTCTTTGGTAAATTTCCTCAGCTTTAATTTTTCATGCCTTGTATGTAACTTTTTGTTTCTGGTAACATATTATTACTTTCTAAGAGCAACTTTGTTCTTTCTCCATTTTGAAAATAACATCCTGAATATAGGATCTTCTTTTATATTTTTGAGGCTATTAAAGATATTTCTTTTGAAGTTTTCTTCTTCCTGCATTGTCTGATTCCTCCTAGTTGATATTTTTTGGATCTTTTTGTCCTGTACTCTTTGTTTAACAGTGGAGGAAAGAAAGCTCATTAGAAATTCTAAGTCTGCAGATTTGGGCTTCACAGTAGGGTGATCTGGCTGTCATTTCTTAGGGGTCCTGAGATGTTAGCACATTCATGTTTTTTATCGTGAATTACTCATAATATCAGAAAAGAATCCTCCAGCCCCCTGTCTGTAAGGTAAAAGCATTGCTGCTATTGTTTTGGAAGTTAATAGGGGAAGATGACTGGGAAGGTCCTGACATTAGCAACTTATGCTGCCAGAGTTCTGTGGTGTAGATTTGTTGGGTTCTTGATTTTTTTCAATTTCAGTTTCTGGGGAGCTTCCATTTTCTGGCTTTCTGGGGACTGCTCAGTCAATTACCACTTGACCATCTGCTTTCCAATTTCTAAAATGTTTCACTGTTAACCTCCTTGTTCTTGTAGATTCATTTCTTTAAAAAAAAATATTCCCCTTACTATAATTTTGGTGGAGCTTGAGTAGAAGTAAAAGTAGATGAGTATGTTTAATTTGCCACAATACCCAGGAGGCAGGTATAGTTTAAATAGAAACATGCAAGGTTACAAAGAAAAAACAAAGAAAGAAAATTAAGAAACCTTGGGTTTTCATTAGAATTGTATTAAACCTGAACATTAATTTGGGAAGTGTTGAGATCTTTCCCATAGTCAATCTTCTGATTCAAGAACAAATTTATTCAAGATGTCTTTTATGCCTTCAAGTACATTTTTTATTATTTCTTCACTCAGGTCCTGAACATTTCTTAGTAAGATTGTATTTTATGATTATTTTTTCTGTTATACTTTTGAGTTCAAATACATGTAGTTCTTTAGTTATTTCTACTTTCTTAATTGTCTCTTTATCTCTTATTTATTTCCACCCTCTGAAGCCTGGCTCCCTGGAACAAGCAATGTTAGATGCTTTAATGATGGATCGAGTGGATTTTGTAAAGCTCTTGATAGAATATGGAGTGAACCTCCATCGCTTCCTTACCATCCCCAGACTGGAAGAGCTCTATAATACAGTGAGTACTGGAACATTTCATCACCTCCATAAGATTTATTTATTAATTAGCTTAAGATTTACCTTAAGCTGTGTCTTGAATGTTTAAGCCTCCTTGATATTCCTATGTAAAGATAGCTTATAGAGCGATAGACTTTTCAATCAAACGAAAAACATCCTTACCAAATCTGTTTTATCCTATGGTCATTTTTACGTTTCCCATTTTAATTAATTACTGAGAATAGAAGTATAAACCAATTTAAGGGAATAGGGTAGTAAAACCATAATTAAAACCAAAGATGTGAATAAGAACAAATTGCTTTCATTGAGTAATTAGAAGCATTTCAACCTAAGGTCACTGTTAAAATTGTGTTCCTTCAACTTCCCTGTGCATACCCTTTGTTGAAACTAGACTGACTTGCTCATTGTAAAAACACCAGTTGCTCAAGTCATGAACTCTTCTTAAGATGTCCTTCTTTGCCTTTGGATCTTACTCTTTCTTCAGAATCCTGCTCAAATCCTGTCGTTTTGATTATTCCAGTTCACAGTCATCAGCCCCTACGATACAGATTATTTGCCACTCTTTTTAAGCATATTGTTGGTAATTTTTTAATCTAAGTCCCACTCCTTCTATTAGAATGTAAAAACTATGAAGAAAATACTTGTATTCTTCGTTGAGTTCCTCAGAAGCTTGAATGAACACAGCAAATGTTCAATAAGTACTTGTTGATGGAATGTAATTGTGTGATTGATTTTAATGCAAGTACTAGGGATTGAACCCAGGATCTCATATATGCTAAACATGTGCTCTACAATGAGCTATACCCACCCCCCCAATAATTGTGTGGTTTATATGAGAAAGATAGTCATAGATTAGTTAAAATTTGTATCTGCTTCTTGTCACATAAAGTTAATTAAGGCCTTACTACCTAGATGTTATACATCTTGCATTGAAAATATTTCAATCTAATTAAATTTTCTCTTGAGAAACGCCTTCCTTAGAATTAATTTGGCTTAGACTTCATTACTAAAGATGTTGAAGAAAATTTTCAGTATTAGTTTTTTTTTCTCCCTAGCATGTTGTAATTAAAAAGGGACTAAAATCCTTCCTCTTGTTCTTTATTACAGAAACAAGGACCAACTAATATGCTCTTGCATCATCTTGTCCGAGATGTAAAACAGGTAATCTAATTATGAAGGTGTGCAAACTTCTTCTTTTATTGTCTTAACTTTGTGGTGGAATGTTGCCAGGTTTTGCTTTGTGGAATGTAGATTTGGATTTTATAGCGAAGTACCTATCCTCTTTACCTGTGAACCTGAAGAGTTTCCTCACCAAGCTACACTCACATTTTTCCCATAATTTACTTTGTGTTTTTAAAGATTTGACCCACCAAGTAAGTTGCATTGGCTAATCATTATTTTCTGTTATAAAACATGAATTGGAGACGTAGAAACTTCCAAGCAGAATTTCAGTTCAACATGATACAACAGTATTGCCAATGATGATAATAACACCTGCTGAAAATTGAGAAACTTCCTGGTTCTGTTGTCTTTATTGAAGGACTAATATGTGATTTCCATTGTTTTTGTGATTGTTTTGGCTTTTAGTGATACTTTGGGGGCTCTCTCTTCTGTTGTGAGTCCAAGAATTGTTCTAGGGAGCCAGGATTGATCCCAATGCTCTAGACCTTTGCTTATATTTTTCTCATGGTATTCTCACTGAACGTTAAGTCAGACTTAAAATAATCTGATCCCCTATTAGTTACCAAAACTTGCCAACTTTAACAGACTTTGTGCCTTAATTCTTTCTCTTTTAATTACCAAGCACTTTTATTTACATCTGCAGGAAACTGGGAGTGTCTTTTTTTGTCATCATGATTGAAATCCATCCACAGTACATTTAAAAAGTTTTCCCCTCATTTTTCTGAAGTCTAGTATCTTGATGGAGAGAGTGGGGGCTTTCTGAGTGTATTGACTTGGTGGAAGAGCCAGAGTGGAAGGACTGAGGAGGAAGACATTTAGTTGGCAAATTAGTTGTAAGCAAAAGTATCCATGCTGATGTAAATTTGTTGTGTGTTGGTTTATGCCAGGGCAAAATGACTTTCCTTAGATTATTTCCTTAAACTCTAATTCTATCACAGTAACCTGAAGGAAAAGGAATGAAGTCATTAATTAACTAGCATCAAATAAGAACATTATTTGTGTTCCTTTAAAAAAGCAAATTATTAATGTGAAAATGAGAAATTAAATTATTTACATTTACTTATATATGTAATCTTATTTCTTGTTCAAAACTTTGTGAATATTATTCACAATCTGTTTATTTCGAAGACCTTTCTCAGCACTCTGTGCCTTTAAAAATGTACTATGAATGACAGTTAAGAGATAACAGTTATGAGGAGGCAGTAAGGTGGCTTTTAAGGGGTCAAAATAATTTTCATTTACACTAAGACTTATGTGCTTGGCAATCTGCTGCTCGGGCCTCCTACCAACCGTATTTGTCTTGGCACAGCCTCATGTTTTGATATCTCATTTAGTTCTGCCATTTCACATTCCTTGTTTCTGTTTGTTCTACTTCCTTCCATGTTCTTGTTTTGTGTATGATGTAGTCAACACAGTGCAAAGTGTTAAACAGCCATTTCAATGAAGAGAGAGGCTGAAGATTTAACTTAATGTTAATTTTGGATCCTCCAGTTTAGCCTCCAGTATTTATACTTTTCTTGTACTAGTTATATTGTTTCCAGTTAAAAACAATCTTGTACACTCTTTTTAAATGTATTGTATTCTAAAGTGTGTGTATGCATGACAGAGAGAGAAAAAGAGAGTGAATGAGCACAATAAGCAGACGTTTCATGTGTATGAAACAAAGAACATATCAAATCTAAGTATTTTTTCCCATTTGAAGAAGTAGGGTATTTCAGTAGCTGGCCATATTAATTGATTACTTTGTAGAGATGGTTGAAGAGTGTTAGTTTCCCTCTTTGCAGTTGATTTGGTTATGTTCTAGTGACATGACAAAAGAAATAGAGAAGGAGAACTGAAAGTTACAATGTGTTATATATTTTTGTTTCAGCATACCCTTCTCTCAGTCTACAGAATAACGCTGATTGACATTGGACTGGTAATAGAATACCTCATTGGTGGAGCGTATCGTAGCAGCTACACTAGAAAAAATTTCAGAACCCTCTACAACAACCTCTACAACAAAAACAAGGTAGCGTAATTGAAAAGTATCCTAGTAAAATGAAAGATTACTAGAAGTTAACACTTTCAGAAAAATGGCTTGGGAAATTTGGATGGAAAGCACTTCCAAAATGGACGTGCTATTTATTGACATTTTTTGAATAGCTGCTACATGTAAATTACTGTGCTTAGCGCTGGCATGCTGGCCTGGGATAGACATAAAGATCAGGAATTTAGAAACTCTTAGAGGAAACAGATTTATGGATAACTAGACATAATACAAAACAGGATATAATATGTGCTATACTGACATAGAAGTTTGTGGTGAGGAAGATTAGAGGGAGAGATGACTGGTCCTTTCCATATGTTTCTTTTTCTTTTGAAAATGCAGAAGTGAAAGTCTTGATAGAATCAGATCTATAAACTCATAGCAGGTACAGAGCCTCGAGATGGCAAACATGGGACAAGTGCACAGGTATTGCACTGGAAGATGCATGCAGAATGTACCATGTAAAAATACATGTTGTACATATTCTGTTTTCTGTTATAGTTTTGAAAGTCTAGTTATGTAAAATTAGAGTTGCTGGTTAGTCAATTAACAGAGAAAACATTACTTGTTACTTAAAATTGCCATCATACATCAGTAAACTGAAGAGCCTTGTTCTTTGTTTTTGCATTTTTTTAAATTATTTTTTGTTGCTTTTTTTTTGTTTGTTTTTTGTTTAAAAATTTTTTTTCTTTTAGTTTTTTTTTCTTTTCTGGTCTTCTTTGTTTTTATTTCTATTTTCTTTTTTATTTATTTGTTTTGGTTTTATTTGAAGACCTACTTCTTATTAGAGGACAATGGAAGTGTTAGGAAAGGTAGTTTGGGCATTTTTGGCTGAGAGAAGAGCAGGAGCATGAAAGGCACAGTGCTGTGGACAACAGGGTGTGGTTTTGTAGTGATAAGGAGACCTTTGTCACTGGGGAGGTGCCGGAAGGTTGTGAAGGATGACAGTGGAAAGATACTTTGGGGCAGTCTAGAATATCAAACTACTTTTGACCTTTATTTATCAAGAATGAGGCAAAGTGAAAGTCCAACTTTGCTTTAGGATATGAAAAAACAAAACAAAAAGAAACCCAAATCTCATAGAGAAAAATGTTCTTTTTTTGAATTTCAAAGGCATAGGGATACACTTGAGGAATCAGCTCCTTCGTTTAAACAAAATATACCTTACTGTGGACTTACAAGTGGCAGGCATAGGACTGACTGTAGCCTTCATGTGACCCAGGGGGGCGCCTGCTAGGATAGTTCCCGTAATGTCCTTTCTAGAAATGGGTAGGAAATTACTCACTTCTCTGATTATTTTCTAGTGAATGAATATGGAGTTTATTGTGTTTCCTAGTAAGTTAGATCATAGCAGATACATGGTTAGGAGTCAGAAAGATCTGGGACTAAATCTAAGTTTTGCTCATTAGTAGCTGTGTAGTCTTGAGTGAGAAACTTAATCTCTCTGCATGTCAGTTTCTTCATCTATAAAATGGGGATAATAATGGGACAATAATAAAATCCCTCTTTCATAAATTTATCAAAATGATTAAATAAAGTGATACCTGGAATATGAGAAACCCCCTTTTCCTGTTAATGATAATAGTCATTATGATTATTACTAGTGACACTATTAATTCTATATCACAATAATAATGATAATAATTTGAGTATTATCTTTAAAAAGTTTGGGCCTCATTGCCTCATCACTTCTGTCTAATTTATACCTATAAAACACAAACTAAAAAAATTAAGTAATGCAGTGTATCATGAATTTTTTTTTGTAATTCCCTTAAGAATGCTTTCTTTTGTTTTTGTTTTTCATTGATGAAAGCTTCATGCTGACAAGCAATTAATTATGTTGCTGTTGGGCCTCACCGCTGAATTCCAGTAGTGACATTGTATAACACTTGAAGAAATTCCATAACTTTCTAACTTAAGCTTCACCTTGGAGCTGTTTGTGAATGGGAACTATTTCTTATCAGAACTGTGGATCTTTATTGCCTATTCTGAACTTGTCCCAGATATAGAACATCCATTGATTCTAATGGAATTTCCACATGGAGAAGGAATGCAGATACATAATAGGGAACAAAAGAGCATGTTCTCTAAGATGTTTGGAAATAACAGTGCGCTTAATAAGGAGAGCATGGGAAGCTCTTGTTGGATGAGTAATTAATTACTAATTATGGGTGAGAGACAGAACCATTGGATATTTGGGGGGACATAGTGTTACATTTGGTTTTATTGTTGTCTAAAAATAAAATGTTAATTGTTACCACTGTAATCATCTTTTAACCTTTTTGTTTTATTTAAAAAATAAAATAACATATGCTAGCGAGTGAGCACTTTGGCTCAAGCCCTTTCCCAGCCGCCCCCTCTTCACCAGAGACGCCGCTCAGGAAACAGAAATGAATCTGCAGAAAGCACACTGCATTCTCAGTTCATTAGAACTGCCCAGCCTTACAAAGTCAAGGTACTACTTACTTATTTTTAGATTTGAAAATAGAATTGTTCTTGCAGACTGTGATCTTTACTTTATTTAAAGTTGGAGAATGGGAGACACACATAGAGGGACCATTTATAAGCACCATAAACAGATGGCGTAAGTCGAAAGCATAATACCGCTCTTCTTTAACAACGATGAGCAAATGCCCAGGACAGGCACCTGAGGGTTGCGGGGGCCGAAACCTCAGGCTGCCTTCCTTATTCCTACCTCTGCCACGTCCAGATGATGACTCAGGAAGTCTGTCCTTGGGATGGTACCAAGAAATAGAATCACTAGCCCAGCACTGCATTGTCATCTCCTTTTCCCCAAGGCTCACTGGAGATGACTGCTTCCTTCTCCTTTGCTTCTCTCTCAGACTGCTTCTCACATCTTATTTTTTCCCCTTTGAAGCTTTCTGGAAATTAATTTTAGCTACTATTACAGTATGACAATGACAATGTATTTGAGTGTGTACGTGTGTGAGAGCAACATTATGCCCCCCTCTCCCTGTACTACCTCAATCCCGCTCTCCTCTGGGGGTGAGTGCTTCTGCTCAGGAGTTTCCGTATAAATGGTTCCTATGTTGGCTGAAAGAGGTTTGCTTTGCATTGCTCTTAGAATGAAAAGATATTCCATTAAAATTACCCTTGATCACAATCAATGAAGAAACAAAATTCCCTTTATTTATAGAAATAGAGGAAGCTTGTTAAACTTGTGTTATGATCCCCTTTAATTAAAAAGAGTAATTATTGAATCTTATTATTTGCCAGGCATTATTTTGGCTGCTTGGTTGAATTTGAGATGCAGGTGGGTTGGAGAAGACACAATGATGACTGAGAAATGGTCCCACTCTCCCCAAAGTAATATAATGAGCACTGAAATAGAATACCTACAGAGTGATATAGAAGACTGTGTGGGGCTAGAGAGTGGTTTCTGAGATGAGCTGTAAAGTGTGGGTTTACCAGCTAAAGAAGAGTGTTTCATTTATTACCTGTTACCTTCACTAGAAGAATATAGCCAGAGTAAGGGAAAGCAAAATTAAAACCAATCTATCCGGATTAATGTTGGCAACACTAGTGGCATTTTTCTAAGAGGAAGGTAATGAATCTATTTGTAAGGTGAGGTTAGAGTTGGTATTTTTTTTATAGTTCTTATTTATCAAATATGTTATCTCAGCCCATTTCCTTGAGAAATTAAAACTTGTCATATAGTTAGTGGTTCTGTTCCAAAGGTGTAGTGTTTTTTTTAAGTTGTGCTAAGTGAGTGTGAGGTGTCTCACCCGAGGGACCTTGGGGCCAGTAGAAGTGCCAAGACATAGATTGCCTTAAAAGGCCCAAATTTTGGTTTCTGGTTTATAAAGTTCTATTATTATTTCCATCTCTTTTCAGTGTTTTAAAAATGTCTCTAAGATACCTGATGTGTTTCATCAGGTAAAACATCATGCATCTGTGTATTTGGAAACCCATTCCTGTTTCATTTTCGAATAGGAAAACCCCATAGCCCTTCATAAATCAAGGAAGAAGTCAAGAGAAGAACAAAATGTATCAGATGACCCTGAGTCTACGGGCTTTATGTATCCATACAATGACCTGCTGGTTTGGGCTGTGCTAATGAAAAGGCAGAAGATGGCCATGTTCTTCTGGCAGCACGGAGAGGAGGCCACGGTCAAGGCAGTGATTGCTTGTATCCTCTACCGAGCAATGGCCCACGAAGCCAAGGAGAGCAACATGGTGGACGACGCCTCGGAAGAGCTGAAAAACTACTCAAAGTAGGACTTCTCTCTTCACTTCATACTGAACAGCGACAGTTCTTAGAATGGTCAGACAGGTTGATCTCCCTCGGCCTAGAACTTGGCAGACGAGTGGACTTGTAGCTGTGCATTTCATGGACTGTCTGATAAATAAAAGTCTTGAGGTATTTTAAGGAATAAAGGGAAGAGAGGTGGCCCTCAAGTCGGGAGGCTTGGGTTTTAGCCTTAGTTCAGCTGTTTGCTAGTTGTCCAGTCGCTTGACTAGATTTCAGGACTTCAGTTTTTTAACTATAAAATGTTCAGTGAATGATTCTGAAAGTCCCTCTCAACTCTCAAACTCTTTAATATTAAAACTTGTTGTTTACTTTACGTACCTCTCAGGCAGGAAAACAAATATATATATTATGTATTAAAGGACCAGAGAGTGATGGTGGAAGATAGAAAAGTTTTGATTTTTTAATTTACTAAAGCATTATAGTAGTAGGGAAAGAAGAGAAGCTAGAATTAATAGAAACTAATTTATAATTTTGATTGAAAAAGATTCCAGAGAATGACAGTGTCTACTTTTTAGAGAAAACAACCTCCGAGAAAATCACCTGGGGGTGTCTCCAGGCCCAGCTTCCTACTTAAGTCATCTGTGTATTTTGTAAAATCTTTAAAAAAAAAAAAAGAAAAAAGGCCAGGGAAGTTTCCACAGTTTTTCCATAATTGCTAGTTTGGTTTTAAATAGTCTATATTAAAAAAAAAATTCTTTATTAGGTCTTATCAAGGAGCCCCCAAACAAGCCATACGTAGCTTGTTTTGCAGTGTGGGGTGGCTTCTCTCCATGAATAGCTCAGGCACTCCTGGTGTAAGCCAAATCTCTATGCCACAGTGGGAACCCTCTCATTCTGTTCCAGAACAGTCCGTTTCCTGAGCAGCACTCCCTTTAAAACAGCTTCTACAAACCGAGATTGTTACTGTTCCCTCTTCTGCACTGGTCTTTTCTGAGTCTCATATCTAGTCTCTTTGAACGTTTCTGGAGCTCACACCTGCATTTTGTTTTTGCCACTCACCCCTGTGTCATTGCAGACAGTTTGGCCAGCTTGCCCTGGACATGTTGGAGAAGGCATTCAAACAGAATGAAAGAATGGCCATGAAACTGCTGACCTATGAACTCAAGAACTGGAGCAATTCTACCTGTTTGAAACTGGCTGTTTCTGGAGGATTGAGGCCCTTTGTTTCACATACTTGTACCCAAATGCTACTGACGGACATGTGGATGGGGCGCCTGAAAATGAGGAAAAACTCTTGGTTAAAGGTATATCTACTTGTTTGATAGAGTTTAATGTTAGTATAGTTTGAAGGCCTATGCTCTTGAGTTCATTTTTCCATTGTTCCTGAAGAATACCTTCAGGAAAACCAGTTAATCCCTTTGATTCTCATGGGTGAGCTGGGATCTTCCCAGTGGAACCTCTCCCACTACCACAGTTTCTTTTAAAATACAGGCGTAATTATACCATCTCTGTCCATCACAAAGGTATATTCATAAGAAGGTGGTTAGGAGAAGTTAAAATCGTGTACAAATACGTGCAAGATTTCATTATTGGTAAAGCCCATTGCCTCAGGTAATTATAGCAGAAGTGAATGAGACTTTTTAGTGAAATTTTCCTCAGCTTAAGAATACTAACAGATAATAAACTAAGTAAAATTAGCCATTTCCGTTGTTCTGCTCATCCAATGTGATGTTTCAGGGAATAAATGGCTGTTTTATAAAGCTGCCCTCAAAACATTCGTTCACACCATTGTCTCCATATTTTTCTATTCCATTATGGTTTAGCCTCTTTTCTCATCTTGAATTATCAAGAATAATTTAGTTAATTATTAAAGACATTTAACTTTTGACATTAAACCTAAGCCTAAAGCTTCAAGTTACAGTCAAGCTTAAGAACTACATGTGCTGGGGGAGAGGGTATAGCTCAGTAGTAGAGTGCATGCTTTAACGTGCCTGAGGTCCTGGGTTCAATCCCCAGTACCTCCTCTAAAAATAAAGATAAAATAAACCTAATTACCCTCTCCCCCTCAAAAAAACCACTAAATAAATAAACAAACAAGCAAACAAACAAATTACTGTTTAAAAAAAAGAAATCTATATGCTTATGAAACTGAATAAAAGGATAAGACATGAGCATTAAGATCTACATAAGACTGTATTTTATATTTTAATTTTATTCTTTGGAGTTCTTAAAAGTCTGACATGTCCCAAATAGAATAACTGTTCTAAAAATATATATTTTGGGTGGGCATACATAGAAAATACAATGAAATAAAACATATAAGATATAAAATACATAAAAGAGCTTGTACATTTTAATTCCACCACTGAGATTGCAGAAATAAGAGAAATGTCAACCAGAAATTATTTCTCATAGATTCCTCTTGAACAAAATATCAGAGAAACAACAATTGTTTCTAGAAGTTCTCCTTTGATTTGTTTCCATTTCAGCTTTGGAAACACTGAAGGAGAGATGTGAATGGGTCCACCTCTAGATACATAAGCTCTGGCAGTAACTCTTTAGAAATGTTCAAAGAGTGAAATGGGATATAGACAGTTGGAATTTTGAGAATTAATTTTCCCAATGGCTATGTCCTGTACATACTTTAGTTGAATAGAAATCCTTATTACTGAGAACTTAGTAACTTTTTGCTCCCCATAGACCTTATATCAACAAAGAGACTTAAGTGAAAGCAAGACTAAATGTTTTGCCCCAAAACGTAGTGAGTTGACAAAGAAGGTTGAATTAGCTACATTAAACCTCTGAGATGCAGTAAACCATATTGCTCTCCATGCCTAGGTACTAATTCATCGCTGCTTGGCTTGTGAGTTTGGGGAACACTTTTGCAAATAATTGTAAGATGTCCCGGTTAGACTAATGCCAAGTGGATGAAGACTGGAGGAAGACCTTGTAGAGTTTTATGTGGAAGGGAAAACTGATTTGAGTGCTTTTAGGGAATAGACTCCAACCTATTCCTTGGAAATAGGATATTGACATCACTGAAAACTTTCACAAGCGAATTGTTCTGCAAGGGTCAAGGGCAACAGAATGTGGAGCCTTTTCAGGAAGTGGGTTAGGAATTAATCAGTGTAATATCATTGTGCCTGTAACCATGACGTTTGCAGACCTAGAAGACTGCATGTATTTTGGGTTCTACATCTGAAAAGAAAACAAACACAAGAAGCCAGTCCCTATCAGAACGGGGAAAAGTCCAGAGAACCCTCACAGGAGGTCAAGCTTTGAAACAAAACAACAGAAAGTCATTTCAGCATAAAAAAAAAGAAAGTTGACAAGGATATGACTTTAGTTTCTTCAGTCATGGATGGTATATAGCCAGGGTTAATCTTATTTTCATTCACTGAATCCCAGAATAACAGGCCTAATTTACCTTGAAAGAGAGAATAATGTTCAACAAGTTGATTTTCACAACATTTAGTAAATCTTCTAAACTCTTTACCCTGAAAGGCTGTGCAAGTTGAACATAAAAATGATTTTGAATAGACTATAAATAAGTTCATGAGTGATAGCAATAGAATGAAAAAATTATGGCTGTCTAGATTTATACCTTTATTGGGTTTTACTGGCAGAGGAAATATATGTGTAAGATGGGGGAGGGATCTAATAGATGGTGACTTGGTATGTTTTTATAATCTTGATTTTATAATATGAATAAATTTTAATGTGTTTTATGTGATAATAACTACTTAGTGGCTTTAAAGAATTATTAAGCAAAATGGTCATTGCAAAAGAATACTTCTCACTGCCCTGCCTCAGATATAAATAATAACAGTGTGGTATACATATTTTTAAACTTTCAAATGCATATATGTTTTTAAATTAAAAAACATTTATAAGGAAGGATTACACTATGCATGTTATTCTATAGCTTTCTCTTTTTATTTTTTATTTATTTTTTCCCTTTGTGTTGAAATGTGGTTGATCTACAATGTTAGTTTTAGGTGTACGGCAAAGCGATTCAATTATACGTACACACCTATATATATATACATATATATTTCAGATTCTTTTCTATTATAATTTATTACAAGAAACTGAATATAGTTCCCTATGCTATACGGTAGGTCTTTGTTGTTTATCTATTTTATATATAGTAATGTGTATCTTATAACTTACTCTTTTTAAACTTAACAATATAACTTCCTTTTTATAAATTGAATTATAGTCAATTACAGCATGTCAGTCTCTGGTATACAGCGTAATGTCCCAGTCATATATATATATGCATATATTTGTTTTCATATTCTTTTTCATTAAAGGAAACTTAACAGGGGGAGGGTATAGCTTAGTGGTAGAGTGTGTGCTTAGCATGCACAAAGTACTGGGTTCAATCCCCAGGATCTCCACTAAATATATATGTACACACACACACACACACACATACACACATATATGTATATACATGTATGTGTATATGTATGTATATATATACATATATATATAAAGCTTTATATATATATAAAACTTTCATTATATTCAAAATTGCTTTTGTCTTTTTAAAGGTTGCATAGTACAGTTGTCTCGAAATCTGTGGGCGCTTGGTTCCAGGACCCCCAAGGATACCAAAATTCATGAATGCTCAAGTCCCTTATATAAAATGGTGTAGTAGTTGCATATAACTTACACATCTAGATTATTTATAATGCCTAATACCATGTAAATGCTATGTAAATAATTGCCAGTGTGCAGCAAATTCAAGTTCTGCATTTTGGAATTGTCTTGAATTTTTTCTGGAATATTTTGAGTCCGCAGTTGGTTGAATCTGTGGCTGTGAAATCTGTGGATATGAAGGGCTGCCTGTATTCCACTGTTAGGTTGTCCCACATCAGCTATCCCACTATAGATGGGCATTTAAGTTGACACTAATGTTTTGCTATTACATAACCATGCAGTGAACATCCTTATCTACATATGCTTGGATTGATGAGTATTTCTGAGGGAGACCCTTTTAGAATTTGAATTGTTGAGTCAAAAAGGATGTATAGGATTAGGATATCAGCCGAACTGGGGATGGATCTGACGCTTTGTATATACCAAAGTCAACTTCATTTGAATCATAATTGTGCCTTGTATAACCCCTAGTACTTACTTTGTTTTCTTTCCTTTTAAAGATCATCATAAGTATTTTTTTACCACCCGCCATTTTGACATTGGGATTTAAAAGCAAAGCAGAGATGTCGCATGTTCCCCAGTCCCAGGACTTCCAGTTCACGTGGTATAATGATGAGCAAAACCCCAGTACCACCAAGGAAAGTGCTTCGACGGTTAGTGCACTATCATAGTGAACTAAGTTTTCATGGCATTGACTGCACACAAATATACACATACACAAAGTTTATTTATTTAACAAATTATTTAACAATCTTAATCATGTTATACTATGGTCAAGTTATAGCATGTATGATAGTTCTAAGTAATCCCCATATGTGATTAAGCAAAATACCCTATGTCTACCTCAGGGCCAAAATCAAAGACTTTATTATGTCTTGAAAGCTGTTTAACTTTTCATTGTCTTTTGTGACTAGTGGAATGAATGGACTTACAATTTCTCTAAAGGTATAATAAGGGATGCCTCATATCTCTTAAAAATATTTATTTAAAAAGATGCTGGTTTAGAATTTGCGTTGATCTTCACTGTTTCATGCCACCGTTTTTTTCATTTGCTGTTTCTAATCAGCATGACTAGTTTTACTTGAGTTCCCAGATGTATACTCTTCCCTGGGTCACTTGAGCTACTTCTCTTGCACCCTGTTTTCACTGGAGAGCCTCCAATATGCTGCCTGTGCATATATTTTTTGAAATGATGTTTCAGCTTGGATCATTGCTTTTATAAAGTTGTCGTTTACTGTGAGGTGTAGTAAACATCTTTCCTGTTACTTAATACTTCAGTGAGGCATCTATAGCTAGCATCTTGTCTGATGTGCTTTTGCACTTATGAGGTATTAGTGATAATATTTAAAAGCATATTTGATAAATGGTAAATGAAAAAGAATTATAATTAGTTTGTATGGCTGGCTTCTGTTGTGATTGGTTGAGCATCCATTCTGATTGGTTAATGCCAGATCAGTTAACCAGATCAGTTGTTAAATATTTTGGTTATCATGCGTATACATGTGTTTCTCTTCTCTTCCCCCGCACCCCACCCCCTCCTTACTTTTCTAAGCCTGATAGTTCTATCTGGGATTCTCAGAGTCCAAGATGGCAGGTACATTCTAACTTCTATGGAGTGTGTGAGAAGTTATCCTTTGCAAAGGTGGGCTTCTCAAGTTGTGATAATTGTGATTGTACTGGCTAGATGATTTAGTTACTAAGTTTAGACCATTTCAATTTTATTTTTAAGGAAAGAGAAGAAATGTAGTGCTGGCCTAACCCTCTTAGAAATAGAAGGCAATCTTTATATGTGAGACATTCTGTTTGGCTTTATACTTAATTAGATGTTTGCATTGTTTACTTAGCTTGTTGAAGTGAACAATGAAGAAAGCTGTTTATCATCTATCTGTCTACAAACAAATATGTTAATATGTTGGCGCTTTGTAGCAAATAGTACTTTGGAAGTGGATGTAACTTCACTTTTGGTTCTTGAGGTTTCATAAAAAGATTAGCTTTCACAGATACTAAAGGCATTGTAGATAGCTGGAGCATTCCACTAAGCAGTTCTTCCTAAAGGGGAGACTCTTAGGGAAAGAACTCCTTCCTTGAATGGCAATTAACATTAAAAAAAAAAAAAAGATAATAAGTTCTCACCGTTCCCTGAAAAGTTAAATTTTGGATGCAATTACAGTGGTTCTATTTACAGCAATCACTCACCCGGCTGGTTTGGACATGACCATGTCAATGAATAATTCAGTGAATGTTTAATAGCCACCTTCCATGTGTCAGACAAATCCTGGGGGCACTTCATTAACTAAGGCAGATGTGGTCTCTGCCACCATGGAGCCCATAATCAGACAGAATATCCACGATGCCTCGCTATTGTTCAGTTTAGAGCATTTATTGGAAAAGTGTTTCACATCTGTTCTGTTATGAATGGATTATAGTCACAGTAACAATGTTCTTTCATCTTTGAATTTAACTAAAGCAACAGTTTTGGATTATCTGCTTTGTGTTTAGAACTTTGTTAATCAGAGGGAAGACATGGAGGCAGGGTTTGGTGGGACATATAAAATTTCATAATGCTAATTAAGCATAACGTGCTTGATTAGCTGAGGAGCACAATTTGCATTGTGCATTTTGGGGGAAAACCGAAGGTGAGTGAAACATAGATGCTCTTTTAGAGTGTCTTTGTGCTTTGTCACCATGGTAATAGTGTAATAATAAATATGACGAAAGCACTGCTGGTAACAAGGGAAGAAAGACCATTATTCTTTTTTTTAATTATAATTTTTTTTATTTAAAAAAATTTTTTTATGACTTTATGTTTAGAAGGTGGAAGAGCAGAAGAAAAAAGGGAGAACAAAAGACTTTGGTGTTTTCTTTCTTCAGATGTATGCAGAGGTGATTATATTATGAGTAGAATTTTATTACAATTTATTTCTCCTGATGAAGAGCTTCAATAAATGCATCAAGTTCTTCTTGAATTTCTCTAACTTTCTTGAAGTCTTCAGGCAATTAAACTCATTTAGCAGTAAGCAATTTAACTTTCTTCTCCTTATCCTCAGCAAAACTTCCAATACCGCTTTAACATTTTTCTCTAATTGCCTGACTTCAGTGTTTGGGAGTTGCAGTCTTAAAGTATTCAGGCGACAACAAGCACGCATTATATTCGCCAAAACAGGGCAACATCATTACCTTCCTACTCAGAATCTACAAAACGCCATTGTTAGTAATAAAAGCCTCTTCAGCAAAGGTTACGGTGATTTAGAGCTGTTTTTTAAGAAATGTCTTCTATAAACTTGGTGCCAAATATCCCTAATCAAGCCTGGATCTACTTCTATTCTACTGCTTGGGATTCAAGTTTCTTTTGGACCATAGTTATCTCATCACTTGCAAGATAACCAGGGTGCTCCTCGTTACATTTCAACATCTTCCCTAGTTCTTTCTTGGTTTCACTGTGAACACACTGTCCTTGGGAACACACTGATTCTTCCAGTATAACCATCTCTTTTCCATTCTGGACCTAACATGTTTTCAGCTGCATTTTCAGTATCCTTGAGACGAGCCTGAAGAGCCTCTTCTGTAACATAAATGGCTGCATCCCAGTGTTGTTTATCCGACATGGACTGGTCTTCTAGAGCACTGTGTTGAATAACGCTCCGGCTGTCCTCCGCAAAATCGTTCCACTTGTGGCATTTAACGCTTCCTCCCTAACAGCCTCTTTCAGTTTATCAGCTATGTCATCATGCTCTTTTCCTTTTGGTTCTGTCATGAAGTGGGAAAATTCTCCTTGTAGGGTCTCCCACGCAGCCTCTGCTTTATTAGGAAGCTGTTTATCCGTCCATTGTTTAAGTTTGACATCCACAATAGTGTTAAAAGTCCCTGCATTCATGGTCTGTGCAGCCGTCTGTTTCACTCACATGAGTTACTACTAATTCCCACAAAGATGGCTGAAGGACGTCCTCCCCCTGTTTGGGTATAACCTGGCTCTGACTGATAACTTCACCAAGGGTTTCATTTTTAGTTTTTTCAAATAGTTTGTTCTGGTCAAGTTCTCGCAGGCAAGGATAGTTATTCTTCCTCTCAGTTTCAAGGTTAAAATGTGTTGCTTTGAAACCATCAGCCTGTTGTTGTTGAATTGATTTTCATACCATTTTCTAAAAGTAGTCCAATACAGCGAGGCTTCAATTTCTTGTAGGCACTTGGTGTGTCTTTAGCACAATTGTATTTAGGAGTCTTAAATTCCCCCCCAAATTCTCCTTCATGTTCTCTTATAGCTCCAGTGCTTTTAGAGCTGTTTTCTTGTCTTGTTACAATAGCAAAATAACCTAGAACTTTCTCTGGGAAGAGTTTTCCTTCAGTTATCTGCTGAATCCTGCTTGGACTAGCCACATTTTTCTCTGCCAGGTCTACTTGGGTCAAAACAAATACCACACTCCTTCCATGAAGATCTGCTTGAGGACCAAGTCTGTCACAATGTTGCATTCAGCAGCCACAGATCCATCTTGAATACACACATGATGGTAGTAGGATTCTGCATAGAAGCTTTGCTGATACTGAAAATCGTTTGCTTCGTGTCTGTCAGGAGCTGTGCTGATGTCACAGTATTAGTCACACCTGGTAGGTCTACAAGCACCGTCCTCCGTAGTTCAGGGCCTTTACACTTAAGAACATGGTCTCAGAGCTAACAGTACAGCCTTCTTTCACATTTTCCCTCATTCAGAGTTCTATTTCATGTCTTACTGCAGCAAGGTCTTTCTCTCTGATAGGCTCAAACTCCCAAGAACTATCCTTAAACAAGGCCACAAGGTGAGAACCTTCACTCAGAGTCATCTTCACTGGAAAACATGTCATCACCTCCCCAGATCTTCTCGGGAATATTTGTGCTTGAGCAATCATTTCCAACACACTAGTTATTTTTCCAGCACTGTGATCTCTAACCACAGTGTTACCTTGGTACATGATCTTGTGTATTACAATCAGCATCATAACCAGACAGAACATCAAGAACTTCAGAGTGTGTGCCAATCAGAGATTTCTTACGCTTCCTCTGGTGGATGTCTTTGTCATCTTCCTGCAATACTACGTTTCTCAATTCTTTGTTCGTTTTTCAAACATTCCAAGATTCTCTGGTACTTTATCCAGAAGCGTTTCTTGAAGTCGGTCGATTTTCTCTTTGCCACCTTTCTGTAATGCTTGTCACTTTCAGTTCCATGATCTGTCACTCTAAATGCTGTTTCTCCAGGTGCACCTGTGGTGAAAGCTGAGTCTTTCAACAATCTTGTCAAAGTTGGGTGCCAATTTTGCCAGGTCCTCTGAATTGGAAGGGCTTTTCTAATTTTCTGTAAACAGATATATTCAATGTCAGACACAATCTATTTATAGGCACTAAGGTCAGGTATCATATCTTTCCACTGATCAAAATTCTTTTTGACTGTGTAGTCACCCCTAATAGCAGACACACAAGTATATCTTTGATCATCAATAGTATGAGATATCCAAGTTTTAAGAGTCTTGTAGCTAATCTCACTGGCCAAAAATTCCTGCGGGGCTGGTAACCATGTTTAATTGGAGAAAGTTTCAATTTACATAAAGGAAGGTTAGTTAGAGAGGAGAACTGCTGAAATGATGTCCTGAATTGGGGACTCTGAGAAGCTTAAGATGGGATGTTGTGGATGATAAATACTTCATGAAACCAGATGCAGTTTTTGTAGTGGTAAGCTCTGTTTCACTAAGGATTGGCAGACCTCACAGGCCAGTCATAGTGGCCCAGTGTAGTCGCCTCGTCCTGCCAGTGAGGAGGTCACACAGCCACTGAGGTGGCCATGCAGGAGCCCCAGTGTCAGCCCCAGTCTGGCTCCTGCTCCAGGAATGACCCAGGAAGAGGCCCATGGCAACAAGGACATAGAAGGCCATGATTCTTGAGCTGAGCTGTATGGAATCAAATACTGCATCTGTTTAATAAAGTTTTATAAAATTCCTTACTGAAGTTTCTGCAGGCAAATAAATTTGCCATGAGAAGTTTGAATCTTAGGCTAACCCTGTGAAAGCATGACTTTTGAGGACAGGAGCTTTCTTAGCAATAAATTATAGCAAGATGGCAGAATGGGTTAGCTAGTCGAAGATGAAGACTTTTCTCACTTGGGATCAGTCAGTGAGGATTAGGGTTTGGTGACAGCTTCATGACTGAGGTGGTGTTTGAGCTTTGACTTGAGGATATGAAGGGAGGAAACAGCATTTCATTGGGAAGAAAGACTGTAAGTAGGGGCCCAGAGATTGGAAATGCAAGGGGCATATCAAGCATTGTAAGTTGTGTGGTATGGCTAGAGTCTGGGTTGTAGCGGATATGGGACAGAGAGTGGGTATTTGCAGGTGTGGCTGGAAGGGTAGACTGAGGCTAGATCATGGAGACTTGTATATCCTATGAAGGAATATGATTTTTATCCTACGGGGAGCCAGTGAACATACCCATAGCAAGGTGATCTGATCATTAGGGAAATTGTTCTGTCTCCAGTGTATAGGATGATGTAGCAAGAAGATAGGCTGGAAACAGAAAGAGCTTATGCTAGTGTAACCAGCCAGGTGAGAAGTAATAAGGCTTTAGCCTGGGTTAGTAGCAAAGGGCATGGAGAGGAAAAGAAAGATTTTAAGCAAAGAGTCAAAGAGGATTTGAACATGGGGCATGGATGAGAGGGTGATAGCAAATATGACTGAGAGGTTGATGGTTAAAACAAAGCCATATTGAGGGGACATAGGGTAACTGGAAAAGGAGAAGATTTGGAAGGTGAAAGATGAGCTTAGTTTTAGACATGTTGATAAATCACAGTGAAAAAATACTTTAAAAAGTTGAACAAAAATCTATTTTATCAGAACATCATTAAATAGGAAAGATGTAATACAATGGAAAAAGGCATGGATTGTATTAGAGTTGATTGTTGTGGTTATAATTTTATTCTGTGTGCTTGCTGGTATCAGATTCTTATTAGAGACAGAAGGAGAGAGAAGGGGGAGAGGGAGGGAGGAAGGAGGGAGGAAGAAAGAGCGCAAGATTATCCTGTACAGCACAGGGAAATATACACAAGATCTTATGGTAGCTCACAGCGAAACAAATGTGACAATGAATGTATATATGTTCATGTATAACTGAAAAATTGTGCTCTTCACTGGAATTTGACACAACATTGTAAAATGATTATAACTGAATAAAAAAATGTTTAAAAAAGAGAGAGCGCAAGAGAGATTTGAGTAAAATAAAAGTTAGCTAGGTGAAATATTTTTGTGTTTACCATCTCGTAAGGAAAAATAACAGTCCTGAATATGAGTTTATGGTTCCACATTGTTAGGCTCAGTTAGTGCTGTATAATCCATATGAAACTGTCAAGAATAATTAAGTCCTAATGAAACATTCTTAGAAAAAATAATGAGAAGTTATTTAATAACAAGATCATTACTTAAATTGCTTTCTAGGGTCTTTCTGAAGTGGTACTGATGTCTCTAAAATCACAGTGTATGATGACTCTTATAATCGGTTCCAAGCCATTTTAACTCTAAACTGGCTCAAACCTGTTAGTAACTGGGTCAGTTCCTACACCTCCAAGTCACAAACCCAATTTCCCTGTCCAAAGTGACATGAATGACAGAACTCTCATTCAGGCACTGAGATAACTCACCTGGATGCCTGAGGCCTCAAAAATTACATTTTCCTTCAATTACATGGACAGTTCAAGCAAAACTTGACTCATTCCTTGACTTGGAAATTCTTGGTAACCGTGCAGGTCTGGTGCTAATGAGAGATCTTCTGTGGATAGGCTGGAGAAATGTACTAGTTTGAGAGGCACCAGGGAACATTCCTTTCTTTCCATTTAATATGACTTTTAAACATTACAAAAATAATGCATTTCCTATTAAAAGACTAAAACCAGACAGAAATGTATGAAGTGGGAGGACATCTCTTATGCTTTGCTTTCAGTATCCCTGAGTTTCCTCTTCTCAAAAGCAACCAGGCTGCATGTGCTTTTTCCCTTTCTTTTCCTTTCTTTTTTCCCCTCTTTTTATAAGCTCTTCTGTGTGGACACCTGTGTAGTCACACTCATGCAACTGCTTCCCTGCCACACAAATTCTTATTGCTCACCACCTACAAGGGTTAACCCCTTTAGGCTGACACATAACTTTTGAGAAACTGATTAAAGATGTTTTCCCTAGAAAAAAATGCATGTGTAAGAAAAACACTTGCATATAACTTCAGGAGGTTCAGGGAACTCCAGAAGCTCAGAGAGTCCATGAACTTTAAAGAATCTCTGTTATAAATGAGTAGAGAAGCTCTCAAAGCCAGAATCCTCAGACTCACACTGTGCTTGACTTTCCTATGACTTGGAAAAGGTGTTATCACTGTTAGTGTCCATTTTGTCCTCCTGTATGTTGGAAATAATTACATCATCTATTATTGACTCCACAAGGATTTTATGAATATCCTTAGGTTCCAAAATTACTGATAAAGGAGATTAAAGAGAACAGGAAGAGAGACCACTTTTAAATCCTTGGAACTACTCTTAGTTTGAGTAGGTCTGATTGTGGGAGACTCAGCTTGCTTTACCAAAGTGCTCTGTGCTCCTTACCCAGTCAAAGATTTATACAACACATGTAGTTTTCTTTCAAGATTAAGATTACAATTTGGCAGGTGGGTGTCCAATTAATCTCTAAAGTCTTTATTATATTTCTATATTTATGAAATATATTGTATTTTAGATATTTGCAACTGTCGGTATTTTAGTTAAACCTCTGACAATAAATGAGTATTTGTTCATTTTACAGAATGACTGTGACTTGGAAAGGGGCCCTGATGAGAAACCAGATGAACATCAGCAGTTCAGTTTAAAGAGTGAGCCCCAAAGCCTTCCATGGTCCAGAAAAGTCTATGAGTTCTACAATACTCCAATTGTCAAGTTCTGGTTTTATACGGTTGGTTTCACTTCAAAAATTATATTTATTCTTTGGGAGGGTTAATTGCTGATGATAACTTTGATAATGATATGCTTGATTTACCAATTTGTGGAAAAAAAGTGAAAATGCCGTAAACCTTTTTTTTTTTTTTAATGGGAAGACTGACAGAGGACGTAAGAAAGAAGTTTGGAGGGAGGTAAGAAAAGGTTAGGGCAGATCTCTCCTACTTTGGGAGTTAAAGTATAAACATTTTCTTCTTCTTCTTCTTTTTTTTTTTTTTTTTTGAGTATTTCCAGTTAGCACAGCTGGTACTGAGAATTTGTGGAACAATAAAATTAACAATAGTGGTTGTAGAAGTAAGTGATGGGGGTGGATTCTTTTCCCATCTTGGGTAAAAAAAAAATCAGTAGTTGAATCGATTTTTCCTTTGTAGGAATAATGTGTAATATAGACCAAAAAAAATGCAGGTGTTTGTTTTTTGTCTTCAGTAGCATATGCTTATAAATATTTAGAGGGCAATAAAAATTTTAAAAGTTGAATTCTATGAACAAATACTAAATCTATTATGAGTGGTAGAGATACAGAGAAAGCAGTAACTGTACTTTAAATGTACTGAGTACCTTTCACATTTATTTATTAGTGTTTATTTTTCTTTTTTTAATGAAAACTACAAAACATTTTTTTAAATGGAAGTATAGTTGATTTACAATGTTCTGTTAGTTTCTGGTGTATGGCAAAATGATTCAGTTATATTGTTTTTCATATTCTCTTTTCATTATGGCTTATTACAAGATATTGAGTATAGTTCCCTATGCTGTACAGTAGGGTCGTTTATCTACTCTTTTTTTAAATTGAAGTATAGTCAGTTTATAACATATCAATCAGTGTTTATTTTTCTAATGCTTATCTATAGTTAAATTGCTCGTGGCCAAGGTTGTGTATTTCTAAAACATTTGAAGTGTGACTATAAAAGGATATTTGTCCAAATGTGTTATATTTCAAAATATCTACTTGCCTAATCACACACTTACTTCATATACTTACTGAATAAGCACGTAGCTCTGAATAATTTTTATCTGTTTTCAAAGACAAAATTTTCCTTCCAATGTTGAGGTTTCATCATTTTTGAGAATGTGCAACAGAAAATCCTAGAGACCCTGATACTAGCTCCAAGAAAATTTTAACCACGGTCACATCGTTGGGTAAAGAGTATTCAAGAATTTCTTTCCTTGGCAATGTCCAGCTTATGAACTCTCAGAGACAGGAGCAAAGCTAAGCAAGTAGAACAACAGCAGCAAAAATAGCTGAGAGGTTGAACAAACTGGCCAGCCTGCCTGCCCACCACAGTGGGCGGTGTTAGCAGAGAGCACGGGCGTTTCAGACTTGGCTGCTGCGCTGCCAGCTTGTGGTGCCTGTGCTTTATGGAAGCAGTGTCTTGTTATAAATGCTATGAGGAAAAAGCAAAAATGTAAACATTTTTGGATATCTTTTTCAGAATTGGAAAGAAACTTTTTGAGTCAGAAGTAATACCTTATTCCAGTATCTACAGTGTTTTAGTGCCTGGCCACCATGAAACCAATGACAACAAGTTTTTAAAATGGTTGCTTCATAGTACAAATAAATTTAAATTATGTCCCTAAGGGGGTCATTAAATGTATTCACACTTTGAGACATAGACCTAGAGAAGTATAGAATTAATAGAATTTACTTTAACTTTCTTAACATGCTTCTCTACGAAGCTCCTTACTCATAGGCAATACTGATACCCATCACGCCTGCCTGAAATACCATGTATTGTATGTAGGATCATATGGGTTAGTCAGAAGTGGTTTCAGCCATTCTCTGTGTAGAACTAAACTTAGAAGAAGACTTATCAAACTCAAGTAGAGCTCAAAAAGATACGAGAAATAGGGATCCGGGTTAAAATAATCTAATTCTTGTAAGAAAATACACACACACACACACACACACACACACACACACACACACACACAGGCACTTTTCTCTGTATCGATCTGGGGTTTTAATACGTGTTGTTCAGCTAGCATTGTGCGTTGTCTCTGAAGCTATTTAAAGGACTGCACCATCTCATGCATTGTTGGTGATTGTGGAAACTGGTGAAGCCTTTCTGGTGGGCAGTTTAGTAATGTGTCACAGTTTTAAATGTGTGTGCCCAGTTATTCTGCCTCTAGGAACCAATCATAAGAAGGTAGGAATGTTAGATAAGGTCACAGAGCTATTAGTCACTGCGCATCTACGTGTATGTGTTTCCCGTGTCTTAATTCTTGGAAGAGACTGGAAATCTAGGTTTAATTATACACAGTAATTAAACAAACATTTCTTGAATGTCTATCGTGGGTCAGTCTGAGTGCTTAAGTGCTATAGATAAAAACATCAACAGTCTTTAATTATAAAGACTCACAGTTGGACAATACTTTTCCACTGACCAGAATATTTTAATCAACATAAAATAAAACTCCTAGCATTAGTAAACATCACAATTTATTATATTTGAGAATAGTCGCCTACCTCTCTTCTGGCATACTTGGGGCACACGTTTTCTGTGTTTCAGCAGAGGGGAAGGTGTGTGAGTCCCTCCTGGCTTGCTGTTAGTCTGACAGGGTCCACAGCAGAATGTGCAGGGTTCTGAAAATTCTGGTCAGGAACCAACAAGATGAGACAGTGCCCCTCTGCATGCATTTGAGAAGAGTGATCTTCATTCCTTCCACAAAATCCTAGATTAGAAAACTGTGGATTCTTGTACTTTCCGTGATACTAGGTCATCAATAATCAGAGGTGGGCCAGTTATATTTTCATGTTACTTATGTTTAAATTCACGTGTGTGTTTCTGGGTCTGCTTGGCATCCTCCACTGTGACTCTCATTCACGTCCAGGGAACATATGTCCCCCTCACAGATGGTGTATTTGGCGTTCCTCATGCTGTTCACCTACACGGTGTTGGTGGAGATGCAGCCCCAGCCCAGCGTGCAAGAGTGGCTCGTGATCATTTACATCTTCACCAATGCCATTGAGAAAGTCAGGGAGGTGAGTTATCCCTTCTACCTTTGTCTTCTACATGCCTTTGCTGGAGGTGTTCTGGGCTTTGCTGATGAATACAGAGTGGTCAAGGATGGGGGTGAGACAGGTAATGATCCTGATTTGCATGCTATGTGTATGGGAAGGGTATTCGGGGGAATAAAATCTCTGATCTCAACCTTTTATTGTTGCCAGATACTTTCTGCTGGTTGTTGCTCTTTGAAAGCAGTTATTTTCAAGGACGTCTTAGTGTGTTTCTCAGTCCTAGAGTGATGGTATTTGTTGTTATTAGACCCTCCAACTATTTGATTTCCCAGAAGAGGATTTTTTTTTTGTAAGATTGATTTTTTTTAAATAGCCTAACATTACTTGCGTATTATCAGTTTCATTTCACGGAGTGGCTCATAAATGGCCAAAGTTGTGCAATATGTAAATAATTTACTTATAGCTTTTGAAAGTTCCTACTAAACATTTTTGAACATTGAAGCGAAAAATTGCTCTGGGGCAAGTAGTCCAAGAATCAAAACAAAGAAAACTTTTCATTTTTAGTTTGCGATGAGTCATTAAAAAAAAAAAAGAATATTCCTTTGCAGTTGTAACTACAGTCATACAGTTATGACTTACACTGTTTTAGGTATCACGGTATATATGTCTCTAACTCTATTCATTTAGGTACATTGATTTTGTCCTAGAGCTAATATGACCAACATTATACACTATGTAAATGTATTCTTAGTAATTACACTTATATTGCCTGCTAGTTACTATTGTGGAGTTTATAGATTGTAGAAAACAATTCAGCAGAAAAACGTTACCCAAATTCTACCGGTTTTTATGCTTCAAGGAAAATAGGTTTACTGTTTCACATTTCAATTTGTCTGATATTCTGTTGCAAGGGTCATTTCTTATAACAGTGAGTTCGAATATCACATTCTGAGTAATTTGTTAACAACTCACTCAATAGCAGTAGTAGGACCAGATTATGGTTCTTTGGTTTCAAACCGGTCTTCTTTGCATGAGTCTGTATACCTCATGAAGTGAAATTGTAGCTATATTCCATTGCAGTATTGAGTTTTAAAATGTCTTAGTGCTTCCCAGTGTTAGTTTAGGATTAATGAAAGCTAGAAAAACTTTTTTCTTTTACATTTCTGGTTGGGTTTTTAAATAGCTGACCAGCACTAACAATGCCATTAAAATACATTTATAGAACTGTTTAAAAAATTCATTTCCCAAAGATAATTTAAGTCTTCAAAATCCCATTGTGATCTGAGGTTTGGCTGGATTCAGATTACTTTTAAATAAACAATTGATGTATTAAAGATCCTATTGATGAGATTTGTGGATTATACCCCATTCTTTAAATATCCCTCTTTCTTTCATCATTTAGGTCTTAATTTCAGAACCTGGGAAGTTTACCCAAAAGGTGAAGGTATGGATTAGTGAGTACTGGAACCTAATAGAAACTCTGGCTATTTGCCTGTTTTCAGTGGGTTTTGGCCTTCGGTGGGGTGACCCTCCTTTCTACACAGCGGGAAGACTAATATACTGCATTGACATCATATTCTGGTTCTCACGGCTCCTGGACTTCTTCGCTGTGAATCAACATGCAGGTCCCTATGTGACCATGATTGCAAAAATGGTAAGTCCAGTCTGCTTGTGTAACCTGGTGTTCTTTTAACAGTTCTACCTAATTTCATGGTTCACATCCAGTAATTTAACTTTTGAAAATTTTTGTACTTCATCACTGCTTTCATTGTAACCATAAACTCACATTTAACAAATTTCGTTGGATAACATATTGGATAGTTGGATACTAGCTTACCATTTTGGTTAAGGCCAGATGATATGACATTGAATTAAATGTGTCTCTGAGCACAATAATTCCTAAGGGCCAGATTTGTGTGAAGCTTCCACTAATAATATTTTCTGCTGAAATATTTATTTATCTTTTTATGTCTCCACCCCCAGCCAAGGCTTAAATAGAAATTACTGTGTGCTATATACTGTGCTATGTACTTTGTATATAATAACTCATTTAATCTTCAAAACAACTTTATGAGATAGGTACTATTATTAGCCACATTTTACATTCAAGGAACCGGAGGTTAGGTAAATTTCCCAAAGGCTGAAGTCGGGGAGCCAGGATTCATATCTGGGCCACCAGCTCTGTCTCCCATCTGAGCTCACTGCAGTTGTGCTAGCCCTGTCCAGCTGGCTTTGCACAGGACCCAAGAAGGACAGTATCTCAAGGTCATCTTTGCTTTTCCTTCTAGAATCCCCACTGTCAGAGAAGGGGCAAGTTCTTGAGAGAGAAAAGTAGTGCTGAAACAAAGAAAGAGGATGGAAAAGGGAGGACCTCCAGGACTCCAACAATAGATTTTTCTTACTTTGTATTTTTCTCTTAGACCAGCAATATTTTCTCTGGTCTTGGTGACACTGGTATTAATTTGGTAGGCTATGCTGAGGTAACCAGTGCCTCTCGTGATTTAGCACAAGTTTATTTCTCCCTAATGTAAAGTTTGATGTGTGCTCATGGGAGCCGTCCTCTACCCAGGGACTCAGAGATCCCAAATTCTTCCATCTTGTGCCATAGCCGTGTCAACATGTGGCTTTTAAGGTTTCCTCTGACAGGGAGTGAGAGGGTTGGAGAAAGTCTAACAGCTTTTAACTGCTCTGGACAGGAAGTGTCTCAAGTCCCTGTTACTCCACAGCCCATTGGCCAGAATAGGTCACGTGGCTCCTGCCTCATGGAAGGAAGGCTAAGAACTGTAGAGAAGCTCAAGGAATACTCAGGGAGTAGGTCTCTGCCCAGTGAACAAATGGGATGAACTGATGTGCATTTAGTAAGTGAAACAAATGATTTAAAAATTATAGTATATGTGCAATATATGCATGAGTGTACTATATAAGCTCTATAAACAGTCCTCCATTGTGCATTATAACAGTAAGCCTTACTTTTTTTTCTCTTTTTAAAAAAATTTTTTTGGAGGGGGCAGGTAATTAGGTTTATTTATTTATTTATCATTTTTTTAAGGGGAGGTACTGGGGATTGAACCCAGGACCTCATGCATGCTAAGGACATACTACCATCTTGCTATACCTTCCCCCTAGTAAGGCTGACTTTTAATACAAAGACCAAGTGCATGAGAGTTAATGAGCCACTGGATTTAACAAACATCATTATACAGTTGCTTTCGCATCTTTTTTTTTTTTTTTTTTTTTTAGTTCTTCACCTCATCAAAGTGTTCAGTAGCTTGGAGTTCTTCAGCAGATTCTTGGCCTGATCAGTTTCTCAGACTCTAATTAATCTTGAAGAGAATCCTGGGAAATAAGATTCCATTTTACTACTTTGAATATCCCTAATTTTTTTTTCTTTTCCTAACCTCTGGTCCAACTGGTGAAAAGTTGCATATTAGCTAATTAAAAGTTGTTTGTATGTCGTCACGTCTTAAAAAAAGAAGGGGAAGTGGATGCAGCTCAGTGGTAGAGCACACGCTTAGCATGCACAAGGTTCTGGATTCAATCCCCAGTACCTCTATTGAAAAAAAAAAAAAAGCACAGATTCTCTACTGTTAGCACATTGATATTACTCCATAGACTACATTGACGTGAAACACATACTGTGCAGAGGAAAGAAAATCTTTTAGCCAAAGGAAATCCAGCTCTTCATGGACTAGGCATTTCAATCAATGACTAGACAGTCTTACTATTTACTGGCAGGTATAATTATGGTGGCCGCAGGAGTTTGATTTGTTTTACGTTTCTAATCTGTGATGAAATTCTGGCTGTGCTGTGCTTTCCTGCAGACAGCAAACATGTTCTACATTGTGATCATTATGGCCATAGTCCTGCTGAGCTTCGGGGTAGCTCGCAAGGCCATCCTTTCGCCAAGGGAGCCCCCGTCGTGGAGCCTCGCTCGTGATATTGTGTTTGAGCCTTACTGGATGATATACGGAGAAGTCTATGCGTCGGAGATCGATGGTAAGTAGAGGGTTCCGCCGTCACGCGGAAATGGAACCCCTGGAAAACAATCATCTGAATCTTAAAAATGTCAAGCATGCGTGGTATTCTGCTCAGTTAATGTCCTAAATATATTTGTCTAGAGTCGTAGGACTGTGATTCGTCTTATCTCACTCTTTTAAATTCTTTATTTGTAGTTTGTTCAAGCCAGCCATCCTGCCCTCCTGGCTCTTTTCTTACTCCATTCCTGCAAGCCGTCTACCTCTTCGTGCAGTATATCATCATGGTGAACCTGCTGATTGCTTTCTTCAAGTAGGTTATTTTACTCAAATACGGTTATTTTGTTTAAATCAAAATGGGGGCAGAGATTTTGAAAGACTCACATGTATTTCGAGGATGTGACTTTTGTTTTTTGTGTGTTGGATGTTTTACTACTATGGTTTTAAATTATGGACATGGAACTCCTGGTGGGAAGGCAGCAGAGTCTGAGAAGAGAAAAAAATAGGGAGTTAGTGTACTAAATAAATAAACACGGAGAGTGTAAGAAACGCAGAATGACGGGAGATCACACATTGTGATTAAGCCACAATTTGGAATCACGGAGAGTAACAGTTGATGACATTGGAAGCTGGCTAAGGAGCCTTTGGTAATTTTTCTTTCCTTGGCCCTCAGTATACCCCATTCCCTGTCTTCTGCTGTCCCACTCTTCACTTCTTCTCAGTCCCTTTTCTGGACCATCTTCTTCTCTTCAGCCTTTTAACACTGGAGCGTCCCTGAGCCCAGACCTTGCTCGTCCTTTGTTGGTGCTTCGTTTGGTGGTCTTGTTCAGTTTCCTGTATGCATGTGTATACTGTATCTTCAGCCTGGATCTCCCTCTCCTGCAGAGCCAACTTCCCTGTTCCATTATTAGTCACATGTATGGCAGATTTCTCAACTTTTAAGTGTCCAAATGCTCGACCTCCCTTCTTTCCCAGCATATACTTATTCTACTTGTAGTCTTTCCCAAGTCTGTATGAACACAAGTTTCTGTCAAAGCTTCATCTTTCCCATTGTTCAGACCGAAAGCCTTGGAGTCATACTTCTGCCTCTAAGCTGTCAGGAATACCTGTTGACTCTACCTGACTCTACCTTCAAATAGATTCAAATAGGTCATCAATCCAACCACCTCTCACCACCCCACTGCTGCTACCACAGAACCTCCTGATTTATTTCTCTGCTTCTATCTTTGGCCCCTATATTCTGTTCTCAACACAGTAGCCCTAATGGCACTTAATTTTTTCTAATTGAAGTATATAGTCAGTGACAATGTGTCAATTTCTGGTGTACAGCATAATGTTTCAGTCATACATATACATACATATATTCTTTTTCACATTGTTTTTCATTCTAGGTTACTACAAGATATTGAATATAGTTCCTTGTGCTACACAGACATTTGTTTTTTTAATCTTTTACAAATAGCAGTTATTTTTTGCAAATCTTGAACTCCCAGTTTATCCCTTCCCACCTCTTTTCCCCTCAGGAACCATAAGTTTGTTTACTATGTCTGCAAGTCTGTTTCTGTTTTGTAGATAAGTTTATTAGACATTTAAAATTTTTAATTAATTAATTAATCAATCTATTCCCTAACGACCCTTTAAAAATATAAGTCAGATGATGTCACTCATCTGATCCAAACGCTTCAGTGGTTCCCCATTTCCTTCTGGGTAAAAGCTAAAGTTTCTACGATGTCCTGGAGAGCCCCACCTGATTTGGCTTCCCTGCTACTTCTCTAGTCACCCATCACATTTCTCTTGCCCTAATCCATTCTTTTTCAGCCGCAGTGGCCCCACATGTGTTCTCAAACAACATAGGGGTGTTTGCAGTTACTATTCCCTCTGCCTGGAGTGTTCTTCTCCCAGATGTCATTGTGGCCCATCCCCTCACCTCCTTCCAGTCTTTCTCAAATGTCCCCTCTTTAATTAGCCCTGAACTCAAGTCTGTTATTTAAAAGTGCAGCCTCCTTTCCTTTGGCCAACTCCTTGGCATGGCTGGTCCTCCTTACTCTTCTTTCTTTATACTACCCACTTATGTAATATATACAAATATATTTTATAATTTGTTTATATATTGTGGGCTTTTTTTTTTTTTCCTATTTATCTATCTCTTATCCTGGAATATAAACTCCACAAGAACAAATTTTGGGGATTTTGTCTGTTTGTTTTGCTCATGAATTTATCTCAAGCACTGTAAAGAGTGCTTGGCACGTATTTGTTTAATGGATGAAAATAATCAAGTGATGGGTAGAAACTAGTATTTTCTGAATGCCTCTTTTATGCCAGGCAGGGTACTAGGTATTTCATTCACTGACTGTCTCACTGCATAGAGAAGGGTAATAAAGGGGAAATCAATGCATAGAATTTAAGAAAGAAAATAGGACAAAGGTTGGAGGCAGGCAAAATAAATCAGAATACTTAAAAAGAAATGAATTGTTGCACATATATGGGGAAGACATACCTTTTTTCTTGTTACCTGATTATATGACAGCTATCAATTCCCTTTAACCTCACCATTTTACAAACTTACAGCATTTGCTGGTGTTTAGTTATTACAGCTTTTTTTTTTTTGATATTTCAAATAACATTAAGAGTGGGTATGAAATTTTTGTTTCTCAAAAACAGCAGGTATCAAAAGAGAGGTTGAGGAATCCTCACATAGGCGTCTTATCACTGAGAGGAACACATGGAGGGCCACACAAGCTGAGCAACCCCAGATCTGACTACTTGTCCAAGGGCCCCCTTTCCAGGTTCTTTATACCAATGATTACAAAGAACCTGAACTACACTGTGGAGATCGCCCCCTGCTGGTGGGAAGGCTGTACTCACACTTGGTCTGGCAGTAGCATTTAATCTTGGTAGTTCTCAACCCTGATTGTGCAGAATTACCCGGAAGACTCGCCAAGACACAGATTACTAATTTGGTAGTTCTGGGCTAGGGCCCAAGAACTTGCATTTCTGACACATTCTCAGGTGATGCCTGTGCTGCTGGCTCAGTGACCACACTTTGAGAATACTGTTAAGCCCAGTCATCTATGTTTCCTTCATCTGTTTTATGGACTCTGAAACTTGGCCTCTTCACTTATCCTAAACTGGCTTCCTCTGGGATAGTTCAGGTTCCTTCTCTTTATCCTAACTCCAGTTTGGGGTTGCCTGTACTTTTATTTGCCAAATTTGGCTGCCCTTCTCAAGTACTTGTCTGCCATCTTTCTCTAAAGAGACTAAATTACATATTAGCCTAAGCAAAATGTTAACATGGATGGTCCATTGTGCCTTCCCCACCCATATCATGTTATAGACTTAAAGTCAAGTGAAGGATGATGTTGTTTCAGAATTTGTACCATCCACCACAACTTCCATCACATGTTCCGTAATATTGACACATTTACTGCACTGTCTGCATATCATAATTGATGTAATTGAGGCCACTGAAAGGAGTTACTTCTGCAAGATTAATCTTAATAATTTATCTAGCTTCTGAATCAAAGCTCTGCTTATTGATTTATTTTAGAATGAATTGATTCTTCTTCCCTGTCTCTTCTTCATTAATATTCTTTTGTTTGAATGTTTTAACTAGGATTATTCTAGCAGTCTTCACATTTGATATTAAGAGAATCTCTTCATAAGGTTGATGCTGTAGAGGAACATGAAAGCTGTTTACCATGAATGATGAATTATGGACTGAAAAGATTTTCTTATATGAGAAGAGAGGGTGAATCAAGAATAGTGTTACGTTCCAGTGGACAGTTTCTGTTTATTACATTTAAAATGTTAGCATTTTTCTCCCCTCTGATTGTAATTTCTACCTTTTTCTTATTCTGATCAGCATATTTTCTTGTAGGAGGTGATTAATGTATGTTGTTTGGTGGAAAAAGAATGATCAGTGAAATGGATCTTGTTTTTATTGGCTAACTGTGGTCATGTCAGGTCAACCAATCATAAAAGTTGGAAAATAAAGCAAGGATCTAACTGTTATGTTTCTGGACTCCATATTAAAACATTGTCCCCCTCTTACTACAACCTACAGTAACGTTTACATGGATATGAAATCCATCTCAAATAACCTGTGGAAATACAATCGCTACCGCTACATCATGACCTACCACGAGAAGCCTTGGCTGCCCCCACCTTTTATCCTGCTGAGTCACGTGGGTCTCCTCCTTCGCCGTCTTTGCCATCGCCAAGCTCCAAATGACCAAGAAGAGGGTGATGTTGGATTAAGTAAGTTCTCATTGGTGGGGCAGGAGGAAGAGAGTAAAGAGTGGAGCTCCAAGGTGAAGACACCTGGAACATTGTCGCTTAAATTCAGGGCACGGGACGGAAGGTTCTGGGAGTAAACTGACAAGAGAGTATCAACTGAGGACCTGAGTCGAAGTAAATACATTGATCTCAGTATGTGATTGTAGTACCTTTTGCTAAGAGGAACTGATACTTAGAAAGAAATAGGTAGGAACAGAATCTCTGCTTGAATGTGTAAAGGCTTTATGTCACCTTGAAAAATCCATGTTTTCTTTACTTACCTGGGAAGTGGTCAGAATGACCCCTAGAGAGTAGTCACAGCAACCTATACCTACTTCCTCGTTGAAGATGGACTCCAAATAGAAAGGGTACGGACGGTCTTGTGGACCAAGGGAAACAGATAAACCAGACTTCGCTTGGTTTACTCACTGCAGTCACAGCTCTCTGGTTCTCTAATCTACTGAGTGAGGAGGTGATTCTTTATGGATGTTTCATATTTTCAAGAGCTACAACTCAGGATGAAAAAATGTGGAGTCTCTCTCTCTCTCTTTCTCTCTTTTTTTTTTTTTTGGCAAAGCTTAACTCTATGTATTTTGAGATTTTCCTAGTTCATTTTGCTCATCCATATCCTGATTGCATGATATGACTGTCATACTAAACGTCATAAGAGAACATTCCTTCTGTGCTTTACAAATCTCTTGTGGTTCATCTCAAGCAATTCTACAGTTGGTTCTAGGCCCATTCCTAGATGATTCCTAGATAGAAAGGAAATGGGCGTCATAAATCCACACTCCTTTATCTCGATCCCTAAATCTAAAATACCTCTGAAAATGTAAAGTCCTTTTCTTCAGAAGTTGTAGGAAGACTCATTTGGACAGAAGAGGCTAATGGGACTAATGTGAAGCCATTTATCCTCTTTATCCCTTGTGGTAAGAATATTCACTGATTTTGCTGTAGAAATAATGTGTCTGATTTCAGGGTACTGCCCTAGCTCTAACCAGGGGTTTTTCTTCATTTATGGCATATGCACTGTATTAATTTTCCAGAACTAGAAAGGAAAACTTCTGAATTCTAAAACGGAACTGGTTCCAGGAGTTTCAGATAAGGGATTGTGGACTATTTACACATTTCAATGGGCCCTTAGGAGGACAGGTGCTGTCACGAGGTTGATGGGTGACACGCTTCTGCTCCTGCTGAGAGTTGGCTCTGAGAAGTATTTTTCTCCTCTTGATCACTTTGATGACTTATTTTTCTTTTCCATTTCTTTCCCCCAAGAGATTTAGCTTTTATGAGGAAGTCAGAGCACAATTGATGTTAATTTAAAGCCTTGTAATTATATTTTAATTTTTAGGTTTCTGATAGCTTGCCATCCCAGAACGATTGTAATCTATCAGGAGAGTTTGGAACCACTTGAGAGATCCTGGAATTAACTAGGATTTGGCCAGCTTTTCTAGCATCATAGCAAAGAAACTTTCCTGGCCTTACTTTGATCTGGGCTTATGAGATGATTCTGGTATAAAAATCAAAGACATGTTCTGATAGATAGAGGTGCATTCACCTGAAGCTCTGGAAAACTCTTGAATTTTTGTGAGATTGCTTCTGATCCCCAGTATTGAGGATCAGGATGGGTGCACATGGGGCAGCAGTGCCACCTGGTGGGCAGTCACAAGAACGCACCACGTTCTGCAAGCTGCACCTGTGTCTGGAATTGCTCTGTGGGTTGTTTGCTCTCAGGAATCCAGAGAAGGCTTAAATCATGACAATTCGGAAGTTCCTTGCTCATAGAAGACCCTTAATGCAGACATATAGGGTTGAGTTGGGGTGAGGGGTTACTGGATTTTTTTTTTGTATATGAAGGATTCTTCCACACCATAAAAACCATAAAACATTGTACTCTTGATTTGTGAACACATTTTATGGCTGAATTTTTTTAAGCCATCTTTTTCAATTTTAAATTAGTATTTTTATCTCTCATTTTATTGAAAAACCAAAGAACACTTGCATTTCTAATAAATTCTGTGGAACTCTAATGGTTCTTTTTTTCCCCCAATTTAGGTGAAATGATCAAAGGAAGAGAACATTCCAGTTCTACCCTTTTTGCAACTACATTTTTATATTTAATAAGTATTAGAAACTTGCTCAAAAAATAATGTCTTTTTCTGTTAGATCAGAGTTAGAGCCAAGGTGGTAGACCAAATGTGATTGCTAAAGTTTAACATGGAATTGCATTAGCGTCATAACATCATGAAATAATACGTCCTTTAATGAATTATAACTGTCAAAAAAGATGTAGAGCCTTGATTGGCTATTGACTGGTAATATCTTTTTTTCAACAGAAAAACTTTGGATATACAAACTCAGTGTATATATAAACTCAGTGCAACAAGATGAAACTTTCTTTTACTTACTGGACTCATTTCAACAGACTGGCTTCTTCTAACCTTGATTGTAACTTGTAGGTTACTTACTGTTATTTTATTTCATAGTTTTTGACACAAAGTGGAAGAAAAGTCATTCATACACTGTATCAGCTTCCTGTGGAGGGTGAATAATGATTCTTTTTATGTACTATACTTATTTCCACAGAACTCTACCTGAGTACAGAGGATCTGAAAAAACTTCATGATTTTGAAGAACAGTGTGTGGAAAATTACTTCCACGAGAAGATGGAAGGTCTGAACTGTAGTTATGAGGAACAAATCCGAATGACAACAGAAAGGTAAAAGTTATACATGTGTTTTCACCCCCTAAACTGCTACCTAAACCCAATTTTACTAGAATGTGTGAAAAGAAGTAAAACTACTTTCAAAACCCAGAGGTTTTGATTCTCTGAAATTTTCTCTAGTAGCGTGTAATATTCATGTAACCAGTGCACATTTCTTCAGCATCTATTATGTTCCAGGCAGTCTTCTAAGTTACTGGAGATAAATGGTAAATAAGAGACCAGGGGCCCTTCCTGCATAGAATTTACATTCTGGTATATGCATGTAGAGGGGCGAGGTGGGTGGAAGACAAAAAAAAAGTATGTAATTGAATGTCAGACAGTAAAAGATCAATGAGAGGAAGAAGTAGTATAAGGAAATAGAGAACAATGATGGCGAAGGGTCTGCTGGAGTTGGGGGTTGTGTTGGACTGTTTTTGGAGCCTGGCCCAGGAAGGATGCTCTGAAACATTTGAGGAGGAGAGATCTGAGGGAGGTGGGGTGGCACACCTGGCCAAAGGAGCAACAAACACGGATATAGGTGTGTCCAGGGGCAGTAGGTAGGTCCAGAGGAGGTCAAGTGCAGGGGCTCACCCTGAGTGGTGCCAACACCTGTATGATGGACTAAAAAGACTAAAAAGTATTGATCAGAAGAGCATAAGAAAAACGAAGAGAAGAGCGTATTGTTCTAATGTTAGTATCTATGCTGCCGAAGCGAGAACAGAAGACAGTATCATGAGTCAAGTGAATACAGAGTAAAACTTGAGAACCAGATATTTACAAACAAGTAATTCAATAATAATAGTAGTAGTAGTGAACATTAACACCAGTAGTCGTCCTATGCTGTTACATTTATCTTGAATTTTTTTCTTGGCATTTGAGTAGAGAAGCATTAGACGTTAGATGAATATGTAACTTCTGAAAAATATTCTAGATGCTTTCACGGGCTCTAGAATTTGATCATGAAGCTCCAAGTAAACTTCAAAACACAAGCAGTCGATTTTCCTTCTGGATAGAGCCACCTCCCTGTCCCTCTTTGTACGTGGTTGTCCTTGTTGAGGTCATCCTGGGGAGCTCGTAAGTGGCTGTGGGAGGGAGGGAAGGAAGAAGATTCTCCTGAGGTAACTGAGCAGTAGTTTGAAGACAGAGGGAAAGGAGATTAGGAGGATGTTTGCACGTTTGCTTGCTTCTGAAGAAGAGATCACCTGTATCCTTCTAGAGTTAAGTGAATTGCAATAGTAGAAAAAGAGAACACATGAAGGCTGTTTTATATCTTATTTTCTCTGTTTGGAACACTGGCTTCTTTTTGTCCCTAGTACTGTAAGCCAGTGTTTCCCTCTCTCTGTTCTGTGGAGTAAGACGTTAACTGGGTACTTTTTCATAGTAAACGTGTTTGGTGCATGAAATTTGGGAAATGCTACATCTGAAAAAAAGGTTTAAAGACTTTATCACAATGGGCATTGTGACTCAGGGGAGTTATAGCTTGCACAGGTCCTATCATTTTGCCTCGAAACCTTATGGGGAAACATTTGTGAGCAACTCCCAGCATGAAAGATGCTGATGTAATTCATTTAGTGCTTCACGGGACCCTAGGACCCTGGTAGGACCTGCCTGGATCCCTGATGAGTTGCTGAGAGATGCTGGAGTGCTGTGCTTAATGCCGTTGACCATGGAGTCACACTCTGCATTTGAAACCTCACTCTGTCACTGACCATGTGATTGGCCATGTGACCTCTTTTAATGCAGGGGGCAGTAATGCCCACCTTATAGGGGAGTCACGTGGATTAAATAAAATAATGTAGAGCCTTTGTAAACTGCCTGGCACATAATGAGCACCCAGTGAATATTATGATTATTATGATGATTATAATTATACCTGCTATAATTGCACTTAAAAAATCTGGTCCAGAGGCCCACAATGGAATAATAACCATACTGGTCCCCCCACTCCCAACCCTCAAGCCTAGCACAGAGAATCGTAAAATGATAAGAATTTATTTTACGTGTCAGAATGACTGAAAGGTTAGATTAAATTAATGTAGTTGGTGGTTGAGGAATATAATTAAAAGTTGTTTCATAGGACATTGAGCTTTAGAAAATAAGTGTCTATAAAAGCAAGAGGACCTGATTCGAGGGTGACCAGGTTATTTGTCTAACAGTCTCTATTGTAGCATGTTACCTGTCACTGTGAATAGTTACTGGTGTCTATTGTATCCATTCGATGTGACTGCTGCTAATGGAACTTAATGAGTCTCCATTACTGCTGTTCGGACTGCACTGTTGTTGAATTAGATGAAACAGTGCACTAGATGCAGAGGCTCTAATTAAGCACATTTTGAAGGGATTATACATACTTTGTGCTCTTTTCCTCATCATCCTTGCCAAGACTAGTTTTGCAGATTCCAGAAGGTCAGGAAGCCTTTATTAAGCCTCTGTTGAGTTACAGAAGTTGAGTAGTATAGCAGAAGCAAGAAAGAGAGGGTTCCACCCACATAGGCAATAATAAAAATGGCAAACACCACCCTCTTTATTCTTTAATTCCTATCTGCAGAGCTTCCAGAAGGAAGTAGAAGATTTCTCAATCCACGGGACTTGAGATATGTTTTAGAGAGGGGGTGTCTAACACTATTTTGGGAAGTGCTTGCTACAGTAAAATGCTAAACTCTTCATGGTATAATCACTGCTTTTCCCAGCCCCCAAATAAGACTGGGAATAATTTTTTTATTTCTGCATGTGGTCATACGAGCCATGAAACTGTGGTTAGATTCCCTTCCTTGCTATTTTTCACTTTTTCATGTTTACCAAAGATTTTCATTTTGAGAAATTGGAATCTCTACTCCCTCCTCCAAATAAAACAGTGAAACAGGGGAAGGAAAGAAAGGGAAAAGTAAATGTCATGAGCCAGAGCCCACTGTGAAAATTTTGGTCTTTTTCTATTTAGTCTATCTGGTCGTCTTCTATATATTTTTAGTTAAAATTATACAAGTTTGTGTTTTGTCCCCCTACCCTCCTTACACATCAAAAATGTTTCTTCACATACTTAAGCATTCTTTGTAAATATATTTTAATTTTTATTGTTTCTTGACTTGCAAAGTTTTTATACCAAATTTAGAAGCATATAAGGCAGAACGTAGCAGACATCCATATCCCAACCTCTGCTACCAGAATCAGACAAAAATTACTATCAACAATATAAATATGATTTATAATGGCTGTGTAATATTCTGTCTTCTGATGTAATGGTATTTGTCTCCCTTAGCTTAGTAAAATTACTGCCTCTTTGTATATGTTGCCTGCTTGAATGTTCCAATGTTGCATCCCCGCCAACACTGAGTTCCTTTAATTTTTTTAAAAATTTGCTAGGTTAAAAAAGTTGTTACAATGCAGATGAGCTCATTGTGGGCTTAATTTTCGTTTGTCTGCTTACCTAATGAAATCGAATATTTTTAACATGTTTCATAATCTTTCGTATTTTATCTTTTGCAAAGTATCCATTCATGTCCTTTGGGGCCTTTGTATTTTTTTTCCCTCGTCAATTTGTAAAAACTTTTGATTTGTTAAGGAATACAAACATCTCATATTTGTTAGAATAATTTCCTATTTATTTTTTGCTTTAAAATTTTGCGTTTTAGTTTTATATAACCAAATTCATGATGTATTTTGTAACTTATTGATTGTTAAGCTTAGATACTATGTTAGTTTCCTAGGGCTGCCCTAACAAAGTACCAAAAACTGGGTGTCTTTTACCAAGAGGAATCTGTTGTCTCAGAGCTCTGGAGGCTTGAAGTCTGAAGTTAAGGCGTTGACAGGTCCATGCTCTCTCTGACGGCTGCAGGGGAGAGCCTTCCCTTGCCTCTCCTAGCTTCTGCTGTTTGCTGGCTGTTCTTGGCGTTCCTTGACTTGAAGCATCACACCAGCTATAGAGTGGTTTCTCCCTGTGTGTCTTCACGTCATCTTCCCTCTGTGTCCAAATTTCCCCTTTTCACAGAGATACTGGTTATATAGGCTTAGGGTGCACCGTAATGACCTTATTTTAACTTGATTACACTGTAGGGACACTGCTTTCAAGTTAAGTCAAACTCTGGGAGTTTTGGAGGTTAGGACTTCCACAAAGGACTTTGAGGGGAGGGCATAAAACAAAACCTATCCCCATACAGACATATTTACAGAAGTATATACAGGTAAGTATTAACTAACACTTTATTCTTTCCAATTCTCTAAATGAAATCACCTGTTACGTTTAATTGGCCTCTGCTGGCAATGTGCTTTTGCACTTGCATAGCTGAAGGTGTCTTTTGTTGCTCTTACATGGATCAATGGCTGGACATCATAATTTGGGGTTAAAATTTAAACTTTAAAATTTTGCCTCAGGCTTTCTCTGAATGTAGGTCTCTTAAAATGGGTTCTTTCTGAAGCTTGGGAAGCCTGTTTGTACTGCAGACTTGGAATTTTATTTTAGAAGATCTATAATTTTTTTTTCTAATTATATATTTGATGATCGATTCTGTTCCTATCATTCTGGTTTCTTCCTCAGGATTTCCTTTCTCTACAAAAATAGCACAGCGTTTACAATAGGAGGTATTAAAAGTATGTAAATTAATGAATTTATTAATGAATACAAATGGGCTGTTTGACGGGATGATTGAAGGGAGAACTAGCAGGAGCTGGAAATGTGATTCTGAAATACTGAAGAGCAGTGAGGGCTGGAAAAGTAATTTTTAATGTTCCTTATTCAGGTGATAGTGGGAATAATAGGAGTGTGTGAGGTCGACTGGGATGGGCGTGTATGTTAGAGAGGGAAGAAGACAGACTTAAATTTGGGAAGCAGCTGAGGCTAAGGAACCACCTAAAGACAGAAACAGGACAGGAAGAGAGTAAGGTGAGTTCCCATTGGCTTACTGTGTTCGTTGGTTTTTCTCCCTCCCTTTACCATTAGGGTTACAGACATGTACTTCCAACTGAAAGAAATGAATGAAAAAGTGTCTTTTATAAAGGACTCCTTAGTGTCTTTGGACAGCCAGGTGGGACACCTACAGGACCTCTCTGCCCTGACGGTGGATACGTTAAAAGTCCTTTCTGCTGTTGACACCTTACAAGAGGATGAGGCTCTCCTGGCCAACAGAAAGCACTCTGCTTGGAGAAAACGTCCCCACAGCTGGAGCAATGTCACCTGTGCAGAGGTTCTAGGCAGCATGGAGATCTGCAGGGAGAAGAAACACCAGTGTTACAGCATGCCCCCTTCTTTGCTGCGGAGCCTGGCCAGAGGCTGGCATCCCTCACGAGTGCAGAAAGGACCCTTTCTTGAGGGTACAGACAGAGAGACTTCAAACGTAAGAGATGACCAGGAAGAGCAAGAAACAGAAAACAGTATAGTTGCTTCTGGGGTGGCCCTGAACAGGCAAGCACGCCGAAAGTATGGTCAGTTTCTCCTGGTCCCTTCTTATCTGGAGCAAGTTCCTTATTCTGCAGAAACAGCCTGGCCTCTGCCCAGACCATCCGTAGAAGCAGGTACAGATGTGCCGGCAACTGAGCATGTCACCCAGAGTGAGGTGCCTGTTCATCTGACGTGGCAGACCCCGGCTGACTCAGCTCAGGGCTCCGTGGTGGAAACCAAGGAGCAGAGTGAGTCACCTGCTCAGACGCCAGCCAGACGAGACGAAGGGGAGCAACTTCTATCCACTTTGGTTTTCACGCCTGCACCCGTGAAAGTGACCTCCCTTCCTTCCCAAGTCAGGAACATGCATACTGGAGGTGGATATATAAACTGGGCGTTTTCAGAAGGTGATGAACCTGGTGTGTTCAGCCTCAAGAGACAATGGCAAACCCGCTTGTCCTCCACTTGCAGCAGTGACTCCAATCAGAGTGAACAATGCCAGAGGCAGATCCGGGGCAGTTCCCTGACTGATAACTCAGTAAGACTGGCCCAGAGGGATTGCACAGAGGTGGGACCATGGCTCCAGCCAAACACCTCCTTTCGGATTAATCTTCTTCGTAGAGACAGGCCCTTCATTAGGAGTCAGAGTCTGAGACTGCACAAGGAGGAGAAATTGAAGAACCGTAAGATTAAAAGTAAGAAGCAGAATTTTTTTAGAAACTAGTGTTAAATTCTTGCATGACTCCCATTCTCATTCTCCCCATTCTCTCAGTCTTTTCTGGGAAAAAGTATGGTTCCTCATACCATCTTAAACTTTCTCATGTGAATCATTTCCTCTACAGATCTTTCAAAATCCTCAGAGACTGGACAGTCAAAATGGATCAAAGTGAAAATGCTAACCAAGGATAGGAAATCGTCAAAGAAAAAGAAGAAAACACACGGGCTCCAGGTGCCGGTAAGTGTCTTTTACGTTTTTGGCAATTGAGGTAGTATCCTCTCTCAGCTTGGTTTCTCTTTATTCTGAAGTGTCATGTACACAACATAGTACTAGAAGGAACAAAGATATAAATTTAAGAGTCATCAGAGTGGACAAGCCACAGTTCATTCGTCAACTCACATGTTGCAGTGCATCTGCTTCATTTTCAGCTTTTGGCTCTTCCAGACAAAGCCATTATGAAGATTTGTGTACAAGTCTTTGTGTGGATGTATGTTTTAGTTTCTCTTTGGTAAACATTTAGGAGTGGAATGTTAGAGTCATATGGTAAGTATTTGCTTAATTTTAGAAAATGCTTACATTCCTACCAGTTTATGAGCAGTAGTCTGTGAGTGTTCCAGAGGTCCACATACTCACCAGGCCTTAGTATGTTCAGTCTTTTTAATTTGAGCATATGAGTAGGTGTGTAGTGGTGTCTCACAGTGGTTTCATTTGCAACAGTGCTGCGAGTTGTCTTTTCATGTGCTTATTTTCCATCTATTTATCTTTTTTGATGACATGTCTGTCCAAATCTTTTGTTCATTTTTAAAATTGAGGTATCTGCCTTACTAGGTTGTCAGAGTTTTTAAAATTTTATTTTAATTTTTTATTGTAGATTTAAACCCATTGTTGGATATGTATTTTGCAAATATTTCCTTTCAGTTAGTGACTTGCCTTTTACTTTTCATAAAAGCCCTTTGAAACACAGCATTTTTATTTTGATGAAGTTCAGTGTTTGCCCAGTTCATATAGCTTTTAAATGACAGAGCTAGAATTCTAACAACTTCTTTCAAATCCAAGCCTTATGTTTTTGTTATTATTGTTGTTTTTGTATATATGTATATATTTATTGAAGTATAGTCAGTTCACAATGTTGTGTCAATTTCTGGTGTACAGCACAATGCTTCAGTCGTACGTGAACATACATGTATTCATTTTCATATTCTTTTTCACCATAAGAAAAAAGAATTGAATAAGATAAGGTATTGAATACAGTTCTCTGGGCTCCACAGTATGCACTTGTTGTTTATCTGTTTTATATATATTTGTTAGTATCTGCAAATCCCAAACTCCCAGTTGCTCCCTTCCCACCCTGTTGTTGTTATTGTTGTTTTGCTCTGTACCAGAGGTTCTCAGACTGCGGTCTCCCATCAGCAGCAGCAGCAGCACCTGGAAACTTGCTAGATATTCCAGTTCTCCCCCCAAGACCTACTGAATCACAGATCCTGAGGGTGGGACGCAGGATTCTATGGTTTAACACAGTCCTGGGTGATTGTGTTGCACACTCAAGTTTGAGAAGCCCTGTTCCCCACCCTGCTTCTCAATCATGACTGCAAATAGAAAAGTCACATGGATGCTTGTGTCCTGTCAGCATGAGTGGGAGTTCAAAGCTGAGTTTAACGTACAGGTGATTTTAATGTACAACCAGTGTTAACAACCTTTACTCTTCAGCGTGGTACCTCTATTAATACAACACAAAATATTTTCAGAGTAATATCACCGTTCCAACGAGTGTCCTTCTCCCCAGGTCATAACAGTCAACACCTGCTCTCAAAGTGACCAACTGAACTCAGAGCCAGAAGAAAACCAGATCTCAGAAGAACAGGAGTGCAGCAAGAACTGGATTCCCATGTCCACATTTAGTCAGATAAGTATGTGTTAGTCTACACTCTTGGGTCCCGGAAACCCTGGTAGAGTGTCCTCAGGGTATGAGCGTTAGACCACTGCGGGTCCCTGCTGTTCTTTCAAGTGGGGCTGAGAGTATGAGAAGATAGCCACACTCTCTTAAGAAAATAGCTCTTTCCTGCTTTCAGCTTTTTTTTTTTTTAATTGAAGTATAGTTGGTTTACAATATTGTGTTAGTTTCTGATGTACAGCAAAGTGATTCAGCTACACACACACACACACACACACACACACACACACACATTCTTTTTCATCTTCTTTTCCATTATGGTTTATCACAGGGTATTGAATATAGTTCTCTGTGCCGTACAGTAGGACCTTGTTGTCTGTTTTATATATAGTAGTTTGTATCTCCTAATCCCAAACTCCTAATTTGTACTTCTCCCTCCCTTTCCCCTTTGGCAACCATAACTTTGTTTTCTATGTCTGTGAATTTGTTTCTGTTTCATAAATAAGTTCATTTGTATCATATTTTAGATTCCACATATAAGTGATATCATATGGTATTTGTCCTTCTCTGTCTAATTTACTTTATTTAGTATGATAATCTCTATGTCTATCCACATTGCTGCAAATGACATTATTTCATTATTTTTTATAGCTGAATAGTATTCTATTGTGTATATACACCACATCTTTTTTGTCCATTCATCTGTTGATGGACATTTAGGTTGCTTCCTTATCTTGGCTATTGTGAATAGTGCTGCTATGAATATTGGGATGCGTGTATCTTTTCAGGTAAGAGTTTTCTCCAGATATATGCCCAGGAGTGGAATTGATGGATCATATGGTAACTCCTGTTTTTAGGTTTTTAAGGAACCTAAAAGTATAGTTTTAGCTTTTCTTATAGGTATTTTATTTTAATTATAATATTGTGCTATCACTGGAACCATATTTATCATAATTTTATAATATTATAAAAAATCATATATGAAATGTTGTGAGTTTTTTCCCAGTAGCTTTTTTTGCATTTCCTGTATACTTTTTTTTTTCCAGCACAAAATATTAGGAAAAAAATTATAACTGTTATCTCCTATATTTAGCCAGGGACTCTTAATAAATACTGGTCTCAGAATTAACCCAACCAAGTATTTATTAAATCATTTTGGGGCACCTACTATATGCCAGGGGCTCTGTAAGTACCAGGTATACAAAAATCATAACAGTAATGATCCTTGTCAACCTTTTAAAGAAAAGGCTTAATATTAAAACTATTTCCTGGCATTCTTTCTATCTTTCTTTTGTTTTTCTTTTGTTTTTTTTTAAGTAGCCTACTACAATGCTTGATGCAGTTGTTAAGGAAGAATTTCTAAAAATCCAGACCTCAAATTTCATGTATTTTGTTTTTATTTTATTTTTTATTTTTTGAAGGGGGGAGGTAATTAAGTTTATTTATTTTTTTGATTTTTCAGTGGAGGCACTGGGGAATTGAACCCAGGACCTCAGGCATGCTAGGCATGCGCTCTACCACTTGAGCTATACCCTCCCCACCTCACATATTTTAAATAGAGCATGGATGGTAGGGTGCAGGGGAAGGTGAGAGTGGAAAACTTACTAAAGGTGTTTTATTGGAGGACAGGTTATGGATAACTTAAAATTCTTGACTTTGATAGAGGTATAAATTGTTATAAATTTAAAAATAACTGTTGAAGAATAGATATAGAATTTCAACCACCTGAGTAAAAAGGACAAAAGAATCTTGGTAAAACTTGCTAAAAAGAAAAAAAAACTATATTCAGATTCACACTGAATGCACTTGTTTAGATCTTTTATTTGGGAACTGTGATTCGAATGTAACACATTTTCATGTATTCTCCAATTTTTTTCTTCCTTTTAACAAGGTCTAGAACCGTACATATATCAGAAGATGCGAATCAAAGCTCCACGGCGTTCTGCACAAGTCAGTGATTACGTAAGGCGGTCTCAAGACGTAAAAACATTTTATCTGATACTTTAAAAGCTCAGTTTTTTCACTGCCCCCCTCCCACTTTATTCTTTCCTTGTTTTTCTTTTTGCAGTTTACCCACCCAATAATTTATCCTGGGTATTATGAAAGAAAGAATTTAGGAGTTTTGGAAACTGTTTTCAAATACATAAAAGTTGCCATGTGGAGAAAAATAAAATATTTTCAATATGCTTTTAATAGGTAGCGCTAGAATCGACATGTAGAAGCTGCTGGGAGACAGACTTCAGCCCACTCTGAGAAGGAATTTTTAGCAATTGGAGCTTTCCAAGGAAGGAACGGTTTATTTACAGAAGTAGTAAATTCCGCATAGTGTGGTTAGTTAAACAGGATAAGCAGACCTCTCTGCAGAAGTGTTGGGGGGGAGCTGGACATTGCAGGGTAAAGGACCCTCCGTGTTTCTCCAGCACTGAGGTTCTTTGATTTTGCAGTCTGTTTTTCTTGCTGTTCTTACTGTAAGTGCCTGTTCTATTGCCGTTCAGCATGTGGGAAGTGTGATCTATTCAAACTAGCCCAAGAAATCTATTTTGGTCTTGGTTTGAACATTATCCCTATGACCTTGGGAACTGTATACCCATTACCTGTGTGACTGTGTCCTAACAACCTCAGATGTTCTTGTAGGAATGTAATCTGTGAAAGTGTAAGTGAAAGGAAATTGGAGGCAGGGGCGTCTGCCCTGTCAAATCTTGGCTCTGCCACTTCCTAGGCTTCAAAGCTATCCACATCAATTAACCAGTGGACTTCATTAGCTGTATCTCTAAAAGGGGGTTGATGCCAGCCTTACGGAATTGATTGTGGATAACGAAAATAACACTAATGAAAATGCCTAGAGTAATGCTTGGAGTATACTGGGCTTCAAGAAATAATAGTTGAACCTAAGTAGGAAATAGTATGAGAGAAATTCAAGGTCACATTCTCAGTAATCAACTGAAACAACAATCTACTGATGAGAGGACATAATAATGTAGTGATCAGCGTTTCCTGTCAGCTTTGACCTTCATTCCTTCTTTTATGTCATTAACTGATTTTATGTTTACTCTCATTTTTGGAAAAACCTTTGTATATTACATTTTCTCTTTGATATCCCCATAAAAGTAATTTTGGTCACCACTTTGAGTTACTCATGTATGTGCTAACATCATGCGTCTTTCTAGTATGAGTTTAGTATGTTTAGTAAAAGAAATATTGAGCTAGAGGAAAGGAAAGAAAGAACTATACCGTCCAAGGAGTGTGTTTTGCATATGTGTTACTGGAAGCTGGTGTGACATGTAATGACCTTTCCCTTCTGCTCAGGATCTAAGCAAAAACTCTTTGTGGAATTCCAGGAGTACCAAAAGCAATAGGAGCTCTCAGTGAGTATTTCTAAATGTCTGTCTTTGAGCATCTTTGACTTCTATTTTTTAACCTGATTAGGAACAAAGATTTAATTGGGTCAGAAAAGGAGGGAAAAAAAAAAAAGCATGTGTCCAATGACAATATTTTTCTTTTGTTAGCAAGAATAAAAATCATTTATTATTCTCCTAGTTTTCCTGTTTCTGGTAACAAGATCTCACCTATAACAAGTATCATATCTTTTTTGATAGGTAAGATAGTGACATTTGCATTAAAAAATAGGACTAAATCTGTCTTGACTTAAAAAAAAAAAAAGAAATAAAGACCAGATAGTTTTTTCTTCAATTTTTTTTTCCAAATTTTTTTCTTTTAGTTTATGAGGTTGATTTTTCTGGTTTCTTATTAACATCCTAAGTGTTTGTCAAAGCAGTAACTTTGAGAAGGACTGAGACAGAGAGAAAGGAAGACAGGGCTAGAGAAGAGATAGAGAACTCACATTGCTGTGGACTTGAGTGTCCTCCTGAAATTTTGTTTATTCGGAGAAGGTGTGAAAACCAACCAAGCAAAGATGATTCTATTTTGCTTGTAGTGTTTGATGGACTTTTCCAGCTGCATCATCAAATTAACCACCCATACAGCTATGGGAGCAGCATTCAAAACCATCTGAATTCTGCAAAGGGCCAGTTGATGCCAAGCAGGTGGAATGTGACTTTCAGCTTGCAGTCAGCACTGTCTGATGTGGCCTTTTCTCTGGAGCTCCCAACAAGGTCTCTCTGTGCAAGCCTGCCTCTAGACTCAATGTGCACATGACTTTCCTCTCCCAAAGTTTCAGTAGTTTGTGCTCATGCAGAGTAGTGGGTTATTGCAGCATGAAATTAAACAATAACTGTAATTGTACTTTCCTCCCTAAGGACCTTAAATACTGGAGATATTCTTTGGATGCATTTATTCAGACTTGCCTGTGGCCACTTGTGCACTTGAGCAGGGCACGTAACAATTTAAAGAGAGATAATTTCAGCCTGTGAACATTTAGGGGCCACGTGGGCTAATGAAACTGATTTGTAGGCTTGTCCAGAGACATTCACAGACTCATTTGTAGGCATCTGCTTTGCATAGTTCAGGAATTCTTTAGTTTAATTGATCCAGAACAACACAAACACAGTTAAATCTTATATATGTTGTGTGATCACATAGCTAATTAAAAGCAAAAACCAACAACTGCTTTTCAGTTAGCTTAGGGCATACACAGTAAATGAATTACATGATTTATCTGGTGCTTATTTTTTTATGAAAATAATTGTAGGGCTGTAAAATGTTTCTCTATTGCTAAAGATAGGGGTCAGATGTAACTGATACTCTTCTTTCAAAGAATTATATACAAATATATATGCATTTATACATATAGACTCTGTATTATTACTGTTTCACACACTTTTCCTTTCTTTGATCACTGAAAAATTTAAAGCTTTATCTAAACAACTTTAATTTTTCAAACAGGTTGAGAATTTCAAATGGAGCTGACAGTAAGTTTTTGTATTTACTTTTTCATCTTATTAATGGTGAGGTTCACTCTTCTGCTGAGGTTTTTGGAGTTCTTGAAATCCTATTGATGATTTTTGTCTGCTATACAAAGAAGCAGTTTCAGTAGAGAAGCAGAAAGTTGAATGTCTTTCTCCAGATAAATCAGGACAGATGTCTGATTTAAAACTTTTGAGTTACCTGTTTTTTACTATGATTTTCCAGTCTTCTCTGTGAGTGAGGTTATAACCACTGAGCTCATCTAGACTATTCAAAAACTCTGTCAGATTTTAACACATTGCTCATTAAGAACCATTCATAAGATTATGTGTGGACCTCCTCTCCTGTATGGTTTCAGTGGGACTCCATGCCCCCAGTGGCTCAGTAGGACCAAGCCCTGTGAGATACCTCCCTGGTGAAGCCATTCTCAGTAGCTACCCTCAAATTCACTGCAATCTGTGAGCTCCATTACATCTTCTTGACCCCTGGGTACAGACTGGCCACCTTCCTCTTCTATGGTCTTCTTCCATCCCACTTTCTTGGGTTTTCAGTACTTCTTTTGCAGTTGATTCCTTCTTCTCCACCTACAAACAAATTTAAGTCATTTTCTACACAAAAAAAGAAAACGGTCTTTTCCTTGATTTTACCCAGCTTTCAAACTGCCTTTCCTGTCCCTCACCTCCAAATTAACTGAGTAAGTACTAACATTTGGTCATCAGCCCATGGTGTCTGTCCCCACCACTCTCCTGAAACTCTCCTCTTCCTGCCCCGTGACATCACTTCTTTTTAGTCCTCATCAAGCTCGGGGTATTTGATGCTGACCATTTTTGTCCTTCTTGATACTCTGTGTTTTCGAAGTTTCCATGAGGCTGCTGTTCTGTGGCTGCTCCTCTGTTTCTTTGTTGACCAGCTGTTGGTCTCTTTGAGAGCCTACTCTCCCTTCTCCAAGATGAGGACCTTAGTCATTCCCATTCCTCTTCCCCCCAACACCGCTCTTAGCTATCAACTTTGCCTTCTAACTCTATATTACCCCTCACCCCCACCTTTAACAGCTGTCTGATTTGCTCCCCTCTATTGCTCCTGCCTTAAAGCCTCCAATGTTTATTGTCCTAAAGAAAAAGTATGCACTCTCTCTTGCCGTTGATTTTGTGTTGGCATCATGTGTTTGGTTTTCCTCCCTTTAAATGTTCCCGTTCCTACTGGAATTACCTTTCTGAACAATAGATCATCACTTATGTGGAACCTTCAATGGTTTCCTACTACCAGCAGGATGGGCAGCTAATCCCTTCGTCTTTCTCAGTGCCCTTGAGAGCCTGGCCCCCGTCAAAATTTCCAGGCTCATTTTATGAGCCCTTTCATTCACTATTTCTTCCACACACAATATGACCACCCACCTGTTGGCATCTCCACGTGGTGTCTAGAAGGCAATTCAGAATGTTCCACCTCCCTTCTCTCCCACCTCAGGAAATGGCAGCTTTACCCTTCCAGGTGCTGAGGCCAAAGTCTTGTAGTCATACTTGACTCCCATTTTCTCACATCCCTACACCCACCCCATCTGTAAGTCTTTTAAAAGATATCAAGTATCTGATCACTTTTCTACCCCCACGTACCACTTTTCATCTCTTCCCTGGATTACAGATGGTCTCCAAATAGGCTATTTCCAGAAAACAGGCAGAATAACACTTTTAAACTGCAAGTCAGATTGGGTCACTCTTCCGTTCAAATGATGTTTTGTCTCACTCTGTAAAAGCAAAGTCCAAACACAGTCCACAAGGCCCTGTTGATCTGCTCTCCCTCCTCTAACTTTCCCACCTTCTTTCCTCTCAGCACAATGCACCCTGGCCACTCTATCTACCTTAACATAGCAAGTGTTCTGCTGCCTCAGGACCTTTGCACTTGCGTTACTTCTGCCTGGAATGCTCTTCCTTTATCCATGTAACTCACCCTTGCTTTCCCTTCAGGTCTTCGCTCACGTTTCACCTTATCAGAGAGGTCTTGCCTAACTACCCTGTAAAGTTGTAACCTCCCTGTCCCCCACACTTCCTCATGCTCTTGGTATACATGTAATGTACTATGATATTATATATTTACTTGTTTGTTTATTTTCTGTTTCCCTTTCCTAGAATGTAGCCAGAGACCTTATCTGTTTTCATTACTGCTCTTTCTCTTAAGGATAGACTGGTACCTGGCACATAGTAGATGTTCAATAAGTATGCATCAAATGAAATGTGAGCAAGATCTCACAGCTCCTTAAGTGGTGAAGCCAGGTTTAAAACTCAGTTTTGTCAGACTCAGATGCCCATAGTCTTTAAGTATTTCATTGTTTGTCTATGAAGTTTCCCTAAGCCTCTGTCTACAGCTCTATTATATTACTTAGCAAACTGTATTGTGACTATAGTTTACATGTGTTTCATATTAGCTTTTCTCTAAGGTGAGAGCCACTTCTTATTCACATCTGTCATGCCTAGCATGACCCTTAGTGGGAGCTAAATACTTTTTTTTTAATTATTGAATTGAACTTAGGAAAGAACAGTCTTTTCTGATGATCTTACTTTTTACCAAGCACCCCCAAAGGGATTTTTGTTCTTTTCCTTATCCAGCAACAAGAAGCCAGAGAGAGCCGTGAAACTGGGCTCATTACATTGCTTCCTCTATGAGGTATAAAGCAGTTACCACCATGAGACTAAAGTTCTCCACTCTAATTTCGATTTCATGAAATGTCAAAACTGTTGCAGAGGATGTCTCTGGAGCCTTGTAATTCAGGACTTGAGCAGATAGAAGAGAACCAGTTAAACTTTCAAGAGGTGTTCCCAGCACATGGTCCTTGTGAAACCAAACACCTCCCTTGCTGTCACTTTTTCCACCTCCTCTTTTGTTTCTGGTATATACCTCTTAATGTGTTCTCATCATTTTGTTGTCATTTTAAGTCAGTGAAGTAGTCTGCTAATAACTTGGTATTAATCATGTCTATACGGGTACTGCATCCTGGTAGGGAGCTCAGAGAATTGTGCTTCTGGGATGTCATGAAGTGTGATGGGCAGCCAAGTGCCTTCTGCAGCCCAGAGGTGTAATTGGTTCAGAGGAAATACATCTTTGAGGCTAATATTACCTGTCTTTCTTCAATTCCCTGTATAAATATGTTTGGAGATATTGCATTGGTGATTGGAAGCTGTCAGGATACCATGCACAATAATGTGGTTAAAGGGTATCAGGCAATCTTTTTCAAAAACTGAGAAGCCATTCTGATTAACCTGTTCAATAGTAACTTTGAAGGCAATATATTCATAAGCATTTATTTATCTCCAGCCGAGTAATTAAAATGCCAATCTTCTCTATAATTTCAGAAATCTCAGCCTCCTTAAAAAGCCCTCAGGAGCCTCACCATCATTATTCAGGTAGGAGGCATGCGCACATAGACATGTCAACTGGGCTAAGCGTCTGTGATTCTGCACTTGGAAGCAGAAACACTGATGAATTAGTGGTGTTGGTATGGCTCCCAGGTTGAAAAGTTGTTTACTCTGATGAGAGACCATTCAGATTTCTTATCTTGCCATTGACTCGGGAAAACAAGTTGGTAGGGTTTAAGAGAGTTTGGATTTAAAAAAAAAAAAAAAGTTTATTTGTATTGGAAAGTTCCAAATTGTCAAGGGGAAAGATGACCTTGAGATCTGAAAATTCTTTACAAGCTCAAAGCCATCCCAGAGCCAAAGGTCTTTGTGTTTTGGACTGGGGAAGAGACAGGCCTGAGACTCATTCTCTGAGGCAGGGTTTTGTACCCTCAGTGGGCCCTCAGTGACTGTAACCACTGAATGGTTGCCAGCCCCACAGGGTAGGTTCAACAAAGACACCTTAAAGGATGTTATTAAACAAGATGTCAATGGTCTTGACTCTCTTAAGCAGCATCACTTCACAGGGCTTCAGTCGTCTTTCTTTCAAAGTGGGAATAATTGTACTTGCCCTTCCTGAGGAACGGTCTGCCAAAGGGCTAGCTGAGAATACAGACGGAGATGCTTTGAAATGCAAAGTGATATAACAGCCAACTGGACTCGTGCCATTGGGTGGTCTTTTGGGCATCACTGCTCTCAGCATTGGATTAGATAATACACAGGCAAGCTTTTTATGCAATCTAAAGCTCGGTATATGAGTAAGTGTATTGGTATGATAATTACCATTATTATTAATTATATCAAGGTCATGTGCTCGGGGTCCAGTAATAGACTACCTTATCCTGAATTCTCCTCTGTAGTGAATAGTGTATTTCAGTGGATTCCAGACCCCACATTCCAGGCTCTTATAACCAGCTCTTTTCAGCTCAGCAGTAATCCGTTATTTTGACTCCAGCTGTCAACTTAAGAAAGTCTCTGGTGAGGAACACTGTAACTCACATTGACTCTGATCTGTTAGGCTACAGCTCTTAGCAGGAAAACGCAGATCACTTGCTTCTAATTAAAAGTGGTCTTCAGCTCTCTCTGGGTAAAAGAAGATGAACTCTGCAAAGTTAACAGTAGATGTCCCCACAGTCCACTGTGCATTAGATTCGACCTGGAAAGGAAAGACCACAGAGAATGAAAACCACAGATTAAAATACTCTTTAGGAATTTGACACAACATTGTAAAATGATTATAAATCAATACAAAATGTTAAAAAATAAATAAATAAATAAATAAAATACTCTTTAAAAGAAAGTTCCTCATATGTAAGCGTTAATATGGTGTTTGGTATTCAGGAGAGCGGAGGTGATAGCCCTACCTCAGAACGTATTACATAATCTTATATAATCTATTCCTAAGACTGGGATATCCTTCCTGCTTAGGGCATAGTATATTTTAAATACTGTGTTGTAGATAATATTTTTGGTAAAGGGGAAGATAAAGGGTCTTTGAAATAAAATATTTTACTATTATAAGAGTATATTGATGTGGGGGAGGCTTTCTGTAAATTCAGCCCACTGACGCATACTTAAAATAATAAATCTGCTTTTGTTTGCAGCCATCGAAAGGAACAATTTAATGAGGCTTTCTCAGAGCATACCATTTACACCAATCCAACTGTTTGGTGAGTGCCATTTCTACCCTCTTGGGGTTGTGCCAGGATAAAGGCATAACATCTGAGTAAATCATAAGAGAAATCATTTTGCATCATTTTAGTGGAAAATTTCCTTTTGCTCATGGTTGCAGTTTAGTGAGATTAATTTCCTAAAATGGAAACTCTTATTAACTGCCTGGCTGGTATCTGGGGTCAAAATCTAATATACTATGGGGATGGGACCTATAATGAGCAGCAGTTGGGAAAAAGCAATAATGTTGCACCTGGCATCCACTGATTTAAGGCTGGAAGTAAGTAGAAAAGAAAAGAACCAACCAACCATGAGTAATAAACACAGAAGAAAATGTTAGATGTCAATACGGTAAAAGCGAACACATCTGAAGAGAAATGCTTTGTATATTGTTTTTTATTTGTTTGTTTTGTTCCCTGTAAACTAATTGCTCTCAGCTCAGAGCACAAATGTCATTTTTAAAGGCTGGAGTAGTAAAGAAAAACAAGCTGGCATCAGCCGGATCTACCAGAGTTTCTCTGTCCTGCCAATCGGCAAAATCACAAGGGGCCCCACACTGTCCTAGGTCTTGATTCTCCCTACACTCTTCACGTGGGGACGATCATTGATGCAAATACCTTTTCCTCCACTTGGCTCCTTGGCTGGTTTTCCAACTCAGTAGCTCTGTTCTCAAACGTCTAGGAATTTAGAACTCTAAAGAGATCTTTGGTGGTATTTATCTGGGCACCAAGTATAAATTTTTGAAAACATGTTACTAAGCATTGCCTAGAAAAGTTCTTTGTTAAGCAATTGAATACAAGAATGAGCGAATTTCTTGGTAAACCAGTACAGTGTTTATTTTTTTAAAAAGCCATTTGAAACAGAGATATAAGGAGAAGATTAAACACAGGCTGGACAGAAGTTGTATAGAATATGCTACTTCTGTTAGGAAGCATTAAATACTTTATTAGGTGGAGTCTAGGCTGAATAAGAATTGCTTCCTGATCAACAGCTTAAATGTGGAAGGTGCAAAGCAGTTAAAAACATTTATGTATAAAAGCTTTGAGTGGGGTTGGGTTTGTATCCGAGGTTCTATTTCACATTAGCCAGGTTAACATACTTAACAACATACTTAACCTTTACAACAACCCAGTGGAGTGAGCGTTATTTTCACTTCCATTTTACTGATGAGGAAAGTGAGGCTTTAAGTAACTTACCCAAAGGCACAAGGGAAGGAGGGAGGGGCCCTGGGGTATGACTTTGGTTCTAACTCCAACTGGGTTAAACCATGAATTATCAGTGGAGTACTGTCACCCCCAAGGGAGCAAAAACATCTTTATCTTTTTATATTAAAGCATACACACACACACAGAGTACACAATCAGATATACAGTATATCTTTGGTATTAGAATGTCAGGGAAGGGGCAATTAGGAAAAAAAAAAAAAGCCTGAAACAGCTCCTAAGGGTGATCATAATAAACACAATAAACAATAAACTATCTCTTTGAAAGTATTTGTAACAAAAGAAGCCTAGCCTTGCTACTCTGTTTTTCTTTTTGTCCAGTTGTAGTCTACAGTAAGGACAGCTTAATTCTTGTGTGACAGCTGGCACTTTGTTCTCGCCCTCTCCCTCTTTACTGGACTATCACATGGTCAGATGTCTATACTTGACCCTGTACAGATGAAATTCCCATCCCTCTCTGGTTCTTTAGGAAACTGAACTGGTTCTGAGTTGAAATTTAGGATGCCGTTCACGTCACAGACATGGATCTTGTTGACCCCTCCCCTGGACTTCTCTTTGCGGCAGGAGAAGAAGTAACTGTCTACAGGCTGGAGGAGAGTTCCCCTTTGAATCTGGATAAAAGCATGTCTTCGTGGTCCCAGCGAGGGAGGTCTGCAATGATCCAGGTGTTGTCCCAAGAGGAGATGGATGGTGGCCTCCGCAAAGCCCTGAGAGTCATCAGCACCTGGTCTGAAGATGAGGTCCTCAAGCCAGGGCAAGTTTTCATTATGAAGTCCTTCCTCCCTGAGGTCGTGCAGACATGGTACAAAATCTTCCAGGAGAGCACTGTGCTTCATCTTTGCCTCAGGGTAAGTCAGAGACCCACAGCCCAGGTGGGAAGATCACAGAAAGGGGATCTGGCTCTGCCTGGTCGAAGGCCATGATCTTCAATCGGAAGGATAGCCTACTCTTTTTTGGAGGTGGTGGTATTGTGTTATTTTTGGCTTTTGCTCATGGAGTGGGTAGGGATGGGAGCTGAATAAGGCTGAATAATCACCCCTGGGAGGCCCCTAGTAACGCTATTTTCATTAATTAGTAGGTGTGTGATAGCAAACTAGTATTTTTATCAATGCTCTCTGTTTTGCAGGAAATTCAACAACAAAGAGCTGCTCAAAAACTAATCTATACCTTCAACCAAGTGAAACCACAGACCATTCCCTACACGCCGAGGTGAGAAAGTATGGGCATCCTGGCCCTTCACTTTAAGTGGGAATTTCTGTCAATTTCTTTGCAGCCCTGTCAGTCATGAGAAGTACCAGACCGGTGGGGAAGTTCCCCATGACCTTAACTTCAGTTTCTTCCTTCCATAGTTCTTGGAGACAGTAGAAAAAGAATTGGACATCCCAGGGATACTTTGGCTTAAATCGCTGAACTTGTGTGAGTGGAAGAGAGACGATCAAGCAGAGGCCATGGCTAACCTCTCAGTTACGAAGACAGGCAGATCTTGGGTGTAGCTACCAATGTCCAGAAACGTTGTGGCAGAAAAGCACTCCTGTTTTAAGTATAGTTTCTTGCCCTAATATCTTACAGAAATTAGGAACTTTAGAAGAAGGATCTCCCGTTGCTTTCACTTGAGTGTCTCCGTACACTTGCATTCATTTAGCAAGACAGATCATAATTTGGTGCTGAGGACTTAACAGTAAAGTTTTATTGTTTCATTTACAAGGAACTTCATAGAGCACGGCCAGCAAAGTTGAGTTTGGAACTCATACAAGGGTTCCTCAAAGAGAAGGGAGGTGGGGAAGCATGGGGGAAACTCCCAATCTTTGCATTCCATTCCTTTAGTAGAAAGGCAAGGGCATGTGCCTTGAGGCTGCATCAGACGAGAGCTGGGTAATTTCCCCTGCTGCTGACTGTTCAGTAATGTGAGGTCCGTCTTTGCTGCCCTGTGGGGAATCAATGGTCTCTTCCTCCCCCCACCCCATAGGTTCCTGGAAGTTTTCTTAATCTACTGCCATTCAGCCGACCAGTGGTTGACCATTGAGAAGTATGTGACTGGAGAGTTCCGGAAGTACAACAACAACAACGGGGATGAGATTGCCCCCAGGAACACCCTGGAGGAGCTGATGCTGGCTTTCTCTCACTGGACCTATGAGTATACTCGGGGAGAGCTGCTGGTCCTAGATTTGCAAGGTGATTGATAGCTGAGGATTTGATACAACAGGCATGAGGCAAAGTTCAGGAAACACTGACCAGGGATTGCTTTCTCTGTGTCATTGTCACCTACATTCGACCCTGGCTCTTTCTTTACTCAAAGCCAGAGTTAAGGTCTTTCAGTGGAGACCTTTCTTGACAGTGTGTAGTGTTTTTGTTTTTGTTTTTTTAATTTGAAAATGGAAGATGGTATCTGTTTCCTGAATTTATTTATTATTTGTGAAACTGTCTTAAGAGGGAGGAACCAGACACATGTCCTGAGAGATCATGTAAGAACCAGGATGGATAATGTGTGGAGTGGCTGTCTAGCTTTGAAGGGAGGTTTATTTCAGAGACATTGTACAGGGATGACGGTGAGCACCTGCTGTGCTGTTTCTCATTTAGATCAAGAGAAAACTATAGGCAGATGATTAGTTGTCTAAAATTTAATGGCATCTAGAATTTTAATCTAAATGGGAAATGATTTTTGTACCAAATTGTCCAGTTTTATGGCTTTTCTTTGGATTTATGTTCAAAATAAGACATAGGCATGCATTTATACACATAGGAAAGTTTAAATTCTGGTCATTTTTCATGACTTCGAGTCCAATACTTTAGCAGTTTATCATTTAGCTTGCTCTCTTCACTGTGTACCTTGATATAATAGTTCACAAAAGTACGAACTCGGTCTGAGCGAGACAACGCAGTGCACTCTTATTTAGTGGAAGCCTTTGATCAGTGCATCTTTCCACTATCAACACCTCACATGTGACTTATAATCCTGCAGCACGAAACAGAGTATCTCTAGCAGGCTTTCCTTGCAGGGACAGAACAAAATATGTATTAAGGTCAAAGTTTAGTCCCTGGGCTCACCGACTGGGACTTTGGTTTTAAATAAGGGATTTAGCCCAGGACCTTTCATAGAAGTTATCTCATTTAATCCCAGAAGCAGCACCTCGAGGTAGATATTATGGGGAATTTAGGCCCAGAAAGTTTAAATAACTTGCCCAAGGTTGCACAGCTACTTAAGGGGGAGCCAGGATGCAGACTTAAGCTGGTTTGACCATCCGTGTTCTTTCCTTTTCACTGTACTGCCTTTTATTTCTTTACAAGTTTCATACCCATAGGACATTACCATGTTCTGGTTCATTTAAACAGATCGGGCATTTCATTGTCCTCTCTGACTTTCCCATCTCTCCAGACCTAGATTCTGTGCTGAAAGCCAGACTTTGAGGCTGGAGACAGTCGAAATAAGCAGGCAATCCTGGGGCATCGTGAGCAATGTCCACTAAGACTGCAAAGCCATGTTGATTGAAATTTGTGCCACACGCCCAAGGATACACACACACCCACACACACACACACACATATGTATATGTATATATATACATATACATATATGTATATGTATACGTCCTAATAGTTTTCAGTTCAGTTGTGTTTTTTATTTAATTGTTTAGTATTTCTAGTCTTTGGAGAGATGATGTACATTGTCTGGGTGGCAGGGAGTGGAGACTGAAAGGCCAATTAGGCTCATATATATATGCACTTTTCAAACTACATATAAGTCCTTCCATCCTTTCAGATCTGTGCTGTTCACAAGGTTGAATTGTACTTCTAACCCTCAAACACAGTATTTTAGGAAGCAATTGTAAACAAAGTTAAAACAGGCTAGATGATTCAGCTTTTAAACCAGCAAGTACATGATCCATGTAAACCCAGCACGCTGATGCCCAAGGCATCTGCTTTTGTAGCTCATGTTGGGGAAAGCTTGATTGTTTTCATCTTGAGTACTTGAGTGTCTGTGCTTTGAGTTTTGGGTGGAGTTGTTTAAAAAGCGAAAACAAACAAAAAAAAAACAACCAAAGAAAAACTTTAAGAAATTAATGATGACTCTTCAGTGTGTTTTGTATTCCACTTGAATAGGTTTTTGTTTAATGATGTTTATGTTTGGGGATTTTTATGTCTCTTAGTAATCCAAAGTGGCATTAAACAGAACAAATGCTGTGTTGATAGTCTTGGGGGAAAAAGGAATTAACTTTTTTTTTTTTTTTAACTGAGCAATTATGTGAATTGCAGAAACAGACGCCAAATAAACTATGTCAAAATATTGACCTTCAAAGGAGGGAAGACTGGACATCATAGAATGAGCATGAAGAGATTGAGATACTTACCAGAGAGTTTTTGCCAATTGGTTAGCCCTGAATTTATGGCAGAACGTGAACCCTATAATAGTAATTATAAGCAGCCATAGTAGTACTATTACTAGCTATCATTGACTAAATACTAATTTTTTTTGCCAGGCACTTGGCTAAAGGCTTATGTGCATTATCATATTTAATCCAAACCAGGTTGGACAGGAAAAATAGGAGAATATAATGTATTCTTAAAACGTCCTAATAGTTTTCAGTTCAGTTGTGTTTTTTATTTAATTGTTTAGTATTTCTAGTCTTTGGAGAGATGATGTACATTGTCTGGGTGGCAGGGAGTGGAGACTGAAAGGCCAATTAGGCTCAGTTAGGAGAAGCTCTGAAGTCACAGTGCTGGGGTTTGACTCCTGGCTCCACCATGAATTAGCTGTGTGACCAGGGGACAACTACCTTGAGTCCCACTTCCCTCATTTGTAATTGGGGTAAATAATATTATGCACTTAAAGGGCTGAAATGAGGCAAGTTCCCGACACAGTAAATGTTAATTGTTGTTGTTGTTAGTATTAATCTCTGTGTGGCTTGTTAAAATGGAAGTTAATCTTCAGCAGTGGGTAGTCTACGCTTAGCTGTGTGGTCCTGGTGGTGCTTCTGGGAGACCCCAGCTTCAGCGTCTGTAGAGTGAAGCCCCGATCAGCTTGCTGTGGCTCCCTATTGCTTGGAGGAAAGAAGGAATGAGAAACCCTCTGGCAGTTTATTCTTTCAGTTACTTCTTTTCTTTTCCTCTTTACTTTCTTCCAAGGAAGTGCCAACCATTAACCCCGGAGCTGCCACATCAGGCCAGGAAGCTGAACTCTAAGGAGAGGCTTGACTAATTTCAGATTGCTTGTAATTACACTGTAGTCTTCCAGTCTCTTTCCATTTAAAAATTTTCATATGACAGCCTGAATCATCATCATTATGTGTGAAATCCAATATTTAATTTCCAGAAATGAGAATGAAAAACAATTGTATTTCAAATTACAGTGGTCTATGGCATGTATTTTTTTTTAAGTTTACTATAGTTTTCAAAGAACTTTTGGAGATATTAATTTTTTTAATCAGAATAAATCAGCATTTGCATCTGCATCAGCATGACACATTCTGCTGCTACAAGGAAGGTAACTTTCCGTAGATGTAGAAGTTCATGAATGCATCCCAAGGTGGGTGGGATCAGAATGTAAGTCTCTGAATTTCTCCTAAGGGCATGTCCTGTACTGCTTGTGTGTGGGCAGTTACTCTGTTAAGGCTGGTAAAGAGATTTCATTGGGATTTTTAGATCTTAAAATGTCTTATTATCTTTCATGTTTTCCAGATATCTAGGTGAATAGGTGGATGGGGTAGGATGGGGTCTATGCTAAAGTTTGCCAGTTGGGTGACTGCTGTGTAGCTGGGGTGACTCCTGCGTAGCTGAGTGAGGCAGAGGTGGTGGGCATGATGCTGGTGGTGCAACATGATTGGTCCTCTGAGCTGCTTTCTGTTCTTCACTCATTGGAGTGCCCTGTCTGCCATTCGAGGGTCCCCAAATATGTTTCTAGTAGTCAAACTTTGAGCTGTCACTCTGGGTTTAAGGATAGAAAGGCTTGGAGATATTCTTTACCCTCAGTCTTAATGGCTGTTCTGTTCATTAGAAAACAGTACTTTACGGAAGTGAAATAATCGGAACATGGTTTTACCAGTGGTAAGAAGACAGAATTTAACTTCACAAGAGCTCTTGCTCGAATAAAGACAATGGAAATAGCAGCTGACACGTAGCTTCCTCTGGGTCATTTTGCTAAGCAGTTTGTATGGTAGTTCATGTAATCCTCTCAGAAACCCTATAGCACAAGGCCTGTGATTATTCGTGGTTTCAGATGATAAAACTGAGACTCACAGAGATTAAAGAAGGTGTCCAGGTCACACAGCTAGACAGTGATGGGGCCGGGAGTGGGACCCAGATCCTTTGACTTTGGATGAGCAGTGAGATGGAAAGTAAATGGGAGCTGATGTGACCTTGATAGACTTTTTTCCTTAAAACTTCCCTTTTTCCCCAATTCTTAGGTGTTAAGATTTAAGCTGCATATCCCCAGCTTAAATCTACAGTTTACTCACATGTCAGCCTAAAGCTTTCATCATTGCCGGGAATTGCAGACATAAAGTCAGACCTGAGCCTAAACGTGTGAAGGTTTTGTAGCTGTTAGTCTCTGTTGGTGGGACCTGGGCTATTTGTCTGTTGTTCTGTGTATTTACTACATAGTGCTCTTTATTTACTGCAGAGTTAAACATAGTTGTTGTGTTTATTTACTACATGTTTACTGTATAGCTAAGGTCCCATTAGGCTGTTCCTTCATGTGTCTGTAATGAGAAAAGCATACAGAGCCCAGCCTCTTCCTATGACTTTTCCTGTAAAAAGAATAAAGGCCAAGCAAAGCACATTTTGCACACTTCCCCCTGAGCCTGTGTTTTAGTCTTATTTTCCCTTTCCCTGTTCAAAATCAGTATACAAAAATACTGAGCCAGTGGTTCTTTAAGGGTCCCTGGGTAGGATTCAGAGGATCTGTAAACTTTGATGAAGAAACAAATTTAAGTTACACCTTTATTTCACTAAACTGTGGCTGAAATTCATCATTTCCTCCAGTTATAATGGAGACCGCAAACCACAGTGGTATTCACAGGAGCCATGACTGTTTGCAATAGCAATTACAGATATTAACATAGCACATTAGAGTGCTGGCAGATATCTCAAAATTCTGGTTATATTTATTACTAGTTGGATGTTAAAGTGTTATTAAACTTGTACTAGATCCTGTTATTTAACGTGCTATTAAAGAAGTACATGTATTGCAGTAAAATTTTAAAATATTTTGGTCACTGTATTTCAGTATTATTGGTTTCCTTTGTAATCGTATGCATTCAGATTATATATTGTAAAATATTATTCTGAGAAGGAGATCCCTTAGCTTCATCAGACTGACAAAGAGGGTCATGACACAAAAAAGGTTGAAAATCCCTGTTTAAACAGGTTATTTCCCTAAGGAAGTCAGTTTCTTAGGGGAATGGTCTATAAACTATATAAGGATTACATTTTCTTGTGAAAGGTTTAGCATGTAGTAAAAACATACAGAACATAGTAAAAATCTTTTTTAAAATAGTGGTTAGGAAACTTTTTTAACCAAATAGAAATATGTGTTATACATTTTATATGATTTTTAAATCAATTTCCCACAAGGGTGGTCTCTTCCAAGCCGCGAGAACCAGTGCTGATTAGAGGCTGACCTCAGAAATCCCGCTGGCTTATGCCCACCTGCTGCATTCACCTGCCTGACTGGCTGTCTTGTCTGTGCAATGCTGCTGTTGGAAATCAGTCTCACCATGACTTGCATTTTATAACAGAGATTTGCTTTGGCATTGATCCCTGTTTTGATAAGTGTTAGCTTTAAATTACACTTATGTTATCCTTTTATGCTTTGATGTCATCTTTTAAAAAAGTAAATTTGATTGAAGAATCACACACATTCAGAAAAGTGCACACAGCATAAGCACACAGCTCAAAGAGTTTCCACAACTGAACATATGTGTGTAACCAGCACCCAGATCAAGAATGTGGGGTGTTTATATTTTTCTGTTTAAAATTCTCTATATATAGCATTTGATGTGTGTCTTTGATGGAGCAGAGGTTGCACCTGCAGAACCACACAGCACCTTGCACCTTGCTGAGCACTGATGGACTCCATCTAAGGAGACCATGGACTAGTGGGAGGGACACAAGCTTTGGCTCAGCTTGAATTGAGTTACGACCTCTTGTGGACTGTGCAACTTCTGATAAACTGCTTAATCTCTTTGAACATCAATGTTCCCATTGGTAAAACGAGGCTATGAGGATGCTAATGCTTATTTTTCATGATTGCCAAGAAAATAAAATTAGAATGTCTAGTATATATAAGTGGTAAATGAATGATAGATGCTATTATCAATGACTGTGAATACATTACAAAAACAGTCATTTGTAGCCTAGAAGTTTATTTTAGCATAATAGAGAGGGTTGCAGGAAAAAGCATATTAACTAATACATTCAAATATGCCTGGATAATTTTTATAGTACAGTTAATTCACATGATGTTTAATGTACTACAGGGTGGATGTAGGTTTAAAGAAAGAAGTTAAAATTTGGTTATTATTTTCCTGAATTTCTGGGAAAATGAAATTCCCTGTTTGCTAAATGAATTTTCTTTTTCTTTGGAGGTGTTGGAGAAAATTTGACAGATCCATCTGTTATAAAACCTGAAGACAAACAGTAAGTTAATTTATGATGTTATCATTTAGAAAATTGCATTTAACACATTGTACATGATTTCTTAAAAGTAATTTTTTTCTTAAAAGTAGTTTTTAAACATTTATGTATCTTGCCTAGATCCTAGAAAGGTTTTGAGGCAGTTTATATCTATATTTATATCTGTATCTGTATCTATATTTATATACCCAAAAATATCTATATCCAAATACAATACAATAAAATACAGTAAGATTTAAAATTCAGTAAGGTTTTAAAGAATGCATAGATTAGGAAATAGGAGCAAAAAGAAAAAAAGGAAATAAAATAAGATTAAATCTGTAGTTGTTAGTACACAAAAATGGTAATTATGTATGAAGACCAATGCAGTAGCCAGAACTTTGTTGCAAATTTGACTCTCGAGTTTTCTAGTGATCCAGACTAAAGAGAAATATGGGTAAGTTCAGCCTTCTCTGGCTTTGATGTGAAAGCAGTTAACGTCATAGGAGAAGCACCGTTTCCTTGATTGTCATCACGGCGGAGTCATTGCATCTTACTGTGGGCAGCGTCTTCCATCACATGCCTGTAAAACGAAAGCTGAGGGCATAAACTGTGCTGTTCAGTAAGAGCAAATCTATGAGAGGCCAAAACAATGGGGCTTAAATGTGTAGCATCAGACTGTTAATTCAGGACTGAAGTGTCAGTTATATAGAGGGATGAGTCATCTGCCTGTCCTTTGAATTTCCATGGGCATTCCATCCCATAAGCAGGGTTTTGGGAAGACTTGGCAGTAGAGGATCGGGGTGGTACTCTTCTGTTGAAGGTGAAGTAGAAGTAATGGTAATGATTAAGGATGGATCAATATGATAGATGACAGTGGTTGTCAAACATGATTTTCATCATAATCGCCAGGAAAGCTTGTTGAAACACGGATTGCTGCCCCTGCGCCTCACCCTTTGCCCCCAGTTTCTTATTCAGTGGGTTTGGGGTGGGGCCCAATAATGTAACAAGTCCCCAGATGATACTAATTCTGCTGGCCTGGAGCCCACACTGTGAGAGCTGCTAATATACAACATTTTAATACCCTAGTCATCCTAAGTGTCTGTACTTGGCCCCTGGGTTGTAAAAATACACATATAATTATATAAGCGGGCAATTACTATGTAAGAAAATCTGACATTTTAACTTCCCTCCCATAGGACTCACCCTGTAAATATTCACTGCTTTAATGCTCTATTCTTTTACTGTATGATTTAATATGACTGTGGTACCATCTGCAGGCTTCTATGCAAAGAGGTCCACCTAAAAGTGTATTAGCTATTTCTTTGAACTAGGTGAGCTGGAGAAGATAAAGCCAATCCATACCGTTCCTGTGCAGCCGATTCCCATGATAGGTGACCATGGAGTTCACGTTGTAACCCTTACGGTACAGATACAGGCTTTGTTATTTTTCCGTTTAGCCAAGCTAAAGTGTTTTTAGATAAAAATACACATTATTTCTTCAGTAGCCCTGTGTGCCCAAGGGTTTGTAGTAGGAACCCTTTATAATTTTTAAGCACTTCCTTTATAATTTTGCATTGAAAAAATTTTGCATATATAATGCTCCAAGTTTATGTATACTCTATCATTATTAAGTTTTGACCTTGGTATATATATTTGATATGACCTGAATATTTCTAACTTTTAGAATTCTAAGAAGATTATATTATTCCACTTGACAGTTGAGTATTTAATTGCATCCTATAGGCCAGTGGGTCTCAATTTCTATTAGGGTCACCTAGGGAACTTAAAAAAAAAAAAAGCTGCTCAGAATTAGCATCAAGTCAGAATCTCAGAGGAGAGGGCCCTGATGTCTGTACTTCTTAAGGGTTCCCCAGGTGATTCTGACGGGCAGTCAGGGTTGGGAGGCTCTGTCTTATGGCAAACTTCATTTTTTATGACTTGAGGATATGGATGGAAATGGATGGATTGTATCACTGTAGCCTGCCTGGTTGGTGGGGTCACCTAATTCTGGGTGCATTTGGTCTTCCTGGTGAAGATAATAAGAAGTACTATTTTTTCACAGTGTGGTAAATTACCCCTAATTAGTTCAGTGAGGCTCGCATTTTTGGATGCCATCTGTGTGTTAATCCTTTGCTACACAAAGCATGGGCCGTGGACCAGTAACATCATCATCACCTGGGAGATGGTTAGAACTGCAGGCTCTCAGGACCCTCCCTAGACTTCCTGAATCTGAATCTGAATTTTCACGAGATCTTCAGGTGATTTGGTGTAAATGAAAGTTTGAGAAGCAGGTGCTTTCACATGTTGTCTATTTCACTCTGCATCTTCAGTCCCAGTTCACCAGTGAGAAAAATGGAGCTCAGAGGAGCTGGTAACTTGCCTGTGAGGAGAAGGGGTCAATGAAAGGGAATGATCCTCTACCAAAAGGGAAGATGTTTTTTTGTGGTGCAAATTCTGGTACTGTCTCTGTTGCCTGTTGTCTCCTACCTTTCCCCAACCTTTTGCCCTTGAAGGCAGAGTCATCAGACCTTCTCCCTCAGAGCCTCTCTGGCCACTTGGTTCCCCAGGTGATCGACTCTCAGTGGAGGCTGCCTTGGTAGTTTGGGACTGCATCTTCTCACTGCCTTGATGGTTTTGGCCATTTGATAAGTATGAAATGATAATAATGGTGAGATGTTCTCTAGTAAATCTCTGTCTGCATGGCACTAATTAGCATTTCCTCGAATGTGGAACCAAGCAACCACCTGCTTTCCTGTGCTGTGAAAAATCCGGAAAACAGTTGTCTTTTTATTCAGATGTGGTTATCTGAGTCTGCAGGGCTGTGGGCGTGCTGTGCGAATGTCCCTTCAACCACCCTCCTTCACAGGCGTCCCCTGTCGAGCACCTGATGTATACGTATTGCAGTAGTTTTGATTCTTGTGTCTTTTAAAAACTTGGTTTTTTTTTTTTTCTATTTTTATTGTTTTCCCTGCTTCACAGAGGCACTGAGGGTTGAACCCAGGACCTCGTGCATGCCAGGCATGCACTCTGCCACTGAGCTCTGCCCTCCACCCACTGAGTCTTCTGTCTTAACTTTAACAAAGCTCATAGAGGGAACTGATTTAGCTTTCAGCTTTTATCTGAGAATCAATGATACATTTCTAAGTTGGGAACTTTCATGTTTTTACTGGGAGGAAAGAAATGGCAGTGCAGAATGCAAAAGAGTGAAATATTCCATCAGGGTCATGCCGGAGAGACTATAAAAGGGATTCTTCAATTTTAATGGCTAAAATAACCCCTTCTTTTTTTCACTTTATCAGCATCACGGAGTTCTGGTACTAAATATTGAGTGATTCTATTTCTTCGCCACATTTGGTTTTGCCTTATAGAAGTGGTTCCATACCAGATAGACTGAAAGAGGAATAGTTAACAAGAGGCATCTCATGCAGCCCGGTAAATACCACCAGAGCCGTGCTTTGTAAGGGAGATTGAGTGACCAGGAAAGTTAATCCTGGGTGTCTGTTCACGTTGTCTTCCCGAGAGGTTTCCTCCACCTACTCGCCTCAGAGCAAAGAGGCAATCTGAGATCAAACTGACATCAGCCCTCATTCTGAGCTTGGCACATCTTCAGAGCAGCTACTGTTATTCTGCCGAAAGGAAGTGGAAATTGAGATAAATGTTTCAATACTCGGATGGAAAAAAAAGCCCATTTTTACACCACGTCCCTTTTGAAAGACCACATTCCTTAGAAGCAAAGTTTATTGTTTCCTTTTGTGATAGTTTGCTTTTCTTTTTTCTTAAGACGTGGTATTTAAGAGCGGTAATTGAGTTCAGATTTTAAAATGTGCTGTTTTCCACTCTGCATGTCATTAAAATAAAATATTAGCTTTCATAAAGTTTCTCTGGAAGTGTTTCTTGTGTGCTGTGTTCCGTGGTGTGTGGAGTGTCAGCCGAAGAATAGTGGTTGTGTGTGATCTGATGGCAGATGAACATTGATCCTAGAATCTACTAAGGATCTATTATAATTATAGTGTTCAAAATGTGCCTGATATATCCTCATTTTGTTTGTAATGTTGTCACCTGTGTTTAGCAAATGCAGTTTACTTCCATAAAATCACTGTCGCCTAGTAGTCTTGTCTTCTCACGAAGAGCCTGGCTATAACAGTTTGCAGGGTAGAAATAGCTATCGAAGAGCCATGAATACTGGGTGTAGGGTTTTGTCACACATTTGTATTTGAGGACATTTGTTATTTTCAGAGCAGTATTTGGGTTTGAAACAGCGAATGTCGGTCTTTTCAGAAGGCGTGTTCCAATAGCAAATTTGTTTTACTTTATACCTTACCTTTCGGGTCTTCTAGTGGAACAGTTGGTAATGAATGTCATTCTCTCATCCCATATGCATTAAAAAGGGTCTCACTGTATTTTCTTTTAATGTGGTACATAGAAAATTCACTCTTCTATCAGATTAGCGTGGAAATGAGTTTCACAGTGGGTCTTGGAGTTGGGTACAAAGATTGAAGTGCATTTGAATTTTAAATTTGCAAACCTAACATTGTTGCTTCCCCAAAGTGCTCCATTCTTTGTTGGCTCCTTCAAGTTTACAGGGTTACTATGGGATACTGTTCGGTATCTCAGAGAATCCTGGTTGAGCTCCTTTTTCTTAGCTGTGATCTAATTGATATTCTGATATTTCCTCTAGATCAAGAGGAATGGTGTTTGGACCAGCCAATTTAGGGGAAGATGCAATTAGAAACTTCATTGCAAAACATCGTTGCAACTCCTGCTGCCGGAAGCTCAAACTCCCGGGTATGCCCCAAACAATTCTATTTTTCTCTAAGTAAATCTCTCATTGAACGACATCCATTGTAACCTGGGATAGAGGAGAAAATCTTAATCACATTTTTATCTCATTCGTAGTCGAGGCCTGACTTTCTGACTGCAAATTTTTCAAGTCTCTAAAGGGATTAAAAGGACAGGGATTTACTTCAGGTTCTGCCAAAATGTGATAAAACAACGTTGGGCCCAGTACTTGTCACAGTCTCTCCAAGGGAAAAGTTCCACCTACGTAATTGGAGTAAAATTGGACCGAGGCAGGTCTCTGTTCCCTGCCCCGCCCCCGTCCTCTTTGGGTCCTGTGTGGTACCCACAATATTTCTAGTCCGTTCTTATTTACTCATTGGATACTTGGGAACGTCAGGTATGGAGGGAAACAGCTATCAATTAAAGGAGTGCTTTTCACTATAAAACTCTGCCAGTTTAAACATACATTGCAAGGTATATTTTTAAAATCTGATTTGATAACATGGCACACTTTCTGTGAAACTAATATAGTCAGCACAGAAAAATATTCCTAACATAAAAGCAAGCAGCTGGAGGTCTGTGCCCCCCAGACTGGCAGCTCCAGCTCTGCTGCATTCCTTCCTTTTATCTCAGAAGGGTTGCTTTATGTCTGTCTCGGCCGGCTCCCTCTTTTCCTTAGGTCATACCACACTTGTCCTTAGAATGGAATTTCACATCTTTGAAGCTGAGTAGCCCTTCCTGCCTTATCATAAATGATCATACCCTGAATTGGAAACCCGTAGAAGGTCACCATCCATTGTAACTTGGGATGGAGTAGGTGTAAATTCACAACAAAGGAGGGCAATTTCTAATCTTGTTGGAGTCAGAGGTGGGAGTCGCTCTTGTGGGTGTGATGTAGCAAAAGACAAGGATGTCGGGCAGCTTCCAGTTCCCATGGGAAGCAGCTTGTCAGCCAGGGGTGGTGGTAGTGGCGGTGATGGTGGTGTGGGTGGTCGGGGTGGGGGTGTCAGGTTGGAGCAGCACAGAGAGGAGGGCCATCACTCTCATCGGGTGGCTGCCCAGGACTTGTTCCCCCAAACCACACAGCAGAACTGGGCCAAGAGATCAGTCCCAGCACCCTGGCCGAGCTGCCCCCTGGCCTCCTCCGTGCTCAGCAGGGGCTGGGCCCTGCGGCGTGGGGCCTTCAGGTAAGGGTCCTACGGGAGGCGGAGGTGACACACGTCTGTCACCCCAGGATTGCAGGCTGGAGTCCAGCCCCTAACTCAGTGCCCTCAGGTGCCAGCCTCTTCCCAGGTCTTATTCATTGTTCCCTGGGCAGGGTAGCTTCCCATTGTTGAAGACACAGGAGAGAAACATCTGATCAGCCAGGAGAGAACCAGACTTGAGGCATAACTCACTGCTTCCATCCTCTTCTGTATGACTGAGATTTTTTTCTCTTCTTTATTTCTCTTTTTACCTACCATGGTGGGTCTTGAGTGAGTAATTCAATAATTCCTCCATTTCTGGACCTAATCCTTTCTTTCAAAACCTTAGTTAACACATTTACATGGAAATCAGGAATATCCTTGTTTACTCAAACGTTCAGAAATTTGAACTAAAAAAAGTTTCGTATGGAAAATAGGATTGGGGTGATTTTTCTTTTTGTTTTAGTTAGTTTTTTTTTTTAAAGAGAGGTAGTTTAGGATAGTGTATAAGAGCATGGGACCCATAGGTTGAGCTCACATTACAGAATTGCTTTTCACTAGTTTGACCTTGGGCCTCAGTTTTCTAATCTGTAAATTGGGGGTAATAGCACCTATCTCATAAAGTTTGTGTGAGGATTGAAGTAATTTATGTATGTGTTCAATAACTGTTGGTTATTATTAAGTTGTAATATGTATTAGTTTTATATCCAGATAATCTTCATTTAATGTTAAAGAATACACAGAATGCACGTTTAAGGTTAACTGATTTCATCAACATGACAAAAAAATGGCACACAAACATTGTTTTTAAAATTAAGCATGCTCTACCACTGAGCTCTACCCCCACCCGCTATACAAACATTTAAAGCACATTCTCTTCCATACGTTTCTCCCCCGAGGTTACCCTTAGTCATGATTTCTTTTGATAATTTCCCTGTCAAAATAAAGAAGGAGGCTTTTAGGAAACATAGGATTCGATGATTGGTGGAAGCTTTCATAGGTGGGGCCAAGCCTGAGGTACAGCTTTGTGCCAGAAGACTGACCACTGATGTCTCGAGCCCACCATTTTGGCTGAGCTCTGCCACCATTCAGTGGTGAAAATGCCCTGTTTCCAGTCTGGCCTCACTTAACTCTGGCCAGGTTATGTCTTATAGGGCACCATGCATTGAATCAATGCATTGACTCAATCTTGCCTCCCTCGCCCCAGTGAACACAGCCTAAAACAGCACTGGGGAGTTAGAAGCACATGTGTGCAGGGTGAGGGGGTGGGGACAGAGCTTGGACACAGTCAAAGGCTTGAGCCTCACGTATCAGTGGCTGGAAGAAGCGGATTCCTCTCTGAGCACTGGCCTAAAGTCCTGGTCCGATCAACTGTGTGAGTATTGGATTCCTAAGGACTCCCTGTAACAGTCTTAACTGTCTTCCTTGCAGATTTAAAAAGAAATGACTATTCCCCTGGAAGGATAAATTCTGCCCTTGGACTTGAAATCAAAACAGAACCAGCTGTGGAGACTCCAGCAGGGGAAGAAGGCAGTGATTGCCCAGAAGACCTCACACAACTGTGAAAAAGGGAGCCGTAAGAGGGTGACAGCCCTTGCTCTCCCTTCTGTGGACTCTGTGGTAACATAGATGGATTGAGGTGGCATTGATTATGTCAGAACCTTTGCCAGGATGGCCTTACCCAGAGGGCCTCCTGGGACGTGCCTTCTGAGCCTCATGTCTCCCCTGCCCGAGGGCCTCACTGGTGTGTGACGCATGGGTTCTCCTAGATACTGCCCTGTGTGCAGGGGGCTTGGCATCTGTCTGTCATCCTCAAGTTGCACAGGAAGACTCTCGGATGAGTCAGCCAGGGGTGCTGCTCCTTCATACCTCATTGCATTAGCTGGTCACTTAGAACCCTTGGAGCAGCATGCTGGGCACTGAAGAACCAGGCAGATGAATTTAATTTATTTTCTCACTGTGTGTGCATCACCTCACCACGTATTGTGTTTATGTATATATGTACATAAAAAAAGTTCCTTGATTTCCTCCTCTCTCCTTTCCAAGCAGCATAGGGCTTTGAATAGAGGCAGAAAGGAAAACAATGGAGCGAGGGTGTCTTTGCACAGACTGGAGCACCCTCCTGCACAAAGTAACCAGTGAGAAGTTAGCATCCTGGTGAAATCTAGATGGTTTTGAGGTATTGTCAGTGAATCAAATGATACTTGGGGATTTCAGTTTTCTCTGGAAGAAAGAAAAGGGAAATCAAACCAAATGCCCTTGCATCCTTTTTTTTTTTTTTTTTTTTTTAAAGAAATGTTTTCCCTTTACTTAAGCTCAGGGACACTTTTGATTAGACAGTTGACTCAGCCAGCCTCTAAAGCATCATCCCCTTTTTCAAAGCTGTGTATATAATATTGCAAGCGAAATTACTTTATATCAGGTCCCAGAGGAAAGATGGGGTTTCTGAATGAAAACAGGCTTCATTGCCGTGCAGAGTTCTGGCTTCAAGAGGACTGGAATGTGTATTTTAAGTCTGACCTGAGAACATATAATTAATTTCAGAGGCCTGAAGGGAGGGTCCCAGCAGCCACGCTGTACAGCATGTCTGGAGGACCAGTCGTCCCTCTTTTGTACTTGCCGGGGGCGCCCGACCTCAGAACAAGCATGAGCTTTTCACACAGGGAGGGGTCGGAGAGCTGGGGGAAGCTTCTCCCCTCTCCCCCTGCACCTCCTTCCCTCGTTATAAAGTGTTCCAACCCACCAGCAGCAAATCTCCTGGGGCTGAAATTTTCAACTTAGCCCTTACATTAGCTGGCTTGTTTTCTAAATCCACACTCCTGAATTGTTAGGTTGCACTCAGGGGACGTGTAGTAGCCCAGGGATAGGGGGATGGAAAGCCAAGGATTTGGTTTGCCAAGGATCGTGTCTGATTCTTGTGAGCTGCACAAGGGCTGAGTTATAGCCATTAGAACTTTTGGGGGTGGTGGGAGGTGGGAAATTTGCGTGATTTCTTGACTGGCAATGAGGATAAAATGTTAAGGCTTTTTTTTCAGGGTTTAATTGCTTTATCCTATTCTGCAAATCAGTAAGGGATCTTTTGGTACTCACTTTAGAGCCATGCCCAACTACGGAAAGAGGCAATTTGCCTATCCAGGGCCAAACGAAAGGCATTAATTCACTGGCGAAGTATTTCTTACCTGGAATGGAACTTGAAAAAAATACATTTTGATTTTAATTTTCTGTGTTGTGATTTTTTTCTCTCTCTTTTTAAGAAAAATCACTAAAATAACATTTTAAAAAGATGAACTGCTGGGCAGAGGTCACTGTGGGATCACTTGCATGCAGATACCAAGGTGACAGTCTTGACTTTGATTCAGGACCACAAATGAATGAATGGATTCATTTTGTCAATTTTATTCAACAGATATTTATAAATGCCTTCTCTGTAGTGTGTAAGCAATGAGGATGCGGTGAACATTAGCATTTCTTTGCCCTCAAAAAGCTCTATGGTCTCCTGTTTCTTTTGTTGTTGCTGTTGTTCCAAGTTTGGATTCCAGTTAGTGCTAAAAAATTTGACTTCTGGGCAAATGTTGAGTCCAGAGATGTGTTCTATACCCTACCTGCCAGTGAGTGGTAGGTTCAAACTGGGATAAGAGAATTAGGGCGAATAAAGAGACATAGTTAGGGCTGGTTTTAGGAACTACTGAGGAAAAACGGACTGTGTAATCCTTGTATGAGTCCTAAGCCCATCTCACAGGTGGGATCTGAGTCTGGGGATGAGAGAAGTGGCCAGATTCCTGGGTGTCCTTCCTGAAGGCATCCTGTGCACAGGCCTTCCTTCCCATGAGGCTGGACATTACCCATGATATCTCAGAGCTTCTAACATCTCCAGGGGTGTGAGCTTAGATACAGTTTTGGGTGTTTCTCAGCCTATTATTTTCTGTGGCTTTGCAAAACAAGTACTGGGTGACTCAAACTTCCCAACCATTTAATCAAAGTTAAAAAAAAAATTGTTGTTGTTGTTTATTACTGTTTTAGGTGAGACAGATCACTCAGGTTCTAGAAGTCATGACACAGATGCTCCTGTCATGGCTTGCTGTCTTTCTCCATCAGTCACCAGCGTCTAGCACAAAGCATGGCACATAATAAGCTTTTGACATTATTTGTTGGAAGAAATAATAAAACCTTCAAATGATAATGGATTTCATTCACTAGTTAATAAATCAGATTTGCATTTTTAATCTAGAAGGGAATGATTACCAATTCCTTAAGACCCAACACAATTCTTTTGATCTCTCTCTGTTTTAATTTTCCAGGAAATAGCTTTTAACAACCTACACCTTATCTATTGAATTCTCCACCAGGGCTTGCCCTTACCGTCCTGGCGATAATACCAGGGTACTGTCCTTCTTCCTGGTGACTGTTGAAATGAGATGATAACTTCCCAGAAACTGCCAAGAAATAATCATCACTTTATTACCCTTTGAAAAGAAGATTGATAGAAAAGTCATTTGGAAGATGGCTCATTACCATGCCCTCGTATGATTTCTTTACTCACATCTCTCCAAAGCATGAGAAAGGGCGGATTATTCTCTGAGGTCGGAATTTGAAGGCTGTGTGTTTGCCTCTTTGAAGTCTTGGTGTTTAATTTTCTGTAGTCATTTCTTGGGCAATTTTCTAAGAAACTAGTTGAAGCTAATTTATCATAAGTTAAAGTCAAATGACAGAAAAGGTTTTCTTCCCCCCTTAACAGCATTTTATTCCACAGAGGTTAGCTTCTGAAGGAAAATGAGACTTAAATAGCATTTCAAATCTCCAGCCACATGGGTGAGTACGCAGAATAGAAAGGGTTCTGGAAACCACACTGATTTTTTTATTGAGTACAATTATTATTTTGTGATTTTTCTTCCTAGACCTTGATGTACAGATAAAATGTATTTTTTTGTGTGTGTGTGAAATGCCCTCCTAAAAATAATTAGTTAAGTTGCTCAATTTTTCAAAGAGAGGCTTTTAGTCTTCAAGGGATAACAACCCTTGGTCTCCATCATTGGCAAGTTTGGTGTAACTTTATATAATTCTTTCAACCTTTGTCTTAATTCCCAGCTCTGAAATGGAGATGAGATACTTACCTTTTCAAACAAAGGTGAACAATAATGAGAGAGCATTTATAAAGTCCTTTGAGAAATCTCATTTTACAAGGCTTCTTGTGAGTATGGGATCCAGTTCAATAAATAATAAGGGGTTTTCATTTTTGATATTATGAGATCATTATTTAATGTTTACAGAGGATGCTCAGTGGACGTGTTTCAGTATAAGCACCAAAGTGATTTCTCCTTTCTGAGGGGAAAAGGCTCATTGCTCCCTTTCTGTTTTGAAGCTTAATTCAGTTAGTTTAAAATCAGGATGTTCACCATTTCACAGTGTCTCCTATTTATTTTGTTTTTTGATGGATTTAGGTTTACACAGCTAATGTCTTTTGCCATCTGCCCAAAGAAAGCCTTCTAGGACAAGTAAAGCACAAATCTGGCACCGTGATTGGTAACATTTTTAGGAATTGAAAGAGAGCAGGTTTAGAATCTTGATACTTGTAAAGCTTGATGTTTTGCAAAAAATTTAATTAATGCTGATTTAGATTTTGTCAGTATAGGGCTGAGAAAATTCTGGCCTTTAGCTTGCCAGCACCTTTTAGTTACTAACTTCCTTTAGAATTCACACCTTCCCCTAGTGTTTTTTTGTTTGTTTGTTTTCATTTTGAACCTTTAGAAATTCCATTCGCAATATTAGCCAGAAAGTCCTTAGAATCGTTATGGTGAAACCCTTTGGCTAATGACTGTCCACTTGTGGACATAATGACTGCCTTTCACTGGAGGAACTTGGGGACATCATCACTGGTGTCACGCGATTGCACTTTGGCTTCTAATGAACCTTTTTCTTTATGTGGCGTTAGTTACCAGTAAGAGGTCCCAGAACCTCAGGATATTTAGGTAACTGAAAAAAATCCTTGGTGTGTGTTATGGGCAGAATTGTTTCTTACCGAAGTTTATAAAATCCTAACCCCAAGTACCTCAGAATGTGATTATATTTGGAAATAAGGTCTTAACAGAGGTAATTGAGTTTAAAGGAGGTCATTAGGGTGGGACCTGATTCAGTATTACTAATGTCCTTATCAGAAGAGGAGATTAGGACACAGACATACTCAAAGTGAACATGTGAAGACAGCGAGAACGCAGCCACCTGCAAGCCAAGGAAGGCGGCCTCGGAAGAAACCAGACACCCTGACACCTTGGACTCCCAACTTCCAGAACTGGGAGAAATAAGTTTCTCTTGTTTAAGTCACCCAGTCTGTGCTGCTTTGTTATGGCAGCCCTAGGAAACTGTGACAGTGTGTTGGCATGTTTTGAAATTCCCTACTCGCCCCTGAAATTTTGTAGGTGGGGACTTGGGAAGCAGAGACGCTGGCAAGAACAGTGGAGAGGAGGAGAAGGAGACATGATCGTGCGGTGCATGCGTCTGCTGTGAGAGAGGACAGGAAGTATCGTGGCTGGTGGCAGGACTGGTGAGTTGTTTTACTGAGAGAGTTCTAGAGGTGAGTGTGGCAGATGAAGACAAACATGGGCTGGACTTCTTGAGATGGGATGCCTGCCTACTGCGAAAGGGCTTCTGGGGATTTCTTAGGGGAGAGGAAGGGAGGTGTGGGGATAAAGTGCAGTGTAGTCCTTAGTTTTGTACAACTGTTCATTATATATCCTATTTAAGAAATATTTATTGAGCCTTACCGTGGGTTATATCCTGCCCCTAAGGTTAGACTTATTAGATAAGATCCATTTCTAACTAAGAGGTCTCCAAAACAAATAAGGGGTTTACAATATACTAACTCATCATTGCCCAGCAAGAGTAATGATTGGATTATAATGATAACTTTTTAATATTATTATTATAAGCAATGTGCGTTGAGCACTCATTATGTTCTAGACATTTTGCTAAGTGCCCATTACAAAGATTTGAAAAGATTGCTTACAAGTTAGGTAAGTTGATTAAGTCAGCTAACTAAGTGGAAGCCAGGATTTAAAGCTTGGTCAAATCAGTGACGTAGGAGGCTGGGCAACACTGGCCGGCACACTTAGAATTACCAGAGTGTGAATCCCTATAGTGGTTTGAAACACGGATTAGAAAGTCAGGACCTAACTTAGGCCACAGGAAGAGAAAATCCAAACTGACAGTTGTGGAATGTTACCTTGTGTCCTGTCTGAATCTGTAGTTGTGAAGGAAATCGTCCCTACCCAGTTAATAGCCATTTATAGACGGTGAATCCATGGTGAAGCCACTCCCTCTGAATATCATCACAAGGTAAGTGCAAGACGATGAGGGGGTTCTTTGGAGTCTGGCACTGTGTCTGCCAATGAATTTTTCTGTTTCCACTTGCATTTCTGTCCTCTCTTTATGTCTTGCTAGACAATTAGATACTTGTTCATCAACACAACAGCTAACTCTTTGATACCATCTACTGACATTCTAGTTTATCAATTTATAGTGAAAAATAGAATCTACACAAACTACAAAAGCTTTATCAGTCTGAACATCACACTGTGTCCCTGGAGGCCTTGGATGCTGGATTATAATCAAAGGTTTGCATGAAGTGCATGGAATCAGAACAAAGAGAGTTAGATAAATCACACATTTTATGGAGTCAGGCTAAGACATCCTGTTTCATCCCATCTTCTCCAGAGGAATGGGCCTGCCAGTGGGAGTGGAGTACCCAAGTCTGCAATATTCCAGACAGATCCAAACAGCTTAGTGACTCTTACAGCAGCCTTGAGAAATACGGATGATAATGAGAAAATTTTTTTTTCTCATCCATTCTCCCTCTTTCCCTCTCTTTTTTATTCCTCCTGACACCCACTCCTTCCTTCCTTCCTTCCCTCCTTTTTTCTTCCTCCCTTCCTTCCTCCCTTTCTTCCTTCCTTCTTTCTTCCTTCCTTCCTTCCTCTTTCTTTCTTTCTTTCTTTCTTTCTTTCTTTCTTTCTTTCTTTCTTTCTTTCTTTCTTTCTTTCTTTCTTTCTTTCTCTTTCTTTCTTTTTCTTTCTTTCTCTCTTCCTCTCTTCCTTCCTCCCTTCCTTCCTCCCTTCCTTCCTCCCTCCCTTCCTCCCTCCCTCCCTTCCTCCCTCCCTTCCTCCCTTTCTTTTTCTTTCTTTCTCTCTTTCTTTTCTTTCTTTTCTTTCTTTCTTTCTTTCTTTCTTTCTTTCTTTCTTTCTTTCTTTCTTTCTTTCTTTCTTTCTTTCTTTCTTTCTTTCTTTCTTTCTTTCTTTCTTTCTTTCTTTCTTTCTTTCTTTCTTTCTTTCTTTCTTTCTTCTTTCTTTCTCTCTTTCTCTCTCTTTCTCTCTCTCTTTCTCTCTCTCTCTTCCTTCGTCTGATTCTCTATTTCTTTTGCATCTTTGTACACTACACTGGCTACAAATGTGGACCAGGAAACATCATTAATTTTATTAGTGAGGTACCAATTTTTCCAGAAATATAGAATTAGAAAAAAGAGAGAGAGCGAGAGAGCGAGAGAGCTAAAGGGCAGGTGAAAGTCATGTGCTCCAAAGAGGTTTTGTTTCATCCAAAGTGAATGTAACTGTTGTCAGAGGAGGGAGTAGAACTCAGACTTTCTAAGTCACCATCGTTTGTCTTAATGATGGCCATTTGGGTTAAGGCAAATAGTTTTCTCTTACTGTGTTAAAAGTCTCCTCTATTATCTTGAAAAAATATTCAGATGTTTCTCTGACCAAGTTTTTAACTTGGAAATCTTTATAAGGCTGTCATTAATATTGGTCAAATAAGATTTACTTGTCTATGTTTTTCAAGGAGGGTGATTTATTAGATAGATGATTTCAGAATTCTGGTTGCAAAATGATACTGCAAATTAATGATGAGTGATTTTAATATTTCACTTTGCTTATTTGTGTGTGTGTGTGTGTGTGTGTGTGTGTGTGTGTGTGTGTGTATTTGTATAAGTAGAAAGTAGTTATTTGAATACCAGGCTTGGGTGACCATTTCAAGTGAAAAGACTTGGATTTCAATGGATCTTTGAAATATTTTATTTTATTTAGGATGATTTATGATTATTTCCTATTGTCATAAAAAGCCCCTTAGGCTTGTGGCTTGCCTTAAATTTTCTCAGAAGGGCCTACGTGGAAAGGTAGAAAATTCTCTAAACCCTGGACTGGATGGGTTTAGGTTTGAACTGAAGCTCTGCCACTGAATAACTTGTTATCTGGAGCAGCGTGATTAACCTCTCTGAACGCAGCTTATCATCTGAGTATGGCGGGTAATCTGTTAGCATACTGACTTGTCTTCTTTCTATTCTCTCTCCCAAGAAGGGAGGTAGATGCCGTGGCCTCAGGCTGTTAATGGCTTACTGCAGAACTTGCAAGGTCCCAGTAGGACAGCCTCTCACCAAGACTTCTGGAGAACTGATGGGGGCTGGAAGTTGAAGTTGAGGAGGCAGAGGAAGCCTACTCTGAGAAAAGAGAAGCGAGATTCATTCCTGGAGACAGGGAAGATGATGGTGTTTGGGTCAGAGGCCTAGGGCTTGTGAAGGGCTAGTTCATGGGTGTCAGGAGGACTGACTGAGAGCTATGACCTGAGAAGTCACAGGTAGCAATGCATATCCATGCCGGTCATGTATCAGATGGAGCTACCTGCCTGAGAATGGATGACGTGGGCTTGTGGGCCCGATGGCCAAGGTTAGAAGCCCTTCCCTGTTTTCCAAGCACCCAAACTACTTTTGTTCCTACATGTTTTAGAATCCCAAAATATGACTGAGATGCACTCTTTTATCATTTTAGGGAGAGTAGACCTCTATCTAGACTTAGAGAAATAAGGTGATAAGCCATTTCTTGCACCTAAGTGTTGTGGAGCAAATTCATCTCTGTAACCTAATGTCTTCCGAGCAGGATTAGTCTGAGAATTAATGAATTAGAGATCACGTACACGGAGCACTTAGTGTGGTGTCTGGCACACAGTAGGCATGCTGGGAAACTGTTAATAATTATTATTTAATATACTCTCATTTTATCACCAAAGCAATCACTAGCCCAAGATCAGTGGAGCTGGAGATGATTCTCTCTCTTTTTAAAAAATAGATTTTTTAAAAAGACCAATTTTAAAGTAAAATTAAACAAAAGGTACAGAGATTTCCCATATACTCTCTGCCCTACACAGGCATAGCCTCCCCCATCTGCTTCTCTTTTCAAACAAAAGACTTACAGTTCCTGACATTGATCCTAGCATGCCAGAACTGAAATGGTTCTATACTAGGGGACACTGAGCAACGACAATAAATGGGCACAGCAATGTGATGACTTGACACAATAGACATTTATTTCTCACTTACTTAACATCCAGGGCAGTCTGTGGTGAGTGGTTGAGTTCTCCGCTCCATACAGTCTTTCTGGGACTCAGGCTGACAGTGCTTCTACTGTCTTTAGCAGATGGGTACCAAGGGCAAAATAACAGGAAAGGGAGGAGAACACATGGGGGTTTTATGGGCCAGCCCTAGAAGTGGCACACAAGCTTTTGGTCATATGCCGTCAGCTAGGACTCAATCACAAGGTCATGCTTAACCTGCAAAAGAGGGTAGGAACCGCAGTCTAGCAGTGCATCCAAGGAAAAGAGAAAGAGGAGTTTGATGGATGGCTAAAAATATGTCAAACTAGGGATTATTTATTTGGGTCCAATTGTTTGTTGGATTGAGTGTGGCTTTGGAAGGTGGAGTGTTGTTTGGTATGGCTTTGGAAAGTGGGTTTTTTCTTTCTACAGAAATGGTTAATACGAAGTCCTCCTTATTTAGGGCATGGCACTCTTTTGACTAACACTCCGTAACTTCTTGCACCAGACGTCATCAAAATTTTCGTCAGATATATTCCCATTTGTTTTCCCACAATTTACTTATAGTGGCAAAACCTATTGCATGCAAAAGGTGAAATCTAGTTGGAATGAGAGTTGGCTTTATTGAGCACTGTTGGTTTAGGGACAGCTATAAAATATGTCCATTGTGACTTTCTTCTCACTGCTTGACCTCCACCCATTTCCCTCCTCACCATCCCTCTAAGCAACACCATGTGAAATCAAACATTTCTTGCCCTCATTTCTAAGTTGCATACAGCCAGCTAGTAGTCATATAAGCAGTGAGGTAAGAGGAGAAATTTACATAAGGAGCCGATTAATATACTATACAAATGAGAGTCCTATGGAGAAGGTTAATTCATTTCCTACACTGAATGGCCACGATCACTGTAAATTTTCACCATGGCAAGAGCTAAGATGGAGATGGAAAACTTGGATATACATGAGAGATGGGAATTAACTAAATTTTATGAAGAGAGTTAATTATTATGTACTTTTCCCATAAAGTAGAAGACCTTAAATGGTGTTCTGACTTTAAAGCTTGGATTCATAAGCTTGAAAATGATTTTTTTAGAGTCATCTTGGACCATTTCTTGTAGGGCAGTGGGTGGGGAATTGAAAAATTTTTCATGAAATATTTTACTTTATCAAATTTTAAAACTGAAGACATTTCTAGAGTGCTATTGTGAAAATTTATGATCTGCTCATTTTTAAGCCCCCTAAGAACCGTGGCTGACGGCATTGGTGGACTGGTCAGAACATACGGTTTTGTTTTTTTTTTTGTAACTCCTCAGTGGCTGCTCCATTACTTTATTTTCAGTCATTGATTTATTGACTTAACTAACATTCGTTAAGTGCCCAGCATTTGCCAGGCACTGTGCTTAAGATTAGCGAGGTGGGCACTCACAGGTCCAGGTGAAGGCAGACATGTGAAATAACCTCATCGCACCAGAAGCTACAATTGAGGCATTTGCAAAATGCTTTTGAATTCAAGTGAAAGAGGGACTCCCTCTCTCAGGAGGAAAGGGAAGGCGTCACAGAGAATGACATGGAGCTTACCCGGTGGAGGGAACAGCAGCTGAGAGAGAGGTCTGGGGAATGGTGGACAAGTTGTACAGCTAGTTCTAGGGCATGTCCTGGGATAAGGTAGGAGGTAGCATGAGATAAAGCTGAGAAGAATGGGTAAATTTGTTAAAAGCCTTTCATGCAGTTTTAAGGAATAAGTTTTTATGCAGGCTGGGGAAGCTAGGAAATGTTTTGAATGTCACCAGTTCTGGGTTAATTAATTAATTCAGCAAACGTTTATTATCATCCACTAGAGTATAAACTGCTTGGCCTTAGAAGACTGAATATGATGTAGACCCTGCCCACAGGAACTTAACAGTTTGGTGAGTGATTATAACCAATAGAATTGGCTCTAAAGGCTTTTTTTGGGAAGGACTTTAATTGAGCATACGATCAACCCCTTCCAAATTCACTTCATCTCACCATTAAGATCATCATTACCTTTGATGTGGGTGATGGAAGTTTTCTCAGTCTGAAGGGTAAAGGGCCTAGCAGGGAAGTAGCCTTTTGCCAACCAGACAGAATTTCTCAAAACGCCCTGGACTCCTGGCCCTCCTCTCACTGGGGTTGTCAGCGCACACTCTTCCTGGGAGCAGGAGGCATCTCCTCATGCTTGCTCTGAACACGGTGCAGTCTAAGCTTTCTTTACCAAGGCAAGGCAAGACCAAGAGTTTACCTAAAGGAGCGATAAGAAATTTGGTGAACTGTTCTTATTTTTAGCATCAACTTTCCCAACCATGGACATTTCAAAATGTCCTGACACTATCTTCTAGTAGTTTCTTTTTTCCTTTCAGTATTAACTGATTAACTGTATCAAACACTTGTGGGCGATCTGCCTGATCCTTGTGTCTCTGACTCCTGCCCCTGCCAAAAACAATTCCTAAATTATGAGTAAAAATTTATCTGTCTCTGACTGATACACCTTTGATTCCAACAGATAAAGTATTTCATTAGGTTCTGGAAAACTAGCTGCAAACTTGCTCTCCGGGCAAGGGCTGATTCCATTGCCCAGACTCCCCTCATGGCCGCTTGCCCACCTGGAGAGGCTGCTGTGTCCTCTGTTCTGGAAGAAAGAAGGCCAGATAAGATCAGGCAGTAGGTCATAGAGCCCTTGTCTGGCTCTTCTGACACAGAAAGCTTCCGGGCCTTCTTATTTCATTCTGGACCTCACTCAGGTACAGTAACCTCCCGCTGGTCCAGCCAGATCAGGACACTCACCCCAGCCTCCATCCTGAGCCTCCCAGCCCAGCCAGGATTTGAACCCATGGTCCCGAGAGCAGGATGGATTAGTGCTCAGGGCTCCCACACTGAGTCTATCAAAGCTTTCCTCCACACATCCCCATTATGTGAACGGCTCTGTTAACCAAACCTATTATCTTTCCCCCTTGGTTTTCAAGTTGAGAAAGGGAAAGCAACTTCTTTAATGGCCCACAGATTGATGATTAACATTTTACATGTCCCTGCTGCTAAGTAAAAGAACTGCTTTGTGGACAGTGAAAATGCCTAGGAGAAGGAAGCGGGAGTCAACTTGGTTTATTAAGTTGTGCTGCTTCATTAATCACAATCTTTTTTTATGGCAGTGCTTAAAGGCCCATCCGTTGTACTTCTCGGGAATGGGGTAGATCAAAAACAAGTGCTTTTAGTGCACCTTTGACATCTGGCATAGCAGCCGGCTATCTGCGATATTGCTCTCAAGCAGTGTGGGGAGCTGCATTTACTGTGACCATGCTGGCCCTTCTGATTTAAGCTACTGCAGAGGGCAATGAATTACCTTAAAGGAGCTCCAGTGCAGAACTCCAAGTTTTATGCCGGACCCCTGCCAGCTTCCCCACTTTATGAGTATGAACAATCAGACAATTGAACTGATTTGACTTCGCCGCTCCTGGAGTTTCATTGCCTCGAAACTGGGGATGTAATGATGGCAATGCCATGCTAAGTGCCGCTCTGACTAGCAGCGGTACCCGCTGCCCGTTCAAGTAGGGCACCCATTCTTGTTAGCTGAAAACTGCTCTGATTTGCAGCAAGGGGGAAAATAGATCCCATGCAATCAGATTAACTCAACTCTGAATGTTATTTTCATTTAACACTGTGGAACCAGGCAGTGTCCCAATTTTTTTTTTTTTAATGGTAAACTCATTAAAAGGCAGGGTTGTTTTGCAAGGAGCCTTATAGTGCTGGTGCGGAAGGCACCTGCCAAGTCCCAGTACAGACTGCAGACACGCACGCTCGTATAAGCTCTCACACACGCACGACATATACTCCGACTCCATATACAGGCTCAAGTTCAACTAGTATCATCTGTGTAACAAAAGGGCATCTATCTGGTCCAGTCAAAATGCCCTGAAATCAAGTTATTCACAACATTTAAAACTCATGTCACTACATACACATTTTAGCTCTGTGTGAAACAGAAGACAGTGCTAAGGCTTAGTTATTGCATACTTTCTATGTCGGAGAACATACTCATTTTCAGGATTTTCTACATGTAAAAGGAGTTTTCCTCTAATATCCTTTGAAAATAGTGTTATTGTATGTGGAAGGACGAGCCAATGCTCATTGTAAAAAAAATTCAAAAAATGCAGTGAAGAACCCAGAAGAATGTGCAAGTCACCCACTATCTGACCACTTAGCGATCCCTATTATTAAAACTTTATCCAGACTTCTCTCTTTGTAATGTACACTGATTGATTGATCGCTTCAGTCATTCATTTTGCATCTGTAAGCAAATCTAAGTGTTATTAGAACAGTATGGAAAAAATGATCCCATTTATGTAAGACGAACACACACACACACATACGCATATTTAAATGAAACCTCCCTGGAATATCATTTCCTTATGTCCACATGCTTGCTTGGCATTGACTGTAGACTTGCAGTCTAGCAGACATCTCAGTCAATTTAATACCTGAGAGCCTGATATCCTCCCACAATGTCACACATTTCAGTTAATGCAACGCCACCTTTTGGTTGCTAAGGCCCTAAATTTCGGAGTCATCCTTGCTTCCTCTTATTTGTTTCACCCCATATGCAGTTTATTCACAAATCCTCTCAGCTGTGTCTGCAAAATAAATTCAGAACAGGGTCACGTCTCACCGATCTTCAGCACCGTCATTGCTCACCTGAATTATTGCAATAAACTTCGTATTGATCCTCCTGATTCCTGCATGCAATTTGGATGAAGCTAAATACCTTGCAGGATTGTCACATACTTTCATGTTTTTCAAAAAATGTGATGACAGTGAGGCATTTTGGAAAGAGCAGATATTTAAATCTAGATAGATAATGTCCAAACGTCCAGATGCGGCGTACAAGTGCCCTCCGCCTCTCCAGATGCAGCTCTCGGTATTCTTTGCCTTACACTTCCTCTTGCCTTTACTGTGCTGCCGTTTGTGCTTGGAGTCTTCTTTCCCTGCTTGCTCTTTGATGGTTAAATCTTATTTCGCCTTTTAAAAAATGCTAATATTCCTTTATTGATGTATAATTTATATATAGTCAAAGGCACAAATCTTAAGCATACACACTGATGAATTTTGACAAATGCATGTACTCATACAACCATCATCCAGATCGAGACAGAACATTTCCATCACCCCAGAAAGTTTTCTCATGCTTCTTTCCAGTCAACCTCCAGCCCCTCCCATGACACTGATTTCTATAACTGTAGATTATCTTTTGCCTGTTCTTCAACTTTTTATAAATGGAATCACCCTTTTGTGTCTGACTTACTTCACTCAACATGTTTTTGAGATTTATCCATGTGATTGTGTGTATAAGTTGTTCATTCTTTTTATTGCTAGGCAGAATAGTGTATGTAGCGGTACCTTATAGTTTTAATTTGTATTTCCTTGTTGCCTAATAATGTTAAATATCTGTTTTTTTTTATGCACACTACTTATTTCTCCTTTAAGCCAGTGTTTTTCAAACTGCAGATTTAGTCCAATGGTGAGGTATCAAATCAGTTTAGTTGGTTGGAACTCACATTTAAAAGGAAAATTTTTATGAATGTTCCATGTGTTTGGAAATAAAGTGAATTCTTTGTTTATTGGGTACATAGTAAAATTTATCTGAGGTCAAACTTGTTAACTGTGTTATTCAAATCTTCTCTAGGTTTTCTTGAAAACAATCTATTTAATCTTCTAGGATCTGAGACCTGTGTGATTTTTGTCCACTGTGGCTTTTTCAATTTCTCCTTGGAATTCTAACAAATTTCGCTTTATATATTTCAAAACCACATTGTTAGGTTCATAAAAAAGTAGATGACTGTTGAATCTTCTAGGTGAATTTGTAACTTTAAAAAATACTAAGTAGTCCATACTATAATTTTCTTGAATTCTATTTCATCTGACTACTAGTTTGACATCCTCAAAAATCTTTTTGTTATCATTTATGTACGGTACTTTTTTTCATTTCTTTATTTTCAATTTCCCTGTGTCAATTTGCATCAAGGCTCTCATAAAAAAAATTGTATATTTTAATTTTTACAAAAAGCTGATCCATGCCTCTACTTTTAAAAAGGGGAAATAACATATTGGTTGTAAAGTATTAGTATGTATAAACTTATTTTGGGGACATTTTATCATATACTTCATACATATTATGATTTCTATTGCTTCTTTTCTCCCTTTTTTCTAGAATTTCAGTGTGCTGAGTTTCTTTTCTGTGCCTTATAATAAGAATTTATAATTTTGTTCACATGGGTTGTGTACTTCTACTGTTAAATTGTTCACTGGAACTTTGTAGTATTGTTATTGTAGTGCATGAGATATTTTCCACTTAATTTCTTGCTGATACAGTATTTCAAAATGTAGATCGTTGCCTGTTTAGCATCCACGTAGCCATCTAGTGAACTTATCTTTATGAATTGATTTTTGAAAATAGTCTTTTGTATTTTCTAGACATACAATTATATTGTTTAAATATAAAGATGATTTTGGTTCTTTTCTCCCCTAGTATTTTCACTGATGATCTACTTCTCTTTATCCGGTGTACTTCTTTTCCTTCTATTCATATGCTGCTTAGTTTTATTGGGAATGTCTTTTTGGCAGCTATTAGTAAAGCTGTAAATGCTTCTCCTTTAATCTATTTTTGTATAATATTTATTTGAACCCAAACTTGTTAGGTGTGAAGCTCGGTTTATAACTTTTAAGAAGCATTTTTCTTGGCACTGCAGATGTAGGTAAAGAGGGGTAATATTACCACGGTAATAATGTAAGGTGACATGATTTATTTTAGTGGTATATAATTTATTTTAATAACTTGATGAATGGCCTTAATCTTGAATCTCTGGTAATGTTAAGATCTGAAGGGCTTCCTTATATTTCTCAATTATAGTTTACTTCATTTTATGGTAGAAAAGTATATTCCATAGCTGAATTTTGGAGGTAACTGCTTACCAATATTAATCTGTAATACCTGTTTTATCCTCAATAGGCTGTTTTGATGCTCAGACGAAGAATATATGTGAAAGACATTGCGAGATATAATGGTTCGTCTTCATTATTAGAGTGGGTGTCCAATGAGTATGTTAATTTGATTTGATACCTAACTTGGCCACCTTCACCACATATTTCCTTTTCAATTATCTATGCCTTTTTCAAAAAGGATATGAGATCCTGTGCCCAGGGACAGAGTGGATATGTGGAAATTATTTGTTTGAAAATGAATTACAACATAAGATTCCTTTTAAAGACAGATGTTGGGGGCTTTTCCCCCCTGCTGATTCTGACAGCATATCTGCAGAATACATGTGTCCCAGTGGTGATTTTGGTCAAACACGAAGCTGAGCAGACGCTTGCTTGAGCCCCAACCACCTGGCAGGCCTTTGTTGTCTGGGCAAGAGTCTCCAGACTGGGAAATCTGAGGGACACATTTTATTCCAGCTGAAGGCAGGATTATGGGTTGATGATTTACTGTGAGACCCAAGCTCTACTAAAGGCACCATTTAGAATGAGAAGCTTGGGGATTTGCATTCATCAGGCACAAGAACCAGGAGCCAGGAAGTGAATTATAGGCCAAAGCTGTCTCACCAGCTGGTGAGACTTTGCAATTTAGTTCCAATGCAGGTAGAGCCGTGCTCATGAACAAAGGGCCATCAGGCAAACTGGCATAGACCTTGCCATGGACTTTGCCTACAGGGGCACTGTCTCTCCAAGAGACAGGTGGAGCCTTGGAGGAAATACCCTCTGGTTTCTGCAAGGTTGAGTTCCACGAACCATTTCCCAAGTGGAGGATGGGAGAGCCTCAGAAAGACTCTTACTTCATGCTCATCAGATGTGTTCAGGTGTCAGAGTTCCTGAGAGTCGTATTGCTCCTCATAGAAAAATAATAATTATTATCAAATATTCAGATTAGTCATAAAATAATTTAATAAGTAATTTTCTTTTAAATGTTATTTCGTCAGTGATTAAGTTCCAGTATAAGCTTAATATTGGGTAGGGCTTTCTTGTTCTCCAAGATCTAGCTTTAGCACACAATTCCACATCCTGTCTAACATCTAACTGAAGAAGTCTAAGCATTTTCTAGAGAGCTCTGTGTATTTCTGGGTATTTAAGTTCTCAAGGTCACATAAACTATTCTGAGGTTGACTATTGAAAATCAGGAGTCACGCGGATGGTGCTGGAGCTACACTGTTCATGAGCAGCAGACAATCTAAAACCATACATTTACCATCCCTGCTCTTAAATCTTGCCACTGGGAGTTTCTCCTCATCTATCCTCTGGCCCAGCAGTGTCAACGTTTCATGGTCTCATTGGTTCCTTTCTTGGTGTCTTTCCCCCCCTATTTCCTCGCACACTTCCTTCTTCCTGGAGAGCCTCGGAAACTTTGAATTCTCCTCCAAAACTATTAAATCTCAATAGAACTAAGAGTTTTCTACTTAACAGAAGCTGTCTTCTGGAGCTGATAGTTGTGATTGTGAATAAGAGATGTTTTTTCCTTGGTCATCAATACAGATGAGTGGTAACCAATCTCAATATTTAAAAAAAAAAAAGATTTAGAAGGAAAAACAGATCAGTTATTCAATCCAGCTTGTGGCCAGTTCTGTGAGGGCATAGTTATAGAAACACTGAGTTAAAAGTAATGTTTTCAGGCAGGCATCCCAGAGCCTTCATAACCAGCCTACTTTTACCCTTTCTCCACTGATCTTCCATCATTGTTCACCGTGTACTCAGTCATCTGATTTCTGCTGGGGCGGCGTCCTTAGAAGCCTAGGACTTAGTTTTCTACCTTGTAAAAATCCTTGAAGCAAGGAATTACAAAGAACCTAAGGTCTGAGTGTGAGCCCAAAGGAGGGAAGAGAGAGGGAAAAACACAGATGATTATCTCAAAAAATTTCCTTCCATGATAGACTAAAATTGCTCCATTTTTCATATGTAAGGTTTTCTATCTTCAAGAAGACTGGGAGTGAGAAGTGAAAGATACATCTATTTTGATACGATATGACAAAGATTCGTTTGGCTATATACACTTGCTCTGCTTAGTCTCAATGGGATTAATTCTGATTTGTGGAAGGTGGGTAAGCCTGGCCCATCCCTACCTACTGTGTAATCCTGCAAGCTCTCTCTTGCTTCCCCCATCTTCTGGCTACATGTGAAGGATCCAGTGACAAAGATGACATCTAAGATGACATTTGGCCCACTGTGTTGCCTGCTACAACAGGAACACATGATCACAGCTGTAAAGGTTTCCATTTCTTAAAAAGTAGTACCTTCTCTAAAATTTCTTGTGCAGTGATACAGCTTGAGACAAAATTAGTTCTCCAGATTCTCTTCTTTTTGATGGAGACTTTGTGATTTGATGAAACCAGCCTGGGAGATTTGAGAGGGACATGCCAAGTCCAGGCTTTTGTCTAATTTGTGTTACAAATTAGTCTCCCTGGTCTCTCTGCTTGTTTGTTTCCTGCCCAGCTGAGTCTTCTGTGGAAATCGAGGAAGTTAAGTCTAACCTCTAATAGCCACTCAGGCTCCTTTTATTGCTTTTGGTTAAATCTTTGGAGAAAGGAAAGGAAAGAGTATTTTTCCAATGCCATTTGCCAATGGGTCATTTCCCCTCTCACTGCTAATGATAAAAAGCATGTCTATATCTGGTGCCTCTGCTGGAGGAAGATTCAAAGGGCAAAACCAGAGAGGTGACAGCGAGTATATAGTTGGGAAGCTAAAATTACAAAAGGAGAATGGCCCTGAATACGCGTGGTTGCCGTATTTATTGAATGCTTACTCTATGCCCTGCTTAGTGAACTTGGGAGACAAAAGATCTGTGACACATCGCTGTCAAGAATTCTACAGTCTCTTAGAATAATATTTATTCAGCCAGTTAAACTTAGCAAGTTCTAGTTCAGAAAACAGAGAACACTTTTATAACATGATGGCTTGGAAATCTGAGACATCTCCCTACCAAGATGGCCTTTGAGGGTTTGCTTCACTTCTACCTCCTCTCTCACTGGGTCAGGCTGCTGCTGCCACTTGGAGTATGAGGCCAAACCCCAGCTATTCCTTTGATGTCTGAAATGCCTCATGCACACGAGTGATTATGCACAGAATCACTGGTGTGATTATGGGAACATCTTGCCAGTTCTTGCTCTTAAATAAAGGAAAGGATCTATGAATGAAACAAAGCTTTGTGCACACAAAGAGCTTGATTGATAATTTTGGTAATGCTATCAAAGGTTAGTAACTGTCATCTTACGTGGCCCAACCTGAATTTTAAAAATAGTAAGTTTCATCTTGTGTTTCAATGCTGCTTAAATCTAGGTTTCTGAAAAAACTTTAGATGATTTTAGAGTGAAGAGTTCTGTGATCACTTGTTGGTGACTAGTGACATGAGCCTGGGATAAGTTGTGTTAATATATTTGATTTCTCTGACTGGTCGCTTGAAGACCTGATTAGAAACCAGAGGACATAAGCGGTGTTTTAACAGAAACATCAGTGCAGTTCTGTTTCAGGACCACAGGGATCTGGATGTCTTGAGTCGAGAAGTTGGTTGAAAAGTACATACTGCAAGGGTTTCCACTGGTTCCAAAGACTAAAGAGACTTTACAGAAGGCTTTCTAATGCTTATCCTGTCATACGGGCCAGTGGTTCTAGTTTTAAAATCTATTGCAAGTTGCTTGAAACTGCTTTTCTTAAGAGCATTTTAGCTCTAGGGACCCCAACCTACAACTTCCAAGCACCTGAAAAATTGCCGGCCTCTCTTGGAACTGCCTTTAAACATCACTGTGAGTCTGTGATTATCCTCAACTGCTTCTTACTCCAGCTTCAAGTAAGACTCAGAGCATTCATATGTTGGTGAGCATTGATTTTGCTGTTGGAGCAGCTTGGTGATGCTTTGTTCAAAAAAAAAAAAAAATCAGACCTAGAGACTTAATCATTAACTATTATCTGAAAGCTTCCATCTATTTCAGACCTGCTATCACTTATCTCAATAGCAGAAGAGTTGCATATGGCTCTGCTAGCTGGGGCTTCCTTTTATGAAAGTTCTAGAAAAGGAGAGCTATTAGCTTTATTTTGCTTATCTGTGAGAGATGTTGCTGTCTTTTGAATTGCATCTTGGTAAGCTGTTTGGCTAGAATGAAGCCTGGGTCTTTACTCAATGAGTGTTTCTGACTAAGGCCAAGAATTTCGAGAAAAAAATTACCCACTATTTTCTGGAAAAGGGGCAACTCTATAGGTAAGGACCCATGGGATAATGTTTTTAAAGCTAACTAATGTTTTTAAAGCTAAATCTATCTGTCTTCTTCATAGCCTCCTTGTTTCCTGTGTGGGAGAAAGAAAACAATGAGGTAAGATTTTTTTTTCTTTTTCTTCTTTTAATTTTGTTCAGCATTAAAGGAGGGAACTTCATAAACATTGATTGTCATTTACAGAAAACATTCAGAAATCATGTGTGCATTATCAGGGAATGCTAACAGTATCCAACTAATAATTTACAGGACATAAAATAAGGACAAAAACCTATTACATTCTAAAGTAATATAAAACTCTTTTTTTTAATTGTTAGGGAGTGCTGTTTTATTCTAGTATATTTATAATAAAAAAAACTCAATGCTTACTTCCTAAATGACTCAGGCTGCAGTTTTACCCATATACACAGAAATTAGGGCTTATATTAAACAAGGAGAGAGAGATCAGAAAATTGTAGATTTTAAAACTATATATGTCACTGGGTTTATTTGTATTTGCCTTTTGCCTCTATAGGCCAATAATAATACATGTAATAATGTAATTAAGCTCCAGAAAAATCAGTGGTGACTATAGGAGGCATTATTCCTTTAAAAAAATCAATATTATGCTTTTTAGAGTGAATACTTTTATTTTACAGATGTCTGGCAATGCAACTGGCTTGCTTTGCCAACAATGGCGTGCATGCTAATAAAAGATGCAAGCTGCACATTCAAGGTGCAGTGGGGTTGGCAGGTACAGCCAAGCCCCCAGCAGCACACAGTGTCCACCGCTGAAGGACTCAGCCCCACTCTTCACTTTACACATGTAGGTTGGAGCTAAGGTACAAACATTAAATCTCTGAATGTTGGAAGTATATGAAAATCATTTCTCTCAATCCTAAAAGCAAGGAAGTATTGTCAGGGATTTCAAAAATATTGGAAAGTCTCATTTAAATCTAAATATCTTTTTTTTAATTATAAATCGATCATCATAAAATACTAGCCTTTTAAAGTCGTATTTCGGATGCAGGAAAAGCATCAGGTTCATCAGACTTGCTCCTGCCTGTGTTGTTACAGCTCATGACACCTTCAATTTTCCAATTTTCCTCCCTCTCTGCCTCTCCCCAACCCTCCCCCAGGTTCTTGACAACATTTATTTGGTAAAGGTCAGTTATGGCTTCAGCGAATGAGTAGTCTGACCTCAAGTTACTAATACGAAATAAATGTATACAAAAATATTTTGTTCATCGGAAAGCAGAGTTTGTTTTCCTTAAGCTATTCCATGCAGAAAGAATATGGACAAAGCCACTTGCTACAAGGAAAGATGACTTATTCAGGCAACTTTTTTTTTTAACTTTCCTTTTTCATATTGTCTAGTTCAGATAGAGTCTGCAGGTCTTAGGCCAATCTTCAATACAAATTCTTTGGAGCAGATTTAATTGACAGCCCTGTTCCCTTCTCAGCAGTCTTACAAAAAGAAGCGTACACTTAGCACCAGTGACCCGTCAAGGTGCTTAACCTGTCGCAACCAGTTTCTGAGAAGTACATAACACGCAGAAAGGAAGCAAGTACATATTTGCTCTTTGTTGGTTTTTTCCCCCTCTAAAAAAATTGTTACAAAGTCTTATGCTTAAACAGAGACATAGAAAAATCAGTGTATTCACTGTCTCCAGTTATTTACAGCAAAAATTACAGAGACAGCATACATCGTATTAGACCTTCCACAAGCATATATTAAAAGTAATTACATTTGAAAAAATATTTTTATTTTTCCTCTACATTTCTACAATACATACTCAGTTTTCGGTAGGTGTAGTTTTCATTCCGTGTGTGTGTGTTAATCAGATGAAGCAGACGGTACTGTGCTTGGAGGTGGGATCTGGAGCTATTCAGACATAGCTGTTGTCTGTCTGCATCTGGTCATGACAGAGGCAGGCGAACGCCCTCCGTCAGCCACCACAAGAAGAGGATGGTTTAATATAAAGATCATGCTGCCCAGCAAGGGGTGGGGTGGGGCACATTCCCTGCGCTTTCCCTCAGCTGGGTTTATTCAGTTCTGGTAACCTTGTGCTTTATTTTTGGCCATAAGAACAATCACTGAGCTGCGTTTTCTCATCCACTGGAAGTCGTGCTTACAGTCATGCAGGAGGCAAAGATTACTATGGCCAGTTCACTTCGGATGAACTTCAGCAGCTTAGGAAAAAAGTGCACAAACAGACAACCCCCATCTGCTGCATAGGAATCCATGGTCCCACACTTAGAACAATGGCGGACTACCGGAGAAGAAACTCTTTAAATACAACCAAAGGAAAAGAAAAACCTGTCACAGATACTGAAGCCATACATTTAAAGAAACACACTGAAGACTCCAAAGCATAAAAATCGTGCATCTGACTTTCAGAAAAAAGTGCCAAGAAATCTATCTAACCACCTGCCTCTGTGAAGCTGGGAGTTGGGTCAACACAGAAGTGTCTTTTTTAAGCCATCATTAAATTGTTTTCATTTTTAGACTGTTTGACACTTTTTTTCAACTGACCTCTTACTATATCCTCTAGCAGGGATAGTCAAATACGAAAACCAAATTGAGTATCAGAAGAGCAAGCTCTCCTGTTCCCCCCACCCCCCGACCCCTTTAATACCACGCAGAGTTGTATCTGGCCAGACTTACGGCAGCCAGTCAGGCCCCTAGATTGGAATTTTGGTTTAAACTAGAGGTTGCAAACCACGGGCTGCCCTCTGCCCAGAGGCATATTTGTTTGATCTACACTAAGCTCTGCATCAACTGACATTTATAACTCGAGAGATTGCATACGATTTAGAAACTTTAGCAACACTTCGGCTTTAGCTGATGACTGGATGTCCCCTTTCACTGGAGCATTTCCTTGCTAGCTTGCCACTGGACTGCTTCACTCATTTGCGTCAACTCCCTGGCCTTTTCAGTCTTGAATTTTTAACATTTGCTTTAAATGAGTATGTGCCTCTGGTCCTGAGACACTCCCATTCCACCAACCCCAAATGGTCATCAACTCTTGTCTAAAGACCCACACGGTTTCCCGTATCAGGCTGCTACTTGTACTAGCGGGTGGAAACAGAAAATCAAACACTGCTTCATCTAAAGCAGATGGTAGGTGTCTCCCTCTTTTTCTACAGAGGGCTTTGTGCAAATTTTCACTACACATGCACATTCAAAGTTACTGCTGTCCTATTGAATGGTGGTTCTGCCAGGGCACAGACACCCTTGCCTGAATTTATTGTCAATTGTAGTAACTTCCTTGGACACAAAAGTTAACAGAGAAAAAAAGAGTCGGGAAAAAGTTATTTCTTCTAATTTCCAATAGCAGTAGAATTTTTTCCTTCTATAATAAATGGAAACAAAGACCATGGAACAAAACTGACATCATTTGCATCTGACTGATGTTTTTGAAAAAAGCTGGTAAGCTGTGTCCTTGGAACAGAATAATTGCTTTTGCAGTCAAGTCTAGTACACGTGGGAGCGTGAGTTGACTGTGTGGTTTTCTACAAACAGTTTAGCTTGACTACTGTGAAGTTATGTGCTGAACAGGCAGTTATGATAGGAAATGTACTGAGGCCTCCCTGGCACCTACTGTTAATATCCAGAGTTCACCGTGATTTAAAGTCTCTTAGATTCTAACAAAGAAATCTAATTACCCAAGAGACGACCATGCTTTTACCCACTCAGTGGTGCTGTAGTCCAGAGCCCTGAAGACAGTATTAAAACAAGGGGAATCCAGAAATGGTATGTTTGTACAGTACATCTCCACCTTCAGTCTTTGGGGAGAAAATTGCTGCGTGAAAAGGGATACAAAGAGGACTCCAGTCATGGACAGTAGGGGTAGACGTGGGATGTTAAGCCACACGTGGAATCCCTTATTCTCCTGCATTTCGTCCAAAATATGCCTTTCCTTTTACAGAGCACACGTCGCCTCCCTTGTCAGTGTCATCTCATGTCACTGAGATCTCTCGCTCAGGACTTGTACAAGCAGCTTGGGTTCTCTGGGAGATAACATATTCCTACAAATGGGGCAGCTAGATTATTTGGCTTTTAGCAGATTTTCGAAAACGAGGCTAAGTTGTTCTTACTCGTGAGAAACTTTTCAGCAAGTCCAAATAGTCAAATACATTTACGTGAAGTTACTGCTTGTTGGTCTGAAAGCCTTGTCAGAGTGGTTCTCGCATTTAATTTATGCCATTTATGTTTTGTTGTCATTTTCCTGTTTTCTTCCCCTCCTTCTTGGTGTACCCTTTTCTTTTCCCCCCCCAAACGAAACATCCCTGAGTGGATACAGTGCAACATCTGCATCAAGCAGTGATTGTCATTTACGAAGCATGAAGTGAAAAGGACAGAGAGATCACGGATCCTTTCTTCTAGTGCACACTTTATCATGAACGTGTTGTGAACATGTGTGAGTCTTCAGCGGGGGAGAGACATAGATTGCATGTGGGAAAGAAAGTTGTTCTCACTCAAAAATCTCAAAATACCTCAAGATGTAGTCACAGGAGATGTTCAAAGGACAGCTTTTAAAGGTGCTTTGTTACCAGTGAAAATATGACTTGGCCCTCTTTCAAGGGACAGATTTGGCAACTGTGGCGAAAAATGGAAATCTCCTTTCTCCACTAAAGGGGGCTGTGTACTGGTTTCCACTGTTTTGTTCTGGTTCAGTTGCTAGCTGTTTCCTGTCCCCTAGCTTCAAAAGGTCTGTGCCGTCCCAGTGAAATGCTTGCACTAGTGGAAACGACACAAATTCAAATCCAGTACCTCCTGAAGCAAACGTAGGGAACAATCTTTTTCCTACATCACCCATGGGACAAGGGAGGAAAAAATTCTCAGCCACTTCATCAATTGAGCCAATTTAAATCCTCTAAGGTAAATGGGAGGAAACAAATTATTCCCTTTGCAACTGAGCAGGAATTACAGGCTGACAACGGGAAACACTAGGCCAACAGAACAATGAAAACAAAGTTTGACATAAGTTCAAAGCTCAAAGGGAAACACCAAGTAGACACATTAAGCATTGCCTATCACAAGCCAATCATAAAACATACATTGCATTTGGAAACGGCTTGGTTTAATTGAGTGCCTTCCATTACCCTGTTTTCCTAGCAATCAGTAAAGTAATCTTTCCATTAGAAGGAAATATGACTCTTGGAATTAATTCTTTATACAAAGAGCTAGCAGGAGTGACATTTACACCAAAAAGAACGGAGTCCCTGTAGCAGCATAATAAGCAGTCTACAGCTGTCTTCTTAGACACTGAAGGTAATTTGGTTCAATGTAGTTAAATTAATTGAATATAACAGTAGTTGAGAAAGAGATTCATTACTTTAAAGCCTTTTTGTTTTTCCCCATTGGTTCGGAATGCATCAATCATGAGGTGGGAGAAGACTCTTTCATAAAAGACGAACACTCCTGTTTGATCATCAGTGAGGAGGTCTGTGGCGTCGCGGAGATGGCTCTCAACCATCTAACTTCAGGACAGCATAAGAGATTTAAAAAAAATTCGAAGTTTCCACTGATGGAAACGTCACAAAGCAGGTGTGCATGTACGTGTGCACGTACACGTATGTGTGTGTGTGTTTGACCAGGAGAAATGGGCACGTCTTCCTGAATTGATGGCCAGGCTACCCTTATCGGAGATCACAATTTTCACTGTCTTATACACAAAGCTCTTCTCTAGCTCCCTTTTAAACAATCGTATTTCGGATCTGACAAGACCAAAGGCACGAGGCCTCCTGAACACAGGCAACACAAATGGCTTGGAAGTGATGCTTTTCTGCTGATCACTTTGATTGGAGGGCAGGTGGAGAAGTGAGGACTGGTACTAGGAAGTCTAAATTGTCTAATCCTGATCTCACTTCTTGTATTCTGTACTTTTAAAGGTTGCTGGGGGAAAAAAAATCCTGGGCTAGATGGATGATGCAGTTTCAAACTACGTAGGAAATTGTTTTGGCTTTGGGATGTATTACTTCTGTAGAATAACCCAGGTCTTTTATTCTAATCTATCAAGGTTTTGCTCTATTTTTATAATACAGCATTTTGGAGTTGAAAAAATTCAGAGGCCCCAGACTGGAAGGACATAGAAAGTCCTGCCTCCCCCTTTATTGCTGCTCTCTCTAACAAACTTGTTAAAGAGAATGACTACAAAGAACTCTTTTTCACTTTGTACATTCTCTTCCTACCTCTTCTTTGCAAAAAAAAAAAAAAAAAGGTGATTAGAGAGAAAATGTTTACATGAAACGGCCCTGGGACCCTGGGTTCTCGTTTACTCTAATCTTATTAGCAAAACATTGCTGGTGCTCATAGTTTACAGGCTGTATTTCTCTACTGAAGACACAGTAAGCACCAAAGTCAAGTTTCTTTCACCACCTGAAATCCAAAGAAAAAACTGCTTTTTGTGTCCTGGTGAAAAATAGGAAATAGCTATTGTTTGGTCAAAAAAGCCCTGGACTCCATAATGTTATTTGTGGTCTAATTCTTAAAACAGGAAAATGGCTCCAAATGTGTATTTTTTTCCTCCAATATGTACCATCTTGACAAGGCTTTGATGTCATTGACAGAAACAGAGTGTTTATACAGAGGCTGTGCCTTACATTTATTCCTTTGTAAACTTATTTCCAAATTGGTACCTTCCTGCCGTTGACTACAGATGAAAACTCTGGCTGGGAAACCAAAATCCTGATTGTCTAACATAAAGGTAACATGTGACATAGAAGGTAAATAACATAAGAGAGCCTGACTGAACCTCCTTTGCTAGTAGGTATGGTGTCTTAAGCCACAGTGCCTGTGCATGTGTAAGTAATAGTCATATATAATATTCTCAGATATTATATACTTATTACATACATGCACAGCGCTTTCCAAGACAGCTACAAATTTACACATGCATCAACTATCTAAAAACATAGAAATTGGTAAGCCTATTAAGCGGAATTTTCTTAAATTATATTTGAACAATCAACAGGAAAAGTAATCATGTAAAGTACTGCTCTGTTCTCATAGGTATCTACAATAAAATTCTATAAACAGTTGTCTCCCAAAACATACCTGAATAAAATTAAAAAAAAAAAAAAGATAACACCCAGTGTCCTATATTTGTATATTTATGGTCATTTCAAGAACAAACAAATAAAAGAGCCCCACTCAGGTGCATATTTACATTCTTCAAACTGTAGCGGTGAAAAATAATTCTATGAAGTGCAGGACATTCCTAATGTTGCAGTAGTGACATTTTCCTTAAGTCTTCATGAACACATTGCTTTTGTCTTAATGGTGATGCATTCCACGACTGTGAGACAGTTCTCTGGTCGCCTTCATTTGCAGACGGTGGCACAGTCAGGATTAAAGAGCTCCTTGTATAACGGAGGAAAGAGTGTATTCACTATGTCTGGATGCGACTGTTTAAATACCTGCAGCTTCTCCCCGTGCAAGTTGCAAACTGCCGTGATGGTCGGTATCTTGGCTATTAACTGCAGAATGGAGAGACAGGGAAGGAGACAAAAGGGGGAAGCTCATTAGTGCTCTGTCTTCTGGATCAGCATCCTTCCTGGCCCCAGATGAAGGCAACGGCTTCGGAAAAAGATGTTTAGAACGAAAGAAGGCTCACTTTCGGCTTCTCCTTTAGAACAAAAACAAAACACAACCTCCCCTACTCTCTAAAGAGAAAATAGAAGGAAAGACAGCAGAACCAAGCTTCCTAATTCGTTGTTCTTATGTAAAGTATGGGAGGTAGTTTAGTTTCATCGTAAGAGAAGGTGCTGGCTCTGCAGGCTGACTGAGTCGGAATCCTGGTTCCAAAATAGCTCAGTGGCCACGTGGCTGTGACATAGTCAATGTCTCAGTTTTCTCATTTGTACAATGGGCTTACTTGTAGCACCTGCTTCATTGAGTTGTATGGACGGAGGTTATTCATGTGAAAATGTTAAGAATACTGCAGGCATGAAACAGTTGTTAGCTAATATTATTATCTATCATTTCCCATAGGTTTTTATGATGTGAATATTAGATTGTGAGTTGTGGAAGGTGACAGTGTTCAGAAAGTGTAACCTAAACCATATGAGGTGTAATTCGCCATGATCTGGACGGCTTTGCTGTTACGGTCACTAGCCTGCCCGCACCTACCTCCCTAATCCTTGCCCACCGCATTGCGAAAATGAAATCTGTACTTAATCAAGACAGACTTTGGGAGGTCAATGGCACTTAGCTTCCTTAGGGAGGTGTTTTAAAAACTCGTAGGAGACTATCCACTTATAATTGTCGGGTTTTGCTATATAAGTATCATGTACATTTTTTTTGAGTTTAAATACCCAGAAGACAGTGTTTTACAATAATTTAAAATATCCATAGTTTGCTAAATGCTATGTAGGTCTTAGGAGATGGACAATTCTAGCTTTTAACATATTTACAATTTAGAAAACACTTAGACGCCATCATTTTGTGTCAAAATTGCTTAAAACCAAATGTCATTGTGATCAAATTACTGTGGGAATAAGATATGCTCTCACATAGATAATACTTTTACAAAAGATAAGCTCGATAGTTCAGAGAGCTGACCAAAGGTGCGCTTGAAAGTGATGATAAAACAACATTAAATCAAATCACCAATTAGGCTCACTGTGCTCCCTACCCTACTCAATAATAAGAAACCATTTCAGCCTTTGAAGTAAAGGAGGAAATAGATAATTAGTTACTTTGTGGCTTTTCAAAATCAGAAATTTCCACTCTTTCATTAACTTTCCTTTTAACAACTAATGACTATATAGTCATAGGATGAGAAATTTAAAAATAGCACTGGGATTAGGGTTTGTTGACATACTCATTAAAGGGATCTAGAGCACATAAAGAAGTTTGGGGTTCAGACTTTCCGTTTCCACTGCTACTTAATGACAGGGACAGAAATCAACAAATGTAAAATCTTTGTCAATAGAATGGACGTTAAATTTGAGACTGAGAATCCAGACTTTCTCTCCATCATTATGAGCTACTTAAATTTGTAGCAGACGAGTCTACTAGACACTGGAATTCACAAAGCTGTACTGCTACCGCTTACAGTCAAGGGGGGAAGACAGACGACAGTAAAGTTACCACACAGTCAAAAGCAGCCTGAAAACCTGCGGCGAGTGTCACGGAGGAAGGGCGCTGGGAGAAGGGGTAGGTAACTGGACATTCTGGCTTCTTCAAGGCAGGCACTTCTGAGAGAGTGCCGTTTCAGCCGGGCTCTGAAGGAAGGGAAGAGGGAGGGCTCACTAGATGCTGGGGCTGGTGGTGTATTATATGTTCCAGGATCACGTGCAAAGACGCTGAGGCTCCTGGTGCTTTGTGGGAACTGAAGGAAGTTCAGTGTCGCTGGAGCAGAGGCGAACACGTTCAAGGACAAAGCTGGGGAGGCTGCAAGGTAAGATTATGCGAGGTCTCGTGGTCTCTGTTAAGGTCTTTGGAAGAAGGGCTTTAAGAAAGATGATCAGAATCCCATTCTGAAAGATTCCCTTTGGGTCCAGGGTGGAAACCTATGTCTTTTCTATATTTTCATAGGTAAAGTGTGTACAACAGTCCACTTAACTAGAGTCCCCTGGGAAATTATTCAAGCTCTCCCACCCAGCTGGGTCACACGGAAGGAGACTGTGACAATTCTAGAACACCTCCTGCGCATCACAGTTCTCCCTGAAGTAGCTGTTGGATGCAGAGAGGCTTTGATAGCGTTCTGCAATCATCTGCAGTTCAACTGTGACGTGTCGAGCTCTGCAGACGGCCAGAGGCAACTCTATAATGCTTGCCAATCTTTAGTGTGCCCAAGAATCACAGGGGTGCTTCCTGAAAACGCAGATTACTGGCATCCGCCCCTAGGGATTCTGTCTCAGTACGTCTAGGTACTAGACGAGGCGCTCAGACTTCACGTTTGAAGCAAATACCCCTGAGGATCCTGGTGCAATGGGTCCACAGAACAGAGTTTGAGAAACACTGTTTAACAGGCTCAAATCTTATACATTTACAACTGGTTTTCCAAATTGTCCGGTAACTTCTTTATCGTATTTGAGACAGTGCTGGTAGCTGAGTGTAAGGTTAGCTCCTTCTCAGGGGGCAGACAAGGAAATTATTATGCTACGTAAAGAGGATTACTTAGTGAGGAAAGTATGGGCTTTCAAGCTTGACTGTCTGGGTTTGAACCCCAGACCTACTAGTTACAGCTGTGTGACCTTGGGCACGTCATTTAACCTCTCAGCTGCCTCATCCATCAGATGACAATGACAACAGCTCCTATCTCAGAGGGTTGCTGTAAGGCTTAAATGAGTCAACACAAACCGTCTGTGGCAGTGCCTGGCACATCCCTGCCGTATCTGTGTTAGGTGTCATGCTTCATTCCCACTCAATGCTTCCCTCAAGGAGAGAGACAGTCCAGGCCACCATGCTTGTTCAGCCAAATGACATGGAGGCCAGGAAATCAGCTTACCCGTTAGCCAAGCACCAAAAAATTGAGTCTCTGTATATCATGTGTTAATGCATGGGAAAATGAGCCATTTACTTTTGGTGAAATGAAAAAGCAACATCATATTGATTTTCATTTTCTTGTAGCAACCAAAGTGAGTTGCTCATTTAATAAACTGTGATTCATAAAGTAGAATCCTATGTACTACAAATCTTAAAGCAGTTTTCTGCTCCTTTAGAGGAGTGGTTGAGAAATTAAATGTGTAAGGGGATGACTGAAATCCTTCTACAGTTACTCGTCTGTATTGGAAATATTTAACCATGTGTTTGGCTTTGGAAAGTAAACATGGACTCTGGCTTCTTTCCTGGCCAAAACTAGATTTAAGGAAGTCTGGTTCAGGACCTAGTCCTTCCATCTCTTATGGGATTTGGATCTTGTCCCTGCTGCTTACCAGCAGTATGGGTCAGAAGTGAGAATTGCTCTTTGTTAAAGAGCATTGGGATCACTTGAGCAAAGCGCACCCCAAAAGGCAAAGAGCTTCCCCAGCCTCTGTGCTCTCAGATGAGGCTGATTTAAAGGCGTCCAATCAGCTGTGGAAACGGAAGTGCTGACAGGGCGTCCATCACTCCGGAGGCACGATGGATGGGCCGGGAGGCCACTTGTCAGAGCCCGGGAGGGCCGGGTGGAGGGAGCAGCAGGCAGGCACTTACTGCTCATTAACGTCACGACTGCAGCTGGGGGACCCCCATTTCAAAGGGAGCTCAGAGCAGCCTCAGCAGCAGTTAATGGCTCAGCAACTTTGGAAACAGCTGGGGTGGTGATCCAGAAGTACTTGGAGATGGAGGGGGTAGTCAATTTCAAATCGTCACGAAATAAATTTCTCCATGTTTAAATAATCCCCGTAGCAGGAGCAGACAGAGGGTCTATAAAAAAGTCATTTTCACACTCATCTCCCTCTTATGACAAACACTTCTTGTAAGAAGGAAGCTTTAGCTTGTATCTACAGGGGTCTCCAAGAAGAAAAAGCAGCTATTTGAGAAGAGATAATAATACCATGCTTCTTTCCAGAAGGTGGTTTATATGAGAGAATCCACAATTTTATAACTGGTACATTTGATGTCAGAAAACCAGAACATGCAGTGGTAAAAACTAGTGATCTTGCTCACGCGGGCTACCAGGCCATCAAGTTGCCTTCCCATCCAAGGCAGGAAGCCAACAATGGTTTGATCAACGTGGAAGAAACTTCAGAAGCGCTGATTAAAAACAGGGCCCATCAAGTGACGCTAAACACAGCCACGTCACTTATCTACCTACTTTCCTTTTTTCGGGGTTTTGTTTAGCTAAATCCAGACACTTGGCTTGGAATTCTAATCCTGAACAGAGCTATCTGTTCAGGTCACAGCCCCCCCACCCCATCACCCTTACTCCATCCTAGTATCCTTGCTGTATCGAATGCTTTTACGTCCTGCAATGGCTGACTTTAGAAAGTGGACATTTGGTTCAGCTGCACTTGGAACATAAATCAGACTGAGAGCCAGCAAGTCACTTTACAAATGCAGCAGAAACTATGAGTGACCTGCGAAGCTAGGACCCAGCTATGCTTCACCATGATCAGGGCAGCAGAGAAACCTGGCATCCAGAGAGGGAGAAGAATACAGTGGATTCCCAAAGAGAGAGAAACTTGCGAGATGGAAAATTTGGAAGGCCTCCTGATTCCTGGTCCCAGCATCTCCTGAAGGGTGGCTGAATTTTTGACCATAGGTTCCGTAAGATTTCTCTCCATTACTTTATTATTTTCTTTTTGCTTAAGCTAGTGTGAGTTGATTCCTGTTACTTTCAGGAAAAATTCCAATTATTAACGTGTAAAACAGGGCTGTGTAAGCCTTCCATCTTTCAAGCTTTTATTTAATAACTTGGTACTGTTATAACAGAAAGACAAATTTCCGCCTCTATGTTGCTGATACAGTTTCGTTACTGTGCCAGAACTGGAAAGCCTGATGGGAACGCTGACCCCTGGATGCAGGCTTTATAAACAAGTGCATGCTTCGCAGCTTTGGGACTGGAACATCATCTTAAGTTCAATTACTATAGTGCACAGAATACTAATTTGAATTTGTAAGACTTGGAGGAATCTGTCTATTTGTATAGTGATTATAATGGCAGAACAGCTGAACACCTGAAAACTATCACACTGGACTGAACATTAGCAGGCAGAAGAAGTTGTCAGGAGGAACGTCTGTTTTTCTTTTTCAGAGTCAAAGAGTATTGTACTGAAGGGACCTTAACAACCATGCAGTCCAAACTCCTCATTTTGGAGAAAAGAAAAGTGAAGTCCAGAGAACAGATGGGCTGCCTCCCCTAGTCATATGGGGCTTAAAAATATATATGCATATATGTATATATGTATATGCATATAATACACACACATATATATATATATGTACTTTTTTCCACAAGCTTTAGTGACAGTGACCAGTGTTAGCTCATTTCCTGGCTTCACAAATCCAGAATCCAAGCAAATCTATTATTCATAGCCTGAATGTACCTTATACTTTCTTACCTCTGTATCATTGCCCCATCACTTGGAATTCCATACTCCACCTCCCCAACCCTTTAACTTCCATCTTTTGAAATAGAAGTAACTCAGCACTGATTAGCTCAAATACAGACGTCCATTGGGTAAAAACTGCCCAACTGAAACAAAATTTCTTCTGTCCACAGTAACTACAACAGCACTTACATGCCATCTGTTAAGAACCATGCAGCTTGCTAATATTTGATCTCACTTAGTCCTCAAAATAACCATGTGACATTGATACTGTCTTTAGTCATGTTTTACAAATGAGGAAACTGAGGCACAAAGAGGTTAAGTCACTTGTCCAGGGTGACTAAGCTGGCCAGTGGTTCTGATGGCTTATTATAAATATGCTACATATTATCATTATGGCGATGAGGAGAAGAAACTGGGTTCTTTAATAGGGTTTTTTTTTTAACCCCAAACAAACAAACTGATTAATACGTAAGGGTTGAGACCTTCTAGTTAATGGATAAGAATTCCTGAATTTTCAAACCTTCCCTAGGTCCAAGTTTGGTCAAAAGTGTAAGGCTTTGCTACTTGCACTTACATTTCAGGAAGTGGGCATGGGGAAAGTGTGTTGGAGACTGTTTCCTCAGGATGAAATTTAATGACTATGTCTGAACTCTGCACCTCACCTGAAGTGCGCTAGACCTGTTCAGGGTCAAACTGGTCATCTTTGCACACTGCACAGAAGGCAGATCTACTCCGGGGGCTGCGACCTGCACCCCTGGACTTGAATACATTTGGGTACGTGCATATTTTTCTAGAGATGAGTTTCATAATCTTTATCAGACTCCCCAGAGCGTCTATAAATAACAAGTATTAGGAAAACTCATCACGCTTTTAGAAGCACCGTGGAGGCAGAAAAGCTCTATGACTAGGAAGACAAGAGAAGAAATTTCTGAAATGATGAGCAGAATCGTGGTAGGGTACAACAGTTTTTTCCAGATTTAAATAAAGTTCCTTTTGGGGAGTGTGAGTTTGATGAGAAAGTGTCCCTGTATGTCAGTGACTGCATTGTCCTTAAAGTATCAAAGCATCAGGAACTCAAGAGACTGGCCCTCCTCCCCTCCCTCAGCATAGGACAGTTGATACATCTGAGACTCAGACACATGGAGTGACTTAAGCAAAGCCACATGGTCCAGAGCTGTGTGCATAAATGAGAATCCAGTTCTCATTCTGTTTCCTGGTCCCTCCACATTAGTTCACAGAACGTTCTATCAAAATGATGACTCTTAGAACAAAGGGTCTACACAAAACTCAATATTTACACATGATCTGTGGAAGCCATACTTTGTCATCTGGCTCCAGTGAATTTTATGTAAGAAATAATCCTCTTCTAACACTTTCTCTGATCCTCAGCTTTGCAACATACTCTTTCTATAAGGAAAGAACTGAATGGATGTTAACTAGACTTACTGTGGTGTTCATTGCACAATATATACAAATGTTCAATCACTATGTGGCACACCTAAGACTAATATAATGTCCTATGTCAATTATACCTAAAAAAAAAATCTTAAAGAAAAAAAATTGTGTACTTTCCCCATTAAAAATGGAGAAAGCAGAGCTAAGCTGACATTTACTTGGTGTTTTAATTTTTCGTCTTGCCATTAATTATATTTCATCCTCAATTTCTCTGTCTCCTCTCTACCTCAAACACCTCAGATCACCACCAGGACCCCAGGAGGTAGAAAGTAGTATCAGCATGAGGGTTACTCTCTTAGGAGAGCAGTAATCACAATGTCACAGTGTGTTAGAATTTATGCAGTGTACATGTCTCATTTGAACCTAAAAACACATCTGTCCAGGAGTAACAAATTGTAATCTTCATTTTACAGGTGATGAAACCACGGTTTTCTGACAAGCAGATGATCCCCTTAAGCAGAACAGCAACAGCTTTTGTCTAACTCTGGATTTTATAAAGTTCTTAATTTTGCAGTGGGAAGTATGGGGAGCAAAGTCCTTGGGAGATCCCGAGTGCAGGAAACGTCCCCTGCCCACCTTAACTAACTAGATGGATTTATGCACACGTGCTACAGAGCAATAACAGAGACAGATGAGTATATCCACACGACCATCTTTTCTGCCCAGTGCATCTGAAAGCAGGTAGAAGTTTTGCTCTTATCGGGGAGAAAACTGAGGTGCAGAGAGCAGGAGATTTGTCTTTGCCCACACAGTAAGTGAAGAGGTACAGCAAAGAGAGCTATCACTCTACAGTGTAGAAATGTTCTTCTTAGTGATGTGTTAAGTTTAACAAGATGTTACCATAATGAGGCAGCATATTTAACTCATGGAGGTTTTTTTATAGCAGTACTCTGATGTGCAAAGCAAAATCTGATAGTATCTCCAACAGAGTCTTCTCCCCACCCCACCCCCCTGCTTTTTTTTTTTAAATAAAGCACTTCTAGAGCAGAGTGGGAGGGTTTTAATGATAAAAATACAAAGAGTAGGATTCCTATTGTTTTTAACCAAGAATAAGCGCCATTCCCTAGTTGCTTACCCTTTAAAAAAATTCCAGTTCTTAAGAAGTCAAAGACATTTTAACATCTAAAATAATTCTGGCGCTCTAAAAAAAAAAAATCCAATTCTAAGGAAATTTAAGATACTTGAATAAATGCTATCCATCATTAGAAAATGCCTTTGTCCTCTTAAGATCATTTTACTTCGGTAAACAACTTTTCTCAGTATTCTTCTTAAAGATCACTTTTCTTAATTAAGCTGAATCATGAAGTGGATGGTGTGGTACATGCATTTTGTCCCTGAGATACTGCATTTTGAAAGAATCCCAGATTAGAGTTGAAGAGATTAGAGCTGAAGGGAAATTTACAAGGCATCAGTCTGATCTACTCTGGGTCGGACGCTCATTTACAACATAGCTGAGAGGAAACCGAGCAGTGCCTTCAATAACCTGACCGACGACAGGGAGCTCACTCCTTCACACAGTGCTCTATCCCTCTGTTCAGCAATTCTCATCATTTTATAGTTCTTCCTTGTTTGGAGTAAAAATCTACCCATAAGAATGTTAGGAAACTTTTTCCCAGCCTGACTCCTATGGGGCACAAGTCTCCTCTTTCGCCACATGTGATTTTTGAAGACCTGTTTCCTTGCTTCAAGCTTTTGTTCTTCAGATGGAACACCCTTATGTCCTTGGATTTGTCCTCCTCTCCCCGTGGTTCAGGTCCATCGGTACCATCCTTCCCTGTGATAGTCACGTCCTCTCAGTCTGTTGTAATTTACTAGTCTCCCTTTTAAATTGTGCACCTCAAAATGTACGCACCATGGGAACCTACCGGAATTGTTGTCGCTGAGGACCGTCCCTTCTGTGGGTGACTCACCCTCCTCAGCTCACTGCCCTGGCTTTCAGTGATGCTGGGTCTGCGATCTGAGGACCTACCTTTGCCAAGGTCTCATCATCCAGGTGATTCTTCTGAATCACATGTTGAAGTGCAAAATAAATTTTTTCCTGAAGCTTCTGGACCTTCCTTGGTTCTATCAGCCAGGCTCGGTCTGACAAAGGAAAAGAACGGGTAAGAAGGGGAGGGAATGGAAGCCTTGCTGCGTTTCACCTGCATATGTAAGTGCGGAGTTTCAGGCCCTTTTCAAGTTAGTTCTAAATTGCTTCTGAAGATTTATACTTATTTTTGTAAAACAAATGTTTTATAAGCAATACCATGATGACACTAATGCAAGATATCCTGACATGGGAAATCAGGATGGAGGCAAGGATTCAATGGTTCAGAGAAACTCCACGTTTCTTGTTGTCCATGACAATTTATATCACTTACTCTTTCTCTGGATATTTGCTTAGATTTTCTTTCAAAGTGTAAGTTAATGATTTGTGAAGAAATGAATATAGAAGTGAAGAAAATCTGTTGTGAAGGGACACTTTTGGGATTCAGTTACCTCCCTTCCCTCATATAAGCTATGTTATAATTTACATGGTATAAACATGGATCAATTTAAAAAAGCAACCCCGAGCCCTCTTTTCCTACACGGAATGTTTGAATGATGAACAGGATAACCCCTCCTTTCCTTTAGCCCGTTCTCCTTTGCTTTCTTATTTCTTTCCTCCCTCCACCTCTTTGTTCCCTCCTTCCATCCCTCCTTCCTTCCTTCCTTTCTTCCTAGAAGCTTTATACCATGGTGACGAAATTCAGCCCAGCATCAATGCCTTGGGTTGAAACTTCAACGAAGAGACACCTAGAGTCTCCAAATGCTGAACAAAATACTCATGGAAAAGCACCTGGACATGATCCTTCTGAGCACAGTTGAGGTCAGGTGAGAAACTCGATTCTGTAACCCTAGACAGGGCAAGGACAAGTCTAGCCAACAGGTAAGCAAACCCTTACGTAAGTGAACACAAAAGCCTTCAGTGACAATTGTCAGTCAGAATAAATTAAGTTTCCCTGCCTCCCCCTTCCCTGAACTACCTGGAGCTGAATGGACAGTGGCTATTACGGCCAGAACCTGCGTGGAAGGGTGGGATCTGCCATGAGATGGAGCTTCCGCAGGCTGGAAGTCTGTCTTTCCTCTCTCACTGGATATGGCAGTAGGCCAGGGTGGCAAGCTAGGTGTCCTGGGGCTGCGACCAGGGATGGACGATTCCTCACTGGGTAGAGTAAGCTAAATACCATGCTCCCAAACTCAACAGAATTTGATGGCTTTTGCACGTTTCTTCCCAGAAAAAGGCTCATATGTAGTTCAGCTGATTTCCGACTCCTAAGAAACAGGCTTGTCATCCATCTGGGGCAATGGATTGTTTAGGTATGACATACTGTGTCTTAAATATTTGCTGCTAGGAATTTACTGACTTACCACATCCATACTTAAAGGGGACAGTGAATTTTGTAACACTTCCTTTGATTAAGCAGGAACCCGAGTGAAGCCACCTCCCTGATCCTAGACTCACAGGCTTAGCACCAGTCTCTTTAGAGCCGTGGCCAATGGGAGCAATCAAGTGCAGTAAGGAAATGGCAGGCGGAAAACGATTTGACGTGTGGTTGCTACCAGAAAAAATCTGTCTCATCTTCCATTTATCTTTGTGCTGCTAAGCCTGGAAACTTTCTAGGTTGTTTTTTTTTTTTTTTTTATAAAGGCCTGGAGGAACAGCTTGATTTTAGACAAAGCCACAAACAAACAAACAAGTTAAAAAAGAACTGTGAGAAATAATATGGCAAGTAATAACTAAATTCTATTTTCTGATAAAGTAGTTAAAAGTCAGAAGCAGATTTTTAAAAATCTTCATAAAATTTAAAAATTAATAAATGAAGGCTGAGGGATTAAAAACTGTACAGGCTGTATTATTGGTAGATATGGCAAGAGTGATATGTCAGTGTGCACCGTCGCAGGGAAGACGGGTTTCTCCCAGCCTCACTGAAAAATACATTACGTATCAGAAGAGATCAGGTCCCTGGAGATAAACGGGTTATAGAAGGACTGAGTCTCTTGACCATAAAAATGATCAGGAATGTGTCTTTCTTTCCACAGAGAACTGCCAATGACACTGCTATTCCTTGACCCAAAATCTAACCAGACAGGCAGCTGAGGGAGTGACTCTGAATTCCCATTCTGGTCGAAGAAGGAACGGTGCATTTATTAGGATTCTATACATTTTCAGGCTGACATACGCTTTTAAGAAGAAATTCAATTGCAGTAGTGCTATTTGATCTATAAATGTCACACCTTACCTTCTTTGAAACTTTACTATTTATTGCATTTTAGAGCGAGATGACGTCTTTATTATTATTGTTGTTGTTGTTGTTGTTATTATTATTAAACACTGTGTTTAAGGTCACACAGCTACATGGTGACAGAGCCTGTCCTAGAATGTTTCCCGCTACATCAGAGATTCTTCCTTTTCCAGTCTTTAGCAGAAGCCATTTTCCCCTCTGCTGTCCTCACCTCCTTTTAAAGCTCCTAATATAGCTAAAAAGAAAAAGGCACCCGCATTTGCCCGAAGTGAGAACACCAGCATTAACTGGGGTAGAAAAGTCAATGAGAGAGATATTTAAAGAAGAGAAAGTATGTTTTACTTTTTTCAGACCGATGCTGGCTCTTTCATTCAGGCACACTTCTCCTAAGCCTCACCTTACTGGACATTTTTCTTATGTCCTTTATGCTTAAAATCAAAATAGAACATAGTAAGAACTAAGCACTAACTGTCTTCATTTAGCTGTTATGGAATAATGTTGCTTTTCTGAATCTGGAGTGATCCTTACCACACACCCTATTCTTGCTTTTGGGATAAAATTGACCACCTTAATTAATCCAAGGTTTTGAATTGTCCAAAAATATCACAAGCTTGCTAAAGAAAATACAGTTATTTTAAAGTTTCTTTAGAGCACCTCGGTTTAGGTAGGTGCAATTCATGTTAAAGATAGCAAAACAGGGTTTTTAAAAAAGGTAAGGACCTCAGACCTCCCTACCTGGAGATATCAGAACAGCAGATGAGAACAAAGCAATCTCCTCCTCAGTCAGCTGCAAGGAACACAAATTCTTTGCAAAGTCAAATGCTTCATTCACTAGGTCATCAGAACCTATAAAAGAAGGCAAATTAAATAAAAATACTTGAACAGAATGGAGCAATAGTAATAAAAGTCCTAAAATCAAGAAGTTATTCAAGGATCTGCATATTAGGTGCACAGAAAAAACATTTCCAAGTTCCCGACCATAAAAAGTGATTTAGTGGTAATTACAGAATGAGAAAATCGGTCAACATCTTGACCAGGTAATGAAAGTTAACATTACCAGGGAGGGGCAGTTGGAGATGGTGTGTGCCCATTGTAATATCCAACTGGGAATGCATAACTCCATTCTAATCCTGTAAGTTTGAAATCAGCTCCAACTAACATTTTTTAAATTAGTGATTTGGGGATCCTTTAGTGTAGAGATCACACTCACAGAAAACCTAAAACATTATGTGCCATGGGCTGAGGGCTGTCAGTCTTAGTGGCACTTGTAGGATGTCACTGGCCTTGTCGGATGTCCAAGGGCCTCAAACTAAGTTGTTAAAAAAATCCAAAAACTTCTTACAAGAATGGAGATGAGATGACGTTCACTTAGGTAATTTCTCTGGAAATTCGACTGAGAAGCCAGCATTCACTTATTTTTAGGGTTTAATGAATGGCTCGCAGGTCAGTTGCTTAGCCATTGTGAATTCTGGCAAAATAATACTTCATCCTTATCCTGATCCTTGGTAAATGTTTATTTGATGAAGCTGGAAATATACCCAGGTTGCTTGCCAAGGCCTTTCCTCCTTTCTTGAAAATCTAGCCTTGGAGATGACATGGATGCGTATCAACGGCAGGAGGGACCCGCTGCCGGCCCCTGGGGACTTGCTGCTGGCTGCCGGATCAACTAACAGCACAAAAGGCGAAAGGGCAGTGGCCTTCTCTGATGCCCGTGGGCAGGATATGGAACAAATGGTTCCGTCAGTCGTTAAAACCTTTCCTGGCATCAACCCATCTTTGCTAACATTCTTATCCACACCATGCACTGATGGCTGGATGTGAATGATATGCTTCCAGAGACTGGCTCTGTCCCGCCCCCCCCCCCCCACAAGAATGGTCTGGGGATCATACGGGGCTGGCTGGCAGCCACTCTGTCCGTGCTCCGAAAACTTCATGAACTGACAAGGGGAATGTCACTACTCTGAGTGGGACACAAGGGAAAGAGCTCCTCTTTTCAGTTTCTTAACTGATGATTATACGTTTACATAAGAAACTTAAGAGGCCACCTGTGGGCTGCCAGTGGTCTGCATAATATACTTGGTGACGCAGTAAGGTAGAAGGTAAAAGAAAAGCTGATCTGATCAGAATGACCTATAATGCATCCAGCTCTTTTAGAATCGGTTTTCATTGATTTCTGAAAGAAGCATGGTTGGTCTCAACAGGGTCCGTGGGTCTCTCCTTCCTCTCATATTTGGAGACACAATTATAAAATCAGAGAAATTAGATGAAACATTGGAGGCTCACCTAGTCCAACACTTATTGAACGAGAGACTAGTTTACGTGAGAGAACCAAGGCACTTCCTTTACCAATTTCAATCCGAGTGGACAAACGGATAGTAGCAATGAAACTGTGTCATCATCAAAGGTAAACTCACCTAAGGCCTTGAACATCTGCATTCCTCCATATTTTCCTTCAAACAGAACAGTGTTGTTTAACGGGTTGAAGGCACGGCACATTCTCACTAAAACCACTTCCAAGCAACCTATGAGGAAGAAAAAATTAAATGCAATATATAATTAAATGCAATATATAAATGCAATAATAAAGAGATTACTACTGCAAATAGGTCAAGAGACTTCAAAAAACTTTAATACACACACACAGACACATAGACACACACATTCAGACACACCTCAAGATTCCTTCCCAAGTAAAACATAACTTACAAATAAAGCTCTCGATGTTTTTGCGAGGAATCAGAGATAAAATACACTTTAAAGGTGACTAGAATGGAGGGCAACAATGTTTTCTTGGGAAGCATACATTTTTTTCCTATTTTTTTTTTTTAACGGAGGTGCTGGGGATTGAACCCAGGACCTTGTACATGCTAAGCACATGCTCTACCACTGAGCTATTACCCTCCACCTACTTTTCCCATATTTTGACTTATATTAAAGTTAATTTCAGCTCTTGAATTCACAGGTGATGATGAGTGGCCTAGACAGGAGCTCTGCGGCAGGAAATCCAGTCTGTGAAATTCCACAGAAGTTTTGCTATGAGAAAATTTGCTCTCTGCTTCAGTTTTTAACACACTCCATGTATATTTCTGCATAAGGTGATTTTAAATAGGGACTCCTTCAAGATGTTTCTTGAGGGCACCATTTATGTCCTGATGTCTTTGAAATGAGGGTTTCTTAGTCAAATGTTTTGGCAAAATGCTGAGTATTATCCACTCCAGGCAGTTATATATAATCGGCATTCACAGACCAAAGGCTTGTTGAAGTCCCAACATGAAGTTTGTTCAATCTTGACGGACCTAACATTTCTGAGTTCACTGTTAGCCCAACGGTGGCAGGACCCTTGTCTGCAGCCAGAGGGTAACTGTGGTTATTTTCTTCACTGTTATAGCTTCAGGATCTAGAAAAGTCCCTGGCACATATTAGGTGCTTAATAAATCTTTATTAAATGAATTACTTTCACTGCCTTTGTTTTTCCCTCTGAACATTTTCTGACATCCCGAGGAACTACTGCTGCATGGTTTATCCATGTATTGGAGAAATGGGCCCCACAGTGTGTTGGAAGGTGACATGGAGACTCAGAAGTCACAAATTTGCATGAGAACATCATATGGGTGAATTGGCCACACCGGTGGTGCGCCCAAATGTACCGCTGGTGCCTTTCTTATGCTGCCATTTATATTTATGTCCGTGTTTTATTTCCTTTGTTCTGATGACGTCTCTGCTTTCCCTCATATGTCACCTTACCATAGGGGCTTACACACAAGAAGGGGTTGGCAAATATTACTTGAACACTTTCCTGACAAAAACAATAATAGGTACCATTTATTCAGTATCTACAATGTGGAAGGCACTTTCCTTGGCCCCTTACATTCTCTTACTTTCCATGTCTCCTCCCCTTGAACCCAGGTGGGCCTTCATGACTGCCTTGACCAGTAGGTGTAGCGGAAGTCACACTAGGAGACTGTTGAAGCCAAGTCAGAAAAATGCTACACACTTCTGCCTCATTCTCTTGGAATGCTAACTTTTGAAATCTAGCACCTGTGCTCTGAGAAAGTCCAAGCAGTCTGTGGGGAGGCTCACGTGGATAGGAACTGAGGCCCCCAGCCCAGAGCCTTGGCTGAGCTCTGGCCTGTCAACCGTCAAGCTGCCTCAGTGAACACCGCATGGAGCAGAGACCAGCCATCCCTCGCTGAGCCCTGCTTTGCAGCTTTGGAAGCAAAATAAATGATTATTGGTGTTTGAATTAAGTTTTGGTATTGTTTTCACTCAGCAATATGTAACTAATACATCAAGTTGATGTTTGAGTCCAGATTTTCACCAATTTTAATCATTCGGTAAGGAAGCAGCAGCTACTTAGAATAATTATTCCATTTGGCTCAAGTTCAAAAGCCAGCTTTGCCAGATACTGGCTTTGTTGGTGTTGAACACAGCCATTCACTTCTCTGAATCTTTGCTTCCTCCTCTGTGAGATGGAAATGATATCGAGCACACGAGGTTAAAGGAGATGTCACAGGTAAACATAAACATATATATGTAATTATGCTATTATGTGACTATTATTATTTACTGCAGCCCTGGACCATGAAGGTTCACATAAATACCATGGTGGTTCTTATTTTCTATTTTCAAAGGGGGCCAAGAAAGACAGATACATTTTTTTCCTGTTGGGGTAATGGCATCTGCAAAGCCAGTCGTGTGCAGAGTTTCTTGAGCTACTTCCGAAGTGACTGCGTGTGTCAGACAGTGTGTGCGGGAGAAGGGGAGGAAAGATCAGAGCTCAGTGAGCTGCTCCCGGTGTATTCTGGCTGCAGGCGATCCTCATTAAAATGATTGGAAATGACCACAGAGCAGAGCTTCCCTAGCCTGGATTTCTCCCCCCCACAGACGGCAAGCAGTACACTTTAGAGCCAGCTCAGCAATTCAGCCACCTTGACACGCTAATTACTTGCACTGCCTGTCAAGCTGGGTATCTCAACCTCTGCAATTAATAGCTCCACTTTCAATAAGCAAAATTGTATTTGACTTCAAAGGGGAACTGAATGAGTATCAGGGCATTTTTATTACTGAGAGTTTCCTCTGGGAGTTGGCTGACAGCGTGGGTGGTAAAAATGAGCTACAGACTGGATGGAGGATTTTCTCGAAGCAACACAGAGCTAAGGGTCGACCCCCTCCTGGTCTAAAATAGGGCCCCCAAGAATCTTCTTGCTTACCTGACTTCAGAAGTAGGATCTGATCATTCTGACAGAGCTCCATGAAGCCTGTTATCCGCTTTGCGAACTCTACCACGTACTGGATGGCGTGAGTGATCTGGATGGCACACTGCTGCCACAGTGCTTCCCTGGACTTCAAGAGAGAAAACACAGAATGCACATGGAGTGAAGAACAACTCGGAGACTGTGAGACACTTAGGGTGGCCCGAACTGCCGCTCACCTGTCACTTGGGGACCATGGTGGGAATTTGTCCACCTTTGGAAGAGAAGCAATATTTTCTAAGACATAGTTTTGACCTATTTGAACCTTGACACACCACAATTATCAAAGTACTGAGGCTCAAATAACAGAAATATTGCAGTAGTGCATAAAGCTAGGTATTTATAGCTTCTTTATTCTTTTTTCCTCCATCCCCTCACCTAAACAAACTCAAGCTCTTACTCTACCGTGTAACATCAAACTCTTCCACTGAGGAATAGCAGTTTCATTCACAGGTTCCAATAAAGTTATTTCCACATGTACTGGGTGGGCACTAAACTTATAATATTTTTATGTTGTGTTCTTTCCCCCAGAACGTATGGAGATTGCTTTTCTGGTGCAAAAAGAATTTCAAGGGAAAATACATCAAAATCAAATCACTCTCTTAAGTAACACAGAATCCCATCAATGTATTTTGATGCTGGGGTTATTTTCTTTGGAATGGGAAACATAAATCCAGGTATGTTAACTCTGCTTTTTATTGACCAAAACAATATCTATGCTTTTGTCCTCTAATTCATATGAAAACAGTGAGATTTAATTATTTCAGTGGAGGACAATCAGTATGTTGTAATCATGTATTTAGATATAGACACATTTGTATATTTTATTAAAATTTCATTTACTGGTAGATCTTGTAATTGTGGATCTCAATCCCGTAGGAAAGGAATGTGAGTCAGAACAACAACAACAAGATTCCTTCTCTTAAAATATTCTCTAACAGACACAAAATACTACTACTATGACTAACAATGATAATAATGCGGGGTGAGTTGTCCTTTTTTCCTTTGGGCCTTTTTTTTTTAACATGTAGGGCGAGAAAAAACATTTAGAATGCTTTTCTACATATCTTTGCAGTGTAACTTTGCAATTATTATTACTGCTATGAGTTTTTCAATCGCTCCCATTCCTTGCCTGGCCCCTGGAAGCCACCATGAGATGTTCTAAAACCATCTGATGTGGGCACAGTCTCCCTGGTCACTCAAAAAGGGCAGTGGTTTTCAGTCGGGGTGGTTTTGCCTCCCAGGGAACATTTGGCAATATCTGGAGACGTTCTGCTTGTCACAGCTATGTCTGGAGGTGCTCGTGGCATCTAGTGGGTAGAGACCAGGGATGATGCTAAACTTCCTACAAGGCGCAGGGCAATCGTCCAGCCTGAAATGTCAACAGTGCTGAGGCTGAAAAAGCCAGAAATGGAGAAATCACAGAAAAGCTCTCCTGGAGTTTCCCGGAGTACCTTGCTTTGATAGGCTTTAATTTCTTCATAGGTGTGGGTCTGCCATGCCAGCTGGTGTAGCTCCTCCATCGTGTACTGACAAGTCTCCAAATGAGACTTGATGATGTTCTGTGCAATTCGATCTATGAGAAAGAATATCAGTTTGAGGGTTTATGAATAAAATTCCCCTCTGTTCAAAGAAACCTGCTCTTAATGTGTTTACGGTAGAAATGCCTTTTGGAGACACTCCAACTGTAAGAGCATCTCTTTAACACTACCGTCTATTTAAAAATCTCCAGACAAACTCTTCATTGCTTTTTTTCAATTTTCAGTCTTTTAGTCAAAAGTAACTGCCTTTTCTGCCTTTTTTTGGGTTACAGGACGGGAATCTTACAATTCGTAAAGTGTTCAGATAAATATTGATTTTTAAAATAAATACAGATCACTATGTTTCTTGCTTTTTGGCCTAAAAGTCCACTAACAATCTTGTAACACTTGTTACGCTGTAGCAGTCAGTGTAAACTCCAAATACTTCAAAATATTTTGAAAATCACTAGACCCCTAATATTTACCTCAGAAAGGAGATATTGAAATATAAATGTATTTGCTTATATTTTTTAAAGGAGGATTAAATAATAATTGAAAAAAAATAATTTCCTACAGAGGAAAGAAAGAAGAGAATGAGGGGAGAGGGACAGAAGGTAGACTTCTCTGACGGTATTGCTTCCCTAGATTTGACTTTGGAACCATGCAGAGATCTTGCATAATAAATAATGACAGAGGGAGATGAAATACTACTCTCATGAGGTGATAATTCTCATGTCAGCTCATGAAGGCCTTTATATTCTTTCAAATTTGTTATCAGATCAAATTTTTCTTTGAAAAAGTTAAAGAAGAGAAAATGGTTTCATTCATAAAAAAGTAGTAATAAATACAATCAGTCTTTTGGGGCCATTTATTCCAAATGAGTTGTACTTGGTATTGTATCTTAAATATTGATTATTTTGGGTTTGGAGGTATGAAAGCTGAATAATCGAACCAGACATAAGAGTTCTCCTTAACAACCTGCAGTGAGTCCCCGGGAGCTGGCTAGAACGGCAGAAGGTCCCCTCATAACCCTCGCTGCCATTTGAACACATGAAGAAGGTGACATCTTGAGAAACCAAAGTACCAAAGTACTTCTCTAAGTGGGTTGTGAACAGAATAAAGATGAGCAACTTTTCTGCCTGATAACTGTTCTTGGCTCATACAGAAAAGGGGGTGTTGTGTTTCAGGTTGTGCAATTTCTGTTCTTTCTAATTAGCCATATTTCATTTCTCCAGGACAATAATTCTCAGAGCAGGACTCACCTTCTTTTTATCTTGCTAAGCTTCTGGTATACATGGTGTGACACTGAATTTTAGTAATACAGAGAGTAAAAAATGTAAGCTTAAACTTCTAATGAACCTTCCAAATAAAAAAAAAAACTTCATACAGTCTATTGCCTGGCATATAATAAACACTGAATAAAGGGTAGTCACAATGTTACTATTAGGACATTCTATATAGGTTTTCATCGGGGGAAGCAATGTGACCATCTAGTGGAGGCAAAACAGAAATATTTAATCTTGGTATCAGGGCTACTGAAGGAAGATATTTCTATATTTTTGAGAGTTGTTCAATCAGAAGTATAAACTAATGATATGAGATCGCTCATATGTGGAATCTAAAAATAAAAGAACATATATACAAAACAGAAACAGACTCATAGACAGAATACAAACTTGTGGTTGCCAAGGGGGCGGGGGATGGGAAGGGACAGACTGGGATTTCAAAATGTAGAATACATGAACAAGATTATCCTGTGTAGCACAGGGAAATATATACAAGACCTCATGGTAGCTCACAGCGAAAAAAAAAAGTGACAATGAATAATATATGTGTTCATGTATAACTGAAAAATCGTGCTTTGCACTGGAAATTGACACAACACTGTAAAATGACTATAACTCAATAAAAAATGTTAAAAAAAAGAAGTATAAACTAATGCATATAGAAGATGCCACAAAATGCTAACTTGTGATTAGAGCTATGCTCTGTTGGATTCAGCATTGAGCACTTCTAGACTTCCACTGCTTATCATATTATAAAAATCCTGTCTTTAAAAAAATCCTATATTCAAAATTTTATTGAATATCCTCCTGTGTTGTAAAAATAAAAGCAAGAATTACTCTATATATCATATTAAAATAGATTGGTATGTCATGGTTCATCACTTTTCAATTTCACTTAGACAGCCTAATTACTCAGAATCTTAAGAAAAAACATATCTATTTCTCAGTAGGTCTGTAATGAAAACATAAGATTTTTATGGCTTCAGAGTTTCCAAACCTTTATCTTCTTGGTGTAGTCTGTTTTCATCTTCAAAGATATACTGATTTGTCAGTAATTTACAGGCTTCGGGGTTTATAAGCAAAATTACAATTCCATTTAGAATTGCAATATGAAAAACTTTTTATCTGTTCCTTTATGACATCTCCTGGGAACTGTTGGCCAAGGTTTAAGAATTCTCTGGCCTTCTGCCACCAAAGCTTAGGGTTCTGTGGGGTCTGAGGAGGCGTGGGCATGATAACCATATTGGCAAGTTAAGCAAAACTGGAAGTTAAATCCACATGTATGCTTCAGGACTCAGCTCAGACGGCCACTCCTGGAGGTTTCCCTGCTTCCTTGCATCCTCACGTGGAGCTGCCATTACAGTGAATTCTACTCCCAATCCAGCCCTTATTCCAGTCAGACCTGCATTATGCTTATTTGAGTGGATCTGTTTCCACCCTTCAAGACTGTGAGCTCTTCAAGAACTGGACTGCACAGCGCAGCACAAGGCCTTCATATATTCACTCAACAAACATGTTTTGAGAAGCTGTTCTATACCAAGTTAAGGAACAGATTAAAAAAAGACACTTTCTTTTTTTTTAAAGGATCTTACAATAGTATCATATCATATCATGATGAGACAAATGCCCTGAGTTTCTGTAGGAGCCCCGAGAAGAAAGTATGTAACTCAGTCTAGGGACAGCAGAAAAATAACCATACGGAATAACCATACAGAAGACGCTTGTTGACCTGGGTCTGAGCAGGAGTTCGTCACATGAAGAGAAAGACGGACCTCAGGTGGAGAAGCTGATATAAAGGCACAGAGAGAAAACTAGCTCTGAGCTAGATAACAGCTGCCATTATATTTTACATCTTTATAGTCATTCCCTTTCACAACCAGTTTCCCTTTTACTGAGGAAAAAAGTGAGGTTCAGAAAGAGTGAGTGACTCTACACCTGTTTCTACAGAGCTAACAAATGGTGTTTTGAAATCAGCTGTCTTTTCTGGCAAAAAGTCTATAGTGTTTGCAACATAGAGGACGTGGAAGAGACGGGGAGGGGGGCAAGAGACTAAGGATGGAAACTGTGACTAGACATGGAACAGCTGAGTCAGCCAGGCCAAGGAGTTTGGATTTTATCTTGTAAGTGACTAGGAGCTAGTGGACACTGTGAAGCCGGAGAGTGACATGGTCGGTTTTTCGTTTTAAAAGGGTGATCTCAGTGACGGCAAAGAAGATGAGATGGCATGAGGGAGTAGGTGAGATGAATCAGGCTGTTGTGAAAATGCAGGCAAGATATGAGGAGCTTCTGGCATAGGTGAGAATGGCAGAGATGGCGCGGAAGGGCCAGATATAAGACAATTCTGAAAGACGATGAATAGGACCAGCAGGGATGCATGTGTGTGCGTGCGTGCGTGCGTGCGTGTGTGTGGTGTATGAAAGAGAGGGAACATTAAATGTAGTAGGTACTTGACCAGTGTTGGATTAGTAAAGATAATGTTGAAAATACCCATCCATCCAACCATCCTTTCATTTTCTGCTTTATTTGACAAAGGATTTTAGAAAGCTGAGACTGACCATTTGTTTCATATTAAAGCCCAAGCACTCACAACGGGTTTGAAGTCGAACATTAAACACAGGGAATTATTTCCCACACCCCTATGGTGAGAAATAAAAGGCAAATCTCTTTTTGACACAAGATGTAGGAGTGGTTGTAGCTGTAGGAGTGGTTCTCCTCCACTTCCTTCCATGGGCCTGCAGAGCAAAGGTGAGCCATGTGCACAAAGGACTTGACCCTTCAAGGCTGAGGTGGGGGGGGAGTCGATAAACCACACGGCAAAGCTAGACTTGGTCCTTTGGGAGCAAGTCTTGAAGGCTCCTTCTGTCTGTTAGAAAGATGCATGAGCATCAGAGAAGACGGTCTGCTTGGGCTGCGTCTGCGGTTGTGAAACGGGGAGAAGGATTTAAAAAGAAGGGACAAAGGGAGAAACAATGAATACAGTATGCCAAGTTCCTGCTGGGAGCTAAAGGAACTTTCAAGAGTCCTTGCCTGGAAAAATAGAAAAGGTAATAGTAAACGCTGCTGTCTCTAGGGACCAACCACATGAGAACATCCAGACAAAGAGACTGAGGTAAAAGAGTAGGGAATGTGGAATCTTTCTGAGCAATCGCACACCCTTCATCCGTTTCCCTGATTTGGACTGCAGTTGCTTCTCAGAACTCGGTTTTGGCTGGATCTTTTATCTGGCTGGGGGTGCAGACGGCACATGATGAGGAAGGAGCCAGCACACACCGTGCTGGGATAATGAGTCCAACAGGAATATGGCCCCGATGACTGACTAATGGAAATTCTACCACCTTCAGAAGTGATGCCCACGGACCCTACACTGCTCTTCCTGAGGCCAGAGATGAGGCTAGAGTTTTCTTAAGGGGATCTGAAAATGCAGCTGTATCTTCTCAGTAGTTACGATTCCATCTGTATTCAGCAAGACAGAGGTTTGTCCAATTCACTAAGAGTGTGTGGGCTGCTTTGATAGTTAATAAAAACGATGTCAGGTGAGGAGAAAACCAATCTCATATGCTCAATCCAGTCATTCCTTCACAATTATGTAAACACTGATGCTGGCAAGGGAAAACTGTGTCTGTAATTACAGGTTGATAATAAACCCATGATTCTTATTTTCTACTTGTTAATTTCATGAAAAAATATCTTGCTCTCACTTCCTTTCTCATATCTCTTTCTTTCCCCATAAAATTGCCCTTTTGTTTTTAGACTTTTGACCCTATTTTCCTTGAAGGAAGGCTTATTGGATCCCAAGACTTATAACCAATTAATAGAATTTGTAACTTCATGGGTTAAGTAACTTTATGAGATAAGAATGACAATGTGTCATTCAAATCAAAGACTAAGCCTAGAAATCTTTAAAATAATTGATACAGAGATATGTTTATGGCACAGATTGTGGTGATGCTTTCACGAGTGTATAATTACCTCCAAACTCACTAAGTTGCATACGTTAGATATGAACAACTTTTTGTATGTTGATTATACCTCAATAAAGAGGTTTAAAAAATTGATACTGGCAAATGTACTTTATCATTTTGATGAAAAAATAATGAAAAATGTTGTTAAAATTGTTACACTTCCCCAGAGGCTTTGGGGACAATCTTAAATCCACTTATGACGTGGGCAATAAGAAGACAGAAGTTAAATTTTTGAAAGGAAAATGGGAATAATATTGATGGTAATTATCAAGAGTGTGTGCAAAAATGACAGCCCCTGGGGCTGGAACTAACCTCCTTCCTCCATTTCCAAAGGGACTGTATCTAAACAATTCCAAAAGTTAGTTGGTTCTCCTGTCTCTCTCAGAAATTGTAAAGGATTTCCACCCTCCTCCTCTCCCGTCTCAACCCTCATCAGTCTCCACCGTGATCTGCTGAATAAATCAGAGAAGTAGGAAGGAAGATCCTTTCCAAGGTATTTACAGGTGGTTGTGATGCACACGATACACACAGGTAAACGGGGTTTTAAAGGTCAGTCATATCAGACAGAGTAAAATTTACATTTTGAAGTAATGTCTAAAGAAATAGATGAAAAACAACTTTTCTGATGTATTAATCCACACAGTAAAGCACACTCTGGAAACAAGTCATCCGAATTACCTATTACTGTGTAGAAAAAAAGGCTACATCTGCTTATTTTGATAAGAAGTAAGTAAACTGACAAGTAAGGTGACTATTTCTTGTTTATAACTGTGATGTTATAAAATGAGGACCAGCTTGCAGCCTCTAAAATAGCAAGTGACCTTCCGCAGCTCTGATTTCAACCACTCAGCAGGTTTTTTCCACCAAAGGGGCTTATTTTAGCTCTCACTAGACATTCCAGCAAATGGCGCTCTCCAAAGGCCATCGTGTCTCAGACATGGATTGCACGGGTGGTTTCATTAGAATCCCACATCCTGGGAGCAGGGAAGGTGGAGTGTATCTTTAAAAACGGCTGCTTTCAGTGTTATTACCAAGAGCACCCGTGGCCCAACTGTACCAAAGGCGAGAAAGCGGAGACTCAAAGCTAAATATAGCACTAGAGGGGGTTGCACCTGAACTTCATAATTCTTTCTCCTCCCCCTCCTTTTTTTTTTTTTTTTCTCATGAGAAAGGACAGTTTCTTTTTGGTGAATTATTTCCCCTATTCATTTTCCTCCATAAGGGATTTTTAAAAAAAACTTGGAAGTATTCTTCTTAAAATACTATATCTCAGCCTCAATCGAAATGATTAATGAATTTTTAATTTATCACTTGCCTTAAGGATCTAGAGAACTGCTCAATTCTCTGTTTAGTTTATACCACTAGTGTGAAACTGGAATTCTTAGGGGATTCGCTTTGAATTAATGCCAGGATATCTCTACGGACTTGCTCAAGGCAAGTTTTAAGTGCCTGCATTAAGTTTTCAGAATATCAAGATTCCTTAGAACCCACACTCTGAGGCAGTGACTCTAATATATTAGAACAACTGGTTGAAAGGTGAAACATTTAACCAAGTGTGCATTTTGTCTTTTTGACAACAGACTACTAGTTTTATAAGTTTTCTGTCATTAAATAGAACAAGTCTACTGGTTAGGGTGTAATAGATGACAGTGTCAGAGAGGACAATGTCACTTTCAAGACCTTTCTGATTTTTCTAATCTCTGTTTAGAGATCATTATTTTCTGGGCATAAATAGAATTGTGCCATAAAAACATTAATAACATTTAAGCTTAAAACAGCCATCTATTAGTGATCCATAGTCTCAACAGGAAGGCAGTATTTCAGCATTTAAGCTCTTCAAATTTTTTAAAGAAGGTTTTGAGGGGCACAGATAATCTATGATTCATTTCTTGGCTCAGTTTTAAGGTCCAACCACTCTTACTCTCTCACCAATGTATTAGGATAGCTTCTGGTCTCCTTTTTATACAAATTCTATTGCGAATTATTAAGTCAGGGAATAGCATAACTGCTTTTTACTTCGTGTAGATCTGAATCAAAATGTTCTTAAAGTTTTTCATAAAAATATACTAACAAAATATAAAATTATTACTAACTTCAAAAGTGATGAAAATGTGATAAAACAATGAAATATGAACATAGAGAAAAACAGTGAAAAATCTGATTTTTCTCACAAGTACTATTACAAGTAATAATATCTAGGCAAAGATTGAATGAACATATTAATAAAGAAAATCATTAAAATTTTCTCCTGTTTCAGGAAGCTCAGGTAAGAGCATTTTAATAAAAAGCAAGAAAGCGGAAATTAAAGCAGAAAGAAAAACAGAAAGAATCCACATAGCATATGTATTTAAGCAGAGTATATGCAAAGGGGGGAAAAACACATTGTAAGCAGCAAAACAAATGAACTATCTAAGAGGGTGCCTTCTTAGTAATTTAATAGTGGAATGCTCTTTTGGATCACAAGTGTTTTGTTTTATTGCAATAGTGCATGGCTAATTTTGGGGAAATTACAGTTCTCTATCATCAGACTAACTTAGAAAATTGAGAGTCTATTGTGGAAACATTCCATGTCAAAGTTAACTTTCATAGTAAAAGACCCTCCTTCACAGAACGATCAGGGAAGAGCAACACGCTCCGGTGTCCTCGAATTGGTGGGCTCTAGGGAAGCCAACCTGTAAGACGGAGAAAGCCAATACGGACCTCTTTACTTTTACTTCATGCCCTTTGGGAAGTCACTTAACATCTCAAAGTCTTAGTTTCTCTGGGTTTGATTTTCCAACCACAGAAAGATTTGGCAGCAGCGATATTTTCTAAGGGCTGGATAAAGCACAGTGACTTAAGGCTGGGGGGCTACATAGGACTTTCTCTCTGTTTTGATTCATGAGGGGGAGAAGTCTTGCAGAGGTACAGAAGGTGAGAGTACAGCTCACAGTCTTAAAAGTACTTGAAGAGTCTTAGATAGAACAAACAAACAAGAACAACGTAATCCAGCCCCATTAAAATCTTTTCGTACTCTCTTTTAAAAAGTGGTCCTCCGCACACTGCCCAAAGGACACTTAGCGGGTCACAGATGATGAAAACCTAATTACAAAAATTGCTCAGGGCCATCATTAGCATTGACTTTAACTATTTGGATTTTGTTGACATATGGATTGACAGTTAATTTAAGCAGAAGCAATCCCTCCCCAAACCTACCTCCCTTTTGGAAATTTAGTCAATATAATTCTGACCTTTAGTGAGAACTAATTCAGAAGACATCTTTGCAGGCAATTTTTACATTTTCAAACATTTCATCTAAAGTTTTAAAAGAAACTTGATTGCTTCAATAATACCTTTAATTGACTAATGTTTTAAAATAAGTGTTTTCTAAATAGTCTAGCACCAAATGTTCCAAGAACAAAACTGTCTGAAAACCAAACAGCAGATCCACAATAGTCCTCACAAATTGGTCTCAGATTTAAATAGTAAATTTCTTCTCCTCACTATTGAGGGTATATTGTCATATATCCTTATCTACAACATACATCCTAAAATAAAATAAAATAAAAATAAACAAATTTAAAAAACCTTTCCTGCTAGAAACATTTCCAATGGGTTTCCCCACATTTGTAAAATCACAGAAGTTAATCCAGTACCGGTTGACAGAGAGAGCCTGTTAAGTTGGTTATATACTATGGTAATGAAAACCAAAGTGTACTGAGTTCCAGCAACCTGCCAATCAATTGACATTTCTGTGTTCCATAGCCTACGTGGTATTTTATCTCTAACCAGCTCTTCCCAAAACAGGTGTTTGAAAATGTGGCTAAAGCAGTACCTATTCACCCCCATCAGTGGGAAAGCGATTCAGAGCTCTTTCTGAGAGCCTGTGTCAAGCTTGCAATGCCTGGAAATGCTATTCAACAGTGGGGGCAGTTTCAGAGGTTGTCGTGTAAGCAGTAAGTTACAGGCAGAACCTCGTGAAATCTCCTTCCCTCTTCCTTGCTGCAGAATATTTCATATCTACTACAGCATTTGAAATTGAGTGCATAAAATGGAATTGATTTTCCAATAGCTTTGAATTCTGAGTCAAAAATTAATCCCAAACTATTATCTCCAGGGGGAAGTCTACTGAGGAAGATCACTTTTGCACAATTTCAACTTAAAATAAGAAAGGTGCTTTAGAAGATTTACCTAATAGAGTGAATGCCAGCACGCCAGGAAAGCTGTATTAACAGAGGTACAAGCACGTAGTGATTAATCTGCATGTGTGTGCTATAAATAGAAATGCAGGCTTGTAAGTACTTGAATTGAGTATATATGTGCTTATTGCTTATAATGTAAATCATCTTTATACTTGTTTAGAGCCTTGCTGGTCACAGTGCTTTCGTACACATTATGCCATTTATTCCAGTTGTGGGGAGTCACTGCACTGAGCATGACAGTAAAGTGACTACATTGTATTACTAGCTGACTTCAGACATCTTTGTCCTGTTATTAAAGGATGTCTAGAAAGATGTGGATTTGAATGACCCTAGGGAAAAGTCTCCTTTGTCCCAGGAACTCTAGAATAATTCATGGCCATGGACTAGTAAATACGAAAGTTGTGACCATGGTAGAGATCCCAGAAATGTGATACACTGAGTTGACCAGCCTAGTTTCCACACTTGGGAAATTCCTTTTTTTGAGATAGAAGACAGGATTGTGGAAACAAGCAGCCTCTTGGGATGTAGTCTATGGGCAGCAGAGAACAAGGTAACGTGAACATTTCAGAGGAGTCAAGTAAAGCCCTCTCAAGTGGTCAGGGTGAGACTGGGACTAAGTCAAATATGTATCTTTATTTCTTTGTCCCCCTTTATCTTTCATGAGGGGCGCAATGAGGTGCTCAGGTTGAAGCGAGCCAGGGAGGTCAGGTGGATTTTCCCTGAAGCTGTATTCATCTAGCAGCTCACTCTTTACTTTGAATGCACATGAACTTGGGATGGTTTGGGATAGGCCACCACCCTCCCCTTGAGCTGCCCCTGACTGTCCTTGATGTTTTGTTTGTTTGTTTTCTACACGAGGGTGGATGAAGAGAAGAGGCTGGTGCACACTTCTGATCTGGCCATGGTTATTAACTGTATAGTTGACAGGGTCATTCCACCCAGTGGAAACTCCCGAGGGTGGTCCTGCTCCTTGGCAGGAAGGCAAGGCTGGCTCCTGCCACAGACCATTGTTTCAGCATCATTCAGATTGCCTGGAAGTCCCCTCCTCTCCACCCCCTGCCCTTCTTCTTGGGAAGTGGCTGTAACAAAGGGAGCAGTTACTGCGCCAGGAGGTGAGAGAACTATAATCCTTCACACTCCTTTAGTCCATCTGCCTTATTTTTCAGATGAAGAGACAGAGCTTCAGAGAGCTGAACTAACTTTGAACAAGTTCACATGCCAGCACGTGGAGTCAGGATTCCCAGTTTCAACGCACTCTCCCTAAACTGCCTGCAAAGGGCCTGTGTTTGGGGGAAGGGGATGGGGGATAGATGACAATGGAGGTTCACAAGATGTCTTCCCTTAAAGCAAGCAAGGAAGACCCAAAGACACTGGGTTCTCCTTTCCCCATACTGTTTGCATGAGTCCTCTCACTAGTTGAGGCTACTTTTATTCACTTTAAAGACTTACTCGGCATTCTTGAGCCTAAACTGAATGCCTACTTGTTCTTAATACAGGTGCCACCAGAGAATACAGAAAATATATAGCTCAATTCTATTCTCTGTACGATTTCTGAGTGAGTAGTTAAATATGCATAATAGATTTAAGTATATAAATAGATATAATATTTACCTGTAAAAGCCTATGTCATTGAAGCTGCTGCCTTATGACATAGTATCTGCTTGGGGTTTTCAGTTAAGTAACAACCGAAACACCATCAACCTTTATAGAATTTCCCCCAATAAAACAGTGCTAGAAATATCTTCATTGTGTCTATGCAGCCTTGATGGAAAAAAGTAGTACCTTACAGGGACTGGATCACCTTTAGGCCAATCCCTTTTTATAATCTTCTCTATTAATACTCAGCTTCTGTATTAGATGAATTTGCTGAAAAAAGAGGTTTATTTCTATTTTGGATGTTTAAAATTCCAAGCTCCATAAATAGAACACAAAAGGAACAGGAAAGTTAATCTACAGTTTAGATTATATAGGAGGGATCAATGAATTCACATTTCATTGTCCTTATCTGGAGGGAAAATTACTGAATAGAGCGGCAAACTTAGACGATGTGTGTAAAAGGCAATTTATCCCCTTAGCTTCGAAGCTAATTTGATGAATTCCACCCTCCTCCCTCCCATTTTTAAAAGCATGTTGTTTGGCTGTCTGAATTGTCTTGTTGTCTGGTTCCTCACAGATACACTGTCAATCATCTCTGAGCGTAAATAAGCTTTCGTTAAGAGTTTTAGTCCTGCGGAATCCCCCACCCCATCTGAGGGCTATATTTGGGGAGCCAAACCACGACCTTCCACTTTCCTTCTTGTTTGCCAGCTGCCTTTCTCTGACAACAACCACTGCAAAATGTTATTTGCAAAGATACACCTTCATCATGCCAGCATGAAGTAAAATTCCTGCTACACCCAGTTAAAGCTGATGCCTAAATGTTAATTTGCAGCTTACTTTTTTTTTTTTTTGCCATTCTCTTATTTCATGGTTTATTGTCCAATAGAATTTTGAGAAACCTAAGGATATCATGAAATATTTCATGTTTTTCTCTTTACTTGCCCACATTTTGTTTTCAACCTCCCAAGCCCTGGGAATACAACATTCCTGATAAGCGATGTGGTTCCAAGTAAGCAAGACCCCCGTCTTCCTCACCTGCAGGAGAGCTCATGGCATCGGTACAAGTCATACTCAGGTTATAATACATGACACTAAGTTGCAATTATTTATTTCCGTGCCTGCCTCCTAGATGGTGAGGACAGGAACCATGTTCTGCTTGCCTTGAGTTTCTGGCACATTGCTAAAAAATGTTTTTGAAAGAATGCCTGGAAGTCTAGGGTAGTAGAATGACCTACGCTAGAATTAAGCTTTACCACCTGACTCTGTCCTAGGACAACCACTCGCTCTTTCTGATCATTAATGTCTTCATCTGCACAATGGGATAATTTCTTTACTACCCACCTGAAAGCATTGATAGGAGGCTTAAATTGGCTAACATGCAGAAGAGAAGCTTATATAGTTCTCTCTATCTATAAAGTATATCATTAGGGTTCCTTAACATAAGAAGTCTGTAGTTCCTTTGTTGCACTTTTAGAAAGACAAGTTTGTTTCTTGGCAGGGCGGAATATTCCTGACTCTGATAACATTCACATAATTGACTCTTTAGGATTTGCATGCAGTTGTCAACATTGTTTTATGGTTCTTAGACATGTATTTTTATTAAAATTTCAAAACTGTAAGACCGTACTCTACACAGTCTAATCCAGAAACTGTTTTTTTTTTTCAATCTGCTTTTATGATGACCCAATCAGAATAATGACCAGGCGGTACACATTTCACTGTTCTCTCAGAAACCAGAGGAAGCAGAACAGAACTTCTAGAAGCCAAGAGCAACGGTAAAAAAATCTTCAGTGTGATATAGCCTTGAATTCACCCATTTAGAATGTGGCTAAACTCACATTTTCTATTGTGTCTGCACAGGCTTTTTTTCTACAACAACTTGTCACCAGGCAAATTAGTACAGATACTCCTTCGTCAAGTCAAGTCAAAATGTCATCATGCACCCTCTGGAAAAGCTCTTCTGTAGCACCTAGAAGGACATCGGGTAGGCAGCAAACACCAAGCACATGTCTTGTTGTGGGACTGCCAATTCGCTTGTGAGGGGTGGGTGCCCTTTGTTTGACAGGAAGAAACTTAGTATCCCAGTTAAAAGAGTGGGTTTTGATATTACTTAGACTCGGGCTCACATGCTTATTTTGCTTTTAACAGGTTTTGTAATTTTTGAGCCTCAGTATTTTCATCTGTAAAATGGATAGAAAAACACAGAACAGAGCAGGGAGGGTATAGCTCAGTGGTAGACCATGTGCTTAGCATGCAGGAGGTCATGGGTTCAATCCCCAGTACCTCTATTAATATAAATTAAATAAATAAATAAATAAATAAATAAACAAATAAATAAATACCTAATCCCCCCCACCAAAAAAAAAAAAAAAAGAAAAAAAAGAGACAAAAGGTCTCATAAAAAACCCACATAACAGGCATAATAGAATTATTATAAGAATAAATATTGCTCAGCACCATGAGGTGCTCAATGTCATAATTATATTACCTGTAACGACTAGTAATGTTATTAAGTAATGAGATTAATAACATTATAATATCAATTATATTGATAATAACAATGATGAAGCTTATACATGAGAGATGCTATTCAAAAAATTTTATGAATATTAACTCATTTAATCTACACTCACAGCCGGGGGTTACTAATTGTGTCAGGTTTACCACTGAGACTCAGGTTAGGTAAACTGTCTAAGGGAAAAGGCACAACCAGGTTTTGGACTCCCGCGATCTGACTCCAGGACCAGAGTTCTTCACCACTGTGCCGCACCACCGATGCCTCCCTGCCCAACAATACCGTTATGGACCTAGTGTTTTATTGAAATGAGTGGCAGTGTTTTGTATGGTGCAGGAAAGAAGAGTGTATCACATTGCTGTGACTCTCACAGGTACCTCCATTCGACACTCACAGGCGTTTGTGTCCACTAGATGGCATTGCTGTTTTAACGAAATGGGAACCAAGTCCATACTTAGGCTTCGGTGCCTGCTAAATTTAAAGGACTGGCAGGGCAATCTAATTGCGTCCTTAAAAGCCTGATGGAAGAGATCTCCAAAATTTACAGCACATCTAGAGATCTCTAAAGGTGAACAGTATCTCAGAATAATGAAGAAAATTAAATGCTAGTTCATTATGGGGTCCATGTCTGTATAGAAAATCTGGATGAATTTCGAGATTCTCTAGTTCATAGATGGATAGGCTGAAGGCCGCAGAGGAAAATGACCTGCGTAGGGTTACCCAAACCTGATGGTTTTGGCTGTGGTCCATAATACCTCCTACTGATTCTAAATCACAGAGAAACTATGATGTCTGAATTCTTAGAAGTCTTTCCTTTTTGGGTACGGAGGAAACGAGTGCCCAAAAGTGGTTTTTTGTTTCAGTATGTTTTAAACATGTGTTCCCAATCAACAGCAAACTCAGGCACTTAGATATTAAGTAGGATAAAAGCAGAATATGGTGCCTAATATCCACAAACTGCATAGTCAGTCAATAGGGACCGTCTTCTTAAGTGGAGTCACTCAATCTTTCCAAGAGGACATGTCACAAAGAAAAGATTGAGTGACTCCACTTAAGAAGACTGTCCCTACTGACTAGCCATGCAGTTTGTGGATATTAGACCACAGCAAGGAGCAGGGTAATGGGCAAGCACAGGACTCAGGAATCAGACTGCCTGGGGTAAAAGCTGGTTCTATCCTTTAGTAACCAAAGGGCCCTGGGCAGGTCATGGGACATCTATGAGCCTCTGTTTCCTCATCCGTAAAATGGGAATAATAACTTTACTTTTCTTATAAATAAATGGTGAAAATTAAATGTGTGTGACGTGCCTGCAATGTAGTTACAAGTTAAGGACGGTGCTGGAAGGGATATTTTTGTTATTAGAGCTGATATTCAGTTTTCTACATCTCTTGGTTGTGGATATCATTTCAGGTGCTTTGTCAACAACTTCTTTACTCACTGCTGCAGGCTGAATTGCAGAGGGAGAGAAATAATGTTTCAGGTTTTATAACTGGGAACATCGCTTCTTCCTCAGCCAGATGGTAGAAGTAGCCAAGACCCATATGGCATGTACTTCGTTATGTGTTCACATCAACTTTATTTAAAACACTCGTAGGCTTCAGGCTCCTACTCACAGTTTAGACAGAGAAGGTGACGGAACACATGGTGGACAAGGGATAACAGCTAGGAGTTATTGAGCCCTTGCTGAGTGCCAAACATGGCTCTGTTTTACAAGTATGAACCCACTGAATTCTTACAACCATGCTGTGATCTATGAACTAACACTTCTTGAGAAATAAAAAATAGGATGAGCAAACCGGGATGGAGAAACTTGCTCCAGCTCAAATAACAGGTCACAGATCCAGGATGTGAATTCAGGGGGCTAGGTTCTTAACCACTCTTTTCTGCCCACTCTCAGGGTGAGACGTGAGCAGGCATCAAAGGCTCCCGAGCTCCACCTTGCTTTCCCCTGCACACTAAATACTGCCACGAAGCCTGCTGTAGCCACTGTCTGCTGTCTCCTCTAGGCAACTGTTAACATGCATCTCTGTTACCTGGGAGGGTAAGGCGTTAAGCCTACATCAGTATTTTTATGGCAATTAGTTAATGAAATCAACAAATCCGACATTGAACAGGGTCCTGAACATAACAGGGTGAAAAAAGCTGTGACAGGTGAGAAGAGAGAGCACCTAGGACAGTACACTCTTGAAGACCACTCCTTAGGGAGGATGAAAAAGCAGGAGGGTCGGGTTACTGAAGCAAGTGTGCCTGTGACTTGCCCCAAGTGGGGCTTACTTGTTCCTCTTCTGTTCTGTAACATTCCAGACTGCACTCTTTTCATTGCCAGTAATTCAGACTCTCTTTCCATGTAGAGTTCTTGAGTTCAGATTTACAAGAGCCTTGGCAGTCCTTCTGATCTATCCCTCTGTGTTTATAAAGAAGGAAACAGGCTTGTCCCCAGTCATCCTGGATGAAGAGTTGGAGCCCTGTTTATTCAGTCACTACATACTGTTTCTATATCCCTTAGCTTCTTCACTTTAAATAGCATTGCTTTGAATATTTGCTGAAATTTTCTTGTTTATACCAATAACATTTTTCCTTCAGTGATGAACCCAAATTCAACAGACAGCATCTGTTCTTTACAGATAGCATCTTTCTATTTATAATTTCTTCTTTCTTCCTTTGATTCAAATAAACTTTTATGGGCCATGGGAACAAGGACAGTTATTAGACTATATTTTAAAATCGGGGGGTGGGAAGGAATAACTTGGGAGTTCGAGATTTGCAGATACTAACTAGTATATATAAAATAGATAAACAACAAGTTCATACTGTATCACACAGGAAACCATATTCAATATCTGTAGTAACATATGGTGAAAATGAATATATGTATGTTCCTACATGACTGAAGCATTGTGCTGTACCCCAGAATTGACACAACATTGTAAACTGATCATACTTTAAGAAGAATATATTAAAAAGAATCAATTGGTTTTCTCACTAGAAGCTATGAATGCAAGGCATTCACCTTGGACCTAAGGAAATGACCTGAAGAAACAGGACCGAGGCAACCTCAACGTAGAATTCCCAAACGTGAGCTGGAAGGAGACATCCACTTACCGATTTCAGTCACCGTTATCCCCGGTGCTAACTGCCCGTTGTTGAAAGAGCTATAGGTAAACAGGTTGGGTACGGACGTGAGGTCATAGATGGGTTCTTGCTTTATCTGTTTGATTCCAGTCATGTCAAGTCCTGACTGGTCAGGGGATGGCTGGCCGGAATCCACGCTGTAATAGCCCTCGGACTTGGGCAGGTCAATGGCGTGTCCGTTGGCGTAAGTGCCACCGGCCTCGTTGCTCAGGCTGCCGAGGCCATTACTGATGCTGCTGCTGTACACCCGAGCGAGGGCTTCCGCCTCCCCGCTCTGCTGCTGCCGCTGCTCCTGCAGCCGCTGCTGGTGCTTCTGCACCTCGGCGTACAGGCTGTCCCTTTGCTTCTTGGACATCCTCCCAAACTTCACAGCTGGGTGGGAGAAAAAAGCAGAGAACAGCACTTGTGGCTATCATTCTCGTTAACCACCTCAAGTCCAAGGGCTCATGGGTGGCTGTCCCCTCAGCATAAAATACATGGAGTCTCAGTATCATGGCCCCAGGGTCCACTGATGTGCACACCACGTTTGACGACAGGGTATATTCAGGGCTGTCTGTACTGGCTTACGGGCACAGTGAGAAGGAAATCTAAGCGAGGAAGAAGTATAAAAACTAATAGATGTACTTCTTGTTGCCATGAAGTTAGAAGGGCTATTTCCTTGTTCTTTCTCACTTACGGAAAAAAAAAAATCCAAGGAAACCCCAAACTACCAAATGCCACCTGCTGTTCAAATGTCATTAGTAGTTTCCCCCGCAAGCATTAGGATTGCTCGATTGTCAGATAGGAACCTGTTATTTCACTCTTTCCTAAATTGCATGTTGGTTAAGACCAAGGACCTGGAGCAGGGTGAGAGACACAACTTTAAATAAACCACATCATTTGCCTTCAGTTGGCTTTTGACAAATCAAATGAAAACTGTCTTTGGAAAATGGCAAATTTTGTGAATCCAATACCCAGCAAGTGAGCCAACAGTAACCCTTCCTTTCGTATTCTACCACCCCGAAGTTTTATATTGGCCATCTCTTCTGGCAAAATCCTTAGCCATTCTGGGGAATAAGGAGGAATAGGCTCAGTCAGCACTCATAGAGTAATACGGAGATGCTGTGATCTGAATGCCTTGTTTCTTAACTTACAGAGCTTAACTTCCTGAACGGTTACAGAAGGTGACATTTTCCCTCACACGCTGTCAACTCCCATTGAACAACCTGCGTTGAGGGGCCACCTTGTCTAAATCATCAAGCACATTGCCGTTCAGCTCATGTTAATGGTGAGGACGATGGTGAACTTAGACGGTGAATTTAGAGGTTCCCCTCTGAGTTTCTGAGTTTCACCTGTTGGTGTTGGGAACTCAGAGACGGTAGGAAGAAGAAAATGGAGAGTAGAAATAGGTTCAGTTCCTGGATTCAGCCAGTAGGGCTGATGAGAATAACTTCTAAGAGTAACTAAACGGTGAGGTGCTTAAGAACACTCCAGCACTAAGGGCCCACAGAAGAGATTTCTGCTGTGAAAGAGGTGTCATCTCACATCCCCCCTCAATATTCCTCCAATATTTATCTTCTCCTTCCACTGATTACAGAGCTACCAAACTTCACCTGGGCATAGCTGTGGAGACCACATCGCCCAGCCTCCCTCACTGCCGGGTGTGGCTTCGCGATGAAGCTCCGGGTAACGGAAGCTGCACCCATTTCTGGGTCTTGGGGGGGCATGTTCCTCCTTTCTGCCCCTGGAGTGTGGATGTGAGGGATGGATTTAGAGCAGCCCAAACTCCTCCTGTGTATCCTCAATCCTTAAGAACCTATGTTCTGGCTTTCTGACACTGCCTGAGTAGGAAAACAAAGTGGTAATTATCCAGTACTTTCTCTGAGTAAAGACGAGTCATGTGATTAATTCAGACAAAAGTCCCCTTTACACCTCAGTTGCCATTTTTGTAGGGTCTTAAATTACTGTGTTTAACTTCGTAGAGACACTGTATTAGATTCTGCTTCTCAGAGACATATTTACTTGCTTATGAATTGCAGCGGTATTTCCAGTTTGACCACTGACAAAATTCTCTAACTTTTAGAGAAAGCTTTCTATGTCTGTAATATTTTATTCCAAATAATTTACTATGTATCATTCTCTAGGGGGAAAAAAAACCCTTTTTGTATAAGAAAAAAATAAATCATGATAAATTTTGGTTCAGAAAGAACTTTTTCTTTCCAAGAAATGCCACAGGCTTCTTTATTTGCTGACCCTCTGTCCTTTGCATTTATGCAGGTCCAGAACAGCTCTTTGTGACAGAGATAGGGAGGTGAATTCAACATTTGTATCTACTACTATAGATTAAAATTTTTGTTTTGGCCGGAGTAGACCTACTCTCTGATTTACTTTAGTAGAATAGTGCTGTATTTGTTTGTTGAAAATTTATATAGAGAGAAAATTAATAACGAGGAACTCTTCTGACTTGGAGACAGAAATATAGTGTCTCTTTTTAAACCCTTTCCACTTCATCCTTGGTTTAGATTTCTACCCACTGTCTACTTAGGTGAAAGGTACATTGTAGTGGGTCGACTACATTAGTGACCCTGACTCTTCTCGCCTACGTGTACGCTCTCCCCCATGTAAATGTGCACTGCCCTTTCATTCTCTGCAGGCATCCTGCTACACCCTTTGACTCAGGGTCATGTGACCTGCTCTGGACCAACAGGACAGTGACATGTGACACAAACAGAGGCTTACAAAGTGCTTGTGTGATTGAGTGCATCACCATAAAAAGGACTTGCCTAAACCAGCTTGCTGGAGGGTAAGATATGTGAAGCAGAGCAGAGCCATTGCAGCTACCCCGGTCAAGGCCATCTACCATCAGCACAGCTTTGCAGAACTGACCTGCAGCTCACAGAAGAGGCAGGAACTGGCCCAGTCAAGCCCCTACATATAACAATTTTAGGTTCAGAATTCTGCTGCTAACTATAGCTCTCATAATCAAAGCTAACAATGTCAAAAAAAGTGCTGCCAAGATCTTTGCCCTGGTAAACATCTGAAAACTCACTCAGTGGTGAATAGTTATGCCTTCTCCAAAACACTGACTTATCAAGTCACTGAGCAACTTAAATAGTTTCAAAGAAAAACTTAAAGCTTCCCTATGTTTTAGAATTATCAACAGGCTTCATCCTAAATCTAGGTCTAGAGTCAATGACTCTAATACTATTTTAGAATAAAATTTCCATTCATTTCAGAAACACTGATGACCCAAAGTTTCACATTTATGCTCCTTCCTGTAATAAAAGTGGTGACATACTTGGGAAAAAACTAGAGTACTTGCAAAATAAACCTACTGAACTTTCCTGATATATAAATAATTCCTTGTCACCATTTGTAAATATGTTTTATTCATAGACCTATTTTAACAAAGGCTATATTACTATTTTATTTTCAAGTATTATTATTATTTTTTAATGAAAGCACTGGGGATTGAACCCAGGACCTCATGCTAAGCATGTGCTCTACCACTGAGTTATGCATCCCCCAAGTATTACCATTTTTCTTACCACTGCCCATTATTCAGAATGGCATATAGTTTAAGTGTTTGCTCCTCTCAAATCTGAATTATTCTGTTAATGAGATTCACTTGACTATAGAGGCGGCCTCTTGTTAAACCGCTAGCTCTCAAAGAAACTAGTAGCACCATTCTGTGTACATTGCAAGTGCCTTATAAATATTCAATGATGATGGCATTTGCTCAGGATACGCTCTTAACCCTCATTTTGAGCTCACACTGGAAAAGAAAGATTTTACGTAGAAGTACTGGAAACCTTTTTGTATTTACCTGAATTGTGGGCTTCTACATGGAATGTAAGTTTTTGGAGTCACTATAGAGAGAAGACAATGCTTCTTCAAGGATTTCTGCTTCCTACCACACAACTAGACACATGTTTTTGCTTTCAAGAGGAACCCAGTTGTAGAACTATCATCTATGACTTTCCTGGAAGTTCTTTTTTTTTGGGGGGGGGTGATTAGATATTTATTTATTTATCTATTTATTATTTATTTATTTATTCATTTATTTAAATGGAGGTACAGGGAATTGAACCTAGGACCTCGTGCATGCTAAGCATGCGCTCTACCACTGAGCTGTACCCTACCCCCTTATCTATGACTTTCCTTAGTCATTTTGGAAATTATTTTATCTTACTATCTTTGGCTGTAAAGTTCTTTACATTTATATCTCAGTACTTTCTCAAGGAAACTGCTCTCAATTTAACTCTTAAATTTCAAGAATTTCAAGACTATACCTTTTGTATAGTGCTCTAGGACTTGTAGACAAAATCTGATTCAATCCACCCAACCGTATTTGTAATTTTAAAATATTCTCTCTCATCCCTCCTCATTTCTTCTCCAACAGAACTTTCTGTGATGATAGAATGTTCTCTAAGCTTTCCAGTATGGGAGCCACAAGCCACGGGAGGCTTTTGAGCAACTGAAATATAGCCAGTATGAGTGAAGAACTGATTTTTAAATTTTATTTAATTTTAATAAATCTAAATTTAAACTTAAATAGTGGCACGTGGATACTATATTGGACAATGCCATTCTGTGTAAGAAGAAGCCAAATCTGTGAAACCCGTCCCTGTAGGGCAACTTCCATTTTTTTCATAGAAGCACAGCATTTGGGAGGGCACACACTTACTTGATCACTGCAAGGTAAGTATCATGTTTTCTCTCTGGGGACACAATATCACCCTACTGATGCCAAAGATTTCTGTTTTTTGGGGTTATTTTGGTAGTAGCAATACAACTGGAAGTAATTTACACTAAAGATTCCTGCAACTAACATTTGTGAAGGGTCCAGTTTTAACTGGAAATAAATTAAATTAAAGTTAAAAGAAATTAAGATGGTGGAGAAGATTCAGTGGGCATATACATGCCACCAATTTATACACACATATACATGCAATACCTTCACATTTTTATACATACAAACACATGTGTATGTATTCCAAGTGGATTGGACTTTTGATTCTCTGCCTGAGCTAAATTTGAACACATTTGTTATTGCTGAGTTTGTATCTGCTCCTCCTATATGTGCCATGGCAAACAGACCACTGTAACAGTGGGAATTCAGGAGAGAATGAAAGTACAGTGAAGTCAACGGTTCCATCAAGCTGTCCCCTAGTCGCTACGTTACTTCAGGGACCAGGTGTGGTGAAGTTAACATCCTTGGAGCCAGGCGTAACTGACAAACAGCAAATGCAAACATCAAAATGAGGATGCCACTTTAAGTCTGAGGGAAGCTGGTGCGGGGGTGTATGTAGAAAGAAGTTAGGTGTGAGGGCACCTTACCTTGGCTACTAGTACTACTGCCAAAGCGCTTTGAAAAGATTTGCTTCATCAAAAGGTAGGTTCAATAAATTAGTGGCAGGAGACATCCTATCTCTCATTCTTGAGCCCTTGCTAGACATAGCTCATCAGCCATAACCTCAGGGCTTCCTAATGTCTCAGCACCACACAGTAGACATCACTTATCAATAGGGAGATAAAACCTGTTTACCTTCCTCGGTATTAGTGTGACTTACTTGGTTTACAGTACCCTTTATATTCAAGGTTTATAATAAGCTTCCTCTACATCAGTAGTAAAGAAGAAGTTGTTTTCCTTTAGACAGAATCATTCTTTTCCTTCTGCTGAAAGTCCTTCTCCCCATTTCCAACCACCACTCCCACTCCTGAGCGTTTCTCCTCATCATTAGTTTGACACAAGACATGCTTAGGAGGCATTTTTGAAGATGTCCCCGGAAGTCTCAGGATTGTCTCTGGCCCTAAAATTAAGGCGGATCATTATGTTTAATCTCCAGTATCCTTAGATGCTGTATTGCTTTTACTTAGAAGTTTATGCTACAGTAAGTTTCCTCCCCCTTGAGAACAGACTGTGGCCCCATCCACAAGTGATCTTTTGCCCTAACACACTTCTTTTATGTCATGAGATTCAGTCTCTTAAATTTTGTGGGCGGACGTCACTGAATCTGCCTTAGACCATACGCCCACCCCTCACCCATGATTCTGTTCAGCAGCACAGACCCACAAGCTCTCTCCTTCCAAATAGATACTTCCTCTTATTGCAGGAAGAGGTAACAAAGACAAATACTCAGTGGGTTAGTGTCTCTGTAAAATTACTAATGGAGCTTTTCAGATACTGTCAATTAACACGCTGCTTTCATATTATAGAAATGAGGTGCAAAATCATCAACGCAAATTCCCACAGAATTTCACCAAATAAATTCTGAAAACCACTTAACCCCCATCCTCCACTTTCTTCACTTTACGTATGTAGAAGTACAGCGCTACAAATTTACCCTGAGAGAATTTATGTGATTAGTAAATCTAGAAAAACAAACAACAAAATCAGCTAATAGATAGAAAAGTTTTGGAAACTTACATTGCTGTAGCTTTAGAAGCTACCTATAAACTGAAGGGCTGAAGGTCAGATTCTTTCTATTTTTGGGGGTCAAATATATCTCAGAGGTGTAATTCTATACACAAGTTTAGGTGAGTTGGAAATTAGAGAAAAGGGAAACAAAAATTCAAGATGCGACTATTTGGAGAATACAAACTAAGAAGTAAACAGTAGCTAAGTTTAGATATCATCTATGCAGAGCTAAATTTACCCAAATGAGTAAAAGGCCCACATTTAATTTAATAACATAAAATCCATTTACACCAAGAGAAAGAGCGTGCAAATTATCTATATTTCTTTAAAATCTAGAAGTATTTCCTTTTCTTTCTTTTGTTTCTTTTCTGGTTCACACCACCTTGAACTTCATTAGAGGGAGTGTGACCAGACACAGAATCCACAGCAGTTCACATAGACAGAATAAGTATCAGGGGCTTTGTCTGTGTCTCAGGCTCTAGGTAAAAGAGAATTCAACAAACTCTTAGATGCCTGCTTTTAACCAGACCCTGAGGGAACAGTGGGAACAAGACAGAAGTGGCCCCAGGACTCAGGGCTGCTCGCAGTCTGATACAGGAGTGCGGCCCCCAATGTCAGGGGAGAAAGACTTAGATGAATAATTGAAAATGGACGCAAAGCTAGATGAAATTCTTTGTGTGAGTTGATTTGTCCTCCTTCCTTACTCTAAGAAGTTCACCTGGGGAGCCAAGCCACCCATTTGGGTTGGGCATGAAGGCAGCGCACACACCCGTCTATTATGAGAAAGACACCATCCACATAACCCTTCTAAGACGTGGACTTCCGCTACAGCCTTTGCGATCTGCGTGCCTCAGAAGAGTCCACACCCATTAATGGGGCTTCTGGGCTTCCCACAGAAGCCCATTCTGTTCCTGAGCAACTCCTCATGCTGAGCGACTTGTGTACCCGTCAGACTTATCCAGTGACCAAATGGTCCCAGTCTGCCTCGAACTTTCCAGCTTTTGCTCTGAAAAATCTCACGTCCCAGGAAACCCCTCATCTGCAGGCAAACCTGGACAGGCGGTCACCTTTCAGTCTCGGCCTATGTGGCTTTTACCTAACCTAGTTAGCACAGATTGCTCCACGAGCTACAGTACAGTCTTTCCTTTCTTCCTACGTTGTAGGCAATACTATATTTTCATCTGTTCTTACTTTTCCTCTTAATGCACTGCCAGCACATGGTTTTCTTTTCTTCTTATCCCTAATTCCCTTTGTCTAGAATTCTTCCAGTGGCTTCAACAGACTTCAGCAAAGCATCCAACTGAAAGCCTTTAAGTAAGAAATAGGAAGGCGATGCCTTACCATCTCTTGACATTCCTAGGGCAAGACACTTCTGCAGTCGGCAGTGTTGGCAACGGTTTCTGTTGGTTCTGTCAATTAAACAGTTTCTCTGCCTCGGGCAGGAGTAAGAGGCATTGTTCTGCTGGCTCCTCCTAAAGAATCCCTAGAGGGAGAAAGAGAATGGGAAGGAGACAGATTTATAAGACGGGAACCGGAGACCATTAACATATCCATCAGATACATTTTGTACAGTGAACAGAACTAAGTTTAATTTTAAAAACTCTTTGGATACCTCTACTTGGATAGCTTACAGATGTTTATGCTGGGGAGAATTTGTACTCTCTGCAGAGATGTGAGGGTGTCATTCATTCAATCAGCATTTACTAGAGACATTTGTGAGCTGTGCTGTGCTGTTCTATGCAAAGTAAAGCTGAGAGGACTGTGGGAAAGGAGTGGCGGAGGAGAGTGTAACTGCCAAGCCGCATATGACGAAACGATGCGGACAGTAACACAGGCTTACGTCAAGTGCTGTGGGAGTGAGGAACTCAGATGCTGAGGCGTGCCCGCTCAGTACGTGCCACTATCTGCCTGGTTTCTAAGATGCACTTTTACCCATTTGGAAATTTTTGTATTTGGCCAGAATGCATCTGGAAGGTTGCTTTTTAGCCAGTGAGGTACCTTATAGTCAACTACATCTTTGAATAAAGGAAATATTTTATATAAACTGCTCAATAAACAATAAACAAAAAAAACCGATGAAAAATAAACAAGCTGAACGAACGTTCTCTGCTTGGTCTCAGGTTATAGCAGTATAAGAGGCTTTTATGCAAGTCAGTTTAGGTCCTTCTGGTACAATATGAAGTGCCTTGGAACATCCACCACCCTTGTAAATAAATCCACAGCTGAGTTTATTATTTTTTAAAATTTCTTTGGATACCACTCACCTTAGTTATCTGACAAAAAAATCTTACTGGGGAAAATAAGCATTTTTTCCAGAGATAAAAAAGTATCCTTCACCTATTTATTCACCTTTTAATCAGTTTCCCTAATCACTCCTTGCTCTTGAATTGCAATACAGCAAAAGTGCAGAGTGCCACAAAGAAAGCAGTGGTCTACGACAGATTTACCGAGAGAATTTTTAGGAAAAGATAACCCACAGTACCACCTCTCGGAAGGAGGAAGCCCAGAAAAGGCCCGCGATGGTAGCCCAATGTCCACCTTGCTGAGAGTCTTGGAAGAGGTCACCTGACTTCTGTCAGATGGCTTCCGTCTTTTCTCAACTATCAATGGGAGGATAGAGCAGGGCTGGGGTGACAGTGAGGCTGGTGAGACAATCATCTCAGTCACAAACTTAAGAGTTGCTAAAAGATGTGGTAATCGGGACAGATGTTTTAACACAAAATATTAAAGATCAACATTAATGCAAACCGTCCCGGAGGTTTCAATAAAAACAGGATTCAAATGATCAATTTTCCTTTTGTCTCGGGCACAAAGAGCTTGGACAACCTTATGAAAAACCTCAGAAAAGGATGTGGGGCCAAGTCTCTCCTTAGAGAGGAGTGCCAATGGGTTTGTGTTTGAGTCCCAAGCCACTCAACAACAAGGACTAGTTCTGCCCTCACAGACCCACGTGCATTATTTACTTAATGGACCGGTGGTGGCAAAATAAGATACCTGATTGTCCAGTTCAAAAGAATTCATGAAGCCTTTAAACAAGAGATCACATCCAAGCCCCCTGGCATTGGAATGATGCACATTATATACTGTGAAAGTCGTCAGAAAGCATAACTACTGCCCATCGATCTTGATTAAAGATGACTTGGAATTTACATTTTACGAAAGAATTGTGTGGTTTTTATCTGTGGATACTCTAAGTGCCTCTAGGCAAAGGAGTTGACAGAAAAGACTTTTTTGAAGTCACAGCTACAGCCCTAATTTAAGGCCAATTTGACATTAATTGTGAAGCACTTCCTGCTTATCTGTTGCTCATTATTGCAAATAAGATTTTGGCATGAAGAAGATTTCACTGTAAATTTTTATTGAATGAGAAGGAGTCTGCATATGTGCATGAGCTGAACTGATGTTATTTTAAATGGGTTGTTTATGTTGACTCGAAAACAATATTATCAAAATTCAGAGACTCACGTTGAATGTGCTGACACTGATACCCTATTCTGAGCAGAACTTCTTGAGTTTGCTATCTGGAGAAAAATGTAGCATGTTTACAAATGTAGGTTTTTCCATGAAATAAAAAAAAGTTCTGTGGTGTACAATGTCATTTTGACTAAAACCTCAGAATATGCTTCAAAATAACAGCATAATTTCCTTAATTATGGATTTCTTCTTAATTTTATTTTATTTTTTTAACTTTTAGAGGAGGAAGTGGGGATTGAACCCATGATCTCATGCATGCCAAGCATGCGTTCTCCCACTTGCTCTATACCCTCCACCCTATGTTTTCTTCCTTTAAATAGAAAAGATGACAGGAGCCTAAACACTCAGTCTTGGTTATTGACCTGTTGGAATATATTTGTTCAGTAGTTAAGTCTTTTGCAAGTTACTGTTTAAAATCTTTTGCTCCTTAACAGGAACATATCTTCATATTTTGAAATCAGACATTTTCCACATACAACTTTATACAACAAAACACAAACCGTCTCCACTTGGACATTGATCTAAAAAACATTTTTTCGTGGATACTCTATAAACTAGACCAGAACTCTTAAAATTGCATAAACCAACACAGTGGTAGAAGTGATTTCGCTGGAGAGGATTCTGATTCCAACATTATTAGTGTTTAGGAAGAAAATTATTTGTTGACCTGCCCGAAGGAAGTACTAACTTATTCTAGGAGGGTGAAACAAAAATTGCCAATTTGTAATTTCGCTTTATTGTTTCTTCTGATAAGCTGAAAAAATTGCATTAAAGTGGATAACATGCAATTCTTAATTGTAGGTCTGCAGAAGCACAGAACGTAAGGCACATCTACTGATGTTCAAACGCGGATTATCGCTAATCACCTTGAAAGCAGGTCAATATGTTGATGAGGTTAGTCCAGTAATGTTAGCCTCCCTCCTCAACATCCCTGCCCCACTTTATTCTCATTTATTCCTCTTTCTTTTCTTCCCACCCCTTTCAGTTCCAGGAATCACACTTTTTGAGATTATTATGGAGACACTGCCAGTTTTTCACATAGTGTGACTATTCGACAGTTACAGAACGTTTTGTTTCATTTATATTTGAATGTCTCTTAGGATTAAAGTTGGCTCTTAGAACCTATGACTGTGCTACATCTCCTTTAGTTTACTGACCTTAAATTAATGATTCACTTGGTTTGCATCTTTGATCAAAAACATACTTGCTTTTGCCAATAGCTCTGCCAGTCTCTCCCTTTTCCCTCCCAAACTGTGGCTGCATTTCATTTGTTCGGGTTACACATTGCCCTTTAAAATTAGTTGCAGAACTGTTTTCATGTCCCCTTCGATATTTAGTCTCTCACTCTTTCTTTCCTTCTAAGGATTAAATTTAAAAATTTACTGTTAGGTTTCAAATGCTCTTATTTCAGATTAAGTTAATGGCTATTCTTTCCACTTTGTATTTTTTTTCTTTTAATGGAGGCACTGGGATGGAACCCAGGGTTTTGTGCGTGCTAAGCATGCACTCTACCATTGAGTATTTCCTACCTACCCCGCCCCCACCCCAAGCTTTGTATTTTAAGAAACAACTTGCTCATAGGAATTATTCGTCTTTGGAAGGTTTGGTGGAATCTGTCGTGGAGGAGAACACTGGACTGAGAATTAAAAAAACCCATATTCTCTCACTAACTAGATCAATGATGCTGGCCAAATGACATAATCTTGTTTATACCTCAGGACCTCACTGTGGCTGGGGGTATAGCTCAGTGGTAGAGTGTGTATTTACCATGTGTGAGGTCTTGGGTTCAATCCCAAGCATATCCATTAAATAAAAGGGTCAAAAAAAAAAAAAAAAGACCCCACTGATGAAGTTGGGGCAGATGACTTTTCTGGAATGTGAGACAAAGCATGGTCACCTGCACATTGCAACTGTTACCTGGACTTCTTTCTCCAGCAGAGATATAAGCTCATTAGTTTATTTCTTTTTCTTTTTTTGGCAGGGGGAGGGGGTACTTAGGTTTATTTATTTACTTATTTATTTTTAGAGGAGGTACTGGGGATTGAACCCAGGACCTTGTGCATACTAAGTATGCACTCTACCACACAGGGCAGCTATATCTTGCCCCCACTCCCAACTCCCCTGCCATTAGCTTATAATCTTTATTTTAACCTTCAGTTTCTTTCCTATTGATATAAGTGTGCTGGAGTTTACTGGACACAAGGCTGTTAAAACAGCAAATCAGTATTTATATATCTCTGTAGATGTGAATCATTGAAGCTTTTAAATATCAATCCATTTTTAAGCAGCTGCTGCTGAGTTAGACAATGACAAAAAGGTGAAAGGCCGAAGAACAGAAAATCAACCCACCCACCCACCCAGCAAGAAGTCCTGAGTGTCAGCAGCAGGCACAGGAATCCTTTAGCAGACCTTCTTTCAAGAGGTGTCACTTCTCGCATTGTGAAGTACACAGATGCCTGAGGCCAGCACGGAGGCTGCCGGCAGCGCTCGGCTAAAGTCTCATACCTTGCAGCCTTCACACGTGATGACTCCGTAGTGGATCCCAGAGGATTTATCGCCACAAATTTTGCATGGTATCACTTCAATTTGTGCTGAAAGGGGAAAACAGACATTTTGAGCTTACAGAGCTGTCTTCTTCTTTTTCACCCTCCTGTCTCCCTCCCCACCTCTCCCTGCTGTGGCAGTGTTTGGAGACAGCAGGTGTGCGGTCACCCACTTCTGTTTGAATGGCTTTCCTAAGCTTCTTCTAAGTGAAAGGGCATCCGTTTACCACTGTCTGTTTTGTTTTTCTCTAACTAAAAAATATATATATATATATATATATATATAACCAGGGAACGGAAGTTTTTCTAACCTCTTGCTTTCATTGTTTTCTCTTTTTGGAACTTGACCTTGATGTAGTGTGACTTAAAACTCCCTTGAACCTGTGGCTTTGGTTTTCTTATTTTGCACTTCAAACATTAAACCACAGAGAACTATCACATTGCCTTATTTCAAAACTGTTTTAAATAAGTAAATAAAGCAACACTGGAAGGAGTGGAGGTGACTTTATACATTATGTGGCGGGATGTTTACTTGTGAAAGTGCCAATGACGAATCAGTCCAATATTTATTAAGCATGTATACATGCACTAAAACAATAAAAGTTGTTGACACAAGGTAACATATACTAGTGACACCAATAATTTAATCAAGAAAACAGAATAAATACACAGAGATATCAGGGAAAAATGATAAAGCCTGTGGGTACTGTTACCTGAATAGGAAATAAAATGATTTCATTGGCGTTGAAGACATTTGATTCTGAAGATTCTGTAGGATTTGGTAAGACTGAAGTGAAAGGCAAAAGGCATTTTTGCCAGCAGAATGGAATGAAGGTCCCAAAGGGCCGTGGCTTGTGCTCACTGAGACAAGCAACCTGGCCCTGGGGGAAACTTGGGCCATATGGTTGGACAGAGGGAGTGATAGCAGTTTACGGAGCTCCTGGGATTTAGGCAGAAGAATTTTCACCTGACATCACTGGCTTTATGGAATCGAAGAAATGATGAAAGTGTTGGCTGGAGTACCTTAGAAAGGTGAGTTCGTCAGGCTAACCAGAACAAAGGGAAGACTAACTAAAAGGCAATTCCTAACCTGGGTGTTAGGAAATGCAAGCGTGAATTACATCGGTGGCCGGATAAATGGAGAGGAAGAAGCAAATAGAAAGGTAGCTCAATGGGAGAGGGGAGAAGGTAAATGAAAGAAAGGATACAGAGGTGGAAATTGATGAAGAATCAGAAGAGACTTCTAGCTTCCTAGCTTTGACAGTAAGATTAAATAGTAGGTTTGATACAAATAGCATGGTTAGTAAGGCAATTCCTTTGTGGAATACGGTGGGGCATAGAGTTTCCATTTTGCCTGTGTGCAATTTGGTGTGATGTCTTGTAGATACTCGCGCATAGAACCTCTTGGAAAGATGATTTTAGAGGTAATGGATGCATCCATAATATAAACTTTATTTGGAATGTAGTAATTCCTTCGCCTCTGATAGTATTCTAAGTGTTGTTAAAATTATACACACCAGAAAGATCTGCTGCTCCCGCTCCCAATTTAAAATAATTATGCAAAATATGCTTCAAAATGCTTTATACATCAATCTGCCACGTGGATGGTTTTTTACAGTTTCTCACCTTTGAATATACAAAACAAATAAATGCAAGACAGAACCCTCTTTTTCTTATTGTTCTACATTAAAAATCACGTAGCTTTAGGAGAGCACATCACTTTTGAAACCTTAAATATTTCACAGTGTGTTCAAATCATCTTTATAAGCAAAAAGATTCAGTGTTATGTCCCTATTTTTCATATGAGAAAACTGAGGATGCAGGTGGTTAATCATGCCCTTGACTCGGGAGATGGCAACCAGAAATTAGCTGATTTTCCTGATATTTCTTTCAGTAACCCTTTCTCGGCCTCCCATGAAGAAAAGGTACAAATACAATTTTGAATTCTTACATTATTCCAACAGCACCAGTTAAAGACATAATAAAAATATCAGGAGAAGAGACAAAGTCAACTAAAATACTTATTAGACTAAGTATTTCTATTTGCTTCTGCTCTTTTTGTTTTCAGATTTCACTTAGAGCTGGTATTTGCTTTCAAAATTTTGTAATATGAGAAAAATGTGAGATTTGATGTTACTCTACTCTGTTCTGCCCCCCTGGATTCTAGTCCCTAATCTGTTAATGATTGGGCCCATGACCAAGGAAAAAAATCTCCAATCTTGTTTTCTGGTTTATAAAGCTTAGCTGACAAACTTCATAGATCTGTGAGGATTAAATGAGATATTTTATGTAGAAGTGCCTTGTAAATAGTAAAGAACTAGAAAAGGTCAGTCTCCATCATCATCACAAACATCACAGCCATCACACCACTGAAGGTGTTTCTAATGCTTCTGGACAAAAAATATGACAAGTTACATTATTATTCCTTTATTAAAAGTCTTATTATTAAAAAACCAAACAAATGACACTAAAAGTTATTTGTACTATGGATTATTTTTTAAGTGTAACCTTTCCAACTGTGCATTTTTTATGATGATTGCAAAACTGACTGAAAATCCCAGGTATCCAGTAGTACAGTTGTTAAGCGTATATGATATTAAGTCAGAGGTGCTCTTTGCATAAATTACTCCCCAGGGAGTAACTTACATGTGGGGAGAATATGCTTCAATAAGTTCTTAATTATAAAATGATCTAACTCTAAAGGAAATGAAAATAGAGGTAATTTGCCCCCTGGGGTGGGAGAAGATGTTCTGGAAAGCCACAAAGGTTATCTCACAGAACTTCGGAAATACAAATGGGATAAGAAATGATTCGATAGAGCATCTGCATATTTATACATATTTATAATTCTGGCTCAACATGTAATCCTGAAGAACCGTAAACATTTTAACAGTATTTTTAAAGAGAAAGAAGTCACTGAAAAGTGTATATGTGTAATGCTTTGTGTGGGAGGGATTAATCAGCTTGGAAAACCTATGACCATTTTTACCTATGATGACAGGATAGGTCATCTGAGGTTTATTACAGGTGAAGATAAGTTTACATAATTTAAAATACTAATCCTTTTCCTTTTCTCTCATTTAAAGTAAACTGTTTCTGAGCTACAACTTCATAGTTTGCACTGTATTTTCACAAAGCACATCTTAAAGGCAGGGTATTTCAGACGCTAATTAGGACAACACATCACATTATTGTTCTAATGTTTGTCATTTCTAAATGCCTTGCCGTTACACCACCCAGAGTCTCCTGTGCAGTTGTCTCGTAGTGACTACAGATCTAGCAACAAGCTATTTACCACAGTTTCAATCTGAACATCTAGGGAGGGCTTGGTGGCTTGGATCTCACCATCTGTGACAAAGAAAGTGATGCACAGAAAGGAGGAGGGAGTTTAGCTTCTACACTTTTGCTGGACTCATGGATGAATCCAACAACAGCCTTTTCTGAGACAAATTCAGGGGCGCTGAGATGCCCTGAGAGATGGCTTGATATGTGCTCATGTCTGTTTTTCCATTTCTTATATCATCTTCTCACTTTCATTTTTCTATTAGTAACTAGCCTTCATGGAGACTACAGTTCAGTTTTTATTTACCAATTCAATGTTTTTTAATTTATAACAGCAATCATAGATATATTTTTTGGGGAAATGATATTCTTATAGTGTCAAAGAGTGTCATGGAAGATTTAAAATAATTTGATGTGTTACTTCATATTAGAATAATTTATGTAGTACAACTAACTTAATACCCCAAGATTTGGCAGGCAGGTCCTATTCAACAATTACAGCGTCATAGTCCAAATTTGTCTCCCTCTTTGAAGATGGCAGTTCTCACCCCCGAATGCTCCTGAAGGCCCTTCCTTGCTGAGGCTCCCTCACCGCGGCATCACACAAGGTCACCCTGCTTTTAATTCTCCCTGCTTATCGGAATGTACATATCTTTAGTTCTATGCCTTCAGAACCCCCCACGGTGACACCAGGTACTAAGGTTAGACAAACTAATCCAGGCTAATGAGTTGGCTAGAAAATGAATCACTTTAATCCATCAAAATACCTTAACTGTTAAGAGCATCCATCCATCAGGAATGGCAGTAATAAAGGACCTTCCAGGTACTTCCTGGCTGGAGGACGCATTTTTACCGTGTGTGCTCTAATGGCTCACCCTTCGTGCCATTCCAACCCTTATAACTCAACTCGGCCGTTTTTATATTCTGAGCATTCTAAGTCCATCGAGGACAGAGTCCAGGTCATATTTCTTTTTTATATTTTCTATGGAGCCTGAAAGAGAATTTTTATAACTACTTAAAACAGTAGTCCTAGTTGTTTCTTTCTTTCTTTCTCTTTCAGTACAGCCAAGAGATTTGAGACTCCTTTTTAAAAGAGGCTTGAAGTAATACTGGTTTTCCATATTTGGGTTGAGGAGAAGAAATAAAAATCTCGAGGTTTGAGTAAATACGTATTTTGGAAAAGCACCCCCTCTCTGCACCCCGGTGATTCTGATATGGCATAAGGCTCCCATTGAGAATTAAATGAATCAAATTATTAACAAGGAATTCTCTGTAGCATGTAAACCACCTGCAAAGGAAATAAAACCCTGGGATAAGGCCAGAATCTGAAAATACTAAGGAGTGACCAGTAATTCTCTCTGTATGTCCTGGCTTTTGGTTGGGGGCTATACTCATAGCATCTTTTGTTTTCTTAAGGGAAATAAGAACGATCTACCCAGTCTATGATAACTCCCATTCCTGGACACTGGGTTTGCCTGTCAGTTTCTGCTTCTCAGAATTTTACAGTTATGCTAAAAGTGGGCAGTGCAGGAAGAACTCAATGTCTGAGTGAAGCACAATTTGCATATGTAAAAATTTCCAATCAAGATGACTATTTTGGTTAAAAATCTTTTTGCAGATGGTCTGGTCTCAGTAGCCCAAGTTGTATCTCATCGACTTAAATTGTATCTCATCTATCATTTGTGGCAAATCCGAATTAAAATCCCTGTTTGTACTCTTTTCCTCTCTCACTGGCAGACTATCTGCCTCTATTAGGTACAAAACCTTCTGATATCACATAATAACAATCCTGAATGATTAAGCAGGTTTTCCTGAGATCTGGTTCCACTGTAACTCTGATTTATCAGAAAACAGCTCCAAGACTGGGATGGGATGAAAGTGTGGAAAAATGAGACCCTCAGGAAAAAAGTAGAACTCTTTGAGCTCTTGCCTTATTCATGGTATGTGGTGATTCAAAAAGATTCCTGATATTGGATCAGGTTTGTGTTCATTTTTATCTCATCATGGCACACAGCATCTTAATCCCAGCGTCCTGCTTAAATACCAAATATAGTGCATGAAATTCAGTGCACTTTAATTCCTACTGGAATGCCCTCACATCTACCAGCATATGGGGTCTTCCTTTCTTCTCAAGCTCTTCTCTGTAATATTCTAGGTGGTGGTCTGCGGGCGCCTTCTTTTCTATTCAGTTGATAGACAGCTTCTGAATGATCTAAAGATAACACTTATTTTTATATGACTATAATTCCCTCAACTATATGTCATTGAAAGCTAGAGTAAGAAAAAATTACTATCATATGATAATGGCAAAAAATGATGTTTTCCAAAGGCATGCTTTGTAGGATTATCATGAAGGGAGTTGATTTATCTTTTGTATATGAGCATTTACCCCTAAAGAGCTGCTTGCTTACTCTGACACCACAGAAGAAATAACAGAGAATGAGATCGACAAAGAACAATGACAGACATTAGTAGTCTCATTAGTAGCATTACTGATAATAAGTTAAATATCCCCCTTGGAAGCAAAGCAAATCACTTTTATAAGTCGTAGTGGTTTTAAACTCATAATGTATGAGTTAATTCCCATTAAATACATCTTGTCCTGACAAAGTTTTAATTATCATGAGGTAATGTGCGTGTAGGACCTGACATCATTCAAGTTCAAAGCAGTTAATGTCCTCCTTGACCACTCACAGTGTGGTCTGTAGACCAGTGGCACTGGCAGGACCTGGGAGCACGCTAGAAACGCAGATTGTCAAGATTTACTCAAGACCAACTGAGTCGGAATTTGCTTTGTCACAAGATCCCAGGACAGCATTCAAGTTTGAGAAGATGTTCTATGGTGTCCAGGAAATTACAGTGGTAGCTACATTGAGAACTGATGGTATTTTACATTTCTCTGGCTTTAAGGGAAATTAAAAACTTTACATAATTCTGGAAACACAGTTTCTGCTATTGCCTTTTAGGCAGTTCTCTTTTGTTCAAAAGGCAGTAGGACAATTGAAGGGTTAGTTACAAAAAACTCTGGTCATTAATTGACAAAAGAAGGAAGAGAAGCCAGTGTATTCCCAGAAATATCTGTAATTAACACTCAGTGTTCCGGTTTGCTTTGCAGATTTAACGACAGTCCGCTATGCCTACATCTTCCTCACGTTATTAACACTGTATGGTCGTGTGTCTTTCCTCTTCTGTGGACTCCCTCTTAAGGTTCTGGCTGCTAGCTCACTCTCTGGATCCTCAGTGCAAAAAAGCTTCTCTCTTCAGAAAATTAAAAAAAACAGTTTTTCTACTTTAAAAGTTGAATTGCACCAAGTTTGTGTCTTTTGTTAAAGGTAAGAAGGTCAAACAATGTTTGAAGCAGAAATGAACTCGTTTCAGCTGTCCATGGCAATTCTGGAAATGAAACAGTTGGAAAGCTGTCCCATCTCATGGAGGCAGATTAGTTAACACAGAGTTCAACGGTCATGGTGGATACTCATCCCATTCCTCTCTCCCATTTCGTCTATCATAACGCTGTCTCTTTTTAAACTGAAGTAGAGCCCAATTACAATGCTGTGTTGATTTCTGGTGTACAGCATAGTGATTCAGTTGTACATATAAATATATGTATTCCTTTTTATATTCTTTTTCCTTATAGGCCATTACAAGGTATTGAATATAGTTCCCTGTTCTATACAGTAGGAACTTGTTTATTTTATACATAGTAATTAGAATCTGCAAATCTCAAACTCCCAATTTATCCCTCCCCCACTCTCTTTCCCCCAGGTAACCATAAGTTTGTTTTCTACGTCTGTGAATCTGTTTCTGCTTTGTAAAAAAGTTCATTTGTGCCATTTTTAAAAACATTCCACATATACATGATCATATGATATTTGTCTTTTTCTGTCTTACTTCACTTAGTATGACAATCTCTAGGTCTATCCATGTTACTGCAAATGGCATTATTTTATTCTTTTTTATGGCTGAGTAGTATTCTACTTTTTATGGATGAGTAGTAGTAGTATATGTATGTGTGTATAAGTATATACACACATCTTCTTTATGCATTCACCTATCGATGGACGTTTAGGTTGTCTCCATGTCTTGGTAATTATAAACAGTGTTGCTGTGAACATTGGGGTACATGTATCTTTTTGAATTAGAGTTTCCTCCAGGTATATGCCCAAAAGTGGATTGCTGGATCATATGGTAAGTCTGTTTTTAGTTTTTCAAGAACTCTCCATACTGTTTTCCATAATGGATGCACCAAACTATATTCCTACCAACAGTAAAGGAGGATTTCCTTTTCTCCACACCCTCTCCAGCATTTATTGTTTATGGACTTTTTAATGATGGCCATTCTGACCGGTGTGAGGTGATACCTCACATCATACTATCTTGAGACATACTACTCAAAGTGTGGTCCCTGACCAGCAGTGTTGGTACTACCTGAGTGCCTGAGAGAAACGTGGGCACTTAGGTCCTACTCTAGACCAGCATAATTAGAATCTGCATTGTAAGAGTATCTTTGTGATGCATATGCACAGTGAAGTTTGAGAAGTTCTGGAAGGAAAGATATTCTACAATTTAACCCTAACTCTCAGAGTGTCTGCCCCCAAGGCCCAACTCTCTGTGAAGAGAAATTTTTATAAGAAAAAAAGACATGTATCGTTTTTGGTAGCTAATTTTTCCAGTTATAAAAAGAAGAAAACAGAAATTATTTTGCTTCAGTGAAAAAACTTGTCTCTCTTTAGTTCCTTAGTTTGTTTCTGAGCCTCTTTCTCTAGTCTCCATTCAGCTGAAAACTTCAATGGGAAGTCAAGTTTATGCAGCACCTCCTTCACTGAAGGAGGGCAGGGATGGAGAAACTCCATACACCAGGTCACACAGATGACTCAGAGAGACCAGGAGGAGTTCATTCTCTGGAGGAAAATTCAAAAAGAGCGAAGAAGCCTCCTTTAAGAAGATGAAAAATATACCTTTTCTATGTTAAAAAGTCTAATTGCATTAAGGGAATGAAGTGAAAAGGCATAGACTGAGAGAAAATATTGTAAAACACATCTGAGAAAGCACTTGTATGCAAAATATTCAAAGAGCCCCTAAACTTCAAAAACTGGGCAAAAGATCAAAACTGACATCTCATCAAAGAAAATATATAGACGGCAAATAAGCATACGAAAAGATGCTCAACATCATATGTCATCAGGGAATTACAATTTGAAACAACAATGAGATGCCATTACACGCTTCCTAGAATGACTAAAATCTAAAAAAACTGACAATACCAAATGATGGCAAGGATGCAGAACACAGGGAATGTTCATTCGTTGCTGGCTGGAATATAAAATGGTACAGTCACTTTGCAGTCATATGGCCTTACCATATGAGTAAATAACTGTGCTCCTAGGTATTTACCAAGTAAATTTAAAACTTACGTCTACCCAAAACCTGTAAATGGATGTCGATGGCAACTTTATTCATAATAACCCCAAACTGGAAACAAACAAGATATCCTTCAATAGGTGAGTGGATAAACCAAATATGGGATGTCCAGATAACGGAATAGTATTCAGTGCTAAAAAGAAATGAGCTATCAAGCCATGAAAAGACATGGAGGAACCTTATATGCATATTACTAAGTGAAAGAAGACAGTCTGAAAAGGCTACCTACTGTATGATCCCAACTGTACGACATTCTGGGAAAGGCAAAACTATAGAGACAGTGAAAAAAAATCAGTGCTTATGCCAGGTTTGGGGGATAAATAGGTGAAACACAGAGAATTGTTAGGGTGGTGAAACTGTTCTGTATGATACTATAATGATGGATACATGTCTGTGCATTTGTCGAAACCCATAGAAACCCACAGAACAGTACAACACAAACAGTGAACCTTAAACTATGGACTATAATAATGGTAACGTGTCAGTATTGTAATTGTAGCAATGTGTCAGTGATTAGTTCATTAATATATCACATTAATGCAAGATATTAATAATAGAGGAAATTACATGTGAGAGGATGGGCGGGTATATGGAACTCTGATCAGTTCTCCTGTAAATCTAAAACTGTACTAAAAATTCTAGTAATTATTAAAAATAACATAATTACTCAAAAGTGCTCCTTTTGATGGAGGTAGTGAGGATCACCTGAGACAGCCCAGCAAAGACAAGTAAGTTCTTTAAAAACAATCACTTCAAACATTTGTTTGTTTTAGGCCACAGATGTATGCAAAAGCAAGTTTTTATCTTCAAAGTGAATACAATGGTTGTACAGCCCCAGGCAGGGCAGATGGAGATGAATGCTAAAACGCACCTGAAAGAAGAAGACATTGATTTTAACTAGGGGAAGCTGGCATGGTTTGACGGATGAGGTGGCTTTTGAGCCCAGTCTTAGAAAGTGAGCAGGGTAGTTAGTGGGGTTAAATGAAAAATAAGTAGTAGCAGAATTCTTTTAGAATTATCGAACAATCATGCTGGTAGTCAACCTGGCAAATGGTAGTCACATATACCAGGTTGAACCATATGAAATCGCCACCCTCTTGTGCAAGAAAGTAGTCAACACTGGCAATTTCATGTGGTTCAATCCAGTTTTACTGTTCACTGTGCTCGAAGATGTGATTCCTATACTGCATTCTTTACAAGAACACTTGAAAAGGCCAATTAACAGGAACAGGCCTGACAAACATAAAAATAAAGCCAGTAAATTATATATTTGAAGGTAAACATTTTTAAGGTTGGCACAGAAACACTAATGAAACATACACACACTCACATACCAAGAAGACCCCAAGCAACTAAATTTTGGGGTGGAAAGTACACAATACTGTTTCTCATTCCCCTCATTGGTAGAAGCGGTAGAGACCATTCCTGAAGCTCTCAGCACTGTTTCAGAGAGTTTGAAAATAAGGAAAATATGTCTCTTTCTGTTTGGTGGTAAAGAAAGACTAAATCTCATGAAGTGTGTCAAAAAAGAAAGACAAGGCAGGGCTACAGGGAGAAGGATGAGGACATAGTCTAACAGACAGTGATCGGGATCCAGTTTCAGTGCCTTCATGCTTGAAAAGAGAAACCTTGTGAAATGAAAGTGGCACCTCTTCTCATGAAACCCTTGGGTGGGTGATTGTCCCACATAAGGATGATGTCCACATAAGGTCAGAATGTTGGTACCATATTAACATTTTTCTTTCTAATGTAAAAATAATTCCATCTGGCTCATAATATCCTAAGATTTGCTTAGATGGTCAAAAACTGAACAATAGCATAATTTATCCCTCTTTCATATTTATAAACACTTCTGTTTTTATAACATGCCCTTAGCCATGGATGTAGCAAATAATTACATAAACAAACTTTAGAACATAGGTGAGATATTTACATCAGCTTTGTGTTTGTCAGAAAGACAGAGAGAGAGAAAGAGAGAGAGAGAAAGGAAAAAGAACAATCACTACCAGTAGCCCCAAAAGACTTCTTTTGCCATCAGAGGGTTGATTTAAGGAAAAATTCATATGAATAGGCTTCAGGGATATTTTTCACTTACGAGAGAACACTCAAACATCAGAGATCATTCTGTAAGAACTCAGATTTTTAGGAACTCATTTTTGGGATTATCCATAAGAACTTTGATTTTGTTTTTAACACAGACAATGCTACAACAGAAAAATACATTGTAAGTTTCTGCATTGAGAATCACATTTTTATATCACTTATGTTCCAGCAAACTTAAAATTCAGCCCATATTGCTTCCAAATTGAACCTTGAAAAGAAATCATATAATTGAAAAGACAATCTTAATTTTTATTTCATCTCTAGAGACAAGAATGAGTTCAGAGGTTGGGGAAAGGCACGTTTGGGTTTACTTCATTCTTACACAGGTGGCCTTTTTCAAAGAAGGAGACATTTAGAATTTAAAGCAATGTGGTGTTGTCAACTGCATGCAGCACCAGAAATTATTTTAGGGGTAAAATGATAATTTAGGATGTCATTCTGAAAACTCTCCTAATTTCATGCTATTGTAAACGTCACAAAGGCTCTCGATCAACATAGGCAAAGGCTTAGCCACGCGACAAATGTAGAATTATTAGAGCCTCGCTCCCTCGAAGACCAAAGTGCCTATTCTGCTGATACTGCACACTTTCCCTAAAGAGATTACCAGCATAATCCTAAATATTATAGGGCCCAAGCTATCTTATTTTTGAGCTCATCAGATCCAGCATGCTGCACGTAATCCCTAACAGATTTATTCAGTGTTTTTGTAAGCTGGGGAAGGAGTTCTATGAACAACGGTGACCAAGTACTAAGAACAGATGCTGTGATTCTCAAATTCCATTCTAACAAGTTCCTTTTGAACTGTTTTTCTACATGCAGCAAATTCATACTCACTGCTTGATAGTTTATAACAACATGTGCATAGAGATGTTTCTGGTTGCTCCATTGGTTAGCTGTGTTTCTTGTACATTCATTTCTACCAAAGGCATTTTGATGATACCCAGTGGCCCAAATTGGTAAGAAAAAGTGGAGTTTTGGGGGGTCTTTTCCTTAGAGGTTTGAATTACTTCAAAGCAGCAGAGATTTTTAATTGAGGAGGGAGGGTAATAGAAGAAAAAAACTAGTGAAAAGCAATTGCTAAGCACGGCACCAAGTATTCTACTGCAGTAACTTTTAAAAAAGCTTGCAGCTTTAATCAGGAATATTTCTTTTAATTTCCCTAAAATTTAAGAGGAAAGTAAAATATCTGGTTCTCTCTGCAAAATATAAAAATACATTTGTTTAAAAGTTCATTTAAAAAAATGAGTTGTGTGTGTGTGCACGTGTGCACACACAATATAAGCTCTAAAATTAACCCTGTGTTTTACATAATATTACAACAGAGGATAAATTCATGTTTTGTTTTTTTTTTTACACCCAATCAGAAGAGAAGAGAACATTTATGTTCACCTGTCAGCCTCTGCTAATTGTAATTCAGACCCAAGGAGGATTAAGTACATAGGCGTTAATACGTCCAGTGTTATTAATTTCCAAACAACAATAGCAACAATATCCTAAGTAAATCTGTCAGTAGGAAGGATAAATGGTTGTTTAGAGACTCCACTGATGTCAGAACTGCAATCTGCTGGCAACGGCTTATTTCACAAATAAACTCTTTAAGTACTACATTTGGGGATCAATGAATAATTGCATTGATACAGTATCTATTCTTTTCCAAAAACACAGGCTCTAGGAAGCTCTGGCACTGTGGGAAAATGTACTTCTGAGTTAATTTAATATTTTAAGGAGTTTTAGTTTGCTTAGTAACTTTTTCTGAACAATTACTAGCTTGATGTTATTTGAAACAATTATATCAATTTACATTTTAATATTTCCAACTTTTGTTCTAGTATTAGCACAAAAATGGCAACAAATCAGGCATCATATTGTCCCCAAAATATTTTTAAAACAAATGCTCAAAACCTGCCTATATTATGAGATACTGTGTGTTTAGGGAATTATGTACTAACTTAACTTGTAAAAAATTTAGGAGAAAAAAAAACCTCAAACATAAGTCACCTCGCTATGGATAATCATGCAACCAAACAGAATTTTTTTGAAGACAGATCACTTACATGTGAGAAAGTGTCTGCTATAATATATTTTTAAGCCGATTTTTTTTAAAATTAGGCAAGTAAAACGATCTTAACAATAGCAATGCCAGCGACTAGAATCAAAGCTATAAAACTGTGACAAGGATGTGCATGCTTTAACCTCATGCTAGTGCAGATGACCACACGAATGCAGTCTCAAAACTTACGCATTTGATAATCTGCTCCAGGATATGATAATACGTATATATAAATATGTCCTCCAGTGTGAAATAAAGCCCAAGCGACTTATTACATACATTCTCAAGTCAGAAGATGTTTCTTCGTTCCCACACCTAGCCATCCATTTATTTTGCTGAGAGCTTACAAATGCTCTACTGTCTTGCCTGAAAGAGTTCGTACAGCTAAGCGTCAGAAGACAGAAGAAATCGTAAAACTCACCAGAGGCGTCAGCTTTGGTTTTGAGCTCGTTCTCACACATATTCGACGTAGTAATTAAAAGCCTATCAGAAAAATATTGCACTTTTCACGAGAGGTCTAACGACTGCCCCTACGTTACCCCACCACTAGAATCCCAACAGACTGCATTAATGAGATTAAATGCAAGAGGAGTTAAAGGCATCAACCGTTCCGTTTCACTAAGTGAGGGTGAAGGGCTGCCCAGGCGAGGAAGGCAGGAGGGAGAATGTTGGTTTTTCTTTTTTATCCCTTTTTCTTTTTAAATTTTTTCTTTTTCTCTTTTCTATTGAAGTATAGTCAGTTTACAATGTTGTGTCAATTTCTAGTGTCCAGCATGTTTCAGTCATACATCTACATACATATATTCTTTTTCCATACAACTTATTCATGAAAGAACACAGCACTTGCTACATCACAACCAGCAGTTTAAAAACATCTTTTTTCTGCCAGAATTATATAGATACATACAACTTCTGCACTTTAATTCTCCTCTGTTTTTATCCCTTTGGAAGCAGATCCAACAGGCAAAAGCCACATAACAGAAGTTATCTCTGTGATTATCAAAGTATAACATCCATTTCCATCAGGTTAATTTGCTCCAATTATTTTGGACCCTCTATTGAGTGAGGTCTGGGGATGAAGGACTGCATAGAAGGATTACCATGTTCCTGTTTTCCCAAATGTTGGGTTGTAGTTGTCTATGCTCATGAGTATTTTATAGGCAGCGAAAATCCGCATACCTTACAGCAGCAGTGGTGGCAATAAAGCCTGGGCACGGGTTTGGAGACTTAATACCAGGTGGGTCACTTGGCCCCTACCCTGAAGTCTTCAAGTGACTTAATTCCCCCAGCATATCTCCGAGCTCCCACTTGTAACATAAGAATGATGAAGACGCAGAGTTTCCGATCCTCAAGCCTTGTCACTGGGAAGGCTAAATGTAGGAGTATGTAAAAATTGCTTTGACTTCCATAGAAAAGAGCATGATCTTCATTCAAGAGCCATATGCTCCCAGGAGTGTCAGCTTTATTTAAACGTTTGCTTAGAGTTACTAAATTGTCTCAATGGTGAAGCTCAAACCGTCCTTCTCACCCCTCACCTCCCCCTGCCTCCTCCAACGGCTCTCATTTTCTTGTCACTAATCACTTGTCACAAACGGTTTCTCGATCTCCTTCCCTTCTGTTCCTCTCCTCTTTTACATATTTCCGCTTTTCCCTGGCCTACATTGGAGGAGAATTGCTTTTTAAGGGGAAGAAAGGCAAGGGGTAGAGAGGTGGTTGGAGGAGGCTGGGTAAGTCCATTAAATACTATCGTCAGCGTCGTAGCGCTGAACCCAGTGGTTTTCAGCATTGGATGCTCACTGGAGTAATCTGGAGAATATGAAGTTGTGGATGCCCAGGGATTTTCCCCTGACTTCCCCTTGAGGTGTCTGGTGTGTGGCTAAGGCATCTGGCGTTTTTAAACTTTTCCAAAGTGATTCTGATGGGCAGCCAGAACTGACGACCTCTGAAATGTTTCTCAGAAATCACCAGATACATCTGTCAAATGTATGGATTCCTGACCCCACTGACTACTGAGTCAGCACCTTCTGAGCAGGAGCCTGGAAAGCTAGAGTAAGAACCACTCATGTATTTGCTATAATTAATTAGACAAATTTTGGAAAAACTAAATTTGGGAAAGAACCTTGGATTTTGAATTAGAATATCTTGTTTTGAATTCTTGGGTATAGTTAAAAAATTTTCTTTTGTGGGGAGGGGAGTAAGTAGGTATATTTATTTATTTATTTCACGGAGGTACTGGGGATTGAACCCAGGACCTCGTGCATGCTAAGCATGCGCTCTACCACTGAGCTCTACCCTCCCCCTTATTCTTGGGTAAGTTACTTAACTTTTTTGGTGCCTCAGGTTACATATCTCTAATATAAGATCATAACACCTGCCTGCTAGAGTTATGTGAGGAGTAAACGTGGAAGTCCTTAGCACAGTGTCAGATACAGGTAGGAAATTCAGTAAATATACTTCAAAACGAATCTACCTCCCTTTGTATTTTGGCTGTTGACTCAGGTTATTATTTGTTCATTTGGTCAATACATATTAATTAATTAATAATGAATACTATTTGTACGAGGCCCTGGGAAACCAATATGATGGAGCTCACACTCCAGTGAGTATTTAAAACCTATGGGTTTAATTCTATTTAAATTCTTCCATTGCAACTGTCAATTTTCTGTATAATACTAGAAATAATACCTTTAGCAGACTTGGTAATGAGAATAAGTAAGAAAGTCATTTAAAAACTATGTTGTTTTAGTCAGAAAGTAAACAGATTGGGGAAATACCAAATGTTTCATGTGTTATGGTTCAAATGTGGAGGCTGAATAGTTCTCTGTGAACTACTTTAAGGTTATTACGTACTAACTTGTGTGGAACGAAATTTATAGGTACCATTGATAGGGTGCTGGAAGCCAAATTTCAAGGTTAGAAACTTATGCCTCCTCATGTCTCCTGAGCCTTGGGAAAAAATCCAGCTCCTGCTCGGGCCAACCAAGAAATTGGTACCAAAGAATATGGAAACTGAGTCAGTGGCACCTTGATGCACAGAGCATGCCTGTCCCCTGAGAAACAAGGGGCAGAACAGAAGACAGAAGCACCTGCATGAAGGGGGAACCCAGCCTGTAGAAGGGATGTGTTGTCAGGAAAGAAAGGAAGAAATGGTTGGGATTTCTTAGAATTACAGTGGTATCACATCACTTTCCTTATCGAAATCTTTCCAGCCCCCTGGGGTCCACAACACAAACCTAATCTCCTCTTTTCACAGCCTGGGTCAGCCCTGTCTTCAAGTACTCACCCTGTGATCGAGGGCCAAAGTCATCCATCCACCTTCAGAGTCTGCCCCAATTCCTTTCTTCTCTGCTTTTTCCATTACACTCCTCTCTCCTCCTCCGCCCTGCTGAGGGTCTCTCTCCATTGTGCTCCAACCACCCACATCTGACCTATTCTTCAAGACCCAGCTCAACTGCCACCACCTCTGCAAAGCATCCCCCGGCCACTCCATCCACAGTGATTACACTGGGCTCTTATGTCTCTACCATTCATTTGGTTCTGATATTCTTCATTAATCCTGTTTATATGCTTACCTTTCACCTTGACTGTAAGCTCCTTATGGCTAAAACCCTCTCTTTGTGTGTCTCCCAACGTCTAGCACAGAAATTCAATAAAACACACAGAGCCCATCAGTGGGTGAGTGTATACCTGCTGATTGACTGTGGCTCCGGGCACCATATGTAAGTCTCACCGCCTACTCCCACCATTTCCTTTAACCCATGTTTCAGTTTGATAGCTCATCTTTGGGGCATGTTGGCTTATTTGCTTACTGCTACTTAGTAGAGATGAGAGAAGCTTAAGAAAAAAAGGTCTTGGCTCTTCTTGTTCTTTATTTGATCATAATTGGCTCAGTGTAGGAACAAGGAGGTTGGATCAAAAAATGTCTCTTGATTTCCTGTTTTCCCTTAATCTACTCCTTTTCCCTTCATCCCCTTTGTCTGGCATTTAATTGCCACCCTGGACTGTTGCGCCACTGGTTTAGGTTTTTCCTCTGTCCTGTTTGGATTTCTTTTCCTCTGGTTAGGCTCATTACCATCTGAGAGAGGTGACCTCTCCCGTGGGATGGCTCCTGCCTTGATCCCAATCCATTGTTGGCAACAGCTATTATATACACTTGTCATACCAGTGTGGTACTTAGACTGACCCTGGTGTTATAAGACATTGAGCTAGTGGGACAAAAAAGTTCTTTAAAAAAAAATTTCCTAGGATTCAGGGGGAGGAAATGAGAGACAAAGCTTCTTAAGCAAAAGATGTGTCATGAAAAAGAGAGCTTGATTTTATGAAAAAACTATCCCTCTTTAGCACTGTGGTTCTCCAATTATAGTTCCCCAGTCTCCAGTTATAGTTCTCTAGAACAGGAAGATCAGCTGCATCACCAGGGAATTTGCTATAAATGCAGATTCTCAGGCCCCACCCAAGACCTACTGACTCAGAAACTTTGATGTGGGCGTGTGTGAGGAGGCCCAGCCATCGACGGTGTCACAGTTCTCCAGGCAGTTCTGGTGCGCGCTCACGGCTTATAGCATGGGTTTCCCAATAAGGAGGAGCTGGAGTGAACTGGCAGCTCTGTCACATACTGGCTGTGTCCTCTGGACAAGTTATTTCATCTCTGATGCCTCAGTTTCATCATTTGTAGAAAGGACCAAAAGAACACCTACCTGATAGAAGTATTAAGAATTGAAAGTATGATCATTCCTGTACGGTATCCAGCTCAGCCCTAGGCCCAAAATCAGCGCTCAGTGACTGGGGCCGTTACTATGATGTTACTTGGGTGGAGAACAGAAAGTGTTCTGTACTTTAAACATCTCCACTATTTTTCTTTACAAGTTGCTCAAAATGTGGCTGCATGTTCAAGTCACTTGGGGAACTTTAAAAAATCTGATTCCCAAGAGACTTACTGCAGACCAATTCAGTAAGAATTTCTGGACGTGACACAAGGCATTTCTATTTTACAGAAGATACCAAGAGAATTCTGATGGAAAGTATAATATACTATTGTTATATATTAAAATCAATATTGCCACAAACAAGAGGCGTGAGATGAAATCCAGGTAAGAAGTATTCAGATGTAATGTCAGAAGTCATATTCATTATTTCCATGATTTTACCCCAATTCAATGGTAGAAAAGTACAGAGAAATGCTGACATGTGGTTCTAGAGCAGGGTCCTTAACCTTGCCATTGTTAACATTTTGCGCTGGATTATTCTTTTTTCCGGGAACTTTCTGTGCACTGTAAACGTCTTTGGCCTCTATCCACTAGGTGACAGTTTCACTCTATAGTTGTGACAACCAAAAAGATTTCCAAGTATTGCCAAATATCTCCTGGGAACAAAATAACCCCCAGTTGAAAACCGTAGTTGTCTTAGAGTTTCAGTGCCTGGATACAAATCTAGGCTTTACTGTTTAACAGCTCTGATTAGAGCAAGGTACTTAACCTTTCTGTGCCTTGGTTTACACTCCTGAAATGGAGGTAATGGTAGTACTCATTTCATGAGTTCTGTTATGCCTTTTGAAAAATAAAACAGAAATGCATAGAAGGCACTGAGAACAGCATCTGAAGCATGGCACATGTTATGGACTGAATGTTTATGTCTTCCCAAATTCATATGTTGAGATCCTAGGACTCCTAATATGATGGTATTAAGAATTGGGGGCCTTTGGGGGTGAGTGAGTTATGAGGGTGGAGCACTCATCAATGGGATTAGTGCCTTTACAAAAGAATCCCAGAGAGCTCTCTCTCTTCCCACCATGTTAGGATATATGAGACGTTGGCAGCCCATAACCTGGAGGAGGGCTCTCACCAGAGCCCAACCACGCAGGCACCCTGATCTTGGACTTCCTGCCTCTAAAACTGTGAGAAACACATTTCTGTTGTTCATCAGCCACCTGGTCTGTTGGTCCATGGTACTTTGTTAGAGCAGCCTGATCAGAGTAAGACAGTACGTATACTCAGTAAATGTTAGCTCTCATATACAGTCTTATTTTGATTCCAACCCATTGGGAAAACTTTTATCCTAAAGTCTTTACATAGAAATTGTGTATCCATTCATCAGCTATTCTCTGAGTAACGAATCAGAATGACTAAATACTCATATACATCTTCCAATCTACAGCTGCTGTAAGCGACAGAAGAGCAAGGGTGTGTCAGAATCATCAGAACAGAGTTCTGTTTCCACCTTTTTCTAGCTGTGCACTTTTAGGGAGTGATCTAATCTCTCAGAATCACTCTTTCTTCATTTATTAAGTAGGGAAAATAATTGCTATTTTATACATTTGTTCTAAAATTTGTATTAGATAACATATGGGAAAGCATATAGGCCAATATCCTGGTATTTGGAAGGCACTCAATAAACATTTCATTCCCTTAAAGTCACGGTGGATGAGAGCACAGGAGGAAACAAAGTGGGCATCACCCTTACCTTCTTGAGTGTGGACTGAGAATGACATTGTTTTATCTAGATTGACAATGAATGAAAAGGATTTCTCCAGTCACGTTAACATTTTGTTCTGTCAAAACTGCACTTGCAAAATGAGGCTTCTGAAAGGTATTTAGTAAAATTAAATATATGCTTTAATTTAGTCAAGACTGTACATTCTCCAGGAGGCTGAAGGAATGGGTTAATCTACTGATGGTTTTGTAAATGCATCATTTATGCTATTGCTCAACAGCAAAATTGTAAACATCTTTGGCCTCTATCCACTGGATGCCACCATCACCCCCTAGTGTGACAACCAAAAAGTTTCTAGATATTCCCAAATATCCCCTGGGGGACACTTATTCTGTATAATCCATTTAAGGAACTTCAGCCATTTCATTTTGATGCAGTGTAGAGTAGTGATTATTGCCTTAAAAAGCAGCTAAATTATTCTGGCAACTGAGCTTGCAAACATTTGAGCTTTGGTTCAAATCCATATTATAAAAAACATTTACATTTCCAAGCATTTTCCCTTCAGGGCCCTTACTTATTTTCTGCTCAAGGGAAGATTCTATAGACAGCAGAATGGAAAACAAAGAGACTAGCAATATTCTTACCGGATGACATTAGTGGTAGAACCCAAAGTTCAAATGGCAGCAGTCTTGAGCTCTGGTTGCTTATTTACTAACACATTCCTAAGCTTCCTTCCAACATATCAGGTTTTAAACTTTAAGAAAATTAACAGCAAAAACTTCCCAGTATCAAGTAAAATTAGATTCCTTCCATTATATGGGTTATTAGATTGATAAAGTATGTAAAGCAGATTTTGTGGAACATGTAATTATTTTCATAAAATAGTGCTGAATATTTTTAAAAGGATTTTATATTTTTAGAGCTGTTTTAAGTTTACAGCAAAATTGAGAGGGAGACAGAGATTTTCCATCCACCTCCTACTCACATGCATAGCCTTCCCATTATCAACATCATTCATCAGAGTGGTACTTTTTTTTTAAACAAGGATGTACCTACATTGACACGTTCTTATCATCCAAAGTCCGTAGTTTACATTAGGGTTCACTCTTGGTGTTGTACATTCTGCAGGTTTGAACAAATGTATAAGGACATGTATTCATCATTATAATATCATACAGAATATTTTCACTGCCCTAAAAGCCCACTGTGCCCTGTCTATTCATCTCCCCTACTCCCACTTCCCAGAGCAACCACTAATCTTTTTATTGTTGCCACTGTCTTGCCTTTAATATTTTTTATATTAAGCAAATAATAACTAACTCGGTAGAAATCAAAGATCTTTAAGAGTTCAGATCTGAACATCAGGAAATGGCTGAAATCCAATTGCGTCTTGAATTTTGACATTTGTTTATTCAGCAAATACATATTTGTTGAGTGCATAAAATATTCTAGTAACTGAGTTAAATACCTTCCCTTATGGAACCCTCAGTGTGCAATCCTCATGTGCAGGAAGATGCAGGAAGAGGAAGGGATTTCCCTGGTTCTCATTTAGCATCTGTTTGCTTAATGTTCCATGATGGGAGGTTCAGCATTTTGCAAGATAACTGATTTCACTATTGCATTCTCCTCCTGATCAATCAATTATGATTTCCTCCATCTCTGTAGTAGGCCCACAAGCCTTGCTGAAATATTAATACGATGTCTGTGTTGTTCCATTGGAGTGACCAGCATGTTGAACTCTACCGAGCATTTAGTTAGTTGGTCACTGTTCAATATGTGATATGCACAAGATGACTGCCAGTGATACTACCTTACCTCCCTAGTCCTATGGCTTCCAGCTATAACTTGCCCTAAGATCTCCCTGCTGAATGTCTATAGAGCATATATGTATTTATGCATACACAGAGAGAGATATGTATACGTGCATATATACACCTATCTATCTACCTTTCTGCCGAGTATAAATACTTGTCTACATGTAATGTATATTTCTCTGCCTGCTTTTTAATGTGGGATATTTTACTTACTTCTAATCTTCTGTAAGCTTTTCAGTTCATCAGGAATCTCAAAGATAACCATCAAAGATGAAACGCATCTGTAATCCCCAATGTATCATTCATCTGGAGGGAGACGTGTGCGCTTACCTAAAGGGCTAAACTTCACCCTTGTACCTCATATTCAGTGGCAAACCTCAATTCTGTCTTAATGACTCTTGTTCTACCTTCCAGTATGAAAGTCCTTCTCCTGAATGGAGGAGGCACCAGTCTTAAAAATACGCCAAGAAATGGATACCAAAAGAATGTTTCCCAAGGTATCTTAGCTTGAAGGTTAACTTCAGATAAGCTTCCTCACAAGCCTATATGATGAAGACGACTATTACCTGGTGCCGTGGGAGGCAGCAGGAACTCTGTGCGGTGCTGAACACGCAGCATCACAGGATGAGCTCTGACTGCTTTAATCCAGGACATATGGCTATGAGCCGCTGCACCTGACATCTGTATTATTTTACACTCTCGCATGGGCTTCATCTATGTTAGCTCACAATTTTCTAGCAAAACCGTTCCCACCACTCAGGAGTCCCGTCTTCATCCATTGTGGTCATCAAGTAAAAAGAGTAATTTCTTCCTTTTATAAACATCAGTGATTTTTAACCCTAGATCTCTAGGTTCTGTCATTTATTGCTATTGCTTGGCTTCTATTCTTTTTTTTTTTTTTCCATGCACAGGCATCAACATTTCCCAATTTACATAAGAACCAGGCAATTCTGTTAGAAAGAATTCACATACAGTCATTACTGCTAATCCAACTCAGTGTTGCTCCAAAACCAGTGGAAGAACTGAGTTTCTCATCTTGTATCTTCTAAGGAACATATTCACCAAGAGACCACTTAACTACCAGAGATGGTAAATTTACTTAAATAAGTGGAAAGTCCAAAAACGGTAGCATTATCTCTGTGTGCAGTCCCAGTCTGCGTTAGTAGGAAGAAATCTGTCCCTTAAGTGTCTTAACAAGGTAGGACCATGTATGGTTCTTTTTCCTCACTCATCCTGGGAGATCACCCGGCATCTTCAGCCAACCAAAATCGTGAATATTTTACTGAACAGAGTGAGAAACAAATGAGGAATGTAAAACCACATAAACAGACTGTGCTGCCCAACTGAAGGTAGATTTAACATCACTGAAGAACAAAATCTTTCATTTCTAACTCAAAATTGAAAACAGGAGTTTACTCTGGTCTAAAGTTAAAAGCAGAAAATCCAGAGAAGCAGTCAGGGCAGGTATATCAAGCCATTCACTGTTTTCCTTTTCAGAATCCTGCAGGGTCCATAGACTTAAACAGTGACAACAGTCAGCATGGCCTAAGAATTTCGTGAGGGCCAGGCACCAAGTTAAGAGCTTTCAATGCATTACCTCATGTATTTATCACACAAGTCTGGGAGGTAGGTGTTAGTATTCTAGAGTAATGGTGAAGAGACTGAGGCACAGCAGGGATGAGGAGTGGAACCTCACAGTGGTGGTCTCAGTATGTGGTCCACAGACAAGCAGCACCAGCATCACCTCCTGCTCCTCCATCCTTGTTAAATATGCACATTCTCTGGCTCATCCCAGATCTACTGAGATGTGGTCCAGAAACTCTAGGAGTCAACATTCTAGCAATCTGTGCTTTAAGAAGCCCCCCAGCTGATCCTGATGACAAAGTCTGAGAAAAATGGCTTAGACCACCCAATTAATCATGGTGGATCCATGTCTGTTTTGGCATTTAAGCCCATACTCTAAATTACCTACAGGATATATAGACTTGTTCCCAATGGTGAGCAATATTTAGGAGCCCTTCAAGAAAAGTAAACTTTTTACTGTTTATTAAGTTTTGCTTGTTTCATCAGTTTGAAGAAGTCCTGAAGGCCTATGTTTCCAGCCCCGGTGGTTTCAGCACATGATCCCTGCAAGCAAAGATGAACTGTGTATTACACAAGACTTGCCCTCTCTATTCCTCAGGAGCAGACACTGGGCTATCTCCTCGCTGGGGGCAAGCTGGTGCTTGCCAGGGTCGGCAGACTGCCTGTACTTTGGAAGACAGAGCATGTCACTGTTGTTGGTTTTTTTTTTTGTGGGGGGGGGGGTGCTGCTGGTCCAGAGGGGGTCCCTGGCCAGTAGTACCATGAGTTCTTGGTTCTAAAAATCCTCTTAAGCCTCATGGAATTTGATTACCTGTCATAAATCTGTGTGTCTGGGTGAGAAAAGAATTGTCACTTATTTTCTCTTTCTGCCTTTTAATCATGACATTAGGCTGGGTTGCCACTGCATCATTACTATTTTTATTCAATATCATTAGTGCATTTGCTATGCTCCATGCTGGCTGTTACTTCAGGACTGAATGAAAGATTTAAACTCCAGTCTCCCTGAAGAAAGAAAAAAGGAACAAAGAGAAATACATGTTTATGATGATCTCTCCCTTTGCTTCCCAGGATTAAAGGGTGACTGTAGAAAACTTGGAGGCTTACCCTGTTTTGTCAGAATAAAGGGTAAAACATTGAATGTCGATACAATTGAGTGAGTGCAGTAACATCTGCCTTTCCATTTTATTTATACTTTGGTTTTTTATCCTTAATACTTATTAGGTGTTCACGTTGCTGTCTTAAGCACTATTAAATGGTAAATTAAAGTTTTTTTTAAACTGCTTGAAAAGCATTATTAAAATATTGCTGCTTTGGAGGTCCACAAAGCCTGGGGAATTTTCCCTGACAAAGGTCATATCAAAGACTTAAAAGACTTCTTTTCTTACCCTATTTGGACAAATTTTTTTTTCCTTGGGCTGAGATAAAATCGCCAAGTAGAAATAATTGCTATTTAACACCACCACACTTACTAAAAAACAATAACTGGAAGATCTGGAGGAATTACATTGAATTCTTGTCTTATGGTTGAAAATTATGAACTGTATTCCAAGGCTAAAGAATTTTTCAGATGAGTAGGGCATGAATGCTGCAGGAACATTTCAATAAAGGACAATAATATGTATCTTCGACTCAGTGACAGAAATGCTCAGAGAATGAACAGCCCAATTTGCCCATTACCTTGCAGCAAATGGGTCCAAGAATAGTTAAAGCTCGGAAGCTAAAAATTATCTTTTGTTTGCTAAAGGCAGTTGATGGGTGATGTGTTAAGAGTAGCAACCGCCTTAGATGTGTTTCAGAAAAGTGCTTATTCTGATTTTCTGAAGATTCGCTGAGAAGTTTATATTGCGTAGGGTATGAAAAAGACAGAATTGTTAGGATACATTAAAACAGGAAAGTATTCCAATAATATTTACTAAAAAATGAATTGATGTGACAGTTGAAAAGGAGCTAATCATCAGCACTGGCTGTGTCCTGCCTTATTTGAGATTCTCCATCTTTAGTTCAGAAAATAAGAACAGGGCACTTTGAAAGGAGCTTACGTAAATTGTAGGAGTAGGAGAAAAACAAAATAACATTTTGTGCTTGAGCTCCCATTCCACGCACAGGAAAATAGTAGCAGCATGCTCTGTTCAGTTCGTGTGTAAAGGAATAAACCCTGCAGTGGACTGAATGTTTGTGTCTCCCCAGATTTCCCATGTCGACATCCTCACCCCTGATGTGATAGTATTAGGAGGTGGGGATTTTAGGAGGTAATTAGGTCTGGATAGTGGAACCCTCATGAATGAGACTAGTGCCTTTGTAAGAAGAGACCAGAGAGCTACCTGGCTCTTTCTTCCCACCCTGTGAGGAGCCAGTGAGAAGCTGGCAGTCTGCAGCCCAGAAGAGGACCTCCACCCAACCATGCTGCACCTTGATCTCAAACTTCCACCTCCAGAACTGTGAAAAATAACTTTCTGCTATTTATAAACCACTCAGGGTGTGGTACTTTGTTACAGTAGCCCAGATGGACTAAGAGGCTCCTCTCTCCCCTTCCATTTTAGCACAAGGTTTGGGATGGCGGTACTCAGCCTTTTTCATTACAGAATCTGTAAGCAAGGCAAAGACCTCACAATGCTCCCAGCTGACCCGTTTCCACTTTCTAGTGGATTTCCAAATATCTGTGTGATTACGGATTGTGATGGTTGACTTTACAGGTCAACTTGACTGGGCTAAGGGATGCCCAGACAGCTGGTAAAACATTGTGTCTGAGTGTGTTTCCAGAAGATTAGCTTTTGATTTAGTAGACTAAGTAAATAAGATCTGCCCTGACCAGTGTAGGAAGGAATCATCTAATCTGTTGGGAGCCTGAATAAAACAAAGGCAGGAAAGGGTGAATTCCCTCTTTCTCTTCTAGAGCTGGGATGTTCGTCTTCTCCTGCCTTCTGACATCAGAGCTCTTGGTTCTTCGGCTTTGGATTCTAGGACTTACACCACTGGCCCTCTAGTTTTCAGGCCTTTGACCTCAGAATAGGCGTTAAACCATCAGCTGCATTGGTTCACAGGCCTTTGGGCTTGGACTGAACTATACCACAGGCTTTCCTGGTTCTCCAGTTTGCAGATGGCATGTTGTGGGACTTCCCAGCCTTCAAACAGTGTGAGCCAATTGCTACAATAAATCTCTCTATATATCCAATTGGTTCTGTTTCTCTGGAGAACCCTGGCTAATACACATATATAAAGGAGCAACTTACAATATGTTCTTAGTCTGAAACCTTATAAGAATATAGAATTATAAGTTAGAGCCACCTGTAAACTACATACTAACAGGTTAACGTTAGTTTCAGAATATCAACATTTTAATAACTCCTGGTAACCCACCAAGTAAATTGCTAGTGAATTTGTCCTTAGGCTTATGTAAAAATGAAACTCTGTGGAATTGTTGTTTGCCTGTTATAAGAACTGAGAAAAAGGGCTTGTAATGTTTTCTTTGAGGCTGGTCTGGAGGAATTCATGGCCCTCCCAATGGACTGACAATCGCACTTTGAGAACCACTGGGTTGTGGCAGGGGCTTCAGACCTGTGCTCATGCTCTCGTCCACTTAAGAGATGCATTCTTGGTCAAGATGACCCACACCTCTGCATCTAAGTTTCCCCATCTATCAAATGACAGTGAGGATTCCTCAGAGGGTTGCTGAAAGAATAAAATGAAATCTTGTTGTAAAGTAACTGGCCCCTGCTTGGCACACAGAAAGTGGTCAGCAAATAATGGTCATTATTAAGCATGCAAACTGCCCAGCCCATAGCTGAGCTCACTGCTTCTGGGCCAGAAAAGAGCCACAGACCCAGGCATGCTGTGGGCCTGCATTCTCCTCATTACGAGAGGTTGAGAGTCCTCCCAGACACCCACACATGTTCCGGGGCTCAGTACTGAAACTCTCATGATGTGACACCTCATGTGTCAAGAAGAGCTGTCCCACAGATCATGCATCCTTACCTGCAGAAGGGACCTCATCTCCCAAACTAGTTCTTACTCCCTATAATTCCATGACAGGGAAAATTATACCTACTAATTAATTCAGCAATAAATTCATATCAAATGCACATTAGCTGCCTGGGCCGGTGTTCATTTATACTCATAGTTATCCAGCTGTTATTTCGGGGGAACGTTATAAACATTGTCATTTTTATACTAATTATAACAGCAATAATAGTTATTATAAATAATAATACTTTATATGGCACATTTTAAGGTACATTACTATTTTGAAAGTTGAAAATGTTCTCCGTTTCTAAATGAAAGCAATTTACATAGTGAAGAATTCCTTCATAAAACAGAAAGAAAGGTACTAAATAACCAGATATAAGGAAAGGCATTGTGGACTAAACACTAGGGTTCTTCAGGGGGAAAAAAGGTGCTATATAATTCAAGGATCATTAATTTTTTTTCCCACTCTGCATGTCTGGTGCAGTTCAGACAAAATGGCTTAAGGACATAACGGTCTGTTAGTAAGGTCAGCTGCCAAGGATGGACCACCACTGGTTGTCATGTCGTTTATCCTGTCATCATTAGTGCTTCAGAAGCAAACGTTGTCAAACCTTCCTCAAGCACCACTCCACAAATTCTCTTCTCACCACAAGAACTTCCACCTGTGCCGTTTTTATTTATTATGATACGCAGTGCCAAAAAGCAACATGCCTACATCTTTAAAAAATAGTCTTTGAAACAATACAAAATTCATTCACTTAGGCACCTCTTTGAAAAATTACTGAGTGCTTATTATGTGCCAGATCCAGAAATTCAATACATAGTTTATATACCAAGTTTGATATTTTATGACATCTGAGGAAAAAGTACAAAATCTCAACAAAGACGCTATCGTGGAAGATATTTCACTCTGCCTGGGGAGACAGTGGGTGAGAGTTGCTCTCTGGCACTGGTGAAGTTTCCTCTGAGCACACCGGTGGTGGTGCTGACGGAGGCCTGGACGGGAGTTAGATGCACCGTGGTGAGAACCTGGGCCCCTGGCCTCAGCATGATGGACAGTAGTTCGTGCTGGGGTGGCCAGCAGACAGTTCTGCTGACCATGAACTAAGCTAAGTTCAAAGTCTAGTCTAGCTGAGAATGCGGTTCTTCCTTGTCACTGTGCCGAGACTGGGGGTCATTGCTTCTTGTGCACATTTATACTAGAAGCATAGTCTTCTGCACTGTACCATACCATAATACTTTATACGTATACTTAACACGTGATACTAAGTCCTCCTTCTACAGTGTAAATTTCGGTTATCTCATAGGAATCTTTATAAGAATTGAGATATTCGGAGTTGAGTAGTATTCTTTTTTAAAGCTACAAATTTAATATGAGTGTCCTCAAGGGAAAACATTTATGCACACATGTTAAAACTTACGTAGGCATAAAATATTTCTGGCATGATAAACAAGAAACTGGTAATACCTTCTGTCTCTAAGGAGATGATTAGAGGTGAGAGGAGGACATTTAACTGAATACTTTTTGAGCTATTAAAATATTATGCATGTATTATTCAAATATCCGCTATGCAAAATTAAATTTAACTTAAAAATAAAAATAAAACAGTTGTTAAAATATTCTCAAAGAAACACTTTTAGTGGATATGTAGTACTTCCTCATGTGGTTTGCTTTAGTTTATTTAATTTCATTGTAAGTGGATATTTAAGTTGTTTATAAAGACTTTTTCCCTATTATAAAATCTACATCTCTGTTTACTTCTCTTTGATTCTGACAAAAGATATAGCTCAGAAAGAGGATAGAATTATTAAAGATTCTTTAAAACTTTGAGCATGTTATGAGCATGCCTATATAATTATACTCTTTCTGACACTATTATTATTTTTTCAAAATAGTAATTGCTAATGCGAAATACAAGTTGCTAAGGTGAAAACTGGCCTCGTGATATCTTGATGTTGTAATACGATAATATATTTACCCCTGATTGGCTTCTACCTGCCACTTAACATGAATTTTTAGTCCTTATATGTTTTGTATCTGCAGAATGAAAATTACCAAAAGCATTACTGTAAGAAAATTATAATTTTGAGGGGAATCTGCTCAACCCTAGGTAGAAACAGTCTTGAGGTTTCCCATGATTTTGGTAAAATCTATATTATTTTAGTTCTTTACTGGATGGACAGTAGGATTTGTACTTCAATATAAGATTTCAGTTTATTAATGTTTATGGTTCTGAAATTCACCTTTGGAATAATTTACATCTTGATACCTGAGTCTATCTCAGATAGAAAACTGTAGCAAACCCAGCATGAGACCCTCAACTCGGTTCAGTTCACGTTACACCAAATGACAGGTCTGGGACCAGAAGATGACCTGAAACGGTGACTACAGGTGACAGGCTGAGTGGCTTATTAGTGATCCAGGGACACCCACTGCCCTCAGGAGGGACTTTGTGAAGGTTTGTACATCATGACTAACTTGCAGCACTGTGGCCGGAGCATGTCAGTGGTGAATTAAGGTTTATATTAATTCACTTTGAATATGACCTTCACCTGTAGATGAATAGACAGTTGTTCCCATAATTTGACTAAAGACACCATCGAAAAATCTGAAACTGTCTCATTTCTGATCTATCCTGGGTCTGAAACTTCCCCTTTGATCATTTATTCCTCTAAGACGTGGCTATCTCTAAGGAATTACTTTTAAGAATAAAACCAACCTCCAGGGAGCTACTGCTCTTTGGAATGTGTATTAATTGTTCAGAGGTCAGAAGCTTACCAAAGCTGTAAGTGAAGGAGACATGGGATGGGTAAGTTTTAAAGGAGAAAAGGAGAGGGATATGTCTAGAGCTGTCCTGAGTGCCATAAATGGAAAGCAGTCTTTTTTTTTTAAATTAAAGTATGGTTGATTTACAATGCTGTGTTGATTTCTGGTGTACAGCATAGTGATTCAGTTATACATACATATTCATTTTTCTATTCTTTTTCATCATAGGTTATTACAAGATATTGAATATAGTTCCCTGTGCGACACAGCAGGATGTTGTTGTTTATCTATTTTATAGTCATTAGGGTCTGCTAATCCCAAACTCCTAATTTATCCCCTTTTTCCCTTTTGTTAATCATAAATTTGCTTTCTGTATGTGTGAGTCAAATCTGGAGAGAGCTCAGAGTTAACTTGGAGGGAGAATCTGATAGGCGACAGGTAGCCCTGGAGAAGACAGGGAGGAGATGGATTCACTGAACCGGCATGTACTCTAAGCCCAGGATTAGGGTAACTAAAACAACCTGTGGCCCACTGCCTGCTTAAGACCCCAGGGACTTACTTTTCCTGGTCAGAAGTAGGATCGTGAGTTCTCACAAGGAGGCCACAACCCACAGTAATGATACTTTGCAATTAACAATTACACAAGTCGTTCTCTTGCTTTGGCCCCTGAGTAATCATAACTGACAGTCTATTAATTTTGTTTTTGTAATGTTGCAGCCTATCTGGCTGTGCTTATAGTGACTTTTTTTTATTTGTTAATTCTCTTTTCTGAAAGATGCATTCTGGAACTGACAAATGTCTCCCATTTGTCCTAGACCCTTTCTCCTTCTACAGTTCTTAAGCAAATTACTATGATTTCTTTGTATTTGAAAACTACAGGTTTCTTCTATAATGATACAGAGAAGAAGAAAATGACTGGGTTTCCAGGCACAAGGTGGTGAAACCTCAGTGCCATGACTCTTAATACATAAAATGAGAGTGCATAAGGAGAAAAGCGACTTGCATTGTTTTGGTCTGCTCATTACACCTTTCTTTCTTCATTTTTTAAAGTTGAAGTATAATCATTTTATAATGTCATCACACCTTTTTTTCTTTAGAAATTTTTTCTTTTTCTTTTTTAAATTTGCATTCTTTTTTCTTGATGAATAGTCAGTTTACAATGTTGTGTCAATTTCTGGTCATTACACCTTTCTTAAACCAAGTCAAACCTCATGTTTCCCTGGACATTAATCATCTTTGATCATGTGATTGAAGTGGGCTCCGGGGAGGTGGGATGTGGTTCCTGATGATATTTACCTGGCAAAACAGAGGGACAGCACAGCTCTGGGGGACCACTGGGCCCCATCACAACATGCTTTGTAATTTAGATGTACCCAAGAGGGGAAGTGTGACCTTAAAACAACTTCAGCTGCCAAGTCTTGTCCCCAACTGCTTACTCGTCCCATAGAGAGGTGACTTCGTTTGTATCTAGTTGCAAAGGTTAGAACTTATACAATAACCATGCCGCTTTTATTTGTAAGTGGAACCAGAAAACAACATATTATGCTCAGAGGGTATCACGTAAACCGGTAAACTGGCAAAAAAAAAAATAAAATTCTGTCTTTGACGAAAGAAAAGTGATATAAAGCTGTTGTTTTCAACATGTCTACCTGAAACCTTCCCAAACAATGTCCTCTCTCTCTGCCTCATCCATCTAACACTTTAATTGGCAGACAGTAAAGTCTGATGGGAAAATAATGGTCTCTTAAATACCTGAGAATGAAAAGCAAATTAAGTTAGCACAGTGTAAAAAGGCAAGTAATTATATAATGTCAGCCCCGTTTTATACTGTTTAGTCTTAAATAGCATATAAAGAAAGGGTACGTTTAGAAGGGAAAAAATAAAACTACCTCTGTAGATGACTAATGCCCTGCTTACTTTGGTGAGCAATGAATGGGCTTCAAGATAACTATCTCGAATGAGATGCTGCCTGTACCCAAAGTCTTCGCTTTCTCCAGCCTGTCCTAATTTGCATCAACCTGTGACAGGGTGACCATCATTCTGAGCCAAGGATTGTTTTTTTGTCCACAGATGTCTTTCTAAATAGGAAGACAACCTGACCACATATGGAACAGAAGAGGGCCACAGAGAACCTTGTGTTGCTGGGAGAGTGACCCAGCTAGTGAGGGGTCCCCCATCTCTGGTTGTACCCAAGGCTGGCTTTGTGGCTTTAGGCTAGTTTTTATCCTCAGTGCCTTGGTTTTATCATTTACGTGTGTGTGTACGCATGTTCGTGGTCTTTGCAAAAACTTCATAGAGTGCAGAGATGTAAAGAAGAAAGTGAAGATGGAAGTAATCCTATTTCCCAGAGAAAAACCACTGTTAAATGTTCAGAGTGTCTTTTCTATAAACCTTTTCCTGGCATATTCCCGGCTCTCTCCCTCACTCTCTCTCTAGTGTATGTCTGTGATAATATGATACACTATATATTCGTATTAAACATACCAAGGCAATATACATGCTATGTACTGATTGCAAATTCCACGATACTTTACACTCAGATATCCCTTTTTTGTGTGTGTGAGAATAGTTTCATATTTTCTTCAGCTAAAGTCACTTCTTTCCCCAGACTTCCCTAGTTTTGAATATTCCTTAAGGAGCAGGCATGGTTCTTTTGTTTGCAGCTTCTTGGAGGCTTAATTGAAATAACTCTCAAGAACCTAGAAATGGGGGTTGAGATATGAGAAGGGTGTGCTGACAGCTCTGAGTCCTCAGATGTGATGGGCAAAGTCTATGCAACGCTCATGAACGTACAGCTGGTGCGAGAGTCTCACTCATGCAAAAGCAGATAGCAGGACGTAGGGTCCATCAGAGACAGTGTCCCTTATTTCTATTTATCGATACTATGCCAAGTAAGTTGTATCCAATTAAAAACATACTAAAGCCTCTGCTATCCAGAAGTTTAGAGCTTGAGCCTTTGCATGTTCCCCTAAAGTGCTGGGCTGTTCTTTCAAGCACCGGGATTTTTCTACTAAAGCCTTTTTGCATGGAGGGTTTTTGAAAATATGTTACATAATTTAAGTTTTTCTTTAAAATAGTATTATGAATATGGTTTTACTTTTTGTGAAGACTGTGCTCCCTTTTATGGATCCACTGTACTGCTGTGACATTCTGAGGCCCAGGTCTCGTGAGGTTCATGCAAATGTTGTATCTACAGAAAAATGGCACAGAAAGGGCTGTGTTTTCTGAGCTCTCATGTCTTGCAGTGATAGGTCCCCGTCCCTTCCTTAACAGACAATCTACTGCTCTTCTGGCTGAACCAGTGCATTTTCCTGCAGCAATAGGACTGCCCTGTCCCTTCCTCTCCGTGCACACCAATTCACTCCTGCGGAGGATCTGGAAACCAGACAACTAAGCCTGCAGTAATTGTGCATTAGTATAATAAAATAGGTAAATAAAAACAGACTCCAAATTAGGCCCATCCTGATTCTACATGGAAGAATGATGAGCTTTAGTCACGAACTTGGTTGTATATTTTGGTTATTTGGAAGTTCTTTTCATTTTTTATTTTATATTTTAGTATTTTTTTAATGGAGGTACTGGGGATTGAGCCCAGGACCTCATGCATGTTAAGCACACATCTACTACTGAGCTAGTACCCTCCCCTCTGGAGGTTCTTTTTAATTAAAAAAAAAAAAAAAAAAAAAAGAACTGAATCCTAGTTCTGGTGCTTGACATAGACAATCGATAAATATTGATTGATTTGAATTAAACTAAATTTCTGACGCCTATCTGGGGAAATGACACTGCCAGATAGTTCAGTTATGGATGGACAAAGGGCTATAATTGGTCACCGTAAGAAGCCGGGTGGACCTCTGAAGGTACCAGGGGTAGAAAGCTGCTGTGACTGCCATCAGTTCACCAAACAGTTTAAAGACACAGGGAAAACCTTCTGAAGGTTCCGCAAGCTCCTCACAGACTTGTCACTAGCAGCACCCCCATTTCCCCTCTCTCTTTGCCCCTGAATGGCAGATTTTGGAGGAGCTCTGACAGGCTCTCAGCGCCTCCTGTCATCTCTTGTAGGTTTTGAGACATCTTAACCGACTGTAATGATCCAGCCTTGGTATGGTTTCTTGGATTACAAACAGGTAGTATCCTCTTCTCCCTTTGAGGTCCTCTACTTTCACACTGTCACCAGCCCTTAAGTCACCTCTCCCTAGAAAATATGTCTATGTAATGAGTAGGGAAGATGAATGTTTTCTCCACACCCCTGGCTGTTTCTTACTCTACAGTTCTATAGATTCTACTGTAATGACACAGGGTTTAGGGATACCACTAAAGACCCTGGGGGCTGGAGGTGGCCACTGTGTGGGGGACCTCCAAGGACAGTGCTTCTTAAGCTTTAAAGCTCACACAAATCACTTTTTAAAATGCAGATCCTGGCTCAGTAGGTCTGGAATGGGGCCTGAGAGCCTGCATGTCTAATAAACCCTGCTACCCTAAGTACTACACGTTCTCTAGCAAGACATGAACCCTTGTTTTATTCCCACTCTTTACTTCCAGGGGTGTGTGAGTGCTGAAGCAGGAGATGGGGGTTCCAGGGAAAGTGAGTGGAGATGGCTATGGTCAGCTTCTGAACTATTGAAATCTGGGCCATTGGAGATGGTAATCCACTTCCTATTTTGCATAACCAAACAGAAAACCTAGAAACTGATACACTATCAAAAGAAATAAAAATCAGCCATCATTTCACATCACACACACACACACACACACCCTCTCAGTAACATCCTAAGCATTAGAAATGATGAGAAACATATTTGGTTAAATATAGGAGTTAGGGTCTCTTCTATATTAATAAATGAAATGTACTTAATCTATCTCCTGGAATCCCAGTGATGTAAACAATTTAATGTGAATACATTTGGCTTCCAGCTGTCAGTGAATTTAGGTAAATCCAGCTTTGAGAAAAACATGCTTTCTGTGAAAAACAATTTAAAATTCCATGAAAGTACCTATTTATTATCGCAACCAAGTCACGTTAGGACAGCAGAATGAGTGACGGGACTGGTCATCAGGGCTTCATGATCTGTGCCCTCTTAGTATCAGCGATCTGCTGATCCACGCTAAATTAGAATGTTTATGGCTTCGTTTTACGTTATTTGCCACAAATCTGAAGTTTCCTTTCCTTTGTAACTAGAGTGTGTGTGTAATTTTTGTGTTCTCCTAAAACTTTTTTTTAAAGCTAAGGGACATCATCTTAAAGAGAATGGGTGAGAAAAGCATGGTGTTCTGCCTGTTCAACAGACACTGACACACAGTGTGAGCCATTCCATCACACTCCTAGAATATCAGGGTCCCAATTCAAGACTGGGCCATGTTTTAAAGGCTAAGGACAGTTGCATTTTAAAAGTTCAGTCTATAGTAAAGTGCATTTTACAAAAACTGAATTAAGCTAGAAATTCCAGTGCTTTCTAGTGTGTGGTAAAAGGTGTCTTCATTTTTCACTCCCATTCCAGTGGCTCTGAAATTTCCCTTAAGATAGATACCCAAATCGCTCAGAATAGGAAGCTTTCGAAAATGAGATTACAAGTAACTCATAAAGAGCAATACTGGACTCTCCAGAATACCCTTCGGTGTCTTGTGAGGGACAGAGCACAGAGCTGGATTGGCTAGAGGTCTCACTCAACATGACAGCAAACCATGGAAAGAGCTTACTGTGTGCAAACAAGCATGGTTAGCATTTCCAGATGAAGGACTAAAAGATTATGGAGGCTAAGTAGGTCTCCCAAAGCCACACAGTGCGTAAGTGCTAGAATCAGGACTTGAGCTCAGATCTGGCAGAGGTTCAAACGCTGTAACTCTTCGACTAGCAGCAAACACTGTTATATAAAACTGATGAAATAATTTATATAACATTTTAGAAGGACTCGCAACTGATCCAAAACTAGTCAGTCTGCTAACAAAGGTATCTGAACGCCTACTATGTGCCAGGTGGAAACCTGGGCACCGAGGCTAGAGTGGTGAACAAAAGGGAGGTGCACCCCAGGCCAGCAGGGACTCCCAGTGCTCTCAGAACCAGTACTGGTACCAGCACCACTATTTCTACTGCTGTCACTGCGACCGCTCCTTGGAGCTTGCCACGTCCCAGGCAGGGTTTTAAATGCTCTCGTTCCACTGCCTCATTGAGGCAGGTGATATTGTTATCTTCACGTTACAGATGCGGAAACCGAGGCACAGAAATATTGAGTAACTTGCCCAAGGTCACACAGGTAGTAAGTGGAGGAGGTGAAATTTCAATCCAGTCAGTATGACACTGAAGTCCCTATTATTAGCCATCACAGAAAGCCAATCATTATGATGAGTGAATGAGTAGCAAGTGTGCAAATGGCAGCAAAGAAGAACAAGAAGCACGTAGCTGGAGACCCACCCTGGTCTCTGGGTTGGAAACAACTTCTCTGAGGAAGACCTGATGCTTGCAGTGTGGGATGGAGTGTAGAGAGGAGAGAATGGGATGCGCAGAGGGCATGTGAAAAGCCCCTCTGATGCTCCCGTCCTGTGGTCTTTTTCTCTTCCTTTTTAATTTGGTTTCATGGATGTGGAGATATAGAAGGAAAGCATGGAAAAGAAAAAGAATATTTCTTGACTACTAGGCACTTTGCAAGATGCAGTCCATATAGTAAATGATTTTTAATTCTCACTAATGTCCTCTGTGATAGGTCTTAACATCATTTAAAGAATGAAAAAATTGAGGCTCACACAAAGTGACTTGTCCAAAGTCCCACAGCAAGTAGGTGACAAAAGTCAGGTTTTGAATCCAGTGCTCATCTGGGCTCTTATCACTGAACCATGGGGACCCTGTTTCAAAGAGAAAATGTAAGTCATGGGGAAAGAAGGGATTTCTGGGGTTCTGTTCCAGTAATGAAAGAAACAGTGGAGAGACACAGAAACCCAGTTAAAGTTTGGATCACAAATTCTTTCATTTGATTGCTGAAACCCCCCACTTCCTTAATTCCACTTTCTGTCCTTCCTGTCTATTTGCAAAATTACTAAATCCTTATGCTGACTCTAACTGTGGACAAATGATTCTGAGGAATATTCTGACTTCAAACACGGACAATTTTTAAAAGAGATGTTTTTAAGATGCTCTATAATGCGATGTCCAGTGCATCCCACCTGTGTTCTTTGTGGATGTTAATGCTGTGTTTCATTTTAAAGAAAAATTATGATTAGAATAATTCTTTTGCCAAGCAGGCACATAAACCTTCACTTCCTTCTGGGTTTCTTGTTTGGAGAGAAAAAAAGATCTCATCTAATAGTGCCAAATCCAAAGGAAAACAAGAAGAAATAAGAAACGTTAACAGGGAAAGCAGGCCAGAGAAATATACAACTGTTTTCCTCAGTGGATTAGAAGATATCTTGCTTTGAATCACTCTGTACCCATACAACAAGGTAATGCATGTACTTTAGCTGACTAAACAAGATCCCATGGATAGCTTAAAAGCTCTGAGTGTTCTTATGTAATGAATATACTATTTCATGTACTAATGGCCCAAAAAGAATGAGAAATGTTTTTTATCTTTCCTTCAGAAGAAAAGTTAACTGAATGATGAATTAAGAGTATAACTCTCTTGTTCTAAATCAAAGAATGTCCAACCATAATGAATGATGATCTATAATAATATTACACTGTATATAATGCATTTATTAGGATGAGAGGTAAAATTCATTCCTATCACTAGCTTGGACTCTGAAAAGCATTATTTTATGTGTAGATAAAAAAGTGGGTATTGATTTCTTTTGAGGCAAGTATCAAAATTTATTAACCTGAGTCTGCCAAGGTCAATATTTTCCTTAAAGGGCAATATATCCATATGTTTATTGAAGCATAGAATCAATTTTTGTGCTGTTACACGGATCCAGACATCTTAGAGTTGTAGAGTATCAGAATCAGGCCTAAATCCCTCCTTTTCCAGGTGAGGAAACTGACTCTCACTGAGAGGGAGGGACTTGCCCTAATTTTCCCGCTCACACCCACATCATGCCAATGAAAGAGCTCGTCTGCTTAGATCTGCTTTCGTATTCTTGCCACCGTAGCCTCCTGCCTTCATTAGATATTTTGAAAGTTGTTTTCTAAATACTAAAAAAACCCTTATTTTCAATAAAATTCCCATAAGCAATATAGAATTCTGTAACCTAAGACCCCTGGCTGAAAGGGGAAACAATGATCAGAATCTAGTGACATATTATGCAGAATTATATTAGAATAATTTTTTTTTTAAAGAAAGCCCAGCGATTGAACAGAATTCTAATGCTAGCAGGAGTGGCCCCAAAGTTTCACATCTCTCCCTGTCCACACACTGGGGGAGCATCTGTCAACATGATGATAGACTTGGTCATGCGACCTGCTTTGGCCAATGGGACCAGAGCAAATTGGAGAGAAGCAGAGGCTTGACATGCATGTACACCTCAGGGCTTGCCCTCTGTTGTTGACTTGTGGAGTCCTAAGACCACATGTGAAGGATCCCAGGCTAGCCTACTGGAGGATAAGTCATGCTAGCTGAGGCCCCCTTGACCATCCATCCTCCCAACAACTGGACATGTAAGGCCATCCAGGACCATCCATCCCTAGCTGAGTGGTCAGCTGACTTCAGAGATCAGAGGGTATCTGGCACCTCCCTCACAATTTACAGTAAACCTAAAACTATTCTAAAATAGTGTTTTAAAAAGTCTAATGCTCACAAACCTACATAGAGTGATCATACACACATGCCTAAAAGTCTTAGTTGAAAGCTAGATGTGAATAGCTTCATATGGGGAGGGGGAGGAAGAAGGGAGGAACTAACAGTACAGTACTAATGAGGTGATTCTTCATGATCGAATGGTTAGGACAAGCAGAGGGTAGTCTACAACTGTCAGCTGCAGTCCCTCTAACACTTAGACTTCAGAAAGGGGAAGAGGCTGACCAAGCCAGCTGAAAGGCAACAGATCTTCAGCTTGATAAACCCTGAATAATTTATGACCCGGTTGAAAAAATCAGAGCGGACACTTGCTTATGTTCTTCATAAAAGCTTCATATAGAATATGGTTATTCAACCTTTGAAGGATGCTATTCACTTTTATTTTTCCTTTTGGGGCAGGGGGTGGAGGTTTATTTATTTATTTTAGTGGAGGTATTGGAGATTGAACCCCAGGACCTTGTGCATGCTAAGCACACACTCTACCACTGAGCTATGTCCTCACCCCCAATGCTGTTCTCTTCTTTATTTTCATGTGTTACTCTTTTGGTCCCTGATATTTTCTGAAATTATGTTAGGGTGAGTGGTTTCCAAAATTTGGAATAAAAAGACATGTTTAGGGCAGGCAGGTTTTCAGATTCATCCTAAGTTGTACTTTTGGAATCTGCTGATGGGGAGGATTCACAGCTACAATGCACTAAATAAAGCCTCTGTAATTGAAAGATGGTCACATTTATCATGTACAAGATAGAATTTATTCAGTCTTCAGGCAACATTTTGTGCATATATAGGTTGAGTGACTCTGCCATTATTACCCTGAGGGTTTCTGGTTTCGTGCTGCCACTGCATGCGTATTAAGATTGAAAGGGGCAACGGAGACCTAGTCCACCAGAGCCCTGGGTGTGTCACCATTTTCAACACGTTCCATAGCTTTACTTTATGTATGGTTGTTCTGTATGCAACAGCCCAGCTTCACATCCATTGACAGTCAGTCCCAGTGCCAGAAGCTTCCCTGCATTTAACTGGTGATCTCACTTTGAAGGCAGCCCCCAGACTCGCTCTGCTTCTGCCTCCCTTGTGCTTTCAGCTCCATTAATTTGAAGGTCTGTGACAATAGTCACTGAAGAGAGAATTGGCACTGTTGCAAAGCACGTGTCTCCATGACCAATGAACAATGACTTTAAACAGAATAAATGAATGTCTAACTGAGTGTGTTCTCAACGGCGTCTGTCCTCTGTGATACTGAGCTGATGTGAAGAACAGTAGACTTGATCAATAGATGACCTTTCCATTGCAATGAACGGCACCGTGAAAGTCCGAGACTGCTCTCTCTAGAGCCTAGCACCCTATGCTTCTTGGAGAAACAATAAGAAATCAACATTTAAGTGAGTGCTTACTGCAGGCCAATCACTGTGCTAAGTCAGCCTTGTTTCATTATTATCTCATTTAATCCTCACAACAACCCTACAAGTGATTATGTTTTCCTAATACCCACTTTGCACCAGGAAACTGAGGCACAGCAAAGATAAGTATCTTGCCCAAGATCATGCAGCCAGTCCATCCCCAGACAGACTGGCTCCAAAAAGAATCTCCACCATTCCATCATACTTTTTTTTTTTAAAAAAATAAGACAAAACTCATATAATTAGTAAGACTGCATAGAAGATGGGAATAAAATTTTGCATGATTTGTACACTGAGCCTACCAGTCAGAACTCATTTAAAGATATTAGTGGCTTTCAATTCTTAGCCTGTCTAGCCAGAGTCTCAAGGCTGGAGAGAATGTCTGAGGCCATCAAGACTGGCACACAGAGGGCTGGCACAAGCTAAGTTCTTCGCAATGTTTCCTCAGCATCATAAGAGTCCTTGCAGAGAAGTTTCAGTTTGTACCAGCGATACACAAAGACACCATTTGCATAAACTTGAGCAATGCCATCAACGTTCTCCTCCTATTTCCTAGTGAGTTTGTTTTCTGGCTGGGCAAATGCTGAATTCTGCCTTATAGAGGAAAGAGACATCTTTAACTTGTTAGACTGCCCACCAGAACTAACACCGAGCATATTTCGGTTCAGCCATCAGAGTCTCGAAAAGCAGAGGGGTTTAGAGCTAAATAGTATTTGCTACCTAGACACTGTACCTCAGCCATAGGCCAATGCCCTCACGTCCTGGAAAGATGAGGCTGGTCTGTGGTTTGAATTGCTTGTCTCCTGTAACTGAAAGGTAATCAACCTGGGGGTAACTTTTAGAAGTATAGTTAACTAGAAAAAACAATTATTTGGCAGATGAATAATTATCTGCAGAATTAGTAAGCCAAATGACACAGGTAATAAATATTTGGAATAGAAACAATCCTGAAAAGGGAGGAGGGAGGCATCTGTTTTGCAGAATTACCAGGACTGTGTCCAGGAAACAGATCAAAAGATCCTTAGAGACTCCTGGGATATACAGAGAAGATAAGCTGGGGCATGGGCACTTTGGGGAACTGCCTATATGGGTGTATATAGTTCTCTTTTAGTCCATAGGCTGCTTTATAAGCTATCTACTGAGGCAATCAGAAATTTCTTAAAAAACAACAACAATGACAAAAAACCCCACTGGTATGAGCCCTAGATTTACATACATGGGTTGGAAAGTAGGTTTGTGTCCATTCTTGAGGTGGTAAGGCTTGCAGATTTTGGGGAAAGAGGATGGGCAGAGGGAGTTAGAGGTGCATTCTCCACCCTTCCACTGGTGCCTATCAGGCCCAGTCCATGTGCCACTCAGTTGCTTTACGCATGAGTGGAACCATTAGGACATGCAATCCCTTGCAGAGATCTGAGCAAGAGAGCCACTGTGGTACCAGCTCTCAAGTCTTCTCCTGAAGACACAGCAGCTATCACTTTTCTGTAATTTCAAAGCAACTTTTGACACCTCTAAATGAGTGGATCTTCCCCTGCCCCCAAAGATAAATGACTCAAATCCTATAACTGTTTATATTGTGTGAATAAGAACTTCAGGGAGTCGCCAGCTCAAGTACCTTCTGAGGCTTGGGTAGGTAGCATCCACGGTTAAAGGGAGGTGAGCACAGGACAGCGGGGTGCGGTGGATAGCAGGGTGAACTAGTAAGCACGTGCTCTGTCCAAAGAGCAGCTGCTGCTCGGATCCAGCTGACTGCTGCTAAGCGGGGATGTACAATGTAAACACAGGCGGCAACCAAGATTCTGTGGGATACCTTCCAATTTTTGAATGTTGGTAACTGATTCAAGTGTTTTAAAAAACACTATGGTGGCTAAACAAAACAATGCTGTTGGGAGTATCTGGCAAGCAGGCTGCCAATCTGTAACCTTTGTAGGGTTCTCTTCCATTTAATAATTTGCTCACATTTCTAAGTGACACTGGCGTTCCCGTTCCATACCTGCCATTTCTAGGGCATGAAAACTGAGCCATTTTTCTAACGTCAGTGACAACTTTCACTGGTCCGTTTACCCTCTTGGCTAATTTCTTTTTTGTACATATAACAAAAGTCAGCTGGAAAATGATTTTAGAGACAACCAGGGAGTAAATTAACCCAGAGTGGCTAACAGGCTCATAATTTTAACCCTGAATCTTGGTCGTATTAATATCGTGGCCTGACAAACTAAGCAAACCAGTCATAAACTTTTCCCGTTCCACTTAAAATGTAATACTATTTTGGGTGCTACTTCTTCTGACGGAATGCAATATTTCATCCATGCTGGGAAGTTCAAGAAGAGATATAAATAGACACTGAATAGATGATAGAATATTTATATTGTCACCACAAATCCAAGGAATCCGAGTTTTCTTTGAACTGATTGATACGGGTGAGAATTCTTTATTTTGCTTCATGAGTACAGACTTTAAGAACTAAAATAACAATGCTGTTTTTTTTTTAAATGTAAAATAACAATCCACACATGTATAAAGTGTATAGCAGGTGCCTTTGAGTTTCTAAAGCTCTAGAGAAACAGAGGCATAAAATATATAATTAAATAATCTGTCAGAGGAATGCCCGTGTTCTAATGCCTACCAGTGGTCATGAATTCTATATCAGATGATGTTTGGTTCTCAGGGGCATCACCTCATTAGAGAGAATTTCACTGCTAGTTACATAGACTGGGGCCTTTGAATAGATTGATACAGACACACTTGCATGGAGAGTGGAGTATTTGAAGAGGAGGCTGTGGGCTCACATTTTATTGTTAATGCCTCTTGCTCCTTTGCATTTTGGGTTGAGGTCTGTGAACCTTTCCCTTTCAAGCAGATGGAGCTATTTCTTTTCATTTTGGTGAGGTTCTGAAGGCAACCAATTCACTGCCCGCAAACCTCACTTGCTAATGCGAGCCGTCCTTTGATCTTAAGTTCCTGAGAGAAGAGATAAAAAAACAAAACAAATCTGGTTTCCTTAGTAAATGATCTCTTCCCATCTCTATCACGAGACTCATCTTGGTTTTATTAATCAGCTGATGCAGGAGTGGAATACGTAGAAAATGTCTGTTTACAGCTCAGGAAAAAGTAGAGTTTCTGGATCCTATTCCACGCCCCCACCGTTGACCAAGGTTCGGTTTTATACGGCCTGGTAACTGTATGAGCCTTTACTCTGGAGCTTTGGATCTTTAAGTAGGAATGAGTAGAGGTTCTTAATGCTGGTGAATTTTCAGGAGGGAAGAGAGAAACTAGTAAATACATCCTTAACTTTTACTTAGGGATCCAGAGGAGTTATGCAGGGTCTCTGGGGTTCTGTGCTACCAAGGTCAGGGACTTGAGCCTTTAGGGTGGAGAGAAGGAGTGAAGCTGTTCACTTGTCTGAACATCTGGCTCCTTTCCATGGCTTGATGGGGCCAAACTTCATTCACATCTGGAGAGTCAATGGAGTATTTAATTCTAAAAGAGCCATGACTTTTCATTACTTATTTGTGGACTTACTAGAGAAATTTTCCTCTCCACTACTTTAGCTTTTATCAAAAGTCCCATTGTACAGTCAAAGTAACTGAGGCATGGTTTATTTCAGTGACTTCCCGAAGGCAATGTGATACCCTTGTAAATCACTGGTACCTAGAGTGTTCTTGACACTTTCCTGGGCTGATTCTGTGAACAGTTTGGGACCAGCAGTTCGCGTGGGTCCCTAGAAGAAGGGAGATACAACTAGCTGCTTGATCTACCAACCCTGATGAATAAATTCTGGTGGCTTTAATTCCTTTTTTGGAAAAATAGTATATTACTTAAAAATTACTATAGAATTCTTTTGGAGAAGCTGCAGTAATAGATAATACATTCCCTTTCTAATCTTCCCACAGCCACCGTGAATTAGTATACTGAAAAGACTTCAGGGTTGGTCTTACACTGTTTTCTAGGTAATTAATTCTTGGAAAGATGATTCTCGATCCCAATCAATAAGTCAGAGAAAGACAAATACTGTATGATCTCACTTAACTGTGAAATGTAAAAAAGCCAAACTCATAGAAGGAGCAAGCAGAATGACAGTTACCAGGGGCTGGGGGATTGAGGAAGTGGGAAAGATGCTGCTCAAAGAGTTCAAATTTCCGGTTATAAGACGAGTGAGTTCTGGAGATCTCATGCACAGCACGATGGCTATAGTTAATAATACTGTACTGCATAGTGGAAAGTGGCTAAGAGAGTAGATCTTAAATGTTCTTACCATAACAACAACAACAACAAAATAGTAATTATGTGAGGTGAAGGATGCGTTAACTAACCTTATTGTGGTAATTGTTTTGCAATACATACATGTATGAGATCATCATATTGTACACCTTAAACTTGCTCAATATTATGTCACATCTCAATAAAATTGGGAGGAAAAAAGGGGCAAAAACATGAGAATAATTTCACTTTTTTTGAATATTCATGCAAATCCTGGCAATAGGTAAAATTAGCTTAGCAAATTTGCATAGAAAAATTCATGTATCTTTTGGAGACTGTGTTAGAAGGAAGTTTATCTTAAATTGTCTGATTTGCTTATCCCTCCAGTTACCCTCTTGCTGAGGCTCACTGTATCTGTGCCATTTCCAGATTTTACCTCCTCCTAAATAAAAGCCTTTTAAAGCTATTCTGAAATGCCTTCTAAATAAGTCAACCCAAAGGGAATGCAGACCATCCACTGACAGAAGTGAGCCAGGGTTGACTGGCACAAGTTGAAACGAACATCTAGTATTTTCAAATTCTTATAGTTGGTGTTTTATAACATACTCTCTTCCACTGCAGTGAATGGGGCATGATAGGAAAAGAGCTTCTCAAGTTCAGGATTGCAATTTCCATTCTCAGGCAAACAACACTATTTCTCCATCTCCTATTTAGTTACCATCAACATTTTAATCTTGTGTGTCAGATCAACTCTGTGCATGGCCACATCGTAGCTTTTAATAAGAAAAGGAATTGCCCATCTCTCAGAGTTTGGTTAGCTCTGCAGTGCTTTAAGGAGAAGCCTTTGGGAATTCAGCCTTTCAACAATGCTAAAAGATGCTGCTGGCAGCCTAAAACAAACAAAAGACAGAAAGAAACTTCAAAAGAAAAAAGTGAAAGTACACCCACCCTGCAACATGTAAATCACTAATAATGTATAAATAAAACACTAGTTTTGCTATTGTCCGACATTTTATATCTATCTAGTTTTAAGCTCCATGTTCATATGCTTGATATGCTGAAAGTCAAAACTGAAAATTTCCTATGAAACTAAAATATTATGTACTACATGTAAATGACTATTTCTTAACCTAGATGAGGAAATAATGGAATAAGCTTTAGAAAAATCACAAAAAGATAACTTGATCAGCTAAAAATATTCATATTCTATATCACACACATATGTTTAAGTACAGAAAATGAATACAGTGTGTCAACCGGCTTGTTGGGAAAGAGGTATTCATCTGCTGTACACATAAAACCACGGTCAGTGAGTGCTGTCTTTTCACATGCAGACAATCTGACTGCTGAGCTGAAGTCGGGCAGGGCAGGCAGAAGGAAGTGAGGAGGACGTGCTGAAACACAGCATCAATTGGCAGAGGACCTGACTGGTGATCAGAACTTGTACAAATGAGCTGGGAAGCCTTCAGAGGAAAGGTAGAACCCAAGTGATTTGAACCATAGTAGATTTCAAGGGGGAACAGTGTAGAAAGACTAAGGGCTTGTGCCGTTTCAGCTAAGTCAATGGTATATGGCATTAACAAGGCATCTTTAAAAGAATCTACTACTTTATGTAAACTTTTAATATTCAAAATAAAAATTTTTACTACATTTTATGACATAAACAATTTTAAGAATCCATTCACAAGACACCTGTATCACCTGGTTGTCATAACTGATGTCTCAGAGTCCTGGACCTGAACAGACATCACTGAGCCACATAACGTGGGAAAAGGACCATCCCCAAAGACTATGTTCAGTTTGGGTCGTAATTGTGCTCTCTGTAAACTGCTACTGTTCTCTTTCCCATGTAAGCATTTGATGGCCTAAGATAACTATACTTTTCCTACCCTTCCTAGAACCCAAATTTTTGTCTTAACGGTCTTGGTGGTCACTGGAAACGAAGCTAAACGTTAAGAAGGAGGATTGCTCTTGGCTGACCCCTACTGGCCTAAGATTTTCAATACAAAAAAAAAAAAAAAAAAAAGCAGTAAGTGTAATAAAAAAAAAAAAAATGCTCCAGAAAGAGGCAGAGTGTTTGGTTCTAATTTTATCTTCTTCACTTGTGAGTTGTACAACCTTGAGCAAGCCACTTGCCCTCTCAGGTCCTGGACTTCCTTATCTGTGTAATGGGAAGTTGGGTATGGATTAATACCTTCTCTGGCCAGGCCAGATAATATTTTGGGATTTCTAAGATTCTTTGAATTGGAGCCCTGGAGCTATGGAGCCATCCCAAAGGAGGGTCACTAGGTTCCTTTTAGTCCAGGGCCCAATTGGAAGAGAAACAAATTATAATTAATTAATCAGCTATGATGTGATAGGCACTTTGTGCAGTCCTCATTCAGTTCTCACAGCAAACCTATAGTCAGTGTTATCATCCCCATTTTACAGAGTTGGAAACTGAGGGTCAGCCAGGCTAAATAGTCGGGAAGTGGGAGGAGAGCTGGAACTTAAACTCAGGTTTGTCTGGTTCCTGAGTCTACTCAATTTCACTTCACAACCAGAACGGGCATCACCCCTAGGAAGTGTCTGCTCTTGCTTTTGAAGGTGATCCACCACGCTCCTCACAGACCACAACACCCAATTTCTCTCCAATAGAAATGTACAAACTGACTTGCATGTTCGTGTGAGGATTCAAGACCTGTGAAGTCTGCTTTTACTCCCTAAAGCAAATGTAGGAGGATGCAAATAAAACCAGGAAGATTCCTAAAAGTAGACTGGTGATCACCCTGCATTTAAGCTTCTGATTCTACTTTAAGGCAGTACTAATTTTGAAGGCAAAGGAAAAGACACCAAATCCATTCTTCAAATGGAGATGGGACTCTTCTACAGAACAATTTTGACATTAATGAAGAAACTAAATCCAGTTGATGAAGCCAATTGTACAGGAAGAACACAGAAACAAACCAGCAAAATTCAACAGTTTCAGTGCATAAGATACACAGACCACACAGACACCAAAGACACGCATACACGCAGCTTTTCTTGTAACCTAATACACTGGAAACGTCTGCGGCATGAGCCTGGGTGGTAAGGTGTGGTAGATAAGAGCAACGATTCTGCACCCAAGCCACCTGGACACAGAAGCTGACTCCTCTCATTATAGGCTGTGTGACCGGAGATGGTCACATTAGTGACACTAATCACACAGCTTTAGTGTGCCTTGGTTTCCCCAGGGATTCACTATGAGTATTGAGCTAATATATATATATAAAGCACTTGCCAGTACAAGGCATGAAGTAAGCACTAGTTAAATGTCAGCTACTATTATTATATAAAAATGTTCTTAATAAAAGGCTTTTGAAACCCTACCAGTATGAAACTAAAAAAAAAGGCTTTCAAAATAGCATTTTCTCAGTCCATCTATTGCTTCTAGGGGCAGGTTCAAAAAAATGGACACTTATTAAAAATTTCAATTAAAAAATGAAGCTATACAGACTAATGGATAGCTTTCCAAAACAAAATCCAGAGGTTTCCTTGCTAGTCTTAAAAAAATATGTTTGCATTATAATCATGGTGACATGTACAAGGACAATTCCATTTTCTCCCTCTTACTGAGCTTTCTTTTGTCCACAAATCTTGAATTCCCTTTAAGTCCCTTTCTCTGCAAGGCTAGCTCATGCTCTGGTCTGCTACTGTTGCCCTTATCCCCACTTCTGTGATGTTTCCATACTTCAAGGCAGGCCACAGAATGGCTGGCATACAGCTGCGAGTTCCCGCAAGGCTCGCCAACTTAATGGTGATTAGCTGCTATAGACAAGAGCCAGGACCGGTGTAGATGGTCCCACACAATGGAGTCTAACATCCATCCACAAAAGCTTTCATCCTGAGAATATAACCTCTTGTGAGATACAACCAGAAGTCTCAAGGTAATTGCATTTTACTGGAATCAAACTTAACAAGCATTTTATAATTAAAGATCATGCTGGTTTCCTTTACCATCACCTGCAACTTAATCATGTACTTGAAGCTTCCCACAAATAGTGAGGCTGTTTAATATTTATCGAACATCCACAATTACCTTTACATTTTGTTTCTCTGGAAACACACTCCTTTGGTTTGGCTTCTAGGGACCTTGAAGGAGACCATTATTTCATTAAGAATGGAGGCAGAGAAATCCTGTGTGATAAAATTAATAACACAAGCTTACATTCCATCGTGCTTTCTACAAAGTGCCTTCACATATATTGTCTCATTTGATACTAACTAAAGTCCGCGTCCAATTTGTCCTTCCTACTCTGTGGAATCTAATATTCCCTATACCATTCTGTAGGGAGACTGCTTTTTATCCCTCCCTCTTCTGACTTACTGTGTGTAAAACTTCTGGCAGCAAATTCCTAACTTGTAGAGGAAACTGCCTCAATTGCCTTGTGAGCTGGGGCAGTCAGGTCTTTAAAAATTGGGCCTTTTGGAAGAGTTAGCCTACTTCAGGGTGAATGTCCAGATATGTACAATGACTCTGGGAGCCTGTAATAGTGAGTAAAGTTACCACTGACAGCACATTTTGCAAGGCGATCTATAAAAGCATAGACTTTGATGTCAGGCAGATGGATTCAAACCATCCTGACTTGACCGCTTATGATAATACCCAGTGGACTATGAAGAAGTTTCTCACCCTCTCTGGTGAAGGGAGTAGCAGTGCTAAGCCACTGCCCTGTGAATAAACAATCCATTTAAGGTAAAAGAGTGTCACTGCCAAGCAAATCCAGCCTGGCAGTTCCTCCAGCTCTCCCCTTCTCCTTCAACTGCCTCTTCTAGGTTGACATGTCCATTGAGAAATTCTGGAACTGCCACTGAACCTCAGTTTCCTCGTCTGTAAAATGGGAGGAATATACCAATGTTATAGGATAATTTTAAAGAGTGAACAAGGTGATTCTTTTAGAGTAGAGGCATAAAGAAGGTCATCTTTCAATTGTCATGAAGAGAGGCACACTCTGTCTTTCTGCACCAGCCCACGTGGCTCAACCAACTTTTACAGGGATCAGGACAGCACTGAGAGTAATTTGAATTTGTTGTAGTTCTTTACTTCTGTATTCCTCCTGAACAAATACTCCTTTGCCCCGAACTCTTGCCAGGCTTCCGTCCTGGAGCAGCTGAGTTCTAAGCAGCGTGATTAGCACCAGTATATGAGGGGGCCTCCTTCACACAAAAACTCCTTTCTGGAGCATTGCTTCCTACCTCTTTTCTCTTTGTTTATAATCTCAGCAGTCACTAGAATTGAAAGATTTCTTCCTTTCCCCATAATGTCAAAGTGACCTCACGGTAGGCTTGGATTCTCAACTGTAAGGCTACCTGGGGGCTTTTGTGTGGTGTTTCCAAGTTCCAGTTTGACGTGATAAATTTGTCTGTCAGTTACAGAAGATCCAGGAAGGCTGAAGCTTTTGCCCAATTCTGACTTTGTTCTTGTACAATAATCTGGTTGCCCTATGACGTGGATAATGTTATGTGCCTAAAGACTAAATGAACATGAATGTTCTCACCAGAGACCCTGCTTTATTTTATTTCCTCTTTCGAACTCTAATGCTACTTTATGCAATTGTTATTAACGATATATTTAAATGAACAGAGAAAAAGATATTAGGGGAAAATGTCTATGAGTTGAAAAGGAGACGATAATTTGACGATAAACATTTAAGGGAACCCGCTTGAAGTATTAAAATGACATAACAATATGGCAAGATGTTGGCTTTTCCTCTCATAAGCTCGTTCTCCAAATTAAGAACATACTTCATTTATTCAATATTGTGTTTACAGAGGACTCCTGACACTGGCTCAGTGCTGGGATGGACTGTTTGCTGGGACTGTCTGCTGACAGAGGAGTGGGGGGAAGTGTATGTTGCCTACCCTCTTCTAGGGGAGAGGGCGGGTATGATAATGAGAGCGCCGGAGGACCAGGGCAGAAACAATGGGGAAGCAGTCAATCAAAGCCATGGCTATCTGGAATGGACATCGTCTTCGTCTTGCTGGGGTGGTGTGAGCATCATAATGGCTCCTCTGTTCCTTTAAAATGCTGCCCAGATAATGGCCTGGCCTCCCACGCATTCCGAGAGGGTGCCTCTAGCTTTACTGAAACCCTATCCTGACCGCAGACCTCATTTCCCCTTGCAGCTCTGATACCCTGTCCAGCCAAGTTATCCTCTGGGGATGCCGTTGCTGTTTCTTTCGATGTGCTCCACAGCGGTTTTCAGAATCGCTTGGAGAGCACCTGAGGACAGAAGTCCCCCTGCCCTCCCCACCCCGCCCCTCTCCTTGCACACAGACATTGTCAGGAGTTTCGTCAGTGAAGGTCTCTAACATTCATCTACGGAGACAAGCTGGCAGTTAGCAAGGGCGATGAAAAGCCACCAAAAGGAGTTGGAAACTAGACTGTAACCGGGAGATTTTTTGCCAAGTGCTTTGTCCTTGCTACTTTCTGAGGCAGTGTAAGTCATTAGCAAGCCCACGCTAATTGAATTTGATTTAATGTCAACACTGTCACCGGCACATCGAGTACACCAATAAAATCCCAACCCTGTTTGCTGCGATCATTAGGCCCAGTTTTTCTCACAACAAAAGCTCAGCCTTTGGTTGAAGTTGTTGCAGGAAGCTCAGAGAATACAGTGCTTTCCTGGACTTCCATGGAATAAATTCAAGCCTGGAAGTCATCACTTAGAGTGGAACCGAAATCGAATGGGAAAATCCACTTGTACAAATGACACTTGCAAGCGGCTGATTGGCCCCTCGTCAGTGTCTGATGTGCAGCCCCTTTAAAGCAGTTACAGATCACGCTTGAATTCTTTACAAGATGTACCAGTTAATTAAATGTCCAAAGTGGCACCACGTCTTCTTCTTCAAAAAAGTAAGACCAATAGAGTTAAGATGTGGAAAAAGCACAGTTAGAAACTTGCCAATCTTTTCAGTAATCTAAATAGACAGGAAACTTTTGTTCCTTTTACCTCAAGGTGTATGTTTTATAGGTTGGGAAAGTGGGGCTCCTGACTGAATTAACAAAATAATTTAAAACCAGAGAGGTGGGATCTTGGTAATTTACAATCAAAAGATTCTGAAGGGTGAAAATGACTCTTTCAAATTCTACTACAAGTTGCTAATTTTTGAAGAGTCACGTGATAGGCAATTTCCTCACATTCTGGAAGATCTCATCCTTTGTGCCACTTGCATGAAGGGAGAACTGGGAATGTGTTTTAGAAAGTGGCATTGGGACTTGCTTGAACTTGACATGGTCATGTCACACCTGGATGAGAAAACACATGAGGTAATTAAGTGAAACCTACTGAGGAAAAAAAAAAAAGGATTTCAGCTAAGTTTAGCTAATTACTCCCAAGACTGGCATAGAAGGAAAAATATTCCAAGGGGTTTTTCCTTACTGGTTTTAATTTAGCGCTGGGCAGGGGCGGTGTGATTGCGCCGGTTTTGTATCTCGTTGCCCTCAAGATCACCCTTTTTTCCTCCTGTGACCTGCACTTAAAGGACGATACCATCTCCTCATCAATTGCCAATGCCACCAGTTCAGTAACCGGCTATCACGGTCGGGCATCTTCCTCGAGGAGAAGCAACTACAGGTCTTGGCTCTCTCCAAAAATAGCCTGCACTGCGGTCCCAGGCACATCCCAGATGCCTCAGTCGTCCAAGCCCAGGAAAAAGACTTTTCCTCCTTGCTCTTTCTTTGAGACACTTTTGTAGTCAACCAAAGATTGTATTTCCTGTGACTCTGGTCTTGAGACACAATCAACAATAATATTTTCTTTAATACCAGTACCCATCACTCCCGCTTTCCTTTAAAACCAGTGACAATTACTTATATAAATAAATGTCATCTGTGCTTCCTGATCCTGTTGAATTTAGCAGCTTGAATTTTAAAAAGAGAGAGAAAAAGAGAGTTTTTCATTTAGTATCTTACGGCAATATAAGAGTTCCTCTAGGGAACCTGCTTTCAGTGAACCCTGGCAAATGCTGCGAACTGATATCTCCGGTGGAGATATGGTAGAACTTAGAAATCCCTCCCCAGGTAGGGACAGGAGGTTCCCAAGAGAGCTCTGCATTGTGCAATATAATGTAAGGTGGGAACCAGGTAAGAGCCAGAAGTGAGAGGGAGAAGTACAGTGATGTGGATGACCTTGAATACTGGCTGAGGGAACCTCCACCTCTTAGCTCTGCTCGGGGTCAGATGGCTCAGTGAGCATTCACCACACCTGTGCTGGCCCCCTGTGCTTCATCCCCACCTTTCCTCCAGGCGAACAGAGGGTTAACATTAATATCTTGCAACCTCTCATTTCATCAAACTGCAGGAGCAAGGCACTGAAAGTCAGAGACCAGTACTCTCATTCAAGGAATATTTAAGTCAAAGTTTAAACAAAAACCACTTTTTTTTCCTATTATAAACTGAAAAGGGAATTGTGACAAAACACTTCTAAACTTTGGGTGATGTTGAGTGTTCTACAGAGACGATAATATTTGATTAAAATATCACAGGTAATCTGAGCCAAAAAAAGATAAAAATTTACTTTTTTAAGGCTTTAATAACAGAGGCATTTTTCAAGTAAAAATGTGAGATAGTTAATAGAGAATTCTAACCTTTTCTGGGGAGAATAACTACTCCTCAACTCCAGTAATTAAAAATGTTGTTTTTTTTTTTTAGTGGGAAGGAGCAAACGCTGTAGTGAAACAATACCGCCCCAGTGTACTCTGTGTGTAGGACTGTAACTCACCAATTTTCACATTACTCTAAAAGAAGTGTATAATCGGAGGGACAAATTATTAGTCATGATATAGGTGAAGTACTTTGTTTCAAATTTAATTTAGACCATATATATGTAAGGCCTTTTATTCTGCTGAAAAGTAATTTTTTTCCAGTTCTACTGAGGTTTAATCGATAAATAAAACTGCAAGATATTTAAAGTGTATAACATGATGATTTGATATACATATACAATGTGAAAAGATTCCTTCATTGAATCCATCACATCACATATTTATCTTTTTTTTTTCTTTTGGTGACAACATTTAAGTTAAATCATAGAAACATAGAAAAGTGGTTGCCGGGGGTTGGGAGGTAGGAGAGAGAGGGAGATGTTGGTAAAAGTTATAAGACAAGTTTCAGTCATAAGATGAATAAGAGCTCATTATCTAATGTATCATGGTGACTTACAGTTAATAACACTATATTGTATAACTGAAATTTGCTAAGAGAGTAAATTTAACTGTTTTGACTGAAACTCTCTGACTTTACTGTCGATACCAACATCAACCACACGATGTCACCAATAACTACAGTACTGACAAAAGCCTTGGGGAAGAACTTTAATGTATGCATTTCCCCACAGGTTAAATTATTTTCTATTTTGTTCATGAATTTTCTTCCTATCCATCAATCTAAAAACATTTAATACTAATTTATTATTATATTATTAATTTATACCCACAGTATGATTCTCAGAATGTACATATTTTTAGGTTTATTCTTTTAAAACATTAAGAAAAATTTAAAATATCTTTTCAAAAGATGCTCTTACTTATTAACCTTCACGTATGTTATAGTGATACAATTCCAAGGGAGAGTAAGAATTAATCAAACAAAATATATTGAACACTATTTATTTATTAACACTTTGGTGAGTTGCAGAAATAGACACCCTTACAGCACACACATACACGCGTGGCTATATATAGTACACTGTAGATCCAATTAATACTGCCTTTTATAAACCTTTTCTTATGTAAAAGTTAGAAAGGATAGGATACGCTTTCCCCTCAAAATTGTACCAGTCATATTTAATATTTATTACATAAATACTCTTTTTGGCATAATACCAGGTTAATTAAAATAACAGTTCACCTCTCTTCATGAAGACAAAGCCAGTCTTTTCTACCTCCAACTTTTTTCACAGATGCATTCTGAATATACAAGGTTAGAAAAATAAACATATTGTGATGGTAAGACCAACTTTTTTATTTGAAATGGTTTATCATAATATTATGATTAATTATGCAAATAGGCTGGAGGCATCTTTTATGGGTGCATCAGCCAAATTCAAATACATTAAAGATGACAAATACATATTCATTTCCCCATTCAGCACATATATGCCTGAATGCAGAATTCTATTAATTTAACAAATAATGGCATGTAATGATACATTAAAAACTGAGAAAGTGTGGAACAAAGCTATTGACAAAAGCCTATGTAGAAATTCTTTTGATCAGAAATAACTCTAATTTCTAAGGAATTATATTTATTTTGCTGATTATTCTCTGTGTCATTATCAAAAAATATTCCGGGGAAGAAAGGATTTTAGTGTATAGAACTGATATACTTTTATTAGCTAAAAAATATTAACCAAAGTTTTATATTATTGGAATGCATAAGCTGTTCCTATTTAAGGTGTGTGGGAGAGAGGGAGAATGAAAAAGATAATCTTAAACATTTTAATGAGATCTGAGAAAGGAATAAAAATTTCAAATGTTTCCAAATATTTGGCAGAGAAGACATACAGTTGAATTTTTGATTGAATATGCTGGATGTTTGGCTTTATTTATACACAGCCAAAATAAAAAAGAAATTTGCATTTGTACTATAGTTGTCAAAGAGTCATATTTGTGAAAAATGTAGTATATACTTTTCATTTTACATGTTCCCTGAGGTATTTACAATTATTTATAAACAAAAGTGTCAAAAATTCTTTATTTTGTAGATAATTTTGGAGGCCTCCAAGTTGTTTCAAGAATGAGTAGGGACTCACAAAACAGCACACATTTTACCACTGACGTAAAGTATCTGTGGTGACTGGGCTTTATATGCTATTTCAATGCAACACTTCAAATTTATGAAATAATCTTATCCCCAGACACCAAAAAGTATAATGTACTTATTACTTAAAAAGTTATTAGCTTTTCCCCTATGCAATAGGGAATTGGCCTCACTTTTAAAACTATCAATATCATAATCTTTAATGACAAAAAGTGTCAAAAATTCTGATAAACCTTGACTATGACTGCTCTGCTATATATATTTTAATGTATATATACATTCCTAATGCCTTTGAATACAGCCCTTTTAACAATAACAACAAAATAAAAAATGAATCTCATATATTTATAAAAACTAAGAAAAATAAATATACGCTTTATAAACTAATGCTTGAAATAATAACGAATATGTCATTCTATTCATTGACAAAACCAAGAAAAAAAATGGAAAATAATAATAATACTGAGTTCATTTTATTGTGGTCCATTTAAATTCTTTTCCACTTGTGTGTTGTGGCTGAAGTAGATTTATATGTGATTCATTCATACAATTACATCTCAATAGTTTATGTTCATTCTAAGAACATCTTCAGCTAACAAAATCTTGAATGTTGATACATCCACTATAATGTCTCCAGCTGGGGGTATATCTCTTGTGTGTTCTCAGAAGAGTATTGTTTTGTAATGGGGACTTTTTTTGAGGTTTAATATTTTTAATATTTGGTAAAAGATAAGGGATTTTCATACCTGGAGCACTGCAACACTATAAATATCCAGAGGAAACTGCAAATTATTTAAATATACATTTATATTTAGAAATACGATTTTAGATGTAGATTTTCAATGTTCATCCACTCTAGGTGAAAATGCTAATTCAGATCACTCTAACATTTTAAAGACAACTTTCCAGTTTATCTTTTTTGACAAAAGAAGTGATTGCTACTCCATAGTCATATTTATTTTGCTAATTTTATCACTATTAGGTGATGTCTCTCTTGTCCCAATGTAATGACCTAAAAAAATCACAATGATTTTGTTGGGTTGCTATTTTCAGAAAATTTACATAAATACATGCTGCAGGCCAATATGGAAACAGAATACTTTCACCTGAATCAAGCAGCTTTGGAGAGTGCTGTCCAGTGCTGAATTCTATTTTATTTTATTTTGTTCAGCAAAACTGCACATTTCTAACATGTGAAAGGTGTTGTAAGAGTTTGGCATATTTGGACTCTATTTGGAGTATTGAGAGCAGGAAGAAATGGAAAATACTTCATGGAAATTATATGTTAGGTTATTAAACAGTAGAATTTGTACACTTAAATTAGAGTTATGGTTAATGAATGCATAGAAAGCTCTGAGTTGTTAAAACCCTGGATTGTAAAAATAAAATGACACCAAGCTTAAAAGCTTTATGTCAAGTCATCTGATAGTTCTTGATATTTGCTCTGTAATTGACCAAAACGTGTTTTCTTTCATGGCACTCCTTTCCAAAAGAAGCACAGATATTTGCAGTACATTTGAAGAAAAGCACCCACTCACTCAAGGAAAGGGATATGCTGTTTCAGAGTACTGAAAATAGGACTGCTGAGTCTTCATATTTTATGAGAGGTGTCGTCTTCCTTAAGACTGGCAGCAAAGTTTCAGAAAGAAGGGAAGTTATGGTGCTGAATCAAAATTGATATGTGTCATTGCTTTGGAAAAGATGGTACACATCAAAACTATGTTTTCTGTGGAGACCCTCATCATCATTTCCCTCCACATTTATCATGTTCCTATTCTTGAAAGCCAACATATTGGGGAAATCTACTTTTCATTCCTTGCCACTACCTGCTCTGACTTCTTCTCCTTTTTCCTCTCTTGGTTATGAAAGCTCAGTTACTAAGAGGAAAATGTGAAGGTCCAATTCAGTTTTGTTTCAGACTAATCTCTGCTTCACCTCCTTTGCAACCTACCCAACTTTCCTACGACTTGAAGGTTGCCTCAGATAAGGGAAACTCCTTGTCCCACAAGAGGCAGGTAAGTAACAGCTTTTGGAAAACCAAAAGTAATCCATAGACCCGCACTTTCAAGCAGAAGCTTCTGGATCATTTTAGGTTCCCACACACAGAGATAATTCATATTAAGTAACAACACCAATATGGATGAATTACTGAAATACTAATGGCTTCTTTGATTTCCCTGGGGCTGTTAACCTTATATCTTACCCAGCTTCCTCCCTTTAATTTAGGAAGGGATGATCAGAAGCCTTAAAGACTTATAGAAATGAAGATTTGGGGTGGGGAGGGTTATAAGGAACCACTGTAGAAATATAAAACTGTTGATAATTGTATAGACAAGATAAGAAAACTAATACTACTAATAAAATAATGGAAAATATCAAATAATATGTTCTTAAAACATGGCAAGAAATGCATAAGCATATGCAACAGCTGTATGAAGGAGGATCATTTTGAAATTCTAACCTAAAACATTTAGATCTCATAAAGCCGAGAAAAGTTAGAAGGCCATAAAAGCTTTTGATGAAAGACAATAATGGAGAGAATATTTTGGCTAATGCATTTCCTTGGTCTTGAACTTTAACATTTCCGCACTCTTCAGTGTTTGAAGGGATAGAGGTTGGTTAAGGATGGAAGAGAAGGGGTGTAGATTTACCCCTGGGTAGGGTACTATTCTACCTTCCTCAGTGGATAAATACATAGATGGCTATGGTCTTTTTCACCAATACTTTGTCAGTGCTTGACAGCAAGATTATGACACATGAAGTATTTTTACAGAACTTTCTTTAACAGGCAATTTTAGGATTGGCGATCATCAGAACATTTTATTCAAAGAGCACTTGTCACTAATCAGGGAAGGTTCATTCGAATTACGTAATCCTGATAGTCATGTAAGAGAATGTCACCAAGGGGACTGGGACTTACGCTTAAACATAAAGGCTAAAACTAGGAAATCTCACTGACAGAATGTCCATAGGTCAATCACATGTAACCCGAAAGAGACGTATTTGGCCAACATATAAGCAGAAAAGCTTAAATCAAATGTACGAAAAAGATGATAATTCTTAAGAAAAGCCATGTTTGAAGATGTTAAGAAAAGCTTAGTATATTCCTCTTTTGGAAGAAAGTAAAGATAATCTTCATCTTAAGGTGACTTCACATTCTCTAAACTGAAGTGTTTAGAAGTCATGTGAGTGCCCACAAAGTGGAGTGTCTTTAAAAATAAAAAAGATCACACTGATCTCTGAGATTCAGATTGCTTCTGATAAAGTCTGACGCCAAAGTCTGCCAGCTAAATTGAAAACTGCACGATGAACAGTGATCAAACTCATCATTTACATGATTTTAATCAATGTTTTGATTTTGATATAGACGTGTCTCAACAATTCATTCCTCTCCTACCCAAGGTTGCTAAATGCTAAACCAAAAAAGGAACAGTTAAGAGAAACCTGTTGGTTCTCTGTAGCACTTCTCAAACAGTAATTTTATTTGTACAACTTCTAAAATAAATGGATTTTGCACAGGAAGCTCTCTTCTGAGTGCGTATATTGTGATGTGTCTTTGCAAATAGTGGGTGCTTTCAGCTGAGCGTCATCCTGATATCCGGTCTTTCTATCATTAGGTCCTGAATACCAGATTCAAGTAACACAAAATAGGAACCACGGTGGAAAGAGATTCATCAATAAAAATAAGAAATTTTAAAATAAAATGGCCAGGAAGGAAGGAACAGTGAATTAAAAAAAAATATGATGACACATCATTTTGTTTTGTGTAGGTGTCAGTTTTCTTTAAAATAAAAATACCCGAGAAGCTCAGGGTAAAAGTTAAAAAAAAAAATAGGAAATTTTAAAGAGATGCCTTATTTTCTCTCCGTGTGTCTGACAAGTGCCCATTAGATCACAGACACATTTTTTTTATGAAAATCAGCACTGCTTGAAGATACTAGTGAACCAATACTAACTCAACCCGCACTCAGAAGATGTAAATAGAAAGATGTTCTGAATGTTTGCTGCCAGCCCAGAAGCCACCAATCCAAGCCTACGCTCCTGGCATCTTTATACTCTTAAAAAAATAAATAAAAGTCATTAAAACTGAGATTGAGGTCCTTTAAATCTCCACCTGTCAGTGCTTCGTCTCATCTAATTTTTAAAAATGTTCTTTCCGTTTCTAATTCTTCTTTTGAATTCTGGTGGATGCTATTTTTTTTAAATGATACATAAAACCTGTCTTCCACCAACCAAATAGTTACTGACTATTGAAAGAATTCTATCTACCTTCCACCAACCAAATGGTTACTGACTATTGAAAGAATTATAGTCAACTATACAAAGTAATGACTACAGAAATGCAAAACGGCAAGAAAAATAGAGAAAACAAGAGACAGAGTAGTCTAAAGTTCAATTCTTTTTAGAAATATGAGAGAAAATGGTGGGCTTGTAAGCTATAGCTATTTATGATTAATGCAACTCACAGAGAAGTGGTAATACGGTAGATACGGTAATATGGCAGGCACACTACACAAGAGAATGGTTTTCTTAAAAATTCTAATAAAGAGGCACAGGCATTTTCACTGAACATGCGGCATAAACACAAATTATTATGCTTCATTTACTTTTGCTCTGCGTTAACTAATTGTGGCTAACTTCATAGCCCTACCCTATCATACAGCATGATAATCATCTTTGCAACGACACCATGAAGGAGAGGGATGGTTGTTCGGATGCTGACTTTACAGAGACTCAGAGGGGCTAAGCATCTGGCCTAAGAGGACATGGCCAGAAGGAGGTGATGCTAGGTTTTCTGATGCACAGATTAGAATCCTTTGTATTTTATTGTATAGAACATTATGCATTGTAGTTTGATGGTCTGTGTTGACTAAAAGAGGAGAAATGAGAACTAGGAGTCTTAAACTCTGCTGTGGCTATTCTCTATTTGCCGACCAGATCCCTTCTCTGCTTTTCTTTGCCTTGTTTGGGCCTGGAGGCCTGGATTTACAAACTACATCATCAGTCTTCCTTGCCTTCTGGCTTCTCAATGTATTCAGCCATCAGGAGGTACCTACTTCCATTCCTACTGGGCATTGGCACAGCTTTGGCACTGTCTCCCTCCCTCTAAGATGACTGCTTTTCTCAAATGCCCCCTACCCCATGCCCAACAAGGTTCTAGCTCTAGCTTATCACAGAGCCCCCCAGGGGCATAACCACTTCCTCTTTTGCTAGTTCTAAATGTCTCTGCATCCCTTGCTGGTTTCCTCAGCCCTGCCCTTACCTGTGTACCTTGTCTCTTCATTATGAGTCTCTTCAAGAAACATCACTGTCAAAAACGTAAAACTTGAATCTAATCACGAGGGCACATCAGACAAAACCAAATTGAGGGACCTTCTATGAAATAAGTGGCCTTTACACTTCAAAATGTCAATGCCATGAAGGAAATAAGCAGACTGGGGGAATAGTCCAGATTAAAGGAGATTAAAGAGACATGATAACTAAATGCAATGTGTGATCCTGGGTGGGAGGGACTCCAGATAAGATTTTTATTTTTTTGTTATAAAGAACACTATTGGGAAAACAGGTGAAATATAAATAAGGTCTGTGCATTAGGTAGTGGTAATGTATCATTATTAATGTCTTGATTTTGATGATTCTACTGTGGTTATATGAGATAATGTACTTGTTGTTAGTAAATGTAGATTGAAATATTTAGGGAAGTAAAGGAACATGTCTTCACCTGACTTTCAAATGAACAGAAAAAGTCAGTAAAGAATATATATACACATATATATGTGTGTGTGTGTATATATATATATATATATATAGAGAGAGAGAGAGAGAGAGAGAGAGAGAGAGAACAAGAAAGCAGTGATGAAGTGTTAACAATTGAGAAATCTGGATGAAATGTCCATTAGTATTATTTTAAATTAGTCTTGCAATTTTTCTGTAAATCAGAAATTTTTTCAAAATAAACAATAATTTTTAAAATGACTGTTTAAGAATTCTAGCTGAATGTGCAGTCTCATTCCTTCCAGGACCCTCTCTGATAAGGATTCTAATCTCCATGTTGACTGCTGTCTATTATAAAGAAATGATGGTCCCACCATTCAACTCTTTCACTGCTTCAGAGCCACGTGAGCATCACGGTGAAGGGCTGGTGATAGAAAAGATGGCCACCTAGCTCATCAGGTCTGAGGAGGGTAAACCAGAAGGAAAGCAGCTGAGGTATCTCCCAAGGCATTTAGAGCCCTATCTCTGCTCTCAGATAAAATTCACAAACAAATGGAAATTTATAAATTTCTTGATATCATGGCATAAAGCACATGACATGATGTCATGTATTACATATATAAAAATTTATTCATACACACAGACAAAAGATTGCCAGGGTCCATAATACATGATGAAGTCCTTCACTTAAGTTCCTGCTCCACTGGATCTAACTTTAAGATACCAAGAATATTACAGCAAATCCTTCTAGGTAAGATATGGGTCACACATAACATATAATTGGGTGTACAACAGATTTGAATATGCAGCACATTTAGGTGTAGTAGGTTTCATTGGCTCAAGGGTAGCAGAGTCAAGATTACTAGTGATTTCAAAGGCACCACCTTAATCAAATGATCCAGGTAAACACCATCAGCAGCATGACATACTGACATCATGCACCAGCCTCTGATATAATTAAAGCATTGAAGAGGACCAGTATCACTTTTGTGATGTTCTAGCCAAAAATACAGACCATCAGTCTATTCATGAGGAAGCATCGTACAAATCCAAGTAGGATTGAGTGACATTCTATGTAATACTCGACCAGCAGTCATCAAATCATCAAAAGTGTTAAGGTCACAAGAGACAAGAAAGACTGAGAGGCTCTCACACAATGGAGAGGCACATGAACAAAATGAAATGTGGAATTCCACATAGGATCCTGGAAGGGAAAAAGGACAGTGGAAGGAAACTTGTGGAACTGGACTAAGGTCTATAATTTAGTTAACAGTATTGCATCAATGTCAGTTTCTTGGTTTTGATCACAGCACTGTACTTATATAAATTGTTAAGATTGGAGAAAGTTGGGTAAAGTGTGTCTGTGAACTTTCTGTACTATTATTTCGCACCTTTCTGTAAGTCTAAAATTATTTCAGAATAGAAAATAAAATATTACCAGGAATTCATTCTTCCTAATAAAATGATTACAATTCTATCTTGTATGTTTCTAACTTTGTGCATAAACACAGCACATTAAGTCTTAAAATATCATTTTATGCCAGACATAAAAGGTGTCAGCTTTTAAACTCACACTCATTTAGTTGGTATTTACAGAGATGTCAACGCATGATTCTTTAGGCTCACAGTACTTATGCAAAAGTAAGATATTTACTTTGAGCACAATTCAGGGGAATGTGGTACTTTATTTACTATTTCACCTGATATTTCATTCCTCTTTTTGACTGCCATTTAGATCAAGGGCTAGAGAAATATACAATACAAAAATAGTCCATTTCTCACATTTCTGGAAAAGACTCAATGAAGGCATCCCAGGGAGTTGGAGATTTGTGCTGCCACAATTTAATTCTAGTATTTCTGCTTCTGGTTCCATTTGTTGGAAGTATGTAGAAGAGCATGGTTTATTTTCTTCCACAAGAATGGAAAGGAAATTGCATCTACCGTAGGCAACATCATCTTTAATTTGACTCAGGGGCTAAGACATGACAGCTTCATATAGCTACTCCACAGACTGAAAGCAAAGACCATTGCCTCATACTAGATTTCAGGGCTAACCCTGACAACAGACATGTTTTCAGGTAGCATCATGGAAAACAGTGCACATTTCCATGGCTCTGAGAGGATCATGTAAGAGAAACTGAAGACCGCATGGTTGTAACAAAGGACAATTTATGTGTCTTATTTTTAATTTTTGTTGGGGGGTAGGTAATTAATTTTACTTATTTATTTATTTTTAGAGGAGGTACTGGGGATTGAACCCAGGACCTTGTGTATGCTAAGCATGCGCTCAACCACTTGAGCTATACCCACCCCCTTATGTGTCTTATTTTTGATTTTCAGTTGGGCAAGTAATTTCAAAATTACAGCTGAGTTTTGATAATCACTGATATCATCTTAGCAACATTGAAACATGTTTAGGTTAAATTCACATATTTGTAGATACATTTCAAAAGGATGACCAAGATCTTATCTACTTTAAGATTTACCCCAACAACCTTCAGTCTCTGGAAAGATCTCAATGTTTTTAACTAAATCTAAAAACTTATTTACTTATTTAAGTAAAAACTTCTTACTTAAAAACTGAAAATCTTCTTTATATATGTACATATGAGTAAACGACCCTTATCATATTTTCCTCCTAATATTTTCAGTTCATTAAACTGCTTTGCAGTGGAAGGTGATCAAGGCATAGCAATTGTTAATACATGAAGCCACAGTGCTCTTTGACCTGCTTTGTACAGGATAACATTCTTATGTTGATAGAGAATTTACGGGATGGGGCCACAATGTGCCTTCCACCCTACCTTGGATTCTGAGTGCTTTCATTACCACATTCACAAGTACACAAAATATTAAAAATATCTTGCACTTGAAGATGTGAACTGCAATTTGAACTTGGTAGACTAGCCTGTAAGGGAAGTAGCCAAAAGATCCTTAGAGAGATAGATTCCTGCTCTGAAATGACACATTGTATGAGAACCATGAGGTTAAACTATATGTCACTAAAGAACAGGGAACAGAAGTGGGTGAACTGTAGAGGAAACAAATGTTCCATCTCTCGTAATGTTTTTCGAGTACCTTTCTTATGATTTTTTGAGACATGTGAATTTTAAGCAGGATTTACTCCATATGACTATCCAATATTAATACACTCACATGAGACTTTGTAAATGGTTTGCAACGTGGTTGTATGTCATTTGCGTGGAATTCTTAAATCTTCCTTAGTGTCCCTGTTTAAAGACCTTGAAAGTTGCAACTTAGCCACTTTCTGTACAACCTTGAACCATGCCTTTAAAAGAACTAAGTCTTGGTTTCCTCATAAACAAGGTAGTGTAACAGTATTACATCTACTTTATGGAAATGTTACGAATATTTCAATGTTGTTATCAAGGTGCATTTATCTCTTTGGTGAGAAGACGCCCTAGAAAACCAGAATATTACTATTATTATCCCATTTAGCCTGAGTGAACTTTAAAGCCCAAAGGTCCTATCTTTGTAATATAACTCCAATCTGAAAGAGCTAGATTTGTTTTTAAATTTCACCAACTTTCTAGCTATATCAATAATATTTAAAGTCAGAGGCAAAACTGTGGCTATATTAAAAATAAAAAATAACCCGCAGAGAGAAAAGGAGGCAAGGAAAGATGGTGGCTGAAGATATTGGGGATGGGTTTTATGGTTCATAGGTAGAGGGGCTAGCGCTCAGTAAATCCACCCAATACCAGACTCATTTTCACATTCTGGAAGGAGCAGCTCTCAAGCGTCTGCCTTCCATTAATTTCTGCACCTTGGGGCTGGGGCGCCAATGTCTGGAGACTTACTCTATCTCTTTCAGGGTTTTAGAAGCCACTACTTGCCATTCTGATACAGAAGATAAATAAAACGGCTTGCTCAAAATATACAAACATGCAAAAATATGGTTTATAGAGATCCTGTGCCTTGGACTTCTCAACATAGTAATAATTTCATATATTCTGACCCACTAGCTCATGGTGGTTATCAAATCCTATACCCTAAGTTTAGAAAATATGACTACCAAATATTACATTTTAAAGTTGACAATCATGCTTCAGTTCCAGAGACTGAAGTCTTAATTAAATGAGTCAGTCATTCTCTCCTGAAAATTTTCTTTTAATTATTGTTACTAACAACGACCACTTACACATGTCTACTTTTAATGAATTCTTTACAAGGGGGATTTATATTATAGCAGACAAGTGCTCAGATCCTTTCTAGAGCTAAGGTCCCAGGATAACCAGCAAATAACCAGTATTTGTTTTTTATTGAGGCATAATTGACATATTAGTTTCAGGTCTACAACATAATGGTATGATACTTATATACATGGGAAATGTTCACCACAGAAGTTTAGTCACCACACATAAATACAATTTTTTTTTCTTGTGAAGAGGACTTTTAAGATCTACTCTACTAGCAACTTTCAAATATGCAATACAGTGTTATTAACTCTGGAGTCACCATGCTGTACATGACATCTCCATGACTTATTTATTTTACACCTAGAAGTTTGTACCTTTTGACCCCCTTTACCCATTTTTCCCACCCCCACGCCCTACCTCTGGCAACCACTAATCTGTTCTCTGTATCTATGAGCTTGGTTTTTGTTTGTTTTGTTTTGTTCTGTCTTTAGATTCCACACATAAGTGAGATCATATGGTATTTGTCTTTCTCTGTCTCTAAATTTCTAGAGCTAAACTCCTAAGATAACTGGCAAGTAACCAGCCTTAAGCCTTACATAAAACTACATTACAACACAAGCTTGCACAGCTCCTGAAGAGAACTGCAGATTTTAGTTATTCCCTCTTCTATTTCTTTTCAGCACTACATTCTTACCTAGCACGTTGTATTGCCACAGTGTTTTTATAGTACATCTCCCCTAGAAGACTGGGAACCCTGGAAGTTAGGTGCTCCTATCCGTTCACTCCATACAAGGGTGTGCTGAGTGAGTGAATGCAGCTTATGATAAAAAGTGAATCTTCTGTTCATTAGAATTCTAAAATCAACATATGTATCTGTTTAAATATAGTTTTAAAGTGGGAATGAGAGCTAAGATAGAGATGCATAGAAAGAGGGAAAACTGACAGAGGTGATGGGCTTATCTCCGAGAGGTGCCAATCCAAGGATGGCACATTCTCAGTGCTGAATAATAGCACTTCCCAGCTCTGACAGTCACCCGCTCCTGCTAAGACTCGACTGAGCTGCCTTTGAATCTGTGGGCACACAAACTGAAAGTAGCTACCTGAGGAGCAGCCGCAAAAGAAAAGGTAACTTCGTGGGATATTATAATTCAAATGGAATATAATCTTATCAAGATGTCCACACTATATGAAAATAAAATAGTTTTGAAATAGCTAGTAATAGTATATCTTAAGGAAAATCTGTACCCCTCGGTAAAAAAGTAGAAACATACGTGATCATCTGCCAATAATGATTTGCTCTGGAGGGTGAAACTTTGATAGGTCATTTTTATTTTCTTCCTGTTTTAATATTTTTAAAACTTTGTATAATAATTGGTTATCACACCTTAAGTTCTAGAAACTTAAAGTTTATAGGTAAATATAACATGAACCAATAAATGTTCCTAATATGAGTAATCTGAAATAAATCAAACATGGTGTTTTCTCCTTGTTAAGAAATCAAAGCCAAAACTAAAAACAAGGAACAAGAGAATTCTGGTCTCCATGCTTCTGTGTGCTGCAATTTGTATGCCAAGGCTGCTTGAGTTGTGAGGGATGTCGCAGAGAGTTCTCCGCCATGACCATAATTAAGGGCAAAGTCCTGGAAGGCTGTCTCAACAACGATAGTGGGATATTCTGTCAAAGCACAGTGCTTTCCTTGGGACAAATCCCAGACATTGGGCGTGTTCACATATCCGAACACATTAGTGTATATTAGGTGGGATGTTTTCAACTGCAAGTAAGAGACCATATCTCAAATGGGCTGAAACAATTTTTAAAAATCTATTAAGTCATTAAGACACCCACAGGCAGGACAAGTTTAAAACACAACACCATTAGGATTGGGGCTGCTCTCTTGGCCCTGCCCTCCTCTGCGTGGAAGGCGTGTTTCTCGTCGTGCTCCGCATGGTTTCAGGATGGCTGCTAGCAGCAGCTGGGGCCACCTGCCTCCTTACTCATGTCTGTGGAAGGGCAAGAGAACCTCTCCCTTACAGAGGGATAAAGGTCCTTCCTATCAGTTTATAAGGGATAAAGGTCCTTCCTATCAGTTTATTTGGGCCAATAATGATGTTAGAGAGTGCCCTGTGACAACTGGCTTAAGCTAGTTTCCCAGACCAATCCCAGGCGAAGGGGAGGGGTTAGCTTTTTTTTTTTTGAGGAGGGAGGTAATTCGGTTTGTTTGTTTATTTAATGGAGGTACTGGGGATTGAACCCAGGACCTTATGCATGCTAAGCATGAGCTCTACCACTGAGCTATACCCTCCTCTGTAAGGGTTAGATTGATTGATTTAGACTTTGGTTGGGAATAGGATTGATTGTGCCTGAGTCTTCTGTATTACATGGGGTAAGAGTTTGTTTCTGGAAAAAAAAAAAAAAGGTTGGGTAGGTTGGGGTTCTAGCAGACAGAAGAAAACGGGGCAATACATACTGGGTAGGCAAGGAACAGTATGTACTACATGGTAGTATAGTCATGGTGGAAAAAAAATTAAGATATGAGTCAGAATCCCCCAGAATCCATTCCAGGGTTTGACATTAACAAACTGACCGGACGAAAGTCACAAAATTTCTGGGTTTCAGCTATTGTAGCAATAGCAATCTGGTACAAAAATATTTCTAGGGCCCCATTCAGCTCCATTATCAGATTGCTACTCATTCTGATTCCTTCCCTTCCCCCACCCTGGCTGCCTGCTCTCCAGCACACAAAGCACCCACTACAGCATATAGGTAAATACTTTTAAAGGAATGACTTTCCTGGTGATTTTTTCCCCCCATTTATCTCACGGCAGATCAGCCGATCGCTATGACCCAGCAAAGCAAAACAGTGTGTGGTGCAATTATCTGGGAAATATAAGACCATCTATGCCATCAGATAATGCAGGGAAGGGTGGGCTTTGTTTCCTGAACAACCTGCCTGGTCACTGTGGATGGTCCCCAAATCCTCAGATAAATGGACAGGCCTCCACTTCCCTTTGGCTGCATAACTCCAGCTCTTTGTGAATCAGGATCAAACTCCTTGCTGTAGAGATAAGATCATTTATGCCACATTTTAAAAGCAAGACTTCCTTTTGAAAGGCTCATTTTACTCTTTTAGTGCCACATGACACTCTTTCACTAACCCAGAGGGTCCTAAGACCTACAGCAGAGGTCCTTGTGTTTCTACAATAGCATAGATCAATACTAAGTCTACGATAGAAATGAACTGAATTCATATAGTGCTTCTGTCTTCCCAAAAATAGTTTCAGGAACTTGCACAAATCATTTCAACAAAAGTCTTCACATTGATGGCTATACATATGTGTTTAAATGTCTAAGAATAATTATGTTACATCTGTATAAAAATTACAATGGCAGAAAGAAGACCACCAAATTGTAATAGAAAACTTGATCTCATTTTAAAGTAAATTAAAAACTTGCAAATACATGCAACGAGCCATTGATATTTTATAATAAAAAAACCACCCAATAAACTAATAAAAATACTAATAAAAAAATCACCCAATACATTAAAAAAAATGCAAACATTGCCTAAGTTGTGGAATCAGCTGTAAGAGCTTGTATGGTGACTTCTCTTGAGAAATTTCTGCCGGGCTTACAGATGCTAATACCTTCTTATTTTCCCACGCTGACATCATATGCAAACTACCATGTCAAGAACGCATTTGCAGAATACGTAAGTAGTGGAGTGAAACATTATTAGTTCTTATTTGCAGCTGCTGCCAACCTCTGAGCCCAAGCTCTAATTGGAATTACAGTGAATTTAAAAGCAGTGGACACTCCGGGATCTGAATAACATACACAGAGCTGCCATCCAAGACCCGCATTCTTTCAAAATGCATACTTCTGGAAACTCAAAGTAAAATAAGCCCCCATGCTCCATGACTGGATAGATGCAGGGTTTTCAAGATACTTTAACAGTTGTGAGTCCAAGTCTTTGCTAAATCATGTGTGGATTGGTTTGAGCAATAACAGATTTAAAATGGAATCATACCATATACTTATATGTATCAAGGTTTTACTTCCCTTCAATCAAAAGTAATTTTTAAAAAGCCATTGGTTTCTGGATTCTTCTCCATTGCAATGAGCAAGCTCCCACTTTAAATGTTTCCTGATTACTGGCTGCTTCTCAGGCTAATAAAAGCTGCTAAATCACTGCTAGGACAAAGGTCCCCAGTGTGGTGCATAAAAAAGAAGATTTACAGTCATATGCTATGCTGAACAGCCTTGTCAGGGCAACACAGTGCCCTGCGTCTGTGACAGGCTAAAACAAACCGCACGCCAGATCTGATTTCAGACTTACATAAGAGGCCGGCGGGGCTATAGCCTCAGTACTTAGGAGAATAAACTGGATTGGGAAGGGGCCATGAGGGAGGATGAGTGGGGGCCAGGCTGTGCAATTAGCATGTGCCTAGTTTTAATGACTGATTTCCTCAGATCGCCAATTCCCAGTGCTGATTTGCTTCCTTGCCTATTTTTCTAACTCCTTTTTTGCTCACTTCTGCACACAAACACACTTGCAATCACACCCGCCAGAAACACCACCCGACCATTGGGTAACTGTATCGTATTTGGCTATATTAACGGCTATAGAAAGGAGATGCCAGGTAAAGTTCTAGGATGACAAGACCTCTTTTTAGTGGGAACTGAATTCGTAACACCATCTTACTAGCAAAGAAAGCAGGGGGTGCACAGCTATGGCCTGGTGCTACCAACTAGTCACTGGTCATCTGAATTTTCAGGCTAGTATTTCAACTATCTTTCCACTTTTACTGGGACCTTTGTATTAATTCATTCCTCCACAAACAAACAAACAGAAAGCTTGTATTGAAGCTATGATCAGATAAATGCTTGTGAAAATAGATAGTGGGCTACTATTCTTTTATTTTTTTTAAGTTATTCAAACTGCATCTGGAAGAGGCTGGACTTTGGGTAGCTCTACACTCCCTTCTAAGGTTTAGCTGAGGCTAAACAGGGCTGGCTGTGCCTGCTCATTATTTATGCAGCTTCCAAACAACAAACGCTTGCAACTGTCCAAAAAGAAACGAAAGAGCCCAGGTGCTTTGGTGAAGCATACCTTTCCCTGATGTAGGATAGGAGGACAGACAAAAAGCAATGACGATTGGGCCCAACTTAGGCTTCTCGAGTTGCAGCCGCAGAGAAAGGAAAGAAGTCCAGTTCAAGATGCAACTGTACCTCACCAGGCGTCAGGAGGCCCAGGTTCTAGTGCTGGTTTAGATGGTAACGACCTGGGGCGTCTTGAGCAAATCACTTTGCTCCTCTGGTTCTCAGTTGCCTAATGAGCATTAAAGAGTTTCAAATGGATCAGCAGTTCTCAAACTTAAGCACAGGTCCAGATGGATCAACAGCAGGTCTTGGATTAAGCACAAATTGCTGGACCTTATCTCCAAGGTTTCTGGTTCAGCAGGTCTGAGGGATATGCATTTCTAACAATTTCCCAGGTGATGCCGATACTGTGGGTCAGGAAACCACGCATGACAGCTATTGAACGAGATGATTCCAAAGGATCTGCAGGTTCTCTAGTGCTACACGACATTTGACATTAACTCCAAGCTGTGGTATGTTGTTTGTGCCTGAGTCAGGAGAATCAAGGAGCAGTCATAACTCAGCCTTCTGTGCTTTTAGTAGAAAATCACAAGATTCCAGTTTACTTTGAAGTCATTCCCGTGATAATTAAAGCAGAAGGTGATAAGTGTCCCCTTGGAAGTGCAAGATGAATTAAAAAAAAATTGGCAATCCACCCATCGCTGTACAAATTGACTTGGAAAGACATGGTTGGAAATTCATTTATTGATAGAGTCACGTTAATAGAATCTGTGCTTTCTCTTTGTATCTATTTCTTGCATTTAAAATCATATCTGTTACATACATTTCAGCATAGTGATTTTAGTTAATAATGCTATATTATATAATTGAAAGTTGCTAAGAGAGTAGCTCTTAAATATTCTCACTAGGAAAAAATATTTAGGTGATGTGATGCAGGTGTTAGCTAATACTACAGTGGTAATCATTTTGCAATAGACAAGTGTATCAAATCAACATGTACATCTTAAGCTTACACAATGTTGTATATCAATTATATCTCAATAAAGCTGGAAAAAATAAAGGTAAAATAATAATCAAATCAAATAAAATCATGTTTGTTACATAAATTCACGTCACTGTTGAATGTGACTAATTCTTGATAAATAAATACTGGTCTGTGTAGTTGCTGGTAAATCTTACATGATATTAATTCTAGCTCTGTTATTGACAAAATGTGACTGTAGAGAAGGCATTTCACTATTCTGGGTCTCAAAATTCTTATCTGTCAAATGAGAGCCTTCTTGCCGGGAATTAACAATATTTGTCTATGATTCTGGATTTCCAAATACATAAAGTACATGAAACGTAGATCCACTTCAGAACCAAAATATAAATGAAAAAAGAGACGAACTATATACATTCCCTCTGGAAGCTGTAGATTCAGGGATAAAATATTTTAAAATGTTTTAAACCATTTTCTCTCACCAAAATTTTGGGACTACCCAAAATTGGTCTTCTTGCTTCTGCTCCCTATCCCTCGCTGTAAAATCCTCCAACGGCTTCCTGCTGCTCTCAGAATAAAGTCCAAATTTGGTATTAAGGTTCCTACCCTTCTCCAACCCTGTCTGCTCTAGTCTTCCCACAGCTTCCTGAACTCTACAGTGACTTTCTCTCTGATCCTTGAGCATGCCAAGTTGGTTTCCACCTCAGGGCCTTTGCACCAACAGCACCTTCTGTCTGAAATGCTCTCTGTGCTCAGTCCTTCCGCTGATTCAGGTCTTCAGAGAGACCTTCCATGACTGGCCAGTCACATCGTATCACTTCATCTCAGGTCAACCATCCAGCACTTGTTACTGGTTATTTTTCTCATTGGACATTTATAGCTTTATTATCTGTGTCTGTATGCATCTCCTCTTGAAAATATAAGTTCTGTGATGGTGGGAATCCTCTCTGTATTTATCACTCTATCCTTAGAGCCTAGCAGAGCACATGGTGCATGACAGATGCTCAATACAGTCATTTGTTGAATAAATGGATAAGTGATATTATAAACATGATATCAGAGAAATCCTTTTGCTTCGTATAGAAACATGAGCCTACATTAACCTAACTAAACACGTATATTGAATATACTACATTCTAAGTACTTTTCTAAGTGCTTTATTTATTACTATATTAACATTTACTTCTTGTAACAAACTTAAGATGTAGTACCACCATCATATTTCATATTTTACAAGTGAGGAAACTTAAACAGAGAGAAGTTAACTGACTTGCTTCAAATCAGAAAGCCAGTAAGTACATGGTCAGGACAACAAACTCAGGTTGTCTGTTTCCAGAATATGTGCTCTTAACATTATGTTATGGATAGTAAGATGAGACTTTTAAGATAAGCCCTCTCCCCTCAAAAATCCATGCCAAATGACTACTCCATTTCTGCGTGAGCACTCCCACTGATGAGATTTTTGCTACTTCAGAGTTAGCCCATATCAAAAGTACTGAACTATCCCTTGTTCTATGACCCCAAATTTCTCCCGCTGTTCCTTCCACCCCTTGGTCCCAGTTCTACACCTTGAGGCCTATGGAACAACTTTAATCTCTCTTCCACACGGTGATCCTTCAAATTTTGGAAGCTCCTTTAGCATTGCCTCCCCAAACCTTTTCCTTGCTAATCTGACCATCCCTTTTTCTTTCAGTGGCTTCCTGCGTGGTGTAGTCCAGCCCTCTTACCATGCTGCTTGCTCTCTTAGCGTATAGCCTCTAAAAATTTAGTCCCAGCATTGAATACAAGATTTCCCTTGTGGTCTGATCGACATAAAAGAGTGAACAAATTTTCTCCATTATTATTATTAATAATATAATCCTATTAATAAATGTTATTAATAGAATTTATAGATGGAGATTAACAGAAAAACATAACTCCACTGATGGCTAAAACACAGTGATTCCAACCTTTATTTGAAAAGTTTAATTCACTTGAAACTTCTATTTTGTAACATAGTAAATTCTCTTTCCTTTAATTATATAACTTTGTGTTAAGACTGTACGTCAGTTTTTAAATTAATTTCTCAAGCAAGTTACTTGCAAAATGGCACCTGCAACAAGATCTCCTCTATCTCAACTGTCTGTCTATCAGTGAGTTGTAAAATTTTCTTGGTGGATCATATGTTTCATCTCCTTAAGTTAAAAATTTATTATGGGGAATGTCTAAAATATAGAAAAGTGAACAAAATAACATAATGAACCAACATGTGTATATCACCCAGCTTCAACAATTATCATCCTCTAGCCAGTCTCATCTCATCTAGTACATCACCTATTCCCCCTCCCCTCGAATTACTGTGGAACAAATTCCTGCATCACATCATTTCATCCAAAAATAAGAAAATGTAAGCACTCTTTATTTATAAAGCTACAAAATTATTATCAAATCTAAAAATATAAATTCCTCAAGGTCATCACACAGTCATTATTCACATTTCCAAAGTTCTCATAAATATATTAATTGTCTGTACAACCAACATTTAAAAGGTTGAGAATAAAATAGAGTACAGCACACATAGTAAAGGCATGGACTATTACGACACTTCAGTTTCATTTGTGCACACAGTGTGTGTGTGTGTGTGTGTGTGTGTGTGTGTGTGTGTGTGTGTGTGTGTACTGGGTCATGAGGACAAATTATTTAAGAGCAGTCCCTAGTCCAAAAAAGTTTAAAAAGGCAGATCTAGACATGTAGCAATATAATTGACCAATATGCTATAAGCTCTTACTGAGGAGAGTTCTGACACATGCTTACCTTCCTCCTGATGGAGTTGACTCTGCCGTCCACCCGCTCTGTAATTGTGGACAAATCGCTCCACATCACTAAGCCTCAGTTACCTCATCTGGAAAATACGTAGGTGGAACTAGCTCAAGTTTTCCAAATTGTGATGCTCAGAACAGTGGCTCTACTGGGTGTAGTACCAAGGTTTGGAAAACGCTATATACCTATCATGCCCTCCACCTGGAAGATTCGTAATATATGCGAGGCATTTAAGAAGACCCACAAAGGACAGAATTCCTTTAAATATTTAAACCTGTTTTTTTCCCCCAGCACTTTTTTTTCCCATAACACTAAACAATGTCCCTGGGTGATCTAGTAAAGCCCCTTTCAGTTCTAAGATTCTGTATAATTCTGTGGTCTAATGTTATGTGATGCTGAAGAGTTAATATTCTTATATTATATTGGAAAGGCATTGTTTTCATTGGCAAAAGATACTGTGAAGAAAACAAATTGCATCGCCCTGAACTTGGCTGTGAGATTTATACCTCAAACAGCAATTGCTTTCTTCCAGAGCTGCACCATGGATTATCCTGTGGATTGAGACAGTAATCAGGGCTTGGGGACATCCAACTGATGGTGATTGTTGCTGTGTGCCCTGGAGCGTCCAACAGACAGCCTGCCCACACTGCCATGCTGTCGCTGCTTGCGGAGTCCGCTGCTAACCCTAATTGTCAGTCTTGAGCTTTGCCCAAAGTTTGTTTTGTAACAACCCTGTGTGGTTTACTGCATCCAGGCTGGCTCGTTGGCCTGCTCTGGCTTCCCAGAGATTCCATTCTGGAAACAGTGCTTTAATATGCCCTTAACATTGTTCTATCCTCCTGGGCTACAACTGGGCCACCCTGTGGCTACTCTGCATTGCAAGAAACAGAAAAAGAGAGAAAAGTTTTATTTCAAATGTATTTTGAATAACAACTAAGTTCTGTGCATGAAAAACCTTTGGAAGTTCTATCAAATCAATTAAAAAAGATTCACATTGTGAAAAGCACTCCACAATAAACTTTTGAAACCACTAACACTTTTTTTTCAGGACAAACGTTTTGTGTTGTAATTCCTCCGAGGGATTTTTATAAACACTACGAATATCTTTAAGATTAAACCAAACTAAATCATCTACTTTAAATCCCTAATTACGCTGTATACTTTTAGATGCCTACATTTTCAATAATGTGAAAATAAATTTAATTTGCCTCAGTAGGCTTGCTTTATCTCTAGATCAGCACTGTACAACAGAACTGCATAGAAGCCTCGCATATAATTCAAAATTCTCTAGTAATTGCATTTTTAAAAAGTAGAAACAAGTGAAATTTTAATAAGATGTTTTATTTCGCCCAAAATAGCCAAAATTTCATCATTTTAACACGCAAGCTATATGAAATTTATTAGTGAGACAATTTACCTTCTTTTGTTTTTTGGTTGTTAGCCTTCAAAACCCATTGTGCATTTTACATAGAACATGTCAATTTGTACCAGCCACATTCAGCTGCTCAACAGGCACATGTGGCTGGTGCTGCCATGCTGGACAATGCAGCTCTGAATGTTCACCCTTATGTCCAACAGCTATTTACTTTTGGGCTGCCCTTTAGATTTTGTTGTTTATGACCAGCATATGGGGCTGACCTGACAATTGCTTCCTTCCAGAGTAGCTATATAAGAAGAGAAGAGAAAAAGATTTGAAGTGACATCCTTTTCTGTCAAATGTACTCTCAAGTGGTAATTGAAAGGTGGAAGGGACCAAAGTTAGCATTGTACAATTAAGAGGAAACTACAGAGAGCGAGATATAAAAACTACTTCTCTTCCATCGGAAACTAATAGAACAGTTGTTCTCGACCCCAGCTAGGCTGAAAAACCACTGGTGGGGCTTTCAAAACTAAAAGCCATCCAAGCCCTACTTCTGGAGTGGTTAAGGCTGGGAAAGGGTATATTTTTCAAAAGTCAGTTTTGTTCCTTACTGCCATCTAGGTGGGTACTTGTAAGTACTTTTCTTTCACTGTGTTTTAAAAGCATAATTTTTTTTAATACTGGAAAAAAATACTTGAGATTAAAAACAAAGTCCACTTTTAAAACAGCAAATGAATTAGTAGTGGAAAGACACAAAACATTTCAAAATACATAAGAAAATATTGATAAGGCTGATGTTTGAATTGGTGGTCATAAATTAAACTGGTGAAACTACTTAGTGTGACCAGAGGAGAGGGGATTAGAAACAGCACCTGATCTTAAAGTGGAGGATGAGACAAGCGGTCTCAAAGGATATGGATGAGAATGTGAATCATGCACAATTTTCGCAGAAAACAACAGTAGATTTCAAGTCTTTAAATATCGATGCCATTTAGTCCAGTATTCCCATTTTGGTGCAGTCAAAGACTTAAATAAAGGATTTGAAATTTAAATAAAGGACTGAAATAGCACTATTTATAATAGATTTTATTTGGAAAAACATAAATATCTAAAAATGGTACAATTATTAAACAACTATGGTGTATGCACTATCTGCAGTATGGGCCATGATACATACATGTTTATGAAAACTAAGATTATGGAAAAATCCTTAGAATATTTTAAATGGAAAAGTAGGATAGTAAACAGGATACTAAGTTTGTTTACAGTATAATCTCAAGTTTTAAAAACAAAGTATGTATTTATACATATACACAGAAAAGAAGGCTGGAAGGAAATTCACCAATATATTCCAAACTGTTTATAATTTTTTTTTTAATGGAGGTGCTGGAGATTGAATCAGGACCTCATACATGCTAAGCACACATTCTACCACTGAGCTACATGCTCCCTGCCCCCATCAAAGTGTCCGTTAAGTTTTGTTAACTTTTTTCTTTATGTTTCTGCATTGTCCACATTCTCTGCAATGACTGGTTAATACTTTGGAGGCTGACATTGCTTTCAGGGCAGCTGCCTTGTGCCACTCCAGGGAGCAGGCGGCCCCAGAATCAGTGGTGGCCCGTGGAGTGGTGCAGTGTACCGTTCGTAGCTGTAAGCAGCAGCTCAGATTGTGTTGTAAATCTACTTATTCTAAAAAAATAAATTGCAAAATGAGAAACACTAAAAAGAATTAATCTGGAAAAAAAAATACTGAATTCCATGGGATAAAGAAAATCTTTTCCAACCAGAAAGCTCATTTCCAGTATACGGTTTGTCCCTATGTTGTCTTGGAGTTACACATTTTTTTATACTTCACAGCCAACAGAAATCACTGTTTCAGAGATGGTGAAGTTGTGTAAATATTTTCTAAATATGGAAGAACAAAATGAACCTGTTATCTCAATACAGATAATACCACTTAGTGTAAAAAGTAATGTCTGGGAGTAGAGAAGGTGATCATGTGAGAAGTCATAGTAACTGCAGCCAACTCACACGCATCAGCTGATCGGCCCCCTCCCCCTCCCCCTTTATCGTTGTTATCCTGTCGCTGGCGACGCTACTGCCCTGGGTGCTCGGGCTAAAATGTGAGGAGTCATCCTTGCCTGATCACACATCCTACATTCAGTCCATCAGCAATTCTCTTGGTTCTTTCTTTAGAAAGTATATTGGAAATGCAACATTAAAAAAAAAAAGATGAAGCCATTTTCAAAGCTACATTTTGGTCTAAGTCACTCTACATTGTAACCTGGATTATTGCAGTAGCCTGCTAGCTGGTCCCCCTGCTTCCTTACTGGCCTCCTTTCAGCCTATTCTCAGCATCCAGAGGGTTCCTTTTAAAATGTAGGTCAGACCGTATCACCTCTCTGCTCTACCCTCAAATGGATTTTTATTTTATACAAGATAAAACTAAAGTCTTTACAATGGTGTACAAGGTCCTGTGTAATCCTGGATCATAGGAACCACTGCCTCTCCTCCTCCTATTAATTCTTTGACCTTATCTCCCTGCTCCCTGCTGTTTATTTAACACATCAGGTGTACTCTCACCTCAGGGTCTTTGCACTTGCTGTTCCTTCTGCTTGAGGTGTTCAGCAGCAGATATCTACATCCCTCCCTCCCTCACCAACTGGAGATCTTAGGACAAATGCATCATTTCAGTGAAACCTCCCTGACCATCCTATTTAAAATCACAAGCATCTTGGGTCTACTATTAGAATTTCCCAAGTCAGCCGTGACAAAACTTCTATAATCTTGGTCCTTCAATCCTAATCTTATCTCCTTCACTGTTAGCAGAGGATCTTTCGTCCTTTGTTTACTGATAGGTTTCTGTTTGAAAATGATTAAAGAAGACAATTTAGATGATACAAACTTATTTAGTACTTCATGAAGTGGACAGTCTCCATTTGGAAAATCGCAAAATGGAGCAGAAGGTAGGAAGGTTTTATAGAATAAAGAATAAAAAACAAAGAAGAGAAAAAGCAAAAAATATTTAATTGACTGAGGCCACAGTCAACCTGGTTTGGGGTGAGAAGGAACAAGAAAATAAGTACAAAGCCCAGAGGTGGCTTGGTATTGGGGGATCAGCTGACTGGATACACTGCGTCTCAAGTTAAAGGGAGCACTCATAGAGACATGAAAGTTACCATGGTTTTGATTTGCTGACCTGATACCCTGGGTATGAGTGGCTCCGTCTTAGGTCTAGAAATTTATTTCAACATTTGTAACCATCAAAGCTTAGTTAACCTATCTGCCTGCCTCTTGTTACCTCTGAATCTTAATATGTCTCACCTACCCTTCCTCTTTCTATTCTTCCTTCCAAGGATAGTCAAAACTTATTTAAAGCCATGCTTTATGCCTGTGCTCAGATTCCATCCCTTCCTCCTTTCCTCTGAGCCACGCTTCATCAATGATCTCCTCTCATATGGATTTTCTTATGGTTTTAATTTTCTCTACCAACCTTCACACATTTAGATCTCTCCTCTTAAAGCAAAATAAATCAAGACTATTAAACACACTTTGATCCCGATAGTCTTCTCTGCTCACTCTCATTGTCAAAATTTTCCAAACATAGTCTGTTCCTCTATTTTGATCACCACTAATTCACTCACAAAAGAGATTTAGGCCCATCCTAAAACATTGGAATCAGAATCTCTAGGTATGGTTTCTGATTACACGCATTAAAAAAAACCCCACCACCACCACCAAATCCACAGGTGATTCAGAGGCACAGCAGGGCGAAGAACCATTGTCTCAGCTCCTGGCAGTCTGTCTGCTCTGTCTCAGAGTGTCTTCCCTCCAGGCTTGTGAGCGATCAACCTTCTAATCACTGCAGGCAGTGGCTTGTTCTCAGCCCTCTTCTTCCCTGATACTCTCATCAGTTTATGAGGCCACTGATTATGTTCTCTTTTCTAACCAACTCCCCCCCTTTTTTGCCACTGCTTCTATGACAGAGTACTACACTGTTTCTTCTCTTTCTTGCTACTTCCTTTGTCAGCACCTCTTCCTCCTGCCTCCTAAATGCAGACGATCCCCCAAAGTTCTTACCTCAGCCCTCATCTCTTATCTCAACTATCCTTTATCAGAAAGAGCAGCCGCTTCAACAGTTTCAACAATGAGTGGTCTGAAGATGATTCCTCAAACTTGGGCATATCTCCCCTTTCTAGGTGGAAACTCCAATTTCTACCATTTTCCCACTGTTGCATCAAATCAATCATGTCTAAAATCAAACCCATTGTTGTTCCCCACTACCCCAGTGTGAAACCTCTAAGTCATTTTTAGACTACTTTATCTAGATCATAGAAGCAGTGACAAAAAACGAGGCGAGTTAATTAAAGAGGCCAAAGTCCACATTTTCTCCTTCTGCCATGTCTTTATGTCTGTCCTTTTTTTCCTCTATAACTAGGAAAATTCTCATTACTATGACTCCCCTGGATTAATACAACAATCTATAAACATCTTTCTGTTTGTTGCTAGTTCCTTCCTTTTAATTTTTATGTCTTTGCATTCTGTTAGATGAATATGTCTGAAACAAAATGCTGAATTTGCCATCTCCGTGATTTAAAAGCTCTACCAATGATCCTGTTTATCATTGGTTCCTGCTAATGGTAATAGACATATGTCCCCTGGAAAAAAAAAATTTTTCAGGTAAAAAATAAGAGTAACTAAACTCCAATTTCCATATTGCAAGTTATTATTCTCATATTCACTGTAAATCTCCAAAAAAGGATGTATGAAGTATTTCAAAACACTTGACTTGGGAACGTTTTCTCTTTAGAGGACCTGCCCAACTGAACCAGACTATTTTTCTACACTTCTCACCCAGCTTGTCATCTCTGCCTTCACCCTGCCTTGTCCCTCTTCTTGAGGGTACTTCACCTCTTTTTCTGTTTTTCCAAGGCTTTTCTTAGACATTATCTATTTTACAAAACCTCTCCTGAACACCTAAGTTGGACAATTGGATTTATGCATCTACAGAGAATGACTTAGTCATGATGTTAGATATACTGACAGGAAACAGTGACTTGGGTAGTTTTGAAGAGTCCACTGGGCTAGATTTCTTTTTTGTGTAAAATAATGGAGAGACTTGAGGGATACAAAAATCACTACAGTACGACTCTTAGTAAAACTACCAATGTGACAGAAATCCCCATGATTGCAATCACCTTTTGGATTATAACAGAATATCCGGGAGGCCCTTTTGAAGCAAGACTGCAAGGAAGAGAGGAGCCTTAACTAAATTAAAGCATGAGCTCCAACCAACCCAACACTAGCGAGCTATCATTTGCAAAGCAGAAGGGAGGACCCCCAAGATGAATGCAGCAAGAAATCCTTGTGGCAGTGGAAGAAGAGAAGAGAAATTCACACGGTGCAGTACAATTTCCCAGGAACTCTCAGTACATTTCTACATTTAAGTGCCATAATATCTTGTATTATTAATCACCATTTCAAGATGAAGTGAATGAGCTTCTGTGGAGTTAAGTACATCCCCTTTCCCATTGCACACAACTAGTTAGTGGCCATGCTGAATGCAACTTCTAAAGATCTTTTCTCCAAGTTTATATTTATTCTTCTGGATGATGCGGACCTAGCTGTGACATCCGTCATCCTTCTGCAGGCTGGGGTGGATTCAGTTGATCGAGCTGGCTGGGTCGGGGGAAGCCTTCCTCCCACAGGACCCCTTGTGTACCATGCGGAGAGAGGAATCTCTGGACCTGTTTCTGCCAGGATGTGCACGATAAAAAAAACCCATGGGAGAGCTGATGGTGACAGGACCCCGAGTCAAGGACTTCTGTGAGCTACTGCACTGCATGAGAGCTTGGTGAGGCAGAGGTTGGAGGGAGCAAAGTAAGCATGTAGGGAGGTGAGGGGACAGATTCGGGCTCTGCAGATGAACGGTCACTTAGCACAGAACTAGGCTGCTAAGTCAGGACCATATCCTGTAACGTCAGTACTTATTTATTTAGACCCACTGCATGCAAATTAGAAAATTATAATGCAATCAAGGGAGCACATCTCTTCCCCCTTTTTAGTTTTAACAATTTATAGGATGGAATGGTACAGTTGTGCATAGACATCTTGTGGTCTCTGGAAACTAAAAAACAGTCTGTGTGTGTGTGTGTGTGTGTGTGTGTGTGTGTGAAGAAAAGAAAAGCTTGCTGTACTGGTGTGGGCCTTTTCAGCCTTCCCCACGTGACCAGATAGCAATCAACATCAATAGCTGTGTCCTCAAATCAGAAGGATAATGATAGAGAATGGAGCAAACAGAGGCACCGTGGTAAACGGCAAGCCTGAGAGTGTTTGGAGGAGGCGGGGGCCGGAGGCCAAGTAATGAAGACAAAATAAGAAAGTGAAAAGGTATTGTGTCTGCTGACAGTACATTTCACTGGCTCTTCTCCACCAAAGAGAGTCACTAGCACAATATCCTGAAACATTCCATCCAATTTCAGCCCGAGGTCAAGGGATTAGAAACAAAATCCTCTAGCAGTTTGAGTCTAGCTTCAAGGTGCTGTATTCAACTGCAAGTCCACATCACATCCTAATTTATAACACATAAATGAAACCCGGCTTTATAGTCCATGCATTTAGCTGAGACCGTGTTTCTCAGTAATTTCCCCTCATGCTCTGATGAAGTGGTATTAATTTCTTTTGCATTACTACAAAGGAAAACATCTCCCAACTCTCTTTTAAGGATCATTGATACAGCATTATATTAGCTTTTGATACAGGGGATTAGGGTGATACTATTTACAGACTGAGTTTCTTTTTCTTTGAATATATATGCATCATTTCAACAGTTCCAACTCCTTTGCTTCCTCTTCCATCAATGTAAGGTTTTCATTTGTAACCCCAAATTCCTTGGACTTCTGAATCAATGTGCTTTTCATGTCTGTAAGTTTTTGGCTTTTTTTTTTTTTTTCAAATATGCTCAGTCTTATTTACTATCTCTTATTTATTACTCACATGTTATGCATCACTTTTTATTTCCTGAAACACAGTTAACACACTAGTTTTATATTTTGGATCTTACGATTTCAGTATCTGAAGTCTTTGTGAATACAGTTGTTCTGTCTAGTGTTTCAGCCAGAGTATTTATTTCCTTCAGCGGTTTTGGTCATTTTTGATGTTTAACATACGTTTTTTATAGCTTTATTTGTGTGAATTCTTTGAGGTCTGGACTGAAGCTTCGTTTTCCAGAGAGGATTTCATGTGCTTCTGTTAGGTGTCTGAGGGTACCACGAATCATTTAAAAGACATTTTTGGATTAGACTGGGCTTTCCTCCCACCTCCATGTAAGCAGTATAAATTTAAGGTGCAAATCCGTAAGATTGTGGTTATTTGTTCTCCAGGAAGATATTTTTGCCTCTAACATCAAGGTTGAGGCATTTCTAACCCTTCCCAGTTTTATGTAGGGGTCTCTCATTAGACTCCTCGTTTTGGGAAGGTCCTAAGATCACAACACTGTCTCTTGAGCCCCCTACCCTCACCCCCCGGCTTGGTCATCAAAATGGAAGCTCATGAAGGGTGGCAGATGGCTTGGGGATGAAAGGCCGCTTAAATGCCTCCCTCCCTCTCTCTCTTGTTCTAGATTACGTATATTTGTAGATTTATTGAAGGGGAAGCATATTTTTTCACACAAAACTTTATACTTAAACTTTGAAAAATCTCTCTCACAATTTAAACACACTTCAAAATTACAAGTATCCTTTCCTAGAACATCTTCAAAATGATGTATTTATGAGGTTGTCCGTTGAGCATTGTTTGCAAAAGCAAAAGACTAAAAGCATCTCAAATGATCATCAATAAAGGAGTAATTAAATATCTATTCAATGGAATACTGTGCAGCTATAAAAAGAGCAGATAGGTGATCTGGTAGTATAGAGTAACGTCTCTGTACTAATCATGAAATATTTTAAGGTATTAAGTGAGAACAGCCACGTGACAAAGTAGAGTGTATTATATTCTACCTTTTGTATACTAAAATAGGAAATTACTAATGTATTTTCTTACTTGCTGTATGCATAGGTTTGTTTACTTAATGAACATGTTCCTACTAACACTTTCATTTGGCAGGAACTCTTCTATTAATTTTTACGAATATCAAACCAATTCATCCTTATTTAAGGCCCTTTAGATGATATTACTGACTCCACATTTGCAGATGAAGAAATGAAGCAAAGAGAGGCTAAGTGACATGGCCAAGGTCACACAACAAGGAAGTAGAAGGAAACACAAAAAAACAAATTCAAATGATAAACTGGGGGAGGCAGGCTGGGGCAGAGTGGGAGTGGATGAAGCAGGCAGAGGTAGGAGAAAGAGCTATCAATGTGTACGCTCTTCTGTTCTTTTGTTTTCAAATTGTATGCATGAATTATATACTCAAGCAAACACTTAAAAAAGTACCCAGCATTTTTTGTTGTTTTCAGTGGAAGTGCATTTTTTTTTTTTTTTTTTTTTTTTTTTAGTTTGCCATATTTCTGGAAGAGGAAGTTCCAAGGGTAGTTTGTAAACCCTGTTTCATTCTAGCCTTTCCTTTCTGTCACACTCATGAAAAACTTCTCATTTAAATAAAATATTCTTTCCTTTACAATTTTAAATGATAAAATGTGATTGCTTTTGTGTCTGGGAGCTGATTTAAGGGCTGAACCAAGAAGCAAAGTTACTTGGTTTTCTTTGAATACTTTTTTTTTTTTTCTTTTGAGGGGTTGGGGTGGATAGGTGGTCTGGTTATCTAACCACAAAACTGAAGATTCTTCTAAAATTGGGCTTGAAAAATGATATTTTATTTTTGCCAACAGATGGAATTCATAGTGAAAAGTGGCCCCACTCCACTGCCCGTGGTTTCCTGCCATACTTTGTTCCTTTACTCTGCTTTATTTTAGTTCATGGCATTTATCAATAACTGCCATTTGTACCATTTTTGTTGTCATGTTTACGTGTTCATGGTCTGTCTCCCTTACCGAACTAATGAATAAAATGCATTGTGAGGGCAAGGACCTTGACTGGCTTGTTGATGCTGGAGCCCAGTACTCTTAGAAACAGTGGCCCCCTTTCAATAAATATTTATTGAAGTTATTAATAGAAAGTCTCAGTTTAATCTCTCTATATAAATATATACATTCAAAGTGAGCAGGGTTTTTTTTAACCTTATTTTCTGTTTCTTTCATTTGTTCTCATTCCAAACAGCACCCAATCTTGAAATCCTGTGCGTTCATCTTCATGGACTTATGGAATTAGCTTCTCTAAGGACATTGCACTTTGAGGGGTGTTACAAAGAGAAACCAGTAACATCAAAATGAAATCTAATGCAAAACTAGAACTTTAAGAATAAATGTATGTGGTTATCTCTGATGTTTGCTTAAATTATTTTTTTTGCTGTGGCTCTTAATAGATTGCTTACTTTCAAAGGTATTGACAACCTATGAAATGTATTCATGGATGTCATTCTACAGAATCTGTTTTACAATCTGACTTGATCTTTTTCATCTTTCCAATCTCATAGAAAAAGGGACAGTATTTATATTTCTGTATAATCATGAGTGGGGCGGAGAGGGTAGCTCAGAATTTTGTTTCTGTGTTTAATTGTAATAGAGTCCATTAGTAAAGATGCTTCAGGAATAAAAACAATAGCAGCCATCATTATCTTCAGTGAGGGGGTCATTATTATCTGTTTTATAGGTTAAGAATTGGAGATCAGGCAGGTTAGGTAATTGTCCAAGGTCATCAGCCAAGCTGGGATTCCAGCACCGTTTTATCTGACTCCAAAGTCCATATGCTTAATTATGACTGGATTACTTCCCTTTTACTATTTATCTCTTCCTTTTAACTCTGTTCATTTATTTTTGTTTGCACCTTTGTCTTTTATTGTAAACTACCCAAAATTCTTTTTTTAAGACCACACATAATACATACATATATGAATGGCTCCCAAAGTTCTATGATTTTATTTGCATACTAATTGTATAATTAAAACTATTATTAAATAATTGAAATAATAATTGAGATGTACATTATTTATAATAGTATTGCTGAAGCAAAATGTTAACAGAGGAAACACTTTGACAAGAAATTAGCCAAATAACGTGGCCTGTTGAAAGTGTTTTCCCTGCTTTCCAAATCCTAGAGTTTTGTTTTCTTTTATTCATCTTTAATTTTTTCAGTTGAGAGGGTGAACAGTGGGCAAATGCAGATTAATTTCTCCAGTGATAACATTTCTCTTCGCTATTTAAAATTTATCCAAGTGTTTTTCTTGAGAACAAGAATATTGCATGTTTCATCAGTTAACAAAAATCTTTTTATTATTTCTATGTCTGTACTGCTAAAACTCATCAAATGACATTTAAAACTTCAAATGGCATGAAACTAGTCAGCAGTGAAGGTCTTTGAAAATGTTTCATTTTGAACTAATGAATAAAATGCTTACTTTTGAAGAAGAATGAATAAAGTTAAAAATGTCATTCTTGTTTTTAAGAAAACAAACACCTGCTTGAAGTTTTCTTACATTTAACCAGAGTTGAGGGTTTCATGTGGAGGAAACAAATCAGCCTTTTCAAGTTTCAGGAGACTCTATGGGGACTGTCTTTTGAGTAGACGAAAGTAAGAGAGAAAAAAAATAAGCCGTTTAAGAACTAGAAAGCCATGTGCAGAAAAATGGCTTTGCTTTCAGAGGCTTCAAACATTAATGCTTCATTCACCTCTGTTTATGACATAAGTAAGAGAATGTACAGTCTTTATTTTTCACATCGCCTAAGCAAAACCAGATTTTTGTGCTGAGAAGCATGAGGAAGAGGTAGTGATGAAGGAGGCGTTGTGGCGTTCCAGAAAACAATAGGTTAGGAGAATAAAAGTATGCATTCTTTTTCCAGCTCTGTTCCTAACTGGTTCTATAATTTGAAAGAAGTCATTTAACCTCCTGGGGCTCAGTTTCCTTATTTGTAAAATGGGTCTCATAACCTGCCTTATACGTATCTCCAAATGCTTCTGGGAATCAGTTCAAGTAAGTGAACTGCATGTGCAAAGGATAGAAGTTCAATATCAGTATAACAGAGAATTCTTCCTTATGTGGGTCACAGGGATGTTCGTACATTTTAGGAAAGCTTAAAAATTCTTCCTTTTCTATGCAAGTTAAAAGCTTTTTGAATGGCAGATATTAAACTGCTGTCTTTATCACTATCTCACCAGGTGACCTTGGGCTAGTTAAGTCAGCTGATATTTCTTCTTTGTAGCTTTTACATCTTAAGAATTTCTGGTTTTCCTTTTTTTTTTCCTTTTTCATGCTATGGGAACAATTTAATAAATGACTCCACCTACACAATCCATTTTTTGGATCGCAAAGTTACTGATGTGGTCTTATTACAGCAGGAGAGTCAGAATGAGCAATTGGATTGAAATACTACAGTCAATTGGATTTGCTAGAGAAAGTGAGAGGGAGATTTTGAGTTGTTTACAATCTTAATTGACCAAATATTTGAATAAATGGTATTTTAATATCCCCCAAATAGGGGAAGGATTTCAGCTGATGCATTTTCAAGGACTTAGATGAACTCAGAAAACTAGTTTGGAAACACAGTGTCCTCTCTATTTATTATCCTACACAAATATGTTGGAGTTACTGTAGTTTCCCTAATCTCCTCCGCCTCTTCTACCTCCTCTTACCTTTCTCCTCCTCCTCCTCCTTCTTCTCCATCAGTATCATGATCATCATCGCCATCATCATCAAATACTGAATTCCACTCAATTTTAATGTAGTGTCTTAGTTCCTTTTAAGCACAGTAACTATGACAGTTGACTTTCCCTTCTAAACCTAAAAACAAGATGTTATTTTAACCATCTACACAAGAATAAATCTCTCCGTGAAAGTAAATTTAATGGGAGAATTTAATACTTCATGGAAGCAGAGAAATATGTTATATTTTATAAGACTTAGCAATAAATTGATTTTTAGATATTATTTTGTTGCTTTATTTTGAGATAATCAGCAATCCTAAAATCCTACAATATTTCTTTATCAAATCACTTGTTTTTAGATTTAGTTGCTTAGGGGGATGGGTATGCTCAGTGGTAGAGCACATGTTTATCATACACAAGGTCCTGGGTTCAATTCCCTAGTACCTCCATTAAAAAATAAAATAAAATAAAATAAAAAGATTTATAGGAAAAGAATATATAGATTTAGTTCCTTATAAATGACTAATGTTAAAATACATTTGATTTGTACAACTCTAACCTATAAATTCCAATGCACACACATTATTAGTAGATTTCTTTTATTAGCAAGTTACTGCCTTCTTCTGAATTTGGACAGTTTATGGGAATGATTTCCACCTTGTCCTTTAGAACATTTCAGAAGCAGCTGGGCATTTTATTTTGTGAATATGCTTACCAAAAAACAGCTAAGGGGGTTTCTCTAAAATCTGTGTAAATACCAAAACCACTTTTCAAAGTCCTTAAATGGAAGGATAAAAGTGGGAGGTTTTGATTTCAGAGGGTAAACAGCAAACTCCTGAGAGCGCATTTCTCTGGAAAGGCTGGACATTTTATCCCAAGATTTTTTCATCTGTCCTCCTAAGCACAGCACTGGAACCTCAGCGACATGAACACATCCTCATTAGCCAGAGGCTCCCTTGATTTAGTCACTCTGAGTAACTCAGAAGCAGAGGGGAAGAGAAATCTGGGTAGTCTTTATTCAATGGACAATGTAAACCCCTCTTCTGCAGCACAAAGATTTGTTTTTTTCTTCTCCTTTCTCATATTTTATTAAGTGAATAGAACAATACGCCTCTTTTTGTAAGATGCGCACACAGGCAAACACGCGCGCACACACTCCTATGTTGCTCTGGGAAGGGCTGCAGTTTTCATGTAAAATAACTGCATGTTTCACCTTGTTCTCCAGGGCTCCGGATTGCCAATCTTGTGATGCGCTGTCACAACTTATGCGTGACTGACTGGTTACAGAGCCTGCTGATCTATACGGAGAGGTGAGAATTTGTCACTGTGCATAAGCAGAAAGATCAGTCAGATACAGTGATAGATCTGTTCTTTGCCTGGATTCGTCTGCTGCTATATTAGGGTAGCTCGGCAGCTGCCAAATCCAATTGTAAGCCTGGTTTTGTGGTTGAGAAAACAGAAAAAGAAGAAATGATGTCCTGACATAGCCACTTTGGGGTACAGTAAGTGCAGAGTGAAAATACTATTGTCATCATTACATCAAAATATTCTCTAGCTCCATATCCACCCTGGGGGGTGCAGCCGCTACCTCAGCCTCTATTCTTAGGCACCACAGGGGTTCATGTATTGTGGCTTTGGGGTTCAAGTTAGCAACTGGGATATAAGTGGGTCGACAGGGTCACACAGAACTCATTCTGACTTCTTCCAGGCTTGCTAATCAGAATTAGCATTTGTAATTAAAAATTAAGCCAGCACTCTGGTGCCAGGGGCAAAATATGGTCAAATGACCCTTAAACAAGCTGCAATAGTGTTCTATGAAAATATTACAGATTTTGCAAAACTCATTAATGATGTTAAAGACAATGTGCTCATTAGATTGGAGAGTACAAAATGCGCACAGTAGCTTATCTGCTTTTGTGTTCATTCACTCAGCTGTGTTCATTACTATTCATGTGGATTAAAGAGAGGAAAAAGAAATAAGATCAAAGAAATAATATCAAGCCATTATCAATCATATTTAACTGGTGCCCTTTGACAATCAACCTCTATTCAGCATTCCAAATCTGAGGGAAACTTCCCTCTCAGAATGCTCCTCACTCCCTAAGAGAATGCTCAAAGGCACTTTATTTATCCTTTATCCCTTTATGAACCTGGCCATTTTAAGAATAGGAAGAAAACAGTGAACACAGGAAAGGAATTCTTATGAAACAGAAGGAGGAACTTCATCAGGAAAGACATTTAAACTCAGTGGAGAAATGAGTAATTTTGTCCATAGGGAAGGAATCGGGACGCTGCAGTGGCCATCCACCTTTCGGATGGACTGTTGTTCTCTCCTTACAAGACAAAACAATGAGTCCACGGTAAAGTTTCTGTCTTTAATGGGCCCTCTGCCAAACTCACCCGGCAATTTTTTTTTCAAGAATGTCATCAACTTCTAATTTTTCACTAAGAAAACAATATCAATGTGGTTAAAAGTCTGAAATTTCGACACCATTGTATACATTAAAAAACTTTAAAAACACTTCTTCAAGTTCTTCCTAATTAAAGAATCATAACTGCTGGAGCTCATGGATATGATAACAAAACCAAACTTGTGAATTGGTGCCATTATCTCCCCGGACTGACATGCAGCCCCACAATCAATTTAAATAAGCTTGACAGGCCCATCCAGATTAAATGAATTTTTAAAAGTTAGTGGGTAGATTAAAAAAAAACCCAACAAAATAATAAGCATCAGTGCTCGTTAACCCTTGAACAAGTGCATTGTGATGGAAACAAAGATGTCGGAGGGGCCCTGCTTCCATCTTACTGCCATTAGCGCTATTCCCGGTAGAGATGTTGCTGTAACTGCCACTGCTAGTAATTTTTCAGGACGTTTTACAGAACATTTCAAAAAATGCAGATCTCATCATATTCCCAGAGTGTGAGCCACCAAATGGAGACTCCTGTAGAACTATAAAGAAAAGTCCTGCAAAATTTTGCATAAATATGAGGAAAACCACAGGAGCAACATTTTGACACCGACTGGATCCTATCAGAGGAAGGCATCTATCATTTTGCCTCACAGGGAAACTGTATTTGTGAGATAATTCCATAACATGGGTTAGAAAGACTCTGAACGATGTTCGTGCAGAGCAGAGGCAGCAAACCCAAATGGCTAGGCAGGCAGTGTAACACGCAAAGCAAGTGCAGTGGCCCTGGAAGCAGAGCGTGTACATCCATCTAAGGAGGGATGCCACCCCTCGTGGCAGTGGTCACCCCGTGAGAATGCAGGCCCAAAGTTCCTGACTTTTTAAAAGAGGAATCCAGAAATCTGGGTTTTTGAGAAGTTTCCTGCTTTTAAAATGGGGACAATTTATTCAAAATGAGCCCAAATCATAAACTGACAACAACAACAAAATCTTGGTGAGATTCATCACACGAGCTGCCATTTGTAATTTATGGAGTTTGTTGTCATGCTCTCCGAGTTTATGGAGGGTCTCCTGCAGATAAAGCTCGATATTGGTGCTCTGAAGGACACTATGCTGCAGACAAGGATTTTACTCTAAGAGTAGGATGTGTACCTGGGGAGCTCAACCAACTAAAGAAAGCAGCTCTCCAACAGTCCTGGAAAAGTACAGTGTAGAATCGCATTCCTTCTTCTAATTAGTAATAATGAGTTAATGAGACTTTTTTTGAGGAGTAAAGACCAAAAGAAGTGAATGAGACTGGAGAGAGAAAAGAAAAACTAAGCTGAGAGTGATGCCTTGGGGTGAATACCAGACCTGATCACTGAAAAAAACAGGGGAAGGGGTAGGGCAGAGAACTGGTTAGATTTTCAATGATCTTCACAGACGTACATTTCTAGCAAATGTGACTGCTGCTGAAATAGGACTGCATTTGCATTTGGTCCTTTCCCTTATGTGCAGAAAAGCACAGGAAAGAATGATAGAAGTCTTCGGGTTTTGATCTCTAGAAACCTGTATTGACTGTAGAGGTCATGGATAGCTGATCAAGAATAGGTAAGCTTGAAAGAAAATTTCTGATTGCAAACAATTCTGTGGCATTATATCTTCTTTTATTTTTATTCGGTGTGACAGCGTGTCAGCTTAGATGAAAAGGAACACTGGAGGTTTTTCATAGGCTTCAAACATCACATAGCATTAATTCCAAGGAAAAAACTTCAAGACATGGCTTTAAGTGGCAATAACTTTGACACTGTGAATTTCAAGACCAGGAATTCATCAGCCCCTCCATATAAACGGCACCCCATCTACAAAAAGACTTAGCAATCTTTATTAAAAAATTCCCATGCAAGGTTTTAGCATGTTTACACTCAAATTTTAGTGGGGAAGGATGGAGAGAGAAAACCTATTCTGAGTCGACTTAAATTTATTTGTTTCAAAAGAAAATACTATAAAAAATACAGGGCTATTTTTTTCTTTTGTGTATTAAAGAAGCCAGATTACAATAAAACTTGATGGTCATTCTATTTAAAGAAGGTAATTATACAGGGGTTATACACACCTGAAGCTCAGATGTCTGAGCCTAGATGTCTGAGCCCTATAAACTGATCTCATGACAGTACTGCATTTTACAGGGCGATAAAATGGCGTAAAACTACAAGCTTGGTATTTCTGAAACGGGAACGTCATTCACTCAGGGAGAGAAATTCAGCTTCCCCAGGACCTTCGGATCTTCACTTTATACTAGGATGTAAAACGTAGACAATGGGGAGCTTTTGGAGCACTTTTGATTTGACCGTCCACACGGCCCTAGTCTGAAAGTGGAATCCTGCAACCTATTGGACCTGGCAGCTTTGGGGTTATGGCTGTGTCTCAAAAAGTAGAAAGGTTGAAGGGAGCATTTAACCTTGATCAGTCATTGTCACTTTGATACAATAATCAGGGAAATCCCAGTATTCAAGTTGTCAGTTTACACCTTCAACAAAGTGTGGGCTCCCTCATGATGAGTGACAACTCTGTTTCAAAGAAAACTCTCTGCCCAGAAAAGTGTTCCCAGGTACTGGGAGTCTCTTCGTGAGATAAATAGTGTCTCTAGGGGAGCGCTATTCTTATTTGCAGGAGAAATGTTGAGACTAACAGTATCATTGTCCAGTATCTTACGAAACAACAAAAAGGAAAGGTTATAAATAAATTGATTTCTGGGATAAGAATCACATTTAACAAATGGGAATGATAAAAGGGAAGGTGTCATTTTTAACCTGTCTCAAGTATTCACTGGGAAATAAATAATTAGTCCACATTAGAAACAAAGTCACCTTGAGGCAAGGGTAGAAGGGTTGATGTCCTTAATTTGTTCCTACAGAGAGGAGTGAGATAAAGGAAAATGAATGATTTCGGGCCACAAGCCATCCTTGTTTCTGTCTGACTGGTAGGTGAGTGCCATTTGATTACCAGTGTAAACAGCGTGGTTTGATGATTTCTCCTTTGCTTGGCCCAACATGCCTGGATCGACATGACTAGAAAGACCAAATTTCCTCCTCTGGCGGCCATATGGCCAATTTTATTTGAAGAGAGTTACAGAAGATTTCACAGCCGCATCCAACACTTGATTGGTGTCACCTTTAAAGGTACGAGGCTCACTTTAATTGCTGGGGTTTTATTTGGCTTCAAATTCCGAGTATATCAGGCATGATAGTTTTGATTTTGCTAAACCCAAAGGAAAGATGGGGGGATTTGCAGTCAACTCTCAAAAAGAGTGGATAGAATCACGTTTTCTTCCCCAACCACCAAAATCTAATAGGCAATAAGATTTTACTTCTATTTGGAAAATATTTTGGTTATGTGTATGACCTTTCATCATACTTGCGCTAGAATTTGGATTTACCTCAAAGATTTGTAGACACAGAAAGGGAAGATCAGTTTTCAGAAGAAACATGGAATACCTATAAGTTTGGGGTGAAGGACGGAATATTTACACTACACCACTGCCATAGCCAGGCCATGAATCTCATAGACTTCCATTCATTTGATACAGTTCTGAAGTGCTGCTAAATTAATATACCAGTTTAATCATAACTCCTCATACTTAAAATAGCAACTGGGGAATTAGTTTTCATTCCCCTAAGTGTCATGCTCTTTCACATACTGATACGTAATAATAAAACTGACAGAACCCAACATTAATTGAGTGCTTATGATGTACTAGGCACTGTTCAAAACACTTTGAAAATACTTTGGATTATCTCTTTTAAATGCATTTACCATCTTCATTCTCAAAATAAGGCATTGAGCCAGGTACTATCATTATATCCATTTTAAAGATGAAAAGTTGAGATATAAAAAGCCTCAACTTTCAAAGATTTAAATATTGGAGAAATACACAGTGATTCTGCAAGGAGCAGAGACTGTGGAGAGATTTTTTTTCCTATGGTTAACAACTAAATTGTTAAATGTGACCTTAGTGTTATATTTTTTTCTAGCTTTGCATTAACAATAGTTCCTTATTTATCTTCTTTATTCTTCTGTTCAATCCTCTTGCTACTACAAACTTCCCTTCTTTCTTTCCTTCCTCATTTTTCCAACTAAAAAAATCAACCTTCAGAAGTCCTTGGGCTTCAATATCTTTTCCCTTTATGAAGAAACTAAATATTACCACCTAAATGTCCAATAACTTCTTTGATAGCATGAAGAATTTTTCTTAATTATGAAATACTTGCAAAAATACTTCCTCCGTTCCTTAGCCATCTTCATGGATAGAAAACATGGCACTTTCCCTTGAAAAAGTGATCAGATAAAGAGAGTTCATTCAAAGCTTTGAGGAAAGAAGCTTCCTGAGTTTGAATCCTGAGGGTCTGAGATCCTAGCCCCCACACTCACTAAGGAGGCAAACCTGGGAATGCTATTTAACCTCTCAGCTTCACAGCCTCACCTAAAACATGGCAGTAATAACAGTATCCACTTCATCTGGTTGCTGTGAGGATGAAACGAGATGAGACACGGAAATCTCTGAGCACGGGGCCTGAGACAGAGTAGGGACACGCAAATGTTAGTACTCTCACCAGAGCAACAATACCTAAAACAAAGCTCGGAGAGGTAGTATCGAAGAGCTCTTTGATCAATGCTAGTGCAACACAGCCTACAAAGAAGAAAATGATTTCAGTGATATTACACAAGAACCACTACATTCAGAAGAAATTTTCCGTTTATCCCTAAAAGGTATTGAAAGCCCAATTACGTCCAAAGTTACAGTATAAAACTGCTCTAGGTGTACCCATGACCTCTCCCTGTCTGCCTCTCATTTGTTCACAGTTTACAGGTGGAGAGAATAGCCAGACACACTGAATCCTGGCACCCTAAATCCTGCATAGAAACATCTAGGGCTGCGGCTTCCCCACCGCCAGACACACGTCTGTGTGAGGCGAGATTAGGAGACACTTGAGACACCGATGCCTGAGGCTTGCGTTACTAACCATAATAAACATTTCTCTTTTTTCAGTAAAGCAAATATGAAGGGAGCAGCTGCACTAGGAGAATAGTATTTTCACAGTTACTTCTAGTAATAACTGCACTTTAAAAGTGTTTTCAACACTTGGGCGGTAAGGAACAGAGCCCACTCCCTTTATGTAGATCACAGTTTGATTCAAGCAGGGTCATTTCCTGCTCACCTCTTCCTTCAAGGTCTCTCTGGTCCCTGCCCCAAAAGAAAAATGATCTTCTCTCGTTTTGTGTCACTGGAGTTTAGAGAAAAGGAAGCGACAGATTTGGCGTGTCTTTTAAAAGCAGATAGATAGTTTAAAAATATATTATAGCAAACTATATTTATGGTCATCTGTTGATAGTCTACATAGATCTCAGTCAGTCTTGGAAGAGTGGCTCTGAAACTCCATTTGGAAATCATGTGAAATTACGTCATCACTCACAACATGGTGTTAACAGCCATCTATCTTCAAGTGCATGAAGTTGACCGGCTACCCTATAAACATGCTGCTGGGGAGATGTACACACAGAGAAATATTTTGGAAGAGTGAAAATATTCTTAGTTAAAATCTGGCCTCATTTGCAATGACAAAATGGATTTGAAGGACAATTTCTGAAGCCATAAGAAATGCACAATGTATATTGTGCATTTGTATGAGTAGATTTGAACTCAGGCCTTGGAAATCTTAGACAAAACATGAGCTGCTGTGGTCTCTGCTCTCTCTTCTGTCAAATCAGGGGGTTTGACCTAAATGACCAAGTTTGTGAATTCAAAAATCATTCTTGGCAATAATAAATATGGCTATACTTTTATTATATAGACAAGAAAATAGTAATTCCTTGCAATGTCTTATGTGAGCACCTCTACCTCTCTTCTCTGCTTCCTTTTTCTTTGTAGAAATTACTACCATCACAAATACTATAGATTTTACTTTTATAAAAAAATTGTCTGTCTCTCCCTTCTGGAATGCAGATTTCATTTGGGCTGAGATTTTTGGTCTCTTTTATTCACCGCTATATTCCCAGATCTTGGAACGGTGACTGGCACATAATAGGTGCTTAGTAAGTACTTACAGAATGAATGAATGCGTCTAACAACTGTTCATAATTTAGTATCCTGTTTTCCATAATAGAATACTGCAATTAAGGTTCTCTTCACATTCTGTCCAAAAACTTGCTTGAGAATAAATTTCTAATTTAAAATTTGAATAATAATCAAAGTCCTTTCACATTTTATTACTAGTAACAAATCATGGTCGACTGCTTACGCTTATAGTTTCCAAGTCCAAATTCTCATGAGTTTTAGAGCTAGCTTTAATTAATTAGAGTGTCTTTTCCAAATGGCCTTTTGTGAATAGCTGTAAATATATCAACATAGAATATAAACACTGAAATGGAATTTAGATCTTTAATCCCAAGCTTCCATTCAGTGAGGCTTCTGTTTGTAAACTGCCCTGAAAGTCAACCATTCCAAGCTCTGCTTGAGTACGTCTATGATAGGGCCCAATGCAGCTCTCTCAGACCGCTATTCCTCATTATGGAAGGAAATTTGCTTTCTAGTAACTTCAACTCATCAACCCTCATTCTACCAGAGCGTCACAGGATGTCTCCTCTCTAACATTTGATGTTTACTGTCTTTGTTTTCACTTTTTATTTGGGGGTGGGGGTTGATTAGTATTTGTTGTTGTTGTTTACTGTTCTGTTTGTTTATTGGGTTTTAAAGCACACATTTCTGAAATATATATATATTTCGTATAAAATATATGAATATATATTCTGAAACCTATTTCTTTTTCTTCTAATCTGCCATGAATCTCCCATCTTTCCTCTGGGAAAGATTATATACAGCTTTTATATTACAGCAGATGTGTATCCCAAAATTGATTATAATTACATAATTTAAGAAAACAGAAATCATGGCAGCAAGATTGCAGACCATGGCTGAGACTTCACTGCACATCTGAGAAAATATACCTTCCCCAAATTTCTGGCACAAACGTTAATTTTTGGTAATTGACAGGAAACATGTATTTGATGTCTCACATGTGCATCCTCAGTTGTATGACAAAGTCTTGAGAAATTCTGAGAAATGGGTGTTTGAAAAGATGGACCCCCAGAACCATGGCAGCCTTGGTCAGCAGAGGTTGGAAAGGAGGTGCGCCATGCAGAAGAGACTGGGGCTCCACGCAAGGGTCGCAGCAGTGGACTGTCCAACTGAGTCTGAATAAGTCTTTATGCTTTTTTTTCTTTGGTCGCTTGAACTGCAAAATTAAATGTAAGCTTTGTTTTCCTAAGAGGAAAGAGTATGAGATAACTAGAGTCATGGATTGAAAGCTGTAGTGTGGAATCATTTGGGGTTTTTGTTAAAGGGGAGGGTTAGATTAAGAATCTGCACTTTAAATAAATTCCCTGGTCGTTCCCATGCAAGCCAGTAGCTGACCACAACCTGAATGACTCCAAATTAGGCAAGTCTTTGATAGTCCATTTTGGTTTTCTTATTGTGAAAATGAGCACTTGCGAAGTTGTAAATTAGACGGGAGCAAACTCTGTTTCTTCAGTTTACTGTACCACATCTTGTATTTTCTTACTAGTTCCTTTACAATTTTTTCACTTTACTTTTAAAAATTTAGTGATCAACTACAGTTTGTCTGCATTGTTTTCTCCATCTCTCAGCCCTGGTTCCATGTTGGAATCACCTGGGAAACTTTTAGGAAGAGATTCTAATTTAGTTGTGGATTTCAGGAAGCAAAGGTGAACATTCATTAGGCTGCTGCTAGAATGGCATGGAAGGCAAAGACAATAGAATTTTATATTTATTATAAAAACTGAAAAATATTCTTCAATTTGTTCATCTTCCCATGGGGACATCTGAACTGAAATCAGGTTTTCCACGTACCTACTCACTTACTGTGTTGAGAATCAAAATTCTAATGTCTGGGTGTGATATCCTCTTTTCCTTTTAAGAGGGACCCAGGAAGCAAATCCTGGCTGGTTTAATAATATGTGAAATCAAGATGGGACACTGAAAATTCTTCGACCAGTTATAAAGATAAATCTCTAGCTTTCTCTAAGAAAGAATAAAAATAAAATTCCATCACCCTATTTCCTGACTTTATTAACTAGACTATACAAGTATTTGGTTTCCTACCGATTCTTAAAAAGGGATCTCAGAAACACAGCTTCTCCCCGCCCTGATGTTGGAATTCCTTTTATTTGACACGCAAGCCTTTAGCTAGTGATGAAAAATCAATATAACCTCCAACTCTTGATAACTTCTGCATTTTACTTACAAAGGATTTAATCAGTCACAGTAGGGATTGTGGCACATAAGTACACTCATTTCTCCATTCAGTGGACGAAGTGAAATACTGCTTGTTTTCTGAAAATCAGGAATTTATCTTTTGTGTTTATTTACCAGCATTTGGGATGTAGACCACGAAATACTTCAGCTTCAAGTAAAATTAAGTATAACTTAGTGAGTAATTTTTGAATACCCTGTATACCCTTAGCTTTTACAGGAAATCTTACAGCAAATCCAAGGTTAAAAGTAATAATTTCCCTTTCTAAAAGTCTTCCTTATTATACGTAATTAGAATAAAAGATATATTTTCCAAAAAAATTTTTTTGAAAGATCATTAGGTTTCCAGATGTGATCTTTGCAGGATGTATAATACTTTTTTTCCCCTTTTTCATTGTTTGAATATAAGATAAAGACAAATATTATAATTTTTTGAATTTGGCTTTTCATATTTGAGCTATGATGGCTGATGTAAGCTTTGATTACCAGACAAGGGAAGAATAAATAGTGGTTTTTAAAAGTATTTACTTTATGCAAATAGAGACGAGACCACAGGACTAGTTTGAGCAAACAACAGAATAAATATTTGAACATTATCTTCTCCTATAAATTAGTTGAAACTTTTCATGCAAGTATTTAAATCAGCAGCTCATCTTATGGGAAGGAAATAAAAAGGTCAGCAAAAAATAAAGTTAATTAGTTTTTCAGCAGAAGTCAAGACCTTTAAATTTCTTCCAGGATCTCTTAAGATTTAGTATCTAAGAGATGATAATGATATAGTTGTGGTATCAGTTATTTATAGCAAGTTATTTCCCTAATTTCGTTATCCATCACCTCTAGGTAATCTGAATCCCTTTTCAGACATCGCTCTTGCTTAGGTTGAATCTTAACTCTTCCGCCCTTTGAAGGAATCCCACGTTTCTTCAGACCTTTCCAGATTCAAGGCAGATTAAGTCTCCTCTCTTGTGACCTCTTAGCCCCCCGTGTAAAACCCCACTGTGACATACACACTGCGTTGTAATCACTGGCTGGCTGAATCTTTGGCTCTCTGTAAATAATATGATCTTTATTCCTCTTTTCTCCCTCAGAATCTAGCACAGGTCTTGGAACATAACATTTGCTAAAAAATTTGTGGTCAACCCAGTGAATGCAGTCATGATAATAATTTCCATGCTGCCAATTTACAATTCTGGTGTGTAGTACCATTAAGTGATTCTTAAGAATTTTTCTTAGCTTGGGAATTAAAGACTGAGTATAAACCCAAACAGTTTCAGCTGCAGAAGCAAGTCATCAGAATTGTCTGGCCACACTAGAACTGAGTGTGAAAGGAAGTTTCAACAGGAAACAAAAGATTACCTATTGTTATTAAAAGAATTAAGTTTAAAAAGTGTTTGATTTAATAGGCCCCTAGAAAAAAGAGTCCAGCTGGAAAGCTAGTTTGGGGAACATCACAGGTGATTCTTTTTGTTTTGTTTTAACTTTTGATTATGAGGCACTAATAATGCTGAAGATTTTATTTTGAACACTCTGGCTAGAGTTTTCTAGTTGTGAAATGATTTTATATGTAAAACAACACAGGTGTGGGACAAACATACTTTTAAATAGGATTCAGGGCCTGTAAATATTAATTTCTGCTTTGTATCTGACCCAGTTTGTGAAAGTACAAGAGGGAGATCTTGAGACCATTTCTCCCTTCGTCCGAGAGCACTTCTGATGAACTTTTACCAAAGGTAGAGGTAGAAAAGATGGAAAGGACTGTAACAAAAGAAGAGAGAAAAGGCATCAATTCCAAGGGGGAGAGCTATGAGATGATGAAAAAACGGAGGAAGCAAAAAGATAGAAATTTGTAGAAAAATATAGAGGGCGAACATAAGTATACAGCAAATTAAAAGACTATTATAGAGAAGAAAATTTGAGAGAATCAAAGTTAGCAACCTGAGTCAAACCTTAAGAAATATCTACGGAATGCTGACTGCTTTGTTAAACACCTAAACTCAAATGGCACCACCCGTACCCTATAAATCAGCATGATGTGCTCGGTTAATAAGGATTAGAGAGAGAGCTGAAAGCTGGAAAAGAGGTACTCACATGCATTTTACATTCTCCCCTTTTTTTCTTTAGGTTAATACTGATTTTCAGTGACGCCCCTATTCATCAAAACATTTCCTTCCATTCTTTCGTTTATTATCTGAGAACAGTGGAAAGCCAAACAATGACTTCAGCTTACAGGTTGTTCCTTGTGAAGAATAACCTACACAGATTCTGATTTATGCTGTTTCTCTCTTTGGTAACCAGTTTAAAGAACTGAATATCAGCACCATCCTCTAGGGAAGCGAGTCACAGACAATGCATTGCATTAAATGATTTATCTTAGCAAAATCAAAGAATCAGGCTTTATCCTTATTGAGGCAAACACCCGTCCACTGCTGTATTACCATTCTGTGATCAGCACTTGGGTTAATAATGTGAACTAAATTTCTCAGCCTTTATTTGACCCATGTACAGATAACTCAGAAAATAATGCAATAAAATCACTGTGTAGAATCATTTTGGTCAGTATTTCCTGGAGAGAAAGTGAGGTCTACATTCAATGTTTTAGTGCTTTTGAAATCTTGATGTCATTTACTTTGGATCTACAAATGCTTGATCTCAATTATTATATTAATGATGTATCAAGTAATGGGCTCAGTAGAAATCAACATGCTCAGTGGAAATCAATAAGTTCAGCACAATGCAATTCTTGAAAGATGCTCTATTTTTTTTTAGCGAGCTGACAATGTAAAATTGAAATGGAAGGCATGCTGCTGAAATTCAGCAACTTTAAATGTTCTCTGAAAAGAAAGTTATCTGTCCATACATCCATTCATTTACCCATCTTCTGCTTTGTTGCAAAACGGTCTTAAGTGACTACTCAATACATTTTTATGGAACGTATCAGTAGTGTGACAATAGAAAACGAAAGCCAGAAAGGGTCAGAATCAAGGTCTGTTGCAGCCAGGAGCAAGAATTGGGAGATATAGCAGGTAATACACAAGGAGCATATTTATGAAAGATTGGAGTATTGCAGCATTGTTGCTTTACTAGTCCTTATAGTTTCATAGTAAACCACCCAAAGGAGGTTAACTGTACTTTAACACTGTTACAGATAGTAGGGACATAGATAGGGACATGAGGTATGGTTCCATTTCTTAGGTACATTTATTCAACATTTGTGTCAGGTACTATATTCTGTAATAGCGATAAAATGGTGAAAAGTCAGCCTTGTGACAATCCAAGATTAGGGATATACTACAGAAACCTGCTCTGTTGGCTTACCCATATTACTGACTCAGTAATTAGATGATACAATCATGAGGTTTCAGGAGATTTCTATGAAAAAGTTCTAAAATAGTTATTGAAAGATGTGCTATTTAATATATATTGTCCATTACTGAAAATTTATTTGCTGAGAATAACTTCTTTTAAAGTTTCTGAAAAGGTTCATTTTTGTGTGTGTTTGGAATTTTTTGGGGGTGGTGTTAGATTTTAAAATCTGAATTTAATTTTACACAGCGGAGTAAATTATGACCCCCTGATTTATCCAACAAAAAGCCATGGGCTAATCCTTTTGGATTATGGTAAAGGAAAAGGAACACTTTAGTTAATTATAGAATGAGTTTGCATGATTTATCATCCCTAGATCTGTTATGGAAAACTTTCAAGGGATTCAATATACATGTGGTTATTTTTCTGGACAAGAGTATTGTTGTTACAGCTGGACTTCACCATCTGAATCATCTTGGGCTTATGATTAGATCCCTAAGTGAAACATTATTTTGAATAAATCATCTTCCCAGAATAAAAACAGGAGTTTCAGCTCAAGCTCAGTGACTAATGCAGCAGTACAATCAAGTTTTGCTTAATGGCAGGATTTAGAAGCTGGAAAGTTAGTTATGTTGATGTATTTTTCTAGCTGGTAGGAAGTGCCAGTTAGCATCCACTTGCCCAATGAACTAAATATAGGTTAGTCACCTAAAGATCTTTGCTTCAATTTAACATCTCGACCTGGTTATTAATCAAGCTGTTAAATCACAGAATTTTACCGTTTATTCTGTATTTGTATACAAGAAGCCTAAATGGTGTGGAGCTAAATATAGTAAATAGACTAAATGACGTGACAGACTCTAAGGTTTGACCATGCTCTAGCTTGTCATCAGACTAGATGCAAGATCAACAGAACCACAGGCAGTTTCACAGTATGCAGAAAAGCAAGCCAAACCCAGAAACATGAGTGACATATTAAACACAAGGTGGCTGCTTAAAGGACAGCTTTTAAAAGTGCAAACATCACATACGACTGCTGTCTGTCAGATAATAATAATATTACTATTATTATAATATATAATATAATTTAATAATAATAAAGTACCTACTAGATTTGATATTTATTGCCTCATTTAATTCTTTTTCCTGCCCAATGAAGTGGATCTCTGTCTCCTACGGGACAGGTGAGGAAACTGAGACTCAAAGGGGCAGGAAAATAATCCCAGGTGATCTGGGGAAAAGTAGGGCAGAAAAACTTTTAATATCAAAGCTCAATGTTTTCCTTTTTTTTTTCTTTTCTTTTTAAAATCAGTCTGCCTTCCACTACTACACTGCTACAGCCATCCACAAAAGTAATTTGGGCTCTTTGCACTAACAACTTTATATTTGTGTGGCAAAATTGCTTGCGAATGACAATTTATTAGACTTTGTGGCTGCAGTAGATGAGAAGGAATAACAATGTCTAGGTTCTGGTCTGACCCTCCCACTGATTGCCTGGTTAAGCCTCTGACTTCTTTTTTTCTCTACAGCATTGGAAAAAATGTCTTTCTTCATCTTCTGTGAAATCCTTAAGGGCAGGCTCCCCACCCCTACCCCGGCCTTTCTAAGTCTCCATGTACTATGTGTAACAGTAAAAAGTGGCCTTTCGCTGTTGAAGAAAGATAATAGTGTGTTGTTGTACCTGAGTCTCAGAGGTATTTTAATTTATATGTAGTTAACAAAGGATGTGGTGATGCTTTTGGAAATTGCTGGGAAACGTGAATAAAAAAAAAGATCAATGGGACCAACAGGCACAGCCTGTTGGGCATGTTTTTAATTTGCATTTATGTAACTTTCCTATTTCTGGGCATCCTTGTGAGGACACATTTAAAAAATTAAAAGGGAAAATTAATTTTTCCAGAATGTTTGCTGACCTTCGCAGCGTAAACACCAATGAACCCGAGACAACAGACCGTCGGGGACTGCGAAGATGTCTCGGGCAGCGCGTTGTTCCACGGGAGGCGCTCAGGCCTTCCGCTCCCAGAAAAGTCTAAGTCAGCATTTACTTAGAAAAATTCTTTTAAAGGAGTTACAGAGGCAGTCTAGAAGTATCAATATTCCCTGTACAAACTCATATCTTTGTTCTGTTCTCTTGCTCTTGTGCCGTTTCTCTCTTTTTGAATTTCCTATAAAAGCTAAATTAGGTCTCAAGGGTTCTGCACCACTAAGCAAGGCTCTCTTCTAGTCCATTGTGATGGAAGTAAATGTACTCAGGAGGGAGATGTACTTGAAGGAAAGGCTAAAGTATCTCCCTTCACTGAATTCCCCTACCTCCCACACAAGCTACCCACCCTGACTTCTCTAAATACTTCCTGTGTGCGTGCACAAACACACACACACACGCACACATGCACACACACTCCAACTAGCCCTCAGCAAAACTGTGCAGTAGGTAGGATATTTATCTTAAATCGGTACAGACATTCTGTGCTCGCCCCACCTCAACTCCATGTAGAGGAGTTGGAAGGATCTTTCAAGTTTTCCTGCCATTGAGGCCTTTCTTTAAATCTCTATGAAAATGTGTCTTGGGAAAGGATTTGGTAAACTCACTTACCAGGGAGTAAAAGTTATTGAGGTTAAATTTCTCAGTGGGATGTACCTTACAATGGAATTCAATTCTTTTGATATTCTTAATATAGTTCTAAAGAATACTGTATTATTGGCATAGTGCAAGATATGGTGCTATGGAGAAATTTATGGTAATTCTAATTAGTTGGAGACCAGGCATACTGTAGGCGACAGACCTACTGGACTTTAGAATCACAATGAGCATCCCAGTTTGGGATTTTGGAATCACATAGTCCTGAGGTGGAATCCCTGTGTACATACCCCATACCTGTTTGGTTTGGGGCAGTTTACTTAATCTATGAAAGCCCCTGATCCCTCAACAAGTAGAACAACTGAGACCCAACCCTGGTAACAATGTAACAAGGCATTATTCTGAAAGGCATGCACCCATGGACTCTGAAAGCTGGAGGAACCCTGGAGACAACCTTATTTAGAGATGAGAAGGCAGGGCCCAAGGGGTGACTTGCCAAGAGTACACAGCCAGGAGAAGCAAAATGTCTCCTGGTTTAAATTCTAGAACTCTTCCCACTGAATCCCCAGAAGACAGTCTGTCTGTTGTGAGACAGCAAATTGTCATTGTATGGGGTACTGCTTGCACTTGGGTCGGAGCCACGGGTTCTCAAATTAAGACAGCTTGCCTCAGGGCCAGGTGTGGTGAATGGTCATTGGTGGCCATTTTTAAAATGCATGTTAATAGTAGAAAGACATGTTTTCAAGTGATTTTGAACGATCACCCTCCCATTCCAAATGTTCTGTTAATGGTGCTGAGGAAAGATGTTTTAATTCTGTGCAAGAGGAAGATGAATCAGATCATTTCCAAAGACTATTCACCAAGCTTTGGGTTGGCTAGGGTCAGGGAGGCATCCGAACGTCATGCACCCTAGGAAGGGCCTCTGAGATAGACAAGACAGACAAAGAAGAGGAAATCAGTGTGCAGTATCCGGTGGTCATAAGTGACTGATGGGGAGAAAGGGGAGCACAGCTGTTAAAACCTGGATTCGAATTCCAGCTCCTCCAGATGCTAGCTGGGGTGACCTTGTTACTTAACCTTTCTATGCTTCATTTCCTTTATGTGTGAAATGAGGATTAAAAAAATACTACTAATTTCGAGGACTTATTCTGATGATTAACCGAGCTAGTTAGTATAAAGAGCTCACAACAGTGTCTGGCACATAGTAAATGATCAATAAGAATTAGCTATGATGATGATGATGATGATGATGATGATGATGATGATGATGATGAAATATACATTAATGTCGGGGAACACGGACCTTATAACACATTTATAACACACTTTACACAATCGATTATCTTGTGGCACTAAAAAAACTCTTCATTTTTTTCTAGAAATTGAACCCTAAAGAGTAAAATAATGGATTTGAAAAATGCCCACTGTTTTTAAGTGTACTAGTGTAGTTTTTTTATTCCAGCTACAAATGTCCAGAAAGACAATATTTTTCTTTTTCTGGATTCAAATATAAGTTCATCAAATGCCTTTCAAGCATTACAGCTTTTATCTATATAAAACTTTGCATTCATAAATAACTTCTTCCTGAGAAAGCTGGTTTCGGGCTGCTAATATCTGCACCATAACATGGAACTTTTCTGCCAATTGATTTCAGTTTGTATTTAATTAGACTGTAATATGTTGGGCTGAGTATAGAACAAGTTATGTAAGTTTCACAGTGTTGATCTCCCAATTTCGGTACTTTCCATTATGGCAGAAAACGCCACTGAAATTATGACCCCCCCCTCCAATGGGAATCTTAAAAATAAAATAATGAGTACAAACCTTCATGTGTTTTAAGATGAAATAATGGAGAATTTGAGTTTAATTAAAGACTGTACATGCATTTTGCAAGTGTGTACTTGAAAGTAGATTCAGATGAAATTTTTGAGGAGTTTTCTCTAATGGAAAGTATAATTTTTAGTGGGAAGAAAAAGAAACATTCAACTATTTTAGACACTTGGTGGGATCTTTAAAAGTTTCACGTTAAGTATAATAAAATAAAATATTGGACAGCTTTTACTTAAAAAAGTGGTGAGCTCCTTCCTAAAACACTCCCCCCAAACAACAGATTGACGAGCCATAGCTATGAAAAAATCACCATAGGTATAATAATCTTCAGCGAGATGGTATGTGGGGAAATATTGCAATTTATATCTGGTAAATGGTGTGTCTGTAAGTTTTTCAACCAGGTCGTGCTAAACAAATGTAAATAAATAAAAGAAAAAAACCACCAAACTATCATAATAATCTTGAGTCTCTTCTCTGCAACTGGATGCAGTGCTGCACTCAGTTAATGTTTTGAAATCAAGTTCACTAGGGATATAAGGACCTGTTAGGTGAGAGTGAGGACACTTACTATGAGACAGGTTTCAGGGGGCAACTGAGATGTCAGACAAGTCTGCTGACACTGGCATTTGCCAGACCAACTTTCCAGACCTCCTCTCTGCCTTTTGCTTGACTCCTCTTTTTATCCAATGACCCCGAACTCATCAAAAGACAAATTTGAAACAAGAAGTAGTCATAGATTTCGGATTTTCAAAAGCTCAGACACTGGATCCTCAATATTCTCACTTCATCCTAGTACAACAAAGCTCTTCATTTGATATTTCAGTATCTCAATTCTCTCTTCTATATAAATAAATCTCTATTTCCTAATGAAAACTCTCTGGGAAGCCCATGGCACTCAGAAAATTATACAATGATATAGATGTTGGCCTGAGATTCTCTGAGCCTCAGCTTTTTTATCTGCAATATAGAGATAACAGCATTTCACTTTTTTTTTGTGACAATAAAAATTCAAGAATAATAATAAACAACTCGATGATGACTAAATACTAAGGTGCTATGCTAAGTACTTTACAACGTTAACTTACTTATACAATTCAGCCTTTACAATGCTCATAATGCAGGTATTTATCTCTATTTTACAAAAAAATGTGAGGCTCAGAGAAGTTAAGTAACTTACCCAAGGTCACACAGTAATTACTAGAGAATGTACTGAAGTACCTCTTTTTTTGAGTAGGATATTGTTTTTATATCATGGTTGCTGATTCTGAGGTTCATGGTCATCTAGAGTTTCTACAGAGAACTGGCACTTTAGAACTTGGGTAAAATGAACAGTTGGTTACTGTCCAAAGCCTCTCAGATATGATTGTGCCTAGTTATCTAAGAAAAGTTAACAGAGAATAGGTTATTGTTCTTGGTTCTTAGAGTTGAAACAATCGTTGTCTAGGTAGGTAGTCAATCTAATGAAGTTCCTAAGCAATTATGATGCCAGGTTAATACAGGCCTGAAAAACACATGGCAGACCACAATGGACTAGGGGGTCATGGGGCCTGGAGCATTTCCCTTCATCCTAGAACTGCTGTGCAAGCAGACTGTATAGTACATACTACGTTACTGCAAAGGACGTAATTTCCAAAGCATTTTAGATTTTATATTTTAAAATAAAACTGATGAGAGGGGAGGGTATAGCTCAAGTGGTAGAGCACATACTTAGCATGCTTGAAGTCCTGGGTTCTATCCCCAGTACCTCCTCTAAAAATAAATAAACCTACTTACCTCCCCTCACCAAGACAAAATGATGGAATAGTAAATAAATAAATATTAAAAAATAAAATAAAACTGATGAATTGCTCTTTAAATATATTAATGGAATCTAAATATCAAAAGTTTTGATATCTATGTAGTATGTATCTCTCTAAATAAATCTACTTTTACTCAAAAAAAGTTTTGATATCTATAGCACACATTTGAAAAGAAAACCATAAATAAGCTCTTACTTTAACAGAAAAATTTCAATATATATTTTTTCTCCTTAAATTCATATTTCCATTTCACCCCCCACCCTCCAGAGAATTTTATTCTAATGTCAAAATTTTCATGTTTGAAAATCTTTTATTAATCACCTGGCTATACTTCTCTGAAACAAAAAATACATATATATTTAAATTTAACATTCCCCCCACCATGAACATGAGTTCTGAGTGTTAACATTCCTTCCAGATTGATTTACTGTTATCATTATCACTAAATCACAGTCAATAAAAATTACACAATTATATTATAAATTTTACATTTACTAAACATAAAATTCAATATTTAAAGGAATTTCACCTCTTAATAAGCCAGATGGTTTTTTTCTCCCCATTAATTTTGGTACTTACGCTTGTCTGTTATTTACTACTAAAATGTAATGAGGTTTAGCATCACTTCTATTCCTATTTTTGTTTTTAGAAATGTTAAGTGTTGAAAAACGTATTCACGTAAACATGTAGGTGGAAGAGGAACTAATTTTGCCATAGTAGTTCAACTCACTTCTTTAAATTCCTTCTGAAATGTGTGCCTCAAATCATATAGCATTCTATCATCAAAAATTATTTTTAATAATGTATAACTGACAATTTTATAAAGTCTTCCTTCAATTTTCTTGAAAGTTAAAAAACAGGAAGCCACTTGACTTGAAAAAGGGTGTTTTGCCCCTTCATTAGAATTATTCACTTTCTCAGCATTAAAATCAATATTTCAAATTGTCCCTTTGTTGTAGTGCAATGGAAGTCTTTCTGTCCTGGGAACAATGACGTGAGCGAGCGCTTGGTCTTTCTTTTGTAGAGTCGAAGTGAGATTATCATGAAAGGGGAGGTGACAAAGAAGAACTGGCTTTCTCAGATAATACGAAGGAAAACTGAGGATCTGTAAAGTGATTCCATTAAAAAAAAATTTTTTTTTATTAAAGTGGAGTTGATTTACAATGTTAGTTTCAGGTGTACAGCAAAGTGATTCAGTTATACATATACATACATATATATTTTCTTCTCAGATTTTTTAAATTATATATTATAAGAAATTGAATATAGTTCTCTGTGCTGTACAGTAGATCCTTGTTATTTATCTATTTTATATATAATAATTGTATGTCAGTTAATTTCCAACCCCTAATTTATTCCTTCCCCGTCCTTTCCCTTTTGGTAAACATAGTTTGTTTTCTATGTCCATGAGTCTGTTTTAGTTTGTAAATAGAATTTATATATTTTTTTAGATTCCACATATAAGTGATCTCATATGATATTTGTCTTTCTCTGTCTGACTTACTTCACTCAATATGGTAATCTCTAGGTCCATCCATGTAGCTGCAAATGGCATTATTTCATTCTTCTGGCTGAGTAATTTTCCATTGTATATATATACCACATCTTCTTTATCGAGTCATCTGTTGATGGACATTTAGGTTGTTTCCATGTCTTGGTTATTGTAAACAGTGCTGCTTATGAACACTGGGGTGCATGTGTCTTTTCAAATTATAGTTTTCTCTGGATATATGCATAGGAGTGGGATTGCTGGATCATATAAATGATTCCATTTAGAAACCCTCAATATATTTCTCAATCTTAGCACTGTGGATATTTTGGGCAGAATAATTATTTGTTTTGGTGGGGGGCTGTCCTGTACACAATAGTACACAGTTTAGCAGCATTCCTGACTTTTACCTACTGGATACCAGTAGCATCTGTCCAATTGTGACAACCAAAAATGGCTCTTGGCATTGCCAAGTATCTTGTGGGGGCAAAATCACTACCAGTTTTGAACCACTGCCCCAGAGGTACGAATACCCACGAATAAAGACTACCTTAGCAGGGAACATCAAACTTGAATTCTGCCCTATTAGGTATCAACAGTTTCCAACAGTCCTATGAGTTTCCAACAGTCTTAAGGGCAAATGGAGATTCCTCATTCCAGAGCACAGGAATATTTAACATCTTCCCACAGCCCCACTGATAGGAATCAATTCATCTTCCAGCTTCTTATATTTTGAGACCTAAGTATGTCTCTATTGGTGTTCTTCAACATCTAGGGATTAAAAAGCCCACTGGGGTTGTCAGGAGATAGATATGGGCTAATAAAATGAAGGTAGAATGAAGGCAAGTTGATTAATTTTTCAATATGAGCATCCTGATCTTTCCTTTAACATTTGAAGTAATATATTTCTGACATTAAAATGAGCCTTCAGAGACAAAAAGGGCAATGTTAACCTGTTCTTGATAAGAATTTAACAAGGCAGAATCCTTTCTTTCCCAATGATAAAGTTTTCTTTTTTACTGAATATTATTATTATTAATAATATCGCTATTTCCAGTACTTGTGAATTATAGCATACAGCTTGCAAGAAGACTAGGCTCTAAGCTCCTTTGAGGATGGGACTGAATTTTATTCATCCTTGTATCTTCAACATTTAGGAGAGTGCCTGGTGCATAATAGGTCATCGATAAATGTTTGGTGATGACTGAGTGAACAGTCGTGCAAATATTAAGTTTTTCTCAATGAGTCATTAAACTTTCAACCTTAACCCTATTATCATACTAGCTGACCTCAGGCAAATGGATAAGCTAAAATACAGTGAGTCATAGATAAAGGACAGCCTTACTACTATCCCAGAGTAACTGAGGACTCACTATGATACTTACCTACAGACTAATCTACAGAGAATGTATGGAAAATTTTAAAAGTGCAGAAAAAGCAATGAGAAAATAATTACCTGATATCTTACTATCTCGAGGTAACATTTAACATTTTTATATGTTTGCTTCAATTTCTTTTTTATGCAATTTTATATAATTTGGATCATATGGTATATACAATTTTGCATTCTAACTTCTTATTAGTCTTTAGGTTTAGTGAAGTCAAGGATGCTTTTTCTTGCTCCTCATTTTATCCTTAGAGCCTAAAACTATTGTTGAGTACAGATAAACGTTTAATACCAGTGAAGTGTATTAACTTTACACTAGTATAACAGTGAGTACATACTAAATGAAAGAGTGCTATAAAGAGCATTACAACAGAGCTTCCCTACGTTGTTGAAAATACCAGAATGAGGCTACAAGAAGTCGTTAGGTATAAGACTTTAGGTATAAATTCTTTTGATGCTTAATTTATTTCCTTTGGAAAGATTCCCAGAAGGTGAATTACAAAGAATATGATTATTGTTAAAGGTTTAGTCTCAATGATTGTACCAATATAGGTACCTACTACAGAACATGAGGGTGTCCAGTTCATCACACCCTGCTGTGATTTGACAGGTGAAGATACCACTAATATTGCTTTAATTCTTTAATACGTGAAGTTGAGGGCTTTCTTTCCGACTGTTTATTAGCTATTTATATTTCCTTTTAAAATAAAACAATTGTTTATGTTTTGGGGGATTGTTTTTTAAGGTGTTGAAACTGCATTTTTAAACTGTTAAAAAGCACTCTGTTTATACTTTCTGGTTTCCTCTGGCTTAGCTACCCAGCGCACATTCCTATTTATACTGTTCCTGCATCTCTCCCAAGACTGCTGCCTGGGGTCACCCAGACCGTGCCTACAGAAGCTGGCTGAGAACTATACAGAGCGCTGAACACAGGCAAGGCAGCATTATAAATTTTACTTGCGATGACATTTGTAAAGAGATGAGACTGCACCTGTCAGCTCCTCCCAGGTTTACGGAATTCCTTTTTTAAATGTTTTCAGAATTTTCCTTAAGAGCAGTGACAGTACAAAGACTGACAGAATTACTGAGTATAAAGAAATATTCTGCTATTTCTAAAAGACAGAGCAAGCACAGAAGGTACTTTACATGAGGTAAAACAAAGAGAATCACCTGCGATATGCCTATAGTTTTTTTTCCAATGTGATATTATTAAATATACTAGATACTAAGTGTAAGGCAGCCCGGTGCAGATTCTGATGCAGTCCATTTTCTTTCTAATAGTATCTGTGGTCGAATTTAGTCGAGTTGTGGGAGTCAGGACCATTATATAATAAGATCAATTCGAGTCCTGGAGAATAAACGACAGGGTAGGGTTGGTGTTTCGAGCTGTTTGTACAGCACAGCTTACACGAAAGAGGCCTGAAAAATCAATAACAGTGGACTAACAAATGTGCTTTTAAAAAATGTGAATGAACTTAAAGTGAAAGTACAAAAATTAACCATCTAAATATGACAGCTTGATGTAAGGAATATTATGTTTCAGCCAAAGTGCAAAACACATTCAACTGCAATATTGTTGAGGAGGAGCAGAACTCTGCATTTATCCAGAATTAATGTCAAATTTAATTGGTTTTCACTTTATATTGCTGGGCACAATTAGACATGGCACCCCCTTAATGTTGTCAAGGTTCTTTCCTTAAGAAAATATTTTATGCTTGTACAAAACGTAGAACTGAATAGGATAACAGGCCTTTGATACGAACGGTGTGCTGACAAGACTTTCAATCCCAGTCGACCAGGCAAAATTGATTAAACTCTGGTAAACGGTGGTATGCTAGACTATTCAACCCATTCCTTTGCTTGAAATATTTATGGCCAAAGACAGATAACCCTCCTCTTGGCAAACATAAAAGCGAGAGGAGAGAATTCACCAGCTGAGGAACAAATGAGTGGACTCACATTATGACTCTAAGGCAAGTGCAGGCTGGTTATTGAAGGAGGAGAAACTTCCTATTTAGACATTAACAGTCTTTATAGCTACTCCCCATAAAACCGTTTCTCTCCTTCAAGTAGATACAGATAGGTTAGGGTCTCCATGGAGGGGACAGCTGTAAAAATCCTACAAAACTTTCTCTAAAAATTTGAGATCTCTATAAAAGGAGACATATTTGAATTTATGAAATTAAATTTTAGAATCTTCGAGGGAACAATTATGGTTACAAAAATTTCAACTACATGTAGTTTGACTCTGTTGTCATTTTTACTGAACAGGTTCTATCCAGAATCTGCAGATTTTCCCATAAATTTTGGTGGAAAGAAATTCAGAATCAATTTATTTCATTACAAAAGAACAACTTCTAAAACCAATAAAGTTAAGTTTTAATTTATTCTGATATAAGTGGCAGCCAGAATTGACTTTTAGTAATATTACCAACAAAACAAAACAAAACAAAACAAAACAAAAGCAACCAAAAAGGTATTAATATGCTACCTTACTAGCAGTCTATCACTGATATTTCTTTTTTTTTAATTGAAGTATAGTTGATTTACAATGTTGTGTTAGTTTCTAGTGTACAACATAGTGATTCAGTTATACACATAAATATATTCTCTTTCATATTCTTTTCCATTATGGTTTATTACAGGATATTGACTATAGTTCCCTGTGCCATACAGCAGGACCTTGTTGTTTATCTATTTTATGTATGGTAGTTTGTATCTGCTAATCCCAAACTCCTAATTTATCCCTCCCCTACCCCCTTTCCCCTTGGTAACTCTAAGTTTGTTTTCTATGTCTGTGAGTCTGTTTCTACTTTGCTATTACTGATATTTCTGAGCTGTCTTTGGAAAGATACCCCCAAAGCCCTGTTCCTTTGGTTACTTAACATTTTTTCTAATAACAAGAATGAGAATATATGTGCAAGATGAAGTGCTTAGAATTAAGTCATTTAGAAAGTAGTCAGCATTTAAAACAAACAGAACATTGGACCTTTTGTTTTAAATTTAACTTTAGAGCAAACTGATGAATAGGTTAGGATCTTAAAAATTTCTAAATAAATGTATCCAAAATATATATATTAAAAAAACAAATTATTATCAAGAAGCACGGCACCTTAATGACATGACATGTCTTTCCTGAACAAATGTTTCTCTATTCAACCAGACTGTGTGGCATTTGCTCATATTCAACAACTGTGGAAATTTGGAACAAGGTTTCTTCTCCTTTTTTAAAGAAAAAGTGTTTAATTCCTACGCTATGTGCCGGGGACAACTTATGTACAAGCTAATAGGAGATGCCATGTAATAATTTTATTATTTGACCTGACAGTAATAATGATAGCCAGTTTTTCATTAGAGACTCTACATGCCTGAGTTCTTTAAACTTGTGTGTTATCGTTTGATTCTGGAATCTAGCAGCCAGCAGCTGCTGGATAGTAAATTACGACTTGAGTGTTCATTCTGGGTCAAGCTCTTTAATGAAACTTTTACTTGGGCAACTTGGAATATATGTTTTTATGCTAATCCAGTGTTATGGAATCTACATGAAGAACTCTCTCCATCCATGACTTGGACAGGTGAAACTGAACATATTTTACATGTGGTGAGAAATAAGCAGTTTCGATTATTTTCATTACACTATTTAGACAAATAAAAATAGTACTACCATCTGAATTTCATATCCTCAGAATCAATTACAGGCAAGAACACACACATTCTTATCCTATTTAACAAAATTGTCTTTAAATAGTTTTTTTATGGAAAGATCAGAATAGTGGTCTAATGTTTACTAAGTACTAAGCATATTTCCATAAAAGCCAGAGTAAAAAAATCTAGATTTATATTTTATATACATAGCATTAAAGTAAACTGCTGCTCTCCAAAGGTTCAATCTACATGTACCCCAAGAAAAGCACACTGGCCCAGCCATAACATTAAGTGGGTGTATGTGTCCACTGTCATATGACATATGACACCAGAGATGAGCACCAGAGAAACTGCAGTGAGAGGTCAGGGAGGGAGTGTCCAGAAAACCAGGTGCCTTATTTAATAACTGTTCAATCAAAGCTTCTAAAAGTTAGAGGGGCCTTTCGTGCCCTCTCTTCCAACCTTGCACTTTCTCAGAAAAGCCTCAAGAAATGGGGTCAGTCAGCCACTGCTTGAATTCTTCCAGTTCCATGAAATAAACAGATTAAAAATACAATTGCCATTATATTATCAGGGTATGTTGCAACAACAACAAAAAAGCACCATTCCTTAGTTTAATAAATTCCAACTAATAATCAGCATTTTAAACAACGTATCTGTTTTTCAAGACTGAAAATGTATGACGATTCTTGCTCACTGTGTAGAAATTTGAAGATGAGGTTTATGCTAATGCGGAGCGTTATGACCAAGAGTGGCAGTTTGGCTGCCTGTTAGTCTCAAATGGTGACATTTATTTGTGTGAATTCTCCCCAGCCCAGGGTCTGGTTTTCAGCTTTGTAGGCTCAGAAACTTGATCTCACCAGTGTTTCAGAGTAGATTAGACCTCAGGATGAGGATTCAAGGTAACAAGGCTCACAAGAGAGAATGTCTAAGACCAGAATGTCAAATTATCACTTGAAAATGAAGAGCTTAATTGTAAATTGCAGTGGATACTTTTTTTCAGCCTGATCAAGGATTTATCTATAGTAAATAGTGCTAGGATGAACACGGCCATAGCTGCTTCTCACACTCACACTTCTGTTACTATCTAGGACTTCAGAAATTTTCCTTCTTTAAATATGCTTAAGGGAGAGAATAGCTCAAAAAGTCAGCAAGACTATTATCTGTTGATTTTACAGTTTAGTTTTCACAGTTCAACCTTATATCCAAGTTCTTCGAATGGACAAATTTGAAGAATGCCACCATGGCCCTCCGACACTGCCGACAAGCCCTGTTACTTCAATGTAGTTCATTCTCCCTGATATCTGGTAATCTAAGATACTCTCTAGAGCAGATATCATGACTTTCAGGTAATACCTTAAATGTTAAAGAAAATGAAACTCAATATATATCAGCCATTTCCTTACTTTGCAAAGATCACCATTTCTCTCATAAAAACAAACGTATAAGAATACTGTTATTTTCTCATATTTTTCCCTAGCGATACTTTTTAAAAAACATTTTTTTTACAAGTTATGTTCTTCCCCACACTGGTAATTTTCTCCTTCCATACTCTTTTTGTAATTTAAGGATTCCTTTAGAGTTTTCTTTTTTTTAATTGCCACCTGAAAATTATTTTACTTGTAAAAATTTTATTTAAGAACAATACTACCACTTATTCCACATCAAGATACGTTCTTTTTGGAATGGTTCTACTTCCACAAACTAAATTTCACCTAGCACCAACTATAAAAGGCAACTGGGAAATACAAGAAACAATAATTTAATAAACCTTATTTATGATGAACAAATAAACCAAAAGATGAACTTCTATTCATCTGTAGAGGCCCATCTCAAATATCACTTCCCCTGTGAGAGCTATTCGGACGTTCTGATCATGTCCTCACTGTATGCTCTGCTCTCGCTTTTACCATAGCTTTGACCTCACCGGTTCTCTATGCTTTATCAACTTGGGCATCCTTAGGGCTCAGTTCCACATCTCACTTTGAGTAGATGCTCAGTAAATCATAGGTAAATGAACGTGAGTCGCATACATTGCTATTAGTATATATATGGCTGCAGAAGGTGAAATCTTTGAGTCTGTCCCTTTCAAAATTAAAATTGAATATGGAAACATTTGGGAAGATGGTCTTTTTCTCATACTTGAGAGAATATCTTTATTTGGACTTCTAGAAATGAGTTGGTCAATGAGTTTGACAGTTTTCAGAATGGGGAGATTTAAGCTTAGTTGCTTCCAAATAAAAAGGAGAGAAATTTGTATTTTAAAATGATATTTAAAAAAACTAGTCAGAATAAAATAATTCTTTTTTTTTTTTTTGCAGCCAGGAATACTCATTTATTTCATGCCAAGTAATGGTTATAAATGCCAAGGCCTTTTAAAAAAGCTTTTGCTGTTTCTTTTTTTAAAGATAATTTTGTGCCCCGATTCTGAGAATACTTTTGGTACTGCTAATTCAATATTAAAATATTGTATATCTGCTGTTGTCACATGATTGCAGCATAATCCTAATGAAATGCAGGTAATGATGTAACAGTCTTTAAAGAAGGATGGTTTTTTGGACAGTCATATGAAAATTTTAAAAACATAAGTTAAAACTGACTTATTGCAATATTCACTGGAAAAAAGCTTTACTATGAGATAAAATCTCTGTAACAGTTTTCTTTAAGCATTCCAAATCTTTCATATGCCCCACGGTACCATGATACTGGGTTCACATGAGAACAAAGTAATAAGTAGCCTAGTAACAAAAACATAATTCAGTAATCAACCAGATTATTTGCCCCCCTCTTTTTATTTTTTGCTGATGTCTGCAATTCCTCTGAATTTGAGAAATATAACCCAAGACCACATGATATGACAACTAATCACACACAAAAATGACACCAGTAAATACCCTTTCTAGTTAGGTAATTTACAAAGTCAGCACATCCAGCCAGTTAAAATACTCACTATGCAGAGGTGAACACACTTAAGTCAAAGCAAATTGCTTTTGCTCTCTTTTAAGAACGTGTTTTTGGGCAAGTTTTTAGTTTCATGTTTTGGCAAAAGGCAACATGTTTATTTTGACCTTTGTAAGAATGTGCCTAAGCCAAGAACACCCCAATTTAATTTTAAAACAAAATTTAGCATATCATTGTAATAATCATTATAGAGTAAATTCTATTTCTAATAGTTATAAAATAATCATTAACCAAGAAAAAAAATGCATGCTACACATTTAGTATAAAATACTATATACCTTCTAAGATTTATTTTTAAACGTTTCAAATACTTACTATGCAAGTTATTATAAATGTAGGTAAACTATATGCTGAATATTATTTTTAACTCCCCAGATAACCATTAATAAAATCTCACTTATTATGTAGACAACAAATCTCAGACTTGAAATATTGATGGCCACACAGATATATTTTAAAGGTGAACAGAGCAAGCCAAAATTCAAAGTGGCTTGCAATGCATAGATAGCATAATACTTTTGTGACACTGTGATTACAATATTTCCTTTCATAAGAAGCCACCCCCCCATGCCATTAGTTAACCACATGGTTATTATATTTAGCTTGATTCACCATAAATGCCGTTATAACACCTGTGGTTTCCCTCATTAAGAACTGAAATGGATGGGGTCAGGGGTTGAAAGGGCAGCATATGCGCTATGAAAGAACTAGTTAACATAGTCTATTATATTGGTGCACTGGTAAATCTCATTTCTATTCATCAGATGATTAGTTCAATCAATATTTATTCCTCTATGCTCCCTTTGTCTTGTGCTACAAAGGAGACATCCTTCAAATTCATGGCATAAGCCTTGTTATCTATGAATTTGTTGCTTAATTTGAGAGGGAATATTTTATTTATTTGGCAGTCCTGAATTCTTTGATTCCTCTTCTTTCTAATTATCATTAGACAGTAGAATGGAGTTTTGTGTAGATTATTTATAAATAAATGCTATTAACCGTTTCTTTTTTATGCAACTGAAGTACCACATGTATTCATTTCTTCTTTTTGAATGCGCTGGAAAGTTGTTTCTGTTTTTCTAAATATGTTTGAATTTGTAAGTCGGGATTGAAAGAAAAGAATGATTTTTCTCTCTCAAATATTCATTCTTCTTGTCTGAGTGGGTGGTTATAGGCACATACATATACATATTGTGTATCAGTGTGTACCAACAGACGCCTCCAAAGACTGCTATTATCTGCTAGGGATTCTGGTAAGTCAGAGATTCTATTCAAAGTAAGATAAATATTTGCAAGAAGCTGTAATTGGAAGATGATTACAAAATTACAGGAATGATACTTTATGTATAGAGTGCTCATTTTATCAAAGATCATTATTCATTACATTGCAAAAGATTTATTTCATTCATCTACTTAATTTCTGTCCTTTAGATAAGAATGGTTGGAATAGTAAAACTACATCTAGAATTTTAAAAAACTTATATTAATTATTAAGCACAATGTCCATTGCTAATATTTACTTTCTGTGTATATTAACATCACGGTAAGATGTGTTGTTAATGTCAATTACATAAAATTAATGGCAATATAATTAAAGCCTTTTTTTGTCTTTACAGAATAGACACAGAAATGACTTAGTCTTAAGAAATTCTCTTCATGTTACTAGAATGTTAAAAAATATATTTAAGTCACCTTAATCGCTAATAACTTTTGTATTAATAACATACATGTTCATAACCTTTGATTTGTTTCAGTAGGGCCAGGTTTTGATGGTTTTAACTTTGGCATTATTTCTCCTATTTTCTCATATAATTCTCTACAAGGCATAGATTCCTCCAATGTACGGTGGCACTGATGTTATTGTTCACAATTTAAAACCTCACTTTATTTATGAATTTGCAGAACACCAGCAGAACCTCATATACAGAATTTTAAAACTTAAAAATTTACTAGGATAATTTTTAACTATGTATTAATTGAATGCTATAGTATATACTTTAGAGGTATATTATTCATTGCAGTGACAAAATCTAGTTAATGTGTTGTGATTCATACTGTTTATTTCTTAGGACTATTGTATCAAAAAGTATAAAAACTACATAAAGCTGAAAAAAGTTTTACTTATTTTTTACCTAGGAAAACTTCCTATATTGAATCATTTAAAAATTCTGGTGACAATTCTGTATACACTACTTTCAGAAAAAAAAGTAGGTATTATTATACAGTTTGAATGTCATTTTCATGAAGACCAGCCCTGAAACTTAGTATTTTCTTGGTGCTGAAAATCTTTGTTACTGTAAAATAAGGTTTCATGAGTCTGAAACATTTAAATTTAAAAAACAATATATTTGCTTTGCATATACACATGAATAATTGCTTTTAAGGTTGTTAACAGTTTAGTATCTAACAAATTATTACCAAAATAAGTAAATGTGGGTATTCCTTTTGATTGAGTATGAAATAAACATATCATTTATGTTAAAATAAAACTTCACACAAACCACTTTAATAATGATGCAAGAAATCCTTTAAGGGTTTTCTAAACAGTACAGCAGATTATACTGTTGTTGATGGAAAATCCAGGACTTCTGAGTTTTAAATGAATGCTACAAAGGAGTTTTAATCTTGTTTCCCCCATGTTTATGAGGCCTGCTTCTCAAAATTTTCTCTTTCTATTTCCACCTGGGTTTCCCAATTCCTGATTATCTGAATATAGAAAAGTTAAAAGCCTTAGTGGGTATTAATATGTATCCTAGAAGTCCAGTTTGTCAAGCACTTCTGTGTCAAAATACTTGTTACAAATTCACTCAGGATGTTGGGGGTAGGGGGAAGAGAGAGTCCCAAGATGTAACCAGCTGAGAAAAGAAAATTTTTTTCTAGCTATATATGTTTCAATAATACTTGAAACATAGCTTTAGGATTTTTCTTTAAACTGTCTGAATGTTTACTTTTCTTGGAAAATACAAGACAGCTTACTGATAATTACTTAACAAACAATTGTTAATGGCTACTGACAGAGATGTCCTTCCAGCAATAGTTTTTAATTGTGGGAGGTGGAATGCTGGTTAGAAACTGTTAATTGGAATATTTGGAAGAAATTCAGGTCTAGAACTTGTTTAGGAAATTTCAAGGCCTGGCCAGCAGAGATCCAAACTTCCCAAGGTTTGCCATACCTCTGAGAGCAAGCTGCTGCTTTTCTAAAGTTAGGAGTTCATAAAAATTAACTACCTGAAAATAATAGATGAAAACTGGGCTTTAGAAAAGCCAAGCCCCATCATTGTTTACAGCAAGCATAAAACCAGATTTCTAATCCGCCGGAGCCACAATCACCTATTGATTGCCACGACATCTGTGCCCCTGTTTTTGGAAGCAGGGTTTTCTGCGGAAGCAGGGCTGAAAAATTCGACCATTTCCGTGCCCCCATGTAATAAACAGCTGGCAGGCTTCTCAGGAAAGTCTTGAAACCCCCCCCCCCCCACTTGTTTCTCACCTGTGGGCGGACCCAATTAAAAGTCCTCCCTTCTCCATTCAGAAGTTATTCCTTTCAATACTGCAGTCTACGAAGTAGCATCTTTAGACCTCATGTGGTTGGTACCCTCTAGCAGACAAAGGGTGAAATGCTTTGTGCGCCACCAAATACAACCTTCTCCGCCGCAGGCCGGACGAGAGTAAACCCTCATGCTCGACCACTCAGTTCAGCCGTGGGGCAAGACAATGACCTGAAGATCCTAGCCTCTTAACCCCTTACTTACCCCAGAGCTTTCCTCGGGATAGCCTCTTAACTATCCTAGACCTGGAGGGGGCGCGGGGGAAACTGGGGGTCCTGGGTGGCTTTGCTGGTCCCCCGGGCGACCACTCAATACTGGACGAAGTTTGCGTCGCACAAAGCGCCCTGACTCAGGAACGTTGCCAAATGCATACACCGTGGAGCTGAGGCTGTGGTACAGGCTGGGACCACCTGGGGATGAGGTGTATGTACGCGGGCGCGCGCGCTCTTGCACATGTAATGTATAGGGTAAAATGGAGCGGGCACGCTGTAAAAAGCCGAGTTCAAAAACTGTCCCCTCCCCAAATATAGGCTGCTTAGTAGCCCAGGCACAAGAAAGAGCTGATTCATTTTCGCTCTCTCACTTCTCAAGTTCACACTCAAGTCCAACCCCTGACTCCCACAATACGTCTGAGTAGCCTGGACCTTTTCTCCATCCTTAAACAATCACTCCTGATGACACGGGAGGGCAAGGTTTGTAGGAAATGTGCAGAGATGGCAGAGGAAAAACAGTAAGGTATCAAGAAAGGGGAGTCCAGGAGGTAGAGAAGATTCTGCCACCTTTTAAGTTCACTTTTTCTCTGGCGCGTGCCCGCAGGCCGCCTGAGAGCCGCCTTACGTTAGAATCCACTGGAACGGGGTGGGGTTTCAAAAGGTGAGTAGGAGGCAAGCACCAGGCTTTCAACCTTTCAAGCTTCTGGAGTCCTGAAGTGGGCTTCCCAGCGAATCCAAACTGTCGCCGGTAAACTGCTCCTTCAGGAGTAGCGCGATCAAGCTACAACCCACTCTTGATCCACACTCCTGTTTTCTACAATTTAAGGGGAGAGTGAGCAGCTTTTGAGCCCCAGGCCCTAGTGCCGGGTTGGAGCTGAGGTGGCGCGTGTTTTCGGACTTTCAGAACTTAAGGATCCGGCCATTGGAAGAATATTGATTGGAGGGGATGAAGTAGGGAATGGACGAACTGGCTGCCCCAGATTGGAGCAGGGAAAGCTGAAAAGAGAGTGGATGGTGGTGAGATGGGACAGAAAGAGAGTAACAAAGACCAGGGCATCTCTCACTTAAAGGTTCTGTATCCGTCAATTGTCCAAGTATAGTTTCCTGAAAGAATATGGGCAGTGGAACACGTGACCCGCCCCCCCCTCAACCGGGACCCTAAACTGGAACCAGTTCGCACTCAAGGGGACCCCACTACCAGTGTGCAGGTCCATCAAGACCATCCTACTAGGATGTCCCTGTCCCTTATCTTCAGCTACCTCCCTCCCACCTACCTCCTTGGAAGGCCTCTCTGTTCCTCCTCCTCTGTCCCTTTCCAGACACATCCCAGCGCCTAGCTGGCTAACCGAGTCTCTGCCCTGGCGTCCAGGCTGGGAGCTCTCTGGTAGCAGAGCCTGGGGAGCATGCCCATTTCCCCTACTCTGGGGGCTCCTAAAGAGGTATTGGGAGCGTGGGTGGGAGGTGAATACAGCGGAGTGGAAAGCGGTAAGTGTTTGCCCTCCAAGTTCTTCCTGCCTAGTTCACCTGTCGTGCGGGGTCAGAGATGTACGAAGGAAGGTACGGAGTTGGTCGTTTTCAACTTCTTGTTGCCAGGACTCGGAGGGACAGGCGAGGAGAAGAACCCCCGACCGCCCTGCCGCACAGCAAGAAACGCAGAATGACCAAGAAGAAAAACTGGGCGCTGGGGGGGGGGGGCGGGTACTCAGAGGCTTGCACTTATCCCGCCGGCGCGGGGATACCCAGCCCGCTCTGCTAGAAAAGAGTGAAGTTGTGGCCAAGTAGAAAGTAGAGGAGAGCGGATATGGGCACAGCGCGCAGAAAACCTTAAGGTCCCGGCCGCAGGGGAGGAGACGGACAAAGTGACTCCCTAAAGCAGGCCAGGCCATCCGCTCGTGGGCAGCACAAAGTGCAGCTGGAGCAGGTGTCTTGCCCCTGTCCCCGGCGCGTCGCCCTGCAGCTGCCAGCTCGTCCCGGGGACTCGTCGCCGTCGCAGCCAGGGTCCCGACCCGAAGGTTCACACAGCACCGCCTCCCGCAACGGCCCTCTGACAAAAGAGCCTTCCCACCGCGGGTAGCGCGGGCTCTTCAATCCTCTGGAACTTTCTCTGCACAACTTTTTCAGGGTGGCGCTCGTCTCTCGGCCGCGCAGGCTCGGGCACGCGGACCTGGCCAGGGCGCAGCGCCGGCGCCAGGGACCCGGCAGGGGACGATCCCCAAATCCACGTCTAAACCCACGACACCGCCCCCTCTGCCTACCACTCCCACGAAGGGACATGTCAGCCGGCCTGGACGCTGATGGGCCTCATAACCTTGAGATCCTGTGTACCCGCTCCGCCGCCTGTCCTTGCGCCCAGCGCGTCAAACCCTGCCGGCGACCGCTGTGCGCCTGGCGCTTCCAGCGGCTTCTGCCTAGAGGCATCTCTCTGCCGCCTCTCCCTCCATCCAGCGTCCACTTCCGCACCTTAAAGTGACACCCCAAAATGGTTCAGTGCAACTCAAGGACTTTGAGGAAGCAACTGGCGTCGCCCCACCCTCCAAAAAGCGCCTTCCTGCGGCCCTCCAGAACTCCCGAGAGGCATCAACACCTTCCCACAACTTTCTACGCCCAGGCCATTTACAGCCCACCTGCGAACGCGAACTCGGGAACTGCGCCCCACCAACCTCTTTCCTCTTCTGCAGGGTGCTCTCCCCTCCCCCATCTCCCATCTGGCTGGAGTTGGTCGGACCTGGGGAGACACGGTGCCCGCGGGCTCGCTTACCTCGCATGGTGTGGCCGCTCTCCCTCTCCGCGTAGTCATGAAGCTGCTCCCAGACCGAACCCCGGAAAGCCCAAAAATCCCGCTCAGCACGAGTGAAGAAGGTGGTCGGCAAAGAACTGCTCCGCCGAGAAAACCATCCCTTTAGGCGGACGCCGTGGCCGGAGGGTGACGTTTGCCGTCGCCGCCGCTGCTGCTATGTTAACAGTTTTGATGATGGTGGTGGTGACTGTTTTGATGGTTGTTTGGTTGTTTGTTTGTTTTCAGGAAGGGTAAAAAAAAATTTGCTGGCTGGCTGATGCCTGGGTTTTGTTTTGCTTTTGTTTTTCTTTTTTCTTTCTCTCCAATGTGCTTGCTTTTTAAAAATGCCACCGCCTCCGGCTTAGAAGATTTCTTTTGTGATCACTTGGACTGAGGAGGAGGAAGGGCAGCAGCAGGAGGAGGAGTTGTTGGTGGTTTTGTTAGTTACAAAGAAGAGGGAGAGGAGCACGGAAAAAAAAAGGAAACAGAAAGAAAAGGAAGAAAGGCGGTGTGGATGGCAGAGCATGTGCGTTTTCACATGACATCTGTGCCTGTTAGCGGATCCACAATGTGAATTTTCACTGTTCAGTTACAGGGAGGAAGGGAGCGAGAGAGAAAGAGAGGAGAGAGATGGAGAGAGAGAGCCGAGAAGGGGCTTATACGAGAGGGCGGGTTTGGCTGGGACTTCCAGGCCCCGCCTCCTGTCAGCGCCGCCGCCAATCATCGCCCGGCAGCTCTTGGAGGGGCTGGGACCACGGGGGACCCGCTTGAAGGCGAGGGGCGGGGGTTAGGACACCGGAGCCGAAGGCGGCCAGGGCTGGAACTGGGCTTAGAGACTGTCCGAACTGGGCGAAGAGAGGGACCGATAGAGAGTCGGACAGATCTGCAGGTGACATTCACTTCCGACTCCAGGAGGAGGGAAGGGGCACTGACCAGTCCTTCGGAGGGGAGGGACGCGGGGTTCCCCAGGTCCGTCGTTGCTTCCCTCTCTCTCAAAACCTTCGGGGCCGGGATAGTTAGTTTTGAATTTATGGCATCTCTCCGAAGAGTCCTTTTTCGGTAAACTACGCAGGTCTGGCAAGGGGTTCCCGGGCTGGACCCATCAGTTTCAGTGCTTCCACTGAATGCAAATCAACTTCCATCACTTTGAGCACAACTAAAATGCAGTCCCATGCAAGTAGCTGTCCGCGTCCTTTAAAACCATCTTTCATATGCTTCCTGCTTCAGTCCTAAAAACAAAATAAACAAAACAATGAGATCCCTTCTTTGTTTAAATATTTTAAAATTTTATAATGCTTTCTTTTGTCTGAGAAATAGATTTTTATTAGCTCCTGGAGTTGCTAATAAGCCGGATTTGGGCCACAGACTCAAGGATAACAGCCCCAGTTGGCTGTGTGGCTACCTTAGTGGTGTAAGGCAAAGGGCTGAGGCTAGAAGGTATGACTGTGTGCTGGTATTGATTTGAAGAAGGTGCAGGACTTCAGGAGGAGGAACTGTTTATTTTATTTGCTATTAGAAGACACTTGTCTGTTTAGAGGCGATTGGTAATTAAGTGGTGGGTGAAAATCATCCTCTACATATTTATTGTATTCCTTAGGTGAAAATCATCATCTATGTCCATTTATTTGTATTGTGGCAAAAATCTAATGCATATGTCAAAACTGTTCTTTATCAAGTTTGCCTTTCTCATTGTACATATTATATAGATGATCACATCTACTTCTCACAGCAGGGAACTTTGTAAATACTTTGATTAATTGGTCACCCTGAAAGACAGAGAGGTGAAAAAATTTGCCTCATCTCCTCAGTTTTAAGGCATTGAGGCTTCTATGCATTAGCATACCTGTTGGAAGAGCAGGCCTCATCATCATTTAAATATCTGAATGATTTGACTTTTACTGGTTTTTTTAATATTATGTCATGTAACACAAAGTACAAAGTAGAATTGGCGATTATTTAATTAGATCACTACTCTGCCAAGTAGTTTTTTTTTCCCCCTTGATTAACTTAAAACTGGATTACTTTCTGACTCTTCACTAGTATTAAATTGACTTAGCCCTGCTGTATGCCCTTTCATTTGCAAGCCAATGTGTAATTTGGAAAAAATTTACTATTAAGAATGAAAGTTGATTGAGTCTTTAATTAAATGAAATGAACAAAAAGAAGTTACTGTTCAGAATAGTTATTCTCTTATAAATACCTTTCCCCTAGATTTGTAATTGACATAGTAGTTAATCTTTTAAGATAATATTTAAGGCTCCCTGGTTTTATCATTTTTAATCAAGTAAAATATATTCATCATAACTACATTAAAGCTGCACTAAGTTATGCCTAATTTAGTTGCTTCATTAAAAATTACTGAATATAAAATAGTCAAGAAACAAATTGTGACTACATCATCTTAATTTTATGTGCTTCAAACAGAGACACAGGAATATTGAAAATGCCAAAGCCTTTGTAAACATTATAATTATTACTGTCATTATTTTAGACTTCTATTTCTCATTAAAGATTTTGGAATTTCAAAATTTAAGAATTTTAACTCTTTCATCTAGTCTTAAATTTCCAAGCATTTATTGAGTTCTGAAATTTCTTTTCACTGCTGTAATAGCTGTAATTATTTAAGAAGAGAGTTAAACATATATTAAAAGTTTTTTTCTCCTCCTATGTATTTTTATATATCCTTTGCTTTGTGGGTTCAAAGCATACCTTTGCTTAGAACTATAGCACTTATTTTTAATCCCTCCTGAACACTTTTGAAAAAGCTGTTAATTAGAAATAATTATGTTACATCATTTAAAAAAACTGTATATATTTAATTATATATACATATATGGTGGTGCAAAAGTATCTATTTTCTCTTTTAGAGTGGAACAAATAAATGTTGATCATTGGTTATAATATGGTAATCTGGGACATGTGGGGTCTTTCTAAAAATTTAAAAACCTATTTCCTGAGTGTTTCTAATAACTTTCAAATTATTTCAACTGAATGGAACCTATTTATGTAAAATAAATATTCAGGATTTAAATGAAAGAAATCAGCATATTACAAGGAGTCACAAAATACTTCTGTATAATATGATGTTTTTGTAACCTAACTGCCAGGAAATATCTATATTTCAAGTAGCATAATAATAATACATTAATATAACATAAAGTTCAGTGTCAGGAATTTTATTTGAATGATTATGGAACTGTCTGGTTTCCTATAAGCTTGAAACTCTGCTTTTGGCTCTGGGCCTAAAGGATGTTCTAAGTTGATAGCTAAATTTTGATAAATGTAAATGATAATCAGTAAGTCACATAGACTATACTCAATCTCAAGAACTGGTATAATTTCACTTAGGCTTGCCTGCTTACCTGCTTCCCCCACATATCACCACACCTGAGGTTCAGCTGTATGCCCATGGAGTAATAATGACAAGAAATACCCTGACAGATGCAAAGATTTAATATGAGTGAACCAGTTAGGATGACCATGGCATTTAGGAATATTATAATCCTGAAATGCTTGAACCAAAATAGGAAGAAACGGTTCATTATATTCTGAGCTGGTCAGTCTATATATAGAGACTGCTTTAAATAACTATGAATCTTGGGGGGATATTGGCAATACTGATAAGAATATTATATTTAGAATGACTAAAAGATTGGGTGTTTTTAGCCCAGTTTAGGGACACTGTGTGGCTGTGAAAGTTGAAAAAGAGGTATAAAGGTGCCTTTAAATATTGGAGAAGTCAGAAAAATACAGGGACTTTTAACGTTTGAACCTACCGAAAATGTAAAGGGTGAGGTACTGAATTCCCTATTGCTGAAGGCATCTGAGAAAACTGAATGAAAGACTGGTAAAGATGCTCAAGTATACAGATTTCTCCACTAGGCTGAAGACTGTCCAGACTACCTCAGATATGTTCTATAACTAAGTGTGGTCACAGGTAGGCAGCAACCTCTGCCCCAGTGGCTGCAGCAGATACGCTTCCTACCTGAGAACTAGCCTCCTTGAGAGCAGGGTTAGCATTTCCCCAGAGTCTGGAGGAGCTCCTGGTACTTTATAGGTGCTTAGTAATTATTGGTTGAATGAATCCTTTCTACTCTTTTGTCCTCTGGATGCGAACCAGAAATGTAGCAAAGATCTGAATAAGAAGATCTCTTCTTTCTTAGTTCCTAGTGAATAGGAGAGAGAGGGAGAGGGAGTGAGGGGGAAGGGGAGAGGTTTTTGCTGTTGTTGTTTGTTTTGTTTTTTGCATTTTAAATTGTCCTAAACTGGGGTGGAAAAAATGATGTTTTGGGTTTGGCTATGTAATTACAAAAGAAAGCAAAATCTAGTTATTTTTATATTTATTACTATTGTCGATTTTATTCCCAAATGGACAGTCTTCATAACCTTTTAGTACTTTAAGTGCTGTTTCATTTTAAAGTATGGATGCAAATTCAACAGGTTTTCAGAATGAAAAAAAAGAGCAAATACTAAAAATGTGTAGCTTGTGCTTTTTTGCAATAAATTGGAGAATGTTAAGGATCAAAACAAAATGAACCCCAAGATGTGGGGTAAGAGGTAGGTAAGGAAGAGGACCAATTTACAGGACAGGAAAAAAAAGCTAAGATTTATTACATAAGTCAAATGATCTATCAGCCTATCTAATTTCTATTTCTTAAAAGAGCCTACATGGCATGTATTATATCATATCCCCCTCACACAGTTTTTTTTTTTTTTTTAAATAGATAAAGGAACAGAGGCTTAGAAAGGTTGAGCAAATTGTGTAAGATCACAAATCTAAAAATGCTGGATCCAGGATTCAAATCCAGATATAGCCACTAAAATGTAAATTCTTTGAGTGCAGGGACTTACTTGATTCTATTTTTTTCAGTGCCAAATCCCCAGAATCTAGAATCTTGCTTGGCGAATAGTAGATGCTTAAAATACACTTGTGAATGAATAAATCAACATTTAAACTCTTGTCCACTGCACGTTACTATATGCTCACACACTCTATGATTGAAGCTAGTTATTTGCTAACTGCCATTAAATAAAGAACAGTGAATTCTGACTTTAAAAATAAAAGGAAACACCTTATAATGGCCTATAATGAAAAAGAATATGAAAATGAATATATATATGTATAAATGAATCACTATGCTGTACACTAGAAATTAAGACAACCTTGTAAATCAACTATATTTCACTTAAAAAAAAGAAAAAAGGAAACTGTGAAAAATTTATGTAACAATTATCTAACGCCTGATTCAGGTCCATCACTGAGTCTATGATACACTTTTGTAATAAACATTTCAGGGCATAGATACTGTGAGCCTGAATTAAATTGGCACGAGTAAAAATGAAAAAAAAATTACTCTAGAATGAATTCAGATGTGTAAGAAAGCTTAGCCAAAAAACTGGCAGGAGATACATTAACATTTTAATAGTGGTTAACTGGAGGAATTAAGAGAATGGGGATTATAACATTTTGTGTCATACATTTTGTACTGTTTGATTTATTTATAAGAAGTAAGTATTACTCTGTGTGTGTACATGTGTGTGTGTAATGAAAAAGTTTTTTCAAGAGGACCAGAAGTGGGAAAAAAGATTAGTATAGGGAACTCCCCTTACCAAATGTACTCTAAAGTCATTCCAATAAAAGTAGAACATAGTAGCACAGAAATAGATAGATAATGAAGCCTATCAGAGCATATAGAAACTGATTTAAGACTATAAGGAATTTATATAAAAACCAAAGTGGGATTTCACTTCAGACTGGAAAATATGATGCATTTTAATGTGATGGATAATGCTAGATTTCTCTCTCAGATCATATACAAAAATACATTTCAAATGGATTAGAGGTTTAAATGACATGTAAGTAAATATATAAAATAATAGAATTACATTTTTGTGTATATTTATGTAATGGTTTGGATAGGGCAAGCTTTCCTAAATTAGTAAACCCAGTTTTTAGAAGGAAAAATTAGATATATTTTCCTATACACAAATTAAAAAGTGAGTATTTTAAATGGCAAAAGACCCCCAAAACAAAGCAAAAATACATACAATAGGCTGGAAAAAAATATTGCTGCCCAAAAGGTTAATAGTCTTTATAAAGTAATGTATAGAAACTTATAAATGTATATGAGTTAGACAAAAACCTCAAAACTGGAGTTGGTAGAGAAGAAGGGAAGCTGCTTAGTGGATAATTTTTTTTTTAACTTGATGATTTTTGCTGCAAGTGAACAACTTCTCTTTCACAATTTTATCTCTGTTAATGCTGTTGGAAAGTTTGTTTCCAGATCACTTGACAACATTTAAGATAATGTCTTGTGTGTTTATTAAAATATGAATTAAAATGCAAATGTAATATTTTATATAACTTCACCTTAGCTGTTGATACACTGAAAAATCATCTTCAATTGGCTACTAGTCTCTATATTCCTGTTTCCTCATTCGAAGCTACTGTGCCTTTCCTACCCAGATGGGTACCATGTTCTCAGAATTTGTCTCTATACCTCCATTTCTGCCCCTTACCCCATCAATTTTCCAAATGGCAGTTAGAGAAGAGTTTTTAAAATGTAACTCAGAAAATCAATATTTCCCTGCTAAAATATTTTAATGTCTTACTATTGCATTTAGAAAATAACCCATAGTCCTTTCTTTGGCTTGGAAGAGAGGGTTACTATATATTCTGGTTTGCTGCGGCACCCTGCGTAATTATCAGAAATGCTGCCTTTCATTCTCAAAAGTTTTCCATTTTGAGCAATATAAAATATAGTTACCCTAATTATAAAACTCTGCTGGCTTAAGGTTATGTTCTCAGAGAAATCGTCCCTCATCAAACCACTTAAAAGAGCCCTCACTGATGCTTCTTTTTCTTTTTTGGTAAAGGGAAGGTAATTAGGTTTATTTCTTTATTTTTTTAGAGGAAGTACTGGGGATTAAACCCAGGACCTTGTGCATACTAAGCACACACTCTGCCACTTTGAGCTATACCCTCTTCCCTATCTCAGTGATAATTATCAGAGCACCTCTTTGTGGTTTTTATAGCACATATCAAATTTATGATTCTTTATTTTTCTTCTCTTATTATCACCTAATGAAGGAAACAGATTCATTTATAGTTAATATTATCATTAGCCCCATGAGGGAGAGACCATGTCTCTGTTATTTTGCATTATGTTCAGGGACTAGTAGGATACCTGACATTTAGCACATGCTTAATAAAAGTTTGTTTAGTGAATCAATTCTTGGACTAATTGTTAGGACTTAAGTGATGTAAATAATACTTTTTTTTCTCTTTGAAAATTTGTTTCACATATTTCCTATGATGTTCCCATATCTCATTATGGCCTCATTTAAAAATGGATGGGATATTAAGGTTTTCTTTTCAAGAACATTGAGATATATAGCGATGATTAAGGATATCAATTTTGGAGTAAAAGAAAACAACAACAACAATAAACAAAAATTGTTTTCTCATCCCAGATCTGGTATTTTCAATGTGAGCTGGTATGTAACCTGCCTGAAACGCAGTTGAAAAAAAAAATATATATATATATATATATAAAATAGGGCTATAAAACAAAGTCAAAAGGATAAAATGAGATATAATATCATAATGCTTAGCAAATCACAATCATGCAAAATCATCAACTATTGATAATTTTTATTATTTTCTTGCAGAAAATCTGTTTCATAAATTAGCAACAGCACATTTTTCAAGCCAGGTCAATTAGATTTTGCTTGTTCATCACACTTTCCAGCTACTTCTGAGCAATCAACGAATGCACAAAATATAAACTAATTTAATATTTACCACACTATTAGTTGTTTTCAACTTGATTTTTCCTAATCCTTTTATTATACTTCCCCTATCTTGCTTTCTTATTTTGAATGAATTATTTTGGAACATTCCATGTCTCCTTCCTGTATTGGCAGGCTGGTTACACATCATTTCACTATTCTTTTAGTAATTCCCCCAAAGAGTAAACATGTGTTCTTGGATTGTTATGATGAAGATAAATTAGTTCTCTTACCATATTCCAGTCAATGCTAAGACATTAGGACACTGAACTCTATTAAACTTCCCCAACCCTCTGGGTGCGATCTGTATTATTATTTTCATGTATTTTAATTTTATATACATATTTTAACCCCCTTAAATATTATTGTTACTTTGTACGGCCAGTATTCCTTCAGATTTGCTCCTAATTTGGCCTATATCACTTTCTTCTGCATTTTGTGTTTCCCTTTGGGATCCTTTTCCTTCTGCCGGAAGAACTACTTTTAGCATGCTCTTTCATGTAGGCTGCTGTTGAAGAATGTGATTAGCCTTCAGTGTTCTAGAAATTTCTATGTTGCTTCACTTCTGAAAGATATTTTCACTAGTTGCCAGATTTTTTTCCCCCCCTATACCATATTCAAGTCATTCCATCATCTTCTGTCTTATGTATTTCCTGTTGAAGAGTCAGTTCTCAGTCTTATGGTTGTTCCTTTGAAAATAATGTATCCTCCTTTTTGGGTTCTTCTGTGATTTTCTCTTTGTCTTTGGTTTTCAGCTGTTTTACTGTGATGTATGTAGGTGTGGTTTTCTTTTCAATTACCTTGACTGGAGTTTGGTGCACCTCTTTAACCTGTGGCTTGATAACTTTTCCTCAATTGGAAAATTCTTGGCATACACTCTTAAATATTGTTCTTGCCTCCTTCTGGAAGGAGATGATGTTCTATGTATGTTAGAAATTTTCACTGTGTCCCATATGTCCCTTTCGCTCTTACATGTAGTGTCTATCCTTTTCGTCCTTCAGTCTTCCATTAAGGTATTTTGTACTTACCTAATTTCTAGTTCACTGATTCTTCCCTCAGCTTTATCTAGTCAAGTTTGTTGTTAAACCTATCTATTGAGTTCTTTGTTTCAGTTATTGTATTTTTCCAGTCCTTGAATTTCTATTTGGTTCTTTTCTATGGGTTCCTATTATCTGGTAAATCCTCCCTGTTGTCATCTATTTTCTCGAACATATGGACATACAATTACTTTAAAGTCCATGTCTGATAATTCCAGTACTGGGTCATCTGTTAGCTTTATACATTGTTGATTTATTCTTCAGAATTTTTAAACTGAAATTCTGGACACAGTCTGTAGTTATAGAGTCTCTGGGTGTTCTGAATGTTACTTTCATGGTAGGATTTACCTTTGTCCATTTCAGAAGGGGTTAGAATGGACAAAGAAAACAGACATGAAGACAATTTTGAAGACTTGAGTTTGAAAAAAGAAATTTGTTGAAAGTCATATACACAGACCAAATGACTCAGAGCATTTTCCATTAAGATTAAAGATTACTTGCCAAATATCAAAATCGTTACTGGTATATCACTGCATGTTTACAATATCACTAAAAGCATCACTCTGTTTTCAACTGGTTTATTACAGTCATACCATTTCTCAACACAAAATGTTGTTTTCATCTCTTCTGTTGCTCAAAAAGAGTAGGTGGGAATCTGCATTTTGCCTTTTAAGATGTGAGATCTCATGCTCAGTACTTACTATCACGTATTTTTTCCTTGAAAGAATACATAGCTAACTGCAGCTACTTTAGGGACTAAGATTACAATCACCATGCCCCTCCCTTAAAACGAATCCATGTACATGCCATGGGATTGCCCAGTTTGAATGCCTGGCAGACCTGGGGCCTGAAAGCATTTTGATAAATGATGCACATACATAATTTGAAAATCTAAAGTGCATTGGCAGAGATCAGGAGATGTTTGCGTTAATGAAAGCATGATTTTCTGGATCAAAGCAGACAAAGAAGGCCTAATTCTCTCAGATGAGGAGGGCTGCAGAATCTGTTTAGTGAATGAAAAGAGACTGATGCAAGATGAGCCCTTTAAATAAAGGCAAACTGCTTTATCAATCCAAACCAATTTTAGAAAAGTCCATCCTCCTCTCTGGAGGGACACTTGGAGTAAACTCATGAAGTCAACATGCTTTTAAAAAACTCCAAGCAAGTATATCTGAACTCCCTAGTGGGATGCCTGCAATCTCAGTCAGCTGGTATGAAAATCTGGAAAAAAAGGCTTTATGTTTTATTTGAATGTAAATTCTGTTCAGATCAACAGCCAGGACTTAGAAGAGGGAGAGAGAAAAAGATACGAGAGTGAGATAGAAGGTGAGAATAAAGTGTGAGAAAAGAAATGAGAATTTAGGGATTAAAAGAGTTTTGAGAGAAGTGCAGAAGGTATACATATGTCTTTAATAGAGTGATAACTAATGTGGATGGTGTATTTAGTGGGACATTATTTCAGACTAGTTAGGCTACGATAAACGAGGAAAAGTTGGCCTGGGTCATAAGGATGAAGAGCAGAAAAGGAAGAAGAAGGGAGAAAACTAAAAAGAAGGGGGCAAGGGCAGTGGAAACTTTCATTGTTCCTTTGGCTGTGCCTCCTGGCTTCTGTGAAGGGCAGCTGATGACCTAGGGCTGGAGCTGACTGTCTGGTTTCTTGAGGAGTAGTAGCTCCTGGGCTTTTGTTTGTTTGCTTGTATTCTGGCAATTAGGTCCCAGGAGTGCCCTCACAGTGACGCCCCTAAGTTACCAGTCCCTATCTTTGACCACTATGATTTACCATGGGAAAAGGGAGTGATGGGCTTTTCTGCTTAAGTTTAAGTACAACATGTAAATATGAAACCAGTATTACAGGGCGATGTTCCACAGTCCCAAAATAAAAGTTTCACAAAAGACTTTGTTTTTCTTTACTGCAAAGTAAACACATAACCATTAACTAAGTTATTCTATGAGTTTTTTTTTTCTTTAAGTTTTGGTAATGCTAATATTGTTCATTTGGGAATTACTTAAACTTGATAATAGAGTTAGTACAGTGAGACAGCTATTATGTTAAAAAGGGACAAACAATTTCAAACATTTGTGAATTTATAAAACATAGGATACATTCAAGCAAATCTATTTTTTCTTTCCTTTGACAGGTTTGTTAACACTCAAAATGTAGTAGAAATAGGAACAAAAGCTGTTTTTTAAAGTAATTAATTTTTGTTGGTCACAAGTCTCAAAGGGTTATATAACCAAAGGTAGAGCAAAAAAGTATGGCTTTGAACATAATTGGTTATGTCATATTTTAACACATGGGCAGGCGTGTCCCCAGAGAAACTAATATGATTTCACGTATTTAAAGTCTAGGTAACTGGATAAACCACTGTAGAGGTTTGCTTACTTTGTATCTGCTATCTTTGCTTCTGGAGATACTGGCGGGACATAAGTGAAATGGGTAGGTAGAAGGATTCAAGGCAACAAGGCATGTGTTCTTTGCCCAACTCCAGGGGGTGGGTTGCATTCATTTCCTGTATCAATAGATTTGGAAGCGGAAGAACAGTGTCCAGCAGAGGGCGCAGAGCTGGAGTCAGGAGTAATGGATCTGGTTCGACAATCACCTTAAACCTACTGGCTAGAAGGAGACAGAGAACCTGACCACAATTAAGTAATGGTAATAAAAGGGGCCAGCACCTTCCCATACCTAGGGAGCTAACTGCAGATTACCAAATCAATATTTTAACTTCAAGCCCACTGAGCTCAAAATTAAGTGTACAAAACAACCATACTCATCTGCCTTAACAGTTGTTATTTAATTAATTTTTAATATTAGAGCATGTATGAGTAAGCACCAGGGGAAATATCAATAAGTTATCAATTTTTCATAGTTGCCTTTAATCAAGAGTGGTTTATGTCTTCTATTTCTCATATGTTCACATTACGTCTTCTATTTCTCATATGATACTTATCTCAAGAATCAAATTTTTTTTTTCTGGCTTATTCTATGTTTATTTCACTTAAATGCTGAAGTAGCAAGGGCTTCAGCAATCTAACCTGCCTGCACATGGATATTTTTACCTGGGTAGGCTACCTCTTCTGGGCAGTAACAGATCCTTACATTAGCTTTGGGAAAAAACTACAGTTTCCAAAGAACTACCCTGTCCCCAAAAGGACTGAAGAACTTGGCAATAACAAAAGGACAGTAAATGGAAACATTAAAATGCCTAAGGAAAAGGCAAACAGATTTTGATCCTGTGGACTTTGATGAGTGGGCAACCTCAGTGCCTTAAAGGATCCCGGACATGATGGAAAAATGTGGATGATGCAGTTACAAATGAATGAGATGAAACTCAAGGGAGGAAAAAGGGAATTGTCTTTTAAAAGTAGACATTATAAAGCTATTACTATATTTACTATATGTACAGGTAGGATTTTCATTCATTTAAAAATTCAGTGAACATAGATTTACGTAAAATCTGCCATTTCATTCAGCAATGTATTTCAACAGAGATCAATCCTTGAGTAAATTCTGTTACAAAGGCAATAAAAATCACTAAAAATCAAATGTTTACTTAACTAGGAATGCTTCTGTAATATATTCTTAGATATACACAAGCCTGAAAAATCTGTGCTGTATATAATTTTGCATTAAAATTTATAAGAATATTACAAAAGAAATACTTTAAAACCAAAAAAATTAAGCAAGCTAAATAAAAAACGAAACTCAAATTTACTGATAAGATGATTTCATGAACCACATTAAAATTATTATTTTTAATAGACTTTACTTAATAGACTTTTACTTTTTGCGTTTACAGAAACATTGAGCAGATAGTACAGAGTTCCCATATGCCCCTTTCCTTCCATTCTCATAACAGTTTCCCCTTTTAATAATATCTTGCATTTGTGTGGCAATTTTTTTTATAATTAATGAATCAATTTTAATACATCATTATGAACTAAAATCCACAGTTTACATTAGGGTTCCTCTTTGTGTTGTATACTCTATGGGTTTTCACAAATGTGTAATTACATGTATCCATTATTATAACAGAATAGTTGCACTATCCTAAAAGAATCATACAGAATAGTTTCACTATCCTAAAAATCCTGTGAGCCATGTATTCACCTCTCTCTCCCTTTCCCTTACTCTGAATTAATGGCAACCACTGACCTTTTCACTGTCTTCATAGTTTTGTCTTTTCCAGAATGTCACAGATTTGAAATCATACAATGTGTAGCTTTTTCAGATTGGCTTCTTTCATTTAGCAATATGAATTTAGGCTTCCTCCATGTCTTTTCATGGTTTAATCATTTATTATTTATACATTTTTAGCATTGAATAATATTTCATTGTCTGGATGTCCTACAGTTTATCCATTCACTTGCTGAAGGACATCTTGGTTGCTTCCAAGTGTTGGCAATAATGACTAAAACTGCTGTAAACATCTGTGGGCAGATATTTGAGTGAATATATGTTTTCGATTCATTTGGGTAAATAGTAAGGAGATGACTGCTGAATTGCATGGTGAGAGCATGTTTAATTTTATACGAAACTGACAAACTTTCTTCCAAAGTATCTGGACTGTTTTGCACTCCTGCCAGCAGAGGATGAGAGTTCCTGTTGCTCCACATCTTCACCTGCATTAGATGTTGTTCATGTTCTTGATTTTGACCATTCTAATAGGCATACAATGGAATCTTGTTGTTTTAATTTGCAATTTGCTAATGATATATGACGTTGTGCATCTTTTCATATGCTTCCTGGCTGTTTACCTTATTGGCGAGGTGTCTGTTCAGCTCTTTTGCCCCCAAATGATCATATTTATAAAACACATATAGCAATCAACAGAGAAAGTTTGGAAAAAAGAAAAATGTTTCTCATAGTCATATTTAACCATACAACTATTGTCATTTTTGTAATATCTTCCTTCTAATGTTTTCTTTCATCTAAATGCACAAAGATTTTACATAATTATTGTCATGTACATATAGTTTTCTATGCTGGTTTTAATATTACATCATTATTTAGTTATTGATTATTACTGATTATTTATTTAGTTAATATTGATTATTAACTATTATATATTGTTATTGATTAATGACTATCATAGTTATTAATTTACTATAAATAAGTAGCTATATTACAATTTACTTAATTATTTCTCTGTATTATATATTTAGATTATTTCCATTTGTCACACTATGTTTTTAAAAGCTTTTTAACAAACTAAATTTATAGTTTTATTTTTGAGTTTAAAATGCAAATATTGCTAAGTCTTATGGTTCTTTGGTAGATTAAAATTACCTATGTCTGAAATGCAGAACTGTTTTGTAGAAATGTCTATATAGAGAATGTTTTCCAACAGAGTTGCTGCCTATGAAACCAGGGCCACGAGATCTCTTGATATCAATCAATAGAAAATTACAGATAGATAGATACAGATCAATCTAACAGGTAGTAAAATGCTGACAAGGGTTTCCTGTCTGGTGGAGTCTCCAATATGTGGTATTAATGCGGTAGTTGTGCAAAACCCAGAAGGTAGGAAAGTCTCCAAGGGTACACTCTGCCTTTCATAGGGGCGCCAATGCCAGTCACTCCCTGGAAGAACTTCTCAGAAGTGCCAAAGTTTTGAGCGTTGGGGTTTTTTAATGCATTCTCTGTGACCGTGGTGTTTCTAATCAGAATTTTAACACTTCTAATAACTTATCCAAAGTCCTGTGTCAGTGAGGAGCTCTGTAAATACTTCACTGTGCTAGAAGAATCACCTCAGGATCGAGGAAGAATCAGGCCACGAAAAGACCTAAAGATTCGAAGTCAAGGTCCAGTCATTAATTTCTTGTCTTGCCCTTCATCTGTCGTACTCATCAAACAGGACTTTTTGAGAATTAAATGTGATCACACAGGCATACCTTGCTGCATTGCACTTTGCTTTATTGCACTGAGCAGATAAATACTACATTTTTTACAAATTGAAGATTTGTGGCAACCCTGTGTTGAGCAAGTCTATTGGCGCCATTTTCCAACAGCATTTGCTCACTTTGTGTCTCTGTGTCACGTTTTGATAATTCTCACACTCTTTCAGTCTTTTTCATCATCATTATATTCGTTATAGTGATCTGTGATCAGTGATTTTTGATGTTACTATTGTAACTGCAGATGTGGTAGAAAGAGCAAGAGAAGTAGAATCAGAAGTGGAGCCTGAAGAAGGGAGTGAATTGCTGCAACCTCATGGTAAAACTTTAACAGATGAGAAGATGCTTCTTATGGGTGAGCAAAGAAAGTAGCTTTCTGAGAAGGAATCTACTCCTGGTGAAGATGCCCTGAAGATTGTCGAAATGACAACAAAGGATTTAGACTATTACATAAACTTAGCTGATAAAGCAGTGGCAGGTTTTGAGAGGATTGACTCCAATTCTGCAAGTTTTACTGTGAGTAAAATGCTATCAAACAGCATTGCATGTTACAGAGAAACTGTTCACGAAAGGAAGAGTCAACAGGTGCAGCAAACTTCATTGTTGTCTTAAGAAATTGCCACAGCCACCCCAACTTTTAGCAACCACCATGATCAGTCAGCAGCCATCAACATTTAGGCATGACCCTCCACCAGCAAAAAGGTTATTATGAATCGCTGAAGGCTCAGGTGATGGTCAGCATTTTTTAGCAATAAAGCATTTTTAAATTAAGATATGTACATTTTTCTAGACATAATACTACTGCACACTTAGATTACAGAGTAGTGTACACATAACTTTTATATGCATTGGGGAATGAAAAAATTCATATGACCCATTTATTGCAGTATTCACTGTATGCTGATAGTCTGGAACTGAACCTGCAATATCTCCAAGGCCTGTCCGTATGTGGAAGCACCTGGAACTCAATTATTATGAGTCTTAACTGTTTGTTGGTGTAACTCCTCTCACCTGTTGCTCCCTGTTCATGGTTTACTGAAATTCTAATTGTCAAGGAAAGGCTATTCTCTGGTACATTTGGGTGATGAGGATTCTGTGGATTGTAAGTGATAGAAATATCACTCAAGCGCACAAAAAAACAGCACTAGTTTGGGAAAAACAGGGAATTTGTTGGCTTATGGCTGGCGTGAGCACAGGTGAGTCAAGGATGTCACATAATATCATGTTCATCTTTCATGTCTGCCTTACTGTGTGTTAATTTCCTTCTCAGGTACCCAGGAGGTGGCAGAGGTAGTTACTAGACATTCTAGTTTACATTCTACCACCTGAGTGAACTCAATGCAAACAGAGTGTCTCTTCTAACTGTTTAGCAAAAGTCCTGGATCTGACATCAACCATCAACTGACTTAGCTTGCATCATGTTCTCATCCTTGAACCAATGATGTAACTCTGACTGGCAGGTCTGGAGGGGTTCCTTGGACACCTTGAAGGGAGTCAGCCCTACTGGAATTATGTGAGAGGAGAATTTTACCAAATGAAAACTGAGTTTGGCAGGCACAACAGCACACGTATATTATATATTTCTGTAGGGACTCTTTGGAAGCCCTTCTAAGAAATAGTGCAGGAGAGAAGGAGAGAAAAGCAATCACAGCTATTTCCATTTTCTCTCCCCTGAGGGGAGGAAGACCTTCTGAAATAACTGCTGCCGCCACACGATTTATAGGGGAGCCACCCTTGTGGAAAAGGAGGAGCTGCCACAGCCTGGTCCAACTCCACCCCATTTCCCTGAATTTCCGCTTTGAGCTCTGTATAAGTAAGGACAGTGTTTGTAAATCACAGAAAGACCATTAGCGGTGGATGAATTAAAGAGGGAGTTTTTTGTTGTTGTTGTTTTTGATTTTGTTTGTTTGTTTTCCATGACAAGAATGCCAGAGGTAAGTTGGCCAGGAAGGTGTCTCCATGATTCCACCAGGAACATAGGTGTCTTCTATCTGTTCCCAGGAACGACAGGATACTGTACAGTTTGTGTCTTCATGCTTTTTCCCTGGAGACCTGAAGATATTTTCTCTAGCTCCTGCCCTACATGAGGAACAATTGGAACGCAGAGGGCAAAAGGTTCCAGCCCACTGTCCTCGCTGAGAGAGAGAAAAGGGGCCCTTGGCAGTGAGGAACTGGCCTGGCACTATCAATGGGTCTTGGTGTTGCTAGGAGCTGGCCTGGCACTCACAGCTAGGCCTTGGCAACTGAAGGGACAGCACTAGAGATACCAGAATTACAGAGAGGGTTGCAGAGAAAAGGAGTGAAAGTAAAACCTTTGATGATTCACAAGCTGGGCTAGATTTGACCTTACTCCACAGTATACTGCCCAAGTGGACCACTGTAAATATGGCCAAAAAAGTTAAATTAACTCTCTGTTTGGATTATGTAAATAGTCTCAGAGAAAGCAAACTGAGAGAGCAAATGGCAAAAGTAGGAAATACAGCTATATTTGCAAACATGAGAACCTAATTTTGACATTTTCTTAAATAACCAAGATTCATTCTTTAAAAATCTAAATAACACAAGTGATATATACACACAGATACAGTATAAAAAATCAAATAACATAAAGTGTATAGGGTAAAAGTTACAATTCCTCTTTCCCTTTCTCCACAATCCTTTCCTTTCACAAGGATGAACCACTGTAAAAATATTACTGCACTTATTAGAAAACATTTTCCTTTACATTCATACTTATAAACTTCAGATATGAGATTAAGATGGAGAAGTAAGAGGACATGGAGCTCATCTTCCCCCATGAACACATCGAAAATACATCTACATGTGAAACAATTTTCATAGAAAACTAACTGGAAACTGGCAGGAGGAATCCTGTACAACCAAGGCTGTAAGAAAGATACACATGTAATGAGGTATGAAGGGAAGAATAGCGATCAGGTTGGGACCTGTACCCCTGGGGGCGGACTCAGAGGAAAAGAGAGATTACACAAGTGAACACCCAACTTGGGCAGTGGTGGATTGAGCCACAGAGTGGGCATCCCAGTCCTGGGGTCCTATGCGTAGAAGACAAGCCCTTTTGGCTGCTTGGAGAACCTCTGGGACAGACAGAAAAGCTGGAGGAAGCCAAGACGCCACTCACGAGGAGTACCCAGGTGCTGGCTTGCCACCAGGCAGGGCAGAGAGAGGTCTGCCCTAATGGCTGCTGCCTTGCTGCACCCCCCCTAGTTCAAGCTCAGTGAACATGCTGGCCCAGCTCACTCTATGCCACAGCTTGGCACTGGACCTTGGGCAGCCAGGACCTGGGAAAAGACTCAATCTAGAGACACAGGGGTGACCTGGGCACCCAGGTGGAGCAGGGGCAGCCATTGCTGGTGCTGACTCAAAAGAGCACTGCAGAAGCAGCCCAGACTTCTGACGGCAGTGTGGCTGCTGGAATTCCCTTGTTATGCTCCCCAGTCCCAGCCGACTGAATGCTCCACCCTGCCCACTCCACACCACTGTCTAGCAGTAGATCTGGGGCCACCATGACAGGGGAAATGATATAACCATGGGCTGCGTATGAGTGGAGCTGCAGATGCCTACACAGTAGAGCACTGACCTCTGTAAGTGCATGAGCCCCATTGGCTTCAGCGCCCCCCGCCTTCAGGGAGAAGGCCCTAGTGCAGAGAGGAGGAAAAACGCACACTCAAAGGGAAAAGATCCAGCTTGAGCCCAACTCTTGAGCCTGACAGGGCCGCTGAGCAGAGAGGAAGTCCCGCCTCACACCCTGTGCAGGCTTTAGCTCTTCCATTACCAGCCACCCCCTACCAAGGTGATAGCTGCCAGTACACTTTGAGGAGAGATATGACTGGTTTCCACATCAAATCCTGCCCCCTCCCCCACCGAAGACACTGGGCACACATAGTTTGCATAGGGATGCTCTCAGATAAGAACACTCCTTCAAGACCACAGTATGTTAACTGTTAGAACTAAATTCATAGAGACAGAGAAAGTTAAGTAAAATGAAAAGGCAGAGAAAATATTCTCAATTGAAAGAGCAAGAGAAAACGCCTGAAAAAAACAAATGATAAAACAGAAATAAGCAATCTGTCAGACAAGGAATTCAAAATACTAGTAGCAAAAATGCTAACTGAATTAGGGAAGAGAACTTTTTTTTTTAGGGAAGAGAACTGATCTAAACACAGATCATTATAACAAGTAACTAGAAAATATAAAGAGGATCTAATTAAAAAATACATAATTCAACATCTGAGATAAAAATCACTCTAGAAGCAATGAATAGCAGACTAAATGACACAGAAGAATGCATAAGTGACCTGGAAGATAGAAAAATGAAAATGAACCAATCAGAACAGCAGACAGAAAGGCTAATGGAAAAAAAAAGTGCAACATACGCAATTTCTGGGATAACACCAAACATGCCAACATTTGCATTATAGGAGTTCCAGAAAGAGAAGAGAGAGAAGGGTATCAAAAGTGTATTTGAAGAAATTATCGCTAAAAACTTCCCAAACCTAAGGAAGGAAACATATATCCAGGGACAGGAAGCACAGAGTGTCCCAAACAAGATGAACCTAAACATTTTCTCTCTGTCTGCAGCTTATCTTTTAATCTATTATAATGTCTTTTTTTTTTGGTAAGAGATTTTATTTTTCTGTAATAACTTAAAAAATGTTTTCCTTTTAGCTTCTAGGTTTTTCTTATCCCCATGATTGTAAGAATATTCTCCTCTATTTTATTCACATACTCTGTAGTTTGACTTCAGGTTTGGCCCATAATCTGAACTCTACTATTTGCTGTGGTGTAGGCAAGGATCTGATTTATCTTTTCCTTCATGGTGTATAGAGTCAGAATGCTTAGGTTCATTTTCTAGCTCAGCTGTTTGCTTGTAGTTTTAAATCACTAGACTCTCTGTGCCTCAGTTTTATCATCACAAAATGTGGTTGACACATTACCTATTTCATGGGATTGTGAGACAGATGAAATAAATTATTACATGAAAAACTTTCAGAATAATGCCTGGAATATTATAAGATTTTCTTACTATATGCTAGCACCCCTCTAAAACCCCGCAAATACATCAAAAAAACCCCAAACAGTAACAAATCCAATCTCTTCTCTTGAGAACTGATACATCATATTTATATCATTTATATATGTAAATGGGTCTGTTTTTTATTCTATTCTGTTTCATTGATCTCTTTGTGTCAATGCCCTCTGTTTTGATTACTATGACTTTAAGGCATGTCTATCATATGTTTTAAGGTGTTATCATAAGCATACATTTGGATGATTAATTTTAATTAGAAGGAAGAGAGGCTATCATAAAGTCATTTTGGAATGAGTACCTCAAGAGGAAAACTGGGAAAACATACTGTCCATTCTCAAGCTGGGTGTAATGAACCATGTGTGAACCCAATGGGCATTCTCCTCATTTCTGTGGAACATAATTTAGTTTTGATGCATTGATGAGCGAAAGGAATGTGCTCTTGTTTTGACAACTTGAGGTTCATGCAGCTGGAGGCTCTGAGATAGTGAAGATAGAGTGCTGTCTGCCATCATTCCCTTTTCTGGCCACAACATCTGTGATTATGGTTTTGATATCACCAACATGCATAATCATACTATGATAGTATCTGTCATTTTTTCCCATTGTGTAGAAGGGGTGTGGCTCAACAGAGTGGCAATAGGTATGATAGTAAAGTAGAGTCACAGGTGATGGAGGAGAAAGGCGGAAAAGACTTGAGAGGACTAATTGTTCATGAGCCCAAGTGTACACAAAGAGTAACAAAAGTAACTGCAGAGGGTTTGGTTGGGAGAGGTCAATAGTGTAATCAGAGTTTTATATTTATATGAACTTACTGCTTCCCATTGGCTGGTGTATTCTGAAGCTGTCAGGTGACATAATAACTAAACATTTACTACCAATGCTCCTCTTACTTTTCCTTTAAATTTATGCTACAAGTTAAATATGAAGAAAGAAAAAAAAAAGCCTGTTAGAGGAAAGACATATAAAAAATGATTCAACTGATGCCAAATGATAATAATAGATTGTTAAAAGTGAAGGAAATCTGAAGCCAGAGTATACAAAATGAAGCAAAAATAGTGAGATAAAATGTAAAATGTACTTACTTGTCACAGATAATATAGAGAATGAATTAGTGGAGGGTGAGTGATAGCATAAGACCTGAAAGTGTTTTGTGTTTTTTTTTTTTTTAAAGTTACACTGCATATGCCGTGATTTAATTTAGTTTCTCTTGAAAAAAAATTTTTTTAATTCATCATTTGGCCAAAAAATGACCTCAGAACATAATAATTATTATATTCAGGAAAAATTCCAGTGACATTATTTCTGGAAGATAGATTTACCCCAATTAAGCAAGTTCTAATTAAAATGAAACTAGCCAAAAATGAAGGAAAACTGCATCATTTGAGTGGAGTGCTCTCATCTTCAGGGCTGCACCAGATTCCTTTGGTGTTCCTCCTACTTCAACTACTCCTGTTTGGAGCACTTCTGCCCTTCAGCCAGAGGGTCTATCCTTAGGTCTCTTCTCTCTATCCTTGGTGCTGCTCTCTCAAGAGTGATAGGTAAGTTACCACAGAAGAGAAATAACTACAAGCAACAGACTTCTTTTAAAAGTGGTAGAGAGGGTCATGCATTATTCAGGTGACAACTGTATTGAGCAGTTTCACGTAAATTGTAGACAGCATAATGATAGACTTCACATACCCTTTCTTCTTTCTCCTCTCTTTTTAAACAGAAAATGAAAGAGCAATTCAGTGTTGTGATGGATTTCTTAAGCTATTTGAAAGTTATTAGCTACATAGGAGGTCCTTGTTACACCCCTTCTACACAATGGAAAAAAATGACAAATACTATCATAGTATGATTATACATGTCTGTGATATCAAAACCATAATCACAGATATTGTGGCCAGTAATGATGGCAGACAGCAGCAATAACACATATATATGTATGTAGCGGTGTGTGTGTGTACATATACCCCTGTGCGCACACACATATATTTCAACATATATACAGAGTTCCTTCACAAAACAGCCTGTCACAAGCTATTTAAACTCAGCTTTCTTCCCTCTCAAGGCCTAATCCTTTTTGTCAGATGTAATTGTCACTTATAACAACTATTCTGCCTTTGAGATGATTAGACATATTTCATTACTACAAATAAAAAAATTTCCTAACAGATTATTCTCTGAGAGTAAATAAGAAATTGTGTGCGCTGACATCAAAACCCCTTGCATTTCCTACCTGGTGTTTACTGTCAAACAGCACAATGGGCTTTCAAACAGGTTCTCATAAGGAAAAACTCTGTTTGTTTGTCGCACTTTTTCCATTAATTTAAAGACCAGTGAAAGCCTGAAAACACTGGGAAGTGTGAAAATAGACCCCACTTTTGAGTTTTCAAAATGCTCTTGGGAAGCACATCTTACGGATAATTGCAAATGCTTTGTGAAGGCGCTTCGGAACTGCATGAGCTTCTAGATTAAGTGTATACTATTTGAAAGAACAAAAAATTCTTCTTATGCTGTCTCACCCTCCTTGTTTAATAAGCCTCATCAATTTATGCCAGTGATGAAAGCTGACTGGTTCAGTTGAACAGCTCTATAATGCTTGTTAAATATCTCCTAAAAAATCATGAAGATTAAATGAACATCTCCTAAAATCATGAAAATTAACTAAACATCTCCTAAAAGACTGAAAATTAGCCAAAACAAACAAAAGATAATATCTTACGTAAGTATTTTTTTTTTGCATAACTTACGTACATATACACTGCTGGTGACATTGTGGATTGGCACAAAGTTTTGATGTGGTTTGTGATATCATACTATTTACCAAAACAGAAGCTGACGTTCAACAACTGAGTGATTTAATAAATACATGCCCTTCCCCTCCACCTTTTAAAAAATATTGATGAGATATAATGGTGATTACCTGGATAAGTTTCAATTTTTCATTATATTGAGAAGAAAAAGTTAACTATAGATTAATGAAAGAAATAGTGGGTGAAAATTAGCCGGATTGTTACCAAAGAACTGGAAACTCTTGGGCACATTTTTGAGCTCTCTAACGCAGTTACCAATTTCATACTTCTCTGGATATGCGGCTACCAGATAAATATAGACTGTAACAAACATCTTTGTTATTTCTTATAGAAAGATAAGGTAAGTACTGTTAGTGAATTAGGCTACTTATTTGGCACGTACTATAAAATCCTAAGTGAGTATGGGTGGTCACTGTATTTTATGGAGTTTAGCTGTAGTTTTGGGTCCCTATTTCTACAAAATTTCTCAAAAACAAAAATCTGTTTACGTCCTTTTCCTCTTGGTTATTTTCTGATGGAAATAGAAAAGATTTCTTAAAAATCACAAAGAAGATGTTCAGTAACTACTGCTTAAAGGAAAAAAGTGACAAAAGAAACCAGAGAATTTTTATTTCTTAATGAGGAGGGAAAGAACCAAAATACAAAAAATACAAAAAAGGAGGTAAGAAGGGAAAAACGCAGGGTCTTTGGCATTAAAATAAAAAAAAAAATCCAGATATATTTTTGTGGTATGCCCCAATTTTATTCACTGACACAGCTGCCTTTTTGCATAAAGAAATATGAGTTTTCTTGAGGAGTCTACAAACAGGTTCCTCCAATTTTCATTTTCTCTATGGTGTGAAAGCAGTGCACTTTTTAACAGTGACAGACCCTTCATACTTTATGCACTTTTCATTTTAAAGAAGAAGAAAAATTCAAGCAACCAAAGGAATATCAATAGCTATTTGACATGATAAAAGACTAAACTTTCAAGAAAATAAACATCAAAGCCTTTATTATTTTTGATAGAATAGCATCTATCTCACTTCCTAAAAAGAAGCCAATACTAGGACACATGAGATTTTTAGCATTTAAATATACATGATATATTTCAGTAGGTATTGCCCAACAACAAGGACTTTCTTCTCCATAAATAAAATACAATATTACACTGCATAAATTTAATACTGACAATTCCATAATTTGTCATATAGTTTATATGCAAATTTCCCCAATTGTCCCAGTGGTATCTTTCATAACTTTTTTGTTGTTTTATTTGATTCCAGATCCAACCAAGAATCATATGTTACATTTCACTTGTCATGTCTTTCCAGTCTCTTTAATCTAGTATGGTTTCCTAGCCTTTTTGTGTCTTTCATGATATTGGCATTTTGAAAACATCCAGCTAATTGTGTTGAAAAATGCCCTCATTTTAGACTCTTTCCTCATGATTAGATCCAAGTTAAACATTTTTTTTCTTTTTTTTTGGCTGAAATACTACATAGGTGATATGATTTCTGTGCCTCAGAGATTGCTAAATTTGATCATTTGGGTTCAGGTGGTACTCACCAGACTTTTCCATTATAATTAATAGGTAGTCTGTAAAGTGATAACTTTGACACTGTGACTATCTCGTTGCCTAACATTTCTGCACCCATTGGTTTTCTTGCCTGAGCCAATAATTATCATGGTGGATACAATATGGTGACTTTCTATTTCTTTTGTCTGAAGGGTTTTTCCATTTTTTATTTTGAGTTAATGTAGTACTTATGCTGTTCAGGGTTTTCTAATATCCTTTCCCCTTCCTAATAGTACCCCAGACTTCCTTTGGGAAACCACTACTCTCCTGTTCACCTCCATGTGATCTGGAGCTCCTCCATAGCTCTAATGATGGACCCAGATGACAGTCTAATCTCACCTTTCTGCCCATCATCCCAAGCCATTGATGAGATCAGTGACTGCATGTTTGCTGAAACTTCTGCAAAAGCAGCTCTCTCTTTCACAGGATGTACCACAGGTAATCATGACTTTTCCCCAGGAGCCTCATACCAGGTGTCTAAATTGCTCATTTGACCACTCGTCTAGTACCATAGTTACAGGCTGAAATGTGTTCCTTCAAAATTCATACGTTGAAGTCCTGACCCTCTAGTAATGTGCCTGTCTTTGGAGACAGGGCCTTTAAACAGTTCAGCGCTAAAGTGAGGTCTTATGGAGAGTCTCTAATCCAATGTGACTGCTGTCCTTCTAAAAAGAGGAGATTATGACACAGACATATACAGAAGAACAATCATGGGAAGAGGAAAGGAGAAGATGGCCATCTACAAGCCAAGGAAGGAGGCTTTGAGAGAAACCAACTCCCCTGACAGCGTGATGTCGGACTCCCAGTCTCCAGCACTAGGAGGGAATAAATGTCTGTTGCTTAAGCTGCCCAGTCTGCGGTGCCTGTGGTGGCGGCCCTTGGAAACTGATGCAGCCATCTCAGTGTGAAGTGTGGAGCTGAGGGTGCCACTCCCTCCTGAGCTGTGGGCACAGCCACGGAACTGGAAGGTGAAGGCAAAACCGCAGAAAGCAGAGCAGAGAAACACAGAGAAATCGCTCTTGACGTACATTACTTGAAGCCAGTTCCCCTGCGAAACACTGAGTTAAGGAACCAGTAAATTCTCTTCATTGTTTAAGCCAACTTAGGTTGAATGTTTTCCCCCCCTCAAAATACAGATTCCCACAGATATATGGAGTATAGCCCCAGGAGTCTAGCACCTTCCTGCCCAACCTAGAGTCGCTGACCAGCTTCAGATTATCTAGCAACACAGCGTACAGGCATGCTCTTCGGAGCAGTCAGGTGGACTAGCTCGAGAGTTTCCAAGGGAAAGGATGAGCTAGTCTGGTGACCAGTGGGAGTAGGGGGTGAGGAGTCGGCCAGCCTTCACGCAATGGGTGTGATCTTTCTCATAGATGGGGGCAGAGGTGAGGTTCTAGTTGCAAAGGTGATTCTTCATGTGAGTGTTATCAAAGTCCAGGGAATAAGAAATTGAAGAGGAAAATGTGTGGAATTGTGCTTTGCCCTTTGTTCAATGATGACTCTGCTAGTCTCTTCCCAATTTCTTTATCACATTGTACCTTCTGTTCTTACAGTCAGAGTTATCCTACTTATCTGTGTCTCAATGGCAGGGTGTGAGAATGAACTGAACAAATTGTAGGCCATTTCAAATTTCTTAAAGAAAAATCCTTGACCTCTGGATACAGGTTTTCACCTGCATTTTTCTTATTTAATGTATTTCTGATGGTACTTTAAAAGGTAATTGGGCGAATTAAAGACACTGTGAAGACTCACTGATAATTTATGTGTTTGATATAGTTCCCCTTGCTAATTAGCAATAAATGTATGAATCTGAGAGAATCATATATGAAATTAATTTTCTCTCAATTATGCTAATATTTCATACTTTTTCTGAAAATAACTTCAAATTTCTTAGATTCAACTTTGGAGAACATAGAGAATTTCCATTTACTTATGAATTAAGCATTAATTTTGACTTCAAAAAGAGGTATGATTTCTTTGGTTTTATAAATAAAACTCATCATTTTAAAGAGAACTGATTTTTACTACAAATAAATAAACAAAATGCCTTATTAAGGCTACTAAAAATCAAAGACACAGGCTGTTAATCTACTACACATTTTGAGTTTAATGAGCTTAATCTAAAGCCAGTATTTGTGGAATACATAGAAAACTTAGAAGATGTCAAGGTCATTTCAGTTCCAAGTAGTTCTATGCCAACTTCTTCATCTTAAAGCCCTTTCTGTCTCCTAAAGGAAAAGCAGCATACATACCATGTAGGTTTTAGGAGGCTCTGTGGTTGATAGCATAATTGATTGAATAGTTCAGGCTACTCGTTTTTGCTTCAGTAAGGGGTGAAGTCCCAGTTAGCAGAATGCTCTTGGGATCTAAATTCTCTTTGTAAGGTGCCTAGGTAAAGTTGTTGCAGGGTGTTAAATTCCATGAGGTCAGGTTGTTAAATAACAAGTGTACCTTATTTTAAGCAAATTCAAAATGTGAAAACAGATTTCTCTCTAAAATATTCAAATGGATAAGACTTACAAAATAATCGCAGTGGAATGTCCCCACCTCCATGAGTGCAACTTAGGTTTCCATGGATAACTGCATTGGCTATCTCGGTAGCCCTCTAACTTGTTTCCCAAAAGTCATTCTTCTCTTTTCATCTCTGAAGCCCCACCATAATGCATTTTCCTCACCATGGTCAACATATCTTTGTAAATATCTGTAATTGCAAACTAAATCTGTTATCATGGAAGAAAAAGGTGACAAGGTCTTACCTCGAAGTGGAGGATCACCAGAGAAGGTTTCAGTCAGTCCTTCACTTGACATTCAAGTGATGCAGTCAAACTTAAATACAGTCAGGGATATTTAAGAGAGGGCTTCATTATTCTCTCTGACTCCTCCCTAAAACAAATGCCTGGGCTTGTGACCTTAAGCCTTTACTCTCTGATGACATCCTGTGGAGGTTTGCTGAGAACATCTTTCCTGTAGCGTCTTTCTACTCCTCTCTCTTCCTCAGCCAGTTGGCTCTAACCAACCCCTACTCCCAATACCCTTCCCACCAGCTCTAGCATGGGGGCTCTTCTCACTTTAGCTTTCATTGAAGGATGAGGTGGGAACAGGGTTGAGTCCTTTGGATCCTGAGAGAGGAGAAGGGGAGTGGGTGGAGGCCCTCACCATTTGGGGTCTCAAGTTGGATTTACTAAAATAAACCATTAACCTTTGAAGGCCTTTACAAGAGAGAGAAATAAAAGGGATCCAAATTGGAAAAGAAGAGGCAAAAGTGTCACTATATGCCAATGACATGTTACTATATATAAAGAAAACCCTGAAAAGTCCACACAAAAACTACTAGAGCTGATCAAAGAATTCAGCAAGGTAGGAGGTTACAAGATTAATGTTCAAAAATCAGTTGCATTTCTTTACACTAACAATGAATCAACAGAAAAAGAAAGTAAAGAAACAATCCCCTTTAAAATAGCACCCAAAGTAATAAATATCTAGGAATAAATCTAACCAAGGAGGTGAAAGAATTATACACAGAAAACTATAAAAACCATTGATGAAGGAAATTAAAGAAGACTTTAAAAAATGGAAAGATATCCCATGCTCCTGGATTGGAAGAATCAATATTGTTAAAATGGTCACACTGCCCAAGGCAGTCTACAGATTTAATGCAATCCCTATCAAATTACCCAGGACATATTTCACAGAACTAGAACAAATCATAATAAAATTTATATGGAACCACAAAAGACCTAGAATTGCCAAAGCATTTCTGAAGTAAAAGAAAGAGGCTGGAGGAATAACTCTCCCAGACTTCAGACAATACTATAGAGCTACAGTCATCAAGACAGCATGGTATTGGTACAAAAACAGACATATAGACCAATGGAACAGAATAGAGAGCCCAGAAATGAACCCACAAACTTTTGGTCAACTCATCTTCGACAAAGGAGGCAAGAATATACAATGGAATAAAGACAGTCTCTTCAGCAAATAGTGTTGGGAAAACTGGACAGCAGCATGTAAATCAATGAAGCTACAACACTCCCTTACACCATATACAAAAATCAACTCAAGATGGATCAAAGACTTAAACATAAGATGATACAATAAACCGCCTAGAAGAAAATATAGGCAAAGCATTATCTGACATACATCTCAAAAATGTTCTCCTAGGGCAGTCCGCCCGAGCAATAGAAATAAAAGCAAGAATAAACAAATGGGACCTAATAAAACTTACAAGCTTCTGCAAAGCAAAGGAAACCATAAGTAAAACAAAAAGACAACCTACGGAATGGTAGAAAATTTTTGCAAGTGAAACCAATGAAGGCTTGATCTCCAGAATATATAAGCAGCTCATACGACTTAGTAAGAAAAAAACAAACTACCCAATCCAAAAATGGGCAGAAGACTTAAACAAGCAATTCTCCAAGGAAGAAATACAAATGATCAATAGGCACATGAAAAAATGCTCAATATCACTAATTATCAGAGAAATGCAAATCAAAACTACAATGAGGTATCACCTCACACCAGTCAGAATGGCCATCATTCAAAAGTCCACAAATGACAAATGCTGGAGAGGCTGTGGAGTAAGGGGAGCCCTCCTACACTGCTGGTGGGAATGCAGTTTGGTGCAGCCACTGTGGAAAACAGTATGGAGATTCCTCAAAAGACTAGGAATAGACTTACCATATGATCCAGGAATCCCACTCCTGGGCATATATCCAGAAGGAACCCTACTTCAACAAGACACCTGCACCCCAATGTTCATAGCAGCACTATTTACAATAGCCAAGACATGGAAACAGCCTAAATGTCCATCAACAGATGACTGGATAAAGAAGAAGTGGTATATTTATATAATGGAACACTATTCAGCCATAAAAACTGACAACATAACACCATTTGCAGCAACATGGATGTTCCTGGAGAATGTCATTCTAAGTGAAGTAAGCCAGAAAGAGAAAGAAAAATACCATATAAGATCGCTCATACGTGGAATCTAAAAAAAAAAAAAAAAAAAACCATAAATACAAAATAGAAACAGACTCATAGACATAGAATACAAACTTGTGGTTGCCAAGGGGGCAGGGGGTGGGGTGGGAAGGGACAGAGTGGGATTTCAAAATTGTAGAATAGATAAACAAGATTATACTGCATAGCACAGGGAAATATATACAAGATCTTGTGGTAGCTCACAGCGAAGAAAAATGTGACAATGAATATATTTATGTTCATGTATCACTGAAAAATTGTGCTCTACACTGGAATTTGACACAACATTGTAAAATGACTATAACTCAATAAAAAAATGTTAAAAAATCTTTGAAGGCCTTTACCTCTCCTTTTCTTTACTATGCTAAAAGAATTATTTACATTTCTTTCCTTAGCCTTGGATTACATCACAATACTATCATACCATTCCCAGATTTACCAGGTCTAGGAGACTCTGTATAATCAAGTCCCTGCCACCCCTTGCATTCCTCTCGGCCCATTTCCCTGTCACCTCTGTGCTCCAGCTTTATTAGACTTCAGTAGTTTTGCACACTTAACTAACTCAAGGTCCTCATAAATATTTGTGCCGAGAATGATTTCCTACCATCTCATACTCCTTGCTTCACCCTGAACTCCTCTTTCTCTTTCACCCTGAACTCCTCTTTCTCTTTCAGGAATCATCCTAAGTACTACCTCTGAGGCAGACCCCCTCAGAGAGACTGGGCCATATTCCCCTGCACGTGTGCTGTAGCATCCCGTGCAATTGTTCTGCAGCAAACGCCTTTTAAAAAACTTTCTTGTTATAAGTTTCAAACTTACAGAGAGGTTGCAAGAATGGCAAATAGAACATTCTATACCCAGATTCACCTATTGTTAATATTTTGTCTCATTAGCTTTATCATTTGCATCCTTTCTTTCTCTCTCCCTCTCACTCCACCCCCGACAAACACACATACTATTTTTCTCAGCAACTTGAGTGTAAGTTGAATACATCATACTTTTTAATCCCTAAATACTTCAGAGTGAATTTCCTAAGAATAGGGATTTCTCTTCCATAACCACAGTACAGTTGCCAGCTTCAGTAAATTTATCACTAATTCATCAGTTTTATTTAATTACCATCCATAAGATAACAGAAAATATATACTGATTTCTGCTCCCACTTTTTGGCACAGAGCTCCTAAAATCCTTGTTGTTTCCTAAATGATAAGAACACTAGGAGCATTTCTTGTTTCAAATCTGATTTTTTTTATTCCTGACACAGAGCTCCTGAAATGCTTATAATTCCCTGGGTGATATGACTGTCTTTTGATCTAGTGAGGTGACTCTGGGTGATCTCCTGGATGGGAGATAATAACTGGAAGGACCAAGCAGTGATTAGAAGCTTGGAATTTTCAACCACTGCACCCTCCTCCACCCTCCATTCTCTTGGGAGAAGGGCTGAAAATGGAGTTAATGATTGATCACGCCCATATGAGGAATCCTCCATAAAAATCCAAAAAGTACGATGTTTGGAGAGCTGCCAGGTTGGAGAACGCATGCAGGTGCTGGGAGAATTGCATGGAAGTTCCTGGGGCCGGGACAGAGCACGGAAGCTTCTCACGCTTTCCTGCACACCTTTCTCTACAGATCTCTTCCATCTGGCTGTTCGTCTGTATCTTTTATCATATCTTTAAATAAACTGGTAAATCTAAGTAAGTTTCTCCCTAAGTTCTGTGAGTTGCTCTAGGAAATTAACTGAACCCAAGGAAGGGGTCATTGGAACCACTCAATCTATAACCAGTTGGTCTGAAGCACCTGAGTTTGCGACTGGCATCTGAAGTAGGGGAATAAGTCTCGTAGGACTGAGCGCTCAACCTGTGGGATCTGATGTTCTCTCTGGATGCACAGTGTCAGAGTTGAGTTGAATTCTTGGACACCCTGCTGGTATCCGAGTGCTTCTTGGTGGGAATGGAGAAAAACTTCCACACATTTGCTGACCAGAAGCAAAGTGCTTTGTGTGCGTAGTAAAGGAGATTCATAGAAAAGAAAGACATAGGAGAGAAGACCTGGGGTTTTCTCTCTACAGACAGTAGAAGACTGAGGTTTTTCCTTTATGCCATTTTTGTTAGCTCACCTACAAGGACAGGATGCAGTCTAGGCTCATTTAGTTATTTCTTTAGTCTTCTGTAATTCAGAAAATTTCCACAGATTTTGTCTATTGAGGAATTGATACTTTTGAAAACTATAGTCCTTTTTTTTTTCTTTTAAATAGAACTGATGTCATTTTGGTTTTGTCTGATGTTTCATCATAGTTAGATTTATGTTCTGTATTTCAGGCTGGAGTTCTGCATTAGTGATACAGTGTCGTGTTAGGAGTATCATCGATCTTTTAATTATTTCTTTGTCTGTACTCCTTGCTAGATAGTAATCACTAAGAGGGCAGTGAAAAGCTTCATTCTATTTACATTTTTAGCTCCAGAACTGACTACAGGGCCTGGCAGAGTATAGGACTAAATAAATACTGGCTGACTGACTGAAGTGACAAAATAGATTTTCACACAACTTTTCAGACCCTGCCTGAAAGTGAGGTGCAACTTTGCACTGCTACGCTGGATGATCTTGTCGCTACTAAACTAAAATGGGTCAGGACTGGGACCCCAAGCTCCCTGTATTGATCAGGAAGTAGAGCTAAGCTAGGCTTGCCTCCTTTTATAGCCTCTTCCTTTTACCTTTGCAAGATGGACCTTCCTCAGTGATCAGCAAGTATGGCCCATTCTGAGTGGCCTTGGTGTGAGAGAATGCACATTTCTCTTCATTTTGCCAAAAAAGCTGGAGGCATTTACTTCCTCCTCAGACAGCAATGAATACATATTAAACCAACTGTAATTGTCTGCTAAATGTATTTCATAAACAAGCAAACCACAGCTAGATTTTTCCAAGCCTTTAAAATACTTGGGAAACTAAAAATATCCTGTCAACCTTGAGCACAAAGCTGTCAAGCCAGAAACATTAAGCATTTCTGAAAAAGAATTCGGAGGAGGTTGGTGGAGAAACATTGAAATTCATCGTGAATCTCATTTTTTAAGAATGAGGAGGCAGCTATAACACTGATGTGTATTTATCCTAAAGGAAAAGAATGAATGAACTCCACTCATATTTATAGGACACACAACTCAGTGAGATGGTGCACGTATAGAATTGTTTCCTTTTGCTTTTCAGGAGTGTTATCTGGTTTGGTGGTTGCTTTGTCAAACAGGTATATGTCATTAGAATGGTGAGATTAAAGCTAAAACATTTTAAAATAAGAATATATCTATATGTTTATCTACACTGAAGAAATGTTCCTAAATGTGAAAATGTCTCAAAATATTTTGCAGAGTTTGACAATTTTTTAAAACACTCCCATTCGAAAAGTATCTACAGTAATGAAGTGCTAGTCAGAACTAAAACTGAGAAAGATGGAAAAAAAAGAAAAAGAAAAAGAGAGCAGAGGCAGGAATGATCCTCACTGAAGAGTCTTTTCCGCTGGGGAGGCCACTGGCATTCAGTTGTCTCATTTAATTATCCCTTGTGTGATTCAACCATTATTTATGAGCTTCTTCTTGTTCCTAAAGAGCTCTGGGCTCTGTGTGCCAATGTTATGGCATATGATGAGGCAGGGGTGTGCGTGTGATAATGCATCGGTCCACACTGCTGGCATGTTTTCTATCTGAACTCATCAGCTGCCAAAAGGACGCAGAGCTCTCTCTTCAAAGATAAAACACTAACTGGGGTTTCAACATTGTGTGGGACTTGGCAGGCGTCACATACTCCTGCATTATTTACGTAGAAGACAGTCCCTAAAATGTGCGCAGTACATGTTCAATAAAAATCATTTGCATGGGATTTATACCAGTTTCTGTCTGGTAATATAGCTGCCACTGGCAATGAGGAAATGAACTCATGGAAATAGGCTGATTTAATTAATGGAGATGTTAAACATACAAGCGGTGGAAGCATTTTCACTCTTTTACTTTCAGTCCGAACTTTCCCTCCCACCTTCATCCCCAGTTTGAGTTAAACAATCTATTGTGGATCTGCCTTGCTTTCTGCTGAGTTATAATGCTGGAATGAAATAACGAAATGCAAAAGCAATAGAAACATCCCACTAGTTTCTGGATGAAAAGAAAAAAGAGGGGGCAGTGATTAACAATGAAGAATACTGAAAAAATTTGGGTGATGAATGTTGCCAACAGCATTACAGTTGTTCAAAACAAAATAAAACAAACTAGTAGGACTGATTTAGAATACAATATGGAGGTAAATGTCTTTAATGAAGTTAACAGAGATTTTTATTATTAGTAGCTAAATTTGGCTCCATTTCAAACTAAGTAAGAACTCATCCCTTAATAAAGATTTCTTTTTTCTGAAAATTATTGCTTCACTTAGAAGGAATTGGTACTTAATAGCTTTTAATTAAAAGACCATGTCTAATGAGATTTTTTTTTCTTTTCCGTGGGAAACGTAGATCCCTAACACTGAAAAATCTCTAATTGACCAAGTCTTGAAGATGCCAGTAAATAAAGTGTTTAACAGACATGACTAAGCACATTGTGGTGAACCACTGATTCTGCCAGCCTAGAACTGTTCACTAAATTGTATTCTCAAACTAGATTGGCATAACGCAATAGATATAGCTATAATGGAGAAAATTAATAAGTTCTTCTTCATTTTTAAAAAGACTATGAATAACGGAACATGTATTTAGTGTCACAGCAATGAGTCACAGCTGCTGCTGGGCTGATCTAGATTAGTTTCCCAAGATACAGACGACATCGTGAGAAAGAGTCTGCATGTCTAACGGTGTCTAAGGGAATGTCAAAGACTTCAGTATCAGTAAAACTGGTGAATTTGCCCATCTCTTCAGAGCTTTGACCCTCTTCTTTCTCACCATCCACAACATTAAGGTAAGAATATAACGAAGTTTTAAAACAAGTAATCCTATTTACCATGAACATACCTAGTATCTACAACATTTGGTCTTCCTCCTAACACTGAACAAAATGTGTGTTTCAAGTATATGTCAGTGATTTCAAGTTTGACTTATCTGCTGTCAAGAGTTTCCATTCAGTCAAGATGAATGATTTAAGGAACCTACAAACAACTCCACATTTTAAGACTCTTTATCTGTGTAGTAATAATGTAACCTGAAATTTAGGCATTCCACCTGTATCCTTGCGCCACTATCTCTGTGAAATTGCTTCAAAAGAATAACTAGTTATAATGAATAACGTGAATACTACTATTAATGGCAACACCATCATTATTTTCAATTACTTAAATATGGTTGTAAATATTTAAAAAATAAAAGCAATTGTCAATTAGTGCTTTTTAAAATTTGATTTTTACCTTTACAATGGATAATATTCCACATGACTCATAATTACTTGTTTTATAAAATATATTTTTGCTATTAATATATCAAATATAAATTTTTGTGACGTATCAACTCCCTTAAATCCTCTTTGAACAAGACAGGGTCTAAACACATTAATGAGTAAATAAAAAAACTGTGAGTAAAACTTTTCTTTCAAAAAATAATTTATGTTTAATTATTTTTGATTATATACTTCAAATGTGGAGAAAACCACAGACAAGGAATGTAACAAACTCTTTCATATGCAGCATCAGCAACTGGTAACTTTTGCCATATCAGCTTTAGATATTTTTCAATTTGTCTTCAAATACCCATTTCTCCTTCGGATAACCACTCTCAGGAAGTTGGTGTGTGTTCTTCTTGGCTGTGTTTTTTATTTTACTGTATATTCGTGTGCTCATAGTGCTATATTGTGCTGCTTTGTTTTTAAACTTTATATAATTGGTATTAGGCCATATGCATCATTCTGCAACTTGCTTACTTGTTTCTAATATTTATTCACAAAGCTACAGAAGGATCTGATTTTTTCCACTTAATTGCCATTAATAGTGGTTCTCAAGATGTGAATCCTGAACCAGTAGAATCAGCATCACTGGGAATTTGTCAAAAATGTAAATTCTCAGGTCCCATCCCAGACCACCTGAAGCATAGACTCTGGGGTTGGGGGTGGGGTGGCTAGCTATGTGTTGTTTGATAAGCACTCCAGGTGATTCTTATGTCCAAGTTTGAGAACCACTTCTATATAATATTCTATCATATAGATATATTTATTCACTCTTGTATCCATGGATTTTTTTCCAGTTTTACAAGTAATGCTTTAATGAACATTCTTGGGCATACATTTTTTTCCCTAAAAGTGGAATTGCTGGGTGTAAGAAACATAGATGTAAGACGATGTTCTAATGGGGCTTTTGCTATCTCAGCGTGGGCTGAAGTCCCAAGACAACAGATCTGCTGATGAGCAGTACTCTCATGAGGGTCTCTGATGAACTCACAAGAGCACGCAGGGAAAAAAAAAACTGCTTTAATGCCTGCCCAGACTAGAGAGTACTGACGCCAACTCATGGTAGTACAGGTCAAGTAGGAGCAATCCCGTCCCTTCCGTGGAGCTGGAGGGAGCTCTGCTCAGAGCTCGCCTCCAGGGAGAACTCACTGTGAGCAGTGCAGTTAGATCACAGCCTTGAGCAGCTCCATCCACAGGATTCCCCACAGCACCTCCGCCCAGTGACAGACATATCAATGGCCAGTGTTTTTGCCAGAGCACTCCACTGAGCTTGTCAAGATGCTTTCACATCTACACCATAGTCTGAGTCTCTTCCTACTCAGTCTTTTCTTCCTTGTCCCCTTTCACAGATCTGCATGAACGTCTGAACGTCCTCTCTCCCGGCCTTTTCTACCTCTCTTCCTTTTCTTTCACAGCTATTATTCCCAATAAACCATTTGCACTGCTAACTCTGTCTTGGGGGTCTGTTTCCCATAGAGCCCAAACTGACACGCTTTCTTCCCCACAACCCCAACATCACAATTTGTTTTTCATAGACATTTTTTTCATGCAGATGTAGATAAGTTAATATTTCTTCTAAGGTTAACACTTTGTATAAGACAATTAATTCCCTAACCTGAGTTCAAAAAGTTATTCTATATATTTTTCTAAAGTTTTGATTTTTTAATTTGTTTTCAATATTTCTAAAAAGAATTTCATGTGACTTTATCTTCCATTTGGAAAGTAAACTATTATAATGAGTTCTGCTGAATAACTCATCTGTTGACTTCTGACTTATAATACCACCTCTGTCAAATGCTAAAATTTCACAAAAGGCTGCATTCCCCTTGTCAGTTCTGTTCCTCTTCCCTATGTGTCTATTTCTGCAACAATATCACCATGTTTAAAAAAAAAAAACACAGCCTTACAATGGTTTGGATAAGATGGTGTCTCCTTTTCATTCCCATTTCCTTTTCCTCCGGATACTTTATGCTTTTCTTTGTAATCTTCTTTTGACCCTATATGCTAACTTGGAATGATTTTCTTAGTTTACAAAATTAGTCTCCTTTTAACTTTGATTTGGTTTTCTGCATTTCTGTTGATTAATATTTTTAGGATTGCCAGATTTAGAAAATAAAAATACAGGATACTCAGTGAAATCTGAATTTCAGATAAAAAATTTTATAGTATGAGCATATCTCAAATATTGCATGAAACAAGTTTACACTAAAAATTGGTTGTTTCTCTGAAATTCCGATCTCACTGGGTGTCCTATGTGTTATCTGGGAGCCCTAACTACTTCAATTGTTTTGAAATTGAAATTAAGAGAATGTGATCTATATGATCGTAATTCTCTGGACATTGTTAAGATCTGCTTTATATTCATGTTTTGTAATTGTTCATATATGTGAAAACAACAAATATGTTCTTTATTTGTAGGCTACACGATATCATACACACTTAGAAGAAATCCATTAATTGAGTTATTTGTTTATTTTTGCTTTACCTATCAATTCTTGGTGGAGTAGGCTATTACTGCATATTTGTCTATTTTTCCTTAATAATATGAAATTCTATTTCAAACCAGTTTGTTAGGATACACAAACATAACAGGTATATCTTTTTTGGTAGGCTGTTCTCTTTATCATTAAGTACCCTCACTCTTATCCTTATTGCTTTTTTTCCCTCAATTATATTTTGTCTGAAATTTATATTGTTACATAAATCTTCTTTTGGTTGACATTTGCCTTTCATAAATTATTCTGTCCCTTTATTAACTTTTAGTATTTTTCTGTCTTATATAAGATTCTTAAAAAAACGTAACCAGATTAAAAACTGAATTTGATAGTCTTTATAATTTTTATTAGTGAGTTCTTTCCATTTAAGTGTGTTGTGATTACTGATGCATATTTGAATTTATTTCTACCATTTAATTATTTTTCTAATAATGCTATATATTACTTTTATTAGTATAAACAATATAATATTATATTATTTTTTATAATAATTCTTTCCTTTCTTCATAGTCATGTTGGACTTATGAATTTTTTTTCTTTTTCATTCTTTTTCTGCTTTGGAAATCAGATATTTTATTTATAGTTTTAAATGTTTACTCTAATTTTTAAACTACACAATTAGCTGTTAAATTTTCTAACAAGGTTCAAAATTATTCAGTATTTCCATCCTTCTGAATAATATAAGAAATATTTCATGTTTTAACTACCCACTGAAAAATACATACCTCTTGTTGTTTACACTTTTTTCTACTTCTTTCACAAGACTAAATATTTTAGTTATAAATATATTTCTTCCTTTTAATTGACACAACACTGTAAACTGACTATACTTCAATAAAAAATATAATTTGTTTCTTTTAGTGAAATTGTGATTGAATTTATCAATACACTTTTCACAGGTTCTGTGATTATATACTGTTTATTTATTTAACTCTTTTGTGTTCATTTTTCATTCTGCTGATGAACATCCTTTACTGATCCTTTCAGAAAGTATCTTTGGATGACAAGATCTTAATCTTTGTATTTCTGTAAAGATGAGCATTTATTTTAACTCTTCTAAACATAAGTCCAAATTTATTTTCATTTTATCTATTATCATCTATGATGTTCCTGCCAAATATCTAGGGAGAATTAACCTAATAATTCACAACAGTTACATGAGAGGCTTCTAGGTCACTGCATACTTATAAAACAAATGAAGTGAAGTGAACACAACTTCATATTACTTTCATTTTTTTCAGAGGTAGAGAAATAGAGGTTGTAAATGGTAATATTATATTAATATTATTTTATTTTATTATATTTGGTTCCAGTAAATCATAACTTCAGAAAATAATCATTTTCTTCTTTGAAGTTCTCTATTAACATCTGTAAAAATATTTCCATAAAGATGATAAAAAGAAGTGAAATGGAGCTGTTAAATAGAAAAAAAGTATATGTATATATATGCAGTCTGATTTACTACAAGTATGAGGGCTCTGGAGCAATCTTGTTCTTACCCATTTATAAATCAAAGCTCTTTGAATATGGATTTTTGCAGAGCTTGCTTTCAGCACTAGATTTTTCTCTATGGAGAATTTTTAGAAACTAGAATATTATTTCCTCTTGGAAAGGTACATCAGTACATGGCATATTACTTAAATGTCCAAAATTTGTTCTTAGAAGGATTCATTTTGTAAGATTCACATGTTTTTATGAAGAAAACAAAAATCAAACAGACATGTCCCTCATACTAGACAACATCTACTGGAAACTTAAAAAGAGTATATATTTTGAACCTTATCAACATGCATTTTTATTTGCAAGACTGTCTTAAATTATATTAATAAGGGATCTGGATTTCCTCTGTACCGAATATTCTCTTTTGTGCTGATAGTGCACTGGACACACAAAAAAACTGCCTATATGAAACCCTACTGCAATAAGAACCACAAAAGATTGCTCTTCGTAAATTCCTTTGAAACAGAGTTTTGCTTAATCTCTTACAAAGATGATGTGACTTTTTGAAAAAAATTCCTAAGTTTACTACCTTTACATTATATTAATTATTCCATCATGCTTTGTGAAACCTATCATTAAAATTGTGTCTTAAGTCCATGTTGTCAGAGCAATTGATTTGCTTTCTGGGAATGCATGAACACTGAAATATATTATGCCATTAGGAAAATATGGAAGGAACCTGTACTGATAGTCTATTCCCCATACAGTACATAATTCCCCCAAGTCATTCTAAGACAAGTCTCACAGACTTGACAAACCACCAACAATACCCCAGACAGGCTATACGTGTACAGCTTATTCTCAGAGGTAAATAAGGATGCTATCATTATAATTTTAATGCTCTAGTGTGTTTCTGGTACTGAGGATGGGACAGTCTATAAATATTATGGATTTAATCAATAGTACAAAGGCACCTAAGTCTTGGGAAAATGAAAAAGTAGAATTGGATGCCAAATACTGTTTCTTCAATCTAAGGCACAAAGATATTTTCTAGGGTATACATTACCCTAGAAATGGATGATGGATTGGGGCTGGCAAGCTCTCAGCTTGGATCTGGTTGGACTGGCAATGTAGACATGCTCATTAAACACACTAGAAGATATGACAGCTGCCTGGAAAGAATCAAAATGGTAAAGAAGCATTCCTTCTTCCCTCTCAGTCACCTTACTCACAACACTCTTGAAGGAAGAGCTGTCCATCCCTGCAACTCTCCAATTCTACCTGTTAAGTTCATTGAAAATTTATTGGATGTCTATAATCCACGTATTGTGCTTGGTGGTGGAGTACAGAGGATGTAACGAGGAGCAACAAGAGAGCAGGTCTTTTCTGTTAGTCATTTACTGCTCTATCTCCATTATTTAGCACAGTGCCTGGCACACAGTAAGGAGGGGGATTCAATAAATATGTGTTCAATGCATTAGGTACAAGCCAGATTCGGCAAATGAAGCAAACTCCCTAAAGTACACTAAAAATGACCATAAGTTTTTTGATTTTCTACTCTTGAGAGGTAGAGTCTGACTTCTTTCCTCTCAAGCCTGGGCTGGACAATACAAAGATGGAACAGGTAGTCTGCGACTTCTGAGGGTAGGTCATAAGAAGCCATGAAGTTTCTCCTTGTGCCTGTTATGACCAACTACTCTGAAAGCCCTGAGACAGTCTTAAAGAAGTCCTGCCACCCCGAGACCACTGTGAAGGGCGGCCATTTGGAGGCACTCCAGAGGATGGTAACAGCAGAGCCACATCTTCCAGCCAATCTCTTCAAGACACTGGACACATAAGAGGCCAGCTTGGATTCTCCAGACCAGCCCATCCACTGGCTGATACCAGCAAGACTTCAGCTGACAGCATGTAAAGCAAGAAAGTTGCCTAGATGAGCCCTGTCTAAATTCCTGACCCCTGTCATTGGGAGACAACAAAATGGTTGTTATTTTAAGTTGCTAAATTTTGGAGTGGCTTATTATATAACAGTAGATTACTGGCATGGTCCCCCAAAGGTTACAGTTTAGGGTGAGAGTGAGGAAAGGTGGAGAGTCTCAGAGATTCAGATGAATAAATAGATATTTACAGTCCAAAGTGCTGTTTTCTAAATCAGAGTTCCACATAGTGGGCTGCACAAACCCCTAGGTGAGATAAAGAACCCAATTTACGAGTCTGAGCGCTTATTCCTTGAAAGAAATGAAGTCTGAGCTAACGCACCCCTTCTGAGGGAGAAATGAATGAAAATGTGAAATGCCACACGACAGTCTCTCCCTTTAGATGTAGACTGTTTAAATTGTACTTCTTGGAGCTTCTCTGAGGGATGCTGGAGACTGGCTGTCTCATACAAGGACACAAGGCAAGGAATATAGTAGTTGGTTTATCTAGATTGACACGGTGGCTGGGAATGGGGCAAATCATGGCTCATCTTTCAGTGTTTAGTATCATGGAAGCTCTAGGCAGAGGAATGTTTTTGTTTGTTTGTTTGTTTGTTTTTACAGCATTTTAGGAACAGTATTTTTGGGCAACATCAGAGCTCTGCACAGCCCTTCCACAAGCTTGTTTTCCATTGCTCTCTTAGGTAAAAAGTTCATGGATCATCTTTAGGTAAGATATTCAGGGTTTGTGAATGTAGAGGTACCTAAATTAATATTTGGGCAAGAACTAAAGATTTTTAAACTAATGTTGCTGAAAGATTACAGTCACATTGCAAATTAAAGTTAAAGGTGGTTGATTTGCTTCTTCTACTGTGAATAGCATGACTTAGAATTTTAAACCATGAGCTATGAGGTATCTCCTACTTCCAAATTTACAAGAGTCTACATGTCCCACAATTCTCACTTGCCTTGCTAGTATTGGGAGTGCTCAGGTCACATTTTCATACTATTTACCTGCCCAGGAGATCCTCATACTCAGCTTCCACCAGAGAATGAATGCTGCCGACTCCAGGCAGCAGTGCACTCTGCCTTGAACTGGAAATCCCTGGTGCGCTCCATTAGGCTTCACGGTGATCTCCCCCCAGAACCTGCGCAACTGTATTTCTAATGACAGTATCAGAGGTAGCTCTTATATCTCTTCCTAGAGTTATAATAAATACATTAGTGTTCTCAGATGTCGAGGAGTGATTGGGGAATAGCCACTCAGTCCTTCTCAAGGTTCAGACAGAATGATTGAGCTTCCCTCTTCTGTACTGTTTAATTTTTCTATTTTAGTTTTAGTCAGGCTTGAAATGGAGGTAAGTAGAAGAATTTTTCAAGTAGATAATCAAAGTGAAGATCATTATATGATTATGACACTGGACTGGAAATTTAATTAAGAAAGACTATTCTTGCGTCAAAAGTGATTGGAGGAGCTTTTAGTCTAGAATACTGGAAGTACTAAGTTATTTGTAAGATGTGCCTGGAATGGGGAGTAGGGGAAAAATAAAGTTTTATTCTTCTGGGAGCCATCAAGGGATCGGGCTCTCACAGACTGAGGTCACTGAACGCAGGAGACAGCAAGACGTCTACGTTGCCTGTAGCTAAAGGACGATGTAGGAGAACAGAAGGATTTTACCCTAACTGGATAAGAAAGAGGGGAACATTCTGTGGAGGAGCTGGAAATGTCAGAGTAGGATGTTTAGAGGTTATTTCAAGGTATGTGGGAATAATGACATATATTTGAGTAAGGAAGTAATAAAAATTATGCAGTATTGTCAGATCAACTTGAGAAGATATTTAACATATATTAAGCACTGTCTATATATGTCCCAAATAGTTTTTATATGCTATTGAATTTAACAACATTGTCAGAAATTATTAGCCCCCTTTTATAGATGAGGAAATTCACCTTTGGATTGAACAATCTTGCTCAACATTGCACACCTAGCAAGTAAAAGAGTTGGAATGTGACCCCAGTTTAGCTAATTCCAAAGACCTTGCTCTTTCAGGAAGCTAGCCATACTATATAGCAATGAGCTAGTTAATTAAACCATAGGAGATCCAGTGGGAATGGCAAAGCTATGACAAAAGTAAGAGCTAGTGGGAAGTCACATTCAAAAAGCCCTGAGACTTAGCAACTGATGTGGAAAGTGAGCTAGAAGAGTGAAAACTAAAGTTTCTTTCCTGGTAACTAAAGATTGTCACGACTAGGGAAGTTCTGAGTAGCAGTTAGATGAGAACATCATCCTTAAATTCCGTTCCAGTGTTCAAATCCCTGCCTCTTAGTGTGAGTTTGGATTTACACAGTCTGATTTTACTACAGTGGTGAATTCACGTTAAAGTGGTGAGCACTCAGTTGTTACACACTGGGAAGATAACTGGGAGAGAAGTTAATTTACTGTATTTGATATGGCAAGATGTTGGGCTGGGGCAGACTAGTGCTGGATAAGGGATCCAGCTTATAGGAGAAATCCCAGTGAAGGCCATCAATGGCATCAGGCATGCTCAGAAAGAACCAGTGATCCAGTGAAGAAATGGGGTAGACACCAACTTTCCTCGTGTGATACCACAGGCGATTCAGTCAAGCTCATCCATCATTTTCTCCTGTCTCCCTATTCCTGATCCTTCTGCCCTTGTGTTCTGGTATTTACACAGCTCTCCATTTCAGCATTCTATCTGAATATGCCTTTTCTTAACAGATTGTCAAGCTATAGCACCCGCTCCTTTCATATGTAGAAACAGCCCTCCTTTGACTTAGCCAACATGTTAACAGTAAAATTACTGGTCTTTACTATTGTCTTTATGTTCTCGGGGCATTTGAATTTTAATTGATCAGTGAGGTAACGACTCTTTCAAGCTATAGTTCTAGCCCAATGAATTACTCTCATGTAATTGGAATGCTATGATGCCTGGTGCCCCCAAAAAGATTCTGAACCTGGTTCTCAATCAATCTCTCCCTCACTAGGGAATATTGCCTGTGGTTTTAGTTCAGCCAAGGACTGGCCTTGCCAGCATCACAGTAGAGCCCAAATCAGAGTGGCTGCTTTCAAAGCTAGTTTCTAATGTAGTTTCAAAGTCTTCATTCATTTTTTCCCAATTCTAAGGAAAATAGAGAAACTTGAGATATGATTCAGGTGGGAATTTATAAGAGGAAAATAGAAAATAATTATTGACTTTAATTTACAGCTCATGGGCAAGTAGCTTAGAAGGTATAAAGAATTTGTGGGCAGCAAAAGTGAGGCAAGAGAAGAGAAAAATTGAAATCAATAGCAACATTTAAAGCTCTGTGATGAAACAGATCTCCCTTGCCGCTAACTCGCAGGCTGCCCCACCTTTCAGCTGATGTGCTCTTGCCAAGTGCTGCTTTGCAGGTGGCCAACCTATCAAAGGGAATCATGTGACCTAGTTAGTTTTTTCAGGGTATATTAAAAATGTGTAGAACCGGTATGAATTGTAAAAGGTAGATAAATGCAAATACTATATTAAATCATAACTTATTTTTGCACATTGTTCTACTTTTTTCTCATGACTTATTCAAAATGGATTTCCACTGTATTCCAATTGCAACTAGTACCCTAGACAACTTGCTCTCCATTTTCAGTCAAAAATCTTCCATTAGAGAAAGCAAATTGAAATGCGTAACTTATTTATCCTCTGCTTCAGTTCCTTTACAAAAGCCAATATGTTCACATTTATCTCCACATGGTTACTTCTTAGTCTCTTAGTTTATGGCTTGAGTGAGAGAGAAACAGAGGGAGAGGGAAACGAAAACAGTGTGTGTGTGTGTGTGTGTGTGTGTGTGTGTGCGTGTGTGTGCGCGCGTGTGTTGAGAATTACGCCTTTCCGTAAGGGAAAAACCAATGTTTTCTAAACACTGGAAAAATCTACAAAGTATATTCTCCTGAAATTAGTATTAATGAGCTCATTATTTATTATTTGAATGACTGTTTTTTAAAGGAATTTATTATACAGAAGTACCTATATGACTTATATTTAAAAAGTTCTAAGTTAAGAACTTTCTGTTAAAAAACATAGATAAAGACAATGGGAAAAGGAAACAATCCTCATTTACCAGGTTATTAGGCTTTAAATAAAAATCGTAAGTTGTGTGTGAAAAAACAGGAGGATGAGAAGGGTGGTATATGGGGAGCCCAGTGCTTTGGGGGCATTTCCTTTCCTGTTTAGGGACTCACAGTTTTCTTTCCTTGTCTGAACATACTCCTAAGAAAAAAAAAGTCTAGCACTAATTTACACAATTGAGAAAACGGTTGCCTTTTTATGGCTTCTCTTCTGATAAATGTATTGGCATTATAATAGGGTTCACTCTTTTACGCCATGTGGGTGAATCCTCCACAGAGACATTTTCCAGCATCAATCAGCAGATGGAAGAGATCTTTCTGGGTAAGCAGTAGGAGGACTCGAGGATGTCACATCCTTGTAGAAAGATTCCTGTGTCTCAGTGTGGCATAGGAAAGAGCTCCTAGACTGGGCTAATGATTATGTTAGTGGAAATGTGTGGTCAGATGACTCAGGGAATAAGCTGTCCTTTCCTCCCAGTGTGCTATCACTGGATAAACCCCTCAGAACCCCGACACAATCCTGGGGACAAAATGAGATTAAAATTTACTGTCAGCTTGTTTGGAAGGGGGCTTGAAATACAATAGAAATTGAGTTGAATTATAAGTCAAAAAGGATTTTTTTTGCATATTTTTAATGGAGGTACTGGGAATTGAACCCAGGACCTCATGTACACTGAGCATGTGCTCTACCACTAAGCTCCCCAACTTTTTTTTTGCATGTTATACTCTTTGGTCTGAGACTCGGATTCTCTCTATAAGATACACTGCCTTCATTCAAGGAGCTTATGTTCTAGGGTGTTTTAGTGTAAAGATTTTTAGAGGAGATAAACATATTGATATCACTACTAGGAATCTGAAGATAAGACAACATATTTAATACATTTCTTACCAATAACTTTCAGCATAAAAATTTCCATAGAATATATTTGTAAAATCACACCATTACCATCTGATGATTTACTTAGCAGAGAAGGGGTTCAGTAAAATGCATACACCTGATTTCAGTGGAAGGGAGCTCTGGTTTCAGACATACTCAAATGTGCACCTTTTGATCTTTTGATGGTATAAATACATACAGGGCACTTGGGAGCTAATTAACCTAAAATCTGGTTATGCTATTCATCAGCAGATGGGCCTTCAGTTTTACTTCAGTGTAGAAAAAAAATATGGTGATATCTCAATTATCAAATCACCTGAGAAGTAAATTGCTTTGAGTATACACCTATCCCTTGTTTAATGACTTTAACTCTTTTCTTAAAAACCTGTCACTAAGTAAAAAGCTGTTAAATGAAAAATCCCCTACTAATTCTGACAGGGAAATTTATGAGGCGTTCCATCCCAAACCACAAATAGAAACAAACATACATCACTGACCAATGAAAACAGTTTTATATAAGTAGGAAGTAATCACTTAAGAACAAATACATGTAGTTTTTATCTTAAATGCAATGGAATAACTCATCAAAGAAATGAGAAAAGGTGGAAAGCACCATCTTTGAAAGGGTATTTTTCTTTCTACGTCATTTTATTCACCACTTTTTCAGTATGCTTGGGGTCTGGGTGAGGTTATCTTGTGCTTAATGTGCACTTACAAATAATATTAGTAAACAGGAAAACATCTTCTGTCTGGAATATCATTTCTTATAGTATATTTATTTAGTGTGCTTTTGGGTGGAAAAGTCATCATACCAAAAAAGGAGTGAGATATAAGACATTTGCTAGGAGCTTTTGAAAAAACTCTTCCTCATTCTCCTGGGAGAGCTTTTGGAAGTGACCTTGTCTCCCTTCTTATGGGAATTATCACTGATCGTGGCCATAAGGCCTAGAGCTACAATAGCCATTTCAGATACCAGTGTGAGCCCGAAGCTCATCTAGGAAGAAGACAAAAGCTCATGGAAGGATGAAGAGCCATTGGATTGAGGCAATTCTGTATCAAGTTACTTAGAACTGAAGGCATTCAAATTCATACAAGCAAGATTCTAGACAAGGGCACTGGTAGAGGAATTACATGGAGGGCAAATCTGAGGGACAAACAGTCCCACAGGAACATAGATCCTAACAAGAGAAGATGCCTAATGCACTGTGTCTTGCATGTCCAGGTTGGATGGGTAGGCAAAAGGAGGAAGTGGAATTCTGGGAGCCAAAGAAAGGTAAATGTTTGCTCTCCAAATGGTCATGGTCATTTTTTTGTGGTTTACCTACTTAGGAGGGCTTATCCTTACACTGGGTCAGAGGTTTGACTGTAACTACTCAAACCCCCTTTTAAAGAAAAGAATCATTGATAAATTCTAATGGTATTATTAAAAATGTGTCAATAATTTAAAGTCAGTTAAGGTGAGTAGAATTGTCCCTGGCGTCTTAGGACTTTGAATAAACTAATAAGAATGTGATGGATTCTAAGTAGGGCTTCATCATCATTCCAAGGATTAAGAAGCTAATTAGTGGTGAAATCAGACATACCCAAAGAATCCCTTTCTCCAAATGTTCTCCTAGTTGAATCTACCATATTGTGTGAATTTGGCACCGACAGTTAGTTCATAAACAATAAGCATCTCTGTTGAAATGCAGAGTTGTTAATAGAGATAACATATTATGCCCGTAGCTTCAAACTGAGCACTGAGGTAACCTAAGGCCCCACTGCAAATTCAGAGACACTGTGGGAAGTTTTAAAATTCAGGAGAAACACAGTAACATCTGTTGGACATCATGTGAGCTACTAGCTTAAGGTAGTTAACATTTTCAACATTTATTGCTACGTTCCTTTCAATGAGAGTGGAACAGTTCAATCTGATTCTACAATTTGATAAGTTTGTGAAGTGCCCAGTGGGTGCTGTTTTTTAGGCCATAAATGCTTCCTAAGGTGCTTGGACCTAAGAGTTTAATAAATGGAACTGTAAGATATTTCTTTTGGCACAAGGATGCCATGAAACAATTACTGAGACAATTAAGGATGCCTTGAATCAAGAAAACAGGGACCCCAGAATTCAGCTGTTATCACTTATTAATCATTTGACAGTATTTTAACCACTTCGAGCCAATGAATACAGCCTAAGGTTCTATGAAGAAGGAAGTAGAGCCGCTCCCTAGCAGGTGGGTGTGGGGTTTCACAGAGGGCTTCCTGGACACCCATGAAAACTTCAGGTTCCGGAGGAGAGTAGCGGCAAGATGTCTTCTGTGAATGTGGTTAGTAAACAAAAATGACCTTTGTGACTTTGTCTAGGGCCAGGTTTGCTGATCGATCCCAGGTCTTGTGTGATCTGGAACACACTTAACGAAGCTTGGACTAAACTGGAATGTCTTTAAACAGAGAGTGAGGCAAATGGCCTTTCTGCTTATTACATTCTACTTTTCTTTCTGGCATTCATCTCCCCAAAGCCTCAAAATTAGACATGAAATAGAAATGCATTCAAGTTTAATACACTTTTATGAAACAGTCATTTTTCTTTATAAAAGGAAGTCCAACTCACCAAAATATTACCATGGAAAGCAGAATATGTCGGTGATACATATTCAAATATCTATTGACCATGAGGTATCACCTTTTCTCCATGTAAATGACATCAGAGGATCTTGCTCATAACTATCCAATATGCCTCCAGTATCCCAACTGGCAAGACCCTTTCAGGGTTATCTGTTACAATATAACTCCGCTTTTCTCAGCCTCACAGTACAAATGAATACTGCTCTCATGTACGAAATTTTGGGGTGTAAGTACTCCCTGTGTTCAGGTTAAAAAACAGTAACTCCTACCCATGGCTTTGCTTAAACTCTACGATTTCATCCAGAATTATTGTATAGTTTAACATTAAATAATAGAAGAACACTTGGGATTTCTTATCAACTTATCCAGACATTGATGGAAAGCATTCATAAACAGGGATTTTTTTGTTTGTTTGTTTCTGGATGGATTGAAGAAATTCTAGTGTGTCAAAAACTTTCCTTTAGATTATTCTCTTTTAAGTTATATCATCATTACTGGTTCATCTGCACTTTTTCTCTCCATATCTGTCAAACAAGTGAAATCATTTTGTGAGTTTTTTTCTCTATGTTAAATATAGGCTTTAAAAAAAATTCATTGCAATTGAGCACGTCATTTATCCTTCTACCCATTTTTCTTATATTAAAAGGTCTCCTGCTGGAATTTAATTTCAAGTTAAATCTTTACCCCACCCTCAGGCTGTGAGACTGAATTAAATAAATCCCACTAAAAGTAATAAACCACTCTTAGCTGTGGTCTTGTGATATCAGTTGTCAGCCTGTCAGAGCAAATCTGAGTGTTAAATTCACTGCCTCTGCTGGTGAGGAAAGAATCGGAACACCAAAAAGCCCCGGACAGCAGAACTGCTGCAGTCACTTTGGTTTCATCTCAGCAGTAGTACTTAAGCATGCAAGAAAATATCTTTGAAGATGATTTTCTTGATGACGCTCTTTTAAAATTCATATTGATGGTAAAACATAAAGGCTCAGCTTTGGTTATTATACTTTATTTAGTAATAGTGCGAGCCTTGTGAGATCTATTAAGAAGGTAGAATTCTTTTTGGTGGGGAGGGATAAAATAGGAGTATTGCACTGATGGGAATTGATGAATTTTAGATTTAAAGTGTTAGTCACGGATAGTGTCTAAATGTAGGATCGAAAGATGAATGATATGAGCGAGAGAAGGAAAAATAATACATGTTATCAATTCCCTCTTACGAAAATTTGCAAGAAGATTAATCCACAGGACATAGCCGATGCCTCATACTTCCAAATAAAACGCTCTAAAAAGGGGGAAATGACACCCTCCCTCAACAGGCTCCCTTCAGTGCCCTGTCTGTGATGCAGGGACACTGGGAAGGATCCCAGTACCAGGCTGGATTTATGGGTGTGACTAATCAAAGGTGACAGCTGGCTTCAAATCTGTTGGCTTGTCATTCAGTGGACCGATTTACAAAATACTTGTTTACCGTTAAAGCACTGAGGTTGTCCAAAAAGAAAGGTCTTTTCTTTTTGTAACATTAGTTTCTCCATACTAAATCCTCAAGAGTTAAAGTTTTAAAAAGAGCCAAAAATCAATACTGTCAGTGATTTGGTGTTTTTAAAGAGCAGGACAACAGCTCAGCAGATTAACTTCCTCCTCTCCGTGGATAAGCACAATATTGCCTTCTGCAGAGATAGAGCTGTAGGAATTCCCGAGGGTGGGGGAGCTGAACACAGACAATTCTCTGAACAGGATTTCAATAGAGAATTCTGGGATGATAGACACTTCCCAATAATTATTATAGTTGCAACTCTCATCTTTCCACAGATGTAGCATCTTTATCCAGCCAAGCGCTGGGCATATAGTTAACACTAATGCATAGTAATTCCTCAAGCCCCTCCTTCCAACCTTTTAAAAACTGTTTTTACTTCCTAATTTGGACCTGGAAATAGTCTAGGGAAAGCATGTCCTAGGAAACAGCTCTCTTTCCTTATTTTCAAGTAAATTTTGGTGGTCAAAAATTAGGGTACTTATGAATATATGTATATTCATGTATGACTGAAGCATTGTGCTGTACACCAAAAATTGACACAACATTGTAAACTGACTATACCTCAATAAAAAAAGAGAAAAAAATTATGGTACTTGATTAGTTATACTGAAAACATAGTACAAGGTCATATCCTTTTCTAACCTTATGAAGAGATTATTTTCAAAATATGGGAAAATAATTTTCAGGTTCTTATAGCAAAAAATCAATGCATCATATTGATGTCAATTACTGAATTGGACTTTTCAGATGGTGGAAAAATGCTTTCACATCTGCAATGAGGTTAATTAGCAGTAGTAATCTGAATTAAAGCCAATGGATTTTGTACTTTTAAGGCTAGGCCTTAATTTTAAATCATTAGATTACATTTGTTAGGATTTTGTTTTGTTTTGTTTTGTATTTATAACCTGCCTTGATATATTTTCACTTGAATTTTATTTGCTTACTTAGCAAGTTAGCATGAAAAAAGGACGGACTTTGGAACTGGAGAGATCTGGTTTGAAGTCCAGCCATTCCACATACCAGATGTTTAAACTCAAGCTAACTATATCACAGTGCGCTTCAGTTTACTCATACGGACAATGGGATCACAGTGCTCTCCTTATGGGATTGCTATGAGGATTAATAAAAATCAGACATGAAGCAGCTGGCTCAGGGCCTTGCACGTGTCAGATGCTCCCTCCTGGCTCTGAATCTACAATAGGTTTTGGATTTTCTTATTGAACAGTGAACTTGAGATCATGAAACGCAATTTTGGTCTTGATGAATTTTCACAAGATCTGTCAGTTTTGCAGCTGAACAATGAACAATACCATTTGTAATTTTTTTATCCACTTGCAATTTAATTCATTTATTTACTCGGCAATGATGTACCACTAGCCCATCATGTGCTAGGATCTCTGCGAGGCCTAGGGGTCTAACAGTGTACAAAATTACAGCCAAATTGCTTACGGTACAGTGGAGAAGGCAGGCAAGGAACTTGAAAAACACTAGCAATGATAACATATGGAAGCACATGGGACTATGGGAACAGTCGACAAACAGCAACTACAGTCCACAGGGAAGTTCCATTTCCAAACTCCTGCTCCTACTCCACTACATATTGGTAATCACTTTCTATCCTTATACCTGGTTCCCAATTTACTTACAATGAAATATTCCCTTTTGGAGACTATATAAAGGTATAAGCACTTTCTAATGTTTTTATGAGCTATTTGCTAATTTTACAATGATGGAGTTTAAGCTGCACTTTAACATGTACGGCTGCATGGGGGCTGTGTAGGTCAGTGGTCCAGAGACCCGTGAAGCAGTGAATGCTAAGCTGTAAGAAATGCAAACCATCCTGTTGGCAAGTATCTACTTCTTTTGACATGTATATACTGCTCAACATTCTGAATTTTTTTTCCTCCTGTGAACCTAGAGATTCTCCAAGTATTTATTTAACTTTAAAATGAAATCATACTGGAAAATACTGGTTAACAACATTAGGAGCCCCATAATGAAAGAGGAGGTTCTTAGAATCAGAGCCAAAATAATGACAATGATGATAATAAAAATTATAAACACCTAATATTTACTCAATATTCTAGGTCACTGTTCTAGAAGCTTATATCAACTCTTTGGATAGCAGTTATCAGGCACACTAACAAAATATTACAGGTCTTGGTCACAAGCTTCACCTTTGTGACAAGATAGACAAACTGTGCCTGGTATCACTAAGACTAGAAGAGCGTACAGTTCAGAACCTAGATAATAATCTGACTCTCTGGGCAAGAATTCTCATAATGGAGAGGAGAAGATGCAGAATGAGACAGCTAGTGATTACACGTTCATCTATTGACTCTCTGGGACCTGGTGAATGAATTTATTTCATAAACTTAAAAACATCCGTTTTTCTCATAAATCATTTATTTTGCTGGTCATTAAATTCAGTATGCACCAAAGGGACATGACTGGCAATTTTTTGACTTTCCAAAATACATCTCCTTGATTTTATTTATATTTCATAGGGAACCATAATTATGATTTAAAAATCTATCTGCTACTTTTCAGGGACTGAGGCATACAGCACATTCAAAGGCTGATGTATTGTTCATTTATAACAAAAATATATTTATTTCTCTTGGATGATGACAGACATGTGTTACTTCTCTTTGTATATTTCTCAATGGCCAGCCTGGTGCCATCCACATCACTGGTGTCTAACAGACACTTATTGGTTGCTTGGCATGTGATTACAGCATGGAGATTTCACTCCAGTTCAATGCTAAGGAGATTTCTCATTCCTGTTTTCCTTTTCCACAAATACTGATCAGAAAGATCAGAAAGTCTTGGCCTTAAAAATATTCCTTTTCTTCATATCAAATTGTGAATTAGAATTTTTTTTCTTTAATGTTTTGATGGCTCTGGCTACCTATTTCAGTAATTCTAAATCAAACAATCACAGAGCATGAGAGCTGGAAGAAACTTTCTGTAGCATTGTGTCTGGGGATTACAAACTCAAATGCCTCCAAGGGTCAGGCAGGTAACACAAACACGTGAACCTAACTAGGCTTAAGATCATAGGGAGAAGGCAAGCAAAGCCTGTAGCAAACTAGAGACTGCCGAACTTGTCAAATTCAAACTCAATTCTGACAACAGAAGACAGGACTGAAGGCTATGTTTGGCCCACCAGCTACCTATTTATAAACACCGAGATTAATCCCTTAGTTTTGACTATTAGTGCATTTAATCCTGCACATCCCACTTTTGCAGGGGGTTGGAATGCCATCATATAATTCAGGGTTAGAAAGAGCCATACGAAGCCCTCCCTAGCCTAACAACCTTAAATTGACTTGAAGTTACAACACTTAGCTGGTATATTTAGACTTTGTGAATTATTAAATAAGTAAATGTGCAGGGAGGGGGGAGAGCTTTAGAATTACTTTCATTTATGATTTCTTGGTTTTTGAAATAAAGATGTAAAATACTCTGGTGAATTTCTTTATGTGTCTTTCACTGGCTTTGAAGCCAGATAAACGAAAGCCTACCTTTTAAGAGCTGTGTTACCTTGAACAATCTGCTAAATTCACTGAACTTCATTTTCCTTGGCAGCACACCTGGTTTATTTACCATAAAGTTAGTTTTAAGATTAAATAAGAAAATTTCTACAAAAGTGCCAAACCCAAAGCTTTCTCATATTTGATGATCAGAAAATGTATTTCCTATCTTCTATGCCCGCAGCCTCTTCCCTTCTCCTTTCCCCCTGGATCTGTGCCTATAACTTCTTTAAACCAGTTGGTAATAAATTGGTCCCCATTCTACCCTTTCACTCCAGCTGAGATCATCAACAGTGTTGTTGTGGTTTTTGTTTGTAATACATTGTTAGATGAATCCTTTTATATAAAAAAATGAATGTAAACATTTTCTTTAAGGAGCTTCCTTGGAGATTTACACCCCCTGGTTAAATAACAATTTGTATTTTTCCGAGCACATTATTATTGCCATTTTTTTTTGTGGTTAATGTATCTTTCCTCTTTGTACCTTTTCTTTCAAGAAAAATACAATGTTACAGAGGGCTTCCAAATGTTATGGGGTCTTTAAATGTTCACCGTAGGAAACCTGGGTCTCTAAAATTAGCACTGGCAATTTGACAGGGGAAGGAGCCACTCTGCTATTATTTGTACATGTTATCAGAATGGCTACAACTTAGAGTCCCCACTGGATTCTCTGGAAAAGAGGCCCAGCTAAGTTTTCTGTTTCAAGATACCATAACTTTTTAGAATTTTTAAAGAAATTCAATGAATTTGGTCTACAGTTCTGTTCTATCACTCGCACACACAGAAAAGGAAAAATGAGAGTAGGCCTCCCAGAGGCTTACTTAGCTTAGCTCAGCACTTTGGGTAGTATCCACAGGGCAGATTCCCCTTTTAGACTCTCTGAGGGGGTTTTCTTTAGACATGGATTAACAAACGGAGATTTGTCCCTCAGCAAGGAAGAGGAACCCAAATGTGTTTTCCCTACAAAACTACACTTTGCTGAGAAATCAGCATATTAGCGTGTGTTATACACTTGGTATATTCTTCATTTCTCTATAACCAGTAAATCCTGTGTCTGAAAAAGTTAACAACTAAGGACACATCTGGTGACATTGCTTATCTTAACGATCTTCATGCCACTTGTCTACAATTCTGGCTGCAGTCATCTATAGGCAGGCTCTGTTTTCTTCATAACTCTTAATCACATACCACTCATGTTTGTTTTTTGACAGTCATTCAAATGAAGGGTACAAATAACCTCTAAAATATCTTTTTTCTTGGTAAGTTGTACCTGCTCTTAATTTTGCTTTCATTTTCCGGTGATTCAAAACGGATCTTTTTCAAACAGTGTCTCGTATCATTTCTAAGTCATTTGGTCATTTTAGGCCATTCCTTCTGTTATCTGTGATATTTCTACTGTTCTCTCTTTGTAGTTGTTGCCCTACTGCTGGTCGCGATCCTTGATAATGACAATGCCTGAATCCTGACACAAGGAATGGCCTCTCAGCTCCTCTGCCTCTTTGTCTCCATGGGCTCTGGGTCCTTGTCATCACCTCCCTCTCCATCGATTGGCACTGGTGATCTGACAGAGTGAAGAGCTGTTATGTTATCACTCGTAAATGTTCTCAGAAGGGTTACAACCTACAGCCCCAACAGCACTGTCCAGAAAAGAAGTCCAACCAAGAGTTCTGTTTTAAGACACCGTAACTCTCATTCTCTCTCTGATCACCACTGCTCATCCTTCTTGCTCGCTCCCTCTGGTTTCCCACCTCCCCAGACTTTGCTACATGGCCCTCTTTGGCTCTACCATCTTTTCACTGTGTCTCATCCCCATTCTTGTCCTTGCGGATCAGGTTACACTCCAAGGACCATCATGATGCTCCCTCCCTTGCATATGTTCTCAACCTCTTTGTCCCGCTCTTCATCACCCTCCTAACAAAGACCCAACCCTAGACAGCTCCAACTCTGATGGCCCGGTTGCTCTGCCTGTGCAGCTGGATGTAGGTGGGGAAAGCACATATCGGTACAGAATGATCTCACTTTAAATTCATGATTTCAAACCACAACTGGACCCCATACATCTCAGCAAGCCAACCTCACTCCCCTCATCAACTTGCTTTCCCTCCTGGATGACCATTCTGTTTTTCCCTCTTTCAAACTATCTTCATGGCCTCACCATGCTTTATACTCAGCTGATGGCCTTGCTTCCTGTCCCAGTCACAAAAGAACTTCCACAGGGCATCGCTGCCAGTCAGTAGTTTTTAAAGGAATGAAAACTCGCTTTTCCAGAACATTCCAAAATGATTAAATTCCGTCAAAGAAAGCTTGTACATTTTTATTTGATGTCTTCAAAATTCAAGAGTAATACATGCTTGTCATTACCAAGAAACTAATTGCCTGTGACTTTCCTGGTTTTAGCACTGAAAGTCTTATGTCCCGAGAAACCTCTCAGTTGTAGGAAAACTAGGACAGTTTGTCACTTTACCAGGAAACAACACATTATACAGGCAAATATGGTATAAATGAAAAGTAGTAATTTCACTGATTACTATTACTAGGTAGTTAGGGTTCTTACCTTCCCACCCTTGCACAGCACTATGCTTATACCAATATATACAAGCATACATGCAACAAATATGGGTGGTTTATTGTCTTTTGCTTTTACTGAAATAGAATCATACTGTACACATTTCTCTGCAAACTGGCTTCATTTTTTGTGTGTGTGATAAAAAAAGAAAAATGTTTCCCTTTACAGGGCTTTGAGATAACAAAACTGAATGTTGTATTTCAGCATGACTGGGTGAAACCAGCTGAAGCTGATAAAAAACTATAATTTTGAGTGATTCCAGGATACCAGGCCCTGAGTGGATGTAACTAAGACTCTTTCCTGACCAGGGAACAATGGGAAATGTGTAACCAAACGTATATGGTTCTATGGACTCATTTAGTCCCATCCAGAGTTTAGTTTTCAATGCTGATTGGTATAACCACCATTAACTCGACCTTCAGAACACTTAGAAAGTGCGGAGTTTCTTCTTCAGATAACCACTCAATGAGTTTTATTCATTGCAGTGTGTTTCATTGGCTGACAAGGTAACTTTAGGCTTTTTTTTTTTTAAAGCTCTAGTAGTCCTTATTTTAAAATTTAATGCCTAACAATTTAGAATGAATACACATATACATATAATTTTATGTACACAGGTCATATCACACGTTTTTTATTTGTTTCTTATTGTGGTTTTAGTGAAGTCTCTCTTTTTTTTTTTCTTTCTTATTTTTTGCCTCTCCCCAATAGTTTCTTACTTAGATTTCCCATGTTAACCTAGGAATAGCTTTCTTCATCTTCTCGATGCTCATAATGTGTATATATGACTTGTATAATTGTGTGTAATAAAGGGTGGGTCTGCTATCATTTGCCTAATAGAAACGCTGTCATATTAAACTTGGGAGAAAACTTTCAAAAATGTCTTGCAATGATCCCTCCCCCTGGTATTCAAACCCTTGGCTGATCCTTTGCCCTTGAACGTGGGCTGGAGCTAGTGCCTTGCTTTTAATGAACATAACAAACATGAGGGCATGTCAATTCCAAGATGAGACCATAGAAGACTGATTTCTGTCTCCTTGGCACTCTTTCTTGCTTTCCCATTCTGAAGAAGCCAGGTGCCCTGTTGTGAGCTGCCTTTTGAAGAGGTACAGGTGGCAAGGAACTGAGGGTGACCTTGGATAACAGTGGGGAATTGAGGTTCTCAGTCCAACAGCCGGCAAGAAACTGAATCCTGCCAGTAACTACTGAGTGGGTTTAGAAGCACATCCTACCCCATTTGAACCTTCAGATAATTGCAACCCTGGCCAACACCTTCCCTGCAACCTTGTGAGAGACCCAGTGCAGAGAACCTGTTAAGACATACCTGGATTTCTGGACCCAGAAAAGCTCTGAGATAATAACTGTTGTAGCTTAAGTCACTAAGTTTTGGGGTAATTTGTTATACAGCAATAGATAATAATCACATTCCTCTAAGTATTACTTCTCTCACTTAACAGTATACTGTGGAAATCTGTTCAAATTAATTGATATAAGTTTGATTCAAGTTTGTAATTGTGGCATAGTATTTCCTGGTGGGGATTTGTCATAATTTATCCAAATATTTCTTTATGGATAGTCATTAATGCCACCCTATTTATAATGATAAAAAGTTCTAAATTAGGTGAATGTTTTGAAAATACAATTAGAGATTTATTATCTTATTTTCTATATTTCAGATGTTCATTTAGAAACTAGGAAAAACACACACATAAGAAAGTATACCAAAGAAGTCACTTCTTCATTTTATAAGAAAACCTGGATCAAATTATGATAAAAATAATTCTAGAACAAAATACTATTAAGTCAGGATTATATTTTGTTTTTTGCTTGTTTTTGAGGAAGCATTTGGACACTTTTAAAAAATGTAAAAATAAAAAAATACTTCAACTCAACTAATCATATGAATTTTCTTTAAATTCCCTTCAGAATTATAAAATTAATAAAATTATTTAATCTTAGGATGGAAGGGATGTTAAAAATCATCTAGTGGAATCACTTATTTCATATTTAAATTCCCATTAAAACTTTGCCATTGAAATATATTTTAAACAGTAATTTATAATTTTACAAATTATACAAATATATATTTTCGTAAAAATGTAAATATTATGAATAATATTGAAGTTCCTTATCCTTTCAACAGACCCATGGCTGTTGATTTGTATGTTTGTATGGTATGGTGTATCTTTTGTATACTCTTGAAGGACTTTAATTCATACAGATACACGCATATGCATCTGTAGAAAGTATAAATTATATCATATTGCATATATCGTTTGAAAAAATTTTTATCAAGTGGCCTTTGAAAATATAATTTTAATACTGCCTTTTACAGTGCTGTATGATTGATGATTAAGCTTAAAGAATAGAGAAAGATATGTTTCATTTTTTGCTAATTTCATACTTATATCAAGTTAATTTTAATTTTATTTCTTCTGTTATTATGTGAAATAAATATTTTTTTACTTTTCAACAGTGCACTGGTTTCCATGCTAATGAAATGATGTTAGTAGCTATGCTGGAAAATAAAATTCCTTCCATTTAAAGCATCTCTAGTTACTTTCCACCTAAAGGAATATTTGCAAACCATGTGAAGCTGAAACTTTGCCTGCACACATTTCCACTGACAATCACTTTCCTGCTTTAAGTAAGGGCTAGATATGTTTTCAACACTCAATGTCCTAATGGCTTTAAAACAAATTTTTTTTCAGCCTCAACAGCAAAAACACATTTTAGAAATGCCTGTTAGTAGAGTAAACATTTCAACCAAAAACACATTTGAACTGTTAAATTCCCTTGGTGGACCAAATGTTTTGCTTCACAAATGGTTTTTAGATATGTCTTGGTTCCAACTCTATTTCTTCTTAAACATTACTGTGAGCATTTCATAAATTAAGAGCCCTTTGGAAGATATTTATGGAGTGCCTTCTTTGTACTGACTGCCACAAAGGTACTGATTCAGTGATAAATAAATACTACACAGTCCTTGACTTTAGGGAACATATTATCTAAGGGGAGAGACAGAAAAATACCAGGTGATAAGACCAGTATGATGTAGCAAGTCAGACTCAGTAGTCATTCACTCATTCCTTCATTAATCCATCAATGAATTCTTATTTTTATGAACTCATCCTTGGGCCAGGCATTATGCTACACATACAACAGTTCTGGCTTGTCAGAATTAAGAAAGAACATACAAAAGGACACAAAGAGTAGATGCCCAGTCTCCGTAGACAAAAGCAATCAGGACAAGCCTTCTGAGAGATGCCACACCAACCAGGACTTGAAGGAAAGAAAGCAGCCATTACATAGGTAAAGACAACCATTATCAGCCGACATGTGGCATCAAGAAAGGCATTGCCTGTTGGAGAAATGCTGAAGCACATTTTGGTGGTGGCCATGGTGGAGACAGAATACCAGCTTGGAGAGGCATACAAAAATCCTGCAGCTTATTTTTAGGACAGTATGAAGTCAAGAGCTTACACTACAATGTTCATGCTGAAGCTCAGCTGCTTCCTAGTTCAGTGATAATAAATTTAGTCTTTTTACTACCTTAGTTACTGTTGAAAAAGAAAATCTGATAAATTTTCAATGGACTGGAAAAAGAAACGTTCAGCAGATTATACCAAGTAATATATTGGTGGTCAGGCACAATATGACTCACTGTGACATCAAAAAGTTCAGACTACAGTATATCAAGCTTACACCCAATAGTCTGGTTTATCCTCTTACATGAAGCCATTTTAATAGTGGGAGTTTTCCATGATGCCTTTGATTTAGATTGACCAGCAAAGAATTCATCTAACAGTGGTATGTATCCTGGTTAAAGTGATAATGACTTTTGAAAACTTCTATAGAGCTGTGAAGATTTAAAAACACTGTAGGGTGAGTCAAAATAGTGCACTATAGTTTAGGGGTCATCAGTGTGATGTAAACACTCCATATTTTGGTTAGATTTTTACTGATGAAAAATAAAAGTAGAAATCCGTAAAAGCTATTTAAGTCTTTTGGGCCTTAGTTTCTATTGGGTAAAAAAAAAATCTCTTTTAGTCTCTTCTAGTTACAAAGTTGTGCAAATCAAAGTCATATACTTTGTGGTAAACTTGTTCCACTTCTGAGGGACAGAAATATGTAGTAGCTCAGTTCCTGGCACAGCTGTTTAGTATCAGAATATATTAATGAATTAATCTTATATGTACAGAATGTGTACATACAATGTTGAAGTACTTGTATAGGTAATGAGAATATGATGGCTTGTGGTTATTTGTACTGGTAATCAGATCTTTCTGCCTCTCTGCACCTATGGATGCTTGGAAGGATTGTGACTACTGCTGGCCAATGAGTTGTCAGTGAAACTCATATATGTCATTTCTGGGCCACAGCAATTGAATGCCAGTTTAAGATCCTCAAGGGTTCTTTTTCTTCTCCCAGGAAGATTATCTATGTTGCAGACAGTAGTTATTCAACGAGCTTGAGTTCCAGTAAACTCCCAGTTGAGCTGCTAGAGGCATACAGAATAAGTGAGAAGTAAAACTTTAATTGTTTTAAGCTAGAGAGATTTGGGGCTTGTGTGTTATTGAAGCCAAACCTAGCCTATCCTAACTGACAAGATGGGGAGCAAGACAATAAGGCCCCTGTTCTCATGTGCTTACAGTCTAGTGGGAGATAACAGACAAATAAGTAGAAACAAATGAACATGGTGATTTCAGATAGAGAATGTCTGGGTTGATGGGGAAGGAGAACATAATACTGATTTTTGGTTACTGAAGGCAGATATTTGAATTGACGCAGTCTGACGTCAGTTCATCAGTCATCTGAAGATCTTTGGTAAGAGCATTCCAAACCATGAAATGGCAAGTATGAAGGGTGTTGAAAAAGTCAATGAAAGTCATCTGGGTCCTTTCTAAACCTAAAGACAATGTTTTGAATAGTCTCTAGAATATTTTCCCCCAAGAACAATGTGTTAAAGTAAGACTAGGCATGGTTGAAAACTGTATCTTCCTTTTGTAAAGGCAGAGACAGGTAATCATGAAAGGGAAGGTGTGAAAAGAGGATCAATATAATATCTTAAACTTAGTCCCTTGGAAAGTGTTTGTCTAGCTCCTCAGTCACAAGTATGTTTTACGCTTCTGATTTACCGAAAAGAATATTAGAATAATATTAGAATAAGATCAGATTTGCTAGTCATGTTAACTTCTACTACTGGGAAGCAGAAAAGATAAAGATTGCATGTATTTCAATAAAATTAACTGCTTAATGTCATCTTCATTAATGTACATAAGTTGAATTTCACTGATGTTCTAATACAAGGTTTCAACAGAAAGAACACTTAGTAAAGAAGATAAAGAACAGGGAAACCACAGTTAGAAGTTATCAAGGAAAACTTTTGTTTAATTTTAGTGCCTGTTTCCATCATACCTTCTCTGTAATTTACTGCTCTTTCCTGCACGTTTTTTGTTTTTTGTTTTGTTCAGTGAGTTGGTCCTTAGAAGTCAGTTACAACTAAGATATTCATTGAACTATTTCTCCTTGAATTAAAATATTTTCATTAATATAAAGTACATCAAATAAGGAATGCCCAGGTCAGTGTGGAAAGCAAATAATTTTTTTTCAGTTTTACAAAATCTCTGATTTTAAGCTCTTCCAAAACCTCACAGAGGAAATGCCACTCTGCTAACAGTAGGAAAAGAACAGAGAAACGCCTCTTAGGCTAGCATGCTTCCTTTGATCATGAGGAAACCGTAAGCTCATAAAACACTTTAAGCTGGTCAATGAGGATGCTTTGTAAATAGACAAAAAAAAAAATGTTAAATGAATATGCTCATATAAATTCTTACGTAGATTTTGGCCAATATGAGGGCCATTCAGGCTTTGTCTACATCAGACAAAGACCTGAAGAAAGATCTATGTGATTCGAATTGGAAGGCTCATGCTTATAGTCTCTTTGCTTCTACTACAGTTCTTTATAATTCATGCCTCCTGGCAGACAGAGAGATCTTGTAAAAACGTAGATTAGGTCCTTTGATTTATTTTATTTTGAAAAATCTTCTAATGGTTTCTTCTTGTACTAGAATAAATTACAAATGACCTAGAAGGCTCCTTCCTGCCTACCACCTTGACCTTATCTCAGAGCTTCCCGTCTGGATCTCTGTAAGCCAGTGGTGTCCTTTCTGTGTGTGTACCCTACATATGCTGATTTTATTCTCATTTGTTTAGGGCCTTTGCACACACATTCCTTCTGCCTGGAATGTTCTTTCCCCAGACTTTTGCCTGGTTGGTGCCTTTCTGTCCTTCAGGTCTTGGTTCAAAAGTAGCCTCTTCAGAGATGCCTTTCCCAAACCACACCTTTCCATTCCCTCACTACTCTACCCTGCTGCTCTCTTAGAAAGGCATTCTCTTCATAGCACTCATCATTATTAAAATTTTTCTTGCTTAATTATTTTCTTATTTATTCATTATTGGTCTCCTTCCTCTATGTGTAACTTCATCAAAGGAAACCAGTCTTGTTCAATACTGTATTCTGGTTTTCTAGAACAGTAACAAATGCATAGTAAACATTTGTTAAAGATTAAAAAAATGAATCTTCTGGTTTATCTTTCAACTAGATTATTTCCTGCCAAATTTATCAAAGAGAATTTTTTTTCATTGCACTGTGCAGTTTGTTTTAAATCTTAAAGAAACCTATCAATACGTGTACAGCATAATTCACTTGAATGAAATATTTGGCTCATTGATCTGCCACTACAGAAAATACCAGCTGGCTAATAGCTGGCAGCAAAACACTGGGATCTGGAAGTTCACTCCCAAATCCTTGACCAACAAGATCTTTGCATTTCAGCTCAAAAATACAGTCCAGTTATCTGTGAGAGTGACTCTTCCTTAATAATCTACAAACTAAAATAGCCACTATTCAAAAATTTATTAAAATTAAAATTTTTACTTGTTTTGTTTAATTTAGAGAAAACCCTTAGCCTGTCTAAGAGGTTTATTATCCAATTATGGGTGCACAGTGCAAATATTCATACAAAAATTATCCTTCTCATAGTTTTTCTTTTTGTTTTAGTTTTCTTAAAATACATTTGATTTTGCATTTTTGAGCTACAGTCATTGAGTCAACTATTCTCAAAGCCCTCCTAATCTTCTCTTCTTCTATTAATACTAAAATGTGTGCTTCCTGAAGGATAAGACCATGTCTATGTCATTTTTGTTTGCTTGGTGCTGGGGTAGCAAATAAATTTCATCTCTTGTATCAGCTGAAAAAAGACTGCTTAGTGACTGCCTGAAGTGATGTATTGAGAATCAGTCTGAGGCTATGTCTGACATTAGTGGGAAAGATTGTTGTGCTTGATTAGTAATGCCTTCCATGGTCATGCAAGGAAAGGATAACTCAGGGGCTATGTATTTGCTATCCCTGTCTTTGTGCTTAATGAGTTATCTATAATAAATTGGCATATGATAAATGTTTGCTAGATAAATGAATGAACTTTAATTTTACTTGAACAATCTCATGCAGAAAGGAAACTCTTAAGAAACTCTTAAGTTTCCTTTCATCCTAACATTCTGAGTTTCCTTTCTGACACACTGAACACAATCAGTCCAGAAACCCTCCTTCTTTGGGTTGACCAGATAAAATGGTTTCTCGGCCTCATCAAAATTGAACTTTCAAAGTAGTCAAGCTGTACCGTTTACATCCCACCCAAATTATGTATTAGTCTTTAAATCCTATCTGTATATCTATACATATCTGGGATAGTTATATTTGTGATCCAGGCATCTTAATTTTATTGTGTCTATAATCATGCTTGGCCTTGGGAAAAATTATGAAGTAGACTAAGTATGCTCCCTGTGGCCCAAAGCTTATCTCTATGATCTTTTGTCTCCTTTTGCATGGCCTTTCCCATAGTATGGTCTATGAAAACAAAAACAAAAACAGAAAATAAAATGGTCTGTTACCGTACAATACTTTCAAGATGATATATTAACCTTTATAGGAGCATTTTAAAAAATGTCTTCTCTATTTCCAAGTAGAAGTCTTTATCTCACCTATAGAAGAATTTCAAGCTATGTTAAATGATTGGTAAAATAATTTTTAAGCATTTGTCACTTTCTTCAAGAAGTTTGTGCCCACTCCCCTTTGCATATGTATCCTTTACAGTTTTCCATCTTAGACTCTGTAGTCTTTCACGATTATGACAATAGTTATACAATTATTTCTGTATAGTACTCACAAGAGCATTTATAAAGCAACAAGCAAACAAGAAAATAGAACATTAAGGAAACAACAACAAAAATATTGATATAAATCCATGATGATACTTGAAAAGTAATGTTCTTACTGTCAATTAATATCACCTACACACTTAGTACAAAATATGAAGAGGGGTATTATTTCTTATATTTAATGCTTGTCAAAATGCAAGTAATAAAACCTACTTTATAAGCTATATTAGGATGACAAACATGATTTAGCACAAATGCAGTGCCAGGAATATGATGGGCACTCGGTATGATAAGTACTATTATTGGTGCTAATCCTAGTCTGTATCTCAAACATGTTTTCCCTTCACTATTATGTCTATGAAAATGTCACTTATTAGTATACTAAACTTGGATATTTATAGTAATAAGGGCAGGATGAACATGCCTATTTGAAATACTTCAACAAATCAGCATCTTCTATTTTTCCCTACCAAAAATTTTACAAGGACTGAGGACATGCAGCAAGAATGACTGGTTTGAATTTCACGTGGCTTTTCTGACTACACTATTATTTGGTGTGTGTTTGTGTATGTGTGTAAAAGTGACATGCTTTTCAAGCAGAAAAAAACAGTTAAAAAATATGGCTAACAGAGACTCCAGGATTCAAATCTGCCCATAAGTGGACTGGCACTCCATCCAAAACACATTGGCCCCTCAGTCAGCTGCCCTGGGATCTGGACACACAGCAAAGGAAACTATCGAGAAAATGAAAAGGTTGCCTGCTGAATAGAAGAAGATATTTGCAAACAATATATCTGTTATGGTGTTAATATTCAAAATACATAAAGAACTTAATACAACTCAACATCAAAAAACAAACTCCCAGATTGAAAAATGGACAGAGGAGCTAATTAGATATTTTCCAAAGAAGGTATACAGCTGGCCAACAGGCACATGAGAAGATGCTCAATATCATTAGTCATTAGGGAAATGCAAATCAAAACCACAATGAGATACCTCCTCACATATGTCAGAATGGCTATTCTCTAAAAGATAACAAATAATAAGTGTCTGCCAGGATGTAGAGAAAAGGGAACCCTCAAGCGCTGTTAGCAGGAGTATGAATTGGTGCAGCCACTATGGAAAACATTATGGAGGTTCCTCAAAAATCTAAAACTAGAACTGCATCATGATCCAGCTATTTTGCTTCTAGATATTTACCTGAAGAAAATGAAAACATTAATTCAAAAAGATACATACACAATAATGTTCATAGCAGCAGTATTTATAACAGCCAATATATGGAAGTAACCTAAGTGCCCATCAATAGATGAATGGATCAAGATGTGGTGTGTGTGTGTGTGAGTGCGTGTGTGTGTGTGTGTGTGTGTGTATAATGTGTGTGTGTATATATATATAAAATGGAATATTACTCAGCCATAAAAGAATGAAATCTTGCCATTTGCGACAACATGGATGAAACTAGAAAATATTTTCCTAAATGAAGTAAGTCAGACAAAGGCAAATACTCTATGATTTCACTTATACATGGAATCTAAAAAACAAAACAAATGAAGAAACATAAAAAAACAGAAATAATCATAGACACAGAGAAGAAACAGGTGGTTGCCAAAGGAAAGGAGGGGCTAGGGGGAGTAAAAAAATAGGTGAAGGAGATTAAGAAGTACAGATTTCTAGTTACCAAATAAAGGACTTACAGGTATGAAATGTATCATGTGGGGAATACAGACAATAACTATGTAATACCTTTGTATGGTGACAGATGGAAACTAGATTTATCATGATGATCATTTTGAAATGCAAAGAAATAACAAATCACTATGTTGTGTACCAGGAACCAATACAGTGCTGTAGGTCAATTATACTTACAAAACAAACAAATAAGCAAACAAACTCACAGAAAAAGACATCAGATGTGTGATTACCAGAGACGGGGGGTAAAGGGGAGGGGGAATTTGATGATGGTAGTCAAAAGGTACAAACCTCCAGTTATAAGATAAATTAAGTATTAGGGATATAAGATACAACATGATAAATACAATTAACACTGCTGTATGTTAGGTATGAAAGTTGCTAAGAGAGCAAATTGTAAGAGTTATCATTACAGGAAAAATGCATTTTTTTCTGTTTCTTTAATTTTGTATCTATATGAGATGATGATGTTCACTAAACTTATGTGGTAAGCGTGTCATGATGTATTTGAGTCAAATCATTATGTTGTATACCTTAACCTTATATAGTACTGGATAAGTCAATTGCATATCAATAAAACTGGAAAAAAATATATTTAAAAATAAAGCTAAAACGAAAAGAAACAAAACAAATTTTTAGCAGTCCCAGTCCAAACTAGTCCTCTGAGTAACTGAAAATTGTTTGTATAAGAGCTCATAAACATATACCATTAATCTGTTTTGTTTTCCCATTTAGATTATATGCTGCTTGAAGAAAGAAAACAGTATTTATTACTTCATAGTGCATTCTATAATGGTACACACATAATGAAATTTACTAAAAATTTTATGAAGGAATATAGCAAACTGTCCACCAAATTTTGTGTTACTTTTTCATGATATAGATCTGTTGTGGGGATACAGCTTCTCAGCCAATGGGAATACGCATTTCCCATCCTCCTTTGCAACTAGAAGGGGCCATGTGACTATTTCTCTCATTAGAATGTGTGTTCATATGATTATCATTTCAAGGTCAAAGTGCTAGAGAAGGGAGTGTGTTTGCTTCATGTTCTCCCTCTCTCTTACCGAGGACACTGGATTCAGATTCTTAGACCCTGAGGGATGTGGAGACATCCCATAAAAGGAGCTTGAGCCTCAGTCACCACCAAGATAATTCACACTGAACTGCCAGGGCACAATAAACTCCTATAAATCAATAGTGATATTGAAAATTATACACACACACACACATATACATAATTTTACATATAAGTATATATAAATAAAATTATATAGATATATCTCAATAAAGATATTGAAAATCTGGGGTTTGTTACAGTGGCTAACAATCGTCTAATGAATACAACACTCATTTTTCATTCTCATGTCCTGGAATTCCCCCAACCCTTGGCAAATTTGAGTTGCTCTCAACATCAAGCCTAATTCATGACTCCTCTCCTAACTTTGACTTTTTATCCTGACTTCAAATTTCAGCTTCTGACAGCTTGAATATCTAAACTCTGACACCTTAAATATCTAAAATTTTGACATGCTACGTGCTAACAAATCTAGTGGAATATTAGTTATATTGGCATTTTAATGATGTTCTTCCTTTTGGCACATCAGGACAGGATGATGCAAGACTACAACATTGTGATATTATTCTTGTGAAGTATTTCTTTTGATTGTTGCTTGGAGTGACTACAGATTTGATATTTTGGTACAGAGCTACTCTGCGGCCTATCTTGACAGTCAGCAGCCTGCTGTTTAGTTAGAAAAGTTACTGTCTTCTGTTTTTCCAGATTTTCTCTGTATTAGGAAAAGCCACAATATTTATAAAACATTGCTTGAATGAAAACCAAACCAAACCAAACAAATCAAAACAAAACATCTAAAACAGAAGTTTTTGTTGGGATGGTAAAAGGACTAAAAATCAAAGAGTAAATTACATCAAATTGGTATCTTTAAACTATAATTTCACAAAGTTGTTGTTTGGAGCATTTTTATGTCATATTTTCAACCATATTTTTTTCCTTTATAATGGTAAAATAACAGTCATTTGGTCTTTTTCATATCTGAGGTGTTTTGTGCACCAACACAATTGTTCATCACTGGACATGTTATGAGAAAAGCCCACAATAATTAAGTTTACTTTATTTTAAACACTCTGTACTTTTGTAACACTGCAAATAAAAGCCATCTTCCAAACTTGCTATGACAACTTCTACAATAGTTTGAAATTCTAAAATAGAAAATGTCAAATTATGCTATGTGCATAATTAAATTGATAGAAATATTTTATTTTTTTATATGAAGGGAGTCAAAGCCATTTGCTACCTATCAAGTATCAATAACAAACAGGAACTATACCAGAATATAACATGAATTCTGGTGACTGTCACTGTAACTGACAGCATAAATGATAATGTGCAGCATGAGAAAGGAGAAGGTTCAATCTGAGGTTTGAGTTTCAGTCCTGACACTCACTAGAGTCATGACCTTGAGGAAGTTTTCTAAACTTTCTGAATCAATTTTCTTCCTTGTAAGATGGTGGACTAGAAATAATGCATATGAATAATGTCTGGCACATATTAGCTGCTCATTCATGACCACAATTAGCTCTTTTATCTCTTCACTACATACATAAGTCTTGCCATATGAAAGATGCTTAAATTCCATAAATTTGAGCCTTTTTCTTATGTTTTAGAAAGAGTGGTAGTGTTAGGAAGAATTTGACATCAGCCAGCTCTTATCACAATAATGTTACATAACAAATGATCTCAAAGCACCATGACTGACAGTAATGGGAATTTACTGTTGTGTTCTGAAGGCTGAAGGTCAACAGGTAGATCAGATTTAGGACAGGTTCATCTGTGCAGGTCTGGGTTAGGTGGCAAGCCAGGTTGTGCATTAGGTTCAAGCGGACTCAGCGTGTCTTAGATTTGAGGGCTAACTGAAAGGAGCAGCGTCTGCCTGGGCTGAGTCTTCTCAGAGTGGATCTCCAGGCACAAGAAGCCAGACAAAACATTCAAGCACATCTGCTAATATTTCAATCAGTGAAGTGGACAAGTATACAATTGGTCCTCAGTACCTGTCGATGTGGAATCCATGGATACAGAGGCTGACCTGTGCCATTCTAGATAAGGAACTTGAGCAACCTCGGGTTTTGGTATCCTTGCAGGGCCCTTGGAACCAATCTTCTGCAGAAATTGAGGGATGACTGTGCTTACATTGGTTGCAAGTTAAGCAAATGTTTGTGGAACACTCAGAGTATGAGCTTTTTCAGAGTGTAGGGTATAGAAGAAAGAATAAAAATGTTTAGGTCATCAGAAGAGAACAATCAAACAGAGGGTGTTGCTAGACTTTAGTCATGGTTCAGAAGAAATAGAATGAGACGAGAAAGAGAAGGAAGAGAAAAAAAGGACAAGGCAGTTCTGAGGACTGATATGCAATAAAGAGGCAAATTTATTCTCAATAGAAATGATTTTAAAAGCAAGCTCCTGTTTTGAAAAATAGCATGCATATTTAGCTCGATCACAGAGACAGGCAGAGCACAGTTATTAAAATGGACTTAGGTGTGTTCAGTATTCTGACTTATTCAGGCACAAGCTAGTTACTCTTCCATCACCTCTGAAAAAGATATTTTATTCTTGCAATGAAGTGTAAGGTGAATTGAAAGCCAGGAAAATGATTAGCTTAAATGAAATAAACTGTTTCCACACAATGTTAAAACCATTTTGGCAATGTCTGTTTATATGAAACAAATATGTTTATATCTAATGACTCAATTAAAACAGAGCTATCAGAACATACATTCTTTCAAAAATTATTAGCTTTAGTTTCATCACTGTGTATGTTGAAAAGTGTTTTTTTAAAACAGTACTTTAAGAATATTCATTTAGACTTTTCATAAGCCCAGATTGAATCTCTTAAATAGACTGGATGAATAATTTTATAAGAAAAAATAATTAATTTTCATTCAAGTGTTCAATCAACAAATTATCTAGATGCTGAAGATATACAGATGAATTAAAAATAAGAATCCCTGCCCTAAAGCTCAGAAAAAAATAATATTTGATTTTTACAATATGTTTGGAATGACAGTTGGAGAGTACACAGAATACACAAAGTCATTAGCAGTACGTACACAGGAAATGAAGTACCCTCAGTACAGTGGTGTCTGGGTTGACTGGGAAGGGTAGGTAGAAGTTGTCTGGGTAAGGGCTGGTAAGGGGGATTCAGATCCAAGGAGCAATGCATGTGGAAGGGCTCAGAGTCAGGACAGATGATAGCAATTGTGGGAGCTGAGTCATCTAGCGTGGCTGGAGCGGTATCCATTTTGCAGGGAAGTGGCAGGAGACATGGTTGGAAGCATAGTTTGGCATCGGGATGAGCAGACACATTAGTTAGGCCGTTTGCCCTTCCTACAGCCCTTCTTTGCCTCTCAGCTGCCTCAAGATGACCAATCATTTCCAGGCTCACAAAAATTTTGCAAACTGTTTCTATTGGGAGCTTGAATTGAGAACATATGTAGGGAATATTAGGCCAGCCATTTGCTTTCATAAGCTGGAAAAATCAGCAAAGAAAGTCAGTCTTCAGAGAGAGAATGAAACAGATACAGTGAGAAGCAGGGACAAAAGCCAGTGTGGGTGTGGGAAACGGAAAACAAGAAAGGCAGCTGCTTTGGATCATAATGCTTCCCAGACCTTCATTCTGGGGACCTGTGAGACCAGTGGTACTTTTGACCTTGAACTTCTGGAGAAACTCTTCTTTGGTTTAAGTTAACTCACCTTTAAGTTAGCTCAAATCCTCTTCCTAAGTCAATTTCAAACTTGGAAAGGTGAGGAGTAGGGAAAAAATTTAAATGTCGTAATTGTAATAATAATATAATAACAAAAATGATGCTAACACACACTTACCGTGTGTTACTGGGTAACAAGTTACTACATGAGCATACTTTACAGGTATTAACTCGTTGAACCCTCCAAACAACTGATGTGTCAGGAATTATTATTAAACCAATTTATGAATGATTAAACTGAACTGAAATATGAAGTAAACCAGTCCAACCTAAGGTTCATGTGCCAATCAACAGCAAAGCCTATTAGAAAGACTAACATATTGGTTTGGAGATTGGTAAGAGTAAGGAAAGCCAGTGAGGAGGCTGTTCTAACACAGGCAAGACACGGGCTGGAATGGATGGATAAGATGCCTGAGTGGACTAGGGTAGTGGCAGTGGGGATGGTGGGAAGAAGACTGATCTAGGAGATGTTTAGGAAATAGAATCAAAAGGAGTAGGATGTGGAAAGAGGAAGAGTAGTTGAGGATTTTTTTCCAGATTTCTGGCTGGAGTTAAGAGGTAAGTGGTGGTGCTAGCTCATGCCCTGAAAGAGTGGACACTTTAGAGGGTTGAAGTGTTCAGATGCAACACTGCCTTTGTCACTGTAATCTCCCCAGGTCTAAGTCTGAGTCCCTCACTTCATCTACTAACTCTCTCCCTCCTCAGTTCCTTGCAGTCTTTCCTCTCTCAACTTCACATCCCAGGATTTGGGAAGCTTATAAATTACAGATCCAGATCTATCTATCTATTTGTCTGTCTGTCTGTCTGTCTGTCTACCTACCTACCTACCTACCTATCATCTATCTATTCTCTTTCTCCTTCATAATCATCATCATCATCATCATCATCATCATCATCATCATCATCATCATCATCATCACCTATCTTCTCTAAAATCTATTATCATCCTCTTTCCCCAAATACCTAGACACTTGAAATTCTTGAGGCAGTGAATAGAGAACTCTATCCTAGCCAAAATGTGGAACGGTCAACAGGAGATAGAAATTAGTGGAAACAAGTAACATAAGGGATAATACTTTAAAATAAAATCTTGCCACAACAGTTTCTTTGTGGGGGGTAGGGGTGGAGAAGAGCTAACAGATGCTAGCATAAAGGGTGGAGAAGTAAATTATAACAAAGATAAATGTACCTTCTTTTTAAAGAAGTTTCCATTAGAAATTGGTAAACAATAGGCCATAGTTAGAGCATGAAACTGGGTGAGGTCAAAGCTTTAACTTCAGTGAAATTGGTGACGATTTGGACACTGACTGCCCCTACATGCATTTCTTCCTAAAGCCCCATTTCCGGTCCCTTTACTGCCTCTGCTCTTTCCTGACTCAGCTTCCCAGCTCATACTGAGCTCTTGCACTCTCCATTCTGGTACTATTAGTCAATGTTATCTCACCTTTTGACCCACTGACTTAATTTTGGGGCTATGTTTAACATTTGCTCTCTATTCTTCTGTAACTTATCTTACTCAGGTTTTTGGATTCTGTCTTATTGTACCTTACTCTGTAGGTAAAATACAACAAAGCCTTCTATAAAGTTATCCATTCATTTGAAATACCCAGATCTTTTGATCCAAATTTATATTGGATTATGATTATTTGGAATGGCTGAAAATGAGAGCATTTTGGTTAACCTGAAGTTCTAGCTATTAGAGAGTTTTTCAATGGTCATCCCAGTTCTGTCTTCCTATAACCAAAAGGTGACTCTTCTTCCTTTGTCCTTAACATCCAACTGGGGAGACCAAACATCCTGGTCTGCACAGGACTGTTGTGGTTTAAGCATTGAACCTCTCACATCCTCAGAAACTCCTCAGGCCCAGGCAAAGTGGGACAACTGGTACTCTATGTCATTCTGTGACTTTATATGTTTGTCATCTCTCTCTTCCATGATCACAAAACCTAGTTAAGATATCTATTATTTTTTCCTTCTCCCTGGATTATTTCAAAAGCCTCCTAACTGGTCTCCAGTCATTCCTTATTAAAATCTGAATTGCCTTTGAACCCCAGATTAATTTTCCTACAGGGTTGTTTTGGTAATGTCGTTGCCTTGTTCAAATACTTTCAATGTCTCCCTTTTGCCCATCAAATGAAACTTAAATGCCTTAGGCTGGTATTTGATTTCCTCCATAATCTTTCACCAGCCAACCTTTCTTGTTTTTCTTTTGATGACTCAGAAGTCACTTCAATATCTTTTAGAGCTTTGCAGTCATTATTATAAACAACTGTACTGTATTTTTTTTTTATTGCAATACTGAAGTGACTCAGTACAGATTTCTAGTTGGTAAAATCTGGATAAAGCAACTCTTTTGTATATCTATTTGCATTTCTCTTTTCTAAATGCTTATATTGAATTATAGAATAGATCTTAAAAACAAGTTAGTTTCTTTATAGGACAAGTACAGTTTAGAAGAGTTGTTGCACCACATACAATAGGAAAATAACCATAAAACCATCTGGAAGTTGACAATCTTTTTAGTAAGCCATGATTATTTTTCTAGTCATCCTTAGTGACAAAAACTAAACCTACTCTATAAATTATTATATTGTTATTTTCAAGAGGGTTTAATTAGTAATTACAACTTTTCTAAATTCTGTTTCATTGTTTCTTTTGTAGTTACAAAAAACCCAACAGTCCTCAGTTGTTTTATTTATTTGGCTTCACAGTCATTTTTTAATGCCTTAAGAAAATATCCTCAGTGGGCCATGAAAGCAATACCCTATACATTTCCCTTCTCCATGACTGATAAGATGGTCTTCACTTGGAAGAATAACCTAGAGTTTTCCACATTTTTTCCCTAAGCTCCTTTTTTTCCCCCTGGGATTTTCAGGCTGTTTCTTCTCCTCACAGTTAGTTTTATTGATGGGTTTACTTTTGTCTGTTGAGGGGTTTAGGCCATCTCTATTTATAACCCTCCAAGCCTGGTCTAAACTCCTGAGGGGTTCTGCTTGTTCATCCACTGTTGCTGTCCTCCTTGTAAGGACTCTGGAGTGAATCCAGTGTTGCCCTTCAAAGCAGGCAAGTGGCTGTTAACAGGGCTTGGTACTTGCTAATATACATACTGTCATCCATCATCTCTTTGTCCTTTTGTTATTCGGATGCCAACAATCTCAGCACTGGTCTCTTCTGTGACTTTTCCTCTATTTTAGGTGCATTCCTCGTTAAGAACAAAAATGTGTAAACATTTTGTGCTTTAATATGAATTGACTTTAAAAAATGGTCTTAGGTTGGCATTGTGTTTCAAATGAAAATGGCTTTGAGTTATGTATGCTTTCCTTTTTAAAAGACTGCTTTATTAAAGTCTGTATCAATTACCTACTCTTTTCTATTTTCTTTAGTAATAACAATCTCTAAATTTCAAGGACCAACTATCATATATTGACCTGCAATAGGGGCTTTTGAGTCTATGATGGCTTTAAAACATGGTCATGAATGCTTTGACAGTTCTGCCATCAAGAGATGGGGGTCTAGGTTCTCTCTCCTTGAATCTGGGTAGGCTTTTGACTCTTCTGACCAATAGAGAATGATAAAAATGACACTATGTGACCACAAAGGCTAGATTATAAAAGACGACGCAGCTTCTGCTTTGTTTTCTGGAACACTTACTTTTGGAGCCCTGCACCACCATGCTGGATGTCTGACTATTCTCAAGAAGCCATGCTTTGGGGAAGCTCATGCTACATGGAAAGGACACACATGCAGGCATTCCAGTTGACAATCCCACCAGCTAAGCCCAGTCTTTGAATGTCCCCTGGCAAGGTACCAAATATGTGAGTGGACTGAATTTCCCAAATACCCACTGCTTCCACATGTGCATTTCCTTCCTCATTATCAGCATCACTCACCAGAACGGTGCATTTTTTTCCCTCAAGGATGAACCTACAGTGACACACCATAATCACCCAAAGTCCATATTTTACATTAGGGTTCACATATAGTGTTATATTTATTTGGGTCTATTTCTTGGTGTTCTAGTCTGTTCCTTTGATCTACTGGTCAATTCTTTCTCACCAATACCACACTGTCTTGACTACTATAGATTTATAGTAAGTCTTGAAGATGAATAGCATCAGTTCTCCAACTTTGTTCTTCTTCTTGAATGTTGTGTTGGCTATTCTGCATCTTTTATTTTAGAATCAGTTTGTTGATGTCCATAAAATAACTTGCTGGGATTTTGACTGGGGTTGCATTGTATCTACAGTTCCAGTTGGGAAAAGCTGACGTCTTTACAACATTGAGTCCTCCTATCCACGAATGAGGAATATCTATTTATTTAGTTATTATTTGATTTCATTCATAAGAATTTTGTAGTTTTCCTCATATAGGTTTTGTACATATTTTGTTAGATTCATGCCTAGGCAATTATTATTATTATTTGGTGCTAATGTAAATGCAATTGTTTTTAATATCAAATCTCACTTGTTCATTTCTGGAATAGAAAAGCAATTTATCTTTGTATATTAACCTTGAATTCTGCCACCTTGCTATGCTCTCTTATTAGTTTCAGGAGTTTTTTGGTTTTTCAGATTTTCTACATAGATGATCATGTCATCTGTGAATCAGGACAGTTTTATTACTTCCTTCCCAATCTGTATACTTTTTATTTCTTTTTCTTGTCTTATTATATTAGCAAGGACTTTGGTACAATGTTGAAAAGGAGTGATGAGAGAGGACATGCTTATTTTGAGTTTTTAGCTTCTCATCATGAATTATAATGTTAGCTGTAGATTTTTTGTTGGTAGTCTTTATCAAGTTGAGAAAGTTCCTCTCTATTCCTAGTTAATCGAGATGTTTTATCACGAATGGGTTTTGGATTTTGTCAAGTGGGGTGCTTTTTTATACTATAATACTTCTGAGTGCCAGATGTGACTAGGTTATTTAATTTCTAATTTTCCGTTTCTTTATCTGTAAAAAGAGAATGGTAATGATGACTTTGTTGCTGGCATTCTAAAATATAATTTTACAAGAGAATGCATGTAATAGTGCCTCGGGCAAAAAGGCTCATAAATACTTGCCACTACTACTATTACAGGCAGTAATATTAAACATTCTTTTGCTTTTAGTGAGACTAATGATTGCTTTAAAAGTTATGGTTAAGATACACATAATACGAAATTTACCTTCCTAACCATTTTTCAGTACACAGTTCAGTAGTGTTACTGGTCTCCAGAACTCTTCATCTCACGGAAACTGAAACTCCATACAGGTTAAACAATTCCCATTCTCCCTTTCCTCCAGCCCTTGGCAACCACCATTCTACTTTCTGTTTCTATGAGTTTTTACTGCTCTTGATATCTCATATAAGTGGAATCATATAGTATTTGTCTTTTTGTGAGTGGCTTATTTCACTTAGCATAATGTATGTTCTCAAGGGTCATCTATGGTGAAGCATGTGTCAGAATTTCCTTCCTTTCTAAGGCTAAGTATTATTCCACTGTACGTTTATCCATTCATCCATTAATGGATACCTCAGTTGCTTCTACCTTTTGGCTATTGGGAATAACGTTGCTATAAACGTGGGTATACTAATATCCCTGAGACGTTGCTTTCAAAATCTTTGGGTATATATCATTAAATGGATTACTGTATCTTATGGTAATTTTATTTTTAATTTGTTGAGTAGACAATTTATTGGGTTTTCCTGGAATGACTGCAACATTTTACATTCCCACCAACAGCACACAAGGGTTCCAATTTCTCTACATCCTCACGAACATTTGCTGTTTTCTGTTTTGGTTTGTTTGTTTGTTTCTTTTTTTTTCTGGCAGCAATCATCCTAACGAATGTGAGAAAGTATTTCATTTTGGTTTGGAGTTGCATTTCCCTAATGATTACTGATGCTGAATATCTTTTAATATGCTTATTGACCATTTGTATAAGTTCTTTGGAGAAATGTCTCTTCCAGTCTTTGCCCATTATGTTAATTTGTTTATTTGTAGGTGTTTTCTCTATATTTTAGATATTAACCCCCTTATCAGATATATTATTTGAAAATATTTTCTCCCATTCTGTGGGCTGCCATTTCACTCTGCTAATTGTGTAATGGTTGCTTTTTTGCAAATATCTTGATCTATTATTAATTCAGTCAGAATCAAGTTTTGAAAATGGATCATCATAAATGTAAATATGATAGTATAAGTAACCTTGAATCAGGGATGACTCTCATTTTAAGTCAGGCTTCACTTTGAGATTCACAGAATGGATGGTTTTGATGAGACAATCAAGTGAGCAAAGGAATATTCCTTGCAAACATGACATACTTCCAAGACCAAAGAATTCAGCTGTTGGGATTTTGTTAATCAGTGTCAGCTCCCAGTGAAATATGCAGTATCCATCAAGTGCAGTAGTGGCAACCTCACTGTAACTCACTGAGGCCATTGCACTGACTTCTACCCATCATGCCTTGCAACTTATTGACAGAAAACCTCTGGCGTTGTTGTAACTTTTGAGGTATATGCAGTAACTTAGTGTTATTGATCTTATAATTTCAGCTTTAGGTGTTTTACCTATAGCAGGATGATCAGTTTTTATTTTCTTTTTAGGAGTTCAGTTTACTTTTCTTTGGTGTTGCTTTATAATTATACACCTCAAAGAATGTTTTAACTGATCACTTGAAGTTTTCTCTATTCAAGTATCTATAAATCTCCATTATGTTTGCTTTAGCACTAATGCTTTAAATAAAGATCTATGTTCAATTCAGACTCCTGGTTAGGAAATAACTTCTTTTTCAGTAAAGAAGGAATCAGCATGAGAATTCTATGTAAGATATGAAGAAAAATAATAGGAAATTCCTATGTAAGTTTAAAAGTCACTAACCTTTAGGCAAAGTTCCAACCTTTTATATGTGAGATTAGTGAAGTAAGCTTAACATACACATTTTAGGACACCAATCAACAAAAATTATTACCAGGAATTTAAAATTTCATGCATTTCTCCACCTTCTAGAAGCAATTTGATACCTGCTTTCCTGAACTTTTGAACACTGGATAGATGAGGATGACTTGTAAGATTCTAATTAAAGTTCTTACTTGTATGCAGCCCAGTTCTTAGTAGGTTCAACTTAATTCTTTTCTCTGGATCTGTAATATTCTTAAAGAGGCATTAATTATACATTTATCTTGAGAAACTACTAGAAGGAAATTAGGAGCAGATATTTATATGTTGGTAAGAGAGGCAAATGGAGCCAAGAAAAAAGGATCCTAGGTCTGCTCCACCAGCAATTATTTCTGACCCTCCATAGGTCACTCATACTTTCAAGCTTTCAGTTTCCTAATTAATCTCAGCTCATTTAAGTCCCCAACATTTTCTCATATGTATAAAAATTGTACAAAAAGGTAGGGAAAATGTTTTTCTATTTATATGTACACACATGCAACCTTCCTATCTTAACTCACTCATGTCAATTATTATCTCTGTCAACCTACCCAATCTTAAATAACAATGTACAAGCAGTGCTTACTTGCTTAATTATTTATATATCACACTCAGAGGGCATATCATGATGAATCCATTATGGATGTAGAATGGACAGAGTGATTGTTGTTATGGATTCTGTCCCTGACACTCATCATTTCTGATGCATATCTGTAGGGCATCAAGTAATAGTCAACTGCATCAAAATAAGAAAAAGTATTAATAGGAAAAAAGGGAAAGTTATGCAAAATTCAACTCCAGTTTGATGTGGATATTTATTTCACCATGACAAAGAGGACTGTGGCAGTTCTCTTTTTGTCATTAATGTCTAGATAATATCCAGAAGAAAATGACCAGAAAAGGAAAAGTGACATAGGTGGAAAGGTTAAAATAATTAGGATGTTTGGTCTGGATTGAGGCATCTTGGGAGAAATGAATGACTATGTGTTCATAATTTAAAAGGTGCCTTTTTTAAAAATTTTTAAACTTCATTGACAGAAAAAAAATCAGGATTACGTTGCTTCCCTTATCTTTCTTCATTCCTTTGTGAATTTGGCTACTAAATCCTGCTCTCAGGTTTTATAACACTTCCCACCTACTCTTTGGCAGCCAGTGGTTAGCCAGCCTACTGGTTTACCACTGCACGGGCTCCCTAGCTTTCTTCCTCTCCTTCAGTTTTTATGTGTCAAAAGTGGTGCCATTTAGATTTGGGAGGTAAAGTTGAGATCAGAAGGTGGATGTTTGGTAAATTTAATGTAAGTTTCACGGAAATGGAGTTTCACTCAATATGAGAAAAAACTTTCTAATAATTTGAAGAGTGTAATTATACGTTGGGTTGCCTTATGAGACAGACCATTTTCTATAAATGGTATTGTTGAAGCAGAGGTCAGATCAATAGACCAAGCTCAAGTGGCTTTCAAGGCAGATAATCTAAATAAGCAAACTGGGTCAGTGGGGGCAAATGAGCCATATCTATTCCATCTAAAGTTTGCCAGAGCTTCTGATTTTTCTAAAGAATCAGGAAATTGGGATTTTTATGCTAGTTTCCACATATAAACAGGTTAGCTTAAAATTTTTTTAGACACTCTATTGCCTAAACAAGATTCATCTGGTTTAAGCACAGTTTGATCCAACCAGTTTGATCTCCAAATTCTATTTCTGATACCTAGTAGCCAACCCCAGAACTGGGTGTTTGGGCATTGGAAATACTGAAAAGCTGGGTAATCAGGTCAACGTACTTAAGAAATAAGTAGTACTTACAATTAATTTATGATGTAAAGTCATTGTATACACTACATTATACATATGTATAACCAAATAGGACCAAAGATCACCTCTCCCCACAAAATATGTTAGTATGAGAAGAAACACAGGCTGCCAACATTTCCACAGTAAATGCTTTCGAAGTAGACTAATTAAAGATAGAATGGGAGGGAGGAAACTTCAGGTAGATTCCACAGATCTGCAGAGTGCTTCAGGAAATGAAGCCTGAGGATTCAAGGGCCACAAACTTGGATCAGCATAACTCAAGAATCAGCAGTTGGTATCTTCCTGATTCCTTACCCTTATGAAGTCCTTTACTGTTTATATTTCTTTAAAATATTTTAAAAATAGAAAATATTCTTCCCCACTATTTAAAGAAAATGGTACTATCTCACTTCCCTATGGGAGTCCAGAGACTTCTCCAAGATTTCCACAAATTATCAGGGGTTATTTTGTTAGTACTCCATTTTTGTTCTGTGCTTCTTCCTTTCACTTCTCTCTTGCATCTTGTGGCTGTTGCTCTTCTCGGGGATGCATCAGTCCAAGTGTGGAGCCAGTGGAGACAGTGGGGAAGTATCAGGACAGGTGCGATCTAAAGGTGGGAGGAAGGGAGTATAGCTGCTACTGAGCTGTTGAGATACAGACGCTGTCTTTCCCACTGCATTATATACGAGGCAGTGGTAACAGACTTCTTCATGGAGACTTGGGAGAAATAGACAGAAGTTAAATCCAGCCTACAGTTTAATATCGACTCCCACTGCTTAAAAGTTCCCCAGGCTCTCAGTGGAAATTTGGCATAGGCAATTTCCCTTCCCCTTTGTGTCCCAGACACATTGCCAGCTCCTTCTCTCCTCTCCTCCAGGGCCCTTCTGCCCCAACCTCCATACTCAATTTCATGCTTCTTCATGAAGTCCAAGTCCTTACCCCTTTTCTGAACTCCCTCTAGTTCTGCCTTTGCCTATCCAAAACCTCATTTGATTACTCTAAAAAACATCTTACACTCCACGTCTAGGGCTTTTAACCACATGTCATACTGGCAGGATCTTTGAAATGACTCTTTCCTATTCTTTGGTATGAGCCCCTCCTGTACCATGTACATAAGTGAAATCAGTCATCTGTAGGTTTAGCTTTCTCCCTGCTATGAATTAAAGAGTTCCTTCAAGAAAGTAGGAATATCAAAAGTCAACTGGCTTTGCTCTAAATTGTATTTTTTTCTTTTTTTTTCCATTATACAGAGATAGTATATATGATTTTATTTTCCAAATACTTTGAAACCAATAGGGTTTTCTGCTACCTGAAGTCTGCTGAAAATGGATGGCTCAGAGTAAGGCTGGGAAAGACTGGACACTGGGGAGATGCTTTAGGCTGGCAGGAGAAGGTCCAAAGGGAAAATTTCAGCAGTTCCCAGAAGTTTCTGTGGTCTGGCTGGATTTCTGTCTTGAAGATTAGACAGCCATGTGACTGCTTTTTCGCCTAACCTGGTTTGTGGTGGATTTCTGCTATTTCTAAGAAAGAATTCTGACAAAGACATTTTGTTTCCTTTAGAAATTGTCATATCTAAACAGAATGTTAAATTGAGTCACAAGAGATTTCTTTTTTGAAATGAGTCTAGCAGAGGCCTTCAGAGTTTGTGTTATATTGGGTTACTCAAGCTTTGATTCTTTGTAGAGGCAGTATTACATGGGGGAGTCATTTGGAGTCCGTTGGATTTGGATTTCCATCATAGCTCCATTATCTGCAGGCCTTGGAAGTGTGAAATGTCATTTAAATTTTCTAAGCCTCAGTTCCCTCATCTTCTCTGAAGAAATATAAAATTTACTATGCAGGATTATTTCAAGGATTGGCCATGTAAAGAAAAGTAACTAGCCCAGTCTGATTTTAATGTGTTCAAATTTCATATTTTCTAATTTTGAAAAAGACATCGCCTTAAATATGATTTAAATTTATAGTAAGACATATCAAGCATAACAACCCCTCCCCCAAATCAGGATTATGCAAAAGAAGAAAAAAGAAACCAAAGGGCACAATATATTTTTCAGAAATACACACACACACACACACACACACACACATATATACACACTTAGAGAGAAAGAGAGGTTGAGATTTATTTTAAGAAATTGGCTCAAGTGATTATGCAGTGTGAAGACCCAGGGAAGAGTTGCAGTTTGGGTCCAAAGGCAGCCTGCTGGCACAACTCCCTCTTCCAGAGAGGTCAGTACCTTTTTCTATTAAGGCCTTCAACTGACGGGATGAAGCCCACCCACATTATTGAAGGGTAATTTGCTTTACTCCAAGTCTCCGGATTTAAATGTTAATCTAATCTAAAAAATATCTTCACAGAAACATAGATTGTTTGATTATATATATGAGTACTGTGGCCCAGCGAAGTTGACACATAAAATTAACCACCACATGAAGACTAATTTTAAATTTAATTTTGAGTTTCCTAGTAGCCAAGGGAAAAAAAAAAAAAAGAGGAACATATCTTTATGTAGTTTTTTTTTAAGAAAAACAATTTTCTTAGTAGAAACTATTTCCCCTATACAAAAAATTTATAAATATGTAGCTACTTTTACTTCTTCAGGGTTTGACTAAATCAACTTTGTAGATATCTTTGAATTGGGAACCATGCCATCTCCCACATCCAATCTGTCACCAAATCCTGTCATTTCTGACTCCAATATTCTTTAAAAATTGTACACTCCACTCTCTCCTGTTGCCAATGCCTTAGTTCAGTCTCTAATTGTTTCTCACGTGAACCTTGGCAGCATCTTCCAAATTTATCTCTGCTCCTGCTTTGGTCATTTCAAACACAGTCTGTACATTGCCATCAGGCAGTCCCTCTTTAGGAAAAAAAATTATTAAGCTACTTCTTTGTTTAACAATGATCTCTGATGTCCCAATGTTGTAAAATCCAAAGTTGCAGCATCACTCTTCCATATGCACCTTAACCTTTGGCCAAATCAAATTATTTAAAAATTTTGGAAAATACTATTATTTCAGCCATTTCTGCCTCTGCACATTGCTGTTCCCTCTGCTTGTAATGCTCTGTCCTCCTTATTCACTTAGACAAATACCAATCATTCCTTAAGACTCAACTTAAAGGCCACCTCCTTTGTCAGACTTTCCTGACACATACAAATAAACAGCCACTCCTTCCTCCTTTCCCAAGAGTGACTTAAACATTCCAGTTACATCTCCTTGGCTGTTGGAGTCTGAAACTGGAACGCAACGTGAAAATCAGAGTTACAATTACCCTTGGAAATCCCTTAAATGGCCTATCAAGTAGGGTCCATAAGTCTATACTAAAGTAGAGACTGACATGCTATTACTCAGTGAGTCCTGCAGAGCAATTTTTTCTCAGATGTTGGAGCAGTATGTGTTTTCATTAATTAAGTATCAGTGAAGCAGTTGGCTTGTATTTAGATTATATTTCATAATATGGAGATTATATATATATATATATCTTTAAAGTATATTTAAGACCAGATATGTAAAGTATTTTTAAAATTCACACCAAGTGACACACACAAGCCAAGCTGAGGGGACTAAGAGAACCACTGACCGCCATTTTCTGTTCCAAGCACACCCTGGGGTACATGCTCCTTGAAAGGAGCAGTGTGGGGAATTACCTGCATGGTTTAAACTATTACTGTCTCTTTCTTTCTTGTCTTCTTTTTCTCTCTTCTTCTCTCATGCCATGCTTCCATAGTTTAATGCAATCAGGCTAAATGATTATACTCTACTGTGTGTCGCTTGATTGTACTCTATGAATTTCAGTATAGCACTCAGTCACACTGTGATGCAAATCTTTGTTTAACCTTCCAAGGTGGAATGCTCCCTGAGGGCAGACCTGTATTTTTCATTTCTGTTTCCCTTCCTAATACACCTTAGGACTTGAATGGCCATTGTGTGAACGGATGGGACCAGTTACTGGAAGGCAAGGGACAAGGCACTGTATCTCCCTTCAGATTTAATTATGAACTTTCTATGTGATGAGGTGGAAATTTAACATCTCTAGCCATTTGTGATCAGGTTTCACACAGGGTTAAAACTAGTCTATTTGATAGGCTTGTGAAAAATAATATAGGATAGTTAAAATATCGCATAAATGCTAAATAATAAAGTGACAAGCACAATATGTCAGGGGACGCATGGTAATGCAACTATGTCTGTAAAACATTTACTGTATTTTGTCTCTAAAATGTACAACAACAACAACCCACCAAATGGCGGCATCTGTGCTTATTTCCTCCCTGGTCCTCGATATTTGGAATCTTTTCAATGTTCAATGCCCAAAAATGCAATAAATATTTTTACTTTGGTGCATCCTTATTTTAACATTGGAATTGGTACCAGCCAGAACTGTGGGGTTACTCATATCATGTGACTCTCCTCCTACCATTCAATGTGTTTACAAGTGAAAACTGATAAACTGAGCATCAAAGGCAGCCAGGGAGGGGAGCTGAAGGGGAGGAGGCAGGGCAAAACGAATGCTGAAGGCTAAGTCCTGAGGGCCCAAGAAGGCTCCATAGGCCATCTTGTAAAGGTGGTGCACGAGGTAGGAGGCGGCAGTAGCAAGGTCTCCAGAAACCTGGATTTTGCAGGGAGGTCTGAAGGTTGTTGAGTTATATGGGTTGGGAGAGGAATGAACGCATAATACAGAGATCAGAATGTTCCTTATTTATCACCTCCTAGGAATGAGTCTAATCATGGGCCCCTGACAATCTTTAATATTTCACAAGGCATAACAGGACATGATTTGGTATTGCTAAACTCAAATTTATGAATAGGAGATACTGTTTAGCTTAGGGTATTATTAGATTATAAATCTATTAGCAAATTGGCTTGTCAAGTTCCTAACGGCAGACAAACGTGTAGAAAACAAACAAATCAAGCCGAAACAAAAGCCACTGGTGTCAAGTTACTTAACACGTATTAAATAGTCCATTGGAGGGAATCTGTCTGTTGGTAGTATCAGGAAGAGGCCTTCTCTTCTGCAGTTATCATTCTCTTGAGGAAACTGTGGATGGTGTAACTATCAGTCTCTTTTCTCACTTGCTGTTAGTAAGTTCAGAAGTGAATATGGGATCCAACGGTAGCCAGTATAATATTTTGAGGACAGTAGGCACATCCCTGTCATCCTACAGCTTGCTTACACATCTTACATCTACATCTTATGTTCTTTTTTCCTTTCACTTTTAAGTTATCTTGTAGAAGTCTGTATTCTCTTGAAAGCTTCTCTACATATTTTCTCAAATAAGGAGACAGGCATATAATTAATTACATAATTGTAATAAATTCCACTAGTATACATTGCGAGGTATGAAGAATCAATAGAAATACTCTTGCCCTCAAGAAGTTTACATCCAAGTGACCAACTTTATGAGGAACTCTGCCCTAAATAAAGAATCTTTTTAAAATACAAGTTTTAGGAGTAGAGATACTGGGGAGTAGACTCAACGGGAGGAGGAGTACTTGATTCCATGATTAGCTTTGTAGTTCTGCTGTTGGCTTTGTGTGGCCTCAGGCAAGATAGATAACCCTCTCCAAGCATCAATGTTTTATCAGTAAAAGGTGGATTCATCTTGGGACAGTCAAACACTTGGATAATGTGAAGTGATGAGAGGCACAGGGTGGATATTTGACTATTATTTTATAACACTTGATTAAAATATCACCTAGTAGAAAAAAGGTCAATTTAAATCACGTGCAAGAATGAATAGATGTGTTTTAAGTGAAATTCAGCACACTTTCAAAGGGAAAGTGCCACACCTCTGAGGCTACAGGTATGGTAGATGCTGTTTTCATTTTAAGCTTCTATTTTCAGCAGTTTGAGACAAATATTTGAAATTGTGTTCTTAGTGTAAGAAAGTAAATATTTTTGAAAAAAATACAAACATAAGCCTCTCTAGGGCTTTAACACTAGAAAAGAAGGAAACTGAAGAGAGTAAAATTGGAAATATTCTCCATGGGCTACCGTTAAGTAAACCTTAGAACAATCAAGAAAAAGCCAACAGGGTCCTACTATATAACACGGAAACCATACTCAGTACCTTGTAGTGGCCTATGATGGAAAAGAATATGAAAAGGAGTATATATATGTATATATATATGTATATATATATATATATATATATACACATATACATATATATATAAAACTGAATCGCTATGTTGTACATGAGAAATTAACACATTTTAATCAACTGTAATTCAATTAAAAACCCTGACATTTGCATCAGAACTACTTTCTCAAATATTTCCTTATTTTTAGTTTATTCATTCTTTATTCTCTTTTTAACAGATACAAAACAGACGTAACAGGATGCACTACTTTGTGGAGATGTGGTGAGATTATTTTGAGATAGATGGAAAAGAAAAGATGTGGAAGGTGCAGAAGTAGGCGGGTAAGATGATTATATTTAGGCTCAGAGACTTGCTAGAAAACTGTGGACCAGAGATAGCAGAACACAGTGGGTTCTGGAGTCAAACAGACCTGGATGGATCCCAGTTTAGTTTGTGACATTGGGAAAATCCCTTAACTTCTCTTGGGTTTAGATTCCTTGCATACAATGGACACAATAACAGCGGCCTTGTAAAAGAATAAAAAACGTGTACGAAATTTCTAGCTCAGTGCCAGGCATGGACGGAGGCTCAATAGTTGGCAACAGGACAGGGACGATTCGTTTGAAATCATCATCTTTTTTTTCCTTTGACCTATTTGGGAAAGGAACAGAAACAGTGGCTTTGCTCTATAATTTTGCTCTATTGGGGGTGGCAGATTACTTTAGATAAAGTAATTGAATTGTCCTTAAACTACTGCACAAGGCCAGTCTTTCTCCAGTTTTAACAAAGTCACCCCCTCCAGGTTTTCATTTCCCAGTGAAATCTGCCTTGATCAACAGCTAGCTTCCATGAGGTCTGGTCTTATCTGCCTTCCTTATTCATTTTCAGAGGGCAGGGACTGCATTTTACAAAAATTTTATATAGCCAGCACAATACCAGGCTGATTTTACTTTTTCTTCATGACATAATTTTCCTGATGCTACCATGTCGGGGCACTCAAAGATCTGCTTGATGCCCTGTTCCTCTTTTGCATTTATTTCTTGAACTGCTTAGCACTGGTGACTAGTAAAGCAAGCTTATGCTTCTTGAACATATACTCCGTGTAAAGCATCTTGCTTAGTACATTGCACATGAAGAGGGAGCAGCTCGGCCTCCAACCTCAAGTGTGTAATAAATGAAGCCTTCTTAAGTTTTCTGTAATTGCATTTAATCACCACTTTGAACCTCTAATTCACTAACTTATACCCACTTAATATCAATCAAATTGGGGTTCTTTTCTCCCCTCAGATTTTATGTGCCAGGAGTTGGAACAAATTCTTGGTATCTTAATCTATCACTGCTCACATCTGCTGAAATATCTTCACACAGGTCTGGTCCTGAGAGTTTAATCTACACAGGTTACCCATCGGATGTTTCTCATCCCTTCCTGCAAAACCTGAGTCTGAGTTCAAGTCCCTGGCATTCCCAGGCACCCAGGATATATTCAACTGCTCCTCTCCCACTCCAGGGAAGGAGCTCTGCTTCCACGTGTATCTCAGGGACCTGGGCTCTTTCCTTTGCTGCCATTCAATCCTCAGGAACCTGACAGAAAGGCAAAGTTCAATCCATTTGTGAGGAAACTGAGTCTCAGAGAGGTTCAGAAACTTGCCCTTTGCCATATATTTCACAAGTAGAGGAGCATATTTTTGAAAGCAAAGTTCAACTAACTTCCTAATTAGTGTTCCTTCATTATGCTGGTCTATCCCAGTGTTAAAGAATTGGGCCTTTTCAATTTCCATGCTAAAATCTATCATCTAGTATTAGCTTTCAAGGGTTTAACTCATAATTCTAAGTTAAATGTCACTTTGGAAAATAAAGACCAGAGCTTTGAAGGTAATGTTTTTCAAAATACAATCTGCATCAGGATTATCTGGACTGCTTATTAAAAATGCATGCTCTTGGACCCAATTGCAGACCTACAGAATCAGAATCAGTATCTCTAGTAGCCTGGCCATGGGATCTGTATCAGTAATAAGCTTACCTCATAATTCTTATTTATGCCAAATTTTGCAAACCAATGTTTTAACATGTATGGGCGAGTTTATTTTGATCATGGTAAAGAGGATCAAAAAGGTGTGTTTTTGAGTTGGTTTTTCAGGCCAGCTAACTATTGAAAACTTTGGAGAAGGAGGAACGACCTTGACAGTGGGAAGAAAAAAAAAAGAAAGAAAGAAAACAGAGAAACAAAAGATGGGTTCCTGAGACATATTTCCCCTCCTTCCTGGTTTTGCCTGCAGGCAACCCCATGCGAGTGTGGATAAGCTGGTGAAAAAACTTATTTGGAATTTAAACCCAAAGTAACTTCTGGGTTAAGAACTATATTCCCAAATGAAATAACTCCGTTATTATTTTTAATTCCCCTTGCCCAAATACCCCAAGGCATTAAGCTGCCTGATATAGCAGTCTAGGTGCTTGTACACTTTTCAGAACCAAAGCAGCTTTTCTATTTTATTCTTCACATCACAGTAAAAATGTGTTAGATGGGTTGAATGTCTGGTTTCAAAATTTCAGAAATTTGCACCTAAATTGCACCTGTAAAATATGTCCTCACACATGCAAGCAAGTCATTTTACTTGCAAATTATTGTTTTGCATATGCAATTACTTGCCTGCATCTGGATATACATTTTGTGGGACAATTAAGTGTTTATGTTAGAAAATTAGATCACTAATTTTATGTTCATTTATATAAAACTTAGAACTTAAACTTTCAGAAATTTTTTAGGTAGAAAGATCAGTATATGCTGCATATGGTCTAAATGGGGCTTGGGGGAGCATTTATTCAGTCATTTGTAAATTTGACAACTGCTTCCTAAATGCCTGTGGGTCAGGTACTGTGCTGGATGTTAGTTACAAGGATAAACCAACAGCCTCACACTCCAGAACATGGATATTAACACTGTGTCCAGTCAAGTTTAGAGAGACTAGGAATTTGTCAGTATATTGTTTGATAACTTCAAAATAAGGAGTTTTCACTATGTGTAATCATTAAATCTCAAGTTATTTCCCAGTAGGTGCCATACCAAGTTGAAAATTGACCATTTTCACTTATTCCTGACTACGTCCAGCTGATGAGTGAATAATAAAATGGGGAAACCATTTCTGAATCTATTTTGCTTCCTTTCTAATTCATGGAATCACTGTGATAGTTTTTGTGCTTTCTGTGGGATTGCTGGACTTTACACCAGACAATACGTGGATGACTCATAAAAAGCATGATTTGGTTAAAATTAAAAACTTGAAAATAGTTTTTGAGTGATCCCCCTTTCCATGGGATGATATACAGGGGCTTTGTGATAACTACACTGAGGCTTTTATACTTCTATCTGGATATCAAACTATATTTTAAAGGGCTTAGTTTGTTGGAAAACTGACTTCAAGATTGGAGAGAGATTGTTTTGCACACCTACATACCACTTCATAAATAAAACTATATTGATACACACGCATATTATACATCTTGTTTCTATAAAGGCTGTATAAAAAGTGGTGTGTAAAATGTATTCAGTTCTCTTAGAACTTAATTATAATAAGTTTATGGACATTTTGAGTTGAAAGAACACTGAAGATATTTTAGTTCAATTACCTTATTTTACAAATGCGTAAACCAAGGCTTGGGAAGATTAAATGACTTAAAAGATCACATAGAACCTAAGGCAGAATAAAGGCTAAAATCTGTTATATAGGCTGTCATTATTTAAAAAACAAAATAAAACAAAATAAAAACCTTTTATGAAGAAATATAATGGGAGCCAACTAACATTATTTTTGTGGATCTTATGGTATGTTGAATATGGATCCTCTTTAGATAAATGTGGGAGGAAGACAAAAATAAGATGAAATCAGAGAATTCAGGAAAGCAGCAGAAGTCCATCTTCTCTGTAAACTAGTGTTCTTTCTAGTAACCACAAAGCTTGACACCCATCAAAGGCCAATAAAGAGGAGGGAGCAGGGATGGTCAGGGGAGGAATAGAGACAGAGATATCTAGGCAATTTATGTATGTACACACTATCATTTTTTGATTCAATTAAAGTCTCAATAGGAAACAGATGTCAAGTATAAATTAAGAAAATTACAAGAAAGTTTATTTACACAGGACCCAATTACAGAAGGGTGGGCTTGATAGAAGAACTACGAATAGAGAATCAATCCTACGTTAGTAACCACGGAGCTGGTACCACCTCTAGACCTCAAAGGAAGAGGAGAGAGCGGTTACAAAAACCCGTAAGGAGAGAACTTTTCAGAAGGGGCTGCCTTGAGAGAAGCAGTGACCTGTGGTGGAGAAACAGACAGCCTGAGGTGAGGAATCCAGGTGAACAAATACCCTCATATTATTCCCTGCTCACCTCTTATTTATTGCTGGAGTTCCCATTGCCTAATTTTAACTGGAAGCCAGAGAGCGAGGAAGCCCACTGATGTCATCTATAAGCGGGGAAGAAGGGCGGACGGGGAAGTGTGGGCAGGGATCTGGAGACGCAAACAGATGATGGAATATGTACTCTTTTAAAAAGGATTTAAGCACTCTTACAGGATATACTGACGCCACAAGATAATATGCAAACTACAGTGGGAGGAAGAAAAGAACTGATGCCACTGAAGCCGAAAGATTCATTTACACAATTGCTCAAATGAGATGGAAATTTATTTATCTCTCATATAACAGTCTAGAGAGGATGGTGATGGAGGGCAGGTAGCAGCTCAGTTCCCTGAGGGCAGCCACTGACTCAGAGTCACTCTTTTTGCATTGTTCAATGCCACTGTGTTTACATTTGACTCTCTAGGAAGATTAAACTAGAAAGAGCAAACCCTGTGGAGGGTAAGCAGTCTCCTTTTAAGGAAGAGACAAGATGGTGCACCTGTCACTTTCTGTGTTGGATACACATTTTCTGCACCTTCTCAGATTCTGTGTTGAACCCTCTGTGATCCTTGACTGTTTGCTTTGCTTTGGCCACCAGTGGGCTGACTGGACTCACTTAGGCACTTAGGCCTGACCAGTCTTTTGACCTAGGAAAGCTGGGCCTTCTACTTGGCCCATCTGGAGAAGTTCTATGCATTGAATGGATGCAACTCTGAAATGACTAGCTGTGTGCTACTGAAACATCACATGGCATCCTGCATACTTCACTTCCGTTTATCCTCATCCATGGTCCCCTGAGTTTATAACTACCCCAAAGCATTCTCACTTTCATCCTTGCTTCAGCTTTCGTGTTCTAGGGATCCTGGGATAGGACATATCCATTCACATCTAGCTGATCAGTCCTGTTCCATGATGAAACTTGAGATAGAAAGGAATTACTTTGAATATGAAAAATGAGAGAGGGGCAGATTGGGGGAAGAGTGAGAAGTTTATGCCAAAAGGGAACACAATTAAGTCAGGAATGAGATCAACAAATAAACTAAAACAAAATAAAATGCGTAACAAAACCCTTTACACAAACAGAACTAAAGTTTGGTTTTAACTTTTATAGAGGCCGAGATGAAAAAGAAAACATTGTTCATTCCTGTGTTCATGATATCTAGGGAGAAAGAAAACAAACTTGAATCCTTAGGAGAATTCTAAATTCTTGACATGAAGTTCAATAGAATTTTCTTTCTGAGTCGTATATCTGTTAGGAATACTACCAGAAGTAAGTAAAAGATATTTGATTATCTCACTTAATAAGAAGTCTGGAGGTAAGCATCTTAAATGTCATTTTGTGGCCTTTCAGTATCGTTAAGAACCCAGGTTCTTTTCATCCTTTGCTCTCCCATCTTCAGTATATTGTCTTTGTTTTTCTAGCTTGTCTTTTTTTTCATCACCAAAATCAAAGATAGGAAGCAGGGAAGGGAATGTAGGCAAGGGAGAAGTTTCCTTTCATGTCTCTCAGTTTTTATTGGGATAAAGGAAGATAGTTCCTGAAATCCTCCTCTCAAACTTCCAATTATGTCCCACTGGCCAGAACTGGGTCATCATGGCCCCTAGTACCTATAGGAGAGGCTGGGGATGTAAGCATCTGCCTTTTTGGAACCTGGGAACCTGACATAGAGAAAAGAGTTGAGAAAAGCTGATAGAGAGGCAACGAGCAGTGTTTTTATTGGTTCTCACAAAGAGGACTACTGTAACATAATGAATAATATCTTAGGGAACACATTATACTTGAACCATGACGTGTTCTCTATGACTATATGTTAAGTGCTTTCCATATATGCTGATAGCATTATACTACCACATGACACAATGCAAATAATTTCTCACAATGGGGCAGGTAAGGTACAAATGGGTGTAGCCTAGCTGCCGAGGCTACTGATCTGACTTGCATATTTTAGAACATGGTATATACAGTGTTGGACTGAGTGGTTTTTTTCTTTAATTTATTTTTTTACTTTCCTTTTTTTTGTGTGTGTAATTAGGTTTATTTATTTATTTTTAGAGGAGGTACTGGGGATTGAACCCAGGACTTTGTGCATGCTAAGCGTGCACTCTACCACTTGAGCTACACCCTCCCCCCTTGGACTGACTGACTGTTTTGAAAAATTGTCCCTGAATTTTCCCTCTCTTAACTAGATTTTCAAGGCTAATGTATATAGCACTGAGCTCCAGATTATGCTCCATGGCAAGTGCTTGAGAATGACTATTTGATTCTGCCAATTGTATACAGACCCAGCTATAAGTTAGGAGTAAGGTTACCTGTCTTTGGGGGAAAACTAAGCTACCTAATGGGAATCTATGCATGCTATCTCTGCTTGGATGTGATCTTACCGGGGGGCCAGGATTCTGCTCAGAAAATTGCTTTGAATTGGCTTCCGTGCCTGCACAAATGGGCAATAAAGGCACCCAAGATATACTCCATATTGCACTGTAGGAATAATTATACCTGAAGGATTTCAGGGCAGGTGAAATCAAATGCTTGCCTGGACAAAAGTAAAACATCCATAAAGTACCCATAAAACGCTAAGCTTTCGGTAGTGCCGTTTCCTGGTGCACCTCTAAGACAGACTGCTAGTAAATGCGCACCAGAATAACTAAATGAGCGAATTCATTGTGTACGGTTGTTATTTATATACCAATTAAAAGTAATAGAATGGCTTCCAAAAATAACTACTTTAGTTTTAGAATGCTTTCTCTGTGCTTCTTTTTGGCAATGATCAGCAAATAGGATTGGTGAGTCAGGCCACAACTGGTATGAAAGCATAAAACTATGCTGTCTTTACGCAACAGAATTTTCGCCTTTTTCTTCTTAAACGTCAAATGAGCTAACATTTATCAGTTACCTACTTAAATCTCAACATCAGAGAAGTTGATTCTATCTTCAAAATATTACGAGACTTACAGAAGTTCAGTGATTTATCCACCTTATACAGCTGTAAGTGATGGATCTGGAGTAACAGGGAGGCTTGAATCTAGTAAATCTAAAAGTGGACTAGGCTCATTAGGGAACAAGGAAGAGAGGACTCTCCAGAATCTCAGCCTGACATATACCCATGACCTCTGAGTTCAAGGGCATACAGTGGGGGAGGTACAAAGCATCTATCTTTTTCTCACATGTTGTCTATTTCATGAGACAAAGCTTAGCAATGTCATGAGGTGAAGCCTTCACAGGTTTTTTCACCATTCAGCTCCATGTGCTGCATGGTAAGTGAAAATCCCACTCACATTCCAGCATTTGGTTGCTGGTGGTGTTGTTATTTTTTACCTTTCTCTTTTTTTCATATGTGCCCTAGTGAAAAGCTGGATAAGACTTCATCAGGCATTGCTAATTAGATACAATTTTAAATTGGAAGCCTTTTTTCATGGATTTTTAAAGTGTACTCACTTTTAATTACTTATTTTCCCCTATATTCTTAAATTCTTACCTCTTTCTTCTAAGGCTCCAACTCTAGTTTTATGTCTTATTCTAACTTTCAGAACCCCTTCTCCCCCCACACACATTCCACAGATAGCACAGATACAATACACGTGTACACAAAGTCATGCACAGTGCGTACACCTGATCACACACATCCACACACATCTGCTTTCTTTCTCATACCTACCAGCAGTCACACACAACTGGGCAGGAACTAGTGGCACAAGAAATGGCTCCTAGAGGTGTAGTCTTTTGAAGTCAAAGACTGTCGGTGAGAGAGAAAGATGGAAAGCTCTACTAGCAATGCCTATGGAGGACTAAAGTTTTCAAGTCTTCCATCAATTCCTCACTTCAGAGACACAGACCTGTCTGTGTTCAACATTTACCCTCTATTGGCCATACGGTCGAAGGGAAAGTGCTTTCTGCAGTTAGAATTACTGCCTGGTCTTAGCACCTTTTGCCCTCGAGCCTCTCAGAGGTCATTAGGTATCTACCCTAGACCATCGAGTAAAGACTCCCTCTGCCTCTCTCCATATAAGATTTGTTTTTGTTCAAAGTCGATGATGACTATTAACATGCCTATCCAAGAACATTTATGAAGGCACATCCTGAACTTAGACTGACAAGAATTGAAGAATAGAACCCCAGGATAGAATGAATTGCAAAGAATTCACGTTTAAAAAGCACAATATCTCAGACTCACAATAGGAAGAAAGAAAGAAAAGAAATATATATATATATAAATGATGGAAGAGAACACAGGTAATTTGACAGCCTGAGGAAAAAAGCATGATCTCTTTATTCCCCCAATTAATAGTTTCTACAGTTATTTCAAGTTTTACTGTCTCATAAGATTGTCTCATATATCTGAAGCGAAGCTGTCTTTTTTCTTTATCTTGAAAGATTTACCTTTATATTCTTGAGGAGTTATTGAATGAGTTTTCACTTTGTTGATGAAAGCTGTACATCCAATAATCTAGTAGAGAGTAGTGATGGTCTTGAAGCAAAATTGCAATGGCATAATTATATCCATCCAATTCAGAACACCACATGATGCTTTGCAATAATTTTACATTTCATATAATTTTATTTGGATTCTCAGGGCAAGTATGTTGAGAGGGTGCAATGTCAGTGCAAAAGTATCCTAATAATAAAAAAAAATACTAAGCATTATCCAAGTATTTCTTTGGTCACCTAACAAAGATACAAAAAAAAAAAAAAAGTCAATCTTTCTCTTAAAGGGACACATATATAACCATAATGCTACATAGGAGTTTTCTGAGTTATAGTTTAAAATGGTAGGCATGAGCATAGAGATGAAATGGGATGTAGTTATGCCTAGTGGGCAGGGTGGTAGAAAGTGCTCTGAAGATGAGGTTAAATTTGAACTAAATCTTAGAAGATGGTTGGTACTCCAACTTTTATCTAATGATGCACTAGGTAATTTGAACCAGACTTTCTCTTAAGGACAACTTGAAAGGCTGCTCAAAATCTTTTAAAAAATCCTTAAATAAATAAAGGTGTTAAAATAAAATCTTTGATGACTTATCAAGTAGGATCTATGGGAAGATGAAGGTCCAGGGAAGTAGCCATGGCATTTAGGTGTGCTTTCCCCTTGGGTACTTGTCAGTTCCAGATGGCATGACTGAGAGGATGCATATCACCTCTGACAATCCTCAGACTCTTGCCCAGGGGCCAACGGCATGAAAACTCCTTATCTTAGAGTAGGAAGCCCAATCGGCTGCACCCTAGGAGTAAAGGTGAACCAGTAAGCTGCTTCTGAACTTGTCTAAAGTTGATGCCAGAGTGTTAATGATCATTAGTACAGGGCAGAAGCAAAGATAAATCCTCTCTAGAGGAAGATAACATTATCTTAGTTCTCAAACTATTTTTGTAAACAATTTGCAAATAAAATATCCAGTACAAAATAAAGATGAATGGCATTCAGGAAGATACAATAGCATGAACAAAACCCACAATGTACAAGAGATGAAAGAAATAGCCTACAGAATTATTAGACACAGACTTTAAAATAACAATGTTTACTAACTTAAAGAAGATAAGATTCAAGTATTTAGCAGAGAATCAAATGGAAATTCTTGAATAGAAAAATTTAACGACCAAAATTAAGAACTCAGTGGATTTAACAGCAAGTTAGGCACAGCTGAACAGGAGAACTAGTAATCTAAAAGACAGATCAGAAAAAAATTTCTAGACTGAGTCAATGAGACCACAAGGATGAAAGATATGAAATTTAAGGTGATATAGAAGGAAGGTATTATATGCATTATTTGGAGTCCAAGAAGGAGAGGAGAGGAAGTGAATGGGTGAGATGCATTTTTTGAAGAGGTAATAGACAAAAATTTCCCAAAGCCAATAACAAATATCAAGGCAAAGATTCAAGACACTATATGAACCTGAAGTGGGGTTAAAAAAAAAAGACAATTAGGCCTATATAAGCAAATTGCTGAAAATCAAAGATGAAGGAAAAAAAAATCTTAAAAGTAATCAGAGAAAAGAGAAAGACTGATTTCAAAGGAGCGATTCTTACAGAGTAGCTGACTTCCTGTGATTCCACAGAAAAAATGGAAGCTGGAAGAAAACTGAATGATGCCTTTACATTATTAAAAGAAAATAATATCCAATATAGAAGTCTATATTCAGTAAAAATATTCTTCAACAATGAAGCTGAAATAGAGACATTTCAAATATTTTATTTGCTGCAGTAGACTGAAGTAGATTTGTCACCTGCAGTCTTACAGTGAAGGAAATACTAAAGAGTGTCTAAAAGCAGAAGAAAAATTATCCCAGAAGGCAGTGAAAAGAGGTAGGTAGAAGTGAAGAGCAAAAAAATTGTACATTCATGGGCTAATCCAAATGAATAATGCCTGAATAAATAACATTAATATTATTAAGTTGATTATATCTTATATAGTATATATTTTGTAATTAATAACTACATATTATATAGTTAATACTACATATAATTAACATGTAAATTTTTCCCATTGTATTTTTTTTATTGAGGTATAGTCAGTTTACAATAACATGTAGTATTAATTATATGTTAATTATATGTGAATTGAAAGTACACAAAAACAATGGCATTTCATTCTGAAAAAGGATTAATGGAGTCCAAAGTCTTTACAGTGCCTAGGTAGAGGGTCAAATCATTAGGCATTAGACTTGAGTAAGTCAAGAATATAACCAACTATAATTGAATGAAATGCTCCAGTTAAAGGATCAATGACATCATACCAGATTTTTTTTTAAAGTTAAATTCTATGCTTTTTAAGAAAGACATATCTAATACATAAGAATTTAGACAGTCTGAAAAGACAAGAGTAGGAAAAAGGATGCCTAAGAATTCATCAAACAAGCAAGGGTTACAGGAATATTTATAGCATTATCAAAGACCACAATTCACATAGGAGTAAGGACACGGGAAGAACCCTCTGTTGGCAACGTTGTCTTTTGTGTGTGTGGGTTAGAGATGCAAGAGGACAGCGAACGTTAATACATTAAGAAATCTTCTCCCTGATATACTTACGGTTGAGACCAAAAAGGAGAAAGGCCACCTATGATAAAGTTTTAATTTCAAGTGTCTAAATGGGTAAAATTATAACAAACCCCATATGGCCAGTCCAGATCTGAGGACCAGTGATACTGGTGTCTCTCATAGTTTCTGTACTAGGGGTAATATATGTATAGATAGCCCCATAGACCAAATCCTGTGTTCTCCTGAAAGAGAGCAAAAGGAAAAGTTTACGATTGTAGTCAGTATGACTGCTGTAACTGTAACTCATTTGGCCAAAATTCACTTAAATAAGTACAAATAATATCTGAGATTAAATAGTAGCTCAAGAGGGTGAACAATTTATATTCAATTAGACACACAAAAGTCATAAGCAACAATTAATAGACTTCACCCTTTGTTAATGTAAAGAAGGATTTTAAAATAACCTATTATCCATCTACTTCTCTGCCCACAAGCTCAAGCTATTTAGTAACTAATATAAAATATTTGATCTATTATATGTAGTAATTTTGTGAACTGTTTTTTAACCACAAAGTCATACTCTAGTCCTTCACTTTTCACACATTCCTTTTAAGAAATGTTCTCTCCCTAGTAAAAATTTTAATTTAAACAGTATTGCACACTCTTCTTATATGGTTAAGTTCATATCCATGAAACATTTTAACTCCTGAGGTGAACAGTATTAGTTAATGCAATACATTTTCTTAATGAGACAATGATACAGTTAATTATCTGTTAGAAACTCAGAACAAATACAGCAAGACCCTCTATTTACAAGGAAAGCTACTACCTATATATTTCTATTGCAGTGTGACTAGCATTGTAAATTCATTGTACTTGTGAAGAAAAACAGCTTAGGGGCCTCTGCCAAGTAGGATTTACTTTTCTGCTCTATCACTGATGAGATTTCAATTCAGGAATCTTTGGTCGCAAGAAGTATTAAGTACAGAAGGGAAGCAGAGGAGATGAGAGAAATTTTCTCTCCTAGAGAGGCTGGCAACTCTGGGTGGGTTCGGGAGAAGCAAGCCCAAAGAGGGAAACATTCAGTATAGAACTTAAAAATAATAAAGTGAGGAAATCACTTGAAATAGAAGATATTTTGCTTTGGTTAAATGCATTTAGGAAATCGTGAAAATTTAAGCCAGATTCAGTGAACTTTGGAGGAAATATATGATAAAGATATCTTTTCAGTGTATAGGAGCAAGGTAAGAAACTGAAAAACTTGTCTTGCCTCAGAGGTATTACTATAATCCGTAGTGGCTGAGTTATTGTGACAGCAATTACAAATTGCTCAGGGGCCTATGGATCTTAGAAATCTTTAGAAATTACCTGGAGGGGCAAGAGAGGCTCCAGGAAGAGCTGCTAAGCTTCCTGCTCTGTGTCAACCCGAAATCTAAAAAATGTGGCTTCTCAGTTTCAAAGCCTTGAGTAGCATGGCAGACGTCTTAGAAGAGCACTCTGACCTTCCACAATGATGGAAATGTACAGAGCAAAGTGGAAAAGAAATCAAGCGGAGATACACTGATTCTGGCAACTGTGCTGGACAGCACTCCCAGCACATTCTCAGCTGATGTTCTTAATCTGTGGATCCTTGGAGAAAAGACCACTTCACCCAATCACTTTAAGACTTTTGAAGTGGAGAACTTGTTTGTGAAAGGAGACAAGGTTAATTATTTAGCCAAAGTCAGCAATGAATTCATCAGTGATTTGAGGGAAGAAGCCTACATCTTCATTCTAAAGGCATCTGACCCTCCAGCAAATCTGTTTTATACTTAATGATGGTATTAAAGATTTGAATGAATGGTTATTGCCACATTATATGGGTGAAGAAAATGGAAAACATGTATCTTTTCAGGGTCAACGCTTGATGAATTTTCTTTGCATTTGATCTGAGGACATTTAAGATCCAAAATTCTCTTTGCTCTTGAGGTGTTCCACGTTACTGACAGCCCCTGCCTCCTGGAGCTTTTACCCCTGCAAACATTACTAACTTGTAAGTGGTTGATCCTTTTGTTTGTAATTTTAGTCACTTTAGCAAATATAAATAGGTGACTCAGCTTCTTAACAAAGAATGTTTGAGAGTCCCCTGGAACACAATCCTGTCTTTATGTCATCTCTTACCTCAGCACCCTTTGTGGAGGAGCTCAGGAAGAGAAGGAGGTTAACACATGTCCCAGTCAAACCCATGTAATTCTTTGCCCAACAGAGAAATGTGAATGGATTAGTATAATATGTCTAACTGTATCCATGGTAATCTTCTAGACTGCCACGCTTAGGTTTTGCTTAGGCTACAGCAGGTGACAGGGGTTCACATTTTTTTGTGTGTGTGTGGAGGGGGAGTAGTTGGGGTGAGGAACTACTACCCATTGTCAGTCACAACATAAATCTAGTAGTTAAGAAAGATTCTAGCCCTTAACAACCAGGAAGAAACACATAAATCCTAGCTGTGCGTCAAACGTGACTCAAGTCATGATAAGGGCTGGTTACTCTGTTACCTCACTAGAGAAATGGCATGATTCAGAGATCTGGTAGCTCTTGCTGAGTATCTGATCATGGAGCCCACATACCCATGCTGATCACCATCACCAACGTCACCATTTTACAATCAAAAAGTGCTATTAATTCTGCAAAGCAGTTTCATATTGAAGATGTCTTTGATTCTCACAGATAAGTAGGTGGGTACTACCCTGGTTCATTTTATAGATGAGGAAATCAAGGCACAGGGCCATTAAATAATTTGCTTAAAGTCACACAGCTAATTAGTATCAGATTGGAGCCTCTTCACCATCAGACTTGGGCTCTTAATAGCAAGAAATTTTAAATAAGAAATCAACACCCTAATTTGTATCCTATGCAAAGATAGTGAAAAATATTATTAATGATTTTTCACAGAGAGTGTGGTAGACACTGGATAATATAAATGCTTAAAAATAAGTCTATCCTATGTGATTCAGATCTTTTACAAGGACTTTTATGAACAATATATTCATTTGTCCCCAAACATATGGTGGATAGTATCAGTGTGGCAGCATAAACTTTCAGAACAGTAGAGTCTCAGGTTAAAAAAGATACCGCCTATCCAAATTAAATAATAGGTATTTTACTGTTTCATTTTCATTTAAAAAAAAATCAGAGTATTTTCTGTTCTAGATGAAAAATAATGGGGAAGATGAAATTCAGTTTAATTTGTGTGAGTCAATGCCATACTTAATTGTGAATAAATGTGTTTTGATCATTAAGGATATGTCCACTTACTAAGTAGTCTAAACTTTATGTAACTTAAATTATCTGCTCCAGAGTACTGATTCTATCAATTGCGTGATTCAAGAAAATCACTTAATTTCAGTGGGCCTCAGTTTTCTCATATAAAACAAGTGCTGGTTCAGACGATTTGAAAATTTGAATTTAACACCAAGCTTGGGAAAGAAAAGAATCCTCCAGTTTTTCTGTAAAATATGATTTCATTTTCATTATTTCTTGTCGGGGGAAAGGTGGGAAAAATTGTCACAGAAGCACTTACTGAGTACTGTATCCTTTCTCCACCCTCATATTTTCAGATGACAACTATAAGAATGTTCTTCTTCAATCCGTCTGACCCTAGGCTAGTCTGCTGTTGTCAATTGTTTCCTAAATTCACCCATTACAATGGTTCTGTTGCTATTTATTGGGTCTAGATATGGTAAGAGTAAACACTGCCAAGAAATCTTCAGAGATATGTCATAAAGTTTAGGACTAACAATTTATCTTTATTTTATACTTAGGAAAGAGAGAGAGAGAGGAGAGAGAGACAAGGAAGAAAAAGAGTTTTTCTCAATATATGATATATTTAATAAGATTTTTTTATTTTCCCTCACATCACATTAATTGTTTTTAATTTTTCGAGCTGTCTTGGCTTTCATGTTATATGGAAAACTGAAGGAGCAGAGGGAGACATTTATTTCCAGAAGAGGTCAGAGAGCATAATCAGGGGACAGAACTAGTAAGTAATCAAGCATGCAGTACACACTTTCATTAAGGCCCATGTGTTACAGAACCGCAATATTTTAATTTTCTGGTTCCTGCTGCTTAGGCTGAAGAGGTTCTGTTAAGGTTTATTTCAGTTACATTTTGCAAAGGACAAAAGTGTGACATTTTCAGTCTCATTAGAGGTGAAATGTTTTAGTCTAGGGTTCATGTTCACTTACACGAAAGGAAAAAGCTCCTCGTGACGGTTAAATAATAAAGAAGGCTGATTGCTTACAGAGTCAAGTAACAAGACTCGATTGTGTACCATGATCCAATCTCTCCTTAAATCTTGAAATTCTTATCCAACTTAATGATGGCATCTGCTGGGAGGAGAAAATTTCTACGGCACATCTTTGTAACAACCCCAAATCTCATGGAAAGAAGCCAGGAGAAAAATTTAAATGAGTGTAATCCTCCAGGAAAGATACACTTAGAAATTTTCTCTTAATGGGAACTTTGTTTGCTGACAGTGAACAGTCTACCCAGATAACACCAACAACATCTGCTGCTGTTGGTAAGAAATGACCTCTTAATCATGAGCTACTCACATCAAAATGACTGCAGGCTGCTGGAACAACACGACTTTTCCTTGAGAAGTCCGTCTCAACAACATCACGCAGACTGAATGCCAAAATAATATTTTGCCTTTCTGTTTTAAATGCAATTTGCTAAGACAAGGTAAAGGGAACACATAGAACAGGGAAGAATAACAGATCAATTGGGTGAGATGAAGGCGATCTGATTTGTTTGGCATCTGCTCTGGAAGAGTAACACTCTGGCGTTGCCTTTATTTCAACTTAGATTTGTCAATTGGAGGGAATCGTCTCTCTCTCTTTTTTTTTTTCAGTTAAGTCCATCTTTACTGTGACGTACCTGCTGTTTGTTATGATTATAGGATGTTGGATGCCAGCTTTCTAACCAAAATGTCTGTGTGGAGAGGAAGGATATGGGGGCAGGGAACCATGATGCTTAACAGGTTAAAGGTTCTTACCTTTAAATCTCTGTCTCGGGCCACTTATGCAATAAAATATGACTTATATGTCATATAGTTGGGGATTTTGTGGATATTCTATTTGTGTGATTCATAGCAGTTCACTTTGTTTTCAGTCTGTTGTCATTGAAGGTAAAGCAGTAAAGTAAAAACATCTTTCTGTTGATCCTCATAGCTAACTTGGGAACTGCATCTCCTGGTCCAGTATTTTAGGTTATTTTATGTTATCTAATTCTAGAGCACAATCAAAGACTTTGAAGGGACCTTAGAGGTCATCTAGTCCAAAGTCATCCTTTCACAATATTCCTGGCAGAAAATCATTATTCTTGCTTGTATATTTCTATTTATTGTGTATAAGCTTTTCAAAAGTGATGGTAGGGAAAAGCCAAAATCTGCCTCTAGGCAGTTTCTACAGTGAAAGAAAAAAATTGAATCACTCTTCTTTGGAGCATCCCTTCAGAAAAACAAAACACAGCAAGAGAAAACTTAACTACTGCATTCTTCCCACACTCGAGTCATCTTTTCAGGACTATAAAGAGGTTAATTCCTTGTGTGATGATGTCCTAGGTGTCCTATGCTTCCAGACCCCTCTCTATCCTGGCCTTTTCTCCATGGACACAGCCTAGGGTATCTAGGTTTACTTTAAAGTGTGTTACGTGGAGAATAGAACAGAACAGAACTGATAGAATCAAACGATTTCATAATTGAAAGGAATATCCAAATTCAAAAAAAAAAAAAAAAAAAAAGAAATAAGTCCCAAAGAAGTTAGGTGGGTCCAGTGTCACACAAATGGGTCTCCTCGTTTCACTCATTTCCCAAAGTAATTCTCTTTTCACTTATTTTTTCCTAAACTGAGCTTTTTATTAACTAGACATAATATTTCAGATATTTTTTCTGATCAGCCCAGACCTCGGGATCTTTCTCATTTGCTTTATTAACAACCATATTATTTGGTTGTTTGTTTTATATTATTTACATGGTAGTTAAATCAGGTCCTATACAATTATGTTTTCCCTTATGTTTTATCTTTTGAGGTTTAACCATGTGCAAGCTCAAGATATTTTTGAATCGTTTCATCCAATCAGTATACCATCTGTGACTTGTGCAACTGTTAATTGTCAGAATGTTTTCTATGTCCTTGTTCAGATTATTGTTAGAAATATTCAACAGGACGGAGGCAAACAAGCAAAAACAAAAACAAAAAAAACATGTGCCATGAAACTGGAATCTAGTTCTAGACTGACAATCTATTAATCGAGGCATTTGGGAACCGTTGTTCAACCATGTATGTTAATGCTCAGCTGCATACTTATCCATGTTATGGCTTTCCTTTTTCTCTACAAACACTCTGTGAAGGCCTATCACAGATGCCCTACTGGAAGTGAGACATTGTCTAAGATCTGATACCTTTATTTGAAAAGGATGAGGTTATTGTGAAATGATTTATTCTTATATTCCTTAATATTACTTAGAGATCTCCTCTTTCTTTTCTATGAGTTCACAAATCTGTTTAGTAACTTACTGTAGAATTTTGCCAGAAGTTGATAAAAAATTTATAAATCTTCGGGATTATTTAAAAAAAAAATTTGAAAGTCAGGTCTTTTCCTTAGACCTCACCTATTCATGAATTCTCAGAACATTACAGTGTTTAGGAGATCATATGTGCAAATGCTTAATAACTTGGCATATAATTGCACTGGGCCTAACTTGGGCCTATTTAAATTTGTTTGTGCTCTGTTCTCTGTTACAAACTAATCCTTGATTCCACTTTCCTTTCATTGATGCATGCTCTGCCGTTGTTAAGATTTTTTAAAATTCAATACTAACTAGATAAAAAAAGAACATTTATAAAATATATGTCATTTATGGAGAAAAGGATATAAAAATACTTCTGTACAATCATTCATGAGTTTAATAATTAGAACATTTCCATTTACTGTGAAATCTTTTGGGTGCTCTCCCTCTCCATCAAAAGAAAAGTACTAACTCCTCCTTGCTTCTTTTTTGGAGATATGTGATTGTTTTTTTCTACAGGCTCTCACTCATGGTGTTTTCTTTAGGAATTCAAATTTAAGTGTGTATGTGTATGTCTTATTTGACTTCCCACCTTGGTACCCTGCCTTTACCTACTTTATTCCCATGCCTTGAGGACTGTGAACAAGTTCACTGAAGCTCAGCAAATGCCTCTACTTCAGCCAGCAAGTGGCCTTCTGTGGGATTTGCTCATCTCTCTGGGTTCCTGTTTGCTTTTAGTTTTTGATCTCTGTGTAGATTTTTTCCCCCAGGTCACTGGTACAGTCATAAATATATGTTTTCTATGTCTTATCCAACATTAAGTCATTTTCAGCAGGGACATTGATTAGGAAATGAAAGTGTGCTCTACAATTTTCAGTGTGAGACAATTCTCCTTGGTGGAGAAGGCATAATGAAAACAAGAATTGGGTAAATAATTCTATTATTCATTAATATCACATTGTTGTGGCCTTATCTTCTGCTTCCAACATAGCTGTTGTCTTAGGATCTTTTCCCAAATCTGTGTTTATTTGCTCCTTCTACTTTTGCACTTATTGTCCATTCTGATCTATATTTGCATGGGTTGTTTTCAATCTGATCTTGTAATTCCTCTCATTTTTTGGAAATGTTTCTCCTTTAAATTCTTTAGAGTTGGGATCATAACTATCTTTATAAAGATACAGCAGAGTCTTAGCAGAAACTTAGAAAATTTCTTTCTAAGAATTTGCAAGAAATTAGTTTTTTCTGTTTTATGGACCCTCCTTACCCCATGACTCACTTTCTTTATAAGAATATCTTGATCCCATACATTGTGGGACTTGTAAAGCCATAAAGCTTTTATGGGTATATTATATAGACATAAACTCTGTTCTTTGAGACCTGTGATTGTTCATTGTCTTGGGGAGTACGTCTCAACTGCAAAAGGATATCAACAGGTTTAACAAGATATTAGTGCAATGTAGGTAACTAAACTTGTCTGGCTGATTAATGTACAGTCTGGTTTCATTTGAAACATTCAGAAAAAGACTTGGGTTGATCTACTCAAGGCTCTTTCCTATAGAAATAAAGGGCTGTTGGCGATTCCCAGTTTTTAGCATCCTAAAAAGACAAGATGGAATCATTGGCCTAGTAAGCAACTGAATAATGCTTTGGTATGACGGAAATTACTTTTGGTGGATTTCACCTAACTCAGATTCTGAATATCATTGGAACACCTATGGGGATGAGAAAAGTTAAAGAAACAGAAACAACCTGTATTCCTCATACAACGATCTTTCATAATCACCTCAAATCTGTAGAGTGTTGGTTTTAAGCAAAAATTCACACTTTGGTTATAACTGATCTGGAATTTGGAATATAGTAGTTAGACTGATTCATCATGTTAGCAACTATTCCTGGTTCCAAAGCACTTACTATTTATTACCCAATGAAATGACACTATTAAGACTTAAAGGAGAATTGAATTATTGCTATTTGCAAATGTTTTCCTCATAAACTATATTAAACCTAAAACTTGATTAACTTTAATGCTTATAAAATGAGATGTAGTAAATAAAACTGACACAGATAAATTTTATATCTGTGAATACATGACTTTTGTGTAATTTCTACTCTTTCTTACCTTTTATAATTGGGAATTTACATTTTTTTTAAGCTGAAAGAGTTTGTTAATTGTTTAGCTTTGCAAATCTTGGTCACTGTGACTTAGTCACTGTACAGATAAACTGGCACCTAGATATTCTGATGTGTGTAATTTATGGACTACAGATAATCCTGACTTCTCTGTAAATTTTATGAACTTTGGTAAATGGTATTGACATGAGAGGAGGTCATACACCTTGGGAGTGTGGAAACTCCTAAGATTCTGTCCCTGAACATAAAGCAAGTTAGAGGCTAATAGGGGAGAAAAAATGTACACAAATGATGCGGGGAACAAATGGAGGGCTTAATAAGGAGAACAAAGACGCCTATTTAGTCTCAAAGCCCCAAACTGAAACAACTGTGTTAGGATTTATATTGCTTTACAATCCCATCCCCACTCCCAGCATGGTGACTTTCCTTGACAGACTAGTTCAAGAGAGTGAGTCAGATGGAGTGACTATGGTAAATTATGTTCCAGTGGTGTAGGAGATTTCAACATATTTGTTGGAAGGGTAGAGGAAAAGGAATGAAATAATACTCAATAGCTGGTTTTTGCTAGGATTCAGTAGAACATAAAACATCTTTCAAGGGCTAAATGGTGAAGGAGCCATGCTTCCTCTCTTCTCCAGTCATTAGCTGTGTCTGGACTCATGGTTTTCACAGATAAGAGCAAAACCACCATCAGCATGGCCACTCTAGTCTGCATATTCACTAATTTCCAGTAGTGACAGGAATCCTGAGTTAAAATAAATAGACTGCTACAAATATGCAGCAGCATAAATATTTAATATCATTGTATTTTCAGTAGAGTCAAGCTTTTAATCTTTGCAAATAATAGAGAATGGGAACTTGAGAGAATTGCAGCTAATAAAAATATGACTTCCAAAAGAACAAAAATGTTTCCTGATTGCTGCTAAGAAGACTTCTAATACTGAGGTTTTTTTAATTGATGAATTTATATTGACACATAACAATTACCTAAAGGCCATAAAAATTACATTACCATTCACTTTTGGTTTTGTACATTGTGTGAACAATTATAGGGTTCTTTAGGGTTTTCTGCATATAAGATTGTTTCATCTGTAAACAAAGATGATTTTACCTCTTCTTTTTTGATCTACTTTCTATTATTTTTCTTCAAGATTTTTATTATTTTTCTTGCTAAATTTCTCTGGCTAGGGCTTCCAGTACTATGTTTTATTAGAAGTGGCAAAAGTGCATTCCTGTCTTGTTCCTGATCTCAGAAGAAAAGCTTTCAAATTTTTACCATTGTATGTAACATTAGTAGTGGGCTTTCCTTATGTGATCTTTATTATGCTGAGGTAATTTCCTTCTATTCCTGGTTTGTTAAGTGTTTCCATTATGAAAGAGTGTTGTATTTTGTCAAGTGTTTTTTCTGCATCAATTGACATGATAATGTGGTTACAGTCCTTTACTCTATTAATGTAGTGCATTACATTGATTGATTTTCATATGTTGAACTATCCTTGAATTCTCAGAATAAATTCCACTTGGTTATAGTAAATAATCCTTTTTATGTGCTGTTCAATTTTAATGTGTAGTTTGCTAGTATTTAGTGGAAGATTTTTACATTAGTATTCATCAGGGATATTGGTCTGTTGTTTTCTTTATCTTTATCTCAACTGATATCAGAGTAATGATGACCACATGGAATTAGCTTGGAAGTGCTCCCTCATCTTCAAGTTTTTGGGAGAATCTGAGAAGGATTTGTGTTAATTTTTATTTAAATGTCTGATAGAATTCTCCAGTGAGACTAACTCTCCTGGGCTTTTCTTTATTTGGAGATTTTTGATTACTGATTTAATCTCTTTACTAGTGATAGGTCAGTTCATATTTTTTATTTCTTCCTGATTCAGTCTTGGTAGGTTTTATGTTTTTAAAACCTTATCCAATTCTTCTAGGTTATCCTATTTATTGCCATATTGTTCATAGCAGTCTCTTAAAATCCTTTTTATTCTGTGGCATCGGTTTTAATGTCTCCCCTTATATTTCTGATTTTATTAACTTGAATCTCGTTTTTATTTCGTAGTTAGTCTAACTAAGGATTTGCCAATTTTGCTGAAGTTTTTAAAAAACCAACTCAGTTTTGTTGATTTTTTTCTATTATCTATTTCATTTATTTCTGCTCTAATCTTTATTATTTCCCTCCTTTTGATTATTTTGAGTTTAGTTTGATCTTTTCCTAGTTTCTTAAAATGTAAAGTTAAGTTGTTGATGTGAGATCTTTCCACACACACACACACACACAAAACTGGTAGAATCAAGAAACAAATTCATCAGTGTCAGGAAACAAAATTAACATACAAAAACCAGTTGTATTTCTATACACTAAAATTAGACAACCTGAAAAGGAAACTAAGAAAACAATTCAACTAAAATATGCAAAACATTGCTGGAAGAAATTGGAGAAGACATAAAGAAATGGACAGACATTCCATTTTTCACAGATTTGAAGACTTAATATTGCTAACATGGCCATATTACATACAAAGTGATCTGTAGATTCAAAGCAGTGCCTATCAAAATCCCCACAGCATTTTTTGCAGCAATAGAAAAAGCATTCTAGAATTCAAATGGGATTTCAGAGGATCTCAAATTGTCAAAACAATCTTAAGAAAGAAAAACAAAGCTGGAACCCTCACACTTCTTGATTTCAAAACATCCTACACAGCTACATTAACCTAAACAGTATCATACTGTCATAAAGACAGACATACAGACCAACAGAACAGAATACAGAACACAGAAATAAACCCTCCCATATATGGTCAAATAATCTTTGACAAGGGTGCCAAGACTACAATGGAAAAAGGATAGTGTCTTTAATATATGGTTCTGGGAAAACAGGATATACGTGCAAAAAAATGAAGTTTGGGCCGTTGCCTTAAACTATGCAGAGAAATTAACTCAGAATGAATTAAAGACCCAAAAGTGAGACCTGAAACTATAAAAATTCTAGAAGAAAACACAGAGGTAAATATTCACAACATTGGGTCTGGCAATGATATCTTGACTATGACATGAAAAACACATACAAGAAAAATAAATAGACAATGTGGACAACATCAAACTTACAAACTTCTGTGCAGCAAACAATCAACAGTGTGAGAAGGCAACCTATGGAATGAGGGAAAAATATTTGCAAGCCATATAGCTGATAAGGGATTAATACCCAGAATATATAAAAAACTTCTACAACTCAATAACAACAAAAATAAATAACCTGACTTTAAAATGGACAAGGGGTTTGAATGTATATTTCTACAAGGAAGATATACAATGACAAATAAGCACATTAAAGATATTCAACATCACTAAACATCAGGGAAATGTAAATCAAACTCACAATGATATATCAATTCAAACCCATCAGGATGGCCACTATGAAAAGAAAAATGAAAATGAAGAGAAAAGAAAATGAAAGTGAAGAGAAAAGAAAAGAAAAAAAAAGTGTTTGCCACAATATAGAGAAATTAGAATCCTTATGCACTGTCAGTGAGAGTGTAAAATGGTGCAGCTATGGAAGTTCTTCAAAACATTAAAAATAGAATTACTGTGTGATCCAGCAATTTTACTTCTGGGTATATATCAAAAGAATTGAAAACAAAATTTGGAAGAGTTATTTGCTCAAACATATTCATTGAAGCATTATTCACACTAGCCAAGAGGTAGAAACAACCTAGATATCATCTGTCAGAAGAATAGATAAAGAAAATGTTGTATATATATATATATATATATATATATATATATATAGTAGAATATTATTCAGTCTTAAAAAAAGAAGGAAACTTCTTATACGCTAAAATATGGATAAACTCTGAGACCATTACGCTAAGTGAAATAAGCCAGTCACTCTAAGACTGCAGGATTGCAGTTACATAAGGGATCTAAAGTAGTTACAATTACTTAGAAACAGAAAGAATAATGGTAGTTGCCAGAGTCTGGTGGGAGAGGAAGAAGAGAGTTGTTGTACAATGGATATAGAATTTCAGTTTTTCAAGATGAAAAAGTTCTAGAGATCTGTTGCACAACAATGTCCAATACAGTTAACACTACTACACTGTATACTTAAAAATGGGTAAGATGGTAAATTTTATGTTGTGTGTGTTTTTTTATCACTATAAAAAGACTATTTTTAGAAAAACAAAAGCTAACCAAATTTACTGCTAGCGTCTGTAGGTAGAGTAAATGTTAAATTATGCTAGGTTGAAATTAGATCTATATAAAAGAATCAAAGAACATTCTACACAGAAATAAAAGTAGAAACATAAAATACATAAAATTATGTTTTCTAATTTTAAAATATTTTTCAGATCCTTGACTGCTTATTATATCCTGATTGTTTTAACATTCATAAAATAAATTAATGTAATTCACCATACTAACAGAAAAAAAGGATAAAAATCATATGCTTATTCAAATAGATGAAGTAAAAGTATCTGACAAATAAAACCTCTCAGTCATCCAGAATCAAAGGAGAACTTTCTCATCTCTGTAAGGGACATCTAAAAAGGTACAGCTAACATCACACTTAAGGATGAGATACTAAACACTTTTCCCCTAAGATTGAGAACAAGGCAAGAATGCCCACCCTTCTTTATAATCTTGTACTGAATATTATCCTAAGAAATCTACAAAAACCTATTGAAATTAGTAAGTGAGTTGTGCAAGCTTGCAGACACAAGCTCAATATATAAAAATTAATTGCATACTAGCAACAAACAATTATTATTTAATTGGAAAATAAATTTTAAAAATATCACTTACAAGGCAAAACCAAAATTCTTAAGAAAAAATTTAACAAAGTATGTGCTACATCTCTATATCAAAAAGTATAAAACATTGCTGAGAAAATTTTAATTTAAGAAGTTCTAAATAAATGGAGAGATATTAATGGATCAGAAAACTCAATATAGTTAAAATGTCAATCTGACAAAACTGATTTGTAGATTTAATACAATCAAAATCTCAATGAAAATCTCAGCAAGCTTTTAGAAAAACTTATGAAAATCTGATTCTAAAATTCATGTTAAAAAGCCAAAGGATTCAAGAGAGCCCAACTAATTTTGAAAAGAACAAATTTGGATTTCAAGACTCACTAAAAAACTACCGTAGTGGTTTTGGTATTAAGAAAATGAGAAGACAATCCTCAGACTGGGAGAAAATATTATGTATATACTGACACAGAAGTTTTATTCAGAATACACAGACAGTTCAACTTACAGTGGTTCCACTTAAGGATTTTTTGACTTTCTGATGGTGCAAAAGCAATGGGCTTCATTAGACAGTGTACTTTGAATTTTGATCTTTTCCCAGGGTAGCAATATGCAGTACAGTACTCTCTCATGATGCTGGGCAGCAACAGTGAGCACTTAAACCATTCTGTATCCACACAACCATTCTACTTGTTTGCAATTTTCAGTACAGTATTCAATAAATTACTTGAGCTATTCAACACCTTATTATAAAATAGCCTTTGTGTTAGATGATTTTGCCCAACTGTAGGCTAATGTAAGTGTTCTTTTAGCATATGTTTAAGGTAGGCTATGCTAAGCTATGAAGTTCGGTAGATTAGGTGTATTCAGTGCATTTTAAAAAAATTGAAGTACAGTCAGCAACAATGTGTCAATTTCTGGTGTACAGCACAATGTTTCAGTCACACATATACATACATATATTTGTTTTCATATTCTTTTTCATTATAGGTTACTATAAGATATTGAATATAGTTCCCTGTGATATACAGAAGAAATCTGTTTTTTAATCTATTTTATATATAGTAATTAATATTTGCAAATCTCAAACTCCCAATTTATCCTGACTTATAATATTTTCATCTTACAATGGGTTTATTGGGATGGAACCTTATTGTAAGTTGAGAAGTTGCAACTCAAAAAGACAAATCACCCAATAAAATATTTGGCAAAATATTTGAATAAGCACTTCACAAAAAGATATGTGAATGGCTGATAAGTACATGAAAGATTTTTGATTATTGATTCAGTCTCCTTACTAATGACAGGTCTGTTTATATTGTTTATCTCTTAATGATTCAGTCTTGGTAGGTGTATGTTTCTAAAAACTTATCCAATTCTAGATTATCCTATTGAATGTCATATAATTGTTCAACATTATTAGTTATCAGAAAAATGCAAAATAAAACCACAATGAGGTATCACTAAACACCCATGGGAACAACCAAAATTATAAACAGTGATAATACCAAGTGTTGGCATGTATGCATAATAAATGAAACTTTCAGACTTTGCTGGTGGAAATGTCCAGTGGTGCAATAACTTTGTTAAACAGTTTAGACAATTTTTTATAAAGTGGAACATACTCCTAACATATTACTTAGACTTTTCACTCCCCAGAAGTTTACCTAAAATAACTGAAAATATATGTCCACATGAAGACTTGCATAGGAATCTTTCCAATAGATTTCTTTATAACAGCTAAAAATTTCAAAAACCCAACTGTTCATCATCAAGATAGAGTAACAAATCATGATATAATAGTGAAATACTATCTGCAATGAAAAGAAATGAACTACTGATACGTACAAAAACATGGCTGAATCTCAACATTAAGTTAAAAAGCCAGACACAAAAGAGTATATACTATATGATTCTATTTACATGTACATCTAGAAAAGATTAATCTGACTTACAGTAACAGAAAACAGTAGTGGCTTGGGGCCAGAGTGAAGGGCTGATGTCAGCATGGGGGAATAATTAACTGAGAATAGGCACAAGAAAACTTTCCAGAACAAAGGAAACAGATCTTGAATATAATGGTGGTTATAAGATTTATAGCTGATAAAACCCATCAGCCTATCCATTTCAAATTGGAGCATGTAGTATATACCTTAATACAGCTGACTTATTTTTTTAAAAAAACAATAATCTTTTCCTCTAGTCATTTGTTTGTGATGATTTTGGCATACAGAACTTTAAATTTTTACATAGTCAAAATATATCAATCTTCCTCTTCACAGTTTTTGAATTTTGTGTCATGTCTAGAAAAGCTTTCCTTGAATAATATTTCATAGAGAGGCCATTTGACAGAATGTTTTATAATGTAGATTCTGACATCAGATAGCCATCAAGAGACTGTTTACACTTGGGCAAATTAATCTCTGTTTTTTAATTTCATTTTAAAAATCTGTAGATAATTATAGTTTCTACCTTAAGTGGCAGATGGTGGCAAATGTAGGTAAAATAGAATATTAAAGGATACATTAAAAGGCTTAATTAATACTAACTATTCTTTACTTGTTTTTTTAATGAGGGGGAGGTAATTAGGTTTATTCATTTATTTATGTTTGGAGGAAGTACCAGGGATTGAACTGAGGACCTCATGTGTGCTAAGCATGTGCCCTACCACTTGAGCTATACCCTCCCCCGACACTAGCTAGTTTTATTACCATATTTTCACAGAGTATTTATTATTTGAACTGTTACACATTATTAATAGACGTACAGAGATTATAATGAACGCCTGTGTGGACACTACCCAATTTTGTCAGATCTCCATTTAACAGTCTGACAAATTTGTTTCAGATGTTCTTCCTTTAGAGCAACTGGATTCCTCTTTGTACTCCTTGATTCCAGTCTTTCCCCAACTTACATATAAACACTTTCCTGAAATAGGTGTTTATTTTTCTTGCTCATGTAGTAAAGTTATAGTTTACATTTTTACATTTATAAAAATATATATTGCTTGAATTTTTAATTTTACATAAACAGCACACTGTACGCATTATTATACAACTTGATTTTCTTAATCAACTTATATAGTTGAAATTTATCTGTGTTTTTACATGTTAGAATAATTTTTTGTTTTCATTTTTCACATCTATGTTTTTAACTTATCTGGATTTTATTTTATTGTAAATTATGTGGGCTTGTAATTCACTTTTTTTTTTTTTGGTGGTTAGCTGGTTTCAAAACCATATGTATAATGTTTTTCCCCACATATTTGAAATTATGCTTTTTATTATTGCTGTTTGAATTTTCCTCCAGTTTTATTGAGTTATAATTGACATACAGCACTGGTTAAGATGTACAGCATAATGATTTGACTTACATACGTCATGAAATGATAACCACAATAAGTTAGTGAACATCCATTACCTCACATAGATACAAAATTTTAAAAGAAGAAAAACCATATGTTTCCTTGTGATAAGAACCCTTAACTTTCATATATAACATGCAGTAGTGTTAATTGTATTAATCATATTGTACATTACAACCCTGGTACTTAATTTATCTTATAATTGGAAATTTGTACCTTTTGACTATCTTCATCCATTTCCCTTTCCACCCTGACTCCCTGACCACAAATCTGATCTCTTTTTCTATGAGTTTGTCTGTTTGTTTGCTTGGTATTTTTTGAGGTACAATAGACCTAAAATACTATGTTAGTTTCTGGTGCACAACATGGTGATTCAGAAATTCTGTACATTACAAAATGATCACCATGGGAAGTCCAGTTATCATCTGTCACTGCACAGAGATACTACATTGTTATTGATCTATATTCTTCACTCTGTACATTTTATAACTGACTTATTTTGTAACCAGAAGTCCATACCTCTTAATCTACCTCATTTTTCTCATCCCCCCACATTCCCTCCACTCTGGCAACCACTTGTTCGTTCTCTGTATCTATGATTCCATTTCTGTTTTGTTATATTTATTTCTTTCGTTTTTTAGATTCCACATATAAGTGAAATCATACCATATTTATTTGTCTTTTTCTGTCTGACTTATTTCGCCCACGTAATACCCTCTAGGTCCATCCTTATTGTTGCAAATAGCAAGATTTCATTCCCTTTTATGGCTAAATTCCCATTGTATATATACCATATCTTCTTTATCCACTTAGCTATTAATGGGGACTTAGGTTGCTTCAACATTTTGGGTATTGTGGATAATGCTGCATGAACATAGAATTAGATATAAATTTTCAAATTAATGTTTTTTTTTCTTTGGAAAAATAGAAGTGGAATTATGCCATTTTGTATTCTACTATATTTAGACATACATATCTAATATGCTTAAAATGTATTAAGCATATCTGATACATGTCTTGATTTAGTCTTCTTTGATCTATATCTTGGATTCTATAGCACTACCATGTATTTCAAATATTTTAGCTTTTTTAAAAATCATTGCACAGCTTTATTATATATATATTTGAGTGTACACATACATATGGAATATTTATATAATCATAATGCTGTAAATGATGTTAGTTTTTAATTTTCAGATTTATATTTACAAAGCATGGAAGACAATTATTGCTACAGAACAGACATAAACATTATGAATCATGACAATTTAAAAATAGTATTATAAGTCACACCTTTGAAGAAAGGGAAGAGGGAAGACTGGTGGAGGAAAGTTTAAGGGTGATAAACTCTTCATCTCTCCAAGTGAGGAGTTAGTAGATACTGTCTAAGTTTACTGAATCAAGTAATACAAATTCAAACTTATTGTTTAAGTTTAAACATCAATTATAAACAAAAATTGGGAGGTAGAGAAATAGTGTGAATGTACAAAATGTTTTCTCTATTAAAGTACTGTCAATAGATGGTATACAAGTGGACAAATGAAGATATAAGGGCACATATATATCACTCAAGTTATATTGGAAACTGTCAGAATATCTAGAAATAGAACTTGTTAATGGTAATTTCACTAGAGAATGGAGTATAGATTGGGGAAAACATTTTAATTTCTATCTCATATCCTCACATGTATTACTTTCACCATAAAAATAATTTTAAAAGTTAAGTCTCTTGGAGTATACAACTGGACTTTGGATAAATTATGCCAACTATATGCCACAAGGCAAAGGCAGATGACCCAGGGGCTTATGTTGGACTCTCTAGATTAAGTCCCCAAAATGAACATTCTGAGGAATCAGGAGTTGATGGACCTTAAACAGTTTACAAGAAAAATAGCTCTGCAAAATTAATAACCAAAGTCCTAGCATCAATTTCAGAAGAAGCTGGCTAGACTAGGTGTATTCTACAAGAACTTTTTTTATTTAAACAGGGTCATTTTTAATTTGTTAAGTGTTCTTGGAATATTTGCCTTTCTTAGAAGATAAAATCTTCAGTAAAGAGGCTGATCTCCTTTCAAATTATAGCCTTACATCTCTCAAGAAAGTCTTAATTAGGGAATGTCAATGCCGATTCATGAACATCTTTTATCTGTCAACCAAATGCCATCCTTGGGATTAGGGTTATATCAAGGTGAGTTGTTGAAACGTCAAGGCTATCTTGATAATTCTCTTGATAGTATGCCAATTTCCTCTTGTTTGAGCCTCTCTAAGTTATTAGTGAGAGTGGATTACTTTAGGGACACCATTATCCTATTGAAACATTTACTGAACTGCACATCCATCCATTTTCAAAAGTAATCTTTTCTGGCTCTTCACTTGTTCAGAGGTAGGACTCCGAAGTGACTTTCTACCTCTCACAAAACTAAATTCCTGACTTAGTAATTTTCTGACTCCTCTTTCTCTTACTGAAAATCCTTGGTAAATCTTTATTTTCTCACTTATAGCTCTACCGCCAATGCCTTGGTTTTGAAAGCCTATAAATTCACCTTCTATCAGGAACTGGTTGGTTAAGTTCTATTTTGGCCCAGTGGATCTGTCAGATTGGGACACACCACAGAGTGCTCTCAGGGCTATGAGAAGCAATAGCTTTGTCTGATGATGAACCCAAAAGTCAGAGCAATGAAAGGATATTTTTAGATCTGATAGAATCCCCTGGATCATGCAGCATGATCCAGGGGTTATTTTAGAAAAATGGCTCATCAGTGTAGAAAGAAAGGAATTTTATGAATTATATTTGTGAGGGATTTTAGAATTCCATGATTGTAGACAAGAATTAGTTTGTTTTTAAGGATTTAGGACTTTCCTCTTTCTGGACATTGTGGGGGAAAAAAAGTAAGAGTAGAGATAGGAAGATACTTTGGTGTATTGGCCACATATACTCTTCAAGGTTCAGGGAAACTGCTGTCAAGCTGCCCAACTCAAATGATAAGAGCTATTTTATTTCTGTTTTTTATCATATATCTGGCAAGCAGAATATGATATCTGTCTTAACACTTATATTCTCCCTGCCAAAGTGCACGCAGTATGTTTGGACATATGGTCTCATTTTTATGATCTTTTAACCTTTATTTATTCCACATACCCTTTGGCAGAGGTAATCATTTGTGGCACATGAATTGCCAGGAAAAGGTCCCATCTGGAGCTTCTGAAAAAGAAGAGTTTGCTTCCACAAGGGAAAACTTTTAAAAATAGATTTAATCGTTTAAATCCAATAATTTCAGTTCATTCTTAATCTTAACCTAGTGGTATAATATGTGGGGGAAAATCTATGGGAAATTTTTCCTATGTCTCTTCTCTGGGGTTTAGCGCTATAAAAAAACAATGTAGTAAGCAACTGGTGCTGCCCACCAACCTTGGTTAGAAAGTGTTTTTCTAAAGCTTAGTCATAGAAATCTTGAACTACACTTTCACAAGTGGCTGGTGTATCAGTTAAGATTATGTTTGCCACAAATACTAGTGAACACTGAATAACAATGGCTTAAACAAGACAGACATTTAATTTCTTTTCATATGAAACAAGTCCAGAGTTAACACAAGTCAGACCTGTGTGGTGATACTATGACTTACACACAGGATCCTTCAATGCTTCTGCTTTCCTATTACTACAGTGTGGCCTTTGTCTAAAAGAGCTTCCAGAGCTCTGGTCATTTCATCTGAATCCCAGGTAGTAGAGTGACGGTTGAGTAGTATAGTATGTATTAACTTGTTCAGGGAGGATTTACTGAAGTAACTGAATAAAAATAGTCACTGAAGTCATCTTTGCCCCATTTGCAATCTTGGGAAATGTTTTAATATTCCATAACTATATATGATGTTTATAGTAGGCTTAACATTAAAAAATCAGATTAAGGAAATTCTCTTTTATTTTAAATTTGCTAAATTTTAAATTATGAATGGTTGTTGAATTTTATCACATGAATTTTCTGTATTTATTGAGATGTCCAATAGTTCATCTTGCATACATTTCTACTTTTAGTATTGTTTCGGGCCATCAGATCTTCTCTTCCAGACCACATAATTTTGGTTAATGGAAAATTCCAAAATATCTCCCCAAATTAAACCATTTCCTTCTTTTGTGGCTATTTTAAAAACCATTTATCCTTGCTGGCTCCAGTCTGAGAATTTCAATTCTGTGGTTATAATCTTGAATTATTATGTTCCTTGGACTGACCCTACAAAATTAATTTTCCATTTGCAACTGACAAAGTCTCCTATCTCCTGTGCAAAATTCTTATGACTTTTGTTGTTGCATCTTTTCCTATCCTGGACACAATTTATCTGGCTGAGATTGTAACTGAAAAATAAAAACAAAAACAAAACCCTGAATTTTGGACTGTTGCCAATTTTGGAGTCAGGAGGCTCAATAGGGGAAAATAATCATTTTCATGTCTGGAGACTTGCCATGAGGGATTTTACTTCTCAAAGGCCATCCCTTAGGGAATATCAGGCCAAGTGGAGTATTCCCAGGAGAAACAGAGGGCTCAAAACAGCCAGCCATAATCTATGTATTTGTCAGCTTAGAGTTTTCAATGAGGACAGCTTTTCAAACCCTTATTCTTTCCTTGCTGGCATCCCCTCTCCCACATTACACACCCCTTCATTTTTATGGACCTCCCTTAGTGGTAGCACTCTCTATTCCCCTCCCCATCCCACCCTCCTCTCCTAATTTTAAGAGAAATTTTTAAAGTGCTGGCTCTATGATTTGAATTGTTCTTTGGGGTTTTGATCTGTCTTATGTTTTGCAGTAACTGGTACTTATTTTGGTTCTCTGTGTAAGTAACTGCAGAAGCTATTAACAGAAGATTAACTGTAGACAATTTCATTACTCTTGGAATAAATAGAAAGTCCACAGGCTGAGACTGAATAGGCAACAGAACAGCCTTGGAACTGCAGAGGACAGATTTAAAGAATATACTTTTAAGGTGTCAGTGTCACACTTAAATAGATGGCAGCACCCTTAAGTTCCTCGAATGACATAAAAATATATGAATGGACAGAGAAGCAGAAACCTAAAACTGAAGAGAAGAAATTCATTTTCAAGGTTGGCGTTCTCATTAGGTGAATGAGGTAACATTTGAGGTAATTGAAAAAAAAATACAATTCAGTTTGTCAACAAATTGTTTCATCAGCATAAAGTCAAGCTGCCAGTTTTGATGGATTCCCCCACAAGTGGCTAAGCTGACTGTTGATAAATTATAACGTGCAGTTAAAATGTTGTTGTCAATTCTTGTCAGTCTTCCACCTGATGCACTCGATACGTGTAGGAGGTTACTGTGCTATCTTCTCATGCTTCTTCGTGTGGGGATTCATGAGGCAGTATTGGTACTCAAAAACCTCACTGGTCAGTCCAGTGTAGCCCGAGCCACAGCCAGAGTTGACATAAATAAAAAGTAGCAGGGTCTGGCCTATCACAGTTGATTGAAACCATATAGCCCACATGATTAACAATTTCCTCTTGACCATTGATGAATTCTTATTTCTATCAGATGAGAACTTACCACTTGGACTTACACTTGGGCATCTTTCTATCTAAAGAAGCATCTTGTTTCCCTTATAGTCTGTTTTCTTTTCTCACTCAAATGCTGTGATTTTAATGGAAGGCAGTGTTTTGTTTGAAACAGCTATTACTAGGTTTTTAGGGAAAAAAAAGTTTCTAATTACTAATGCAAAAATCCCTCTAGCTCCCCTCTATTTCCAAAAGATAAATAAGGGGACTGTCGATGTTTAACTCCAATTATGTTTCCATTTAGTTCACGTTATTGAGTTTGATTTGTATGTAACCACAGTGAATTCTTCATGTTGAGAGAATCAGAGTTTTTTCTTGTAATTGTAAGAGATCACAGTGGCATTAATACCTGCTAACCATAGGCTTTTATTAAGATGATTGATTGCTTACATTGATTTATTTTATATGTGGGCATTCCTGTGGTGTGAGTTTTCACTTTAAAATGTACACAGTTCATCATTTGGGCTCTTCTCTTGCATTGCCATTAATGAAATTTTGAGCATGTATTCTTCCAGAGGGCTATCCTTGACTAGGGAAAAATTTATTGCCTTTGAAGGAATAAGATATGAGTCACTGAATTCTTTTCTGGGCTGGAGTGGCAGAGGGGACACAATGAAAATTATTTTTCTTAACATTTAGATAATTTTTTGCTTGATATCTGTGGTTGCCAGTTTATTTAGACATCTGCCCTCTAGGTTGAAAGCAGATTTAAAACCAGAGAGATGTTCAAGGTTTAACATTGAAAAGAGTAGAACCATCCTGGTCCTTCCTAGGCCCCGGATTACACTCTGAAACTCTTTTTGAGCTATCATAAATGAGGTCATTGAACGAAATCAATTCCTGCTTACAAGGAAATTCCATTTTTAAAATCTTACTAGATTTGAAATCTACTATATTGGAACTGTAAATTAGATTTGTAATCTAGTAAACTGTAATTTGGAAGCAAATAAACAAATACTTATAGTGAGTTGTATTGTGTCCCCATAAAAGGTGTATCCATGTTCTAACCCAAGTATCTGTGAATGTGACTTTATTTGAAAATAGGTTCCCTGCAGATGTAACTAAGTCAAGTATGTAAAGATGTGATCATTTCAGATTTAAGAAGGCCCTAAAATCCAATGATTGGTATTCTAATGAGAGGGAGAGCTGACACACTGGGAAGAAGGCCATGTGAATTGAAGATGGAGGCAGAGACCGAGTCACGTTGCCATGTGCCAGGATGCCTGGAGTGAGAAACTAGAGTGCCAGGAGCCACTGGAAGCTGCAAGATGTAAGGAAAAATTCTCCCATAGGGCCTTTAGAGTAAGTGTGGCCCTGCCGACACCTTGAGTTTTGACTTCTGACTTCCGGAACAGTGAGAGACTCTATTTCTGTTGTTTTAAGTCACCCCAATTTGTGGTGATTTGTTGCAGCAGCCTAGGAAATGAATACAATATCTGTATTGTAGTCTGTGTGAATAGCTCCCCTAGATCTGCGCCACGTCCCACCTGCGCGGCTTGGCCAGATAACCTTGATCTTCGTGCTTAGAAAATGTCCACAGTGGTTCACAATCAAACGTTGGCATTCATGACCCTATATTCATGGACTCTCTCTGTTATACTTTGATTTGTTTATTTTTAAATCTTAGTCAAGAAATTACAAGTCTCTATAAAGCCCTCCTAGTTAAATTTCAACCAAATTCGCCTTAAGACCTGAGCATTTTACTTAGATTACTTAACAGTTTACTTTATTTATTTATTTTAATTGGAGATTGTCGATTTATAATGTGTTAATTTCTGGTGTACAGCATAGTGACTCAGATATATATATATCAGTTTTGATGGATTATATATATATATATTATATATATATAACCCTTCATATATTCTATTTCATTATAGGTTATTACAAGATATTGAATATAGTTCACTGTGCTATACAGTAGGACCTTGTTGTTTATCTATTTTATATATAGTAGTATCTGTAAATCCCAAACTCTCAATTTATCCCTCCTCACCCCTTCTCTCCCCCAGCCCGGTATCCGTAAGTTTGTTCTCTACGTCTGTGAGTCTGTTTCTGTTTTGCAAATAAGTTCATTTCTCATTTTTTTAGATTCCACATATAAATGATATCATATGGTATTTTTCTTTCTCTTTCTGGCCTACTTCACTTAGTATGACAATCTCCAGGTCCATCCATGCTGCTGCAAATAGCATTATTTATTCATTTTTTTTTTTTTTATGACTGAGTAGAACTCTATTGTGTATATATATACGCCGCAACTTCTTTATACAGTCATCTATCCATGGACATTTAGGTTGCTTCCATGTCTTGGTTATTGTAAGTAGTGCTGCTATGAACACTGGGGTGCATGTATCTTTTTGAATTACAGTTTCCTCCAGATATATGCCCAGGAGTGGGATTGCTGGGTTATATGGTAACTCTATTTTTAGTTTTTAAAGGAATCCCTATACTGTTTTCCATAATGGCTGCACCAAACTACATTCCCATCAACAGTGTAAGAGGGTTCTCTTCTCTCCACACCCTCTCCAGCATTTATCATTTCTGGACTTTTTAACGATGGCCATTCTGATTGGTGTGAGTTGATACCTCATTGTAGTTTTGATTTGTACTTCTCTGATAATTAGTGATATTGAAGATTTTTTCATATGTGTATTGGCCATTTGTATGTCTTCACTGGAGAAATGTTTGTTTAGGTCTTCTGCCCATTTTTTTTATTGGGCTATTTGCTTTTATGATATTGAAATGTATAAGCTGTCTGTATATTCTGGAAATTAAGCCCTTGTCAGTTGCATCATTTGTAAATATATTCTCTCATTCTGTAAGTTGTTCTTTTGTTTTGTTTATAGTTTCCTTTGCTGTGCAAAATGTTTTCTAAGTTCCCTTTAGTTTAGCACTTCACATGATTGTGTTTCTGATTGTTCTGCACACAAAGCCAGGATGCAAAATAATAAAATGGAAACACGTACAAGTTAACCCTCTTGCCCTTAAATAAAGAATGACAGGGACTCAGAAAGAGAACTCTCTTCTCAGAATTCTTATTGTCAGTATACTCAGGTGAGCAGTTGGCTACACAAAGACAGATTTCATCTCAAATTCTTTCTTGGGCATGAATCTTATCTCAACTATAACATAAATTTTCTGAAAGGAGCAATGGCCTTAAACCCTTTACCTGACCATTGCCTCCCCAGAGATGTTCCTGATGTAGTTGCTCGATAAGTGCTAATCCAACTAAACTGATGTGGGGGCTTCTGACAGAGTTTAGTGCTTTAGATCATTTCCAGAAATTCCTACAGGATGTAAAAACGCATGATGATGAAAATCATCAAATTCCCCCCTCCAACATCTATTACTTAACAGACTCTCAAGTTTTGGGAAAAAAAAATTAAACATTATGCGGAGAAAAGATTTTATAAACTATAATTGTTTAGAAGGGTACTAACCTCAGAAAGGAAATCCACATAACTTATTCCTAGAGGAAGGTAACTTTAGAAGCTAAATTTATGATAAAGTGTTTTTTTAGCAGGGGAGAAGATAGGAAAGAAATAATCTGTAATAGTTACAAAATAGCTCTGTAGATTGAAACCTGGGCAGCTCTTTTAATTTGCAGGAGTGGAGAGAATGGGTAGCTTTAATCCAGTGCGGGGGAAGGGCCAAGCATGGATTGGTCACTCTGTATTGAACCTGAGTATTTCTTATTTTAATTGACAACATTCACATCTTTGAGCTTCTCATTTAGACTTTGATAAAATCAACTTGCAGAGGCAGATGGCAGGCTGTTATTTTTAATTCACAAGCCATGTTAAATGTATGCCATATGTTATAGAACTTTTCAGGCTCAGCCTTTTGAGTGCTACCACAATAAACTCACCAACTTACAGAAAAGGAAATCTGACAGGAAGAATTATGCACTTGCGGGTTACATTTTTGAAAACTGAAGTCAGTTACTTGTCTCTTTGCCTGACTTGGGGAGGGGTGGGTGGGGAAGAAAAACCTCTCAGCAAACTGAGAAACCACACATTGAAATGGTAATATCTGTGTAAAAAAGAAGTGGGATTAGGGGATCTGATTGTTGCTTTGTGCTCAGAAGTGATATGTCGCATCAACAGGACGATACTTCTGAAGAATATTTGAAGCAGCCCATTATTGCCCATAAAAGGACTGAAACATGAGTTCTAATTTGTATACTGCTAACAGTCCTCAGTGGGGGACTCACTTCTCTGGGCCTCAGTAGCTCGTACGTCAAATATAAAAAGTTGAATGAGGTAATTTTTGAAGCCCTGTCCAGAACTTACACAGTACAAATCATAAACTGTACTTGTGGTTCCTCATGGTTAATCATCACCATCTTTATAGGGGCCATATTATGGAAAATTGCTCCTTTTAAAAAGAAACTCTTCACTTGTCAAGACTCAGTTTTATGGGCCTTTTCCAAACTGCCATTAATGAAGGTCAACATGTTGTTACACAAAGATATTGTTGAGTGACTTTTATTACATCTACTAATTTGTTCATCTCTATGTCTTTAGACCATCTCTGTCCCTTCTAGGTTTAATATCTTGGACATTACACTGGTACTCGAGATACAAGTGAAGCTTCTGGCCACCTGCTCTGTCCCTCTGGATACAAGTTAGTTCCTGGAGACACAATTTTAGGAATCTGACCAGAATTTTGGGAACTCAGGAATCATTATTCAATGATGGGAAATTTGGGGTTTACTTGTTGCAAGATTTAATATTAACATTAAATTGCCTTTGAAAATGAGTTTTAACTTCTGTATTTCCTTTTTATTCCTTAAGTAGAATAGAAAATGCCTTCTGCTCCATGAGCAAGAGGTAAGAGGGAAATGTCAGATAACATTAGAAATATTTGAACTAGCTGGTTGGGGGTGTAGGGGATACGGGAGGGAGAATGCGTCACATGAGAGAAAAGAACAAGGCTGTAACTTTCAAAGAATAATTTATGCGATGCTCTTCCTTCCTCTTCACAAGCTCTTCATTCCTTTACTATTCTGTTCTTACTCTTGGAACCCTGAATATAACAGCCATGTTCAGTAGGAAGCCCAAGAGGTAAGTTAAGGTTTACCTGGTATGTCTTGGGCAGGGTGAAGGCAGGTAGGGGACTGCCTACTGCTCAGAGCTCAAGTTCTTTCATAAAGCATTTATTTGTTTGAATTGAGCTGTATCCCCTGTTAAAGGTGGAACTGCACAAGAAGTGCATCCCCTTTCATAACTCCAAATCACCTTTGTATAACACTCAGGCTCTTTTCTTACTGTGACTTCCTGATTTCTGTCCCAGCCTGGTTTGCTAATGTAGCAGCTTCCTGAGATGGCCCTTTCTTGCTCCTATCTGTTTTGACTTTTGCCACTGCAAACAGCATGGGAGGAAAGCTTTCCTTTACTCCTACATCCTTACCCGCCTGCTCCCCTTCCCTTTCACACCTGTGCGTGCACACACACCTGCAAAGCTGTGCAAGGCATCTGGTGTTACTGTTACCATTGTTGCCTGGCACTGTACAAAATGCACCTCCTAGGCACATTACTTTCATACCCACCTCTTTACACGTTTGTCTTTCTAACCTGAACTTCTTGAGGACAGCAGCTCTTTCTTATTTATCTTTATTTTCCCATCATCTAGCTGGACTTCGTATATAGAAAGGACACAAGTAGACGTTTAATGGGGAGAAACGATGAATGAAAGTGCAATAAAGGATGATGTAATAAATATCTTATCTAGTTAGATCAAGAACTGCCTCGATTTTTAGGTCACTTATTCATTCAGTCATTCATTAGACAACAGTTTCACTAATTACTTTGTGGAACAGGTCGATAACATCACTGCTTACTACACAGAGTTTGCTGTTTGTGTACGTACATGTGCGTGTAAATCCACACATATATATTTAGAATGAAATTAACTATTAAAGTGGAAATTATTCATTTCGCAGTGTTAGTTTAATCATTCCCACTAATCTTTTTGTTGCCTTCAAAGTTTCTAGAACATTTTTATATATAGATATCTGGTCAAAGTGTGCTGCACTGCCAACTGTAGTTGAGATTTGAGAGTCCAGAATAGACGGACCAGATGGGCAGCTTCCCTCACAGCAGAGTTTCCCAAAGTGCATTCAGCAGAATACTCGTTTCATGGGGTGTTAAATGGGATGTTACTAGGTGTTATGAGAAAAGGAACAGAGAGAGAGAGAGAAATTGAGAGATTTATATATTCACATATATTCATATCTGTTTTATATGAATATAAAAATATACGTTCTTATTTCATACATAAGTGAAGTATTTGGCTTAAATGAAATTAAATAGATTTATTACGTTAAGATTTTTCAGAACTTTTAATTCACCAATATACTTCGAAAATAAGTAAGAAACAGAAATTACATGTATAATATCTAGTATTTCTCAAATACACTTTTCATGGGCATTTTCACTAAGTTTTGGCTCTTTATGAAACTTTAGGAAATTGCTATATTATTACATTATAACTGAAGGGCATACTCCTGTCTGATTGTGCCTTTATGAATTCATAGGTTTATGTAGATATGACACATTTGTGAGATCTCAGCTTGTCCTGAATTCTGGCATACATGTCTTTCTAATTTTTCTGGATTTGATCTGATGTCTGGCTTTTGGGACACAGTACTAATTGTTTCCATTCATCTCTTTGGTCCCCATACTTTCCTACTCTTTAAGGCAGTATCCCATTAGGAAATCAGAAATGTCACAAGATATTTCAAGCAGAAAGGATTTAATTCAGGGAACTGGTTAAAAGGTTCTGGAGAACCTTGGAAAGAAAACAGGAGAAGTAGAGGGGAACTGGAGAAAATGAAACAGGGTTTTTTTGTTTTTTTTTAATGTAAGATCTGAAGTTGCTAAATAATCTTAGGCTGGAGCCACCCTGTCCTTCATACTGAGTTGCTGGAGGTGCTGCCTGTAATTGGAACCACACTGACGTCACTTATCCAGGAGCCCAGATTCCCCCTGCTACTGCCATCAAGAGAGTTAGAGCCCACAGTCACCTAGAGTTACTCAGTTGCTCATGGATGCTACTGCTGCTACTGGATGGAGAGCTGGCTAGAAGAAGGGAAAAAATGGCATCTTCTTTCTCCCTAATTTCAAATGTCCTACTATGGCCTTCCATTGACAGGCCTATCAGGAACTCAACTGGCAAGGGGGTTTAGAAATGTGGCATGCAGGCTTTCGATCCTGGTGGGATGGAAGAGACTACAGAGAGGCAAGTGTGGAGATGAAAGCAGCAGACACTCTTGAGCACAGTCCACTTCTTCGGGCTGTTGACATCCATAAATGCCTCTCTAGTCATACTTAAGCTTTCATACAAGAGCAAGAAGCACTGAACCTCTACTTAACAAGATGTACTATCACTTTTACCAAGTGACCCTAAATTGAAACATTGGTAAAATTCTTTGACTTCATAAAATTCTGTGCTACATGGGCCTTCATTTGGCTCTTCATATAGCACACATTTTAAGGTTCATCATTGTAATCATTTCCTCCCAAAATTTCTCTGCTTCCCAGCCTTTCTCTATTCTCCTTGACAAATTTCATCCTAGATGAACCCTAATTAGCTATTTTTTTCCCTATATCTGCTCCCTTTGCAGGTGAGCTGTACTGAAGAAAACCATGTAAACTAGCTGTCTTATATCACAGTAAGTTAGAATCGCCGGCCTCAGTTACCCAGGGCTTCTCAACTAAGCTTGTCCTCTATTCTGTGCAATGATTATCTCAAAATCTCTGCTTTCTTCCCCATACTCAGTCCATGGTATCTGCAAAAAGAGACTAATAGCTGTGAGCTCTGTCATCTTCCCAAGAGAAAACTTTACATGAATCTGTATCTTTTTCTCATTGACCTTTCTTCCCTTTGCCACTAAAAAGAAAATATCCCTCATCCTCTTGAAGGGCAATGCCTTCTGGAACCCAGCATCATCTCTCACTTTCTCAAGATCTTTGCTTTTTTAAGAAACAAAATATTCACACCATTATCTCAATATCTGCCTCTGTATTATTCCCATCACCAGATAAACCTGATCTAGATCTAGAATTTTAAACCGCAAAACAGAGCCAAACAACCCTCTATTGTCTTACCTCTTATTTTGCTTTATTATTTCTCTGCTACATTTCAGAAGTTGTCTAATTGCACTGCCTCTTCTTCCTCATTTTCCAGTTACTCTTCTTTGTACCCAGGTTTGGCTTCTGTTATCAACACTCTACTCAGACTGCTCATGTCAAATAACCAGAGAACTCCATTTAAGGAAATTCAGTGGATGGATACTTTCATGCTTATCTTACTTGGTACAGTTGGCTACTTTCTCCATCTTGAAATATACTCTCATTTTGTTGACTGTTTCTCAATATAGCTCCTCTCTGGGAAAGTACTTCTGTGTGTTGATGAGCCTTAGACCCGTAACTTAGGAGGATGTTCTCTTTCTTTATACTCTTTCTAAAAGATTTCATTAATTACCAAGGCTCTTGATGAATCTAAAATCCCATCTCCAGCCAAGAACATGCCTCTGAGCTCCAATCTTGTATACATAACTAAATTCTCCAAAACTCCATTTAAATGACTCAGGAACCTCAAACTAAAAATCTCTAAAATTGAATCCATTGCTTTCTCTTCTAAATCTGTTCCTTTCATAGCCTTTCCCATCACAGAAAACGACCCTATCCATGTGTAAAACCAGATATTTGGGAACCATTCTTCATTATTCTTGTTATTCTTTCTTTTATCTTGCTCATTCATTTTACCAGTATGACCTATGAATTCCACAGGGATCTATTTCTCACCATCTTCACTGTTACTCAACTTGTCCAAGGCACTACCATCTCTCAATTAGACTAAACTCCACCTTCTTACTATGCTCTACAAGGGAGAACATGATCTATTCTAGCCTTGATCTCTCTGACTTCATCTCCAGCCTTACTGTTCTCCTTATTTACTGCCCTCCAACACCAAGGCACTCCTTTTGGTTCCTCAAATACATCAATCTCTTCTCTGCTTTAGGATCTTTTGTAATTTTGTCTTCTATTCCTGGAGCTCCCTTCCTCCAGTACTTCAGATGGTGGCATTTTCTTGTCCTCATAATGGTTGGTGATGTTTCTCAATTGCTTTACTTAGCTCCTACCAGTACCCTCTTACAGTATTTATTGCACGTTAATTTTAGTGCCTATTTTAATTTGTAATTATCTAACTTTGGCTTTATTGATTTTTGGATCCCTTTCTAGGTTGTAAGTTCCACAAAGCAGAAGCTTTTGTCAATTCTATCTAGTAATAGTAAGTCCAGTACCTGGCACATAGTAGGTACTCAAAATTATTTGCTGAAAGAATGAAAACATGAAGATTTATACCTAAATGGAATCGTAGCAGGATCTTGGTAAAGGAGTGTCATTGCTTGAATTTCATCTGTTGAGATCTAACAAGAAGCCCAGGTAGAGAATTGTTTGGTTTGGAGGATTAAGGGAAGTAAGATTTTTCCACTAAAATTTGGACATTAACCATCTGTGACCAATATCAAGCCTGTTTTCATAGAAGAAGGAGCTGTTTGTCAGCCCAGTGATGAAGAAGCTCTAAAGTTAATTGCAGGCCAAGGCTCTAGAGATACACCACCGTGAAACTGTTGGCAAGTATCTATTAGGATTATTAGTTTCTTTTAAAATGCCTTGGCTTCTGCATGTACTTTATTTATATGCACAGAATTCTGGTTATGCAGTACTTTGTCTTGTACCCGAGAACTAGAATGTTTGATGTTACTGAAAGCATTGGGGAGAAATCGAGATAAATTCTGTTTTGAATTGTCTGTTTCTCTTTTCTCATGAAGTGGAGATTGAATAGGGGGAAAAAAAAAAAAGGATGCTTGGAGGTAACAAAATATATTATTCTCTTTGGCCTGACAATTCTTGGGGCTGGGCAGAGGTTGGGTACTGTTCTTCTGTTAACATAAGAAGAGAAAGGACTGTATGAAAACTTTCCCTTTGCTTTATTCTATCAAAACTCCTTCAGTTTCCATGGAAATAAGAGCTGAAAGGCCAGTGAGAGAGTGAGTTCTTCCTGGCACGCTTTGGCTGCTTGCAGTCAAGGGCTTGTAGAAAGTGTCAACTACCAATTTAAAGAAGATTTAACTTTTAGTATTTTGCCCATTTTTAAAATGGTGTAGTTTTCTGTGTATCATTTTAAAAATACAGAGAGAAATAGAAAATAAAAGATAAACAAAATTTATACAAGACCTTCCCATGACTGTAGTTTGATTACATCTGTTGGGGTCTGTGTATCTACTCTATATTCCATTAAAACCCAATGGACTTGATTGGGTTCTTGCTTTTGGGGACTGTGAGAGAAGGGTGAAGAATTTGGGAGACTTACTCACATTTTGCAGTCAGTTTTAAGAGTGATGAGAACCACTCCTACCATCACCCCCATATCTCACCAAGAGATAGAATGAGCAGTGGTTTAAATGATAAAAAGGAAAAGAGGCCAAATTTTGGAGAACTCAGTGGTCTTTCAGGAAGAGAATGAGCAGAAATGGGTTGAGAAATGACCCTGGAGGTAGAAACACAATGAAGCCCATTGGCTCTCTATTATTTATTGCACGTACTCTTTACATCATAGCATTTATATTTTCTCTTGAAAGTCTTTGTAAAAGGTAAGTCTGAAAACTCTCGAAGGTACCTATTCAGAGGAAATGGGACCTGGTTTTCAAATTATTACAGTACAATTTATCCATCTCATAGTTTTTTTCTCATTTATATCCGTTTCCCTATTTGAGGTTCATCACTGACACCTGAGGTTGAAGATCACTGCATTTTCCCACATGTCTGAGACTTTTATAATTACTAAATTATAACCAGCCAGGAATGTTTGGAGACTATCTCAAACATAGCTTTTTTCATTTCAATGACTAATTTTGAATCCCTTCTTTTCCTACAGTACTGTGTGGAATACAGAGTTTGGGTCAGAACACTAAATGCAGGCCACAAGTGCCGGTACTAATGCAGCCAAAATTTGGCTCTGAGTTTATTAGCATTCAGAATAATGGTGTTATTGGTATCAAAAGACAAAGAGTTCTAAACAGCAAAGAATGCCAACTGCTCAGAAGAAGTAGAGGGCTTTTTGTCATACTGGGAACCCAGAGCAGTGTCTCCTAAGGTCCTTTACAAATAGTAGACACTGGTGTAAAAGAAATATTTCTGAAACACGTTTTGTACAGTATATCAGGCAAGGAGTCCTCTACACTGAATTTTATACTATCGTTCAATACATTTTGGCCACATTAGGCTAAAGTAAGACTGAGTATTGATAAACATATGGAGGGCCAAAGAATGTGGTCCAAGAAATACTTTGGTTGATCTAGTTATAAAAATATACAATACCTAGGGAAGTACATCTTATCTTAGAAACACTGTGATATAATGCCAGAAAGAAAAAGTAACCCTCTTCTGTTCCACTAGAAGATGGTAAAATGGTAACTTGGACAACATTTTTAGCCTTTTTTATTGGTGAAATTGGAGCAATATTGACTCCTCGTTTGAGAAACTAACAAAATAAAAGTATTTTTATTGTAAAATTAGTTTATAATTGTCTTAGTTAAGAAAAAAATGGAAACATCGCTAGAAGGATCATTTTCTGGCTTCAATGGTAGTGCATTTCAAAACACAACATATAGCCATACACACATACACACACAGCCACGAAGAATTGGGAATTGATGATAAGCTGAATATTTTATTTTTAGATTATAATTGAAGGAATTTGATTTATGACTTAAACAAGTAGTATTTTCATAAAAGAAAAGAATTTTTTCCCTCCTATATATTTTTGGTAAAGAACAGAATTCCCTTTAGGACTGAAATGTAGCTGGAGATCCATCCATTTTCTCTTTTATAGTGGAAATGTATTCTAGTCTCTAAAAATCTCACATACCCCTTAAAAATCATGACAATGGACTGTGCATATTATAATATTTGTAGGAACTGACTAAAGAACTGACTAAAGAACGTCTGCTAAAAGATGCTGAGCTTCCTGCAGGTATTTATCTCTCTTTTAACTTGGATTGGGACATACCATTATAGGTATCATTAAGGCCTTATTCACTGGATTAAAATATAATTGAGCCAAACATAAACTTTTTACATTTAGCCCATACTAAAGGTTTCTCCTTACCACTGAACATCATAACATAGCACTGATTTTCCATCTTATTTGATTTCAGTAAAAATGAATGTTAATGGTACAGCTTAGATTTTGGTCATCTCAAAGTAAGAGTATGGTCAGATATTCCAGATATATCTAAATCCTCTATTCTGTGAGATTATTAAGGTAGTTGTACATATAAGTCATGATGTGAGTAGAAATCAGGGTGTCATTCATTCAGAACTTTTCATCGACTATCTACTTCACGTTAGGCACTGCCCTAGGTGCTAAGGATATTGCAGTGAACAAAAGGGACAGGAATGCCTTGTGACAGAGCTTACATTTTAGTAAGCAAATTGATAAAACATAGAACATGTTAGATTGACTTAAAAAAACCAACAATCTAGATTCTTTCTAAAAATGTATTCCAAAGCAGATCTCTGTGTTAGAACTAGCTTGGAAATGTGGCTTAGGCTCTTTTTTGATCCTTACTTTCATTGTATCCTCATCTGGACACTGTGTTCACAGTGATGAATGCACCCTACCCACAGCACAGGAGAGAGGAAAAGCAGAGAAGTTTTATGGCAGTGATCATTAAACAGGCCCTACGGTGTCAAAAATTGGACCAATCAAATTTTCAACTCTTTGGGATAGGACTGGTTGGTGTATTGGAGAGTGAGAGACACTCTAGGTATAGGTCATGTGAGGGTGGCAAAATACCCCGTACCCCAACCTTTTCCTGCTGCACAAAACCCCATGCATTGCCATTCTCATGCAAAGACTTCTTAACCATGTAACAAAAGAATTCCTCCTATTTGGGCTGCACTCCTCCATAGACATAGAACTAGCAACTACAGTCTAGTAGTCTTCATTGGCTTCATTCTCTGGAAATATAACAAACCAAAATATGAATGCCCACAGCTCAAGATAGCTTGTCTATGCTCTGTATCAAGAGGATCTCCTTTTAATGCACTCTTATAACTGGGATTTTTCTTCTTAGTTTTTATAGTCAATTTATTATGATTACGTTTTAATATGGAGTAATGAGGATAAGGTTTTCATCCCCCTAAGATTACAGTCAGGTAAAAATTTGTTAGTGGACACGGTAACTATTTTAGGAATACATAATTTCTCTTAAATTGGCTCCTCCTGCTATACTGATTCAGAAGGCACTGACTCATTCCAAACGGGATCATTTAGAAGCCAAGCCAAAGAAAAGAGGCGGCTGATCTGCCTTGTATAGTATAGTACGGAGGCTGCTTCAGGAGTTCTCTCTCTCTCTCTCTCCTCTCTCTGTGCCTCTCATTAATTCTACTTTCAAGGCTGCTGCAGCAAGTGGAGTATTTCTTCTTCTCATCTCATTAATCACTTGTAGGTTGCTGAGGAGAGCTCTATTACTACCTGGTCAAAAGACAGGATAATCCATAACATGTTCTAGCAGAAGCAAAGCCAGCTGTGGAGCCAATGTGTTATTATGTAACCAGGCTGAAGACATTTATGCAAACTTACATGATGCATCTCTAAAGGAAACCTGCTTGCTTGCTCTGGTCCAGGAGAGAGATGATTACTTTAACCCTCTCCTGCATGATTGGCCCCTTGCAGAACTGTCCCACCATCAGAGTTGGCTTTTGCACTGCTGCTATGAGTCTTCTCTATTTCCTACCTCTTTTGGCACTACAGGATCCTAGGATTTCTCCAGAACCCTGCTCTACCCTGCCCCTTATCCCACTAGCTGCTCTCTCAAATTTTCGATTCAGACTTTTCTTTTTCTTTTTCTTTTTTTAATGTATTACCCCTTCTACAACTTTTTTTTTTTTTTACCATGGCTAAACTTTCAGGTAAGATGAAGATGAAATCATATTAGCGTTATTTAAAACTCCTGAAAAGCCATATAGGCTACTGCTGTTTAGCACCAAAATCTTTAATGATCCTTAGAAAAAGCTGTATGTATTAAGTGTTAACTAATGCATTTTTATCATTAAAAAAAAAAAACTCAGACAAAATATAATTCCTAAGTGGATTATCTGATACAGGATATCAACACACTGAGCTGATGTAATTCCAGCCAGAAACAAAAGATCTTGTCACTTTGGTTAATTTTTCTGAACTTCGTAGGAGAAGCAGAAGGACACACGAGATCTGAATGTTGAAAATTGCTTGGAGATGCCCATGACTGGCTTCATGGGTCTCTAGAATAGATGGCATATAGGTGAGGTGGCCCAGGCTTCACACTCCCCAAGGAACCAAAGATACAGCTTCCATCTTGGAAAGTTGGACAAATGATGTTTTCTGTTGTTACTAAAGGAACTGTGACTGAGGTATTAAGTAAAGAGACGCGTAAGGATTAAGGCTTAAGGTTGGATTATAGTGGGTGGAGTAGCTAGAGATCAGTTAGAGCAAGTTCCCAGTGCTATATACATATTTGCACATTAAAATTTTTTAAATAGAATTTGAATATGAATAGAACACAGTAAAAAAGTCAGACGAAATAACTGCTGAACCCTGACTGGTATCAGTGTTTCTGTAATTCCTCTTATTAAAGCTATGCTATAGCACATTTATTCTAAAACCTGCATCCAATCTAAGGTCCAGGGTCATAGTTTCCCACTAAAATTTACTATACTCGGTATGTTTAATCTTTGGGGTGTCAGAGACTACTGTGGCAGCTTGGTGAATCCCAACAATCCCCCATTACTGCTGTGATTTTGTTTCTCACAGGCTTAACTGAAAGAAATGATAAACTTTACAGGTTAGTGAAAACAGGATGTAATTTTTCTCTATTTAAATATCTGGACTCCATAAATGCTATCTTACATTAAGAACTTCTGCAAGTGTAATCCATTTTTGTGAGTTATTGAGGTATAGTGAAAATCAGGCATATAGAGAGATAAAGCTGAAGGTTTTTTCAGCTATTACATCCACCCCACGATTTCACAGCCAGAGATACAGAGAAGCATCTCACTAATGTTTCCTCTGCCTTTACAGTCCTGATTCCCACTCTGTATTCTGACTTGTCCTGAGTCTATATGATTTGGACTCTTTTGCTCTTTCTTCACTTAATATATGACCACTGTCCCTCACATTTGGTACTCTATAATGATTTCTTTGTTAAAAACAGATCTCTTTCCTTCATGATCTCAGTTTTCCTTTGATTTCTCTGCATGCTGGCATTTAGTCTGTCTCTGGGTCACTTACCATTGCTCTACCTCCCATGAATGGCCAACCTCTAACCCAACAGAGGAATTGGAACAAATGAGAAGAGAAGCAGTTTCTTATACTAATTAGGGGAGCTGGACGCTTAATGAAAATTTGACACAGGACTTTGCCTTTTGCTATGATTTTCTTTTTTGGCAGACAGAGTTAAGCAGTGAATAATTTTAACTATATCATGGGTTGATGCAATTTACAATACCATGTTTGCTTATATTTTGGAATGCAATAGGGAGCTCCTAATGTAGTTCAGGTCATCATCTCCATTTAAATTTCTGCAATGGCTCCTAATAACTAGGATATAGCAATAAACCAAAGTCCAGCACCCTGAAGTGACCTGTCTCCATGTTGCACTTAGTTGACAGATAATATATGAGTCAGTTTGTTTACTTATGAGACAACAGACTCCTCACCTTCCTTGATGAATCAAATTTACTTCCTTAAAAATATTTTATGTGTCTCTCTAAGTTTCCAAAATTTTATTTAGGTTAATATACATATTAGTTGATTACATTGGATTTATAACTAACCTGGTTTAGGTGATAGAACCTCTATAATTGGGAGGAATTTGCAACACACTTTGTAATTGAATAATAATCTTCATTATTTAGATGCACAGTGACCAAACCAATGATGATAAATGTCCTATTATACTCCAGGATTATCTGTCCAAACTTGCATGAAAATGACAAATGAAAGCATATAGAGGAGGAGGACATGACAGAGCATGATAGGTACAATGGTTGAGGGAATTGAGTGTTTATCTTGGAACATGATAGTAACATTTAAGAATCAGAATAACTATCTTGAGTAAGTGGGCTTCAATTCTGAAGGAGCCATTGCAGAAATTTAAATGAGGATGATGATCTGAACTGCATTAAGAGGTCTCTATTGCATTCCAAAATACAAACAAACATGGTATTGAAAATCACATCAACTCATGATATAGTTAAAATTATTCATTGCTTAACTCCATTTGTCCTGGGTACAGGACATAACAGAATCAGAATCACTGAGCAAAAGTTAAGAAATGCATGTTTTAGTTTAATATATGAAAGAGAATTCCATTAATTAGATCTTTAAACAAATAAACAAAACAAAAACAGAAAGCAATAACGTCTTAATTGTTTGAAGTGTTTGGGGATGAGGGGAGATTGGAGGGGTGAGAGGGAGAGTGAGTATGAGCCTCTCTCTGCCTAGATGCCGGGAAGAGTCTCTGTGTTGTTGATAGGGGTGAGGCTGGGGAGTAGATGGTTTCCAAGGGCCCTTCCAACTCTCATAATTTATGATTCTGTGATTTGAGAGGGGGTCATCTGAGAGGCTGCAGAAGCCTTCATTCTGCAGGTGACTTAATGATGTACATTAACATTTAGCCCATTATTCATATTTACAGCATCTGTGTGTCTATTCTCCTGTGCACTTCTTGCTGTTGGCCATAGCTCTGACTGCCATAAACACAGAATAGTACTTTATTTCTGCAAGTCTAGCAAAAAAAGAAGGACACATTAGACGCTTATGCTATTTGCATCCATGGTAAAAGTGTCTCCTTCAACTACTGGTTCATGAGAACAGGGATTCACATTTTTTTTTTAATTTCACAGGACAATATGGATATCTCATAGAAATTATGAATGCTATTCCCATAAAAATGTACACATTCATCAGTACACAATTTCTGCATACAATTCCAGGGGTATGTGCAATCTCTGAAGCCAAACTGTAGAATCCTAACTAAGAGTCACCGTGTTAGAGATATTTTGGCTGCTTTATTTCATTGAAGAGAAACAGGTCTCAGGAAGAAACAATAGCACAGCTTGTGTTTTCTGGTTTCTCATTTGCTCCTTGTAGTTTATTCTGCTCTGCAATGCAGCAGGGACCTCAGGTGGCGATCTAGATCATTCCTGTGTTGCTTCTTTAGCAGGACTTAATAGGACTGTAAATGTGCTTCCTAGAATACAATTGGCAAAAATCCCAAAGAAGATTCAACGATTTAATGCAGTTTATTAACCCCAGAAGACTGTTTTTGTTTGCTTTGTCTTATTTTTAGCTAAAGGTGTCTTTTTAAGTTGTCTTGTAAAATGTAACTGTCTCAGTTTGGGTTCCTCTGAAAGCAGACCACCAGACCAGGTACAAGTAGGTTAGTTGGAAAGTGCAGCGGATAGTGGTAGAAGAGAGATGAAGTGATACAGGGGAGAAAAAAAGTGAAGAGTCTGTGGTCAAGCAAGCAAACCTGCAGGGAAACTCTGGGGGCCTTTGGAGAACACATGTTTCAGAGGTCTCCTGCGTAAAAGATGAGAAAGCTGGGATGTCTAGAACACAATCCACATCACTCATTTTTTGAGGGCTGCTGGAGGTGGACAGGGAGTGCTTCTGGACAATCAAGTGGGTAGCAAAGAGGCTGTCAGAGGTCAGATAAAGTTCTTCTGGAAAATACGTGTAGGTACTGGAGTTAGGAAGTTAGGCTGGCATCTCCTGAAGCGGCGACATGGGTGTGGATATGGGTGTGGCACCTGGAGCGTCTCCTGCAAGAGCTTTCTAGACTTTGCGCTTAAAGTTTCTTTCAATGCATGTTGGAACAAACTTAATAACATGTAGAATGAGATGAGTTTGTTAATCTGATTAACCAACACAATTCTTTTTTTTTTTTTAGATTCGTTCTTTTCTAAAAGTATCTACTACTGTGACTAGCACTACATTGTTGCTTTATTTTAGTGGAGGGAAATTGGTTTGAGAGATACCTGCAATTCATTTTTGCTCACAGATTCAATCTGTGTTAACTATTTTTTCCAGAATTCCTATTTTTAGAAAACACAAGGGCTATGGGTTTTATGTTCCTCTATTCTTTTGATTTATCCTAGGAAAGGAATGCTTTTGTTCTTATGGCCAGATAAACTTTGGGAAAAGTTGGGAAGTGTTCCCTCCTTTTCTATTTTTTGGAAGTGTTTGTAAAGAATTAGCACTAATTCTTCTTTAGATTTTTCTTTGGAATTCGCCACTGAAGCCATCTGGGCCTGGGATTTTCTTTGTGGGTTGTTTTTTTGATTACTAATTCTGGCTCTTCTCTTGTTTAGCTCCATTCACAGTGTCTATTTCTTCTTGAGTTAGTTTTAGTAGTTTCTGTCTTTATAAGAATTTGTCTACTTCATCTAAGATATTCAATTAGTTGGCAGACAACTGTTCATAGTATTCACTTATAATCCTTTTTTTTTGTTGTCGTTTTTGTTAAGATCGGTAGTAATGTAACCATTTTTATTTCTGATTCTAGCAATTTAGGTGTGTTCCTCTCTCCCTCTCCCTTTTTCCCTCCCCCCACTCCTGTCCTCACATCCTCTCTCTCTCCCCCATTCTGTCAATCCAACCAAATCTTTTCTCTACTTCTTTAATTTCCACTTTAATCTTTATTATGCCCTTCCTTCTCTTGCTTTAGTTCACTGTTCTTTTTTCCATGTTAGTTCAGGTTATTGATTTGAAACATTTCTTCTTTCTTAATACAGACATCTATAGCCATAAATTTCCTCTAACCACTATTTTCGCTGCATCTCATAATCTTTGGTATGTTGTGTTTTTATTTTCATTCCTTCAAAGTATTTTATGATTTACTATTTGAATTTTTTGACCCATTGATTGTTTATGTGTGTTGTTTAATTTCCACATATTTGTTATTTCTCCAATTTTCTCCCCTGCTTTTGGTTTCTAATTTCATTCCATTGCATTAGAGAATATATTTTGTATTTTTCTATCTTTTTCAATTCATTAAGGTTTGTTTTATAATCTAGCATATCTCAGAGAATGTTCCATGTGCTCTTGAGAAAAGTGCACACTGTTTTATTGGGTGGAGTGTTCTATTGATGTCTGTTAACTTTAGTTGGTTTACAGTGTTCAGGTCTTCTTTTTCCTTGTTGCTCTTTTGTCTAGTTCTATCTATTATCGAAAGTGGAAACCATCCATTATTGTTCAAAAATTTTTTTCTCATAAAATATTCCCAGCTCTGTTATTTGAGCTGTGATCATAAAATTTGCTTGTGTTTTTTCAGGGGATAAAAAAAAATTAATTAATTTAGAAGTAACTCTTGAACCATGGTATTCCCACCTTCAAAATGGAATATTAATCTTTGCACTGCTTGTTTTAAAAGCATGATATTTGGATTATACCTGATAATAAATATAAAACCACTTTGTAGTTATATAAACTGCTATACCGTTGGCTATCAACTGGGGGCAATTTTGCCTCATAAGTGACATTTGGCAATGTCTGAAGATATTTTTGATCATCACAACTTGGCAAGTGCTACTGGCATCTAGTGGGTGGAGGCCAGGGTTGTTATTAGATATCTTACAAGGCACAGGATAGCCCTTTTCAACATAGCATTATCTGGTTTAAGATGTCAGCAGTGCCACTGTTAAGAAACCCTGTATTATACATGGGTGACCCAGGCAAAATAAAGGCTTAGAGAAGATATACACAGTGTTTATAAAATCATGCAGAAAAAGGGGATATTAAACTTAGTCTAAAATCATGAGTGTCTTAAAGAAGAATGGATCCATTACATCTCAAATAAGTACGTTGACAAAACATATATACTGAGTGGGTTTTACATTATACCTGTAATTTTAATTAAATTACTTATATGTACACAACAAACCATCCAGGTGCCTCATTTTCCCCACAATTACTAGTACAATAATAGTAAAAGCATCAGCGAAAAAAGAAGGCATGGACTTAGATCCTCATATTAAAAACATGTATAAAATTATAAGTAAAAATAAAAAGATTAGTAAGTACATTAAAAGAAAATATAAGATATATTTGTCTGGAGAGATGAAGAATTCTCTGCTCAAATCAGGAGATTCAATTACAAAGAGAAAAAAGTGGATAGATTGGCAACCTGAAGAGCAGGGCCTGCCTAGTTCCAGAGGCAACTGAACAGGCATCCAAAGCAAACGCAATGAAGAAGGTATATGAAAAAGATAACCTCTGCCATGCCATCCTACCAATCATACTTCCTAAAAATAACCCCTATTAACATTTTCTATCTCTTCTTCTTCCTCTCTTTTTTCTTTTTAGAAAAAAAAATGGATCTAGTTTAAAAAAAACTAGTGAATTCATTAAACTTAAAGGTACCATGTTGATGGGTTGATGTGAGTTCAGGGGAAGACATTTCCATAGTTTATTAAAGGAAGCCTGCAACGTTTTGGAGGGGACTTTTGACTTTTTATTATGATACACTGAAAAGCAACTCTGATCTACTCAGTATTTTTATCAGTTACATTCCCAGAAGCAGAATGTAGTTCTAAGCAAGTATGGCTTTAGGATACCATTATCACTCTGATTATTCTGGTATCTCTGAGTTTGCAATGTGTACCCTCATATCTAATTCACTCCTATACCTATTCTGAGAGGACGGAAACACAACCACAGGAAAATGGCAACTTCAATTACTAAATCATAGCTCTGGTATATTCATTTCAGTCAAATCTCAAACTTAGCTAAGTCTTTCAGGAGCTTTAATGTTTTCAAAAGCTCCTTAGAAAATCTTTCAGGCAAAGGAGACTTAGAGTCACACATTCCAAAGCTGAGCAGTCAATGAGAATGCAGATAATAAGAACTTAGCAAACCATTAGCATGCAGCTGCTTCATTCCTTAGAGAATAATTTTTCGTACAAGTGGACCTCATTCTTTCTGGGCTGCATTTTATTGCAGAACACCTCAGGAACAGGCAACATTGGCAAGATTTTCAGCACAATGCACCATCTTCGGAACTTTTCAAATAGCGCACTCTCAGTCCTGCATGTGATAAAGAACCATGAATTTCATGGGATTCTTTTTTATGATAGGCCACTAATCACTCTTGATCCTATGATAAATTTCAATACTAACTAATCCACTTTGAATAGGGATTAAGCTTCAATGTAGAAGGAAAGGATTCATTAGAATTCATTACATCAATTTGTAATTTGAATGATGCATCTTCTAAATAAGGTACTGCGGTTTCTAGTGATTGCTAACTGGAAGCCTAAACACCCTCGTTGTTAATTAATGGAAAGAGCTATAAAATCCATAATAAGTGAGGGCATGTTTATGTGCTCCCCTCCTCCCTTAGCTTCCTGAAATATCTAGTAGTTATTATTTTTAAGACAAACAATGCCAAGATAGAATAATCACCATGGTAGAAGGAAAAATATAACAAACTCAAATTTCTTATTTCAAGGATAATTTGATGTGCATGAAAAATGGAATACATATTGCAGACTTCCTTATTTTGATATATGCTTTATTCTTGTTGAAATCATTGTTGTCAAATTATTTTTGCGAATTTGGGATGGAAATCAGATCAGATAATCATCTGTCACTGTCTTATATTTTCCATATTTGGAGTGAAAACATCTAACTTTACCGAGTTAAAGTTGAATAATTGCTTTCAAAGCTGAATAATATTTCATTCCAAATAATTGTCACTATAGTGCAATAATTTAAATTTTGATCTTTGAATATTTAAGCCATGAAATCAGAATGAATTAGACACTTCTCTTTCTCTCTCTTAAAAAATAAACACTTTTGTAAGTAGTCAGTCATTTGAAAACTGAATAAAAAACATGATATGTTCTGGGGCTTTGGTGCCTATGAAAGTATTTCACTCAACTTGAAAAATTAAACCATGATCATGGATTGTCTTAAATTTTAATTTTATACAATATCGGGTGTCATCAAGTTTGAAGTTCAGTACTTTTATTCTGCTGAATGTTGTGGCTTATTAAAAGCAATTTTTGTTATCAAGATTTCAGGTGAAATAATTGGGAATATCTACATGGCACGATGTATGCTTGGCACTTGTTAGTGCTCTGTGTAATTAATTCATTTAGTCTTCACAACAGCCTTATAATGTAGTCATATTAGAAATCTCACTTTATAGGTGAGGAACACAAGGCTCAGAGAGGTAGAAGAACTTGTCCAGAGAGTTAATAGCAGAATGAGGATTCAAACTTAGATAATGTGGCACTACAGTTCATGCTTATATTTACCCAACTATACGGCCTTGTTGATGCTCTATGGCTCAGTGACTCTGTCCTCCCAAGGATGCATTTCCTATACTATGGGCATGCTTCTTTTTTATTTCTATAACAGAATATTCCCAAGGATCCATTTCCTATATTATGGGCATGCTTTTTGACTTCCATAATGGAATAATCTCCTAGATCCTCTTCTGCAGCTCATGAATGAACTCTTTTTAACCATGTGTCTTGAAAGGAAGCCAACCCATTCTTATAATCCTAAAGCCGGTATCAACAAAAAATGCCATTATTGCAGGCAATTTCCAGAAAATTCCTCTGAATCTTTTATCACTCTTTTTTGTTGTTGTTTTGTTTTTTGTTTGTTTGTTTGTTTGTTTTATTTTTCACCAGTTAGGTCCTGATCTCCTAAATGTGACGTGACATGAAACATCATTCTTACATCATGGACTTGGTGATAGATTTTGACTTCTCTGATTTTTTCTCTAGTTCCTCCATAGACCGTAACTTCTATACTCATCTCTTCATTTCTGCTTCTAGTCTTACATACTTTTTTTATTCTCCATATCTTCCTTGAGTTATTTTATACATGTATTAGTCAAGACTGAGATTTCAATGCCTTAACACAATAAAGACCCTCCTTCCTTTTTCAGCCCTGCAATCAGGAGTGGGTGGTCTCCAAGGTCTCCATGGTTGGGGAAGAGAGGGATGATGGAACAAGCTGGCTGTTAACTGTCTTAGCCCCAAAGTGGCACACGTTCTGGTCCCAACTTAACTGCAAGGGAGACTGGGAAACATAGGGGAGCACATGGAATATCTGGTGAGCTTTAATAACCTTTCCCAGAATATATTAAGATCTCAAGATTTCTTGACGTGTAAATTATAAAGCTGCCTTTTAATTGTCTCCTGAGAATGAGTTTATGACCTGCTTAAACTCTTTTCTCTTTTTATTATTTGATGTAGAGTGAGGAGGACCCTATATTGTCAAAATTCTAGAATGCTGAAATATTCTTTAATGCTAATATTATAATGATATTTTGCCACATTTTGGACATTAGAGGACTCCCAGTCAGGTAATAAAAGTGCCATTTGGTTTTAAGCCCATGAGGAGATGAAGAAAAAAAATTAGGAAAAACAGAAATCAGTAGTAGGTTGCAGATCTTCTTTCAATTTCTCTTGCCCTATCCTTCATAAATTTTATAAAGTGGAGTATGTGTATCAATCAAAATAATTCCCATAAGAGTATTTTATAGATCAAAACAACAAAACTATGTTATTGTCTTGGTCTTGTGGGGGATCTCCTGTTTATAGAATTCTAAGATGGACAAGTTGTATCAGATTGTCCAGGCTTATATAATTATTTTCCAAAGACGAATGGAAGAAAGACTTAAGTTTGGAAGTCCTTTGTAAAATGGTAAATTTGTTAATATGAATATGTTATAATGAGAGTGGATATTTACATATATATAAAAGTGAGGTTATTTTTCTTGAGAGGATAAATAATACCCTTGTGGAAACTGTTTGACACTAGAGAAGAACAAAACTAATTTTTTTTAACCTGGTAAGAGACAGCTGTCTTACAGAATAGATCTCCAGCTTGAAACTTCCATTACATTCTCTCTGAATGTCTAAAATCTTTCCATAGTGACTTTCATTTGAAGTTCTCAAATTTATATTGACCACTACATAAACATTGTATATTCCTGTGCTTTCATATTAAATGATATCACCAGTCAGGAGTGTAATTTCTACTCCTGTCTCCACATACAGGAAACAGTAATAATGGATACTGGATAGAAAAAAAAATTGATGTAATTAATGGATTATTGACACTTGATAAAAGGAAAAAAACCTCAAATTGATCAATTACTTGTCCATATTTCTCCAAATCACATGATCTGCTTGTAGTACAATTTTAATGAATCAATATTTGCAAAATTCTTAAAGGAATGACTACTTCATAGTAAGAAAAACATAATAATAAAAAGCTTCAGAATTTTTATTTCCCATTTTAAAATTTTCTTTTTTAAATTTTTTTGAGATCAATTTTTGATGGTGACACTACCCATGGTGGTCTTTATACTTGGTTTTAGCTACTGTTGATAGGACTTATAACTTGTTTACAGAAAGTTGATTTTACATATAACCAATTCATTGTGGTAATTACATATGTTGTTTTATTTTATTGAAAAATTAGGAGCCATATAATTTTTGTCACATTTCTTCAATCATTTGTAGACTAATCCTAAGCAATTAGTGCTTTTTGGAAGTTTGCATCAAAAATATTATTGTCAAAATTGAAGAGGGTGGCAAGATTATATTTTTGCCACTAATTATGCAAATAGGCTCAGCAGGAGACAGTTTACCCAAAGTCAGGCATTCCATAGATTCACACTGACCTTCCTGCAAGAATTTCAAGGGCTGAATACAAACACCATCAGTGCCCTGAAATTTGTCTCAGTCAAATCCTCTCTTTCAAATCCAGCACGATAGAAGTTTTGGGTCCCCACCAAATCTTTGTTTACATATTTAAGCAGATTTCCTTTCTTTCTTTCCCATTTGAAACAAATTGGCCCTGCCTTTTGGCATCTATGTTACTCATCCCTGTGCCGAGGTTAGTGATCTTTCTGGCTGATAGTGAGGATCCCAATTTGTATAGAAAATGCCAGACGCAGCACTAAATTACCAGGCTGTTGATCTTCTCTATTAACTACAATTCAAGAGTGATTCTCATATCACCAGAAAGGAAAATCTTGTTGACTGTGATTTAGCAATTTCTGGACACTTAGGTTAATTAATATCTGAAAGACAGAATCTATGGATCATGATCAATATCAAGATCAAGTTTGCAAACTGATGGCCTGTAGATAGGCTTTATTTGACTTTGACCACACCCACACGCTTGGTTTTGCCTTGTTTTAAAGTATTAGTTGCCTACATTAAAAACAAGACCCCCCAAAATAGGATATAAAGGTCCAGATGTAAGTGTATCTTCAAAAATCAGAAGCTCTAGCAACATTGGACCTACATTCCTTGCATTCAACTATGGAGCCTAGAGTCTTTAGATAAGACCTATGTTCTTTAGCTCACTATTCCTCTACTGCCCATTCCCAACTCTCAACTATCTTGTCAGACCTGCTTTACTCACTGGCATGATCAGCCTGCCTCTGTAGCACAGGGATTTGTGACCTCCTAAACCAAGTTATTCTTGTTCTAAGTGTGGCCTTAGTACCATTTATATTAGAATCACCTGGGGTTTTCACTAAGTTTGTAGATTTGAGGACCTCAAATTTCTAGGCCTTTACTGAAGTTGAACCTTTGTCATCAGGGTGGAAAAATCTGCATGTGACCAAGTTCCCCAGAGGGATCCAAGGTATACCAAAATCTGCAAACCACTCATAGAGTTCACTAGGTATTTACTAGAGGTGCACATGGAAATCATTCAGTGCTTGCCTTTACAAACTGTATAGCCTGGATCTTTGACCCAATACTCCTTTTATACCCAATACTCCTTTTATCCCCAATTCTATTCTGCATTGTTTAAATTTTTAAATATATATATTCCAATGGACTCAGGAAAAAGAACTGTCCATATAAATATAGGATTTAGACCAAGAGGATTTTTAAGATGTCTCTCTCCTAAATGTTCTCTCTTGGTAGACAAGACACATCTGCTTGTGTGTTTCTGGGCAAACAGGATCTAGGAAAGGTAGTGATGCTGGGCATTCCCTGTGCACTCCTGGAACTCTTTTCATCTCCTTTTTTTCCCAGTCAGACTTCATTTGCTTTGCATCTTTCCCTGCTGGAAAATTAGTTGTTTGCTTGTCTTATAATTTTAGAGCAAGGCTACATTTAGCTTATGCTATGTTCTTCATGAGACACAGAGCTTTTTTCCTTTGGCTCTCTTGTTCTTTTTCCTTCGTCTAACAAGGTTAAATGCTAGAGAAAGCTTTGCATCCCATGTGGAACTGGACTTTTTAAAAGCTAAAGCTAGATACTGAAGGTTTATTGTGTCTTACTTTTCACTTGGGTGACCAAGAATTTCAAAACCAAATTTATATCTCAAATTTAATAATTATACAGATCTTTGTGGCTGGAGTATCTGCATTTTAGCTTCAACATTCAGAATCATTTATTTTGATCTTTTTGAACTTGATTCTGAGAATTATTTTTGAACCAGATTCTGAGAATTATCTTAAAGTATAATGTATTCCAAAGGGTCAATTCAAATGATTTCGAATGAAATTAGGTGTTCAAACGCAAAACAAACAAAACAACAAACAAAACAACAAAAAACTCCATTAAGAAGCCTGATTTTCCTCAAGCAAATATAAGGTTTTAAGCTACTGTATACCTTTATAATCATTTCAACTCATGATCTTTTTTTTCAATGCCAACTGATCACCATTCTAGACAAATGAATTTTTAAGTTGAAATTCGATTTACATGTTGTGAAATGCACTGACCAAAAGTATAGTTTCACGTATATTGATAAATACATATATTATACATTTAACTCATATTACTATCAAGAAACAAAATATTTCCACCATCCCAGAACGCTCCAGCCCCTAGAAACAATCACTTTTAAAATTGTGTTAAAAATAAAATTCAACTGAGTAAATTCTAAAGATCTTTATTGGCTTTATTCAACAATTCATGGATCAGGCAGCATCCAATCTAGCAGATAGATTCTGCAGTATCTTCAAGAGCCAAGGAGAGATTCCTGACCACAGCCTCATCTGCATTAACCTCTAGCCAGGGGAGTAGGGATCTACCAATGAAAGCAAATTTTGAATCATGAATGTCTCCTGGAAATCTCCTATTCAAGTCTGTGGCTCAGGACTGGAAAGGTGACAGCCATGGAGGCTAGTAAAATGTAAGGGTCAGTATACCACACAGATGATTTTATTCTGGTTACTCTTACCTTGGGTACTTTATTTTATTTTATTTACTTATTTATTTTTTTAACACAGAGCCTGGATGCAAGTTTCCCTGAGTTTGGAGTTAACCAGAGGCAGGAAAATGGTGCCACTGGGTTAGGGAGTTTTACACAATAGAGAGAGGGCTGTTTCAGAGAAACTGAGGCATTGGAAATCAAGGAGAAGTGTGAGGTGGGAAGAACTATAGGATTGCCAGCATCATGGCAAATCCAACAGTTACTTGGAGGTCAGATTATCCCTGCAATGGCCTGAGATATGTGAACAGTGGCGTTATCTTTCTAGGACAGAGCAAGGCAAATGGTGGATAAAAGAATCATAAAGACCTTATTAGTGTAAAAATTTGAAAAAGGAGGATCAGAGAGGAAAGGAAGAATGGAAAGAAATGTTCTTGAGCTGATATCTTTGGAGGAGGCAGTCTACCTTGATGTTGGCTACTTCTCTTCCTAATCAATTTGATTTTGAAGTCCCAAGCTTTTGCCTAGAACCAGATGTCAAGTGGAGCTTTCTTCAGTTGTGAAATATATCTTGTAATTTGGCAGTAGTGTCAGTGGTCAAGAGTACCTGACAGGGTCCTTTCCATGACTCTCACTTTTGCAAAAGCATAAGAGTAAAACAATAACTATCTGTAAATGACAAAAGACTTAAAAATTCCCATTGTTAAAGCTCTGATGACAGTTCATTACAATGAAATTGACAAGAAAATTTGGTTATGTCTGTGATATACAACATTTTGATAATAACTGGAATTATGACTGGTAACACTATATCAGGACATATCAGAGTGCTAGTCATTTCATAACACATATTAATAACATGTTTCCACACAAAGATAACCTAAGAAGGTTTAGCATCACTTCTTATTTGATACTGGATAATTTGACATATCGAATAAACCTCATTAGTTTAACATTTTACCAGGTGAGACAAAAATCTTTTGAGATTTTCCAGGGGCTCTCTGGGAAATCACAAAGTTATTCTAAGGTAAAAAATACCCCATTTTAGCATTTGATTTGGTGAAGTTGTCAAAACATCTAAAGGTTTGAATATCTGACTAAATAGGATCACAGATCATTATGAAATAATACTTATCATTTAACAAAATGACAATAGAAGATACTAAAGACAAATACAGAAGGTTATATAGTTGTGAGTAAAACTTGGCTCTTTTTATATTGAGAAGACTAGATTTTCTTAAGTAATCAAGACGTGATGAAGACAATGTGAAATATAGTAAATTATTTTGATAAGACACAAAATCTTTGGTGTCCAGGCAGATTACTTAAAAGGTAAAGAAACTTTCACAATCACTTATTAAAAGCAGGCCAAAAGTCCAATAAAACTTTGTTCTTTTAGCAGAGAGAGAAACAAATTCTAATTTTGCACCAGTGTATTTTTGATATCAAAACTCATTAAAAATAAATAAATAAATCTATTCCATTCTTAGTCAGCTTGACTACACATAAAATTTCTTTCCCACGATTGCTTTTTATAAGCCTTATGTAAACTTATTTATATCCATTCAGATTTTATCTTATTTTTATTGTTATTGTTGTTATGGTTGTTGTTGCTCATTCTGGAATAACCAGTCATTTTACTTTCTTTGCCGATTTTTCATACACAGTTGTTTCCTTTCAGACAGAAACAAACAGATCTTATAGCTTTTGTTTTAAAATTTTAGCTGTCAGGTACAGTGATACAAAACCCACAAGTTTTAAAATAATAGTTAAATCTAAATTGTGTTTCTGGCAGTTGGAATAAGTTAAAGTTACTTGTTAGATGGCTAAAGCTTTTTATTAATATTTATGGAGAAGATAATCAAGATTTTTCATATGCCTAGTTTCCAAATAGCCTTTCCCCCCTTTTTTCCTTCTGAAAAAATTACCTCCCTAAAGTTTACATTTCAAAGAGATAGTCTAGATAAGGGTTCCTGGAGAAGACCAGGTAGAACATTTACACCTTAAATTAAAGGAATAGAATGCAAGATTATCCAAGAAGGACTTTTGTTTCCTAAGGCCAGAATTTTACAATACCAACAAGCCTTTTGAGATGAATAGGGGAGGTTTTGGGATTGGCCAAAAGGACAGGTACACGTTGAAGCTGTGTTATATTATACAACGGACTACTACTCAGAGATAAAAAAAATAATAAAATAATGCCATTTGCAGTAACATGGATGGACCTAGAGATCGTCATTCTAAGTGAAGTAAGCTGGAAAGAAACCGAAATTAAAATTAATGGAAAAACTTCCCAAATTCTGGTAGATATCGAGCTACACTCTCTAAACTGCATTCACTCCAGAGCCTGCAGATAGGACCCTGGGAATTCTTATCAGAGTCAGTTCTCCCAGATTTCTGTCTGTAGTGCCCACTTGCAAGCGGAAGGTAAAATTTCATGTTGTTCTTTTCTTTCCAAATCCAGACCCATTTGTTACTGATCTTTTCTCTCCCAGGGACAGCCTTGGCCTTCTTGTTAGTCTTATTTGATGCCCTGAGCACTTGGCTTGGCAATCCGGTCAGGGGCACCGAAAGTATGGACAGACAGAATGTGGGTTGAACCACACGGGTGGCTGGATACGTATCCACAGAAATGTAGGTTGTACTCCACTTCTTACTAGGGTACTACCAACTGTTGCCAGTTTTTAAGAGAATTGTCTAAGTTTTTCTTTCTTTGGGCTATCTTTGGGAGTGGCTCGGGTCTCGGGTGGGTAGAATCCTTTGCACTCTCTTTGGGAGTGCCTCTTGAGTCCAAGGGGGTGTTCAGTACTGCCAGGAATAGTTACTGTGTGCCCCAGCTGAACCTGACAAGATATCTGAAAAGAATTTTCTTAAGTAACTCTATGGCCAGAAGTTGGCCAAATTGGAAGCTGACAGAGCCCGAGAGGAACTTTTTAAAGCCCTTCTCTCCTCAGCTAAATAAAACTGTGTATCTAGAAGGAAAGAAAACTATTCCAAAGACAAATAACTCTAAATCTAGAACATAGGAATCTTTTGATTTCCATCTTAGTTGAAGACCTTCTCCCTGATATAAAGAAGCAAATTGAAGGTAATGTAGTTGGATAGATGGGTCAGCCTATGATGTCATTTAGGTTATAATCTAGTCTCTGAGGAATTAAAAATACTATTCTAGTCTTATAAATTGAATCTTTATAAAAACGGAAATGTAGCTTTGGAAGCCATTCAAAGTGTACCTATCTTTTGTTTTGTTTTGATTTTTATTGAAGAATAGCAATTATACTGTGTCAATTTCTGGTATACAGCATAATGTCCTAGTCATGCATACATATACATACATATGTTCATTTTCACATTCTTTTTCATTAAAGGTTATTACAAGATATTGACCATAGCTCCCTGTGCTATACAGAATAAATTTGTTTTTTGTCTGTTTTTATATATAGTGGTTAACATTTGCAAATCTCAAACTCCCAAATATCCCTTCCCCCTCCAGTAACCATAAGATTGTTTACTATGCCTGTGAGTCTGTTTCTGTTTTGTAGATGAGTTCATTAGTGCCCTCTTTTTTCTTTTCCTTTTTTTTTTTAGATTCCACATATGAGTTACATCATATGGTATTTTTCTTTTTCTCTTTAAGAGAATAATTGGTAGTAGTTTACTGGAGAATACCCTGAAAGGGATCCACATGGAGGTGCTCCTTTGAGGGTAAATATGGGGGCACCTCTAAGGTCACTAACTGGGCAGAGTTTTATTTATGGCTTTGTAGTTGCTTCGGGGTGGAAAGGCATTTCAGATAGAGGATTAGTAGATGCTGAATACTCAGGTAAAGGAGGACAGAGGGGAGTAGTAAAAGCCACGTCAGTCTTAGTCTTTCGGTATGTCTTTTGTGTTCCATTTTCATTAGCCTTTTGCAATGAATCTTTCAATGGAAGACTTGGTAACTTGAAGTCTTTTGGAGGCTTCTGCATGTTAATTAAAACAGGTATTCCATTTTGTTTGTTTGATTTGTGAGCCCTTGCATTCAAGTGCACTTCTTAAATAAACAATCTCTTCTAATTGAAATGTTATCCCTAATGGCCAGTGTAATTCTAGGTTGTCTTGGTAAGATTTTTCCATTCTTGTGGATATCTACAGCTTCTGGGACCATAGTTCCTAGATATAAAATAAGCAGTTTCACTGGAAGGTGGCATGCTCAATTCTTTGAAACCTGAGGATCCCATTTCTTTAGCTAAGCCTTAGGTCTCTTGGAACCAAATTAGTATATAAGAGGGATAGACTACTAGATTGGGGATTTTTGTGGTTTTTTGATAGTGCACCATATTGCACAGAAATTTTCTTGAGCCGAGTGGGTGACTAGTGTCATTCTAACTCTTTCTTGATTAAGTTATCCTAGTACACACACAGGTTTTAAGAGTTAGATGACAAGTACTATAACAGCTTTTAAGTGTTTGACTCCTGCCCACCAACTTTGTGGCTTTGGCTTCTAAGGTTCTCATGAACAATAGATCTATTATTCCTTTACTTCAGGTACACAATAACAGAAACCAACAATAAGCAAGGAAACAGAACTGTGGACATGAGGAGCAATTAGAGAGACAGTACTCTGTAGTGGCCAAGAGAAAGTCTTAGGTGTACACTACCAGCAGTTCAAAAAGTAAACAGACTTAACTGGAAACACCAACAAATGGGGACTGTAGACTGAACCAAGAGCTATGGATTCAAGTTCTAGGCGGAATTGTCTGCCAGCTCAAGCTGACCTTCTAAGTCCTAGGCGGGACTGTGGAGTAACCAGGGACTGGCATACTGTTATAGTCTCGTGTCAGTCTAGACTGACCCAATTACCCTAAACTGGAACAAGCCAATTATACTGGGAGCTCAATGCAAAGAGAGCAGAGCTCCAATGTGAGAGGAACTTACCCATGGCCTTCGGAAATGATCAGAAAGGGAACTCAGAGGTTTCGCATGTACCAATGCTTGTATTTCTCATTGTCTTTGAAGCCATCAGATGTCTCCATTGGGTCCCATCACTGCCACCAAACTGTTAAAAAACAAAATTCAACTGAGTAAATTTTAAAGATATTATTGGCTTTATTCAATGGCTCATGAATTTGACAGCATCCAATCTAGCAGATAGAAAGGAGCTCAGGGAAGCTATACAAAAAAAGACTTCTGACGGCAAAAAGAAGTGAAACAAGGAAGTTATACCATACAGAAAAGCAGGTTGATTACTGCAAGGTCACCTTCCTTTAGGAGCTGGCAGGGTCTCTCCAACAGATAGCCTAACTTGTGCTGATCAGGCAATTACTGATTGACTGGTTTAAGATTCTATTTCTTGGAGAGTCAAAACTCTAAGTTGAGAGCCAAAAGTCTAGGTAAGCTAGGTCTTGGTTTAGTGATGTAGGCCTTAGCATAGTCAACTCCATTTTGGGCCTGTTGTCTTGTTTTTGACAACTCTTATAATCATAGTTTAGTTTTGCCTGTTCAGCTCTTCATATGGACGGAACCGTAATGTATGTACCGCTTTATATGAGGTTTTTTTCATTAAGAAAAATGTTTTATGCTACTTATCTATGTAGTTACATATATAAATAGCATGGGCGTTTTTATTGCTTAGCAGTTTTCTGTTGTATGAATATGCACTAATTGTCAATTCTATTGATGGGAACCAGGCTGGTTCCAGCTTTTGGTTATTATAACAAAAAGAAGTTACTGTGAATATTTTTGTGCAAGGCTTTTTGTAAATATATGTTTTCATTTGTCTAGATAAATATCTAGAGTGGAATTACTGGTTCATAAGGTAGATGTATAACTTTCTAAGAAAGTGCTAGATATCCAAAGCAAGTTTACTGTTTTACCATCTCACCAAAAATATGTGAGTTTTGTTGTTCCACAACTTTAACAACATTTAGTGTTGTCTTTTCTTTTTAGCTTTCTAGTGGTACTAAAGTGTCCTATCATTAATTTGAATTTCCATAGTGACAAAGGATGTTGACCACTTTTCATATGTGTACTGTCTACTCACATATCTTATTTTATAAGGTGTCTATTTAAGCCATTTTTCCATTTTTTTGTGTATGTGTGGGAAGGGGCTGCTTTTCTTTTAATTAATGAGTTGTAGTTCTTTGCATGTTCTAGGTTCAAATGAGATATACGGAACATACATATTTTCTCCCATTGCATAGTTTGTATATTTTCTCAATATTTCCTTTTGATGAGTAGAAATTTTTAATTTTGATGAATTCACCTTCATCATTTTTTTTCTTTATGATTAGCATTTTCTGTTCTTTCTCTAAGAAAGCTTTGGCTACTCTAATGTCAACATCACACAGGAAGTCAGTATTTTTCTCTCAAAGCTCTATAGATTCAGTTTTACATTTATATTCAAGATACATCTTGAAATATCTTTTGTATTCAGTGTGAGATCAAAATATGTGGATTTGAATATCTAGGTTTTCCAAAATTATTTCTTGGAAGACTTTCACTTCCCCACTGAATTTCTTTCGCTCCCTTGGTGAATGTCATTTGACCAACATGTGGCTTTATTACTGGATTCGATTATTTTCTATTTATGTGCTTTTCTACTCTTTTGCCAAAATCATATTCCCTGGGTAAACCTTAATTTATCCTAGCTTTAGAGTAAATCTTGAAGTATCCCTCTAATATCAATCATTCTTTTCCAAGATAGATTTGGCTATTCTAGGTCTTTTGCATTTCCAAATAACCTTCAGAATAAGCTTGTCAATTTCTACAAAAAATAATTCATGATGGGATTTTGCTCCAGAGTACACTGAACCTATAGATGAATTTGGTGACAACTGACATCCTGACACATTGATTCTTGCAGGTCCATAAATATGATATATTTTAACACTCCCCAGCTTTCAAAATTTCTCTCAGTAATATTTTATTTTGCAGAGATATTTCATATCTTTATAAAATTTATCCTTACATATTTTACATTTTGGTGTAATTGTATTATTATAAATATTATAATTTTAATTTCATTTTCCAACTGTTCATTGTAAGCATATACAAATGCAACTTAATTTTCCTACTAACTTTGTATCCTGTGACTTTACTAAAACTATTAGTTGTAGTAGTTTTTTATAATTTTCATAATTTTCTACATAGATGATCATGCTATCTTTTTTTTTTAATTTATACATTTATTCATTTAAACTGTTCTTAGTATATACTGATGAACAAATATTGCTTAACAAAAATGTAGTAAGATAATTTATTGGAGAGCAAGTTCTAAAATATTTAAAGCTATAGTTAAAGTATATATATATACATTTAACATTTTTTATTGATTTATAATCATTTTACAATGTTGTGTCAAATTCCAGTGTTCAGCACAATTTTTCAGTCATTCATGGACATATATACACTCATTGTCACATTTTTTTCTCTGTGAGTTATCATAACATTTTGTGTATATTTCCCTGTGCTATACAGTGTAATCTTGTTTATCTATTTTTAAATTAAAACTTTTACTTCTTTGTTTTTAATTTTAACACTATGTACTTATTGTACTTTCTTATTGTAACTGCTTGGACCTCCAGTACAATGTTGAGAAGTTGTAAAAGAAAGCATTCCTGTATTATTCTAGATCATAAAGAGAAATCTTTCAATATTTAACCATTAATATGACACTGGCTATTGGTTCTATATAGCTATCTTCTATCAACTTTAAGTTTTCTTCTATCTCTAGTTTGCTTAGAGCTTTCTTAAAAATCATAAATAGGTGTTGAATTTTATCAAATGCTTTTTCAGCATCTATATTTATATGATTTTTCACCTTTTATCTGTGATTATAATTAATTACATTTATTGATTTTCAAATGTTAAACCAATCCTGCATTTCTAGGATAAACTCTGCTTTGCCATTATGTATTATCCTTTTTAATATATTTCTGGATTTGATTTGTCAATATTTAATGAAGAATTTTGGGGCCTATATTTATGAAGGGATAGTGGTCTGTAATTTTCTTTTCTGATAATATCTTTGTCTTTTGTATCAGAAATTATGTGGCCCTTATAAAATGAGTTGGTGTTTTCTCCTCTTCTACTTTCTGAAAGAAAACTGTGTAAGATTCGCATTATTTCTTCTCCAAATATTTGACAGAATTCACCAAAAAAGCCACCTGAGCTTGTGTGAAGTTTTTAAGTTACAAATTCAGTTTATTTGATCCATATAGATCTATTCTGATAATCTAGTTCTTACTGTGTCAGTTTTGGTAAATTTCATTTTTCAAGGTATTTATCTTTTTCATTTAAATTGATGAATTTATCAGCATAAAGGTTCACAATATCCTTTTATAGTCTTTTAAAGGTCTGTAGAATCTGTAGTTATAACCTTCTATTCAATGTTCATACTAGAAATCTGGCTGTTTCTCTTTTTCTTGATGATTTTATCAATTTTATTCATCCCTTCAAGGAACAAACTATTGAGCATATAGATCTTCTATATTATCCATTTACTATTTCACTGATTTGTTCTTATTTTCTCCAGTTTTATTCTATTTGTTTTGGATTTAATCCTTTGTTTTTATTCTTAAGATATAAACATACATATAAACATAGACTTTGTATCATTCTTTTCTTCTATAAGCAATGAAAGATGTAAGTTTCCCTCTAAGGATGTTTTAGCTGCATTAGCTGTATTATTTTCACAGCCTTTGTTTTTATCACAGCTATATCACTGGATTTCTTGATAAAATATTTCACTCTGGCTTTAATTATTGATATTGATATTTAAAATACATAACATAGTGATGCTCTCAAGGCCACAGACAAATAGCTCTTTTAAAATAGTCTAATTGCAACAAATAAAATAGAAATACAGAATATCATATGACAATATTATGAAAAACTATATGGAACCAAAACAGATAACCTAGAGGAGATGGACAAATTTCTGGAAACATACAGTCTACCAACACTTAACCAAGAAGAAACTGACCACTTGAACAAACTGATCACTAGAAATGAAATCGAATTAGCAATAAAAAACCTCCCTACAAATAAAAGTCCAGGACAGGATGGCTTCACCAGGGAATTCTACCAAACATACAAGAAGAACTCATACCAGTCCTTCTCAAACTCTTCCAGAAGATTGAAAAGGAGATTGAATACTCCCAAACTCAGTCTATGAAGCCACCATCACCCTGATACCAAAACCAGGCAAAGACACTACAAAAAAAGAGAATTATAGGTCAATATCACTGATGAACATAGATGCAAAAATCCCTACCAAAATATTAGCAAATAGAATCTAACAGCACATAAAAAAGATTATACATCATGACCAAGTGGGGTTCATCCCAGGGACACAAGGGTAGTTCAACATACGCAAATCAATCAATGTAATACATCACATCAACAAGAGAAAGGACAAAAACCACATGATCATCTCAATAGATGCAGAAAAAGCATTTGATAAAATCAACACCCATTTATGATAAAAACTCTCACCAAAGTGGTATAGAGGGAACATATCTCAACATCATAAAAGCTATATATGACAAACCTACAGCAAGCATAGAACTCAACGGTGAAAAACACAAAAGCTTCCCACTAAAATCTGGGACAAGACAAGGATGCCCACTATCACCACTCCTTATTCAACATAGTCTTGGAAGTCCTGGCCACAGCAATCAGGCAAGAGAGAGAAATAAAAGGGATCCAAATTGGAAAAGAAGAGGTAAAAGTGTCACTATATGCTGACGACATGTTATTATATATAGAAGACCCTAAAAAGTCCAAACAAAAACTACTAGAAATGATCGAAGAATTCAGCAAGGTAGTAGGTTACAAGATTAACGTTCAAAAATCAGTTGCATTTCTTTACACTAATGATGAATCAATAGAAAAAGAAAGTAGAGAAACAATCCCCTTTAAAATAGCAAAAGTAATAAAATATCTAGGAATAAATCTAACCAAGGAGGTGAAAGAATTGTATACAGAAAACTATAAACCACTGATGAAGGAAATTAAGAAGACTTTAAAAAATGGAAAGATAGCCCATGCTCTTGGATTGGAAGAATCAATATTGTTAAAATGGTCACACTGCCCAAGGCAATCTACAGATTTAATGCAATCCCTATCAAATTACCCAGGACATATTTCACAGAACTAGAACAAATCATAATGAAATTTACATGCAACCACAAAAGACCTAGAATTGCCAAAGCATTACTGAGTAAGAAAAAGAAAGAGGCTGGAGGAATAACTCTCCCAGACTTCAGACAATACTATAGAGCTACAGTCATCGAGACAGCATGGTATTGGTACAAAAACAGACATATAGACCAATGGAACAGAATGGAGAGCCCAGAAATGAACCCACAAACTTTTGGTCAACTAATCTTCAACAAAGGAGGCAAGAATATACAATGGAATAAAGACAGTCTCTTCAGCAAATGGTGTTGGGAAAACTGGACAGCAGCATGTAAATCAATGAAGCTAGAACACTCCCTTACACCATACACAAAAATAAACTCTAAATTGATCAAAGACTTAAACATAAGACAAGATACAATAAACCTCCTAGAAGAAAATATAGGCAAGACATTATCTCACATACATCTCAAAAATATTCTCCTAGGGCAGATTACCCAAGCAATAGAAATAAAAGCAAGAATAAACAAATGGGACCTAATTAAACTTACAAGCTTCTGCAAAGCAAAGGAAACCATAAGTAAAACAAAAAGACAACCTACGGAATGGGAGAAAATCTTTGCAAATGAAACCAATGAAGGCTTGATCTCCAGAATATATAAGCAGCTTATATGACTTAATAAGAAAAAAACAAACTACCCAATCCAAAAATGGGCAGAAGACCTAAACAAGCAATTCTCCAAGGAAGACATACAAATGATCAATAGGCACATGAAAAAATGCTCAATATCACTAATTATCAGAGAAATGCAAATCAAGACTACAATGAGGTATCACCTCACACCAGTCAGAATGGCCATCATTCAAAAATCCACAAATGACAAATGCTGGAGAGGCTGTGGGGAAAAGGGAACCCTCCTACACTGCTGGTGGGAATGCAGTTTGGTGCAGCCACTGGGGAAAACAGTATGGAGATTCCTCAAAAGACTAGGAATAGACTTACCATAGGACCCAGGAATCCCGCTCCTGGGCATATATCCAGAAGGAACCCTACTTCAACAAGACACCTGCACCCCAACGTTCATAGCAGCACTATTTACAATAGCCAAGACATGGAAACAGCCTAAAAGTCCATCAACAGATGACTGGATAAAGAAGAAGCGGTATATTTATATAATGGAATACTATTCAGTCCTAAAAACCGACAACATAATGCCATTTGCAGCAACATGGATGTTCCTGGAGTATGTCATTCTAAGTGAAGTAAGCCAGAAAGAGAAAGAAAAATACTATATGAGATCACTCATATGTGGAATCTAAAAAACAAAACAAAACAAAACAGAAATACAAAACAGAAATAGACTCATAGACATAGAATACAAACTTGTGGTTGCTAAGGGGGCAGGGGGTGGGAAGGGACAGACTGGGATTTCAAAATGTAGAATAGATAAACAAGATTATACTGTATAGCACAGGGAAATATATACAAGATCTTATGGTAGCTCACAGAGAAAAAAATGTGACAATGAATTATACATATGTTCATGTATAACTGAAAAATTGTGCTCTACACTGAAATTTGACACAACATTGCGAAATGACTATAAACTGATAAAAAATGTTAAAAAATCTTAAAATAAAAGAAAATAGTCTGAAACACTTAACATGTTTTTCTGCTAAAGAAGGTTCATTGTGAGAAAATGATCATGCTAAAAAGAAAACCATATATCGGAAAATAATAAGTCACTAAGTTACAAGTAAACTTTATGAATTATTATAATTTTTCCTAGTGAGCTGGCACCTCTCCATTAACACAGGATCCAACATTCAAAGGGAACAAAGTCAAGATTAATTTTAGAACTTGTCATCTTTTAATGTTATTCAAATTTTCGATTAGTTTCTCCTATGATCAGTTTTTTAAGAACAATATATATTTACTTCAAATGCTTCAAACTGGAACATAGGCAGTTTTTTTTTCAAACTTTCTTCAATTATTTCAGTTATTATTTAACACCCTGAGAATCACTGCTCAACTGTAGAACAAACAGGAATATGTTTAATGAAGCTAAAGTCACTTCTCATACTGCTATTTGAGAACTCCTCAACCAGGGTATTAAGCCTCACTCAATGTTTAGAGCTTATCTATTTGATTATTTAAATATAAATATCTCAAGAAAGATAACCAATCTCTATTCAGCGAGTGCCAATAGAGCACTGTGGTAAAAAGTATGCACTTCCATCTCAGTGGAAGTGTTCAAAGTTCTCAATTTTTCCTCCTCTTTCTGCTCCTGTGTTCCTCCTCCTTCCCCTCTTCCTCCTCCTTCTTCCCTCCTTTAATGCCCCCTCCTCTTCCTTCTCCCTTCAAATAGATTCTTATTTCCTTAATGGAAAGATGCTTTTTTGGGGAGAATATACATATGATAAGAAACATATTAGTTCTCATTTTTGTAGAATTAAATTGGGACACAGATGGAACGCATCACTAATGTCAATGGTATCACTTTAGCTAATTAACAATAGTGCTTGGATTCTGCCATGAGGACCAGGAAAGAATGGATAGTATGTGGAAGTTATGCAGTTAACACTGGGGAATGCCAGAGGTTGAACCAAGTGCATTTGAGAGAGCAAGAAATGGACTACTGTTAATTCAAACTGAAGTAAAGAAAAACCTGGAAGAAGTCATTGGAGGCATGTTTTTAAAAAGGACAGTTAATTTAAGAAAAAAGGGGTAAAGATTTGAGGAAGAAACTCACAGAAGAGGAAATACTAATAGCTAATAAACATAAGAAAAGAGATTCACCTCCAAAGACATACGGGCAATGCATATTTAAATGGTGTATCATTTCGCTATCAGATTAGCAAAGTAAAATGTCTAAAAGTAAAAGTAAAAGCATTGATAAGGATGTGGAATCTCATATACTACTGATGGGAATACAAAATAATGCAGTTACCTTGTAAACCAATTTTGCTGGACATAGTATGATAAATACTTTCTGGTCATCTCTCCAGATTCACTCTTTATCTTTCTTTGCTCAGCTTTTTGCCCTAAGAGGTTGACCTTACATCAAAAGTCTCCCTGGTCCTTTGGCTTCCAGTTGAGTTCAACTGGAGATTGGAGGATGAGAGAGAAGTGAGTTCATGGTATTTATTTTCTTGTCCCTTTCACATGTATTTATTGTACTCTATCCCTTAAACCACAGATCCTGTCAGAGAGCTCTCTGTGGAGTCACATTTTCTAGATTCTTGTAACGACTTCCTCCTCCTATAATTTGAGCCTTAAGAGTGGTAATGTCTTTCTGCTGTAGCCGATCCCAGAGTACTGCACTATTTCTTATATTTCTAAATCTTGACAATGTATATTAAATAGTTTTTATTCAATTCTCCTTAAATTTTCAGTTTGAATGTGCTGTTTGATTCTTGCTAGGATCCCAAGGGATATCCCTAGTAAAGCTGAATAGGTGTATGCCTGTGATTCAGCAGTAAGTTATTAGGTATATATCCTGAGATGCTCTTGCACATTTGCTCAATCAGTTATACGTGAATGTTTATTGAAACATTATTTGTAAAAGCAAAAATGAGAAATTATCTAAGTGTCCAAAAACAGGATAATGGATCAATATGTTAAGGTATAGTAATATAGTGTAACATTATTCAGCAGTGAAAATGAAAAAAGGTAGAGCCAATGTGGCAATATGGATAAAACTCAAAAAACATTTATTGCTTAAGGTTACATCCATATATATATATAATAAGAATAAAAATATATGTGAATAGAGCCAAAATTCAAGAAAGTAGTTATTTCTAGAAAAGAAGATTGGGATTGTTTAGGGACCCATAAAAGTCTCCAGCTCAGTTGAAATGGTTATGTTTTATTTTTTGTGGTGGTGGAGGATGTAGAAATTTTCATTATATTATTACTTTAAGTTGATTTATTACCAGAAAAAGTTGATAATTTCAAGCCATTTTTAAAGAGCAGGAGAGGTATAACCAAGCTATAAAAAAAGGGAGCATGATCTCTGTTCAGAAGATATTTCAAATTTGCCTTGAGTTGTTCAGTTCTTACTTTTGTCCCCACAGAAAACGTTATTACAGCCCTTTAAAGTCCTGCTTAATTATCTAAGGATTAGGCCATCTGGTGATATCCTATATACCCATTTGCAACATTTGTGCAGTTTTGGTGAGAGTGGAAATCCGTCATCTTTCAGCTATTTATTCTGGACACTGGAAGAACAAGTATGGATTTAAGTGAGAGTCCTGCTGCCAACTTCTTGCTTGACTCCAGCTGGGGACAATTTTAGTGCTGCATGAGACAAGATACCAAGAGACCTTGAAAAAGGCACTCCAGGAGGACAAGCATCTCCACTCCTCTCATCTTTCAGGATAATGTCCTCGCATTCTTTAGGATTATTATGGAGATGGCAGGGGAATTTGAAAATTTTTTTCAATATGAATTAGAACATATATATAACCTTAGTCCACATTTATTCTGTAAGCTGTCATGTATTTTCCAAGACACAAAATGGACTACATCAGATCCTTAAGTTTTCCTAAGAAATGCTAGTTTTGTTTTGTTTTTGTTTTTAAACCATTTTAACTAAGAGATGCTCGAAGGGATATAGAATCCTCATGGTGGTAACAATTAGCATGCTATATCACAAAGTAAAACATTTATTCTTATTTACAGCATTGGAATAAATAGATATCTTGCCTGAGTTTGAGTCCTTATTCTAATTACTAGCTGTAAGATCTTAAATTAAAGTTACTGAACGTCTCTGGGCCTCAGTCCCATCATTTGTCAAATGAGGGAAATAACAGCACCAAAATCATAGAGTTGCTGTGAGGGTTATGTAAACATTTAAATGAGAGTCTAGATATGCTACTACCACGCCATCAAGAAACTGCACTCTTAGGCATTTATCCCAGAGAAATGCAAACTTACATTCATCCTAAAACCTAGTACACAAATGTCCATAGAAATTGTATCCATAATACCCCAAATTAAAACAACTTTGTTTAAAATGGGGAGTTTGTTATTATTCAGTTATGCTGAGGCGTACGGATCAGAAAATAACTGCCAACGAAAAGAGTTTGTTACTCACCGTTCCCAAGCGCAGGCACACCATGCCATGCAGGTATGCCTTTGCTGCCAGCAGTATCAGATCTTAGTGCAGGTGTTCTCCTCCACCCCGGAGAACATCCAGGTGGTTAGGCCAGTCTGTGGCCCCGCAGGCCTGGGGGGGCTCCAGCTGCTGGAAGCCTATGGAGTCCGTGCATACTGAGCATGCCCTGCCCTTGCTTTCAGTTCAGGGTGGCCAGGGAAGAGTTCAAACGTCCTGAGAGGCAGGATCACTGGCGCGGTTTCCTGGGGAATCCAAGGATTCTTACTGATTCCAAGCCCGAAAATAACCAATGGAGCCTATTCCTCCTGAAGGCAACTCTGGAAGGAACTTGAAAATCTAGCCCTCACCGAACAGGACCGGGTGACCCAAGTTATCTGCCAAGAAGAGATACCTGGGAGGCCTGGTTGCCGGAGACGCCGCGGCTGCTGTGGGCCTGGCGTGGGCGAGCGAACTGCGCATGCGGCCCCGCGCTGCTCTTCAAAACGCGGGAAAATGTGAGCCAATCCGGACCCTGTACCGGCCAGGACCCGGATCTGAAGATGCTCATTTACTATCGTGGGCTCTTGCGGGAACCCGGCGTCTGCCAGTGTCCGAGACGGGACGTGTACAAACGCTTCTGTTGACCCTGATGACAGATATCCCGGGAACTTTGAAGCCTTGCTTTGGTAGAAGGGGTGTCCTGGAATGAGACTCTGGGGAGCTTTGGGTCCTGAAGAGGCCGGGGTTCCTGTGAGCCGCACGACCAAGTGATGACCGACCGTCGCCATCTTTGCAGCGGCAGTATCCGATTGTATTCAGCGGGTGAGCCCCGGCCCTCTTTCCTGCCCTGCTTTTCGGCCCCCACGAAGATATGCAGGTGGTTTGGCCGGGCCATGAACTCCACAGGCCTGCGGGGCCCCAGCTGACCAAGGCCTGCTGAATGGGTGCGTATCTCGCCTGCGTGTGCCTTGGGTTTCCGGGTACCCAGGAGTCGTGTGAGAGGTAGGATCACTGGCTCAGAAGCGGTGAGAGGCAGCTTTGCTGTTTCAGGCTCCTGGGGTTTGTTTGGAGGCAGAGCGCTTGGGAGGAAAATAAGAGCATGAGATTATTGTGGTTTCTGCGGAAAGGAACTGGGGAGGCCCGGCGAATGACAGGTTTAGGATTAGCTAATTAAATAATTTCTCCGGGATTTGGGATACTGGGGCTGTCCTGGGTTGTCTGGGACCTGGGCCTGGGGTGATAACGGTGGGGAATATTTGCTAGAAGTGTAAAAGCCTGTTAGAGGAATTATGCATGTTGGGGTAAGGACAGGTTCATGTTTACTTCTAGGATGGGGCTAGCCCTGGGGAGTGGGGAGTAGTTTCCCCAGGGTCAGTAAGGCCCCGTATGTTAAAACATTATATAAAAAAAGACATGCTTAATACAAACTCAGATGATTAAACAAACTGTGATAACCATGGACTTATTCTCAGCAATAAAAAGGAATGAACTATTGATACATGAACACCTTGGATGAATCTCTCATGACACATGGAATGGGGTGGTGGTGATGGGTGGGTGTGTGTGTGTGTCTATGTGTCTATGTGTCTATGGGTGTCTATAAAAGGGCAACACCAGGGATCCTCATGGTGATAGAAAGGTCCTGTACCTTAGACTCGATCAATGTTAATATCCTGGTTGTGACATTGTACTATAGTTCTGCAAGATGTTAACATTGCAAAACTAAGTAATGGGTAATAAGATCTTTCTACTATTTCTTACATCTGCATGTGAATCCACAATGATCTCAGAATAAGTAATTAAAAATAAAAAAGCTTGGCACATAGTGCTCTTCAAATAATTATTTTAAATATTATTTTCTCTATGGTACTAGTAAATTTGTTATAGAATGCATTACAGTTGATTGATTCATTATTTCAAACATTAATTTAGCAATATTTACTGATTCTTAATACACGGAAGGTTCCATAGAATAGGGTTATAAAGATATGACTCCTGTTCTCACATAACTCTAAAACAAAGAAGAAAAGAAGGAAGTGCTAATTATTATAATAGGAAGCATAGTGGAATACTTTAAATCAAGATTTAGAGCCAGGAAGACTTATGTTGAATCTTTTCAACTCCTATCTTCATTTTCTCAAACGAATTACTTCTTTATTTCTGTTGCTTCATCTATAAAATGAATGGCAAAAATAATTTCTCCTCTTGCTATTGATTTGAAGTTTAAATGAGGTAATATATTACCATAATATTTTAATAAATGTTGATTTTGCACCTATAACTTGGCTCTGTACTGGGGATGCAACAGTGCTTAAGAAAATTATGTCATTCTTAATGAAATTTATTGTCTTACGGGATCTTTGAAGTCTCAGATAAAATTGCTGAGGAATCAAATGCTTTCACTGCTAGGTTGTGGGCTATTCCCTTGGACTTTTGAAAAACAGCAATACATCTCTATTTTGAGATAAATGCAAGCACCTAGTGTTTGCTGCCATATATGCTGTATACTGTTTTCCTTGTCTATTACTAAAAATGTGTATGTAAACTGAACAATATACTTTCAGTACAATTTTATTAATGGTTTTCTTCATGTATATTTGATCTTTGATGGTCAGCAGATCCTGTGTAATCACTTACATAGCCAGTGATCAATAAATAGCACGCAGAAGAAAGAGATATATAGACTATGTGGGGATAGAAGTGATTTCTTTTAGAAAAAGCTTTTTGAAGGAAATGGCATTTGAACCAGACCTTAAAAGAATAGGTAATATTTGAAGCATAATTCAGATCACATCTAATTGAAGATATTTAGCACACCACATGTCCTCAAAATAAAGGGCTTTATGCATTAAAAAAGAAGAATTTTGCTTTTCTTAAAAATAAAGGAATTTGAAGTGAATGGGGGAAATTGAGTAGCATTCTTCATAGCTTCATTCGCTTTACCTGTAAATGGTACCCTAAAAATCTGCATGCAATGTTGGCTTCTGGGGCTAGGAGATAATACAGCTGGGCTGAGTTTTCTGTCTTTGGAATGAATATACAGAAGGAATACAATGATTTTCTCTAAACACGTTGTATGAAGTATCTTACTGCTCAGTGGTAATGAAATGGTCTTTAAGGTTGAGGCCACAATCACCCATGCCACTCTAGCTTTATCCTTTAGAAGATTCGAGGCTGATTGTGTCTTTACCCTGAAGAAATCCTGATAATTATTAACTCCCTAAAATAAAGCTTCAAAATTTGTGTAAAGAATTATGCAAGATAATTGAAAAGAATTTTAATTGATAGACATGGAAGGTAGCTTTAAATTTCTTCTAGAGGGTTAATATTCTCGTTAGCTTTATAGTTAACATCACCTGGTGTCTGAATTCTTCTTTTTTCAAAGCACAAGAATGTTTTGATAATATGTTTGAAAGTTCTATTTCTCCAAACTTTCTTGTTTCCTTTTATATATAATTTATATTTATAGACTATTGAATATCCACTTTTGTCTATCCAAAAGTATAATGCAGTTTTTAGCAAGTTGAAAACCAAGGCTGCTGTTAAGATTCTCAACACACTAGATAACAAAAAGGAGTGTTGTCACAGAGGGAATTTAGGAGTCTGGAGGGGAGGGAAGGATTTGAGGATTTGACAATAGATGAGTTCCCCTGAAGGGATGACCACCACCTAATTTAACAGCTCAATTACCAGTTCTGCATGTGGCTGGGCCTTCTGGAGATCCTGATAAAGATGATGAGAAATGATTATCTTCAGCTTAACTGTAATACAAAAGTCTGTTAAATATCAGAGGCAAACCACAAAAGTCCTTTGGATCAACCATTTTTTTCCCTCACTTGGCACATGTTTTGCTTGAGTTTTTTAAAAATTAAATTTCTACTCCAAAAAAAAAAGACATTTCTTCTTCATGTCAAACATTTTTTGGAAACAGTTTTTGTCTCTAGGATAAAGATAATATGATAAGTTTTTGTATTCAATCAGCTACTTAAAAATAGAAAGTGAATATCTTTCTTTTTTCCTTAGCAGATATCTCTTCAAAGATACTTTGTTAGAAAAAATATCTATCACAACTGTGTATATAATTATAGTATTGTATATATCTACTGTATACTGTCACCATGATTGTTTCTATTTTTTAATTTCTTTTTAAAAATTTATTTATTTATTTATTTGGGGAGGGGTAATTAGGTTTACTTATTTATTTTTAGAGGAGCTACTTGGGGTTTGAACCCAGGACCTTGTGTATGCTAAGCATGTACTCTACCACTTGAGCTTATACCCTTCCCCATCTATTTTTTAAATTTCATTGACATCTGTCTAGAGATATTTAAGAAATATACACATCATTTTGAAAGTGTTCTATTCTAATTAATAGGAAATATGTTATTTACAATAGGCAAAATATATATTTCTCCTGAAATGTTTTTTAGGGATTGTTTTAGTTAAACCTTTATTCATTTAAATGTCTTTAGTCTAAATAAAGAACTAGAAAAGTAATCCTTCTGAGACTAAATTGAACATCTGAGGCTTGTGGAATGCTGAGAACAGAGCTGAGATTCAGAACATGAAATTTGTATCTCTGTCATTCATGTTTGTTGCTGGCCTGTTACATGCAGTATGTACAATATTTCTATAACTGCTGCTTTCTGTTTACCTGGCACTGGCAGAAAAGGTGCTGGACCCAAATGTAAGTGGCAAGGTATGAAAAGAGAATGCACAAAGCTTTCTTCAAAGTATACAGAACCTTTGCTTTTATTTGAAAGTAGAGAAACTTCTCTTTATTAAGTCTGAAATTCCACAAAGTTCTATCTTACCCTTAAATTACGGAGTTTTAAGCCATTAAAAAATAATAATAAAATATGCATTCACTTTATCTTCCTGGATAATGGATGCTTTAAATGTATAATTTTAAAATGTATGTATATATATAAAATACACATATATATACATGTGTACTCACTCTGAGGTAGGCAGTTTTATGCATATTTTAGAAATGAGGAAACTGAGACTAAGAGAATGTAAGTAATTTGTGCAAAGTCATGACAAGCTGAGTAGTAAAAATTTGAGCTGAAAGCCTGTGCCCTGCCTACCAATTCTTTTGCCTTTGTTGTCAGAGTCTTTGGAAAAATTTTGGAATCCTTTCCAGTTTTCAAATTAGAACCTATGTATATCTTACGGCTTCATTGTCATGCTGCTGATGAAGTGGCTCTCACACATAGAAGGGTGGCAGAGCTGTTACCCAGCCAAGTGGGGTGGGATTGCCACATGTTAAGTTCAGGCGGTGGATGGAAAGGTTGGAATGGTTGGACCCATAGAAACCTGGGCCTCCTTCCTTAACTGCAGTCCTATTGTTTCAGGTCATTTACATTCATGGAGCACTTCAGGACTCATCTCAGCAAACTGCCAGGGCTCTGCTGTGGGAATCTCCTTGGTATGCAGGCACAGAGAAAGCCCTTGAAGATGGCTGCTGCCCCAGGTAGGAAGATGACCCAAGTGAGTTCCTTGACTCTTGAGAGATGAGCTCTGTTATAAGAGGAAGGAGTGTTCTGAGACTTGAAACAGAGGAAGGAGAAAGTGAGTAAAATTGGATTTAAATGGAAATCTGATGTTCATTTGAATTTGTTCCAGTTATGCTTGGAATGCCTGATACATTTGAATTTTCAAGTTTAGAACAGTATTATGTGAAAATGCCTTGATAATTCCAGAAAAGAATATGTCTAAGGGGAATGAGGAAGTAAAGGTGTCTTTTATTACTTTCAGCTTTTCCTTAAATCCATTTAATTATAACAGTAGCTTACATCTTTAATAGCTTTTCAGGGCACTTTGTGATATGTAACTTTATTTTATTCTCACAATAGATCTTCGTTGTGGGCAACACAACTGAAATTTTCTCCATTTTGATGGTAAAAATCTGACAGACAGAAAGAGTATGTAAATACACTATTACTATTATTACTGGTGGTGAGTCAGTTAAACAATAAATTTGAGTATTTTTAAAAAGTATATGTATATCTGTCTATAGCTATGCCTTAATATTTTATTTATGGTTTAAACATATAGGTGTACATCTTGACATGGGCTAAGGCTTTTTATTTGCATATGTTTTTGATAATTGAAGTTCCCTATAATTTATTTTTCTTACATAAATCACGCTCATAATGAATCATCTATAATTTCTAGAGTTTTTTAGGGGGAGGGGCCTAAGTGCTTACAAACATTTTTTAAAACAATGAGTTCAGCCTCCTTCTATAGTTTTATAGTTAATTTTACAAATATTTTATTGTTATCAATTCTGGCATCTTTTTTGTAGCAACTTGCTTTTACTTAGTCTTACTAAAACCTTCAGTGGCATTTTCATAGTGATGCATCTATTTTCATATCCATTGTCTATTGGCATATGAATATTTACTGAAGTTGTGCATTTGTAACAAGGACGACAGACACACACAGGTTTGGGAGCAAACACAACTGATTCTTATTAGACATACAGCACAACGAGCATGGGCAAGAGTGTGTAGTTAGTTGCACTTGTAAGTAGTCCACTAGCTGCAAGCATTCAATGTGTTGAAGAATGCAGATTTTTTAGAGATGGAAAGACATACCTCAATTTATTTTAATTATAGGTAATTGAGAGAAGAGCAATTGAGAAGAAATAATTTTGAATGTAGGCAGGATTTATCTAAGGTCTATTTATTATAATATCTACTTAGTAAACTAGTATTTTTGAAATACCAAGTGTGTATCAGATACACAATTCTAAGAACTGAGGACATTCTACTCTTATGAAATAGAGTCTGTAGTTGAGGGAAAAGGACATTAAACAAATTAATTTTGTAAGATGGTGAAAAGTCTATGGAAGAGAGACTTTGGGGTTTGGACAGAGACTGTGGTTTTAAGGCCTCACCGAGAAGTTGCTTTTCCAGTAAAGATGTGGAAGAAGGGAGAGAGTGAATCTGCTTTAATGGTGCTAACAAACAAAATGCAATGAAATTCAGAGGAGGCTTTTATTTAGCTAAGTTTGGGAATGGGGGGACCGGCTGGGGATCAGCAAATGTGGAGGTCCTGAAGTGGAAGAGCTGGTGTATTTGAGGGACAGCGAGGAGGCCAGCGTGTCTGAGGCAGGGTGTGTGGGGTTGGGTAGGGGGGATAATAAATTGGACCAAAATTAAAATGAGGGGTAAGGGAAGGAGTGCTGTTGCAAACAGAGTCACCTAGTCTCGTATTAGGACTTTGGTTTTTACTTTGAGGAAAACAAGAAGACATTGAATGGTTTGAGTGGATGGGGAACATGTGACAGGATCTCTGTGTGCTCAGTTGAGAATATCCTAAAGAAAATCAAGAGTGAAAACACTCAGAACAGTTGGTAGACTACTACAGAAGTCCATTTGAGAGACCAGGGTAACATCTGTAATTTCAAGCGATGAGATTAGCAGTAAAGGTGGAGAATTATTTATATTATTGTTAAAAATAAGACAGTGGGCCCACAATGGAGTTACTTATGCTAAACCACATGTCACTAAACTGAGACAATTAAGTTACAGTTTCTGCTCTTCCAGAGATGGAATCTTAAACCAATTAAGAGCCACCTGATCAGCACTATTTAGGTAATCTGCCTGATAGACCCCTACCATTCCGTAAAGGAAAGTGACCTTGCAATACCAACCTACTTTTTTGTTTAGTATAATTTCCTTGCCCTGACCCTTTCTGTCTATTAAAGTCTTGCATTTTGTGCAGAGCTCCTTTCTATCTGCTAGATTGGATGCTGCCTGATTCACAAATTACAAGAAGATCTTTGAGTAAATAAATCCAATTTGCTCAGTTGAATTTAGGGGGGGGATAGGTAATTAGGTTATTTATTTATTTATACATATATGTGTGGAATTGAACCAGCACCTCATGCATGCTAAGCACATACTCTACCACTGAGCTTTACCCTCCCCCTATGAATTTTGTTTTTTTGATGTTATTTAAAAAAGTTTGAAGATAGCAAGAAAGGTGAAGACAGCAAAATGAAAAACAATAAAAATATTTAACAGTAGAAGATTTTTGAAATTACATTATGGCCATATAAGAAATATTATATAAAATGCATGAGGCATGTAGAAAAAAATCATGAAGACACATTCAGTCATGATATATGGTAGTGTTAAGTAAATGCAGTAGGTTACAAGATAGACAAACTGCATTTTCACAAATAAAAAAATATGAATCTATGTTACTTATACATACAAGGCAAAAAAGACAGGGAGCATATACAATATATGCATGGATTATGGATGTGTTTAAATGCTCTTATTTTCACTCTTCTCTATTTAAATTTTTTTTCTATAAAACAAGCTACAGGTATTAGTTGATTCATTTCTTTGTTCTTTTTTTTTTTGAGAAGCAATTATCTTTAAAATTCTGCTTTTGGCTTGTTTGAAAAACATTCAAAAATGAGTGAGACATAATTCTTGTCATTAGTCTTCATAATTTTGTAGATGGAAAGAAAAAAAATATACCAGTGCACATACCAATATATCAGAAAATTATACCAATGCAACTAGAGAAACACATACAAAATGTTATAAAGGTTTATAAGATGATAAATATTTAGCTGTCAGTGCATTTGAGTTGGGCTGTTAAATATCAGGGAGGTGTTTTCACAGTTTGTGGAATAGCATTCTCAGCTGAAGGAACAGAATTATCAGAATTGTAGAGGCAGGAATGTACATTTCCATATTTGAGAAAATAGGTTATATAGTGTGGCTAAAGTGTAAAGGAAGTATGTATGTAAAAGTGTTTATGTAAAATATAGTATAAGAAAGTATGTAAATATAGTGGATTAGAATCAGACATGGAAAATGACAGACTTCATGTGATAGAAAATTGTTGGTCATTGAAGGGCTGTATATACATACTGTGTTCATAGGTGAAATATATTTGTATAAACTGTACTTAAGCTCCATAAATTTATATTCATATCTTAGCTAAAATCTGTATTCAGGTTTCTTGGATTATTAATGTTAGACTTGCACCAAAAAATTGATACTTAATGAAAAGAAAAATGTACCCTTATGACTTCTCTTCCTTCCAGAAATATTTACTGATTTATTTTGAGCTTTACTAATACAAATATGCTGTAAATATTTACTGTGGATTGAAAATTTTACTCTAGGTCCCCATGTACTAAATTTTTTCCAAGTAGCAGCAGGAAGAATGTAGTTCATTATATGTGAAGTTTATTTGGAAGAATTGAAAGAATTTTTGCCTTTCAGAAGAACTCAGTAGTGACGTCTATGGAGATACTGGGCATCTCCTTTAAGTTTGTCATGACTTACGGCTATGGAATGAAGCCAAAGCCAGCATCATGGCTGCCCTTTGTCACATTTCTGCAGTTTGTAAGTTTGCATTAGTCAACAGCACTTTGGAGGGTCTGATTACTTACTTGTGAACATTTGCTCTTGGCTGTAAACTGGTAAATAAACAAAGGTTTTGCATAAGAGAGCAATGACATTTTGGTAATTCTATGGGAAAAAAGTCAATTTGAACACTTGATTATAAAGAGAGGAAACTAAGATGTTACATTTTGCAGTCATTTGTCCCCCCCATTTGTAACTGACAGATTGGATTTAACACATGGAAACTGGAAGACTACTTGTCTTTAAAAATGTTCTAATTACATTTGGAACTTAAGGGAAATAGAAGATTCCAGGATATTTTTGTTTTGAATTTGAAATTGGGGACAGCGCATGCACAGTTGTTTGTTTTCACACTTTATGGGAATGAATCACACCATGTCGACCGTGAGATTTAATTATGTATTTAGCAGAGAAGCTGGAGATATGCCAGTGCAATAGCTAAGCTGCTGGAATAGCCTGTGCACAGCCCCTTCCAGTTTCCAGACACTCCAAACCTTTCCTAATAGGACGTTTAACATAGGAGATGGAATGGTGTTGATGAGATGCATCAAATCTCAGCGGAATGCTTCTGCTTGGAAACAAAATGCTGATGTCAAAAGAAGGACATTTTTTATAACAGGGAGCAAAGCTGCTGAACCTCTGGGCATAGGGGCTAACTTAAATGGAGGCAATTGAAGCAAAACATGTCATCTCTGCCTGTATTCGTTATTCTTTTCATCTATAGGTCAGTGCATGAACCATCTCTATCCTAACCCTTTACACACACATAGAACTTGTAATATTTAAACCTTGGGGACCAAGGGGTGAACTGAAACTCAAATTATGTTAATGAGTCTTCTTCAATACTCAATTCAAAGTTGGATTGGCTGAGAAAAATTCTTAGATTAATATATGTTCAAATATTTTATTTTTCTGATAAAGTTAACTAAATAGGTTAACTTATTTGTTAAGGATTCAGGAATGATACTTAAGTAAACTGAAAGAGAATAGGCAAGGCTGAAATGATTTTATGATTTTGTCATAAAATATATTTCCTTCTTAGATGTGTGTGATCCAGAGTTTTCATTCATTTCAACGTTCTTTAAAGTGGCTAGGAACATTTAAGGTTCTTGATATGTCAAAATCCTAACAGAAATCATGTATTTCATTAGCATGAGAGAACTGTAAGGCTAATTACATTTTTTCTTATTTGCTATAATTGTATCACCCTAGTTGATTGACGGCAGATAATATTTTAGAATTTCATTGTCCATGGAGGAAAGTAATAAAAAAACAAATCTTTCATGGGAAAAAAAAAAAAAAAAGCTAGTACCCAAAGATACAACCTCTAACATTTATATTCTTATGATTATTTTTGTCTGCATTTTTCCTGTTTCTCAAATGGGGATGAGAATCCTACATAAAAGCAACATAATGACTTTGGGCATGGAGTAGGAAGTGAAGAATGCTAATTTCTTCTAATTTATAGTAAAGTCTTTTTATTATGTTTAATGCATTTAATCTTTTGATCCTTGGTTCTTCTCTTTATAGCTGTTGAATTCATTCTCCTATAGTCTAAGTTATTGTTTGTGGAGGTTGTTGGAATTTAGTCTCAGTGAATATTCGGTTAGGCAATGATATAGCTGTAGTTTTAGTAAGATGACCAATAAAACATGTTTGAGATTAGAGTGGAACTGTTTGTGATTGGGAATGGTGCTTTCCTTGTATTGGTAATGTCAAATGGGAACCTTAAAAAACTGCAATTGGCCAGTTTGCTGAAGTAGGCCTGTTACTTGATTAATTAAAATATATCTGGTACCCCTGCTGGCACTCAGCTATAAAAAAGTAATTCAAAGATGAGTCCTTGAAAACATATCAAATTAATTTAAAAAAAACACAATGTAATGAAGCAATTAATTCATGACCAAAGGTAGAATTATGACTCTAGTTGACAGGCAGGGCAACAGCACTTAGCTGTGAACCAGCCCCCTTCCAAAAACCCCCTGCCTCAGCTAGAGCATGCTGACTTGTCCAAGATCATGGCTCTTTCCAGAGCTGAATGTGAGTAGGAAGTGGGAAGTGGCCATGTATAAAGGCCTGGCCTCTCATCCCAACTTGGGACAGCTCCAAAATTAATTCTGTCTTCAGAACCTCCATGAGTTTGGCTGTGGCTTTCATTGAGACCACATCACAATTCAGCTTCTCCCTCTGCTCAGCCCTGCCTCCTTCCCTTCCCTTCCACAGGTGTTGATCACAAAGCATCCCCTAAGAGTCTCCTGCACACTAATTCCTTCTGAGTCTGTTTCCCATGAAACCTGACCTGCAACAACATCAGTATGTATAAGAGAAAGGGTTAATTAATCTTGGGTGCTTTTGTGTCCCATGTGTACAGTTTGGGGCTGGTAGCATACCCTGATATAGGAGGTGTGGTAGTCAGCCTATGTCCTTACACTCAGTCTGGGTTGACCTTCTGACTATATCTAGCCATATTCCTGAATCAGTCTCTTCAGTCTTAAGAAACTTTAAAACATTCATGTATTTCATTCTAACTACCTTGAAGAACATCCCCTTCCCTCCCCACCCACCAAAATGAATTGTGTATCCAGATCCAAAGCATGTGAGATGATTTCAACTGAGCTTAAACCATGGCCAATAGCTAACAGCCTCATCGTGGTCTTTCAGGCAAAGCACCAAACTTGGAGTAAATGAATTCACATGTAAATAATATTATACACCTTATTCTGTTTCCCAGAAGATGTTTCTTTGGATCCCAGATGTTGAAAGCATCATCATGTTAGGAGCCAGAAAATGTTTTGTCATTTCTGTTATGTGTGAAGAGTAATATTTAAAATATTTCTCTGTATTTGTTATTTTCCATCTTGCTTTGCAATTTCTATCGTTTGTAAGTTCAGTTTGGTTTTTCTGTGTATGTTTTTGGTGTGCCTGATTAAACCTGTGATTTTATTTTGACACTCTTCGTGTCAATTTTCAGGAAACACCTGTCTGAAGAACAACGTAGAGCTCATCCTACAGGAGTGAGCCAGCCCTCTCTGCCAGGCATAGTAGAGTTCTAGCATCTGTGTGTTCAGACCAAATGGTGCCTGAACCAGTTTAATTTAATTTACTTATCATTTCACTTTGGAGAGCATTCACAATATAAAGATACATTCACAAAGAGACCATTTCTGCCAAACCAAAAACCAGTTTCAAAGTGTTTCTAGAATGTGTAAATATTGATTATTGAGTCAGAATTTTCTCTCAATTTAGCAATTTTCCCATTATACCGTTATACCACTAATGCAGATCTTGGTTAACTATGACTCTAGCTAATGAGTGATGTCTGCATAATGTGAAAAAGTTAATCTGTCTCTTCAAATATCTTTTCTTAGCTGGCTACGATTTGTAAATACTGGAGAAAATGCGTTTTTATCTCTGGAAATGATCCATCTTCATAAGTACTCTTCCTCTGGTTTCTTGGCACTTATACACTCAGGCTTATACACCTTCATGTTAAACAATAATAATAATTAGTAGAAGAGGTAAGTCTTAATCTATACACTCAAGTCTCCACACCATATTCCATGTCTTTATTTTTCAGTGAGTGAACTCAAAGCCAAATTCTGAAGACCTTTCCTGCTGAGATGATGGAAAGATTGATATTTTCCTTTTTTAGTATTTCACTGTCTTCCCTGAGTTGGGATATGAATCTGGAATCTTTTGCAGAGATAAACACTAGAAAGGAGGCTTCCTGCCTGTCACCATGGGACATCTGTTTGTGGACTGAATGTTCATGTCCCCCCAAAATTCATATGTTGAGGGCTAACCCCCAATATGATGGTATTTGGAGATGGGGCCTTTGGGAGGTACTTGGGTTAGATGAGGTCATGAGGGTGGCCCGGATGATAGGAATTGTATCCTTATAAAAGCTGGAAGAGAGATGAGAGCTGTCTCTCTCTCTTTGCCATGTAAAGACATGTTGAAAAGCAGATGTCCACAGGCCAGGAAGAAAAATCTCTCACCAGGAACTGACTCTGTTGATACTTAAATCTCAGACTTCTCAGCCTCTAGCACTGTGAGAAATAATTGTCTGTTGTGTAAGCCACTCAGTCTATGGTATTTTGTTATAGCAGGTTTAGCTGAATAACACAATCTGTGTGCGCTAATGACTGTGAGATGATCCTTGCTCCTGTCCACATGGCCTCATCAAGCCTGGCACTTTTCTATTCGTTCTGTGCCATGCATGTGACTTGGAGATATCTTCCAGGCTGTCTGTAGCCTCACTTATTTGAAGCATCATGCAGCACCTTTCTCAAATCTTGTTTCCTCTTTACAAGCAGCATATGGGTTCTCTTTCTCTAGAGACCTGTACGCCTACTCTACTTCTACTGGACTCCCTGCCTGTATTCCTAGTACTTCTAAGTTCCTTAATGGCATGTGCATTTGAGGGGGAAAATCCAGACTGACTTGAAGGTAGACAATTTCTCTATCTACCATTCTTTGAGATACAGAAATCCTGTGTTTTCCTCAAGAGCAGACTAGCTGCTTTAATTAATAACAGTAATAATAACAGTAATAATAAAGCAGCCAGGGGAAGGAAGGACCACTTAGACGTTAATATCTCAAAATATTTTTCGACCACAAATCTGAGTAGCCAAATGAAGACAAGCGTTTCCATTTCAGACAAGGAAAAGAGGATTGTAGTGTGCCTTGCACAAAATTTGTCACTAGCCAGCAGAGGGAGCTTCTGAAGTTTCAGTGCAGATATAGGAGGCATGGGTATCAGTGATCAAAGATGGTTTGTCTCAGCAATAACAAGATATGCAGATACTTAGCAAAGGGGGAATCAAAGGTCTTTCTCCTAATGCCTAGGTTTAAATCCTTATTGGCTGTGAGATCTGGCGATGCCACTTAACTTCTCTGTCCTTTAGTTTCCTGATCTGTAAAATGGGCAGATCATTTTTAAAGTTTTTGACACATATTATTGTTACTTAAGTGATTCTTCAAGACAATGATTATTGAAGAGAATACCAGGACTGTTGGAAATGTAGGTCACCCTCTCATCCCCTCCCCCTGGCAGGAAGGAAAGAATAATGAGGGGGGAAAAATATTGAATTGACAGCATATTTATCTAGATGGAATGGAATTAAAACCAGAAGGAACTAAATTTACTTTGAACTGGTAAGATTAAGTTTCCTGACATCAGAGAAAATGGGTGTTTATAAATCCATTTTTCACAAGTGGGTCAAAGTGTCTATAAATTCATATCTGACTATGATAATTAGATAACTATTTTGAAAATAACATGTGGTTTATAATGCATCAGACACAAATGCAGGATTTATTGGCATGGACTAATTGATTCTAATTAGTTTGATACCTAATTTGGTTTTATGTTTCTACCTACATTTTACCTCCAAATTGAAGACTTTACCTTAACAGCTCACAGAGCATAATCCGTTAAACGTTTCTGGAAAAAGAAATATATCTTTCCCTTTGAAAGTTATTCATTCTAATCATAAAATGCCACAGGCTTTTTCCTCCCCCCCATCTCACCCGGCCCCCATTCAGGATTCTATAGGGAAAGAAATGGTAGGGAGATGAAAGTCCTTTAAGACTTCTCCCTGTAAGAAATGAGACTCTCTTTTCCCTAATTTAATTAAAATAAACATGACTTGAGAAAGAACAAGAAATACCTGCAGGTTTAATTCTAGTTTCTCTCCATCTGTTAGACCCATATTTTCTAAATGACCTAGCAGCTGTGCTGCAAAGACACCCCACACTAATATTCTCTTTTATATACATGTCTAGGACGAAAGCTTTAGTAAATATTTCGGTATTTTATTTATATCAGATATAGCCACCTTTTAAAATGCCATTTTGAAAGCTCTGAACTGTTTTCAGGAAGATGCCACTATCCTGTGACTGCACTTACCCTGCCTGTAACACAGTCAGTGGCTTATAGTCTTGGGTATATGAGCCCTGAGTTTGAGAGGCATGGGCACATACTTACATAGGAGCAGCAGAAAATACGAAAAGAAAGGAAAATTAACACCACATTGTGGTTGGCCCTGAGTGAGCAGTTCTAAGCTAAAGCACTTGGAAGGAATTCTTTAGGTAATGGGGGAATGATAGAAGTTTTTAATCAGGGCAGTTATGAGGCTTGAGCTTCCTTTGGACAAGCAGGATTGACTTGGTAGCTTATTTAAGATAGATTAGGGGGAAGAAAAAGGAAAAGGAAAGAGGGAGGCCAGTTAGTAAGTTACCACTGAAATTGAGGGTCATGGCAGAGACACTATAACAGAAGAGAAGAAAGCCAGCATAGACCCTGGACAAATGGAACTTGAAAATTGATTGGATGTTGGTGGACATTGGTGAGAGGAATAGTTTTCTTGACTCTGGGCAACTGTGAGGTTACCAAAAGGTCCATTAAAAGACATGGGAAATGTAAGGACTAGAGGAGCAAATTTGAAAGTGAACGGTGATAAATTCTACTTGAAACCACAGAATTTGAGACAGTCAAGAATCATTCTAGTAATCTCTCCTACAGAAGCATGAACAATTTTTTTTTAGTTTTTGTCTCAATTGAGTGCATATATTTCCAATAAAATTTTAGATGTATTTAATGATATATTAACATTTTAAATATATTTATGCCTTTATGTAGTTTTTATCAATTGTTTGTTACTAACAAAATGATAATTTAATACGGATTTTTAAAAATAGAGATTTAGGGCTTCAGGGAATAAAATGAACTTTAAATTCCAGTTAATAAACACAACACATTTTTGGTGCAGAGAAGCATGGTAAGAGATCAATAAAACACTTTCAGGGATAAAATGTATTTTATTAGAATAAAATTATATGAGAGAAGTGAAATGAAAATATGAGTTCAAGGAGAAAAGGAGAAGGTAAAATTCCCAATGTTTGTTTACTTGGCTCATTCATGTAGGTTTAAAACAGATGATGGGCTACATCAAATTGTTATGTATGTAGTTTCCATTGGATACATTGAAAATTATATTTTCATTTCGAAGTATCAATATTTACAATATACTAGAAATTGCATGCTTTTCAGTCGTTTAAACTTATAATGAAAAATTTTAGTTATCAACTTAGGAAATGTAGGTGAGGTAGATAGTTATTCAAAATTATTTTAGGGAATACATAAGCAAGAAAAAATTTGAAGAGCACTGCTCTGGCATATTTTGAAAAATGGTAGGTTTGCCTCTCAGCTCTTTTGGTATCATCTCTCTGGATGCTACTCTTCTGAGTTTGTTTCTTCTTGGTGCTCTTCGCTCTGCTCAGATCATGTCTCACTTGGGCTGATGTCAGTGTGGACTTTGTGGCTGTTGGTTCCCCTGGCAGCAGCAGTACTGCTGACGCCAAAAGGCCTCTAGGGTAGAGGGTGAGGGTGGTCAAGTGAAATACTAAACATCTACCAGACCTCATCCTGGGTCAAAATCCTGGCTCTGTTTTATCCCAGCTGTGTGACCTTGGGCAAGTGACTTAGCTTCTCTGAACCGCTGCTATAGGTAATTGTTGGAGTTGCTTAACCAAATGAGATCATGTGCATGGTTGACTTTGCCCTTTGTGGTACGCAGAAAGAACTCAGGAAATTCTTGTCTTTCTCAGGGCAGTCAGTCCCTTCAGAAGCATGTGAGTTTACAGAGCTACATCACTTTTCCGCTCACCTTTTCTCTTTTAAGCAAAACAAATTTCTCATTAAGTAAATAACCAAAACAGTTAAATGACAGTGAAATATGCAAATAGGTAATTGTCATACTTTCTGCTGCCTACCAACTGTTAAGCACCTTTTTGATCATTAGAGAATTTCTGTAATTGTGTGTCAGAGCCCCCTAATGAAGAAGCCAGAAAATACCCTCGCTGGTAGGACATAAGTATGTGACAAATCAGATGCATTTACCCAAAATGTGGGTTAGGAGGTGAATAATGTGACTCCATTTTCCAGGGGAGGGTCATGCAGCAACATGAAGTGTTTGTGGCCAGTTTCAAACCTCTGGTGTGAAAGTAGTGCTGGTGACCATGGTGATGGGAGTGGAGTCATGACCCTGGGGGCCAAATAACTTTCAGCATCTAGTTCATGAGGGCAGCAGTAGGGATGATCATAATACTGGTTCCAGACAATTTATACGTCTTTCCTAGAAGCTCCACTCCTGATTTGGGCCTGTAGCCTTCTTGTCTATCCTGTGAGTCTCTAATGTCCTTTCAACAAACTTCTTTGTCCGCTTACCTTACCTGTGCTTCTCAGACTGAAGCGAATGCACAACAGGTGGTTTTACAGGGCAGGCTTCTAAAGGAACAGTCACCTGTATGCTAACATCAATAACAGCTTAATCTAATCACGATCTTCCTCAAATTGTTTTAGAATCTCCTTTTATAATATTGCATCCTCCACACATGGTTCCTTCTTGGTGTCTGCAAAGCTCTAGGCTCTGTGCTGTACAGGCAGTTACACTCTTCTGGTCTTTTAAAGCACTTTCCAATTTTTAATCTGCCACCAGTACGCTAGACCAATATGAAATCATACCCATGATAAAAGCGATGTTGATGGGCTGGGAGTGGGATTGGAGTTGGGGGGCACTGATAACTGAAAAAACTACAGGAGATGAGAACACTATTGAATGGATGTTATATTAAAAAACCCAGAGCAAAATCTGATTTATGATTTTTACCTCTCACACTGTCCCTGCGACTCCAGCAACGCTAAGGAACAGATCTAGACTTGAGATCTGTTTTGTAAAAGCTAATCAAAATGACAGGTCCTAGACAGTAGTGAATAATTTTTGCATTCCCCCTTTTAGATAGGTAGGTTTAAAAAAGGAATGATACCATGAAGACATCCAAGGAATGTTATCCCCTGAGAGTGACTTTATCCTGTAATACATCCATCCTTGGAAAACACATGAGATAAAACTTGGAGACAAAAAAAAGGCTTAATGTTATGGTTAGCAGGTATAAAATTATGTTGTGTAAAACACTTCATTTGTGTGTTATTTATTTTTCCTGGGTACGGTATTTAATATAGTCAGTCTTTTTGTTTCCTCTTCACTTTTTCATTGATCAGAATATTGCTAATACCACAGGATCCATATACCTTTTAAAAAGACTTGAATTACAGTGATAAATGTAATATAATTTTCTTTAAATTTGCTCTGATATACTAACTGATGCATAAACACATTGCAGCCCCTTTGTGAAAGATGAGGGCAAAGTAAATGAGGCCTGCTGTTTCAAAGGGTTTCAGATTTTATCTCTAATACTCAAGATTTCAAACTTGGATATTACATTAACCTTAGATATGCTAGTAATCAAGTGTGGCCAGACTGCTGTCTCCTGATTACATATCTGAGAAGATAAATGTGGTATTTATGCCAATCAAAGTCAACTTCAATTGACTTGTTGACCAGTCCCAAGCTTAACAGAGAGTTCTACAAAAATAATAAGATTAAGTCAGCTGGAAATGAAAAAAACAATTTACCCCTTAGCCATCTTCAGGCTAAAGATGCACAGTCCCTCAATACATTTGTTAAATGTGAGAAAGGCTGCAAAAACTTGGCAGGTTTACTGATATGTCATAACTTATGTAAGAATTGTCTGGTCTATGAAAAAAAGTCTCTTTTTTTAATTATGAAAGCAATGTCACAACATTACAGGGAGTTTGGCAAACAGAAGGGAAGATATCAGTCATAATCCTAACACTCAAACATAAAAGCAAGCACTAGATTTATGGGTTCTCTTCCTTTTGTTGTTCACTTAAGTGGTAAGTTTTCCATTATTGCAATCGTAATGTCCTCATAACAACTTTGTTTCTTCTTATTAAAGTTAGCCTAAGAGGGATTTCTGTGTTTTGCTATGTTGACTCCTAATTATCTATTTTTAAAAGTTGCATAGTTTTCATTCAGGTAGCTATACTATAATTCATTTAACCAGTCTCTTACCTGCGGGCATCTCATTTACTTTGAATATTTTGAATTATGCACTGTGTTTCAGTGAATATCTTGTGATCATGGTGCTTTCCATATTTTAAGTACTTTCTTAAAGATAAATTCTTAGATTATATAATGGCATTCCCACCCTGCTTTTTAAATTGATGACATTGGTTAAGACCAATTAAATGGGGATATTGGAGAATAAAAGCCAGTCTCCTTCAGTGGGTTGAGGAGTGAATGTGGGTGAAGAACTGGAAAATTTTTCTGCTGATTGTAAAAAATATTTTCAAGAAAAAGAAAGATTGAAGCTATGGGAATTAGAAAGGAATGACTGAAGTAATGAAGTCCTGAAAAGGCAGTAAGGTCTGGGGTCTACAGTGTCAAAAGTTCCATGGAAAAATTAGCAATGGGAGAAGGAATATGCTATCCCTTGTATTTGAGGGAAAATACAATTGTAGGAGTGGATGCAAGTAAGCCTCTTGGTTTGGTAGCAAGAAGCTGAGGAAATCCTTATATGATTACAGGGGTCATCCACCAAGAAAACAGAATATGTCTAAAATAGCCACTATTAAGAATGAAAGAAAATTGATAGGCAACAATAGCTGGCATTTTCTTTTGTGCACTCACTGTGTGCTTGCTGATGTGCTAGGTGCTTGATATGCACTGTCATATAATAGTCATATAATTTTCCATTAATCCTCAGCAGTACCAGTGAGGGCAGACATTGATTCAGATTGGGTATTTGCCATGTGGATGCAATGGAAGGGCATTGCGAAAAGAGAATTGATGATGTGTCATGAGAGAGGTTGAGGGGAGAGATTATACATCTTAGCTGGATAGGAGGAGTTGTAAAAGGGCATGCACTGTTAAAGATACTGTGTAGTGCTAAAGACAGATTTGCACCAAAGCACTGTCTGAATGGACCATAAAGAAAAGGACAATTTATGGGAACCAAATCTTTAGTCATCTTTTGTGTTAACAGAAGAGACCTGACTGTGGCATCGTTGGTTTATTACCACCCTTTATAAATAAACTTACAAGGATATATGGGTGGAAAGCCAAGTGGAAAAAAATACATTGAATTTGGATGTCTTGACTGGTCGTCATAGGAGGGGCTATATAATTGTCATTAGCATCATCATGGAAGAGCATATTGCAGAATGGTTACTGCACAGGCTTCAGGACCAGCCTGTTTGAGGTATATGTTCTGTTGGCCACTTACTAGCTGATAACCTTCAGTGTTGCTAGGTCTTAGGTTACTCATCTGTAAAATGGGGATAATAATGGTATATGTCTCATAAGACTGTTATGAGGATTGTGAAGTCAAAACATATAAGGCATTTAGAGAAGCTAAGTTTGAGCCAGCTGTTAGCATATGTTTATTATTATAATAACTACCACTGTCTGAGACTCCTAGGTGCCAACAGTATGCTCAGTGCTTTATTGCCTTAACTCGTTTAATTCTCACAAAATTTGTCTCCATTTTACAGATGAAAAAACTGAGACTTTGAGAAACTTAAGTCAGTTGCCTAATATCATCCCAATTTCTAAATGACAGAGCAAGGATTCAAATCCAAGACTCCTTGAACCCAAAGTCTTAGACAACTTTTTGAGAATATGAATACTGCAAAGTTTTGTTTTACTTTGTTTTCTTGCTCTAATGCTGTTAAATAAATAAAGTTTGTTTGGAGAGCTATAGCAGACAGTAGTAAGTGCCTCTTCCATAGTCCCTCAAGTATCTTTACCATTTCCTGCCCTTCGGCTCCTGGTAGATTTTCCCTCACCAAAGCCAGTATCAGTGTCCCTTTGGAAGGAGGCTACCTTCAGACTACTGAAGCCACTAGTACATTTATAGGTTCATGTAAGTCCTAAGATAAAGAGTCCCTCACCAGGAGGACTTGTTAAAAACAGATTGCTGGGCCTGTCCCCAGAGTCTGTGATTTCATTGGTCTGGGGTGGGTTCCTAGATTTCCATTTCTGTTGAGTTTCCAGATCTGTGAATCACATTTTGAGAACCACTGTCTTGAAGTCTCCATTTAAATAAAGCGTAAGTGTACAACATTACTATGAAAGCAAACACTGCTGTATCACTTAAAAGATTAAAAAAGTCATTTAAAACAATCCTAAGGTAAACAGAATACCTCCTTTTGGTATACGTTTGTCTAGTATCTCTTTTCTCATCCCCCTTTTTTTTTTCATATTAAGTGTTTCTTCATATAGCTGTTTTTTGCTTTTTAACCCAACTATATTTTGAATGTGTGAGTCCAGTCCATTCTCTTAGTGTTTTTTGCTTCATCTTTTCCTACATTTTTGATGTTTTGGATTGTTTTCCTTTCCTTTTTCTCAATTGTTGGTTTGATCAAGATGCTGTTTGTCCACATTTTTCCCTTTTAATGTGGAGGGTTTACTGTCTGTATGTTTTCACTGCAGTAATGATCACCACCCTCTACCTGCATTCTTAACGAGGTACAGATAATTCTGCTGTAAGGTCTACTATTCAGGCTTCTTCCTAGACCAAGGTACTCGGTTTCCCAGCACCCTGCTCTTGTACCGTGCCCCTCCAGCCTGTTCTCTCCTCTCCTCTCTTCCCCAGCCCTGTGCTACGTTTGGAATGCTTTTACCTTTCTTCTCTCCCCATCCACCTTTAAGTCCTAGGGTTTGCTAAAATAGTCAGTTACTTATAAGAATTTCAGAAATGACATGTACTTCCACATAGGAGTGGCAGTAGAAGATATTTGGGGGCAATGGATCTCTTGGCTTTTATTAAATCACAGCATTGAGACTTTTTCTATTTCTCCTTCTCCTCTGTTAATAAAGGCTCACCTTGAGCTTCATTGTCTCAAGTGAGCTTGGCCTTGGCTGATGTTCTCTGCAGGGGTGTGCCAGCAGCAGCAGCAGCAGCAGGAGTGGTAAAGTTCCCAACCTCAGAAGCATCTGGGAAGCTCACCATTGTTCTACCTGTTTCTGTGCCTCTTTGGTAAGCTAACTAAAATAAAAGAGAGCAAGAGTCCTCTCTCTATGTATTAAACATCAAATGCTTTAGTTTATTTTAGGAAGATAAATGATTTCCAGTGATGTGTACCATGCCTCACAACAGTCCTCAGCACCCTGTGTTGTGCCATGACACTTAGCCACCTCTGCTCATTGGTGTCCTTGCAGTTGGTCCTTGATCCCCTGAGACCTCAGGGTCCTCAACAAAGCACAGGCACCTGTCTGGTTGCATCTGAAGGAACATGTAATTATCCTGCTATTCTCTGCACAAACAGAACATGCTGTCCCCAGTTAAAGTAAAGAGAACTTTCAAGGGGAGACTGGGTTCAGCTGTTACCTGTTAGTTTCTGGACCCTGTGGTCAGGTTACGTCATTTTCTTTGCTGACCCCAGCAAGTTGTGCCCTCTAGTCTCTGAGAGATACTGCCATATTTGCTTGTACAATTTTAACATTTCCTAATTTTCTTTTAAAGTTTCAATTTGAAGGGTTTGCTGACTCTGCCACCTTTTTCTCCTACCAGACACCCTTGAGGTATGGCCCTGACACTGAAATGGGCTTTGTTGAGTGTAGGGTTATGAATATGAAAAGCAGGAAATTTGCATGATTATAGTGCATTCTTCACTGAAATTCTCTTTTGTTTAAGCACAAAGCCCATATCAATGTATGAAACACTTAATTAATGAGCCTCAATTATTGAAAAAAAAACTAAAACAAAAAAGAAATCTAAGTGGGATTGTAACTTTTCTAAGTGTTTTATAGTTTGGCGATCAGTTTACTTCTGAAGTAGAGTGTCAACATCAACATAATTTTAAGATTCCTGATTGTAATCTCTTTTGGAATTTTAGACAATACTTCTGTGGTTTGAGTACTTAAGAATTGCTTTTAAACATAAACTTTTGATTATAGTTTCCCTTTTTTAAAGTATGCGATATCTCCAAAGGCACAAGGCCGTCAGTGATGAGTTTTAGGCTCCCCCTGATGAGATGAGTGAGGTAAGGTATAGAAATGTGAGAAGAAACAAATGATAAGCTCACTGTAACATGAAGAGAGGTGATTAGCTTTCTGAATATTAATAGCCACATGGGAAAATTCAGTTTAATGTAAATATTTTTCTTGAAAAAGTGAACTAATGAAGGAGAGAGAGAATGACAGAGAGAGACAGAGAGATAGAGTCAGAGAAAGAGCGACATAGAGGAAGATAGGGAGACTCTTCCTACCCCATTTGCCCACTTATCCTCTGGGAAAAGAAATCCAATTCAGAAAACCACTGGTACCATTTTTTCTGGCCTTATTCTGTTTAAGTAGTGCCCTTTTCCAAAGTGTGTTCTGTTAAGATACCAACCCCATAGTGTTATGTAAAATAAATGCGTTGGACCTGAGGTCAGATGATCTTTAAACTGAAGACTAGCCCGAAGGACTGGTCCCTGACTTGAAAACTTCTTAGTTAGCTGACCTTGGGAAAGTCACTTAGCCATTCTGAATCCCACTCTCCTTCCTCTTTTTTAAAGGTGGCTGTAGGGATTGAAGATGACAGGCATACAACATTATTTTTTCTGCTTGATTTTTTTTAACTCTTTGCAGAACTATAAAGTACTGTGTAAATGCAAGGCATTCTTTCATTTCTCCAAATATTTGTCCAGGGCCAAGGAGCTTTTAAGTTTTAAACGATGTGTGTACTCCTAAAGAAACACACTCAGAATGAGTATACATTTAGCCTGTTGTCTGACTATAGTGATAACTGAAAACATCCCAGTTTGAATCTTTCAGAAAGACAGAAAGCACTAGTCCTCATCTAATACCTCCACAGAACTAAGCCCACAGATTCCTGACAAGGTGGAGTAATGGCTGCATGCCCTCCATGAATGCTCTTGATTAACTGCCGTATGTGTGGGTACCCCGTAGCTTTCCCTAAATCCTACCTCACATTCCGAGTGACATCCTCTGCTTGAACTCCATCTACAGCCTACACATATTCTAGCTTTAGAAACAACAGCCACCTGTTCTCTTTTCCCCATCTGAAGGTCTGTTTCCTTATTATTACATACCTCTACAAAGCAAGAAAATGTAGACAACTCTGAATTTGTGATGGGACTCAAAAGATACAACATACTGAGGGGCCAGCCAAAATTTTAGATTTTTATCTTATTTATTCACACAGCATTTATGAGGGATAGAGTAAGTGGTAGGCCTTAATCATCTGAACCATGAGAAGGTTATCAAATTGAGAAGGGATCTGAAATACCTGGCATTTTTATTGAAGTAGCAAATAGGCAGAGTTTGGAGATATTTTAATCTTGTTCTATCTCTGAGGCTTCATGACCTTTAGGAAGAAATGTGATTCAGCCCAGAACAAAAATAGAAAAAACAAAACAGCAAGAAACTCTTAAGGGTGTAGATACAGTAGTTGGCCTAAAGCATTTTGGTTTTCCCTGATAGTACATTCCAGCTCTCAAAACTGGTTTTCTCTGAAAAAGAAAAAGAAAAAAAAAAAAAACCCACCAAAACCTCTGTGACCTGCCAAATCAACTTTCTTAAATTTCTTCCTGTAGTTTATATGCTGAGAGTGGAAGACAAGGAACCTCCTCTGACGTATTGCTTTTAATAAAATGATTATCTTTAGTAGGCTCATGATTTGTCACTAGAATTTTATTCCTTGTTAGATTAACTCTCAAGCATTATAATTTGGACAGTTATCACAGGCTGCTGTCAAAACTTGAAATACTCAATTTATTTTTAAAAAAATTTATCACATCAAAGGGATAAAAGAGGTCATATAATGTGTGTGTATAAAAAGGATTGTCCAAAATTTAAGCAATATTATATCTATACTTTGGCATTTGTCCTAAAACAATTCTAAAATATTATATTTCTTTTTTTCTGTGATACTCTAAAAATATACTGGAGGCATTCCTTTTCATTTCTGTAAGTTGGCTACATGCAAATCTCCCTCAAAAGGTGATATAAGGCAAATTGGAGCATTAGACAGGAACAGGACTGTCAACCAAATTCTAGGTTTTATTATTATTGTCACCTGAAACAACTCCATACTCACCCTAGACAGTTTAAATAGACTTATCAGAGAAATTGAAAAATTTTAAATGAACATTACATTGGGACGGACGATGTTGGTTTTCTCACCAATAGCCATTCCCCTGTTCTTAGTTAACAGAATGCCAATTGTGTCAAGGGATCAGAGAATCAGAAACGTGGTTCCAGCAGGCCCTCCAGAACCCCTCTCCAGCTTCAGGAGATGAACAGTGACTGGTCTAGGCCAAGCAGAGTCGTCCTGTGCCCCTTTGCCAGTGGTTGTTGTAGAGATGGGTGTATGACAAGTTCTGTGGAGACATTGGATGAGACTCTTAGAGTAGTTGCAGGGACTTCTGGGGAAGTGTCCTCTGTGATGAAAAGAGAAAGATGTGTGAGAATAACTGCCGCCTTCCCTACTTACTCATTTTTAGACACTGTCCAGTGAGGGTATGTTGTTTGGGGGGCATTAGAGGAAAACTTGGAGGGTAAAAACCCACTTGGTGAAGATGGTAGCATAGAAAATGGAAGCCACCAGCGTCCCGTGGCCACCATTCTGCCTACTCAACCTGCACCACCTACCACTGTAATTTTTATTATACAAAATACTTGTGTCCTGATTGTTTAAGCTACTAGTCATTGTTTTTTTTTTTTCCTGCTACTTAGAGCCAAAAGTATCTTTATACTTACAAGTTTTCTTTGATTTGCCAGTTGGCTCAACTAGAGGTACCCATTCTTCATTTGTTAGGCCTACCAACTGGCTTCTTACTGTGATTTTTTATTTTTGACTCTGAATTCAACTTCAAGGAGATTATTTGCAGTGTTTGTTCCCTATAGGATGTTCATTTACATTTGTTCCTGCAGATTTCACAACAGGCTGGCTTTTACACTGAGTATGGAGTCCCCATTTCCTCCTTGCTGCTTGAAGTGTGGCATCCCGTTAGAAATGCAGAATCCTAAGCCATGCCAAATCACAACATGAATTTTAGCAAGATTCCCAGGTGATTCATACCTAGTTGGAAAAGTTCTGCACTGAGAGGAGTCTTCTTGGGTTTTTAATTTTTAACTAGGGAATTTATTGTTACACGTGGCCCTGAGAAGAAAGAAACATTCAGCTTCCTTCTTTGAGCAAGTAGGGAGAGTTCTTGATTGAATCCCTATTTCAGAAACGGGGCTGTCTTTTGTGATTACAGCCTATCACTTGCAGTGATCCTGTGCCTGGACATCCTCCCCAAGTGAGCGTTGATACCTCAGTTTCTACACTCCCATGAGCCCCTTGACTTTGCTGAACAAAATAATCTGATTTGGCGTTCTCTCTTCATTTCTGGTAGCTTTCTATATATCAACATTTTCTAGGTTTTTTAAAATGGTGATTTTGTGTGTTAGCATTTACATGCTTTTGGAAAGGAGGAGGATCCTTCCCTGCTCTCTTAGACTGCTCTGTTAACAGGAAGCCTCAATTATAAAGGACTTCGGCTCTGTAGGAAATTGTAGGAAGTAAGAAGAGTAACCAAAAGATATTAGAGAAAGACCACAGCTGTTATTTAATTTTGATAAAATAATGGAGTAATATAGGCTTAATTATGGCTGGTAGTAAAATTAAAATGCACCGAAGTACTGTGAAATTAACAGGAGGAAAAGAGAGGAAGGGGAAATGAAGAGAAAGTTGATTTAAGCTGGCAAAACTAATGAAGGTAAAGAAGGGACACTAATTCTAAAATATGTTAAATAATAAGCGAGCATGTTCAACAGTAAATAAAATGGAATGAATAATAACTTGTATGTTAATCAGCAAATTTGCATACATTTCTATATCAAATAAATAATCCATGGTGTAAAAAAACAAAGAAAATTCAATATTCTATTGTATTTAAGAAAGAGTAAAACAAAGTGGCAGAGAAAGGTTGAAAATACTAACAAAATCAATAGATGTGTACAGGCAAATGTAAAAGTCAGAAAGAAGGAAAGCATTCAGACAAAGCAGAATTCAGGGTTAAAATCATTAAAGAGGGCTGCTGAAATAGTCTTCAGGCAGGCCTTCAGTTTTGTTTGGCTGAGGGATGATACACCTGGGAAACTGATCTTCGCTCTACTTCTCTCTCCCTAAACACTGGGGAGAGGCTAAGGCTATTCTGTACCAGTTTCTTGTTATCTGGTGAGCAGGCAGGAAAAGAGCCAGGTTTTCTAAGCCTGGGTGGCCATGGCAAAGGGAAACTTCCCTCTTAAACACAGGAATGCTCACTCCTTGCAGGTGATATGCATAGAAACTGTATGTGTCTGTAGGGACATGAGGGCTTTGGAGATTGGGGGTTGCTGTGGTTGTCCTGCTTCATGTAGCCACCTCTATTCATTTCTTTATTCTTTGTCAAAATGTACTTTACAACCTCTTATTCTGTCAGATGGAGTCCGTTAGTCAATTGCATCACCATCTCATTTGCATTAAAAACAGGTATAAGAAAATAAAATGTCATGACATTAGCTAACACCAAATATTTCTGTTCTATCAAATAATATAAAGGAAATAAACTCGATTTCTAAAATAATATTACTTTAAAAAATTCTCATTTAATTACAAACAAAACCCAACATGATATGGTATAAGAGAAATGAAAACACATAGGTCAGATGAGTCTTTAATTTACTTTTCTCAGTTCATAAATAATCAAGTAAAGAAAGAAAAATGGAAACCTATTTACCTAATGAGGCAGACCAATAACTATATTTTTATAGGGAAAATAAAAACCTGCCCTAAAAATGAGAGAATAGACTAAAAAAATCCTGTTAAACAACTCTTATGTCACAGAAGAAATAAAGTTATAAAATATCTCAAAAAATAAATGACAAAGCACCTATATCAGAACTATGGAGGAATTCCTGAAATAGGACTCAGTCATAACCATAGCCTAAAGGCTATACTGTTAAGACCTAAAAAATAAAAATAAATTAATTACAGCCACCTCAGTGTTAAAAAACCTTTAAGAAGCAGAAGTCAGTTGACTAAAGGACAGGGAAAATAAGAACTATTATATGAAACCAAGAACCAATTCTTTAAAAACAATTAAAAATAAATAGAATTGTGTTTAAGTGACTAAAGATGAAAAAAAAAGATAGTGAAAATTTAATAAATGATGAGCATGGAACAACACTTTGGCTAATTCTATGCAAATACATTTTTTAATCTGAAAGAAATTGATCATATAATAAATTAATGGTGATTGATGGTAATTTACCAACACTAACCTTGAGATACAAAAGCAAAGTAAGTCACTTACTGTAGGAAAACATTGATATATTAAAATATTAATAAAGTGTTCAAAGGGCTACCTCTTTCAATAAAGCATTAGACTACAAAGTTTAATAAGTGAGTTCTACTAAATCATTAACAAATAGAGAACTCTGTTACTTAAGCTGCTCCAGAGTATAGAGAATGAATAAAAGATTCAAAGTCTGCTTTTTTTCCAAAACCTTTTTATGCAATCAATAGAACCTTGAAACTGAAACTGGATAATAAAAGGTAAAGCCCAATCTCACTTATGAATGTTAACGCAAACATCTAAATAAAATATTAGCACGTTGACATGTGAAGTTCATGTCAGTAATTTAAAGATGAGTAAATATTATAAAATCTATTAGTATAATTAACTAGAACCATAAATCAGAGAAGTAGAATTATATGATAAAGATTGTTTTCATAGATGTTGAAGAGGAATTGAATTAAATTTAATATTTATCCTTCATAACAACCTTTCATAAAACATGAATACATAGACATTTAATGAATGTGTGTCTGTGTATGTGTGTGCAAGTGTCTATCCAGCAACAAGCTCACTCTCAAAGCTCTTACTACTATTCAAGTCAGAAGCAAGACTTTTCAGGTAATTGTGAGTTTGATTATTTGGACAAAATATACAGCTGAAAAACAACTGAAGTGAATAGAAAATATTAAAAATGCTTAAAAATGTTGAAATGTTCCAAGAAAGTGATGAATTTCTAGGAAAAATTCTAGGGTAATATCTGAGCTTAGGGAGGTAATAAACTCAATTTCCCACAGCCAGTGAGTGTCAGAACAGAGATTTTAATCTAGCAGTCTGACTTCAGAGATTCTGATCTTTACCAATATACAATACTATTTAAATATGCTAGGAATTCAAATAGCAAAACATGGCATACAGAGGAAAGTAGCTTCCTTCCACTTCTCTGAGGTAACTGTTTGCAAATTATAGGATGTCCTTCCAAAAAAAATTATTTGCTTAATCAGCATAAACGTATATTCATCCATCTGTCTATATCAATCAATCATCTATCTTTTTCATATTAGGCAAGAAACATAGAATTCATAAAGGAGAGAATATGTTTGAGTATGTAATTGAGACAACTATTTTGACTAAAGATATCTTTTTTATACAGTCAAAGTAAACTAGAAAAAATGAAATGCATATGATAGACACAATGTAAATATTTTTATTATACAAAGAACTGCTATAAATTAATAATTGGAGGGGGAAAAACAATAGAATGATGGACAAATACATGACAAAACAATTCAAAAAAAAGAAAATCCAAAACAGATGTATGTATACAGATGATTTTTGCAGTGGCTAAAAACCGGAAGCAACTTGAATCATTGGGGAATGGCATGCTATTTTATATATATATATACTTATATATATATAATATATATAAATAACTACTTTTAAAAAAACCGATGAGTTAAAGGTAGCTGTTTTGAACTGGAAGAATGTTCATGTTATACTATTAAATGACAAAAGCAATTTGAATAACGTGCATTGGGTGATTTCAGTTTTGTTTATAAAATCCCAAACCTATAAACTCAAAAATTGATATATGTATCTATATGTACGTGTGTATGTGTATATATATATGTAAGTGTTTTTATGAGTGCAGAAGTTATAAGCTAGGCTGCTGTCAGGAATTAATTGCTACTGTGGTGGGAGAAGGAGGAGGTCAATAATTGGAAGGAGAGAGCAAACTGAGAATAATTTTATTGTGTACATGTTAGTTGTGTTTCACTATTACAGTGGTCTTTTATTTGTTTATATATATAAAAAATAAAAATGAAATAAATGCCCCTATTTTAGAGAGGTTTGATCAGCAAACTGCAAATTAACTGAGTTCACAATTAAGACAAATTGGAGGACTTTTTGAGGAAAACATGCAGCTACGAAAAATGAATTATCTACACAGATGAACTAGTGAAAGCAGAGTGGAAAACCAACAACATGCTATGTGAATATGTAACTGAAGAGTAAACAAATTTAGATTTTTTGCTCATTCAAAATTGATGATTAATATATGACAAGACTTTGTACATTCAGGTCAGTAGGCTTGATGAATTTTTTTCTACTTATCGATATTTCTATAAGCCTGTAAAATTACTGAGATCCAGTTGAACTTATGCAGTTTCTGTGTTGAAAAATACGTCTACTTTCAGGCATCAGATTTTTCGAAACCATTTAATTCAGCCAGGTGTGAAACAAGGGCGGCCCTGGAACAGTTTTGACAACCTGAGAAAACTGAAAGTCTGACAGGGCCTGCAGTATTGCATCCTTCTCCTGCACAGTTAGCTTATTAGGTCCCTTTATATCCCTAAGGAAATAAAGTCAGATATAAACATACTAATAAAAAAAAAACAACCATACTTATTCCAAGTGGATCACAAATTTAAATGTAACACAAATTAACAATAAACAAACAACTACAATCCCAAATCCACTAAAATAATCATAACAACAAAAACAAATGCAAAAATAAGTAGATCCACTTACTATTCTGCACTGGCCATTACTATCTTTCCTGTAAAACTACTTTCTCTCAAAGTAGCAAATTAAAGCCTCTGACTTATATCAATAACACCAGTTGTTGAAAGATCTGGTCAGGGCAATTAGAGAAGAAAAAGAAATAAAAGGAATCTAGATTGGAAAGGAAGGAGTAAATCTATCTCTGTTTGCAGACGATGTGATCTGGTGTGTAGAAAATCCTAATAAATCCACTAAAAACCATTAGAACTAATAAATTAATTCAGCCTGGCTTTGAGATACAAGATGATGATGCAGAAATCAATTGTATTTGTGTACACTATCAATGAAAATTTCAAAAATGAAATTGAGGAAGCAATTCCATTTGCATTAAAAGAATAAAATACTTAGGTACAAATTTAACAAAAATATGTAAGACTTGTGCACTGGAAACTATAAAACATTGTTGAAATGAATTAAAGAAGCTCTAAGTAAATGGCAGACATTCCATGTTCATAAATAAGAAGATTCAATATTGTTCAGATGGCAATATCTCCAAATTGATCTACAGATTTAATGCCAATCTTAATAAAATACCAGCTTGTTTCCTTATAGAAATCGACAAGCTGATTCTAAAATTCATATGGAAATTTAACAGAACCAGAGTAGCTCAAACAGTTTTGAACAAGAAGAACAGTGTTGGAGGACTCATACTTCCTAATTTCAAAACTTAACTGAAAATCTACAGTAATCAAGAAAGTATGCTACCAGCATGAAAAGAGACATATGGATCAATAGAGTAGAAAAGAAAACTATAAATTTATGGTCGATTGATTTTGACAAGGATGCCAAGATAATTCAGTGAAGAAAAATAGCCTTTTCAACAAATAGAACAGGAGGAACTAGATATTCATAAGCAAAATAATAAACTTGGACACCTACCTCAAATTATACACAAAAAAATTAACTCAAAATACATGATAAACCTAATGTAAGGACTAGAACTGTGAAACTCTTAGAAAAGACCCTAAGAAAATCTTCCTGACTTTGAGTTAGGCAATAGTTTCTTAGATTCAATTCCAAGAAAGAAACCAGTCCTCAAATACCACATGTTGTATGATTCCATCTGTATGAATGTTCAGAAGAGGCAAATTCATGGAGACAGAAAATTGATTAGTGTTTGCCTTGAGCCGGGAAGTAAGGATTTGTCAGAAGAAGGAGTTACTGCAAATTTTTTTTTCAGTGACAACAATGTTCTAAAATTAGATGTGATAATGATTGTGCAACCCTATAAATGCAGGCAAAAATTATACATTTTAAATGGGTGAATTGTATGGTATATTAATTATGTATCGATAAAGCTGTTAAAACAGACACAAAACAAAATAAAGCCACTGATTGTTGAAGGCTTTAAGTCAAGAACTAACTGTACTGTTTTGTGGAGAACTACTCCTGGGAGGGATGACAATTTTATATCTTTCTAGGTAGGGCGCATTAGAAAAAGTAGTTGATAGCTCTTTACCCTCAGACAATGTTCTACATTTTCAAAACATGCTTGCTTGTAAGCCATCTTAGTTGACTCTTCTAATAACTTTGTAATGTGAACAGATCAGTCATTGTAGCTTGTGGTGCCAAATGAATAAGCACAAGTCTCAGGGATTAAGTGGTTTTCCTAAAGTCGTATCTCTAGCAAATGGAAAATCTAAGTCCAGTGTTCTTCCACCATTTCTGGCTGACTTGGGTTTTTCCCAAAATGCCAGCCACAGCATTTCTTGCTATCCCCACCACAGTCAAAACACCCAGTTTGAGCATGTTTGAAATCTTTTCCTGATTTAATTTATTTTTCTTTTTGTTGAGAGGAAGGTCTTTGTTTTCTACACTAAGTCAAATTTTCTCATTAGATATTTGTTATTATTGTTTGCTTTAATTTGATTTAATACCAGAAAAAATATCACAGGCTTAAAATATAAAAAGAAAATACTTGTATTCATCTCATTCTCAAAAGATTTAGAATAAAGTATATAAAGATTTCTATTAATCAGTGAGTGATAAACAACTAATAATAATGAGCAACTATATGGATATGCAATATATAAAAATAATGCATGAATAGAGAAAATGTATGAAAATTTTATAATCACATATATGTAGATTTTGATAGTTTTAAAGCATGACTAATTTTTTGTACATTCTTTGAATCCATGTTTTGGTTCTATGTTCTCTCACCTTGAATCTGGGTGGGGCTATCATGGCTTCAACCAATAAAAAATGTGACAGAATTGACATTGTATTATATCTGAGCCTAGGTCATAAGAAGCCATACATATTCACCTTTGATTACTTGAATTGTTGCTCTTGGAGCCTTGAGTTCCAGGTCTGACTTCTCTGAGGCTACTGTGTTGTGAGAAGCTTGTGTAGGTTACATGTAAGTGCTCTGGTCTTCAAACCTCACTTGTTCATCATCCCCAACTATTCAGCTCCCATTTGAGGTCACAGATGGTAAGGTGGAAACACAGTCCATCCCTTTTGGTCCCTGTTGTAATTCCTGATCCATGAGAACAGTGAACATACTAAATTGTTCTCTTATTACCATTACATTTTGAGGTAGTTGGTTACACAGTAAAAAAAAAAAAAAAAAGGGAACATAGTTTTCATTGGATATTAAGCCTATGTTTAGTGACCATGAATTTGATTCATGCAAGTAGAATGTAATAAATAGAATTAGGTGCATACAGAATCTAAGATTCTGTGGGAAATAAAATCTAGAAGAGGGGTATGGAAAAGGAAAAGAAGAAAGGAGTCGTTAGAAACCTAGGCATCAGGTATAAGCAAAAGAAGAATCTTTCATGTGAGTTCATATGAATCCCCAGCACACAATCCCATATCCTGTGAGGCTGGAAACCTGTCTCCATGCTCAATAACACAGTGTATTTTGGCAGTGATGGGTGTGACTGTCTGACTGAGTTGGAATGTGATAGGGCAGAAGGGTTAGCAGTTCCAAACATTTGTTTCTCTCAGGGGCTCCAATTTTTCAGGCTATGAAAACTTGGCAAGGTGCCCATTTCTTGATTTTTTTTCTTTTTTTAAAAACTCCCCTTCTCCCTTGCCAACTTGCATTGCATGGCAACTGGGAAAATGCCTGATCACATAAGGAAAATTCTGATTGAGGCCAAGCAGTGTACGAAACCATAGTTCAACTATGAGCTTTGCCTCTGACCCAGATACATACAACCTAGGGACTTAAAAATCACATGTGGCAGTTACGTGTGGGAGCAGGATGGAACTGACATTCTGCCTCTGTGTAGAAAGAGATAAAGGTGCCGACAAAGAAGAGTACACTTCTTAGGTTTGGGACTATTCAACCACCTGAACTCCATTAAAATTGGTGCCATGGGGTAAGGTAATGGCCACATATCAGAATTTCAGAGATCCTTTACGTATATGGCTTTGTATACCACAGACATCTTTTAAATTGTAGCAAAATCCAAAACCATCGAATAGTAAGGCTCATCATAAGAGCACCCTGTTGCTTTTCTTAGAAAATCTTTTAAGTTTTGCTATTTTCACTTGATATGAACAACTCTCTTTGCATTCAGATTTTATTCTAAAATTACCAGGTTGTCATATGTGTGTTACTCTAGCTTATTTCATTTGACTGGAGGTAAAGAACTAAAACAAACCATTATTCTGAAATTATCAGGTTGTCATACGTGTGTTACCCTAGCTCATGTCATTTGACTGGAGGTAAAGAATGAAAAACAAACCATGGAGATACTATTTTATTCCAACTCTGCTGAACACTGTTCTCACAGAAAAAAAAAAAAAAAAAAAAAGCACAGGTAGCAAAACCTCATCTCCCCCAAATGCACTTCAATACCTTTTAAGTGTAAAAACCTAATTTAAAATAATGTCAGCATCTTTGGGCTGTAGAATATGAGGCTCAGCATCTTTAAATTATTTAAGAGGTCCACAGAGAACCAGTTATGCTTATAACGTCAGATTTTCTCAAAGAAAGGGGAGAGCAAGGCAAAGTGTTGAATAAGGGTTTCCTATGCAGTTTCATTGAGTTATTTCTGCATTCAGTAATTGCAACCGTAGTCCTACCAAACTTTAAAACAAAACAACATACACATGTACATAGGTGATGAAGTCTATTCAGTATGTTAGTTTTGTGGTTTTAAAACAAATATTTGTGTTCTAGTGTTGCTACTTCTCTTTTTGGCTTTTGTTTGCTAGCAATAAAGTTTATCCAAAAAAATACTAAAAAAAAATTAATATCTTTGCCACCTCTAAGACTTGTCATTATTTACTTTAAATAAGATACAGATAATCTCTAAATATATATGGTAGATAGCTGCCTTAGTTTCCTCTTTTCCAGTGGTCTGGAATAGAGAAAAAAAAGAACTTTTCTTTTTCTTAAGGCTAAACATACTATATAAATAATTTTAGCAACATAATAATCTACAAAGTTTCATTTTTCATACAAGAGAAAAATCAATAAAATATGTAGTATAATGCTCAGAGGACTCTTTGGCTGTCTGGAGTGGTAAGAAAGGACACTGAGAATCTTTTAAACTAGAATCTCTGTCCAAAATGAACATGGTAACATGATGAGAGCTTATTGTCAGTATATTAATAACCAGAGTTTTCCCTAAAGCCTTCATAGTTTTTTAGAGTTCATTATCAGAATTCAGTAGACGTGAACACTGCATATCTGTCATCTAATGGTGACACAGCCTCTCTTGAGAAATACAGTGTCCTGACACTAATTAATGGCCACATTTCCATGTTAAGGCCACAGGTATTACAGAGAGACAGGCTTCACTGAGGATGACCAGAGGAATCCGCCAGTTTAGAGAACTATTAGGCCAACTCAAAAGAAATTGTCATACCAATACTTTTTGTAGTATGTCTGATAATGGTCTAAATTTACCATTATTCCAGGATTTAAGAAAGAATAAACAGACCTCTGATAACAGTAATGCATTTGCTTCTTTTCTGTATGTTTCTGAGTTCTCCAAATAGATTTTCACAAAGGTATTGTCTACCAGACTGATGACTTGGTAAAGTTCCATGAAGAGGTAGCTTGCATTTGAGTATTCTGCATTCTAAAAATGGAGGTGATTTAGGGACAGGTCCCCTTTTGTATTAGATAGGCTCCCTTATCTTTCAATAAGCACTGCCTGGAACATGATGAGCTTCTAGAGAACACTACACAAGCTTTGCTAAAATTATTTTTCTCTCTGGAAAAATTTCAGACATGGTTTATAAACTTACGATGCTCTTTCATTCTCTACTTTTATTCATTGTTTATCAGGAATTATGGAGTTGTCTAGGTTGCTGTATCAAAACCTGCCCTGTACCTCCCATCTCTTAATCTCCTTTGCTCACCTGCTCTCCCATTCCTCATTCTAAGAAAAAGAGGTCCAGTCTTCATCCCTGCCTCATTCCTTAAGTGGCCCCTGATCCACTGTTGCCCTTTTGCAAGCTCTATTTTTCCCCTACTTCACCTCTTTCACTCAGGTTTTCTGGGCCACAATTTTTCTTAATTTTTATTTATAATTTATACTTCGTCTACTTTAAAATTCTCTTTAAAATGCTGTAATACTAATTAGCTAAATGAAAGTTAAAAGATTAAAAATGATGAAAAAGAAATAAGGGGAAACAAATAGAGAGAAGAAAAGAAATTATGAGATATTTCTATAATTAAGCCTGAAATTTAATCTATCTCTTGGAAGCCAAAGTAAAGAAAGAAAGTTGACAGATTACCTAGTTATCAATATCTGATAAGTGGAAGAAGACTGACTCTTCAATAGAGATAAACTTTTTTTGGCATTAAATTCTAGGGGGAAACATCTAACATTTGGACTTTCATATTAAAGGGCATTTAATAAAGACATGGTAATGTATTTAGCAGTTTTATAGAAGACACAGAAATATCTCTTTGTGGCTCTTTATTAGAGCAAACACTGATATAAAATGAAATCACAGTAGTACAGACACTTCTACAGGGGCTGAGATAATACAGTTCAGTCATGTTTCTTTCTGGTGACCTAATTTGATAGAATAATAAAATGTAGATAACAGAGAGAAGTGATTCATAATCTGAGTGGGTAGAGGGGATGAGGCATATATCAGGATTATCTTGTAATCATTTTCAAGCTACATACACTGCCCTGTATTTTTTCCTTGGAGATTTTCTGATATGGCCATTCCCAGAGAGAAACTCCACATTTTTATATTGATCTTACATAGAGAAATGCATTTTTATTCACATAAGCAGATTTTTACACATGGACCTAAACATGTACTATATTCATCATCACAGTCTTTAAAACATAACCAGAAATTGAAACAATTGTTTAGTGCATCCCAGTGAACTGAAAATATGAAACAACATTATGGCATACTTTACATTTCTCTAAAATTTTAACACTCATCACATTTTTTAAATCCCATAACAATTTTGGAAGATAGAGCAAGTATTCTGACCCATTTACGATTTCTTTTGATTATTAGTATTATATGTTATTATGTCAGAAAAATATTTTTCTCAGTAGAATTGGAGAAGGTTATATTTGACAGTGGGAAGAATGTTGGAGAAAGTGTACCAAATAATGACAGAAAGTAGTAATACTTGACTTGTAATAAAGATTTATTTGAAAGAGACAACATTTTAAATTAGATGTGGCTAAAATATCAGGAAACAATATAATTTAGTTTTTCTGCTACTATTCAAGAATGAGGATTCAAAAAAGGAATTTATTTCTGATAAAATTAAGATTCACTTTTTTACACATTTGATTTAACTATGTCTACGTCATAATGTTTACATACACAGACTCAAACTCATACACGTATGCAGACATGACTGGGATCATAGTGTACGTACAGATTTTTATCTTGCTTTTTTTCACTTAATATTATAAGCATTTTATACTCCATCTCCTTCAGTCTAATCACGGTCTTTCACCACTGAGAAGTGAGTAGATTATCAGATCCCTGACTATGCCTTAGAGAATTGGTTCTTATTTCTTCTCTACATACACTCATAATTTATATATATATATATATATATATATATATATATATATATATATATATATACACACACACACACACACACATATATATATGCTAGTGACACCCACATTTTTATGTCTAACCCATACCTTTCTCCAAAACTTGTGTCCAACTACCAGTTCAGCATCTCCACTTGGGTGTTTAATCAGCATTTCTCAGTTCATGGGAAGTCCGTGCACCTAATTCTTCAGGGAAGAAACCTTGGACTATCCAGACTCCTGTCTCTCATGACCCCCAACTTCTTTATAAAATCCATCAGTAATTTCTACTAATCTTACCTATCAGCAAAATATATTTAGAATCTGATCTAACTACTGATGTGAAACTTCTGGTCAGATCCACCATAATCTCTTGCCTAGATTAATGTCATAGTCTTCTAACAAGTCTCCTGTTTCTGTTCTCACCATGGTTTAGAACCATGTGAGTTTTGTTGCAAACAGAATTTTAAGAATCTTGGAAGAATCCCCACATGTAATGTGATCAAAATGTATTCATTACTTTTCATATGTTCATTAAGAGAGGAAGCATTCTGTGTTGTATTATAGCTGAAATAAACTTTTACTATGCCCTCATTTCTATGGTTGGCCAAATAAAGCATAAATTTAAAAATTGTGAAGTTAATTCAATTTCTTCTACTTTATTAGGCACTTTCAGATAAATATTCAGTCAATTCAAAGTACAGTGTTTTTTTCATAGACTCTTTGCAGTCTGCATCTCCCTCCTCCTTACAAAGAGCCTCTTCACAGTCAGGGTTACAAAAAGGGCTCCAGAACTCCACCTGCTTCTAGTGAGTTCCTCATAGTTCTCCTTCCCTGACCTACTGCTATCTCCTGAAACCAAGATTCATGCACCAGTCAGTGACCATAAGCCCGTGTCACTGAAGACAATTCTTACACTCCGGACTGTTGTCCATATATGACTCATATGTCCTTTTCTGATAACATTTCTCCCTCATTGGTTTCTGAAACACTTCTGTGTCTCTGGAACTGATACTTCCTATCATCACAATTCTTTAATACTCAATCTCTCCTCTGAATGTTGCTTTGTTTGCTTGTTTGGTTTTTTTTTTTTTTTTCTGTCTTTTCTTCTAAGTGAAATGGGCTCTTTCTAGAGGACATTGTTTTCATGTGATGTCCTCTACCATGCCTTCTTGCAGTTGTTGATTCTCATGTCATTCCCTATCACTGTTGATGATTTTGCTTAGTTTTATAGTGACTGTTTCCAACACTACTCTTGCCATAATTTTTTCTAATTTCAATGTCCATGTGTAGTCTTTCCATGCCTTACTCTTTTAATTCATTTACCTTTTCTTCAGCAATAGATCTTGTGCTCTACCCCATCTTATTTACTAATCACTCCCATGGCACACTCTAGACTTTGTAATTACTAGTAACAATAGCCCTGCCATAAGGTCAACTTCAAATATGCCACTGTCTAAGCGCTACACCCCTCCTGGCTCTCTCTATAGGTCTTTCACTCTATCAGGATATATAACCTAATGTCTTATTTCATTTTCATTCTCCTTACTATCCCTCACTTACTGCCCAGTTTTTAGTTGCTTTCTTTCTACTTTTAGTTCCGTGACCTTTCATTTTAATTCCTTCCATGGATACATCCTGAAGTGTTTGCTCTGTCATAATTTGTGGTACTTGTTTGGTAAAACATCAAACTCTGTTTAATATAACCTTCTGACTACTCTATGTCTACATGTGCCTAGCCAAATTTTGCTAGGGAAAAACACTGCTGTCAAAGCTTACACTCATGGCCACAAATCTCACCTAGGCTTGTGTGTTGCCCTGAAATCATGATTCATTGCTCTGGTTTGTTCATGTCTGCAAATGACTATGTCATACTCTTTTGTCTCCTTAAACCTTTAACATCTCCTCTCACTTCTTACTCTTAATCTGAAGACACTGATTCTTTTTTGTTTTTTTCCTGAAAGAAAATAGAAGCATTCACAAGAGAACCTTTACAAACTCTCATCACCACATTTGCCATCTGCTCGCATCTCTGCCCATCTACCCCACCTTTCTTCTGATGACTGTGTCCATTGTATTCCTCCCTATGATTAATTTCTCCTCTTGTCCACTAGGTGCTTTCTCCCTTCACGTACTCCACATATATCACCTTTGAAATTCTCTCTCTCTCTTTTTCATTATCTTGTTTCTATCTTTACTGGCTCATTTCCACCAGCACCAAATGTATGTTACTCTATATTAAAAACAATTTTTTTTTTGCCTCACAGCAATCTCTGGCTAGCTCTTCATTTCTTTATTCTGCTTTGCATCAAATATCAAAAGAAAGATTCATCAATACTTTCTATTTTCAGTTCCACTCCATTCATTCTCTGTATTTCACATCAGTCACAATATTTGCCCTACCTCACCCTAAAAAGAGAGAGAGGATGCTGAACTTAATCACCTTTGCCATATAGGGTAACATCTGGGGTTTAGGGATTAGAATGTGGACGTGTTTGAGGGCATTATTCAGCCCACCACAACTTTCTTATGTTGAGACTTTTGAAGGTTGTAGGCCAGTGATTTTGTAGAATGACCTCAATTTGGATTTGTCTGATATTTCCTCATTGCATCCTATCAGGTATGTACATGATTTTGATTTGTTCTAGTGACCTATTAAATTTAATCACTAGTTTAAAGTGGTGTCACACAGGCTTCTTCACTGTGTGTGATACATTTTTCCTTTGTGATTAATACTTTTTTGGCAAGGCACTTTGAGACCATGTAAATATCCTATTACTCACCAAACTTTTTATTAATCTAGATTTAGATCTGTCTGTCTGTCTATCTATCATCTATCTACCTATCTATCTATCTATCTATCTATCTATCTATCTATCTATCTACCTACCTACCTACCTACCTACCTACCTACCTACCTACCTACCTATTTATGTGTCTATCAGCATGGACTCATGGATTCTTGTTTTATGATATGTATTCTAAACTGTCATGGTAAGTATTTCATTTCATGCTTAAGTTGTTTTCAAATTCTGGGAGCTGTTTGCAACTGGCTTTTGCTTTTCATTTTGTTGATGATTTCTAAAAATTATTTGATTACTTCCTTAGTGCCTGGAACAATAAGATATTCCAGACTTATGTTGTATTTTTCTGTCCCAGACTTGGAAGCAGCCATTTCCAAGGAGCTCTGGTTCCTTTTAGTGGAGAATGGTATTTAGAACCCAAGACTGGGCACAAGCTGTGCTCATGTGTTGGAATGTCACTCTTCCCAGACCTTCTTAGTAGACAAAGACAGGAAATGTGTGTAACACATCATATTTATACTTACTTGGAATTTATCAATTTGTACTGACATCTGTAGTTCACACAGATACTTCAATTTCATATCCAATTCTATGGAGTTCTATCTAGCTTCCCCTTTTCCATCTTCTGCTCCTTTTTCTGGCAGCAAGAAACCTGGCTGCCAAGGTTCTCAATATATTTACTTACTTGTTCAGCTCCCCTGTATGTCACTGACCTCCCATCATAACAACTGTTTCATCCCTTCTCATCCCAGTTGGGTCTAATATTCTTCACTAGGACATACCCTCTTCCTGTGTAGGAGCCTCATTCTGCCCAAGCTCAAATACCCACACCAGGATGCCTCTTCATATATTTCCAGGCTCCAGACTCCCATACCTTATGCCAGACTACCCTCCAGCATGGGGCCTTTTCACCTCTTCAAGTTCCAGTATCTCACACTGGACTATCTCCACTGCTGACTGCCTTCCTCTGCTCTTCCCCCTCCTCCACCATGTGAGCATCTGATTTTAGAGACGATACCAAGATTGAACATGAACACCCACGTGAACACCCTCCTTACCCAGATCCAATTCTGACGTCTTCCACAGGATGCTGTGTGTCTCTCTCCCTTTCTCCGTATAGATACCTGTCTTGTTTGAACCCATGTAATGACTTTTGGACTAAATTGTTCCAGAAGGGAAGGGAAGAAGAGGAAAAGAAAGAGTAAGGGGAAGAACCCCCTGTTTTCCTTAAAATTATGATTGAGGTGAAAAAAAATCACCTGGCTAGGATTTAGATATTAAGAAAAAATATTTTAATTTTAACAAAGAATGACTGTCAAAACTAGCATCTTTTTTGTTTTCCTTTTTTTATTGTGGTAAAATGTACATAACATAAAGTGTACCATTTTAATCATTTTTAAGTTTACAGTTTAGTGGCATTCAGTATATTCACACTTTGTTGTGTAACCATCACCACTATCCATCTGCAGAACCTTCTCATCTTGCCAAATCTAAACCCATTAAACCCATTAAATATTAACTCCCCATTCTCTCTCCTCCAAGCCCCTGATAGCAGAGGGGTTATAGAATAAGGGAAAAAAGACATATAGTGAAATAAAAACTATTTCAAAATGTGTTTTTAAAATATTAAACACTGGAAAAGCAAAAGGACAATTCTGTTTGGGAAGAAATGTCATTTTAGTCACTTAACAAGTGTACATTTAGCAACTTCTATGTATTAGGCTTTATTCTAGACACTGGAAGGAACATTTGAGCATAAACAAAAAATATTTAGGTGAAACCATGATCAGCTATTGGGTAGGAGGAGACAGAAGCATACTTTTAAAAATACTGTATTTTATCTCCTGTGCAATTGCATAATGTGACCTGTAGACACTTTGGTGTAAATAATATACCCCAGGGCATTGCTCCCACTCAAAACTTCAGTGAGTATTTGTGGACTTTTTTATTTAAAGTGCATGAGTGAAGTACCTCTTGGTTTAGGAGAAATAAAAAGATAGATCAGTACTAAAATTTGAAGTATGGCGTTGCTCTACTAGAAAAAGTTCAGATATTTCTCATGGAAACTGACCTTTGAGTTTTCCAAATAGTTCCATGCTGAAACATTCAGAATAAATGAAGATATGTTTGGGGAAGAGTTCATTTGCTTGTCTCTAATGTTTGTGAATACTACCAGCATATCAGAGAGAAAATCACAGAGTTGGGTAAAACAACACACAAAAAAGTTATAAAAAAGTCACATATGGACAGTTACTTTCATGCATTCATATTTTCCTATATCCATTTCAATCTTTCTTCCATGTTTTCTTCCTTGTTAGTGTTCTGTCTCTGTAAATTTATAGATTAGAACCTAACTAAAAACTTACTTTGCTGACAGCAGTTTTTTGTTTGGGAGAAATACACGAAAAAGATACTTGAAAAATATTTGTGTCTTTGCACTCTGGGTTCCATGTAGTATAATCAATATGGAGACACAAAAAGTCTCAGTAAGGCAAAGTTAAAAAAAATTGTCCACCTTGTCTGATTATCTACATGCAGTAGATGAATTAGTCACTCGATATTAAATATAATGAAGAGTCTGGAGATTCCAAATGTATTAGGCACATGAGACATATCATTCTAATACTCATCTCAGATAATTATCCTCTTCTTCTTTGTAATATTCTTTTCCAGCCTCTTTATAGGGCACTTTTAGTTTGGTTAAAGAAGACCAAGCTTGGGTTCATTCCTAGTTTCTGCATCCTCTTTTTCAAAACTTACTTCACTCCTTTCTAACTATCTCCTTATTTTGACATATTTACTGTTTAACCACGGGGCTCATAGCAAAAATTAGGAGAATGAGTGCTAGTATGTTTCATCAAGTGCTTAATATATTGATGGAATTTCACATTGAATGAGGGTAAAAATTAATCATGTTAGCATGTGGTGTTAAATAACTATTCATAATCATTCTGTAGACAATACAGTACTAAAGGGACATGTTATTCATTCAGAATGTAATTAAGAAAACTTAAAAAAAAACACCTTAACTGAGTAAGAAAAATGCCACATCACTGCAACTTCTGATACAAAATCAGCTAGTACCAAGCAAAATGCTTTGCAGGGCATTTCTATCTTAAGTTGTCTTAAGACCTTGATAGGATAGCTCCTCTCTTCTAAGAAAGTGCTCTTCACAAAAGTTACTTCAGCAGAGAGGATAGATGGTGTCCGAGTTGAAAGAAACACAGGTTTTGGGAATTGGAAAGCCTGTTTTTGAGAGTATGTTCGGTCCACTTTAGTAGTCAGTGCTTTTTTAAGTCAGCAAGCATTTAGCTTCAGTGAAGTTCCGCGGACTTTCTTTCCCTCATATGACACAGTTCTCTTCTATAAGGGCAAACTGTGTTTCTTTCAGCATCTAACACAGGAACATCAGAAAATTTTTGATCTGATTACATTTATTTGCTTTGTTATTTCTGAAGCCTTGTAAGGTATCCTCATCTTTTTCTTATGTATGTATATGAGCAGCAGTCAATAAACATGGACAGAGGATCAATGACCTAAAGTAACTGAAAGTTCTATATGTACCACAAATTCAAATCTATCGTGAATTAAATGTACCAAATTGGTCACCATGCTCTTAGGTGAGGGGCGATACAAAAATCACCATTAGTCTCTTGAAAATCCAATTAATGTGAAACATTCAAATAATACTTTACCTTTCTTCTCAACTTTTTCTGGGTTTTTTTACACTTTATACCGTTTGGTCAATATATTGATTCATTTAGTTGTTCATTGTTCCTTCAAAAATATTTACTTAACATTTGCTATTTGATAGGCACTGCCCTAGAAGTGAATCAAAGGAGATACAGCACCTGACTTCATGGAACTTAAATTTATATGACTCTAAAGAAAACAGAAATAATTTCTCAGTGCTCTCCCAAAAGCTGGAAGTCATCCACAGTTTATTATACCACTCTTACCCAATTAATCCAAGTTAATGACTTCACCAGACAATAATGACTCTGATTTAGAAGGAGATGGTCCCTGGACACAGTGTTTTAATTATAAAGCTGTAACTGTGCAGAAAATACTTTTTTAAATGAAGACAAATTGATTTCAATTGTAATACAGACTGCTTTTTAGTAATTAAAAAGGGATATTAATTAGGATATATAGTTAATACAGCAATTTTGTTATTTGTTCATTTAAATATGTTCTTGGTTCCAACTATCATGGAAACATGAAGAATTTTTTTTCTATTTTTTCCAGTTGAAGGAGCTAATACTGTACACACTACTCTCCTGAAAAAAAAAACTAAGAGGACTTTTTCTATTAACATATATTTCTAAAGTAATTTCACAGCATGTGGTCGGCTGAATAATGGCTCTCAAAAATGTCCACACGTTAATCCATGGAAACTGAATATGTTTCCTTACATGGCAAAAGGAACTTTGCAGATAGGATTAAGGTTAAGGACCTCTAGCTGAGAGGTTATCTTGGATTGTCTGGGTGGGCTCAGTCTAATCATATCAGTCCTGCAAAGTGGAGAACTTTTCCCAAGTGTAGTCAAATATAATGTGAGCCTAGGAGAAGAGATAGAGATGCTACACTTCTGGTACTGAAGATGAATGAAGGATCCACAAGCCAATGAATGCAGGCAGCTTTAGGAACTGGAAAGGCAAGGCAACAAGTTCTCTCCTAGAATCTTCAGTATTGAATGCAGCCCTGCCAACATATTGATTTTAGCCCTATGAGAACCATGTCAGACTTCTAACTTAGAGAATTGTATGATAGAATATTCATATTGTTTTCAATTACTAAGTTTGTTCTAATTTGGTATATCAACAATAGAAAACCAATACACATCACATTATGTTTTTTGCCTACTATGCATTGAAACATACACAGTGGGGATGTTATAATTTTTTAAAAATTATAAAGATAGCAAGTGTCATTCATGTCATTTTTTCCCAGCAGAATACACACACACACACATATGAAATGTATATATCATCTTAAATTTTTTTATTAGTTGGAAACTAAAGATAAGTTAGTTTACCAATGTGAAAATTAATAAAAGGAAACTTCAACTAAAATTGGAGTTGGGAAGGCCTGTAGAGGGAGCTTTCATTCCCTGCCTGTTATTAATTACCCCAAACAGGAAGATGTCAGTTACAGACCCCAGTCAGAGCAGATGCACCTTAATACTTCTAAACAGGAAGTACAACTTCTTTTCTATTTCAGCAGGAGCAAGGAAGATTTTCTTCCTGCCTAGCAATAAGACCAGCCAGCCAGTAGAAATGCTGCAACTCAGCCAATGAGAAGCTAATGTCATTTAAACTCTTAACTTTCCCCCAGTGAACTTTCATTTTTCTCTTGTTGATGACTTCTTTGTCCCACCTTCTCTCTATAAAAGCCTTCTATTTTGTATAATCGCTTGGAGTATCTCTCTGCTTGCTAGATAAGAGGCTGCCCAATTCATGAATCATTTAATAAAGCCAATTAGATCTTCAGGTTTACTCCGTTGAATTTTGTTTTTTTAATACCAAATATGGCAATTTTATCCATGCATTTCAGAAAATAGTAATATAGCTGTTAGAATCTCAGAATTAGATTTTCTGTGTAGTAGTCAATAAGAACAACTTATAGTTAAATTATTGCTTTTCAAATAGTATTTAATGAAGTTTTTATTGTAATACCTAGTAAGAATCATTAAACTTATATAGCAAAACAAGTATTCCAATTAATACTCTTGAGAGATAATTATGGGTTAGAGAGACAATTCTTAACTAATAAACTAGGAAGGGTTCCTACAGTCCAGAGAAAACAAACTATATATTTGGCTAAACATGTGTGATAAAATGTGAATTCTGGGTGTGTTGCCCAATGGCAACATTTAAAGGTAAACTTAAATAAACTTAAAGGATTATGAGGGGTGATGTGGTGGTACAGAGGAGGGATTGGTGCAGGATCCAAAGTTAATAGAAGCCATAGTCTGCAACGTTCAAGGCAATGAAGACAGATGCAACCCAAAGACCTTCCAGCCAGCTGTCACTTCAGTGGAGGCCTTTTGTACTGGGCTGTGTAGGATTAATCTATCTGTTTGGCCCCTCATATTACTACTGAAATACAGTTAATTAGGTCTTAAGTCACCTTGATTGGTTGAGACAAATCCTACTTGGAATATTAGGCACAAGTCTACCAAGGAGTTTTTGGATTTAAAATGGAATTTCCCATCCTCTATGAGCTCTGATGGTGTGATGGTCAATTTTATATGTCAACTTGACTGGGCTACCAGGTGTCCAGATATTTGGTAAACATTATTCTAGGAATGCCCAAGAGGGTGTTTCTGGATGAGATTAACATTTGAATATAGAGTATTTGAATATTGAGTAAAGTAAATGGGTGGAGTTTATTCAGTCTTTTAGAGACCTGAATAGAGCAGAAAGACTGACCTCACAAATCAGAGGGAACTCCTCCTGCCTGATTGTTTTAAGGTTGGACATTAGTCTTTGGTCAGAAACATCTAAAACATCAGTTCTCCTTGGGTCTTGAGCCAGCTGGCTTTCAGGCTCTCCTGGGTCTCCAGCTTACCCACTGCAGATCCTAGGGCATGTCTTACTCTGGATAAATTGTGCTGGATAGACAATTACATGACCTAATTCCTTATGATAAATTTTACTCTCTCTTCTTTTCTGTGTGTGTGTGTGTGTGTGTGTGTGTGTGTGTGGTGTACATTCAACACACACATCTTATTGGTTCTGGTTCTCTAGAGAACCTTGACTAATACTGAAAGGTGCGAAATCATGATGGCCATTCCCTGCTCTCAATTGCTAATAGTTTACTTGGTCTCTTGGTCATGAAAGCCCTGCACCTCATGGGTCCACTCAACATCTAGAGCTAGGCAAGGCTTATGCCAGTGAGAAGTATGATACATTTCAATAGATAAATGAATTGTTCAGTAAAAATTTCAGAGTCCATTTACAGTGACGACAGCAGTCTATTTCAATGTAGCTCCTTCAGAAAGATAAATAACTTGATTTAATCAGGGATGAAAATTTTGACCTTGAGACTCGTTTCCTGTCTTACTGTCATGTAAAAGGACATTTAAAAAGAAAAAAGTTTTAATAATGGTAATATAGATTTCATTTTCACAATTGATAAATAGATAATTTCAAGACAAAATAACTAACATTTTTAAATGACAAGTATGGTTTAATTAATAACTGTGATTTCACATATCTTATATCTCCAGTATTTTTACAACCATTTTAGTTGATCAAGTAGTTATTATTAGTGATAATAGAAATGAGGAGAATGAGGTCAGCAAGATTTAAATGTTGTCCAAGTGTGTGCAACTACTGAGGGACGTGGCTGGGTTTAGAAATAAGAACTTTCTGATTTTTATTTCAGTGCTCTTTTTATTATATTAACTATTATACTCTATGTGGTAAATGATTGAAGTTCCAAGCAGTACTCTATAGTTCAAGAAAGGAGAGTGGAGTTCAACCATAACCCATTTCCATAATAAATAAGCCTTTTCTGTTAGTGTCTTCATTTTACAAACAAAATTCTCCGACGGAGTCCTAAGCAAATGGGTTGGCCCCTAGAAAGCTTTCATCACGTACTTACCAAAAATAAGAACTAACTAACCCTCTGTGAAAAGTAACTCATCTTAGAAGATGAGATCTTTTGCCTTCGTATACCCATGAAGAAAAAAGAAACCCTTCTTCTACTATCTCAATGATCTTGCAGACACAGATCAGAACCATACATCATGTGAAGTCGGCCTCCAAAGCAGCCCAACAGTGGGTTTCATGGACATTAATACTCCATTTGTTTCCAAATCTGGAGCAGCTGACAGTGTGATGGGATAGTGTTACAAATGTACACAAGCCTGTGGCAGCAAACCAACTATGCACAGCTGGTCTAGTCTGATTTTAGAGCTCTGGAGTCTCATCCATGACCCTCTAGAAAAATATTAAGTGGAAATAACAACAACAGTAACAACAACATGCCATGCAGTGTTTTAACTTCTTAAAAAATTGGAAACTGTAGCCACAAATGTTTGAACTGAGATGTATTCAGTATAGAATAGCATTCTGGACAGGTTAGGGTCTCCCCCCCACTTTTCTCTCTCTATTTTAAATTGCTTAGTCTAATGGGGAATAAATAATTCTGTAGCGGAAATGTCACTGATCCATTCCACAACTGAAGGGACCTTTTATTTTCTTCACTATTGTCATATCACAAGGTCAAGCCAACCTACTTCAGCTTTATTTCTTTACGTTTTCTAACTGGTTTCCCCTAAACCAGGGATATATGTTATATTCTTAGGTTGTCATATACATTTAGAAATTGCAAACAACACTGTTAATATTTCAAATAGCTAGTTTAGTAGTACAGGAATTTATGCTGACATTAAAAGCCATCCTGAATTTCTGCTAGGGATATTTTAAGAATCTCTCTATTACTAATGTGACAAATGATGACTTTAATGGCATCATAAACCAGAAATATGAAAGCATTATTAAAAAACTGCTTCATAAAAGAGTTATCAAGTAACTATCAGTTAAGCTGTTTAGACGTGATGAAAGTTCAGTCTAAACACACTGGACCACTTCAGATACACTGAACTAGAAATATTATAAAATGCAGAGGTAATGAATATTATTGCTTCAAAAATTGTCTTTGCTAATCTTACTCTGGATAAATTGTGTTGGTTAGGGAAATCCTTATACCTTATGAGACCAATTCACATTTAAAAGCCATTTTATTATTACGAAGCATTTGTTCAATCCATTGCCCAGACATATACTTCACATGCAGAAACTACATCATTTACTTTGGCTTAAATATTGAAATAGTGCACTTATATTCTCCTATATTTTAAAGATATGGGGCTCTGCACTAAAGGGTATCATTCCATTAATTATTCAAACTCTATGTGGTGATTAAACATTTATGTCCCATACACATTTTATCTTCTACCCTTTTTTTCCCTTATAATTAATGGATCCATAAGACACTTGGGGTGATATGAGCTGCTTTAAGTTCTGGTAGAATATATTTTATTTCAATAGTCTCCATCTTTGCAGAAGTATAGCAACAAATCTGCGTGATAGCACAAGTGAAATTGTCTTTAGAAATCCCAGCTATTTATGCACGGATTTACTTAAGGGAAGTATTGCCATTGTTCTCTCGAAAGCCACTTGCTTGCACATATATGTCAAGAAAATAGAATGAGATGTTCGTGTGATCACAAGGATGATCAGATATTCTGGATTTTCAAATTATTATTAATGTAATTGTATTATTACATTATTGACTTTTGCAAAAATACTCCTTTAGACACAGTATTCTAAATAGGTATATTCTATAACAATATCATATCGACATTCTTGAGGAGAGGAAACCCATGGGAATATAGAGTATTATAAGGAATGAACCATGTGTAACATAGAATGGGCATACAGATGTTGATAGAGGCAGACAACGTAGAAAACGGCCCTACTGGGATGTGACCAGCGGCCCGCATTGAGGTTTTAGCAGTGATAGAGTCCTCTATAGCAGGGGTGTCAAACTTGATCGTGCATCAGAATCACCTGGAGGGCTTATTAAAACACGTATTTCTGGGCCCACCCTCAGAGTTTCTGATTCAGTAGGTCTGGGGTGGAGCTCTAGAGTTTGCAGTTGCAACAAGTTCCCAGGTGATGCTGCTGCTGCTAGTCTGAGGCCCACACTTTGAGAATCACCTCTCTATAGGGTCTGTCTGAATATATTATCAGAATTATGTCAGTTTTGTTCTCTGCTGATGATTTCAATAGGATATAGGAAAATTGATAATTAATTATTAAGACTCAATTACTGAACTTGGAATTCAGAGGCTAATTTGATGTCCATGTAAAACTATAAGCCACATGTGACTAATCATCCTTAAACAACCTTCGGGTTGTTCTTAGCCCACCCAGAAAGTAGCGCTCAGTACTTCATTGTAGCCCCAGAAAACAACTCAACTTTGCCATAATTAAACAATGTAGATATTTATAAAACAATGTTTATTATACTTTCTGATTATAAAGTCAATGCATGTTCACCAGAGGAAATTTGAGCAGAAAAGAATACGTACGAAAATAAATGCAGCCGTATTGTCAGTTTCTAGAGATAATACTGATAATTTGTTGTGGCAGTAGGTGTAGATTCTATGAAACATTTAAACGGGAATTAGAAAAGATAATTTGACTTGTTTAACCCCTTCAAACAACTTAAAAAATTCCTGTTTGGCAATAGCCATTGATCCCAAGCACTGCTTCCCATTTGGCTGCCAGCTGCTGATTTTCCCTCTTTGAACTCTTCTCTCCTGTGGTCTCTAAACTCTTCCCCACCCAGCCAGACTGAACAAGCTTTTCTCTGCCTCTCTGTATTTCCCTTTCTTTTTCTTTTCTTTTTTTTTTTTTTACAGCTTTTATAATTTTATTTTTTTTACATTTTTTATTGATTTATAATCATTTTACAATGTTGTGTCAAATTCCAGTGTAGAGCACAGTTTTTCAGTTATACATGAACATATATATATTCATTGTCACATCTTTTTTCTCTGTGAGCTACCATAAGATCTTGTGTATATTTCCCTGTTCTATACAGTATAATCTTGCTTAGCTATTCTACAATTTTGAAATCCCGTCTGTCCCTTCCCACCCCCAACCCCCTTGGCAACCACAAGTTTGTATTCTATGTCTGAGTCTATTTCTGTTTTGTATTTATGCTTTGTTTTTTGTTTTTGTTTTTGTTTTTTAGATTCCACATATGAACGATCTCATATGGTATTTTTCTTTCTCTTTCTGGCTTACTTCACTTAGAATGACATTCTCCAGGAGCATCCATGTTGCTGCAAATGGCGTTATGGTGTCGGTTTTTATGGCTGAGTAGTATTCCATTGTATAAATATACCACCTCTTATTTATCCAGTCAGCTGTTGATGGACATTTAGGCTGTTTCCATGTCTTGGCTATTGTAAATAGTGCTGCTATGAATGTTGGGGTGCAGGTGTCATCCTGAAGTAGGGTTCCTTCTGGATATATGCCCAGGAGCGGGATTCCTGGGTCATACGGTAAGTCTATTCCTAGTCTTTTGAGGAATCTCCACACTGTTTTCCCCAGTAGCTGCACCAAACTGCATTCCCACCAGCAGTGTAGGAGGGTACCCCTTTCTCCACAGCCTCTCCAACATTTGTCATTTGTGGATTTTTGAATGATGGCCATTCTGACTGGTGTGAGGTGATACCTCATTGTAGTTTTGATTTGCATTTCTCTGATAATTAGTGATATTGAGCATTTTTTCATGTGTCTATTGATCATTTGTATGTATGGCAGCATGTAAAACAATGAAGCCAGAACACTCCCTTACACCATACACAAAAATAAACTCAAAATGGATCAAAGACTTAAACATAAGACAAGATACAATAAACCTCCTAGAGGAAAATATAGGCAAAACATTATCTGACATACATCTCAAAAATTTTCTCCTAGAAGAAATAAAAGCAAGAATAAACAAATGGGACCTAATGAAACTTACTAGCTTCTGCACAGCAAAGGAAATCATAAGTAAAACAAAAAGACAACCTATGGAATGGGAAAAAAATTTTTGCAAATGAAATCGACAAAGGCTTGATCTAGAATATATAAGCAGCTCATATGACTCAATATGAAAAAAATAAACAACCCAATCCAAAAATGGGCAGAAGACCTAAACAAGCAATCCTACAAGGAAGACATACAAATGATCCCTTTCTTTTTCTTATGCAAAGCAGTCCTCATCTGTTCTTGACGTTGAGGTCCTGAACTCTCATATCTGTGACATCTTGCTGGAAAGACCTCTCCAGTTACAAGGATCTGCACTTCTTAGAAATAGTGGGGTTATAAATCCTTTCAATTCTACTGCAGACAACATTTTTTAAGTCATATAATTATCTATCTGTGTGCATAGTAAAAATCTAGAATCTTGAAAATTTTGAGTGCTGTATTTTATGTTGCTGTGTAATATGTTACTGCAAAATTAACAGACTAAACTAAATAATTTGTTTATCATACAGTTTCTGATCTGAACACAGTATGGCTGGAGCCTCCACTCAGAATCTCCGCAGGTGTTCTGGGTGGAATTATATCCTCTAAAGATATATGTTGAAATCTTCTTACCCAGCATCTGTGAATGTATTCCTTATTTGGAAATAATATCTTTGCCGATGTCGTCAAGTTAAGACAAGATCGTTAGGCTGGGCCCTGAACCAATATGACTGGTGTTCTTATGAAAAATGGAAAATGCCATATGAAGACAGTGATACAAAGAGAGAAGGCCGTGTGATGACCAATGCAGGGCTTGTAGTGATGTCAAGAATCAATAGCTCCCACCAGCGGCTAGGAAAAAACAAGGCAGGATTTTACCCAGACTCTTAATTAAAAGGAGCATGGCCCTGATGACACCTTGATTTCAGACTCCTAGCCTCTAGAACTGTAAGAAAATTCATTTCTGTTGTTTTTAGCCACCCCGTTGGTGGTACTTTATTATAGCAGCCCTAGGAAACTAATACTGCAGGCTAAAATCAAGGTGTTGGTGAACCTGTGGTTCGCATTTAGAGCTCAGAGTTCTCTTCCAAGATCTTCTTCCAAGAACTGGCAGAATGCAGTTTCTTGCAGCTGTACGGACTGAGGTTTCTGTTGTCTTGCTGACTGTCAACTGGGGACTGTTCTCAGCCCTTAGATGGCTCTAGCAGTTTCTTGTCACTTGGTCACCATGGGCAGTTGAAGACGTGTGTGCTGACTTTCTTTCAGACCTGCCTGAGGGCAAATATTTGGTTTTCTCATCTGTTTATACCCAGAGAAATCTCCGCTTTTAAAGGGCTCCCATGTTTGGGCTAGGCTGGCCCACTGGGATAGGATAATCTCTTTATTTTAAAGTCAACTGATTTTTGGACCTTAATTATACCTGCAAAATGCCTTCAGAGAAGTAGCTAGATTAGCATTTGAATGAATACCTGGGAGACCTTGTGCTTACCTCTGGGGTTTTGAGTACTAGGAGGAAAGGCCAGCTTGCAATTCTTTCTACCACAGGTGCATTCTGGTTTATCAGGGTTTCTTATGTATCTTAAAAGAAGTCACTGGTGATTACTCAAATAGCAATTTTATTTTAGTTCTCTATATCCACAGCCAAAACCGTCTCTGATGTGAATATATGTAACCCATTTAACACCGAGAACCATCCTAGACATATTCAATGAGCAGGGAATACATGGTTTTTATTTTTCTATACGGATTTACTATCTGATATTAACTAGTAACCAGATTGTGATTTAGTTTCCCCATGTGAATGAAGCAAATACTCTTGAGGGAGGGGACAAGTGGAGCCCTGACTCAATTTTTCTATTATAACTGGTTTATATTACATAAACTTCTATTATGTGCTGGGATATTATAATATGTATGTAGTTTTATCTTTGTAATTATGAATATAACAATAGTATATGCTTTCTTAACTAACTTCTGGGTAACTAATCTGCTGGATTAATTCTTTCCCATCCTTCTGTGACAGATTGATTACAGCCTATGACTCACTGGGGTCTTGCATATTGTAGGCACTTTCTAAGACATCTACATACTTCTAAAGTTTAATTACATGCTTACTAAGAGCCAGTGGTTTATCCTCAAACTTTCTCAGTGGTTGTACTTATTACTGTGTTTATATTATTTGATTAACTGACTCAGAAATGGATAAAAAGAAGTGTAGAAAGAGAGTTGCTTCTTTGAGCCTCACTGAATGCAACTCACTGCACTTGAGAATAGCTCATGCTGATATATTCCAGTATTCTCATTGACTTGACCCAAGTTGATCAATAAATATAATTTGAAACCTTAAAAATAAAAAAAGAGAGAGAGTTGCTTCTTTGAAAACAGGTGACTATTTTGGAAAGACTTGATAAAGGTAAGTTGCTAAAAATGCAGTTAAATTAAATGTGGATGAAACAACTATAAAATAGTTGAGAAAAAAAATCTTACAAATCTTGAAGAGTTGTTTACTCACATTGCTTTACAAGCAAAGATGGTTTTCAAAATATTTAACCGGCAGGACATGAGTAATATTCATTTAGAATAGTTGCTCTGCTCATTATAAAGACTGTTCACAGCCTTTGAATACTCATTCCACTTCAAAAAAGCTGATCCTGCATCCTGAAAATCATGGAAGGTATATTTTGGGTCGACCCTTACTATAAAAGAAGAAAACTTTGGCACTACATCGAAAGTGTGGCCGTGGCATGTGCATTTTAAAAAAAATATTTTAAGGTGAAATGTTTCAGATATTTGTATATATGGGGATTACTTTCATAAGTTCATGGTTTAAACAACTTTTTGATTAAAATACCTAGACTGGCCCTAATTTTCCTAGTAAGAGTGTTCTTTTCTGTGTTGTGGTTCTAGTTTACCCTATTTTCATCAGAAGACTGAGATACTTTATAAAGAAATCTGTATTTTAGGAGAAAAATGATGTGATAAAAAATTGGTCAGTATTTTTTAGGCCAGTTTCTCTGATAGACCCTCAGATTTCCTATCAAGTGGTAGAGAAATAAAAAGGAGCTGTTGGAGCTGTGTCTCACTTGAATTTAAGATGTGGTTAATTGAGCTTTGGTGATGATTCTGAAGGGATATTGTCGATGCTGATTTCCCTCTCTGCCTTATCCTTTTTCTCTCTCATTGTTGCCTAGTTCATTTGAAGTTGTTTACTTTGTGCACTGACAGAAGCCGAGACTGATGGCGACAGTTTAAAATTCTCTTATCTATTTGAAATTTCCTGTTAGCATTCCTACCTGGTTTCTATCCATGTATGAAAACAAGAAAGAATCAGGCACAAACAGAGCATTAAACAGTGCCTTCTGCTCCCCAGGTTTGTTTAATACTCTTCCGTATACCCGAGTTAATAATTCACACTCTGCAGAACCCCAGCACGTCTCTATTAGACTTGATGTCCTCTATTAATGTGACAGCACATATCCAGTGCAGAGCCACGGTGTCGGGCTTGTAGAAAGGGCAAGGGCATGTGCTAAAAGTGTCCCTCTAGACAAGTTTGCCCATTCAAAAACAGGCTCCAATAAAGCTAAATTCTATTAAATAGTGTTTGTTTTAAGTGGACCTAACTATAGAATGCCAACAAAACTGGAGAATTGCAGAGCCCACCATTTTTTTCTTTGCACAAACAATTCTCCTTTTCCAGAGGTGAATGGAAGCAAACCTTCATTTTTTTTTTCCCTACTTCTCATCACTCCTTTTCAGCTGGCCAATAATAAAGGAGCTGACACTACATACTGTAAAAGGAATAGTACATGGATGGGATTAATCTACTTGGGGCTTACAGGTCAGGCAGGAGGCAATCTGATGTATTATTTAAATGTTTTCATAAAAAGAGTGTAAGAAGAACCCAGAGAGTGTAATGTATTATAGAGTTTGAAGTGGTAAAGTAAGGAAAGAGAAGGTCATATCCAAGAGAAAACCCAGAGCTTTTTAATCTCTCATCTTATGTTTCTGATTTCTGATATATTTTACAGTAAATCACCGTCAAAGCTAGTCTTGAGAACTGCATACCTGGAGAAATAGATAAGTCTCAATAAATATGTTAGAGCTATACTTCTAGGTGTAAAAACTTTGTTACACAACCCAAAATTTTGTGTGCTTACCCAGAGTCAGGTTAATTATCTGGCTTGTTCTCATATAAATATGTCCTCACAAAGGGACAAATAATACAGAATTTGTGATGACAGTTGTTAGAATTATATTTAAGGGGGTTTCAACAAATTATCAGCTCTTATGGTATAGTCAATTTTGCCTGATATTAGACAAAATTTCCTCATAAAAAACTTTGTGTATATCAAAGAACCCTAAGAATTGTGGATATACATTGCAATAACTGTAATTTGGAACCACGATTCACAGGATTAACAACAGCAACAAAAACAACAAAACCCATGAAATTGTATTAAGGAAAGTAAAAGAAAAAAAAAAAAGAAGAGAACATCCTATATCAAAGCTCTGTTCTACCTGAAATAACAACATGGGGAAACCAAACCAAATTGGACAAAATAAGTTTTATCTGGGGAAATAAGGAAATCCATTACAGGGCTTAGAGTTTAAAAAGTTTTAAAATAGAGTTTATTTTAAAAAGTTCTTTAAAATGATATACTTTTAAGCCTAAGTTTACCTGCCACTGAATAAATGAGGGGATAGAAATAAGAGAATTTAGAAATGATAATTTTTGGTAACAATTTCAATAAGAGGTCAAATATAGTGGAGCATAGCTATATTATTTTTCTGCATTAAAACATTCCTCTCTTGCCTCCCAGATTGTTGCTGTAATTTAGACTTTGGATTTTAGACACTGGTACCGTACTGGTGGTATGGCATAACCCAGGCTGAGAAGGAAATACCAATTCTTACATGTCTCCTATGGTGGGAAACATTAGACAGTTAAGAGAACAATCTCAATATGTGATCAGCATTAAACGCCACTTGTTAGCTTGCTTAGAATAATTAGAAAAGTGTGAAGTTAAGTTTTGGTGTTACATGCCTTTGTGGGAAAATTGGTAGTGGCAATTATTATAATTTGTATTATAAATGATAATCCTTTTTTTAAGCAAAGCAATTAAACATTACCCTGGCCCTTAACACAAATCATGATTTAACCAACCAAATTTATTTTATGTTTACCAATCTACTTCACAATGAAGTGATTGTTAATATTCATTTGGAAGCTTTCTGTTTGCCAAGCATCTGCTGTTGTTATACAAGTATTAACTCTTATAAAAATCACCACCATTTTACAGAAGAAAATTAGGCCTTGAAAGATGAAGTAAATTTCCCAGTTAGTAAAGGGTGAAAACAAAAGCTAAACCCAGATTGTCCCACAGTAGAGCTCAAGTACCATCATAGAGCTCATCTAACCAGTGCTTTATTCTGGTTTTTGAAATACATGATAGTTGAGATGATATCATAAATTTGTGACATTATCTAGTTACCTAAAATAAATAGAAACATGGAGCTGTAAAATGAATCTTATAGACATTTGTTTAATACTCATTTTTTCCCCCCAAAAATCAATTTGCATCTCATACCAGGTGCTGGAAATATGAAGATGAGTAAGACATAATCCTGTCTCTTAAAAAAGTTCCTGTACTAATGGAGAAAAGAAAAACAAAACAAGTAATTGCCATATAACTATATGTTTTGGTATCATGCTTGGACATATTCACAGAATTCTTGAAAATACAAGTTTACTGTACCTACTCCATTCTGAGAATGTCAGGAAGGGAAAGGTATTAGAAAAATGTTTCTTAGGACAGATGTTGTTTGAGTGAAATTTTAAAGGATTCAATATGAAGGGATGGAATTGTGGGAGTGGTTGCTGATTTGGTTTAGACGTCATTTTTTTAGGAAATGGGAAGCTGGTGGTGGTGTCTCTCTTAGGAGAAGGTAACATTATTAAAAAGAATAGAATCTCAACTTGTGTACATAGGGTGGTGCAGAATAAACCTATGCTATTTTGTGGAAACCAGTGCTACCTTTCTTCAATAGATAATTGCACAGTAATGAAAATTTTATATGGTGGGTAAACAGTGGACACTTTTGGTATTCTGAATTCCAGGTTAAAATCATTCATTCAGCATAATGGAAAGAGCATAAAAGTTTGTGGTTCAAATAATGACTCTGTCACTGACTAGTCAGTGAACTTGGGCAAATTATTTCCTCCATCAGCATCAGTGAATTCATCTATTATATGAGAGAAAAAATGATGGCTTTCTCTATGTGTAATTGTAAGGTTTTTGAGGAAATGATAGATAAGCGATGAGTTATATGCTTGGCATGTAATAGTCAGAAACTGATCATTATTGTCATTAATATGTTAAACATTTGTTTAATATCTACTGTGAAAGTCATTGTGCTTGGTATGTACTCTGTGGAACATGCACAATGGCATACTGGAGTTGTCTCAGTCTCATACACGTTCTCAGGGCTAACTGTTAAAACTTCAAGAGTGGGTTGTTCAAACGCAACTGTCTTGGGGATCAGCCATGAGGGGAGGATTTGTATCACAGAAGTTGCACGTGCTACCATTCAGAGCTTTCTTTCCCCAGAGAGCCAGGTGATAATGCCTGAGCTGAATTTTAAAGGGTGAAATATTGAGGGTGCAGCCTAGGGAGAAGTAGTGTTGATTGTACTTAGATGACATCCAGTTGGACATGGAAACACCACTGGACATAAATATAATTAAAACATATCTATCCTTACCTCTTTATTTAGAAATTGCACCCCTCCAGAATTCACAATCTCTCTTCTACTCTTCATTTTTACATAATACATGATTTATTTATTTACTTGTGATATCTCTCTCTCTATCCCCACTAGGATGTAAGCACTATGAGGGCAGGGATTTTTATATGTTTATTTGCTGTCTTATCAGAGGCACCTAGGAAAGTGTTGAAACATAGTAGATGTCCAGTGAATATTTGTTGACTCAGTGAATATTGGCAAAAAAACTGTATCTATCTATCTATCTATCTATCTATCTATCTATCTATCTGTCTGTCTATCTATACCCATATATATATCTATATCTAGATATATATAGTGCAGGAGAAAAGTTTTGATGTTTATGATGACTTTTAACTGAAATATCTAGAATTGCCCAATCCTGTCCTTTAACCTCCCATCAAGGTAGCTATACAGAAAAATGAGAATGGAGTATCTAGTATTATTGAAACTGGTTTAAAGCATGTAGATTAACCTCAAACCTCAACCTCCTTTCTCTAAACCCACATCCAGACCCAGGCATTTTACCTTTTGTGTATGGTAAGAACTTGAAGCAAGAACAAGCACAGAGAGAAAGAGGGAGAGAGAGAGAGACGAGGGCACTCAGAACTGTGGTAGTCAATCTTCGAGTTGGCCCCTATTGATACCTCTATCCTGAGATTCATAACCTTGTCTAGTTCCCCCTCGGTTGTACCAAGATTGGTTTGTGTGACCAATAAATATGGCAGAAGTGATGGTAAGGCACTTCCAAGATTAGGTTATAAAAGATACTGCAGTTTCCATCTTGCTCACACTGTATCTTAAATCATTCACTTTGAGGAAACCAGATGTTGTTGACTAGGCCTATGGAGAGACCTGTATAATGAGGAGCTGAGGCTTCCTGCCAGTCACCACCTGAGGGAGCTTGGAAGTGGATCTTGCCACCCCTAGCCCAGTCAATCCTTCAAATAACTGAATTTCTGTCCTACATCATAACTGTAACCTCATGAGAGACTCTGAGCCATAACCATTCACCTAAGCTGCAACCAGACTCTCAGCTCTCAGAATCTATATAAAATAATAAATATTTGTGATTTAAGTTGCCAAGTTTTGGAGAAGATTGTTCCATAGCAAAATATATCTAGTGAAGATACCATCTTCATATCAACAACAGGAAGAGGCAGAAAAAAAGGACCTACTTGAGTGGTCTAGTGAGTGTTCTAATTTTTTCTACCTCAATGACCATTTCTTTTTATTGGAGAGACTGTCAAATGAGGAAATTTTGGCATAGGAGATATTTTCTTACCTCCTTGCTCTGATATATATATACACGTATATATATATATATATATATATATATATATACGTGTATATATATCAGAAATAAAGATTTGTCCATCTTAAGTCATTTCAGGTGCTATGTACTATAATACCTTAGAGGAAAAGGTATTGCCTCTCACCTTCTCCTTAATATATTGCATAGCTTAAATACAGCTTGTATAAGATGAGCTCTTTAAATGTCTTTTGAATGAATGAGGACTGAATGAAGTTGTCAAGTTAGTGTTCAGTCAATCAACTTTTTAGTTATACTGAAGACTGAGGAGGGCGGATACAGTTAGAGACTTCTTGTTGACATATTATATGCAAAAGGCTACATTTTTATAAACTAGAAGGCTAGGCAATGAAGGTAGAGACAGCGCCACACCATCAACTGCCATTTACCTAAAGGAGCAGAGAGGAGAAAAATCACAGATAATAGAAAATGTCAGAAAATCTACCTGGGATGGTCTTTCCTGCCAGAGTTGCAGTTGAGTCTATGAGTCAAAAGTTTCAAATACTGTGAGAGTCAGAGCACTAGAAAACAGTCTCTAAGAGATGTGCAAGGTGAAGTTAATGAATGTGGATGGTTTCTTCTACTTTTGATGACTTTTCACCTCTCTCTCTCCTTTTTTTTTTTTTTTTTTTTTTGTGCATCACTGGGCAAGAGTGGGCAAGAGTAAGATTGTTGGAAATTGAGATAACATATTCCTGTCCTGACTAAGCAGACACTAGACATCTTAGTGGAAGAAGGAAAAAATTTCATAGAGAAAACAAAATGAAGAAAATTAGGACATTGGACCGGAGAATGTTGCAGATGGCAGAGGCAGTAAACTTTTTGATTTTGAAATGTCTATCACCCTCAAGACTTTACTGATAATCTCCAGTTGATCCCCGTCCCAATAAATTTGATAACACTCATTTAAATATGCAAATTTTTAACTTCCATTTTATTCCTCATCTGGGATTTAAATGTGAAGAAGGAATAAAAAGTACAAGTACAAGGATGACAGAGGAATATAGGTTAAGTGAGAAACAGCTATCAAGTTTCTGTTTGATAGAATTCATATTACTATTTCATTAGATGTTTTATTGTAGGGGGATTTTCCTTAATTTTATTATTCACACTTCTTGTAATGAAAATATTTTTCTTATGGCTGTCAGTTTAAATTGTGCCTCAATATGGAATATGAAGCAACATGAAGATAGATGACTTTACAATCTGAACCAAACTCTTCCTCAGATAAGCCACACTCCAGGGGCTGATACCCCCATCTTTGACAGCCTATGTTTTGGTGGTATTATTGTCTCCTGTCTCAGAGCAACAATTCTTATAAAGTAGTATAAAATTATCCTTTTATTCAGAGTCTTCCAGGTGGCCATCACTCCTTGTGGCAGCTTGTTCTATTTGACAGCAGTGATATTCCCATCTTTTGCAAATAGCAATTGTAACCATGTCAAAAGCCTAGGGTCAGTTTAATGAAGATTTTCTTACCCTGGGCATTTCTCCTCTGCATTCCTGGGTATTGTAATATGGGAAAATTAAATATAATGCTTGTTATTTTTCCTTGAAATGCTGACACCATGTTTATGCAGGCATTGACCATTATGAAGGGGACCAGAAGGGTGGTCAGGTTTTATCTGAACCCATCAGATAATCTTGCTCTGAGCTCCCTTAGTGCCCAAAGATTGTGATATTACTGTACCTTTGACCATATTGTCACAGAAGAGATAGAGCACTTCTCAGATCAGTCTAGCATAAATCATTTTACTACAAATTCTCAAAGACTACCAACATTTCTTGATTTATCCAAGTTGATAGTTTCACTTGGGGATTGTCAGTGGGATTAGACATGACAGGAGTCGCTGTTATTCTGATATGGGATGGGGGAATATAGTAAAGGTGAGAATAAAATACAGGCAGTAACGATAACACTGATAACATTGGAATACCAATGTATTGATAACATTGGGATACCAAGCAAAAAGAGGAAAGAAGGACAGTGTTAGAAAATGCATGCATCATATGCATTTGTGTAAAAACATGTTGATATTTGTGCATATACAAAAATACATTTAAAAAGTAACATACAATTCTTATGAATAGTAACTAGATTCATGCCATATTCAGTGCCAACTTCAGCAAAACAGGCTGATTTTTTTCCTGTTCATTGAATACTTTTGTGTTCATTGGTTGAATGATCATTTGAAAATTTTATGCTTAGCTGAATCACAGGGAGACATGTCACATCTATGAATTTTCTAAGGTAGAAGATAGAATATGGCCCATTGTGACATCTAGGAATCCCAGTTTAGTTCTCTTCTTGTAAACCCTAGAGTGTCAAGGGTCCATTAATGTGCTTCTTGGGGTAGTCTGTACGGGTCTGTGCAGACTGGTTGATACTTCAAGAATGGCCAATATTCTTGACTGGTTGGTGTCTATAAAGTAGACACTATCTTGTACCTCTTAGAGTATCCAGAATTGCCACTGTGTCAGAATGACCACAGTATTTGGGCAATCAATGTTTTTTTGACTGTATTACTAGATGGTTTGGTATTTCTCAAACAGGTCAGTGTTGTCTGGAGTGAGGTGTCAGTGTCCATATACATATCCAGGCTGATCTTAGGATGACCCAGGCTGTGTGGCTGGAGTTCAAACTCTTACTAAGCTGATATTGGCCATGTCTGTGACTGTTCTTAATTTGTCCCCATAATCTGGGTAAAGTCTTGCTCCTTAAGTTAAGCTTGAGGCCTGAGGATAGCTATGTTGATACTAGGGCTGTGATGGATGTTGGGGAAAGGGATGAGACCCCTGCCTACTTATTCTGGGATTGGAGTCCTGTTGCCCATCAACGTCAACTCTGGTCCTTTAAAGCAGTTACCTCCACTAGTTTGAATTTTGAGTTGTCTTGGCAGTAAATAATTTCAGTGAAGGAGACAATTTTCTTTTGCTCAGAACCTAAGAAGAAATTTGTCCTGTATTGATCTTATAAAGTTAGTGGCTTACTCTTTTGTCTAGAGCTTATAGACAAGAAGCCAGAAAGCTCTACAGTGTTTCATCTCTCTTTAACTTTGCCAAAGCCACATTTTTGTCAGTTCAATGTGGTAGGAAAAATTTACAAAAACAATTTTTACAGTGAAGGGATATGATTTTATAATTTACAGGAACTTTTTATCAACTTTGAGGCATCAATATCCCTATCAAAACATTTTGGTTGCTTTTTTAGATAAACACCACACCGTTCATCATAAACATTACCACCTATATGGCTTCAGAGATGCTACCTAGAAATCACGAAAGAAATATATCACCATGTCATGTAATTTAGCTTATTTTCCATTGCAGGAGTGTGTCACATTAATGGTTTTAAAATTGTGGCTTGTGTTAGAAATATTGCAAGAATCCAGTTGGGGCTGCTGCAGAACAGGGGAGTGTTATGAGTTAATTTTTTTTTACTACATTTGTCTGCATATCCATCCTTACTTCAAAACAAATTCCTTTCTTCAATCAGAACACTGACACTTTCATACGAGCCTTTTGTAAGCTTTCATTAAATAAAAGATTCCTGGGCTTGAAACACACCATTCACATCATAGTCCCACAGGACTTAAAAGAATACTGAATCACATGGAAATACTGTGTGTTTCTTGAGGTTAATTCTACTAAACCCTTCCTTTGAGTGGAAATAGAAATGTATCACACATACATATACACACACACATACTACAACTACACGCACTTATGTCATTCTTGTAACGTACACATCGATGCCTGCTAATAAGAGATCTAAGAACTTTATAGATTTCTATATTTTTAACACTAACTACTCTGTGACCAAAAGGAAATATAACATTTCAAAATACTTGGGAATTTCACTTATTTAAACTTACTTTACGTTTCTTTATCATAGTATTCTTTCATTTTACCCTTTTATTTTAAAATAAGCTCTTTCTTCTCTTTCTTTAGTTTTTTCTTTTTCTCAGTTAAATAATGTCTTAAAATAGAAACTATGGGAATTTATGATAAAATTACTGTTCCTTTTCCCCATTTCCACTACTTCAATAAAATTAGAGGAATGCCAGTGATTGCAATAATCTGATTGGGAATTTAAATGCAAAGAAAATCAGAAAATTCTAAATTGTGGTTCCCACAGCAGCTATAAAAAGACACTCAACATGACTGCATATTTATATTAAGATATAAAACTTAACAACTTCCCCAGTTATACAAATGCTATATAAAAACAAAGGGGTGGAATTATGGTTGCTATGGGAATCACAACTCTGAACCTACTGACTTTTGGAAGTTTAAATATACTGACATAGAATTTCACACTGAATATTACATAGGTACAGGAACATGCACGGGATTAGAGGCAAACATGTGGCAAATGACATGAAATGAAATAATGAAAGAAAATGTCACTCTAGTGCCTAAATGTCTCCTATTTATGGATCAGTCCCTCTCATTTCGATAATATATCGCCTCTAAAAACAGGGCAAAATATCCCTAGGTTATGCTTTGTGAAGTGATGGTATATAATGCTGTATTTTCCCTTTAGTGCTGGCTTAGCTGCTCTTAAATGTAATGGAGAGAGTATGGGCATTGGAAACATGAGAGAGACTTCAGTACGAACCTTAACTCTTAGCAACTTACTAGCCAAATAACTTTTCATTCTCTTTTCCTAATATCAGGGTTATAATTCTTATTTTATAGACTTTTTATGAAACAAAAATGGGCTAAGATATACAAAATCCCTAGCCAAGACAGGCAATTAATATGTGGATTTCTAGTTTTTAAAACTCAACACATTTCACTAGAAGGCATTTGTTATTTCAGAAATCTATTTTAAAATTTTGAGAATTGCTTGCTGCTGCATGAGATTAAAAAAGGATAATACTCATCTTTGACCCTGTGGAAATAATTTTCTAGTTAGGTGATAAAATAAATAAGATTTGCATATAGTTTATAATTTACAAAATACTTAAATGTATGTGATTTTTAAAAAAAGCATTAAAAAAAGAGCTGATTCCCTTCTCTGAGCCATACCTAATTCTCATTATTTTACATATTATAAGCAACAAGTGAGAAATTTCAGAAAAACAGATGACAATAGCAATCATGTAATTCCTTACATCTTTTTATCTAAAACAATATTAAACAACAGTCATATGTTATACTACTTGCCCTCGTTTCAGCCTTCTGCTTGGGTGATTTCTTTTTTTCCCCTAAAAGTGTCAGCAGTTCAGTTTTCTCTTTTCTTGTGTGGAGGTAGATGAAAGAGGCTTTCCCCCAGAACTAGGAGACTATTTCAGAAAAGAGAGCAAATTTAATAATTTATTAATAGTGATATTATTATCTCATTCTCGTAGAAACACAAGCAGTGTTGTGATCCAATCATAACTTCAGTAATGTGTCTGAATGTAGTATCTTCTCTTCAGTTATTACCAGGGCCACAATGTTTTGGACAGATCTCTCTTGCAGTTATTAAAAAATACTTACATGTTTATCACAATGTCTATAGCATCTCTTCTGAAAAGACAAATCAGATCATGGTGTTACTTGCATAATACTATAGTTCATTGATTTCATTTTTTTCCCCAAAGTTTTAGTTACGTTAGGAATGCTTCATGCCCATACACTGAAATTTAACTATGTGTCTTGTACAATACCCACTTTATTAACAACTACATACCCATGGTAAGGGTTCTGTATAACCTTTGAAGAAACCAAGGGTCAGAGGCTATTAAGATAAAATTCGCTGGATCAGAGTTTCTCAAATTTTGACGTCAAACCTCAGTAGGAAATGCATTTTATGTTGTGATTTGGAGCATACCCCCCATACTTATACAACTGAAAAAGAGTTTTCACAAAACAACTTACATTTACATTTGCTACACATGTACTATGATCTGTTTTATTCTTTCCAAAAAATTCTGGTTGCAATCCACTAAATTGATTTCATGACCTGCTGAATTAGGCTTTCAGTTTTGAAAAAAAACTTAGAACACATTATCAAAAAGTGCAGAACCTGGATAGTAAACCAAGTCCTCCAAATGACTGTCTGTCTATCTATCTATCTATCTATCTATCTATCTATCTATCTATCTATCTATCTATCTATCTACCTATCTATCTATCCATCCATCCTTCCATCCATCCATCTATATGTAGATCCATGATTTTGAGCAAATTACGTATTTTTCTCTGTGCCTCAGTTTATTTTTAATTTGGAAAATAGGAAAAATATTAATACCTTCTCATAAACTGTAAATGAGTATATCTGAAATTCTTTGAGCACTGCCTGGTACATAGTAAATGCTATATGGAGTAGTTATTAGCTCTTACTGTTATTAACAAACATCGAATACTAACAGTGTGCCCTATGAATGCCATGGGAGCTAAGATAAAATAAAATAATTTTTTTCCCTAAGGTGCTGACAATATATTATGCTGTAAAGTTAAGAAAATAAGTAATTTTGACATATGGTATGAGTTTTATCATTGACATAAGGTAAGTTTACTGTGGTGACAGCTACTTCTGTCGAAGCCACACACATGCTGGTGGCTTAGATTCTCTTTGGAGATTCTCTAATCCGTAAGTATCTCACAGTCTCCGGGGAGGAATGCTCTGGATTCACATATTAGTTAAGGTTTCCCCTTCTCTTAGCTGTTCCTCCAGTGCCACACTGCTGCTTTGGCTTCTGCGTATACAAGTGCCACCACTCTCCTCCAAGCCTCTGTCTTATTTGTCACTTAATTCTGAGCAGTCTCCACCTGCCACTGCTGCCTCCCTGATGCTCAGCTCGGTAACTCTTCCATTCAAGCTGAGGGGCAGCCTGCACTACTATGCTGCTCATCCCTGCAGTTCATCCCAGCTCCTGCTCCTCTTAGAGGGCTGGGCAGTTTTTCTGAAGTGACTCCCCTTTGTATCTTACAAGGGACCCATACCAGGATTGCCGGAGCACTGAGTTATTCCAGAAGTTTGTGTCTAGCAGGTCTTAATTTTCTGCAAAGCTGTCTTCTTCAAAGGTGCTGATGTGCCTTTGAGTTATACCCAGAACACTTGATTCTTCTCAGCTTTCATTGCTAGGAGGGATCATCATGCCAGATTCTGTTCTCCCCTATGACAAATCCTTTCTCAGAGATTCAGTAGTGCCCCCAGGCAATCTGGCTTCTGAATGACTCCTTCAGTTTTCTAGGCATTTATGAGTATATCTGAATCCCAGGTATGACATCCTACGAGTTACTTTCCAGTTACTAGACCTAGTGGTGTGTTGGCAAATGTTTAACAACCAGCACTCTGGGATGAGGGGGAGCTCTGATCTGCAGCATTTTCTGATTTCCATGGTGTGAATGCTCTCAGCATGGCCAATTTCAGGGTTCTAATGTGTACGTTGAATTGGAAAGTGATGCTTACAGTCGGCTCTCTTGAACTAATATGAGCTAGCTCCGGCGCACCACTGCTCACACTCTATGACGAACCATGAGTATCACAGATATCTGGGTGATTGAAGTATTGCAATACTTCATGGACCCAATATATCTGAATCTAAGCCAGGCCACTCTGTTACACACATATTCTCATACACATACACACAGAGATACACTGACAGGCATACGTGTAATGACACGTGGCAGTAAATAAGAACTAAATCAATGACACAGAAAATACGTTAGATTTTCCTCTGCTGTTCTCCTGGAACACCTTGTGTGTATGTCTAGTACAGTCCTTTGTGCTGTATCACACTCATATGTTTCCACAGATGCCTGCCCAGCAGGATTTAAAAAACTTTTTAGTTTTATTTGGCTATAATTCACATACTATATAGTTCTCCCATTTAAACTGTATCATTTAATGGCTTTTGTATATTCACAGAGTTGTGTAACCATTACCACAGTCAGTTTAAGAACATTTTTATCATCTCGGAAAGAAAGCCCATACCCGTTAGTAGTTACTTCACATTCCCACTCTCCCTCCTCTCCCCTCCCATTCTGATCAATCTGTCTCTGTAAATTTGCCTGTTCTGGGCATTTCATATAAATGGAATCATGTGCTCTTGTGTGACAGACTTCTTTCACTTTAGCACATTTTTAAGATTCACCGTGTTTTAGCATGTTTCACTACTTCATTTTATTTCAGTGCTGAGTAATATTGTATTGTATGGATAGACCACATTTTATTTGTCATTCACTAGTTGATGACAGTTGAGTTATTGACACTTTTTCCTATTATGAACAATGCTGCTGTGAACATTTGTATTAATTTTTGTGTGGACATGTATTTACCCAGGAGTGGAATTACTAGATCATATGATAACTCTATGTTTAACATTTTGAGAAATTGTCAAACAATATTTTAAAGCAACTGCAATATTACATTGCCTCTTACAATGTATGGAGGTTCCAATTTCTTCATATTCTCACCATTACTTGTTATCATTTTGTGGTAATAGCCAGCCTAGTGCGTATGACGTAGTATTTCGTATTTCCCTAATGGTTAATAATGTTGAACATCTTTTCATGTGCCTATTTATCTTCCTTGGAGAAATGGCTGTTTGGATCTTTTGCTCATTTTAAAATTGATTTATTTATCCTTTCATTAAATTTGAAGTCTTTATATGTTCTGGAAACAAATCCCTTTTCAGATGTACAGTTTGCATGTATTTTCTTGATTCTCTGGGGTTTTTTTTTTTTTTTCACTTTCTTAATAGTGTCACTTTCAAGCACAAATATTTTCAATTTTGAGGAAGTCTAATTTATCTGTTTTTTTCTTTTGTTGCTTGTGCTTTCAGTGTCATATTTAAAAAGACTTTTCTGAATACAGGATCATAAAGGTTTAATTCTGCATTTTCTCGTAAGAGTTTTATAGTTTTACCTGTTACATTTAGTCCCGTGATCCATTTTGTGTGTATCCAAATTTTTGTGTATCATGTAAGGAATGGTGTGTTTTCGTAAAACTAGATTCCATGATAAAATTTCAGAATAAAGAATTTGGCCTCAGTCTTAAAAAAATGAAGCATAATTTCCCCTCTCTATGCAAATAAACAACTGATTTTCCATTAACATTTTCAAAAAAGACATCAGCCATTGTGAAATTTATTTTGGTGATTAAACATTTTCTTTATTTGAATATCTATCAATTAAAATTCTGATGCTATCGAAGTTTTATGTTTTTATGTCCACTAGCAGACCTTACTTGCTTAATGGACCCAGAACTGTAGAAGTAGTTTTACTTTTTTGACAAGTAATTAAATTTCTAACAATGTTCTGGATCAAACAGCTTACCCTGAATTAGTAATCTGATTTTTAGCTGCAATTATACGTGTAAACAGTTTCTTTTTCTCCCAAAGGTTGCAAATGTCTTTATAAAAATAGATGGAAGGGAAGTGGAAAGGGGAGGGTAATCACCCCCACCAACTCCAAAAAAAAAAAAAAAAGGAAATCTATTGAAGTTAAAATTAAAAGGAGGTGTTTGATATGATAAATAATGATGAGATAATGGGTTTCTGTGGGATATGGAAATGGAATCCACAATGCGAATGAGGACCTCAGTTAAGAGCTGGTAGGTGGATCGACCATGAACTGAAAGTTTGACTTACCTCCTCTACTGTTTCACAAACATTACTGGCATTTGGCAAAATTATCTGTCTTCTTGTATGCATGGATTTCTCAGAAGTGACAGGTCATCTGGGAGCCTAAAGGTAATACTGTATAGTCTAAATTGTAGGCTTACCATTCTTCTATATTTTTCTCAATAGTTCAGTGTAAATATTCTATGCAGGTGATGATGAAATGCTATCAGGAAAAGACTGTCATCTATTTAAAACATAGACGTGGCTCCAGGCTGAGGGTTTTGAAAAGGGCTGTGCTGAGCATTGCAGGTTGATGCTGGAAAGGAAGGAGCTTACCACACATGTGTAGCTCATACGTTTATTAAATATCACAGCATTGCTGTGTTGTTAGTTATTAAGGGGCAGTACACAGAGACCCTTGTCATCACTAATGAGGATTCCAACCTGACTGATTTGACCTAGTCATTAGGAGATAATAATACATCTGTCCCTTAAATTACTGGATAACTTTGATGATTGCTCAGTAGCATGCAGACTAAAGCAGAGCCCAGCATGGATTTTATCATTTATCTAATCTATTTTAGACCAAAATATGTTAGAGAGAATATAGAAAAGTTAAACTATTTAGAGTTACTAAGCTATAAATATTTGTCAAATACGATTTTTCTAGCTTTAAGCTACCCTTTCCTTTTAACTTCTAAAATTATTTTTATAATATTATCTCTTTTTCTCATATATTGTAACTTTAACACACAATGTTTAAGAAAAGCATGTTGGGAACCATCACTTTAGCAAGTTTTTACCTTGGAATATTCTGTAATTAAAGAGGAACGTTACTTGAGAACAGATAACTAAATCTTTAAAGGGGGAAATACAAAGATTTTTAAATTTAGGAAATGTATTCTTCTACTGCAGTGATTTTTATCCTCATCACAATTAAATTAATTCTCTGTGTCACCATTTATCATTTCAGAAGTTTGCCCCCGTACTGTAACCATATGAGTTATTCCTACAAAAGCACATCAGAATAATTCACACTTGCTGCTTCTTTAATAAGTTCCTCTACAAGTTAGCAAGTCTCATAAGAAAAATTTCAATCTATTGTATTTTATTTGCATGGAGTATTAATACAGTATATTAAATACAAAGTAGAAACTGAGTTGCATGAATTTTTACCTTGGCTTTTTAAAAGATTTGCTTACTGAAATATGACATAATAAACGTGCATAAGTCATAAGCTTAAATAATTATCACAAAGTGAATACAGCAATAAAAATCCCTCCCAGGCCAAAAACTGAGATTATTACTGGAACCTACGAGTCATTCTGGTGATACCTTTCAATCATGACCTCTCTGTCATTGCCCAAGGTAACCACTATCTCAACTTCTAGAACTATAGTTTAATTTTATCTTTTCCTGAACTGTATACAAATGAAATCATGCAGTAGTCTGTATCCTTTTGTATTGGATTTCTTTCATTCAACAGTATATTTGTAACACCCATCCATGGTTTTATATGTGTGGATATCGTTAGTTCATTTTGATGCTATGGAGTATTCCATTGTATGGAATATACTCCACTTTATTTATACTTTGATGAATATATGAGATGTTTCGAGTTTTGAATATTCTTGAATATTTCAGTACACATGTACATACATTTCTTTGGGTATACATCTAGGAATGGGATTGTTAGGCCATGGTATGTGCATATATTCAGCATTATCACATACTACCAAACTGTTTTGAAAGCTGTCATACCAATTTATGCTTTCTCCAGTAGTGGCTTTTTAAAAAATGAATTTAATATATAACATAAGTTTGAAATTAAAATGTTAATTCTTCTTTAGGATTAAACTGCTATTTTCATAAGAACTCTTTAGGTGGGAAATATTTATAGGTTTAAAAAAGTTAAAATTTTGAAATAACATGCTGTCAAGAATCTGAACAAGTAAGTAAATAATAAGATGAATTTATGATTCTTTCCCTCTAAACTTGAAACCATTTGAACCCTAATATGCAAGGAATCTATAAATCCTTTTAATGTCGTTAGAGTTCAGTTCTCTTATTTGAAAGTTTATTAACAATAATCATTATCTCATAGGGCTATTGAGACAATTAAATGAGGTAGTACATCAGAAGCTTGACACATAGTAAATGCACAATAAATAACAATTATTATTTAGCAATATGTTTGAATTTAGGTCTTTACATCTAATTTTTATATCTAAACTATATTAGTCTAGAATAACCAATTTAAGTTATGTGATGGTGGAATTGGAAAAACGAAAAACAGAAACATCCCTTGAATTCCTGGGTAAGGGGGACATTTAATATTGTCACATGTTGGGTATCACAATGCATTTCATCACACGCCTTAATAACCAGGAAGTGATTCTCTTCACAGAGGGAAGGAGATTCTTTCTCTCTCTCTCTCTTTATCTCTTTCAGGGCTGCATTATTATTATCTTTGTATGTGTGTGGCGTTTAGGCACTTTTGCCTTCATAGGTCTCTTTCTCCATTAAAAAAAGAAACAAATAAATGAAAAGAGCACGACAGTGACAGTTTAAAGATAAATAATATTATATAGTACAGTATTTCCTTCAAACTAGAAGTTTACTTCTCCCCAACTTTAACGGAAATTAAAGCATTTTCTTAGACTTCCAAATGTATCCTAGGCTCTAGGCACTGTGTGTACTGTGCCTAATGTAAGCTGATTCTTTCTCTCTCTTTTCCTCTTCCTTTGTCTCTCTCTGTGTCTCTAGCTTGCTTCAGTTTCCTGTCATAGCATCTTCTCAGGTTAGAAGGTAATAAGACTTCACAGCCACTCTGCTAGTAAGTCAAACAGACAGCCAGCATTTTACAGTGCACAATAGACAGAAAAAAAAAAAAAAACTCACTTAAAAGATTAAACACACACAATGGAACACAGAGAAGGGGCTCCTAATGGAAGGGCACATTACTTAAGTTTTAGAGACACTAGGAAAGATTACATTGACTAGGCACATAAGATAAAGTAAATTCTCAAAAGATTATGAAATTAGATAAGCCATAGAATGATAAATTTGTATCTATGCAAACACACATGCCATTTCTTTATCATATATTCTTCTGAGGGTCCATTACACTCACTAATACTTCTTTAATCTTTTCTACTTGACACTTTAAAATCCAGTGAAGTATCAATCAACTCTGAATAGCTGCTCATAGAATTTTTTCATTTCTTCACGATAATCATGAATAGTGAACCCCCATAGTTCCTATTTAACCTGACCCTGAGCCACACCTGTTTTCTCTAACCTTTTAAAATGGTGGGCCTAACAGGCCATTTGCACCTTTTTGGCATGGTGGACATACTCCATACTTTTCTTTAATACTCATAAAGTGAATTCCAGTTAATAAATCCTGACAGAATCCCTAAGAGGAAGGCACAGGACATGACAATTCCAATTTTAAGTGCCTCTGCTTCTTGTAGTTCTGGGCCAAATTTCTGTAGAAGGCTTTTGCTTATTTAAATATGTTTCTTATAATTATTTTTTTTCTGTTAGTAAGGTTTCTGATCTACATTGCTTCATTAAAATAAATGATTTGATGAGCAAGGCAGCTTAAGATTCATATTCTGTGCTAATTAACAGATTCTTCTAATTGTTAGAAGGCTCCTGATGTCTTTCTAATTCTTTCAACTCATTACTTTTTTTTTACTGAAGTTACAGTTCTTAAAGGAATAGTAACAGATACTATGAAACTTCCTTTCTACATATACACACTGCCTCAAAATACATTAATTTGTGAAAGCAGGCCAATAATTTAAAATCTGTTAATTGATGTGCTTTCCTTCCAGAACCAAGTGAAATATCTTTCCTATTTTCCATTTCTACTTTCCCATCTGGGATACTAAAATGCTTTTTTAAAACATTACTTTTAGTTGAAAATGTAACAAAACATACATTAAAATCACTATATGCATCCACTTGAATGTATTTTAGTTACATCAGTAGATCAGGTCTCAATTCTCTGGATTTATACTAGTACAGAGATAAACAAGGGGGAGGGATACAGTTTTATTTTGAAAATATTCATTCTTGTATATGATTGCTAACAAATAGAGTTTATAATGTGTCAATTTATGCTTGGATCATTATGAAGTGATGTTTTTGGCAATTCTCTGCCTGCGAGGCCTGGTGATTTAAGCTAGACAACTTTGATTTAGACAAAGGTGTTTAACACTTGAAAAATACAATAGTTATTTATATATAAACAAAAAACAAAGTACATATCAAAAAACCATTCAAGTTTAAGTATAGTTTGGTAAGAGAAGAGTAAAAGGAAAGTGAATGAATGAAATTGATAAATATTTATTCATTGCTTTTGAGGCTGCCAAGATAACACAACCCTTGTAAAGGCTGTTTTATTTATTTGATTGACAGCCATTAAGTAACTTATGGAATTTACTTAAACTGTATCTGCTAATTTCAAGAAGAAGAAGATATTTAAGCCTCAACATGTCCCCATTAATATTAAATTTCAATTAATTCTAAATATAAATTATCAAAAAGTTAGCTTTCCTGTGCTTTATTATAAGGAAGAATAGTAACAATTTAGGCTGTCATTTCAGCATTTCCAAAGTGGTTTCACGTATGCTGTCTCATTGGATATGCTAACAATCCTGAGAAATAGACATCCCTGACTATATTACAAATGAAAAAAACAAGAAAAATTAAGTGACTGTCTTAATAACACAGAAAGATTAAATTCTAAATGAGAAATAATGCATAATATCTTTTTTTAAACTCCAAACCTCAAATACTCAGAAAAAAGTAATTTGATGAATAAGTGATTATCAAGAATTAGTCAAGTTATTTTGATATCTGTGCTATTCCTAGGAAAAATGTACAAATAGGTATATAAAAATTTTTTGAAGAGTTAACATACAATAAAATATAAAAGGTCTATGTTACACAAACAAATTAATACAGGATTTGTTTTGTTTTCTTTTTGATTTTTCACTTGACAAATCAGTCAATGAAGGGTGAGGGAAGGATTGAAAAAAAGATTCCAAAATTCCATGTTTTTTAAAACCTACTGAAATTTCATAAACTGAATTAGCTCTAAGCTTTGCAGCAACCATGGGAAAGAGAAAGATTTGGAAATTTAGAATGAAGCATGTCTCCTTGACTGTAGAAACAGATTTTTTTTGGTCTTGAGATCTGAAAGAAACTTGTCACATAGTCTTTGTAAAAGGAACATTGTTTAGTCAAATATGTGACAGTCTTGGTTTGGGAAGGAAAATAATTCAGAGAAATTCTTTTTATAATAAATCCTTATATTCCACTGGAATTCCTATTTAAAACTGATCCTTAAATATAGCTATTATCAACTCCTATGGAAAAAATAATACAATGAAATATATAGAAAGTGATGAGGGGTAAATGTGTAACTTTCTGTTGAATCACCCTAACACGGAATTATACACAGTAAATCTTGAGAAATTAGAATCAGTTTAGCCCTGGATCAGACTTGCTTCTCTCAAATACCAGCAATCTCAGCAAGACTTAAAATGCCTTCATTCTATCTGTGCAGGCCCCTCTCTCCAAGTTAAGAAGCTTTCGCTTATTCTACATCTTTATATCTTGGTGCTATCTGTTGCTTGCCCTCAGCCTCCTTCTCCAAAGCCTGCTCATAACTGGAGACATCTCACTTAGGCTTCTGGCCTGTAGTAGCTGGTCTGTGTTTAGAACCCTGCATCCATCTGTCCCTCTGTCAAACACTTTTTATCACACTAACTGATTTTAGGGTCTAATGTATGCTTTTGCACACTTTAACTTCAGTAGATAAATTTCCAATTGCTATTTCCATTGTAGGTCAAGGGCTGTAGAAATTATTCCTATAGGTGCCAGGCAAGTAATATAAATAAAGAAAGGAGGCAAGATAGCTGGAAATGCAGTGGTGGAATTACAACAAATATGAGATCCTAAGACCTCCCTTTAAGAATGCATGCTCCATCGGGAAGGAGCAACAGTCACTACTCTACCTCAAAAAGTTGGTGCCATGTGGGACTTTGGGTACCATTTGGCTGGAGTGCTGGCAGCTTATTATCATATCATGTAAACTATGCCTTTATGCTCGGAGACCTTCCCAGCCACTTCACACAGTACGCTACTGATTCATTACAAATTTTGTATCTTTTAAATCTACTCTATCAAGCAATATTTAATAAACTTTCATAATAGTAAATGAACACTAAATAGGAGAAATAAAACTGTAGCCAATTAAGAGAGCATATCATTTGCTCACTGAAACTAAAATGGAAGTATCTACTCCACTGAGAAGTTGTAAGAATTATGTAGGTGATAAAATGAAATTATTTTGCAAATTAAAAACAATTCATACGTGTTTCCAGTTGTCTTGAATTTGAATGAAAACTTATAATTAGTATTCAAAGACTTTTCAAACTTTTGAATTATCCATGTTATATTAATTTACAATATTTAGTGGAAGAGAAAACTCCCAATAATTTTGGGTAAGGTTTTACAATGCTTAATACTTTTGTCTCCTTTAAAATACAGTTTTTATTTCTTTACAAAATTCCTTCAGACTGTTTTATTTTAAGCACAGTAGAATATAAGCCTGATCTCTGTGTTATTTGCCTACATATTTAATTTAGTGATTATTCTTAGATATATAAAAGTTCTTTGATTCTTTCTAATAAGATCCTGACAGATTCTGTGTGTTCAGTCTATTTCTTTCTTGGCTTAAAAATTGTATATTCTTCCTAAATGCTTTCTGGGAATATATTCCTGGGGACTAAATCTAATAGTCATGTTACTCAAAGATACATGTGTATAAGAAAAAGAACAGGAAGGATATGCATTATATTTTTAAAGGATTGTCCATAGAGATTTGATTTTATTCTGTTTTAGGTCAGTATAGTTTGGAAAGTTATCTACATCAACTTATTTCTCTTTACACTTCTCTGAGAAGCTTGTAAATGAGATTTAAGATGAGCTTTGCTAAGATTTCTCCTGCTCCAACTTTTTAACTGCTGTTATTGACTTGCACAGTGCATTTTGAAACCTTCATTGTTATTCTCTTCTTGCAGAAAATGTGTGCTATTATTCAATCATAAATTTAGCTCCATGACTTTGAGTGCTAACAAAACTGGGTTTTCTGAAGACATACTTCAAATATAGACATAGACAGCTAAATACTCATCCACATATGCCTGGATATACAGGAAGATTCTTTTCTCTGTGGTTGATTGTTACCTGGGCACGCCCCAAATAAACTATGCCTCTGAGTATGTATGCCTTTATATGGTCCTCTCCCCTTGATTCTCGGCTGACCCTGTGATGTGCTTCAACAACAACAACAAAATTGTGGTGAGAGCAACTATTTGTCAGTTCCATGCCTATGCCTGAAGAAGACCTGGAAATGTTTGTTTTTGTGCTCTGAGGATAGCTAGCTGCCATATAAGAAGTCTGATCACCATACCATGTGGAAGTCCAAGCTAACCACATGCAGAACTGAGGAAATTAGCCAAATACTGAGAACTGAAGCCTGAGACAAATGGCCCATGTTGAGCAGTCCCAGCCAGTCCTCAGTCATTTAGGCAACCAAGAAATGCCTCCTCAGGCAAAGACAAGCTCTCACCACCAAGCCTGCCTACATTGCAAGTGTGAGCAAATATGCGATATATTGTTATAAGCCTTTATGTGCTGGGGTAATTTTCTATGCAAAAATAAATTATCAAAATACCTCTCTAAAATTATCCATCAGAGAAGTAATTTGTTCTGTATCTGAGTCCTTAAAAATCTCTTACGTTATGGGTCAGAGACTTTCTCTGTCACTTTGTTTTGAACAATACTGTTTGAAGGAGACCCTTAAGCCAAAATACTCTCAATCAAGGCTATAGTTAGGTTTTATGCTTCTATTGCACACTGAACATTTGTGTGATTATAAAATTACCCCCCCTTAGACTTTGGTAACTGGGACCCTTGCCTTTACTGCTTCTTACTTTGTTTTCACTGTCTGTTTTCTGTAAAATCCAGGAAGAGTCAAGACAGCTAGTGTTCCTGGAGCTTGCCTTTTTTTGCCTTGCTATTGGAACCAATAGATTTTGATTGTTGGTTCTGTCCTTCTGTCTCTCTTTCTCTAGCTCTCTCTCTCTCTCTCCAGCTCTTTCTGCCCATAATAATCGCCTCACTATTTTTACAGGTTGGCTCTTTCTGTGACAATAGGTCGTGGGGCCCATTTATTGTGGTAACACTGTAGATGAGCTCTAGAAATCCCATTTATATCACTATCTGACAAAATAAAACATATGACTCTGCCAACACCAAGGACTTGGTGCTGTTATTAAGATAGCATTCAGTCCTGTGTCTTGAAAATCTTGATAATTTTTTAGGGGCTTCTTTTAGTGCTTAATAGAATTAATGTGTGCTAAGTCCATGACATGTCCCAAACATTGCAAAATAAATAAAGATCAGGACTTTTAAAATAAGATAGTAAAGTTGAATTTATTGATGGATATGTAAATTCCCAATTGTACAAATTAAAAATACACCTCATAATGATTTAAGCGGCAGTTCTTAGTGTGCAGTCTGTGGATCCTTGGGCATTCCCAAGGACTTTCAGAGTATCCAGGACATTTAGATTGTTTTCTTAATAATAGTAAGCTATTATTTATTTACTCACTGTTTAGACATTTACACTAATGGTATATAAAACTGTGGCACCTTAAATAAACCAAGGCAGCGGTACCAAACTGTATAGTCATTGTATTCTTTACCACTGTGCACTCAAAGGAAAAAAATTAATTTTATTTGAGTGTATCTGATGAAGCAGTGAAAATTATTAATGATATTAACTATCAACCCTTAAGAACACATCTTTGTAATATTCTGTGTGATTAAAGGACTTTTGTTGTACACTAAAGAATGGTGGTCATCTCAAGAAAAACCCTGTGTAATTGAGTCGCACATGGAACTAGCCTTTTTTTTTTTTTTTTTTTTTTTTTTTTTTTGTAGAACACAGTTTCTCCTTAAAAGAAAGATTGACAGAAAACAGTGAATTTTCAGACTTGAGTATTTGGCAGATGTTTATTGAAAAGAAGTAAAACTAACCTGACAATATTTTTGCCAAATTAAATTTCAAGTTTTTAAGTAAAATTTAGGATTTCAGAAAATCTGTCTTCACCACTATGCACTTGACAGCTTCTGATGGCAACTTTTCTGATGCGATTGGTGTTGGTATTAATAAATGTGATTTTTTTTGTATTTTATAGCTAAAAATGCATACTGCAATAAATCAGTATTTTCTAAGTGATCAATACATGACGTTACAAAATCATGTAATCAAAGTACAAGATAAACCTTTGGATTTTATCATAGAGTGTGAATGATTAGTTGATATAGTTTCAGATTCTACACATTTAACTAATTTTTAAGCAATTTCTCCTTGAGACAGCTTGTCAAGTTTTGGTGTATCAGTGAATAAAAATATTCACAATGATCTGAGAAGTCTATTAAGATACTCCTTCCTTTTCCAACAAAGTAAGCTGCATGAGGCTGAATCTTTTTCATGTATTTTAACCAAAACTTACATTGTAGATTAAAAAAAGAAACACATATGAGAACACACCGGTCTTCTGTTAGATTTGACATTAAGAAGCTTTGCAAAAATGTAAAACACTGTTATTCTTACTACTTCTGATTTTTTTAAGAAAAATGTGTTATATTAACACACAGTAGATTTATTGTTATATTTCTTAGTTTTGCTTTCTAATTCAACAAGTATTGATAAATATAACCTATACTAATAAAAGCTCTTTAAGGTCTTCTATGATTTGTGAGAGTATAAAGAGAGTATTAATAAAGACCAGATATTTATGAACTGGAAAGCCAAAATTATATGGACCTCATCCAATGACTACAATGTAATTAGAGTATCAGGTCGTTGAAAAAAAAAATTCAGTAAAGAAGAAGAAATCGAACTACTTTGAAGTTAAAAATTTCTGTGTTCACCTAACTCAATTTTGGGTAAAATCAGAAATGAAAACTCAGGGCTTAACAAATTTTAGAAAGAGCAATAATGAGTGCCCTCCAATCTTTGCTGGCATATGCCCAATGGGGGTGGGGGGTTCAGAGGGAGATTCAGAGCCTTAACTGTTGTCATTATTAATTGTGTAATGCACATAAATGAAGTAAAGAGTGAAATAAAAAGTAAGATGAATGAAAAAAAAAGAGAGAAACAAAAGAGAGTACAAGAATAAATGAAAGTAGAACTGAATAATGTATAAATCAGAAAATAATTACAGATACATAGAGACATGTTTGTCTTAGAAAAAATATGATACATAAATTCTAGCAAACATATTCGAGAAATAAGAAGGAAGGCATTGATACCATTGGAAATAATGGCTCTCTCTTCACTCTTGCCTGATGTTCCAATTTAGCTCTCACTGTTCATTTGGCTGGATCTTTAGCAATTCACTGGCATAGCTGATGTCTGTTTCCTCATCAATTGTCTACGCATTGTAAATGTAAAATAAAATGTTTTCATGTTTGTTTTTTTCATTAGGGAAGAAATAACCTGGCTTTAGGGCAACTGTGAATAAGGTGAGGTGACTTTCTATACTCACCTTCTTGTGCACCATCTACCTCTTCCCTCTCTTCTCTCTTAATCCTCATCATCACTTCAGAGTTTTCTTTCACATGGGGATTTAAAACCCAGTTAAGTAGATTGTCCATCCAGAGGTATTAAAGTTTTAAGAGAAATAAACCACTATGCTAGAAAGGAGAAGCTTGGAATATAAATACAAAGTTTTGCCCAGAGTATATACTCTACATGTTGATTAAGTTTTTTGAATGATAAAATTTTAATTCTCACAATTTGTTAGAAAAAGTTTTGTTTGTTTGTTTGCTTTTACTTTGTGGGGAGGGGAAGACCCAAAATCTGTTTCCCCCCAGCAATTCTTATATAAGTCAGTCCTGTTTTCTGCCTAGACTTAATCCCTGTTCTGCGGTAGAGTAAGAGGTGTGATAGTCCTTCAAAATGGTCTGTATATTCATTTTTCCTTTCCTTTCATTTTTTTCAGTTGCTCTGGATAGTTCTCAGTTGTCCCTCTATTCTTCTCTACCTTTGTTTGTGCTCAGGAGGATGACTGTTACAGCTAGCACTAAAGAGTCCCCTTGCCCTCAGACATCCAGTTGGATGTGGCCGATGGATTTGGAGGATGGAAAAGACACATGATTTTGAAATCTACTCTGAATTCTTCTTTGTCAGATTGCTATGGCCTGGCACCATTGCTCAACTGAAGGTCATAGCCCCTGTCAAGCAATCTTCTCCTTCCCCGATTATAGCTACTCATTCTGAATTCCAGTAACTATTTCCCTTTCTTGTCCCTTTTTGCCCAATTAAGTAGTAAAAACTCCCTAATGTTGCTAGCCCTTGTCTAGTGCGCCATCTTTTGTTGGTTTCTTTTTCAATACTCTTCCTAACTTTATAAAAAGTTGCTTTGTTAAAGTCTCCTCAATTAACTCGTTTGAGTGTGTCATCTCTTTTCTATGAAGACCACAGCCAAAATATCAAATACGGAATTTCTCAACTAGAATGTGTGATCTTCAGATCTTCACCGAGATACATATGATGTGTGTAACAGCAACAGCAGCAGCAGCAGCAGCAGCAGCAGCAACAGCACCAGTCGTATCAGTGAACATTTATTGAATCAATATGCTTGGTACTGTTTTAAGAGCTTTGCATGTGTTAATTAATTTAAGACTCAGTTTTCTTATAAACTTAGGTACTATTATTAACCGCATTTTGTGAAAGTGTGAACTGAGGCACAGAGAGATTTAGCTATAGGTTGGAAGTGGTGGCAACCTCCTCATACTTTGAACATTCTTATCCCTTATTTTGGCATGTCTACTGCTATGTTCCCATACTTGTTGCCTCTTAGCAATGGCCATCATGCATTCTAGATTAGTTTCTCATTGACATTTTACTTTTTTTTTTTTTTTTAACAATTTAGCTGATTGTTTACTGTGAAGTAAATATATACCTTTGTAAGACTTTGACACAAATACATTTATAAATTATTAATAATAATTTTAATTAATAATAAAAGTGTACAATATTTGGCATCTTTTCTTTGTTACTTGATACTTTAGAAAATGTGTTGGCCGACAAGATTATTATCTTAGGATCTGTCCTAGGGCCTCTTCCCTCCATACAGTAGATCCTCCGCTCATCAGTGAAAGCTCCATGGCCCTGCTTTGTCTCCCTTGTATACATAAACCTGTACTAATTAAGAAGTAGGGGCCTGAAAAGGGTCAGCCAAGCAAGTTAATCTTTAAGGACATATTGTGGATTTTTTTAACCAAAGATACTACTTTATTATTCAAGTAGAAATTTTTCAGTAAGGTAAAATCAATCTAATTAACTCACCTAACTGCACTAAAGTTATCACAAATGATTAATTTATTTCTGAAAAAAGCTCTCCTTTTTCCTGTTGTGTATATACCTCATTTGCTTCATTAATGTATTATAGAGGAGTAGGTTATGATGAGGACTTAAATTTCTCCTACATATTTGTTAAGAGTCAAAAACAAGGTGTTATTAGTCCATGAGTTACCCAGATGTTCCTTAAGAAGTAAAGGCATAAATGGAAATAAAATACAAATTACCCAGGGAAGATCCTATAGGAACGCACATAAAATAACTAAAAAAAAATAGTCAAGAAATAACAGAAACAAAGTTGATATCATGTAAGTATCAATGACCAAAAGGGAGGAGTACCATCTGGGATAATTAGGCTTTAACACACTTTCTAGTCTTCAATAGCAGGAGAAGGGCTGTATTGTTGCAGGATTTACTGCAGGTGAGAGGAAGGCGTTACACCACAGCAGGCCCCAACACATATGCAGAGTCTTGCTGCTTTCTCAAATTCCATCACGTGGATTCCTGCCTTTTTGCTTAGGGTAGTTCTGCTTTCAGCCTCTTGGAATCATCTGACTTTTACCTTGAGTGCTTTCTCATCTTAGTAGGACTCAAGAGAATGACATCATAAAATATTCGTGCTAGGAAATATCTTGGAGATCCTTTAAATCCTCAGTGTATAGCTGAGGATATTGAAACTCAGAGAGACTGGATATCCTTCCAAGGTCATACTAATCCTTGGTGGCAGAACTGAATCATTTAACTTGAAATTGAGCTCCCTCCCCCTCCGCAACACACACACACACAGACTTCTACTTAGAAGCAATGGGTTCACTCTGAGAATTTCTGTGATCACACATTATTTATAGTCTATCCAGACTACAAAATTTGCTGGAAAATGTGTCTTATTAGTAATATATTCTCCAGCCTTGCCAATTCTATACTTTTATTTTCTCTGCTATATCTACTCTGCCTCCTCACACTCTGGCTTGCTAGGTCCTATTCCATATGGGAAACTTGGCTTTTTGGCCCCAGACTCAGCAACCTTAACTCTTTCTTTCATAGATCTCCTATTAGTCTTTTGAACTCTATCATTCTCATGAGTTCTCAGTAGACATTTACAGAAGAGAGTATACACGGATGTTATCCAAGATTTCAGCGGTAGTGGGACTGCTATGTAGTCACTATGGATAAAAGGAGAGTGCTTTATTGAATAGTCACTGGTAGTAAATACATGTAGGAAGTTTTCCAGTGAAGTTTTTAATTGGAAGAAAGCTTACATTAGATAAAATAACTGTGCCATATTGCAGTGTTCTATGGTGTGTAAATGTATTTTGGAATTTTCTATAAAATATTAAAATCTGATTAATCATTATTCAAGATGTGTTTAAATCGTAACTAGATAAAGGCATATATAAGTGAAATGTGATCAGATTATGTGAATCAGCTAAAAGCTGTCAGTCTGTTTCTGTGTGTCCAGCTGGGGAAGTCCAACTAGTATGAGGACAGCTGAGATCTGAGATACCAGTCATGTCCAACAAGCTAACCTGTCAGGAGAACAGAGAACTTAGAGGCAGTGGGTTCCTTATGTCTAACTCAGAACATCCCTCTTGGTATGTTTCTCCAGCTGTAAGTTTTTGAATAAACTGATGTGTTTTTAAAATTGGAGATTTTCAGTATCTTCTCAGCATAAGCACCATGTGAACCATGTGAATAACAGTGGGAAACTTTACTTTTATCCTCAGTTATGATAAGACATGAGATACAAAACTAACGATGGTGAGTAAATTAAAAAGCATGCACACAGCATCGTAAATCAACTATACTTCAATACTAAAAACACATGATGCAAATGTAAAAATGCTGCTAGAAAGGACATTTACTTTAGTAAATCCAAGCCTTTCGGATTTTTCAGAAAGAACAGTTACGGGGAAGGAAATCCAATAGTAAAGGCAGAAAAATATCTTCACCCTAAAACAAACCCTACAGTGTTTCCTTCTGGTATTTCTGATGAATCCTCCTAGAAAATTGGACAAAATATATTTTATGAATTGGTTTGAAGGCATTTGAGAGCTAACAAGGGATAAAGAAAAATATGGAAGATAAAAATCAGAGAGAGATATACCTGTCTTTTGGGGTCACTTTTCCCTTGCGGGCATTTACTAATTCCACGCTGATTCCTGGCTTAAAGTCTGAGAAGAACAATGCTTTTGATAGTTTTTCAAGGTTAAGAGGACAAAAGTTGGACTAAATTTTTTGAAAGGAAGAAGTTTAATTAATTATTTGTTATTCACTCTATATCTGCTATGCAAAGTGAACACACACACACACACCCCCTAAAACCCACCAAAACAAACTGTGGCTTCACCTCCATCCACCCCCTACCCCCCATCAAATGTCTGATTGAAAAGTCTGATAGCCTTTTTCCAAACGATTGAAAATCACTCAGTTTTTCCCAAACAGCTCTTAGGTCTTGTAATTGGAGAATGAACTGCTTTTTAGTAAGACAAGAATACTACCTGACCTGGGACCAGAATAATAATTGTTATAATTATCTTATTTTTAAATGACTTATTTAAAAATGTGACCAGTGTTCTACTTCAGTTTTAAGTAATAGGAAATGAGATACTGTTTTTGACCTTAGAAGCAAAACCAACTTGGATGATATGAAATTTTCTTGAAAACACCAGTACACTCAAGAATATTAGTATCTAACAAACCATTGGGGTTTAACATATTACACACACTTTATATTTAGAATAAATCTATTTTTACCTTATATTTTAAAATAAAATATAGGAAGTTATCAGGATTTTAGGTTAAACAAAATATAAATATTTGGGTCATGGTATAAAAACAGAATTATAGCCATATTATTAAGACTTTAGTCTACAAATATTTTTAATTGAAGTACATTTAGTCTTTTTTTTAGTTATGATTTTAAATTTATTTTCCTCCTCTGTCATTTAAAAGTTTTAGTGATTGTTTTTCATTTCTTAGAAAATTGATTTTGCCAATTAGGGAAGCTACTTTTTTCTTTCTTATAGTTGTAAAGAATAATTTTAGAATTTGTATATTTTGAAGATCAGTTTTGCTTAGAACTTTGAAGAGTATGGCGTTTATATAAGAACTGCATCAGAAGCAATGTGAAGAGACTGTATCTTATGGGACCCTCATCTCATCATTCACCATATGCAAACTCTTGTAAACTCTTCTCCACTCCTGACATCTTTGTTACCCCAAACTCAAGCCATTCTCTGCAACCTGTATCTCAATCTCCACAGCCAGTTATTTACCAGCTATTAGCAATTCTTCATCTGTAGTATCCCTTTAATTTGTTTTCTATTCCAACAACTCCTGTCTTACTAGAGACCATCTGGACTATTTTAGAAACTTCTCTATTGGGTCTCTGTCTCTGAATACATCCTCTTTCATCCATTCTTAGCCAATAACCTTTCCAGTAAATAATCTGATCATGTTAATTTCCCCTTTTCAAGACTTTCATTGGCTTTTGCTGTACAGGATGATATAATTTCTTTAGTTTGTCATACAAGGCCATTGAGCATCTACCTCAATCTTTCGTTTTAGTTTTATCTCCCACTACTCCTAGTAGACTTCAGCTACACCCCCAACAGTCCATGTTCATCAGCACTCAGATTCTTTGTACCTGATGCTCCCTCTGGCATGAACGTTCTTCCCCTTTTCTCTGACCAGCGGTTCTTACTAAGCCTACATTATCCATGTCAAATATTAGTACCTCTTGAAGATTTCCTTTTGCTCTCAGAAGAGAAGTGTTTTGGGGTTGAGAAAAAAGAAAACAACCATGTGGTTGATGTTGGGGAAAAATTTAGGAGTCTTGGAAATTGATAGTGGGGGAGAGGAGAGTTTTGGTGATTTCTGTTAGAAAACAGTGAGACTACCTGTCATAGGGAGATTGATTTTGAAATTTATTAACAATATACTACTCAAGGGATAGTGTCTTCAGATTTGAAATCTCTCTCTACTTCAACTCTGTAACTGTCCACCACTAATGCTCAGTACATAGCACATGTTATATATATATATACACACACACACACACACACACATATATGAATTAAATATATGATGGAATAGACATATTAAGTAACTGTCCAACTACTTTATTGAAATTTCAGCTGACATATTAGAATTCCAACTGAAATCACTGAAATTCTTCTTGACTTTCCCTCTTGAGCATTGTTCCTGATTTTAGTCAGAACTGAATATTCTTTTCAAATGATTATCCATATAATACTTAAATAAATGTAGCCTTGCCATAAAAGTGCTGCCCTAATGTTATAGTAAAGCTCAGAACTTCAATTCAAAGAAAATATACTCTTCCAGGCAGTAGAGGAAAAATAGATATTTTACTAAAAGTTTCATAGAGGAAAAAGAGAATAGAGGCCATATTCTTCAACTCAAAATATTTCACCTTCTTAACCTTGGAAATTCCCATTCATCATCATTGTAAAGTTCTCTCCTCTTACTCAAAAGCCACCATAGTTTTGTTTCTTTTCAGCCTTCCCCTCAAATGCATTCATTCAGCCTCCTGTCTAACTGATGTCAGCTATCCCATTCTGAGTCCTTCTAAATGTTGCCATTTATCATTCAGGACAATTTAACTGCCTCAGCTTCTCTAATTTTATATTCACATATCAATTAATAAATATTGTCTTCCCCAATGCACACTATAGTGAAATTGTTCTTAGCTAAAAATTTGTCTCTAGGTATCAGAGTCTACTTATAAAAGTCAGATTGAGGATATGTAATTTTTTTCCTAATAATATTTTTTTCCGTCACACAGTGCAGAGACTTAAAGAATTTAACAAATACATATGCTGGTTTAAATGCAAATAAAGAACCAAATATTTGGTTTCTTCCATTTCAAACTCTGAGGCTGCTGAAATCTGAAGAAATCTGTACCATAAATATTAGAAAGTTCATACTTCTCAGTCCATTCTAGGAAGATCACATGCAACTCGATGAAAAAGAGAAGGAAAGTGAGTCTTAGTTTTTGCATGATTTCAATACTTTTCTTCTAAAAAAAGATAAGTCAGTTGGAGAACAGTCATGAGAAACAAAAATCTTGCCTGTATTTGAACACATATCTTTGAGAAGTAAATCTAAGGGCTTTCCTTAATAGAACTAGATTAATGTGTTAAATGTAGTCATAAAGATTTCCTTGAATATGCTTTTGAAGACCTTTTGCTATTTTTCTTTTTTAAGTTAGAGTATTTTATAAGTGACCATTGGAGTTAGCCAAATTGGACTGAAGTATGGTTGGCTTGGAATAAATCACAGTGACTCTAATTCAGTTGTAAAGCACATCTGAAGTAGTAGATATATGGGCTTTCTGTTTGAATTTAGCCTGCTTATTGACCAATTCCAGCCAAAGATAACATCTTTTTTTCCCCACTTCATCTCTGTAGGGCATATTTCCATTATAATAACAATTCTCTGTTCTTGGAAAGTGTGGACTGGACCACCTTGCTCAGCACTTGAAAAATGCTCAATTGTGAGACTGGCCCACCTTCATTGCTACCCCTGAGTAGTTTGACAGTGACTCAGCATTACCGAAGAGAAACATATTATGGCATTATCAGCATATATATTTGGTAATGATTTCACTACATCAGCAATTTACAATTCTGATGTAGTCTTTTATTTTTATGGAAAACCAATTAAAAATAGCTTTGATACTTTGTTTTTCAGTACAGGACTTTTATCTCTCTGGATTATCTTTTCCCTGTAGACATGTCTGCTTTTGATCTTTTTTTCACCTCTAGGTTTTACTTTTTGATTAATAGTATACCAAGAAGAATTAAGGGGGATTTATAGGCCAAATGATAGTCTTATTAACAAAAATATTTTTTAAATGGTATTGTGCTTCAATGATCATCCTGTTTCCAGCCTCCTTATTCAGCATAAGAAGGGAACAAGGGAAAGAAGCTTTGTATTGAGGATTTCTGCCTGCCAACCACTGTTAGACACTTTTATACAGATCATTCAATTTTTTGGAAAAAATGCATTCTTACCTCTTGTTTTACAGATGAAGAAAAAATACAAAGATAGATTAATTTACTCAAGGTGACAGAAATACCAAATCATAATTTTAAAGTGCATGCATTTTCCACTTGACCATGAAAAACTTTTTACACATATAAGCCTTTTCCTTCAGAAAGCATTGCCTGAAGATGCCATGCTTTTATATTCTGTTCAATTTATTATACACTCTACAGAAACAGGGGAAGAGAAAGCATTTCTGAGTGCCCGCTCCGTGCCAATCACGATCCTGAGTCCTTTATCATATAATTAATTAATTAGGCAAATGCACACCGGTCATCTTTAGTGGGGCCAGGCACTACAGTGGTCATTTTGGTATCCACCCCATGTCATATCATTGAGACCTCAGAAAGCTCCAAGACAGGCATTCATCTCAAATGCAAAAAAACTGATAAGAGAAGTGATTAACACAATTCCATTGTGCTAGTAGGTGGCAATACCTGCATTCACACTTAGATGTTCATGCCCACTGCAATCCATGTTCTTTTTGCCACCCAAACTTCCCCCTTTTCAGAACGACTAAAGCCCATGACTTCTCCTGGACACAAATGGATGTGGCTCTCTTGTGTGCTGCCAGACAGTTCTAATTTTGTGTCTGAATGTGAAAAGTTTATAAGAAGGAAGTCTTTTTACCCTCTGGACTCTCTCCTTTACCACAGACCCAGTATCTGCAAAGATATTGAGCTTAAATGTTTTCCAGGGAAGGTTTCTGTCTTGTACAGTAGCAACCTGAGCCTTTGTTTGCAGCTCCCTGTGAGCTTTTGGCTGAGAACAGCTCTTCTCTCTCTGGGAAGAGCATCCTCACCAATGCAGATTACGTTGGCAGTGCAGAGATACGCATGCAGCAGTCAGGGAGCGAGGAGAGACTTGCTTAGTCAGCACAGGTACTAGAATCAGTTCTAGCAAATCGTGGGTTAACAAAGCTTGGGCATGTATTGTCTCCACACCCAGGCTGACGTCTGTAGAAATATTTCGTCTCTTGGAATGGAATGTTGGGGAAATCAGTGGTCTGGTGCAGTGACATACCAAGGCAGGGGAGGGAGAGGCAATGAGAGCAGTCTGTGCAAGTGCAGGAAATAAGAGTGCATTGTCTGTTGAAAAATTAAAAATTAGATCTGACTTAAAATGTCAGTCTGCTTCCTATTCACCCTGCACCAATGTAAACAACAGTGGGGATGAAATGTCTCCCCACCCGAGCAGACCACTCCCACCCTTAGTAAGACGCTGGAGATGCAGATCTTCATTTTCTCCAACCCAGGTACAAATACCATTAAAACCAAAGTCCTCCACAGGCCTGAGGTGAAGAAGCCTGGTCTATATTTTAGTGAATACTCATTGCGTATGTTAGCTGTTGTCTTCTTTGGACTCTATATATCAAGGGATTTGTACAAAAGTATTACCAAAATAGCCCATCATAAATGGGATCTTAACTGTAATAAACAGCCCTCCTTCCTCAACACATTGTCCCTTACGTGCACTTTATAGTGTGACCCCGCTTTTACATTCATTATCTTATTTTATCCTTATAACATCTCAGAAGAAGAAATGCTGTGATACTCAGACAGGTTTATTATTTTCCCTCACCAGCCATTCAACACACTTTGAAGGGCTGGTCCTTTTCCAACCTCTAGTTGAAACCTAGAGCAGGCCCCACAGATTTCCTTGTTACTCATAGATTTTTTTTAAGTCTAAGTACTGTTAGTCATAATATGGTCTCACTTATGTCAAGTTCATTGTCATAATCAAAACTTCAAACTTGTCACTTTAAAGTGGAATATACCAGCCCTGGGAAAGGTGAGGATGGCTTGTGTCTTTCCTAATTCCCAGTCTAGAGTTTCTCCTCTAGTTAATTGCTTATCATTCCTTTCTTGTATCAAGGTGTTCAGTATATACATCCTGACATTTTTTTCCCAAAGTCTTTCCTCCCCCATAGATGGCCTTTTTGATTGTGTTCTAAAGAGGCTAGTAACCAGGTACTTTTGACTCACCATCAGCGTTGTTTTCATTTAGCTGCCTGAACATCTCCAGCTACAGTCGTTTGCACTTTTGATTTATCAGACAGGAGCCAGACAGAAGTCCATAATATCCCCCAAATTGTAGGGCTTACATAGCATACCTACTATATAGGCTTCTTGAAGCCCTTCTCACTAACTTTGAGATAAAATTAAAGTATCCCACCCTACTCTCCATGAGAGTGGAGGAAATCCTCTCATATTAACAACTTCCCCTAAGAAAACCCTCCCTCTTATCTCCAACTTACCCTGTGATGGCCAATTCTAATCCTTTTTTTACCCAAAAGTCATTGGTAAAGATTGCACACGTACAAATATATTGCAAAACCAGGTTGTCTCAACTGCTTTGCAAGTCCCATCTAGAAATTTTAGCATCTCACTTAGAAAGGTCAGCAGTGTTGAGACCTCAGTGTTAACCAAGCCTGAAAAAATAATGCATTCTCATATGCAGTGACAGTTAATATCCACATTCCACATTAACAACAACAACAACAACAACAACAACAACAACAACAACAAAAACAACCAAAAACCAAAAACAGAGGCTCAGGGGGTTTGTCATTAGGTCTAATAGCTAATGTCTTGCTAAGGAAAGGCAGACTTATCACCTGATTCCCAGGCCAGTGTCAGCTTCACCAGACCTCACTGTGTCAGTATCAACACGACAGCCCACTCTTCAAATTCAACACATGAGCACATCCCAATTCAAACTTAGAGCAAAATCTCCAAGCCTGCTTAGTTCTAAAATTCAGACCACTGGCTGACTTACCAATGGCTTATTGTTAAATTAGCAAAAGAGTAAATACATGGAGCTCATGAACTCAGATGTCCCAGGTTGATGTCTTTCTATTTCTGATGTCTATCTGATAGAGGAAACCATTACACTCCAACCTCACAGGGCCACTGATGATTCTTAGTTTAGTTTCTGAATGTCTGCATTCCTTAGAAATCAGACAAAAAGGATCTAAGTGTTAGTTTATGGATTATTTTAGAGGCATATTTTAAATTTCACACTACATTCTCATTGGGACTGTGAGGATGTGAGCCTCAAGGGGGAGAGATTTCACCCCGCTTTGAGGAAGGGGAGAACTGTAACTCCGGTGTCCTGGCACCTATTTCCTCTCTGAATAAAGTAGGTTCTTATTTCCCAGGTTGATGGAAGCCATTTTGAGTCTTGCCCACTTCTGAGAGTCCTGTGCATCAGCCACTTTAGATATGTCTGAAGATAGATGGATAGGTGATAGATGGATCATGGCTCCCTTTGATTACAGAGTCATTGCATTAGGAATATTTAATTCGTTACTTCATAAAGCTCTCCGAGATGACTGAATAGTGGAAGGCAGCATGCACTGCAAACAATCTCTCCCAGTTTGGTCTTCTGCCACTTCTGTTTTCAAAGTTGCCACTGGAGACTAGCAATGCACCATCATACATGATTCTTTGCCCTAAATGCTTATAAGCTCAAAAATGAATGACCCATTAGGCAAAGCCTTGAACTGAAACAAAACCAGTCAAAATAATACAGAACTCACTGCTGGAAGGATAAGATGAGATCCTTCCCTGACTTCCTTAACAGAATGTGGTAAATACCTTCCAAGCTCTTGTATTTTTAACATACAAAAAAAAAAAAAAAATTAGAAGAATAAAAAAGGCGGGAAAAGCATTTTGCTAAAAAGCAAAGTTTAATTAAAAGAAAGTGTAATAAAAAAGAAAAAGCACAAAGACAAGAAAGTATAAAATGCAAATGCATTTTCTTGTGCATATAGCTTTCTTCTACAGGAGGATATTAAAATTAATATTCAGATCTATGGGATAGAGATTCTATTATTAAAGCAACTGAAGAGTTTTAATATTATAAATATGTATGACTTTGTGAAACCATAAGAAATATATTCTGCTCAAAGTTCTACTAATGCTGAATATTTTAATGAAACTTAATGCATTTTGATATAAGTGGTATAAATTATCCACTTTAAAATTAGATAAAAACTATTTTAGAAATAATTATGAGTATGTGTTCATTAAATTGGAGTTGGAGGACTGCAGGATAAGGGCATTGGGTCAAATCCTTTATCTGCCTCCATGCACTCAATTCCACAATAATGCCCCTAAGCATATTATGGCAATTGAATCTCAATATTTAGAGAATTCTAATTCATTTCCTCTCCTCCTTCACAAAACCTAGCCATTCATGGAAAGTACTTTTTTTTTCAAGTGTAATTTTTTTCTTCTACTTGGTCAGCGATCTAACCCTCTCTGAGTCTCAGCTTCCCAGCCAGGGCCAGTCAGTAGGCTAGCCTTTTCTAGTTGGTAGAAATGTTGTTCAGATTGTAGTATGTACTTAACAGAGGCCTAACTTTATCCTTGCTTTAAGTTGATCATAAACAGCCCTCCTCCCTGTCATTGCCAGCAAATGTCCTATGAGTCCACTGCAATTTGTCAGTACAGTCTGTGTAAATAACTCATCTACTTAGGTCTTATTTTACTAAGACTTGCACTAATACTGATTAATAGAGGCACAGTTACATTTTTGTTGCACTTAAATATATTTCATTTTAAAATGCTGTTTCTCTTCGGAATGTCTCTTTCTCTCTTTCTCCCTCACTGTCCTCATTTCGGTACAGCACTGACCCTTCCTTCACTCTGCCACATTCTGGTGCTGGTGTGAGTGAAGGATGGACCACGTGTGCCAGAAACTGTATGTGTTCAGTATAGACATAATTATTGAGTTGTAATATATTTATGCTTTGGAAAAACATACATAAATCAGATCCAAAGGAGGATAATTCTCCTTTTGTGGTAAAGAAGGAAGTTTTCTGCCATATATGTCCCCAGCATGGTAAAGCTGGTATAGAGCCACTGCCATAGGTATTCCCATTCATAAAGGTGGGGGAGAGGGAAAGCTGTACGTGAGAGACTTTGGACCATAGCAGTTCTCTCATGTTCAGTTACTCCTTCTCTGGAGTTGTTCTTCATTATCTTAATTTTGCGCTATTGGCTCATTCCCCACTTCCCTGAGTCATCCTTCTTTTTTCTGTGAAAGGTAGCATATGTCTACAACTGAATAATTTCTTTGCCTCTTTTCTGCCAGTAGACTTTTGGAAGTCCAACAGCCTCTTCTCAATTCATAGTGTCTCTGTTCCTTCCAGTCCAAACTGACAGGTTTTTCGCTGATACAGTTATTTTTAAAAGTTTATGGGTCTTCCATGAATCATATTTGGGTTCAGCACTTTAGATGAAAACCACATCTTCAGATCTCTTAGAGATAAGCCCTTTGCTGCCTTGGGCTTCTGCTGAAGGACAACACTTTTAGGTTTCTTAAAAGCTTGATTGAGAAGATCTGTTAGTTATATCCTTAAAATATTTAGAGGGATTTTTAGCTAAATGAATGGAGTCTAAGGTACTCCCTTTAACCCTTCTGAAGTCTTAACAAAGGATTTTGTAGTCACAACCTGTGTCATCTTTAGATCATGATTTCCTGAGAGTTCTCTGAGTTTGACCTTTACTCAGAAGCCGTTTCTTAATTTTAGCATTGTTTGCCATCTGGAGAGACTGAGAATTTTCAAAACCACCCAGTGCTGGCTCCTTTTTGTTTAATAGTCCTTCCTTTGGCTTATGTATTGCCTCTCACATTTCACTATTAGCAGCAAGACGAAACCAGATGGCAACTTCAACACCGTCTGGTTGGAAATCTCCTCAGCAAGATCACCTACCCCCAGTTCAATGTTCAAAATTCTGTGAACAGTTGTATTTAAGGCACTTTAAGCTTTCATTAACCCTCTTTTCAAAATATTTCCAGCTTCTGACCAAGGCTTGGTTCAAAGCCACTCCAACATACATGCTTTTTCTCTCAGCAGCATTGGGTACCAAAATCTGCATTAGTAATCTATCTCCATGTAAGAGATTAACTTAGCATTTAGCAGCTTAAAACAACAAGAATTTATTCTTTAATGAAGTTTGTGAGGATGACAAATCAAGATGGCTTAACTGGGTGTTTTCTGCTTCAGGGTATCATGACGTTGCACCCAAGATGTTGACTGGGGGTGCAGACACCTGCAACGTTTCCTGGGGCTGGAGAATCTTCATTCTAAGCTCAGTCAAATGGTAGTTGGCAGAAGGTCTCAGCTCTTTGCCACATGGATATTTCCATATGGCAGTACACGACATGGCAGCTGGTTTCCCTCAGATCACATGATCAAGGAGCAGATGAGAGTTATACCACACTGCCTCTTATGACCCAGTTTCTGGGTCACTTTGTTTTATTGTGTTTGTTATAAATAAATCAGTAAGTCAAGCCCACACTCAATAGGAGGAGATTACCCAGAACATGAATGCCAGAAGGCAAGGATCATTGGGTCAGTCTTAGAGCTGGCTATCTCAATTTCAATAAAACAATTTCAGTTTACCTGAGGAAACTGGTTTATTCTTACACTGATTTGTTAATATTATTATATATACTCAAAACTTTATATAGCATAAAGAGAACCTCAGAAAGAAAATAAAAGTAATAGATTGGTGCAAATAACGTGGCATCACGTTTAGACCTGTTTTTGATATTGAGGTATAGCGTTAGCTCATACAGGTCTTCCTTGATTTAACAATAGGGGTTCAATCCCCATAAGCCAATTAGAAGTTTAAAATATTTTAAGTCAAAAATGCATTTAATACACCTAACCTACCAAACATCGTTAACTTATCCTAGCCTACCTTAGGTGATCTCAGAACCCTTACATTAGCATATAGTTGGGGAAAATCTTCTACTACAAAGCTTGTGTTATAATGTAATGTTGAATATCTCATGTAATTTATTGACTACTGTACTAAAAGTGAAAAATAGAATAGTTGTAAGTGTATCAGTTGTTTGCCCTCATGATACTGTGGCTGACCAGGAGCTGTGGATTGCTCCTGCTGCCCAGCATCACGAGAGTAATGTACTCCATGTTACTAACCTGGGAAAAGATCAACATTTAAAATTTGATGTGTGGCTTCTAGAATGCACATCGCTTTTACACCATCACAAAGTAAAAAAAAAAAAAAAAATCGCAAATTGAACCATCATTAAATCCTTAACAAGTAGAGTCCAGGCTTCTCCCGCCTTTTCTGACCCAGGGATCCTCCAACCAGCCAAGTCTCCTTTCCTCTGTGTAGGACCCCAGGACTAGGATGCCCATTCTGGTTCGATCTGCTTACTCCCCAAGGAGGTGTACACTCGCCTAATCTCTCTTTTCCTCTGAGTCCCTTCTCAGGACTTGATCACTTTTCTCGCCTTACCCTATTATGTGTGTATCTTTCTTACAGCCTTGGAGCTCTTCTACCAGTTTCCAGTCAGATTTCAGTGAGGATTATCCTCATGTGGGTATACATCTGATGTATTCTTTGGGGGAGGTGACCTCCACATCCTCTTACTCTCCCATCTTGATCCCGGAATCCCCTCTTTTTAAGTTTCACTCACTGTTTTTTAAATAAATGTTCTCTAAATCAGTGGTTCTCAACTATGGAGTGCTTTCATCAGTATACCAAAGGGAATTTATTATTTCTGTTAAAAAATTACTGTCAGACCTTTTAGATACAAATTTAAAATAAATTATAATACTACTACTTTGATTTATTGGCATTCTGGAATAGATTAGATAGATAAAGTTTAAGTTAGACTTAGAGGAGCTTATACAGTGAAAAATCACATGTAACTTTTAGACTATATTATTTATTCTACCATCCATGAGTAGTCATTACTAATATATTATCAGTTAAATGCATAAAGTTAAGTCCAAGAATAATTTTAAAAAAATCCCTTAAAACTCCTTAAGTCGCCAATTAAGTGTATTAAGTATGCCATAGACAATTCTTCACTGAGTTCAACAAAGTAAGTTTTTCCTTCAGTGTAACACATAGATTCCTGGTTCTAATTTATGTGTTTGTATGTGTGCAGTTGATCAAAGTCTTTAGTCTGATGAGAGGCTCACAGTAAGAGTTGGAGGTGGCACAATGGCAGGGGGGTGGTGGCAAAACAGTCGTAGGTACCTAGGGACTGCAAACCCGTACTTCTTCACTCTGAGAGCTCCAGAGGCCGATGGCGGGCAGAAATCTGTAACACTATTTAGATATTTTAATTTTGCTTTATTTTTGTCTCTCTTTTTTGGTTTTGCTGAATGGATAGTTGTATCAGCATATGTTCCCTGAATATATGATGTAAATGCTTTGTGTCATTAGCTGTGGCGTTGATTGCAAATTATTAGTTTTTAAACTCAATGCAAAAACATTTCAGATTTTCTTACTGCATGACTAAGTCCATGGAAATGTGGCAATGCTTGTGAACATTACCTGTTACATATGTGGTTGCACTAGAAAGCACTGCTGGTACTATTAGGTATTGCTGGTACTATAAGAAGTTACCCTTCACTTTTACGGTGTAGTCCTTGGGAAGTAACAGTTTCCTCATGTGCTATACATTTTTGGCTGAAAAAAACAAGGTGATTTTGTAGAGGGATGCAGAGAAAGTCTCAGTATTGCCAATGTCATATTACCCATTTTTCCTGAAGCCGTATTACCTGAGTTTTCTCCAGTTGACATATATTCCAATTTGAGTGTAGAGATCGCTAACATAGGGTGACAGACCTCAGTTTGGTAAAACAGGCTCCAAGTGTGCAGTACTCATTCCTTCATATCCCAGAGAGGGCTGGTGTCAAAACACCAATGCCTGGAGTAAGTTTTCCCTTCTGGTAGTTACAGCTTTTAAACTATTGCTTTGAAATGCGAGGGGAAAAAGAATGTTTCTCATTAACTCTTATTTTCTGTACTTCTTTCCTCTAAGCAGTGAGTTATGTTGAAATTTTCATGATTATGATTTTTTAGTGAGAATAAAATGAACAGAAAAGCATTCTTGACTAAAATACTAAGTCAAATTTTTGTGTAATTGAAAAACCCTCACTCTAAAGAGAGTTCAAATAACAAGTTTGTGCTCCAGGAGACACAAACAACTGAGTATCCATGCATGTAAAATTCTTAGGGTAAGAGGAAAAGAACAGATTCACCTTATGAATTTATCTTATGACTTTACCTTGCATATTTTATGTCTCTAGTTTGTGTCAAATGCACATATCCATCTCATATTTTAGCTGTTATAATTTTCTTTGTGAGTTATATGCATAGAAAAATGTATTAGTATATATTATATATTTATGTTTTATAAATTTATGTAAGCCTACCTGTATATTTATATATGTAATATATACTATATATACCTAATTATTTTCATATACTAATTATTAATAAGATACTTATTAAATATATATGTTTAAATATCATATAACACTTATATAAAATGTATCAAATTATATTTTACTTATCCATCTTTCAAGTAATCTTCAAAATACACTTAAAATATTAATATATAATTTTATATAGTATATATTAATATTTCTTATATATTGAATTTATTAACTATATATTAATATTGAATATCAAATATTTGGTATGTGATATATAAAATTATTAAATATTAAATGCATGCATTATGTAATTTAAATTTATATTTAATACAGAACTATATTTACTGATATTTAGTCATGAAAGTGTTAAAAATGCAGTAATTAAAATGTTTCAAAAAGTATACATGATTTAAATAAATCCATATGGCTCTTATGTCTTACTTATAAATCTTAAATTCTTTAGGCTTCATTTGTCTAATCTAGTTTTTTTTTAAATTTTACTAAGTAATACTGTTTTTTCACAGGTATCATTTCCTTGCATTGATTTGCTTGCTTTGCTTTCTTCTGAGTAAAGGACTTTCTTACTGAATATCCCACAGAACTTTATGGAGAAAATTAGTGTTTATGATTTGGATTTTTAAAAAGAGGAATGTCGTATGTAAATGAGTGCTAAATGCTGGGTTAAATTAGCCCTACTGGCTTCTTTATTTCAGGATTTTTCAGAGATTTTGGTAACTAGTGTGCATTATGAATTACAAAATGGGAGCTATAGCAGTTTGAAATTTTTTGAACTCAAAACATCCTCTCATTTCTCCTCTCTTTTTTCCCCAGATTTTTTTAGCATTATTATTCTTACATGGAAAACATCGTTCTTCTTTCAAAGCTCTTTTGCTTACAGCATTGTAAACTTTTCAACTTGGGATATTTGAAAATTCCACTACAAATTCAGCATATTTCAAAATCATTTGATTATTGTTTGTATCAAATGTCAGCATCAGTGCTATGTATCTTTTCAACAAAGCTTGTACTCAAAGCCATATAAGGGTAAATGAAACACAAGCAGTCATAGTAAACATTTATATAGTATTGATTTCAAAAATTATCTTTTAAATCTCTCTTATATGAGATTAGTGTTAATGTCTCTACTATATCATTATGAGAAGCTAGGTGATTTGTCCAGCATCACACTGAGTAAGTGGTAGAGACAGAATGTGAACTCAGATATTATGTTTCGATGTTCAGTGATCTGTCCACTTGTCAAATGAATACATTTAAATATGTTACATAAAGCACACATGCCCATATGTACTTTGCCAAGTTTCTTATTTTTCCTGATTGTTTTTGAGGTAAGATGTCAAAAATATTTTAATGAAATTGACATCATTAAAAAATACTGCTTTCTGATATACTTAACAAAAATATCACATTTGTTTAGTAATTCTGTCTTGCATTCATAAAGCAGATTTCTAGGATAGCACTTCATTCACTACTGAAATTTAATTCTCTGGTGTTAAAATAGAGCAACAGGTCAACAGCACATATACTATCATAGCATGATTGTTGACAGGGTGTGAGAAAAATAAACTCACTAAAAGAAACTCTAGAAGAATTCTACAAGTGCCAGTTAGAATGAAAATAGCACTGGTTAAAGAAAATGTAACACATCTGGAGGCATTGCCAAACCATGCATTTTTGTTTAGCATACTTGACAGAGCCTTCTCAAAGTCAGCAAAATTCTATAACAGGATAGCTTTAAAATTGTGAGTTTGACTCATTGTTTTAGGCCAGTATTACCCTGATACCAAAAATCAGAAAATGAAACAGATATCTCCCATGAGATTAATTTTTAAAATATTCGGAAACTGAATCCAGCAAAGTATTAAAAGGCATTCACATCAACAAGAGAGATTTATCCCAGGTATACAAGAATGTGGCAGTGTTTAAAAGTTAATCAGTGTGGTTCATCATTTCAATAGGCTAAAGAAGAAAAATTATATGAGTATAGCAATTGATACAAACAATAATTTGACAAAATTCAACATCCATTCATGATGAAAGCTCTCAGTAAAGTAGAAGTAGAGAACTTCCTCAAATTGATTTAAAAAAAAGACATTAAAAACTAAAGTTAATATCATACTTAATGTTGAAATACTGAAAGCTTTCCTCTTAACATGAGGAAGAACAGAAGGATGTCTACATTTATCCACTTATTTGACATAGTACTAGAAATTATAGTCAGCACAATAAGAAAAAGAAATAAAAGGCAAATTGGAGAGGATAAAATTGTGGCAATTTACAGGTGCCATGATTGTCTATGCAGAACATTTGAAAGAATCTACAAAAGAATTCCTAGAACTAATATATGAGTTCAGAAAGATTGGTCACAGAAGGACAAACACTGAGTGATTCCTCATATGAGGCATCTAAAATAATCAAACATATAGAAGTAGACAATAGAATGATAATTACCAGGGGATGGGAGGGAGGAAGGTATGGGAAGTTATTGTTCAAAGCGTATAATGTTAGAGTTATACAAAATGAGTAAGTTCTAGAGGTCTGCTGTAAACACAGTGCCTGTAGTTAACAACAAGGTATTGTGCACTTAAAAATGTATTAAAAAGATAGATCTCATGCTCAGTGTTCTTACCACAGAGCAAAACAAGCAAACAAACAAAAAACGAAGGGACAAAAGGCAACTTTTGGAGGTGAAGGATGTGTTTATTACCTTGATTCTAATGATGCTAATATGAATGTATTAACATGTCCAGACACCCCAAATTGTATACATTATGTTCAGAATTTTTAACTAGACCTCAATAAAGCTGGGAAAAAACCCTTGAAGCCAGTACAAAAAGTATCAATTGCATTTCTATGTATTAACAGTGAACATTGTTAATTCAGTTAATGACCAAAGTTAAAAATACATGTACTCCAAAAAAAGTGACATACTTTAAAATAACAGAACAGGTATAGAATCTCTATGCTGAAAATTACAGAATGCTCATGAAAGAAATTAAAATCTGAAATAGATTTTAAAATGGGGTTCATCAACTTGAGAACTCAGTAAAGATGTCAGTGCTCCCCAAATTAATGTTTCAACTAAAGTGCAAAAGCAATTCAATGGGAGAAGAACAGTCTTTTAACAAATGGTACTGAAGCAATTGAACATCCATATACTGAAAAAAGGGGAAAAAAAAAGAGCTTGATCTAAATCTTAACATCTTATATAAAAATTAACTAAAAATAGATCACAGATTTAAATGAAAATGTAAAACTGCAAAACTTTTAGAAGGAAACAGGAGAAAATTTTGGGGACCCAGAACTTGATAAACTTGATACCAAAAGCCTGATGAGTAAAGAAAATTTAATGAATTAGACCTCACAAAAATCAAAAATTTCTACTTTTTTGAAAGGATAAACAACAATCTAGAGAGATTAGGTAAAAATATTTTCAAATCACATGTCTGACAAAGACTTGCATCTAGAATATAGTGAGCTCTCAAAACTCAACAATTAAACAAAATTCCGATTAGAAAATGGGCAACAGTCTTAAACAGGCGTTTCACTGAAGAAGACATACAGATGACAAATAAGCACAGAGAAACAAATCTCAACATAATTAGTCATTAGGGAAATTAAAACTAAAAGTAAAACCAGAGTTTAGGTGTTGTGATAATCATACCTAATGATAGTGATATTAGAATGACCAAAGTGATTTTTAAAATAAAAAGTGTTAATAACATCACATGCTGGTGAGGATGCTGAAAAACTGAATCATTCATACATTGCTGGCTGGAATAAGAAATGGTACAGCTATCCTGGAAAATAGTTTGGCAGTTTCCTTTAAAACTAAATATGCAAATTCTATACAGTCCAGCAATTACACACTTGGGAATTTATCCCAGAGAAAAGAAAACTTATGTTTATACAAAAACCTGTATACAAATGTTTATAGCAGCTTTATTTGGAATAGCTAAAAATTGGAAACACAAATGTTCTTTAGAGGATGAATGATTAAAGAAAATGTGGTAAATGAATATTCTGGAATACTACTCAGCAATAAAAACAAAGAGATTTGTGATATATTCAACCGCTTGGATGGATCTGCAAGGAATTGTGCTGAGTGAAAAAGCCAATTATAAAAGGTTACATACTGTATCATGACATTTGCATAGCATTCTTGAAATAAAATTATGGAGGTGGAGAAAAGATTAGTGGTTTCCAGGGGTTAGAGATGAGGTGGAGGAGGTGGTTTGCCTATAAAGGGTTAGCACAAAAGTTTTGAGGGAGATTGACAGTTGTTAATGTGGGTGTTTACACCAATCTAAAAAAAATCTAAAAAGGAACTCCTTTAACTCCATAGTTTTAGGAATAATTTCATCCAAAGAGGGAGATGAGAAAAAGGGTATGATAATATTTGCTTAAACCTCTACTCCTGCCTACAAGAGAGGGGAAAAAAAAAATACACACAACTAAATAATTCAATGGAATAATATTGGAGTTTGCTCTAGAAATTACCAGAGTGGAGTCAAGATGACATGGACTCCAAATCAGATATAAAAATTATATAATATTATCCATAAAATATTTAAAAGAGAATATTTGTACATTTTATAATATTGAGGCAAGAAAGTCTTTTATAAATATGAATTCAGAAATGTCATGAGGAAGAAGACTGAACAATTCTCTACCAAAACTTTAGAAAAACATTATATGATATTTAAAAGGCAGATGATAACCTGAGAAAAATACAATTGCAGTGCACTTGATGAGAAAAGTCTAATTTATTTCATTAATTAAAAAAAATAATAAAGATGAAAACCAATAGAAAAACAAGAAAAGGTTATAAACAGTGAATCAGAGAAACAATAATATAAATGACTGACACACGAAGCTAGACCAGACCTTCATGATTGGTTCAATTTTGAAGCCTGCTGAGGATGACTCCATGCTTAAGTTACTTTTTTGAAAAAAAAAATTTTTTTGTTGGTTTGTTATTTGTACTTTTTAACTTTTTAATTGAAGTATAGTTGATTTACAGTATTATATTATTTTCAGGTGTACAACATAGTGATTCCATATTTTTGTAGATTAACTTACTTTTATGTTTATCTTACTGGTAGAACAAACAAAAAATAAAAAAAAGGATATGCATGCAATGAGAATGCAAGTCAGTAGTCAAGTTCCCAGATCCTCTCTTGTTCCGTGGGGAGGGAACTCATGATTTAGCTGTCAAGGCAGCCTGTGTGGAAGAAGAAATCCAAAAGGTCAGAGGATCTCAGAGACACAGGTTTGGGGTTTTACACCATTTGGCTGGGGAGAGACTTCCTGAAGCCTCAGGGTTTCATCTCACTTAAGATTGACTATTTTATTATTCTTATTTCTGAGTCATGGGACTTACAGCAGAATTGTCCATGCCATGACACAACACATGTAAAAGAAGTTGGGCCTAATTTAGAGAGAGAAACATAGAGACACACGGAGAGATTTGTGAATTAACACAAGACTGAAATGCCAGTTTTTCCCTTTCACATTATCAAAGATTAAAAACCCTTTCATATTATGGTGGCTAGTATATAGAGTTAATTTTTATTTAAAAATTATCATGTAGTAAGTGGTATTTTTTCTGTATATAGTTCTATGAATTTTGACGCATGTCTAGATTTGTGTAACCACCACCATAATCAAGATACAGAGCAGTTCTATAACCCTAAAGTTCTTCATGTGATCCTTTTACAATCACATTTCCCCTGTCTATAACAGCTGGCAACCACTGATCTGTTCTGTCTCTATCATTTTGAATTCTTGAGTGTGGTACTTAAATAATAGCATATAGTACATAACCTTAGAGATTGCCCTTTTTTTTTTTTCACTCAGCTTAATACTTTTGAGATCTGTTCAGGATGATACACATGTCAATAGTTGGTTCCTTTTTACTGCTAAGTAGTATTCCATTGTTTGGACCTATCAAAGTTTATCTATTTGTCATTGCAGGACATTGGGGTTATTTCTAATTTTTGAAAGTTATAAACTGAGCTTTTATAAACATTTGCATTCAGGTTTTTGTTTGGTTTTAAGATTTCATTTTTATTGGAAATAGAATTATTGGGTCGCATGAAAATAGTATGTTTATGAGAAATTGTTTAAATATTTTCCAGAGTGGCTGTAGACTATGAATTTTTTAAATTAAAGTTAGTTGATTTACAATATTATATTAATTTCAGATATATAACATAGTGATTGAGTATTTTTACGTATTATATTTCATTAAAAGTTATTACAAGAAAATGGCTATAATACCCTGTGCTATATGGTACGTCCTGTTGACCATGCATATTTTTTACAGTACAAAATCTAATTAAAATACCATGGAATATCTGGCCATTAATATTTTCATGAGACATTTGTTTCTTAAGAACGTTCATGTCCTGGGGGACTCTGAATTCTTCAGGACATTTGAAAAACTTAATTCTGGATACAGAAGGGCTGCCAGAAAGACAGGAAGTAAAATTAAAATATTTACATGATATTACTTGAGGCGTTGACATTCTGTGGGTTCTGTATTGAAAAACATCCTGAGATTTTAGCAATTTGGGACTGACAGAGAAGAGTGATTCAGCGCTCCCCCTCTCTAAAGTCAAGCTACAAAATAACAAGAATAGAAACTTAGAAGCAAAAACTGAGCTTGGTAAGGGCAACTGGGTGGTCTAATGTTCAAGTGTGTTGCAAACTCAGGTAGCATGTGGCAAGGTCCTGGGTGGAGAGGGGGGAGAGTTCCAATCCAATATTTGAAAACTTTTGTAAGAGTTTCCCAGCAGCTCTCTTACTTGGCAGTCAGGTAGGGCATGAGCAAGCAACCCTGAAACTATTTGTTTTGTTTTGTTTTTTAATCCCTTAACTGGTTAGATGCTTTTGTTTGTTTATTTATTTATTTTTCCAAAATAGCTTTTCTCATTGTGCCTCATCTGCTCATTTAAGGTCTAGATGTTCTCTCTTTCAGCTCAGTAGATCTTCAGCCTCTTTCGACTAGGATTCATTCATTCATTTATTTATTAATTTATTCAAAATTATTTCATTACTATATTTCAGGTATACACCAGTGAATAAAACAGACATAAAACCTCAATCATAAGGAGTTAGAGTCCAGTAAGTGAAGAGAGACCACACACATTTTACACAGTAATAGATGCTAGGCAGAGGTGACATGATAGAGAGTAATCTGGTGTCTCCTGTCACTTAGGGGGTCAGGGAAGGTTGCTCTAAATAGGGCGAGTGAATCAAGATCTGAATGACTAGAAGGAGCAATTCTAGGTGTACTGAGATGAACAGCATCAAGACAGGCAGAACAGGTGGTGCAGAGGCCCTAATGCGGTGTGAGCTTGCTAGGAGAAGGGGAAAGAAGACCAGTGTGGGTAACAGTGGGGAGACCGGCAATATGATATAGGAGTTGGATCAGGTACCACTTTGCAAGCCAGGTTAAGAAATATGTGTTGTACACAAGGTGTGCTAGGGCATTTAAAAGAAGATTTTCAGTAGGTGGGTAATATGATTGAATTTCTGTCTTCCGGAGGTCAGTTTGGATGCTGTGTGGGAGAAGCAAGTGTATAGTATGGAAGGTACCCTACCGTAGTGGTCTAGAGAGATGATGCAGTCTTGAGTTAGGAGGTAGTAGTAGAGAAGTAAATATGGATAAAATTGGGATACGATGAGGGTGTTAGAAATTAGAGGGTTTTCCTCCCTTATATTTCTACCTTGGCATTCTGTAACTTTAGATGCTCACCTTATTTTATGCTTGACTGCTGAAACTGGGAAGAACAGGTTTGGATCAGTTGTGGTGCCTAGTGCCATATGTTGGGAAAATGAGATGTATCTGGAAATCTTTCAGCACTAATTGAATTAGATAATGTCAGAGACTCACAATAAGTGGGTAAAGGTACCAGCAGGGCTCCTCCCCTCCATGAATAAACATCAACAGCTTCACTCTTCTGTACCCTCTCTTAATAAAAGGCCTGCTTAGTAAGGAGTGAGGGTTGTTATGGTGATATGCAGATGAGCTCAATTAAAAGGTGTGAAATCAATAAATATACCAATAAAATATTTGTCAAAAGTTATTTTTCTTTGATTTGGATATTAGATGTCATATTTCTTCCCCCTACATGGCTGCTTAGCATCACTCCAACCCAGTTATTTTATGAAGGTTCTGTTACTGTCTTAGGTTCAATATTCTGGGACTTTAGGGAGAATGTATCTATTAGAGATGGGGACAAAGAACTAGTAATAATGGTAACATACTTTGAAACATTTCTTCACATATTAGGGGACCCCAACTATTCAGTAGAAGAGAGAGAGATGAATCCAACCCATAAATGGAGAGAGCACAGGAATTAGGTAGGGTATTCAGAATTTGACTAGAGTAGAGTAGATGGGGAGTTAAACAATGTAACTGACACACAAGAAGAAATAAGTGAAAGTAGTACAGGGGAAATGAAGAGTTTTGAACTGGAGGGTTTTTCCCAGATGATGCGCTATACCTGCTATATAGTAGCTGAGTCTGACTGGGAGAGACACTGGCTTGAAGCATGACTGGTAGTCCCTATACAAAATTTATTGCTGAGACCCCAAGGCCTTCCATCTAGAAAGTATGATTTTTTTTTTTTAAATCCCTCCTTCTTCTTTACTGGCAAATGATGACGCTTCTGGATGGTGGCTGTTCAAGGCTACTTAGAAACTGAGCAGGATTATTCCTGCATGAAGTGGGGCATCAGAATCCCCAACCAAGAGGAAGATGGACAGAAGATGCAAGGTTGGGCAGTAGACACTGACTCTGAGATAGGACCACGTGGTCTCTACCTTAAACCTTGAGTCTGAGAAGTCTCCCTGGATGGAAGGCGGTAGAGGAGGAATCCTCTGCCTCACTGGAATCACCTCATTCCACTTTTTCCCCTCAGTGCCTAGGAAAGAAGGATTGCAGTGGGGTAAGATTTTGGAAAACCTCCCCAGCTTTTCTGTTGTGAGCTGGAGTTTACCATTTTTCTTCAGAGCTTTGGAAGGAGAACTGGAGATTCCCATAACAGCTTGTCCTTTGTATCCCTTCCCATCCCTTAATAGATCTTACAGGAAAAAGTAAACTGCCTTCATTTACAGCCTACTTTCAGGAATGGAAAGCCTCGTGGGGAGAAAGTTCTTCAAGGAAACAATCATTATTGCTGTATCATCTTTCTCAAATTAATTATAGCGTGGCGATAATAACTGTATTTCCTTTCATCTTCTCTACCTTTTTCAGCTTAACAAAAAGACCAGATGTTACTAAATAGAGATCTTCTTCGTGGTATACAATGCTGTGGTCTCTAGGGTTTAAGGCTCATAGGCACAGGCCTCTCCTTAGTCACATGTCCAGGGACTGAGGCTGTGTTTGGGGTTAGTAAATCCAAAGACATTAATTTTATTTAGCATTTCCTCAGCAATAGCTCTGTATTCACTAATGGCACCTTGGGTCCCTTGGGATAGTCACACATTAAACCAGAAATACACAAATTGTCACAATTGCAAAAGCGAGAGAAGATTTTTAACTCCTGAGTAACCATCACGTTTTCATGGGAAGGAATTACCTGATGTGTAATTCAAAACTGTGATTTTGAATTAAGACCAGAGTTAATTTTATTTTTTTCAGAAATACACAGCACTCAAGCTTAAAAAATAGTGTTTAAATATTCTCTTTTATGTTTATTAAGAGGTGTTTAAGTCAAAATGATTAGATCAGTGTGAAGTCACCTGGCATTGTGCTTATACAATTGGCCCCCACATAAATGTTGGGGTTATTATTTATGGTGATTTCACCTTTGACCTTGGTATACATTAGAATTATACCAGAAATAAAAAACTGAGCGATTCTTTAGAGCTGGAAAGTATATTTGATTATATCTAATTTTTATATCCTCATGTAAAATTGAGAAAAAAATTAAGTCCCAGAGAAGACAAATAGTTAGGGAGTCATAAAGTTAAGGTGGACTCATGAGGAATCATTGGATACTGGAGCCAGAAGATAGCAGGTTGAGTCTTTTGTCTGCTTCACACACGCTGTGTGACTCTGGGCAAGTTGGTGAGCTTTTTCGAACTTCAGTGTAAAATGGGTATACTAATACATGACTCATCGAGTTGTTGTTTGGAGGTCAAGTGAAATAAGTTTTGTAGAATTATTTTATAAACTACAGAAAACTGTAAAACATGCTTACTATTATTAAAGGAAAGGAAAATAACATATATTGGGTTTATATACCACCCCAGGGGCTTCTTCTGAGAGCTTTGCCTAGCTACACCATATTTTATGAAGAAGGCATTATTTTCTTATTTTCAAAGCAGAGGAATTGGAGGCTTAGAGCAGTGAGTATCTGGCCCAGGGTCACAGTTAGTGAGTGGTGGAATGAGCCTTCAAGCTTGTTTTCAGCTCTCGTCACCCCTCTTCATAATATCCTCTCCCAGTTGGTCCTCCTAACATAAACTCTCCATTTGATCCATTTCACTAGAATATCCATTTCAAAGATGTTTTAATAAACTTGACAAAAATGAGAAGTTTAGTGTTTATGTTATTACTTAGAAAATAAATATTCCTTTTAACTAATGAGACCACTGTGATGGAAGAAAATGCCATAGAAGACACGGCCAGTTTTCTCCTACACTGGACAGAGACAGTACTGGTTGTTCAAGGAGTGAGTGGTTCTTTCTGTACCACCGTGTAAATCATGCCTGAAAGAGCTCTTGCAAATATTAATTCCAAACAAACAGACAGTCTTCACAGGTGGGTTTTTGTTTACCATGTGGGTTGCGTAAGTGGCATCTTAAAGTTAGAAAGAAAAAGGGCACCCAGTCTGCACATGATGGACAAATTGCAAGATGTTCACCACATTTGTTTATGGTATGACCTTTTAGTTCTTGCTTTATATATCTACATATAATATTCTCAAACAGTGGCACACTCTCCCTCCTACTCCACCCCTCCAGAAGACAATTGGCAATTTGATCTTTTGGTCACAACATAGGGATTGGGCTGCAACTGACATCTAGTAGGGAGAGGCCAGTGATATTGCTAAATATCCTATGAAGAACAAAACAGCCCCACAGTAAAGAATTATCTGGCCCCAAATGTCAATTCTTAAAAATAATACTTTTCATTAGAATAGGATTTCATCATTTTCAAAACACTTTCATACTCATTATCTTATTGATCCCCACAAGATCACTGTGAAGTAGGAATGAGTTTCTTTCTAATTATGGACATGGACATTGTGGTTTGAAGAGGATATAAGCAATTTTACCAAGGCCATGTGACTAGTAAAGTGAAGGTGTTAGAGCATAAAAATTCATCTTTTCTCCCTTCCCGTCCTACTTTCCATATTTTTCCTTGAAATCTTGTGGTCAAAGATGGAAACTCCAGTCTCCTTCTCCTCAAGCCCAGCATGGTGTATCCACCATGCTAGAACTTTAAACATCTGCATTGAATAATTGACTAATTGTAAAGGACCTCAAGGACAGTTACCCATATTTTTCCGTTCTAGTTTATAAGAAATGTCAACTCAGACCCTTGGGTAATATTTCACATGCGTTTTCTGTTTTCTGTAAATAGACATTGTTTTATTTCTGTTTTCATGATTTTGCTCCATTGTAAATCTTAGACCATGTCAAAGTCTAAAAGCCTGAAACTTCGAGCCAGTAACAGAATGTGGCCACTTGATATCTGCCTCTTTAACTGACATATTCACGTACGAACGCCCAGGCAGAGGCAGGAGGAGGAACCTGCTTTTTGAATGACAGCACATTTCAATGGCATGTAAAAGACAATCAGAACATAACTGGGGACAATGTATTTTAAAACAATAGTAACAACAATTACAACAAAAACAGTAACCTGTATGGTTTTCTGCCAGGATTTCCACCCAAAAACTAATTTATTAAGGTGGTGTGTTAACAATGTACAACAATAGTAAGGCTGGCTTAGTTTTATATTTAGCTCAAGAAGCAATTAAAGTCAGAAAGAAAAAGAACACCCAGTCTGCACATGATGGACAAATTGCAAGATGTTCAACGCATTTGTTTAGCAGACAGTAGAAACAATCCACCTGCAAATTTGAAGCTTTCTCCATCCCTGAGTTGAAATTTTGTAAAATGAAAGCCATCAGTTAATTTGGTCGATTTAGTAGGAAAAAAATAAACCCATAGTTACTTGGCAATATGTCAAAATATGTTCTGAGGGAGAAAAAACCCACATACTATTTAAACTGATGATTTGGCTGAAATTTTAACTTTTTAATTGGTGCTTCTGTTCTGAGGCAAGCTCTCTCTCTTTTTTTTTTTTTTTTTTTTTAGCATTCTTTACCTTCTTCCTTATTTATAGTTTCATTTTACTCTTACATTTTGTCTCCCAAAAATTATAGTTACTGGTACCAACTACTACATTTACCCATTTTTCTACATTATGTTTAAGTGTGTGTTGAAAATTTTTCTTAAAGTTGAGAACAAAATTAACTGTGAGTGTTTGATATTTAACATTGAAATATTGAATAGAAGATGAAAAGCAGATTTAGGGTCAACATGAGAGATTGTGAATTCAGGTTTTGTTTAATTTCCACTTTAGGTTTGTACTTACTTAATATTTACAAATGTATAGAAGACAATGGGATTTTTTGGAAAACTTTCTTTGTCAAAACAGCATCATCTTCTATGATCAAAAAATTTTAGTGCTGCTCTGACGTAAGGTGAATGAAAATATTTCTTCTTCTTTGTCTCGCCTTTTATGATCTAATTATCTTAAAATATATATCTTGGCTTTTGTTTAAATAAATCAGTGGCATTTGACAAAAAATATCCAATATGGTAAAGTAATACTGTCAGAAAGTAAATACGTAAATAAGTCAGACTTTCTTCAGTATTGCTTCACGGCTGATGATGTGCGTATTCACTGGAATGTCTTAAATCAAAACCAATTTTTCTCTGAACAGTGTTTCTTCCTCTTTCTTTCTCTCCCCTCCCTCTGCAACACTCCAACTCAAATTCCTAGAAAACACAAGACTTAACTCTCTTCAAGAAAGGACCCCATTGAAGTTATTTTATAAGGCTAAGAAAACTCTTGAGATCTCCTTTTATTCTCATTATACACACTCTGTTACACTTTAAACTACATTAAATAAAAAGACATGAACATAATTTCAGAGCATAAGTGTGGGGAAAATATTTCCCAATTGCTTGATTTCAAAGGATTGTACCAATTCCTCTCATTCTGCCATGTTGAGAGTTGCTGAAATGTTGGCACAATGCTGCCTTAAGACTTGCTGATAAGACAAAACCATTTGATTGTGTCTTGTAGCATCTCTGTTTCACACCTTGCTCCACTCTTGCCTACCTTCCAGCAGTTGACTGTAGCATCATCTTTTTTTTCCACATGGGCCAGGCCAGCCGATGTGTGCTGCCTGAGTGCTGATGAGCAGGGTAGCAGCACCTCCTGGGTGGTGACCTTGTCCTGTGACATGCAGCACAGCTACGTGATGCTGAGAAACAGCAGCGGCAGTCCAGCCAAGCTTGCAGCCATCCACAATGGCCTGATTCATTTTGATCAAGGAATCAAGATGACTTGCAGGATAAGAGAGAGAACTCTAACCTGAAGGACAGTCTTTCTATTAAACATCCTATAAGGTGACACATTCTGTATTTCTGTAGACACATACATGTGAAAAAATACATAGCTGTGGTCTCACTGCCATTTTTAGACACAAAAAAAGACAATACATGAATATCTTATCAATGTCTTTCATTTTCCCTGAGGCACTTAAAGGATTTTGTAACTTATGGGCTATTTATCCTTACAAATCTTACGTATCTTTAGTGTGGAGCACAGAGCTATCAGCTCCTTTAGAGACCTAGGAAAAATGAGAATTTCTTCCTGGATTAAAATATAGGTATATATCATGCTTCAAATTTACAACTACATTTTTCTCATCAGAAGTTTTCAAGAAATAAAGAATTAGGGGAAAATCCTAGAGGAAAATAACCTTTTCTTATTAATAAAAGACTGGACATAAGCTTGAGAAAGTAAAAATCCTATAGAAGGATTCTACACTCACTTTTAGCTTTGTTTCCTGTCCTTTTGTTTGCGGTGGTATACCATTTTCTTTTTTAGTTTTATAAGATTTAACTATTTCTCTTTTAAGATCTCTGTGTAAGGATCTTTCTTCTTCCCTCCCTCCCTTTCTCCTTTTTTCCTTACTTTCATTCTTCCATCCTTCCTCCCTTTCTTCTTTTTTTAAAGTCAGTTTTGATGATCTTCTAAATTTATCTTGGATTGGAAATCAATTTGCATATACTGTCTTTGAGATAGTGAAGAGTGGACAGAGGAAAGCACTATTTTGTATGTCTTGAGTTTAAAGACTTCAATTTAACTTATATGATACAGCTATAAAATCAAAGTATAATAATCACTTTTTTTCTGTTCAAAAAAGTCTTTGTCTAGTCATATAATGAATTAATTTCCCTATCTGAATCCACCCATCAAGTTAGGTGCTCCATTGTCTAAACAGTTTATTAATGGATAATTGTATACCTGCTTTATCTTTGCCATCTTAATATGCAGAAAACATTCTCTTAAAACAACTTAAGCTTCCTTCCTATCTTCCAAGCACTGATATTTGGGGAAAAAATGTACTACCAAATTGGCAATGTTTGTATTAATCTTGTGTTTCTTCCAGGTTTTATTTAAAATGCTTACTTTTAGGTGCTTTGATAGTTAATGTTTCACAGATCCACAGAAGTTAACTGAAAAGACAACAGGGGGGTAGATTGTATAGTGCTGTGGGTGAAAGGCTGTGCCTTAATTTGGCAATGTGACTTTAAATTAGCTCTCAGTCTCGGTTTGTTCTCTGTTATTTTGTTCCATTAACGTGGTTTTAAAGAAAACTTTCAAACACTGATCCCTGTAAAATCTTCCATAGCCATTGGATTGTCTCCTTAACAGAAAATGAGAGAAGAAAAATGTCAGGAAGAGCAGGGATTACCTTAACCTTGTACTGCACTGACCAGAACCCCACTCTACATCAGTGACGATAAAACTTGCCAAGATAACCCAATGAATCATTTTTTAGAGTGCTAATTTCAGAATCAGGCTCAAGAACAGCAAGAGGATTAAAGACATGTCCTCCTAATGAGAGTCAGTGTCTTCATAATGAGAGTCAGCGTTGAGGCCGCCCACATTTCACTGACACAAGTCACAGAAAACACTCAATTAACTTTAGAAGTCACTTTAATATCAGAAATGATGGAGAAGTATTCTGTTGTGATACTTTTTTCCATTACTTCCATCTGTTTCTAACTTTTATCAGCTTATAAAGAACTTCTTTCAGTAAAGATACTTTGATCCCTGTGCTTTTCTTTATGGAGAATAGGTATATTAATTGTATGAACAGTCATTTTGCATAGATTCCAGTTGTTCAGCACATGTCTTTTCTTTTTGTCATATTCACTAAACAAATTACGTTGAGAAGGAGAAGGGTCATTCTAGAAAAGCATCAACTGTCAATAAGTTCTCAGCTAAAATAGAAACAGAGTCCAACCGAATTTTTTACTGTGGATATTGTTTAAAAATTAGCACTTTTGTCATCAGTTAACAGAACAGTTAATTTATTTATTGGGGGGAATAGAACACAAGATGATTAATTAGCTTAATGTATGTGTGCTGGATGCAAATACAGAGACAGTGGTGCCAAATTATTCATGCTTCACGTCCGCTGGGTTGAGCAGGAAAATTCAGTCTGGGAGCACACAGATTTCTACCAAGTCCTTCCTTTATTCTCTAGGGACTAATTCTCATATCAACCACACAGCATTTTATTTTTATCACTGAAACTGGGATACAAGTTGGCAAAATTTTCTGAATTTTAATTAAGCTGTTTAAAAACATTTCCTCACAGCCCACTTTCAATGCATTAATATGCCTAAAATGTATAGTGTCTTCAAACAATATTAGTTTGGTGGGACTGTAATGACTAACCTTCCCTTATATTAAAAAATTAAAAAACATTAAAACCAGCAGTAACAAAACTGTGTATTTAAAGGGGAAATGTACTTTCTGTTACTGAGGTGAGTCAATAGGAAAACATTGGTGGCATTTAAGAAAATAGGATTTTATATACTCTACATTTTAAATAACATGATTAAAGTAACTGAAGAGAAGTGTCCAAGTTGGGAGCATAGCAGGAAAACAACATGGTGCTTTTCTAGGAACTGAGGTGCATTCTGGGTTGGGGGTTGATAAACTAACAAAAGTATAGCCTATTAATTCTAATTCTAATGTGTTTTAAGGCCTGACTCTACTCTGGTGTGTTACACTGCAATTCTGGATTTATTACTACTACATAATTGTAATTATAGTAATTTTGTACTATTACCTTTGCTTTCAGTCTCCCCTTTTCTCTCTGCTTCTCTCTTAAAACCTCCCTCAAAGGCATTAAAGCAAGGGAGCTAATAAAAAAAATGACTGGATGCTGTAACACAGATGCCACCTGACAGGTCTGAAAGCTTCGGTCACACATAGACCACGGGACTGTGTGGCTTTTCTGATATGCAATGGCTATGACAATTTGTCCTGAGTTACCTTGAACTAGAAAATTTTAAATATATATTAGTTTGCTGATGGACTAAAGAAATGGAAACAAAAATTCATTGTTTTGTGAACATTATGTTTGTGGAACCCCATTTAAAAGAAAGGAGATTCTTCCCTGATATCTAAGAGTTATCTACAAATAATTTACAAATATGTATCAGTCGGAAGGTGTAGAGTCAAATGGAAAAGCTTATGACGGCCTCTGCCAAAGATTCTTAATGCAAAGCAGAGGAGTCTTCCTGTAATGTCATAATTATCAGCTGGAAGCCCTCCATACAAAATGTAAAAATAACCATGTGCCATCTGGTAATTGGTTTTCCCAGCAAATACATATGCAATAGGGAATCAAGAGCGACAACAAAATTGAAAATCCAGTGCACAGGAATGCTGTGTGACGGCCGGAGTTTTAATAAGCCACTTGCTGTGAAATCAGTTTTGCAATCCCATAGCGTGATAATATAAAGCATTATAAGGTATATACATAAGCATGAAAGTTGTATTATATTGATGGAAATGGCCAAAGCTATTGCACCTAACGTTTGGGCTTCCCATATTGAGAACCACTGTTCTTAGGAGATTTTTATCTATAGTTAAATAGTAGCTAATGAAAGTGAGCTAAAATCACCAAGACAGTTAGCCACAACTGAAGTTTATTTCCTCAGGTTTATGGCTACACTGTTTTTTCTCATGAACAAATAGAAGTCCCCTTATAAAATAACACTAAGATTTTCATAATGCTGTTAGTGGTATGAAAAAAAAGGTCTATCAGTGTGCAATTGTTCAATTCTATTTTGAAATCATTGGGTCAATGCAGAAACATGTTATGTAATGACTTTGACAATAAAGCATTGGCTCAGTCTTTTTGTAACCTTGTACTTGACTGCTCTTGCCCTTACAATCATTCTGTACAAAACATTTCGCTTCTCACTATGGCAAGCAAGAGGAGGCTGCGGCAAAGGAAAACATATGGGTAGCTACAAATTCATCACTGGCATCATTCAGCAAAAATCTTCATAATTTACAGCGTTATGAGCAATGGCAACACTGGACTGTGGCATAAGGTATCTTCCTTTACATATATCAAAGCACTTTTTGGTTGCTGTTTAATTCAATTCCATTCAAATCCTTTTAAGGAGCGAGGGGATAAAAGATGGGTTTCCAGTGAATTCCTTATACAATGCAAAGTTTGTCCTCTCCTTCCCTGTTCCGTCATCCTGAGAGACTGAATCACTGGTCTTTGTCTTCACCGTAGGACCCAAGTCTTTTATCCCAACTTCACATGTCCAGAGTTTGATACTAAAAGAATCAAAGAAAACTGAGCTGTTAGGGCACATCTAACTGCAAAGATTCTGGGGGTGCAGAATGAGCTCTAGCAGTGCTCTCAGATTTAAACTTTGCTCTGAAATAGATAAGTGGAAAATATTCAACACTAAAATTCTTACATCCACCTTGTAGTATGTTTAATTTTTTAGTGTATACTTAAAACCAGTCCAATATTTTTAACTTCATGTAGCGAGGATGTGGTCAGAAATAGGTATTTTGTCGGTTTGGGGTATGTGAGGCCAGATTGATTGATTGATTGATTGATTGATTTTTCAAATTTATTTTTGTGATGGCCACGCAACACTTGAATTTTGTATTAGTTTGATTTCTCAGACAGAAGCCATGAGCTCTGATTTTACTTATTGAGAAACTGAAGGAATAAGTGGCAAAATAACTTGTGCATTAACACAAAGTTGTAATACATCATAAAACTTAGTAGCTAAGAAGGAGTGAAACTCCAGCCCCATGGTAGGGAAGGAGGCAGGTGAATTTGTATTGCAGCGTAATGTTCAAGAATGTATCCTGTGGGTTCATTCTCAGCCCTGCCACTGTTAACTCTATGACCTTAGGTGGTTCTCTTCATTTCCCTAAGCGTAGTTGTCTTCGTTGGCAAACTATTGTTAATAATAGTGCAGTAGCATTGGAAAGGAGGTAGTGTAAGATAATGATCGAGAGCATCATGTCAGGAGTAATACTGTCTGGGTTTGCATCCCAGCTTCAAAATTTACAGCTGTGTCATCTTGGAAAAGTCATTCAACAATCTTCTGCCTCAGTTTCTTCATCTGTAAAATGGGGATATCAGAAATGAAAACCTTGAGTAATTTCTGTGAGTTGTGTATAGACTGCTTAGAATAATGTCTCTCACTTCGTATGATCTGTAGACAAACTGTTGCTGTCGTTATCATGATCTTACAATAATGTGCTAAAGTGCTAAGATGAGTAAATAAAGTAAAAATTGAGTAGTGTGAAATTATCTTTTAAAAATATTTTAAATCGTCTATGAAGTACTGTGCATGTGCTTCTGTATACACTGCTCTGTGTAGGAGTAGGCATATATAAATATATAGAGAAAGTTTTGTGTATCAGAGGGCTCATATGCAGAGCACACTTTTATGTTAAATTCTACAAAAGAGAGCAGGAAAAGAAAAAAAAGAAAGACCATATATTTTTGGCAAAGAGTTGAGTGCCGTGAATGATGTTAAGCTGAATGCATGAATGATGGTAATCGCTGTTCTTACGAATAGATTTAATATAAGAATTAAATAAAGTAATATTCACCTTTCTCGTAGTGCCTGGCATGTTGAAAGGGTTAATGAAATGCTGCCCACTACTCATAGCATCCTCATTACTACTTGTATTTAGTTACATTGCAGTGTGGATAACTTTTTTGGTGAATTATCAATCAAGTCAGGTCTCATCATTAAGCTCTCTTTAGCTGTCTTTAGGGAAGCGCTCAGGATGGCTTCTGATGTCTTCTGCAGGTGGCAATCACTATCCTTTTTTCTAAACAATCTGGTAGTAGCCAGGGGAAAGGACATGAACTCAGGCTTAATGGAGGTGTCTTTTCTACTTTGAGAGTTTTCTACTTTCCTATGTTCCTGTGAGTGAGAAAATGTTGATAGTCTGCTGTGGCACAAGAAGAGACTTTTCTTGCTATTCCTTCTTATTTTAGTGTCTTGCCACAGTGCCATATTTCAGTTCCACCGAAAAGGTCCCCAAAGTCACATTTTTGTCATGAATCTAAGGCAGGCAGTGACAATTTCTATTTGCCTGATGAAACTGGTACTGTTGTCTCAAAAGAAATGCATGCACACATTTTTATATAGACAAGGGGAAGTGACACACCTAATCCCTCGACTGGGTAACCTCACACCAGTGGGTAGAGTTGCTGTATTTCTGTAATTGTTTTTTATTTTAAAAAATTAAATGCACCAGAAACTCTGCTATCACTGAAATTTTACTAAACCAGATGTATTTCCCCAAGTTTTAGTATGCCTTTCTACTTTCTGTGTGTTTTAGTCAATATAAATTGTTTTTCTTTTCAAATTCAACACATAGTACACCAAATTCAATACTTATTTCTTGAGAAGAACAAAATAAGTGGTGATGTATGGAAGATGATCATCTCCCAGCCAGTTCTATGCATTTCTCCCCAGTCTCCTCAGAGGCAAGCACATTCCTCGACAGTATTGCAGGCAGAAGTACACAAACGTAGTTACTTGGGTTGATTTGTAGGAAAAATGAAGGGAGCTTGTTGTTATAAAGTGAGAAAGACTTCTGGCTACTATTCAGTTGTTTTATGCACCTCACACTGTTAGCTTCTTTGGTAGGGAAGGATTCTAGTTCATCTGCTTAGCAATAGCAAAAAGCCCCAATCACTGGAAGGAAGGAGAAATAAGATTCAGATTTTTCAACATTATGAATCCATATGAAATTCTGCCAATAAATCCTTTAACTTACTCATGGTTCTAGCCTCAGAATATGATCATTTAACTAAGATCTGTGAATAACAAAATGAATGCACAGAATTTGTGACTTTATTCTAAACATTACAAATTTTGTTTTAAAAGAGGAGACAGAGCAAAAAATATTTTTCAGTGTTCAAATATTCATTCTTCTTATTTTTTAGAAGACAAAAAGTGTTAACCATTTTGTGTTGCAATAATAAAATGATTCCAATTTTGTGTATAAAACTTATGTTATCAAATGAATGAGCCAAATTAGATGATCACCAGAAATTGTAACACTTACATGAAAAAATTCATGTATTTTATATGACAAAACATATTAGGACGATGCAAGGCCTGTTAGTTAAGAAAGAGTTACTCTATTGAAAAGGAACTTCTTTTGAGGCCTTTCAACTATGCTCATTTGAAAATTGAAAGATAAATACAGGCTGATGGTAGAAATAACCATCTAGTTTATTTTACCAGAAGTGGTAAAGGTTTACACCAATGAGACGTATGTGTTTGTGGGAGATGGTCCAAAAGATTCATTTATAAAGATTGGTGTACTCTTTGCTAGTTGGACATCTTCCTAGGTAGTCGAGCTCTTGTGCATATCTGAGCAGAAAAACAGAGAAAGGAAAGATGGTGGGTCAAATATAGGACATAGCTGTGGAGTAGCCTGTATTCTCAAGGTTTAGTGTAATGGTGATGGTTGAATTCCCATGGACTAAATGGATACTTAGGTAGGAAGGTGAGTTTGAAATGTCTTGTTACATTCCATCCAAGAAATCTTTTCACTAGGAGATGATAGGCCAGCAGTATGAAGCTATAGCGCCTTCTGCTGGTGGAGGGAGGTAGAAGATTGTAGGCTATGGAAGAGGATAAACTGGAGCTGGATCTCCTAAATTAACAAACTGTTCAAAATATCACTAGAAACAATTTATGGGCTTGACAAGAGTCACTTTGAGAGTATAGCTGGCCAGCCAAAGAAACAGAGAGACTAAACAAGAAAAGAGCTCTAATTCTGGCCTTCCTCCCTGCCTCAGCATACTTGAAGAACTAGACAGAACTTTGAAACTGATATAAGATTAGAAGTTTTTAGTCTGGATGGATTACTCATTTTGGTAATTGGAGCTGACCACAAAGTCATAGTTTCTGGCCTTATAACTGTTAAAGAATAAAAAGAGGTATTCATGTAGCAGAGTGAATGACAAAGACTGAAATAAAAAATCATTTTATATATTAGGCATCCCTCGATATCCATGGGGATTGCCAGGGAATTGCCCCACCACCACCCTGCCTCCCCGTGAATACCAAAATCCGCATATTCTCCAGTCCCTTGTATAAAGTAGCTTACTACAGTTGACCCTCCATATCTGCAGGTTGGACATCCGCGGATACAGAAGGCTGGCTGTACGACCTCATGAGTTACAATTTCACAATTAAACTGCCATTATTCAGAAAAAGTGTGGGGATTAAAAGTAAATTCTGCTAATTTGTGTTACTGATAAAGGAAGGGAAGCGTTCTTTGCTGTTTTTATTAATTTGGAGCACAGTGAATCTACAGTGTTCGATTCTAGGCATCATGTGTAAGAGGAACCTAAGTATCCAGAGTGATTGAAATGAAGGATTCCCAATAGAAAGAATTATGAAGAATCTGAGACTCTTCATCTTCCAAGAAGATGAGAAAGTTACAAACATTCTGTTATTTAAATAGGATCATCACATGAAAAAGATCATCTATATGTCTCTTTCTGAAGCCATATATTAAACCAATTGTGAGATGTTACATAAAAATAGATTATGACTTGATATACAGAAGAAATTTATGGAAATTAATTTAAGAAAGCTATTTTTTTAAATTGTAACTACAATGCATGCTTACTGTAGAAAATTGTAAAATACAAAATAATAAAAAGAGATAAATTAAAATTCCTAAGTAGATAGCCCAGATTGAGAACAGAAATGTAAGATACATATTTATTCTAGGTTAGAATAAATTTTCCCCCTGAAATGTGGAGACTTGTTTGGGATGAGAGAAAAGGGTAATTTGGGGACAGATGGAAAGAAAAAGCTAATTTGGAGACAGATGATTGTCTATATGAGATGTCAAAGATTTCTAATCAGTAGGAAATTTGACAGTATAAACTTTAACTTCCTTTTGGAATCCTAAAGCCTGTGATTATAAAATATAAAACCATGGCTAAGTTTTTGCATGCTTTATATCCATATTTTTGTGTGGCTAGTTGACATGATTTTGGAATGAAACATTCATAAAACATTCACACCTTTAGAAACATTACATAAATTAATTTCAGAACAACATTATTTAAATTGATCATCAAAGTACTCAGGCTGATAACAACCAATTGGTTGTTGTGTCACATCCTAGTTAATATTCAGGTGACATTTTTAAGGTAAAACCCTATGAATTCACATGTTACTTGAGTGTTTTTAAAAATTTTAGGTAAAGCTAGAAAACTTCAGCTAACATGTACAGGGAGGCCTCTCATGAGGAACTAGTGAAAGGTGGTTGCCTTACAGGTCAAAATGGAGGTTATACAGACAGTTGTCAAATAAAATATGAGGTGACAAATTAAATTTGAATCAGATAAACAAAGCATAATTCTTTTCTAAATATGTCCCTAATGTTTCATGGGACATACTTAGACTGAATATCAATTCATTGTTCATCTTTAACACAAATTTAAGTGGGTATCCTGTGTTTTCATATGCTAAATCGATAAACCCTCCTTGCCTTTGAAAATAGCAAAAAGATTACCAATATTGTTCCACATGTCACCTTCTATAAAATATAGTCAGAACAATATGTAACAATGGTGGTAAGAAAGTAAGAAAAACTTACGAGGTCAATATTTCTATAATGCTAAAGATGGAGGAAGAGGACATTAATGGTTATTATTCAATACTTGATTCTATTGAATGTTGTCAGTGACTTTTTATTTAATGAATATAAATATTTTATTCTATTTCTATAGATTTTCACATTGATTTTAAATGTAATACAACAAAAAAGATAGAGCAATCGTTTTTCTCAACTTACTAGAATGCAGGATGGCCAGCTTTTCCTCATTTTTAAAAGAAAATTCATTTAGGTTTAAATTTATTTTGAATTCATTTAAATTGGGAACGAGTATATTTCAGTATTACCGAATAGTGGGAACAAGTGGCACCTCTCTCACTAAGATTTGGTCCTTTTGGGTCTCACAGAAGACACTTTCCTTTGGATTGCAATAGGAACATATGGTGAACCTTCTGGTTTATTTTTGTTGTCCCCTGGACAGCTTTTCCCTCTCATGTTCACATAGCAGATGCCATATAGCATTTGTCCATCTAGGGGCAAAATCCTGCCTTCTGCCCCAAACTACTCATTGCATTCATACTCCAAACTTAACCCCAACACTTCCAGATATCAAGGCATTGATTTGTGGACATAAAACTTATGGCATGTAAATTTTAATCAATTCAGAAAACGACATATCAGTTTGCTAGGGTTGCTCTAACAAAGTACCACAGACTAGGTCGCTTAAACAACAAAAATTTATTTTCTTACAATTCCAGAGGCTGGAAGTTTGAGATCAAGGTGTTGGCAAGGCTGGTTCCTTTTGATGACTGTGAAGGAAGAATCAGTTCCTTGGCTTGTAGGTGGCCATCTTCTTCCTGAGATTTTACATATTACCCTTCTATACATGCCTGTGTCCAAATTTCCTCTTCTTATGAGAACACTGGTCATATTGGATAAGAGTTCACCCTAATGATCTCATTTTAACTTAAGACCTTTAAAAACCTTATCTCCAAACATAGTTATATTCCGAGGTAGTGGGGCTGGTTAGAACATCAACGTATGATTTTTATGGGGACATAGTTTAGCCCATAACATCTGATAACATCAAAACATTTATAAAATTACTTTGAAATAATGAAGCAAGGGTAAAAGTCACAGGCTAAAGCCTAAAAAGTGAGTCAAAGAAACAGGCAGAATGGTTTAGATAAACAACGACATGGAGGGAACCGTAATGTTTGGTTAGTATCAGAGTGATAAAAGCATAATTGCTTGTTCACGTCTCCTTTCTCTTGTGGATTATTCCCCATATTAAAATCTAGTCCTGCTGGGACATCTGTCCCCTGAGCTATATAGCTGCTGTTTCTCCTGCTCATATCTTAGTCCAGCTTCTGCTGCCTCCTCAGTTTTGAGAAACGTGCATTTATCAAGGGGTACTTAAGACCTTTCAAACCTATCTGAGTTGGTCTAGGTATCTTTGAAGAATGAAGAGGGAGCTCTGTATCATCTCTCCATTGATAAGAGAAGTATGAATTCAATGTTGTCATTTTTGAGCCAATGAAAATGAAACCCAGTTTATCTATTGAAGAATTTATAGCACATAACATGAATTTAAAGATATATAAAATCTAGCTTTCCTTCCTATTAATTAGTACCTCTACTTTTATGTGACTAATTTTCCATAGGCTTTATCAAATACCATTGTCTCCATTAAAATTAACAGAGTTTGCCTTTATTGGCTCTCAAGAATATTTATTTTGCTTTGGGGAAGGAATGGTGATACACTGAAACTAAAAAGGTATGGACCACATTGTTAGGAACTGGAGAATATTCCCTGTTGTTTTTGTGTCTGTAGCATTTTAAGAAGTTACAATTTTGGATTAGCTGCTGATAAGCATAAAATAACACCCTATGAGGGAAGAAGTCATCTGCTTTTTACAATTTTTTCCTGGTATACCACATGTAGGTACACTTATATAAGCACATAGAAGTGTGTCCAGGAAACCACTTCTGTTGAAAGGGCTTCAGACAAGATGGAGAGAGATTCAAAGTAATATATTGTGGACTACAAAGTACTAAATTAAGAAATGCTTTTCTAGAGTAACTCGCTATTAAAAAATATCATTCTGTAAATTTATGGCTTTTCAAAATAGAATGTAGGAAACATTAATTTCTCTTTAGGAATACACATATTTTTAAAGAGAAGTTAATACATTTAGAAATGTATTTTATATGATACATTCTTTGTGTTTTATATATATGTGCATATATATACATTTAGTAATGTATTATATATGAATAAATATATATTTATACATTCTTAAAGTATTGGTTCAGTTTTTCTACATTTGCACCATAGTTAAAGGCACTGAAAATAAAATCAGAAAAATTTTATAGGCTCAGAACTGCATTCTAACTTCCACCATCCTTCTAAAAAAAGGCCTTTTTCTTCTGGTGGGACACACATTTTAAAAAAGATGGTATTAAAACAACTAATTAAAACAATATACAAATATTATTTGAAAAATCAACACTGGACTTTTGAGTATTTTTTAAAAATCAAGACTATTTTACTTTTTCCCCAATGATAAAAGTAATATATACTTTATATAGAGAAATGTAAAAAGTACATGAAAGAAAGGGCAAAAATCAGTTTTATTATTCAACAGTAACAATTTTGATACATTTTTCACTAGTGAAATATTTTTAGTGAAAATACAGTCAAAATATTTTGTGCATCTGTTGCTGTTTGTAGTAAAAGAAAAAAAAAATAAAAGGAGGCAGGGCTATAAATAGGAAACAGCTATTAGCAAATTAATGGATGTCTAGTGTCCTATTTGTTGTTCTACCATGAAGAATCATTATTGGCTTGATTTAGAACCTGGGCTTTGATGAGAAACTCCTTACATGAAATGTTGAGAGTGTTGCTATGTTTGCTTGTGAAATTATGCTGGTCTGTGGAATTCAAGTAGAGAATCATTACCTGTAGGTAGGAGTAACTAGAGAGGACCAGAGAAACCTGTAGTTTAAATAAGTAACAATAATCAATGCAGAGTTAATCACTGCATTATTAATTTTCAGAGAAAGAGAGCTGAGCTCTTCTTGCTAAATTAAACAGGGGGTAATGGGACCCAGAATACAAATTAAGGAAAATAAAGCAGGACTCTCACAAGAGGGAACATTTAAGAATCAGAGTCAGAATATCAGGTGTTTGGAGAGGGGACAGAATCAGTAATTAGGGAAGAAGGTCAAGATCATAGAAGGTCAGAGTCTGCTTTCTCATCAACATCTGAAAAAACAATAGACATTTATGGAGAGCCTTAAAGACACTTTGCATGTCTTCTACACTTTGCATGTCTTCTACCTTGCTGGACTCTTACGAGCTTAATCCACTATGCCTTACAAGGTTTTGTTATTTTCTAACCGCTTCACTCTGCTAGGAGTAACTCTTCAATCCAGCTACCTACCTACCTTGTTGTCAATCTCTACGTGTAAACAGACTTTTTCTAGAGGATAATATTATTTATTTTTGTCTTATATCCACCTTTCTTTTCCAGTCACTGGATAGCAAAGGTAAATCTAAACATTTTCAGGCTAACATCAGGTAAATATATTACTGTATTATCATTAAATAGAGAAGACACAAGTCTATTTTAAAAGCCTGTAGAATACAAGAAACTGATAGAGATTCCTGTGAGGATGCACTGGGTTTTGATTTGGATTTGAAGAAAAGAGAATACGTAAACATTAGGGAAGTTAGTGAAGTGTTTCAGAGTTTTTTCCAGTCCTTTTTCTTGGGATTCTGTTTCTTCTTAAAAAGATCCAGTTCTGGGTTCTCTTCTCTTCTCGTCCCTCCTTCCCTCCTTCTTCCCTTCCTTACTTCCATCCTTCCTCCCTTCCTTCCTTCCTTTCACAGTTTATGGTGTTTTTCTCAATATCCAGTGGTGTATATCACCTAAGTAACAAAAATTGGGAACTCAGCCTTTTTTTCACTGCATTAGATAAGACTAGATCCTTACCTTGAATACTGAGAACCAAGGAAAATGTTTTTCCTCTGATACTCTCCTAAAACCAGAGGTTAGCGAACTATAGCCTGTGGGCTGGCTGTCTTTTTTTTTTTTTTTTTTTTGGAAATAAAATTTTATTTTAACTTAACCACACCCATTCATTTTTGTATTGTCTACAGCTGCTTTTGTGTTACAATGGCAGAATTGGACAGTTGTGACAAAGACCAAAAGGTCTGCAAGTCAAATATATTTATTTTCTGATTCTTTACTAAAAAAAAATTCCTGACTTCTATTCTAGACCAGCTCTGTAGAACTTTCAGTGATGGTGGAAATGTTTCATATCTGTGCTGTCTGGTACAGTAGCCCCTAGCCACATGAAACTATTGACACTTAACTTTAAATTAAATCAAATTAAATTAAATTAAAAATTTAGTTTCTTAGTTGCTATTGGCTAGTATGACTAAGAAACAATATTTGAAATTGAATTTTACTTTAATTAATTTAAAACTGAACTTAAATAGCTGCATGTGGTTAGTGGCTACCATATTGCCCAGGACAGTTCTAGACATAGGTAAATTGCTTACCAAAATTATTTATTAACAAAGCTTGCTTGTGGTTTATGCTGAACAGGTCCTCTGTATAATTATGTGGTCAAGTCAACATAAGAAATTCTATAACAGTTTGTCTTTTCTTCTTACTATCATTTTTAGAATGGGAATATCTTGGATAGGTAAAAATGAAAAATTTCCCACCTTTTTATCCTTTGGTTTAGGCTGCCAACAATTCATATGTACTTATGTATGAGAAGACTCAAAGTATAACTTGCTAATACTAACTCTCATATTAACTTGAGTTGGCCTTTTGTATTGTAAGCATTTGAGTACATACTAGGAAGCATAAAGTTCCCTATACAATTTCTCATAAACCTTATCATATAAGTAGTCCCATGAAGTGTTTTCACTTTTTTTACTTTTAAGTATTTACAATTTTTCATTATATTTTTTCCTTTGACCTTTGAATTTTTCTGAAGTAAGTTTTGTAAATTGCCAAATGGATCGGTTTTTTTCCAAACTATCTTTTTGTTTTTGATTAAATGCACTTAATTGCTCTCTGGTCAGAACCTGGTTTGGCTAATCTCAAACCTCTGAAATTTGTTAAGGATAGCTTTCAGTCCTAGCACATGGTTAATTTTTGTAAAAGTCCTTGAGGAGAATGTTTATTCTCTGACTGATAAGTGCAGTACCTATTATCTGCATATTACATCAGGCTTTTGAGTTTATGCTTCAAATCATATTATTACAGATTTTTTCATTATCTTGATCTGTAGTTTACTTAGAGACATATATTTAAAATTTTCACAAAGACTGTGGTATTGTCAGTTTATCTTTGTAGTTACATTAAAATTTTATTATATACTTTAAAGTTATGTTATCAGATAATTATAAGTTCATAATAGCCACATTATCCTGTTGCATTGTGATCTTTATCTTCATGTATTGCCTTTTAATTTTCAATATTGATTTTTGCCTTAAATTGTTTTTTTTTCCTAGTGACATTAATAGAACTATATAATAGCTTTCTTTTGGACAGATATTTCTCGTATCTTTTTCAGACCTTTGAATTTCAAATTTTCCTCTTCATTGATTTTAAGTATCAGTAGCATACATAATATATAAGAATTAAAAAAAATTTCAGTCTGAAAATCTGTTTTTTAATTGGAAGATTTTGTCCATTTACATTTAATTGATAATTAGTTTAATTGCTCCTTTCAACTAATTACATTCTTTTTTTTTCCTGTTTCATTTTCTGCCAAGTCTTTTGACTTTTTTCCATTTCATTTTTTTTTCCTATTTATTTGGAAGTAAATGCCATTAATTTATGGTTTAGTTATTTTTTTACATATATACTCAAACAAACAAAACCTAAAGTTAAACAGTAGCTTTTACCCTCTTCTTGAAACCCTGTTAGCCCCACTCATATTGAATACTATTATATGCTAATAGTGTATTTCAAGTGTATTTCAAGTACAGTTTTATCCTGATTTTTAACTCCTAATATATATTAAATATTCTTATTATTTTTTATTGGAATCAGTGTTTGTTTAGATTTACCCTATATTAGCCAAAGTCTTTGATGCATACATAGTCTTTTCTATCAAGCATTAAATTCATGACTAAAGTGTATTCTTTAGTTTTTATTTTGTCCTTATTGAAAGATTATTTTTCTGTGTATTGAATTCTATATTTATATATATTTTCTCTTGTCACATGGAAGCTATTATTCCATTGTCTTCTAGTTTCAATTATTGTTACTGAGGTGTCTGTCATCTATCAAATCACATTTCTTTGTAGTTGATTTCTCATTTCTATTCAGCTGGTTTGAAGAAATTTTTTCCATGGACATCTGTGTTTTCTTGTGATTTCTTGGACATCTTTGATCTAATGATTATTTTCTTTCAAAAATTCTAAAAAAGTTTTAAAAAGCCTCTTTCTATTTTAATGGAGCCTCTTCCCTATTCTTTCTACTTCTTTGTCATTGAAATTTTAGTTACGTATCTAATGATTTTTTTACCTTTCATCACCTCTATCTCTGAACTTCCCTTTCATGTATGTTCCATCTCTTTGTGTTGCATATAGGGTAGTTTCTTTTACTCTCTCTTCCAATTAACTAATTCTTTCTTAAGATGAGTTTAATTATGTTTAATTCAGGAGTCAGCAAACTTTTTCTTACAAGGCCAGGTTGTAAATATTCCAGTTTTCTTGGCCACATGGTCTCTCTAGCAACCATTTTACTCTGCCATTGAAGAAGGAAAGCAAATAGAGGTGAAACGTAAACGAGTTGGCCTGACTGCATTCAAATAAAATTTATTTACCAAAACAGGCAGCTGGCCCATGGACCATAGTTTGTTGACTCCTATTTTAATCTGTCAACTAAGTTTCTAAAATTATTTTCCAGTTTTAGAAGTGCTATTTGCTTCTTTCTCAAACCCTCTTTTATAATTCTAATAGTCTCTTGTAGCTTGTACATATAGTAAATTATCTTTTGCATATTTTAAATGTATTAAATGCAATTTTTATATCTTTTTTCTGATAATTCTAATATATGGATTTTCTTTCAGTACTTTTTTTCTAGTGATTGTTGTTTCTACTGACTTACACTTATGGTTCCTTGCTCACTTGTGTGCTTTGTGATTTTTACTGTATTACTCATTTTTTCCCCTAAAATTTACTAAGAACTGGAATAAAATTATATATTCGAGGGAAGATTGATATTTTCTTCTTCTAGATTCTCAAGAGCCTACCAGTCTGGAAACACTTTAAATTTATCCTAAGAAGTTGATTTACCACACATGGATAGTGTTAATTCAGACAGAAAACATGTTGTTACTAAACCATAAAAAATATATTTTTACCACATTCATCACAAACCTCCTGTAGTGGCCATGAAAATGTCACCCTCATATACCCTGCTGCAGGGAGCATAATTGATTGATGGCCCTTCTTGCTAACTGTTTGAATACATGGCTGCTTTTACACTGAGGACATGCTGCCCACAGACCGCTCCCAACCAGTGTCTGAGCACAATGAGAATACTAATGCAGGCCTGTTTATACAAGATATGGGACTCCTTCCACGGGGGATTTTCTCTCTCTGTATATAGAATAATACAGGCAATATAGAATAGCTGTATCTCAGACACTTGTCAGGAAATAAAATTGGTCTTAATACCCATCAATCCTGTTTGATTGTCCAGGGAATAGAAAATTAAACTGTTCCTTAGAAGCATTAAAATGTGGCTTATATTAAACTATATTACCCTTCTGCTGCGTATGTGTATCTCATTGTTTGTTTCTCTCTGTTCATCAGATACCACCACATCTTATCCCACCACTTTTATTGCTCTTTCTGAATTGTGCTTTGGCATATGTATTGATGAATCTCTAAAAAATGTTCATGTAAAATGTGTCCTTCTATCTAAGAAATGTATGCTGTCGAGGATGTTCTTGGATTTTTAACACAGTATCAAAGGTGACCCAAAGGAATTTTTTTCTCTATTTCCAATTTTAGAATTAGCAGTTCCCTTCAGAAACTAATGTTATGTCTAATGCATACACTGACTTGTGGAACTGATTACATGTCCAGTTTTATGCTGAAAAATTTTGAGGCAACTTGAGACTAACCTATAATTTTGTGTATTAATCAAACTCCTGGTTTCTTTTTATTTGTGTTACTTTTCTCATATTTCCTATATGTATCTATGTATGTTTTTATGTATTGCTGAGCAGTAGTGCAGAGTATGGCTATAAGTGCTATTTGTTTATTCATTCACCTGTCAATGGACTTTTTTTTTTTTTAACCAAACACTGTATATATTCATTTATTTTACAGTATTTTTCTTGGTAAATTTTCTGCTCTAAAATCTGTCATTTTTTTCAGTTGACAATATTCCATAGATGTTTATCTATATCATTCCATAGGCTTTATAGTTATTACCTTTATGATTAGATAATATTACTTCAAATGTGTACACTACAGTTTACTTTTACTATTTATACAAATGTGGCAGAGTCAAAATACGAAGCATAAACATCCAAAAGCTTTCCCCTTCTCTGTTTGCCTCTGATCATTTTGTTTGAAGACTTATGAATCTTTCTATGGTGATCTGAGTATATGGTCAAGAGGTAACTGGGACGGGTGAGAGAGAAGTAGAGTTAGAAAGAGAAGAAAGGAAAGTGAAACAGGAGGATTTTCCAAGACTAGAGTTTCATCAAGGGAGACAGACAGGAAATACTGAGGGTAGCTGCCTGTGATATGAAATTTGGGAAGAGAAATAGATAAAATGTTTAGATGTTTGTTATTTGTCGCCTAGGATAATTCCTTCTTCATCACTCCTCAAGAATACATTCAGAATAATGTACATAATTAAGCAAAGCCTTTGTAATCCAAACTGAGTTTCTTTAGGAAATGATAAAAATACCTCATGGAAACACACTATATTTGGTTTACACTTAGTTTTATTTTTTCCCTGTTACTTTGCAACTAAAAGTAATTGATACGTTTTTAATACTTTTATTTGTGCCTTAAGTTGAAAACACTATTTTTTATTGGAATATGAAGAAGTTGGCAGGGTTGTTATATTATCTAAATCAGAGAAATTAAAGTGATTTAATCAATAATGGGATAGAGATAAATCCAATAGAGATAAATTCAGTATATTCAGAAACAGAAACAACCAAAAGAGTCACCAAATAAAGTGGAAAGATACTGTTTAGATAAATGTACTATGAAAAATATCTGACATGCAATTATAAAGCAGTATGATTTAAAAAATAATTGTAAACACCAGGGCATAGTTTGTTACATATGTAACATTTTTATATTCTATATGTTTTAAAATCTGCAACTTAAAGGTAAAAAATAATAAAGGACAAAGCAGAAAACCATGACCATTTAGAATATAACTTCCAGAGTGCCAGAGTTCCAGAAGAGTTTAAAGAATTTTTCTGCGTTTATAGTTATGCCTTCTTTTAACTGGTGAGGAACATTTTCAGAGCTCTCTAATCAATACAAGGGCAAGTGTAGACAAACATGCTTAAACATTAATAAGAGAAATTGGATTTAAGAGGTGGAATCTATTTTGGGCCATAGGTGAGACCAAGATGGAAATGAGCCTGAAAGAAAGATCATGAACTCTGCATTCCTAGGGATATTTTAAAGGTAAAGAGCTATAGCTCCCTTAGATGGATAGAGTGTAGCCTCACTGCGTAGAGAGGTCCACATCAGGTGATCTTCCAAGGCCCCTACCAGCTTTGGAACCTTCCAACTCATTTCAGTGATTATGTTAAAAATGAAGTAATATTTATATGAATTCTCATTAAGAAATCAGCCAGCAGGTTCAGGACAAGTATTTTTGTGATCAACAGAGGTAGAGCCAGTCAATATTCTTAGCACTTCCACGTTTCCTGCATTCTCAGGGACAGAATTTGTACATGTGTATCTTCATCCTTCCTTTACTGTTGAATGAAATAATCTAGGGATATAAAATGTATTTCCAAATGTAAAGATTTTATAGACATCCTTATTTAAAATCCTAGCCCTCTGGTTATAAACTCATCTAGTACCAGTATTTTCCATCAAACCTTAACCTTGATTACCAGGAAGGTAGTTACTAAATTCTTAATAATGTAATAATGACTAATACACTTTAGAGAAAGAGATAGGGGTGATGAAATTTTACTTTTTTTAACTGCATATATTGGTGTAGTTGTTTACTTTTTAAAGAACAATAATCATATTTTTAAATAAAGATGAAATTAAACTGTAAAGTAAAATAAAAACAAAGCAGGCTTTTAATACTAAGTGACAGGCAATAGTGTTTCTATACTTATGTGACTAGAAGTGTATAATTCTATGTTGACATCCAATATTTCTTACTCAGTAAATAAAGGCCATGTTTCCACACATCTTTAGTTTAGTTATTTACACAGAAGAGGTACTTATTTAATGTCTGATAAATGAAAACAAAATTGGTTTCATTAAACATGTACTTACCAAATTAGCATAAAACACAAACACGCTGAAAACAAATGCTTGCTCTGACAGCTGATAGCTGAAAATCAATAATATTTATTTCTGTTTTATGGTTGCTAATCAATTTCCAATGTTAATTTTTAAAAAGTGATCTTTGACACTAGTTAGATCCAAACCTTAATTGTAATTCTTCAATTTAGAGGCCCCATAAGTTTTTAGCAACTGAGATGCCTAGGAAGTATGACAGCGGGTTTCGGATTAATCTCAGAGTTTAAAAACCAAACTAAACATAGATCAGTGTTTCCCAGAAACGAGTGACACCCTTTTACGATTCAGTTTTCCACCTGATACGGAGTGACTATTGCAGATAATGTTTCTGCATTTAAACCCGTAAGAATTATTGTGAAAGCAAGCAGAACTCATGAGAGACCAGGGGGTTAGAGTGAAGGAACCCTTGCAGTGAAAGGAATCAAGGATTGTCTTTAGAACCCATGCTACCTGAGCAACCAGGTCAAAAAAGCTTCCTCTAATGAGGATCCATCCATTACCATGACATGCAAGCTCTAGCTGTAGATCACTTTCATGGTCTCCAAAGAAGCTGAGCAGTTATCAGTAACATTCAAAAATCCACTGGAAAGTCATTCATTTCACTTTATGGTCCTAATTAGCCATTTGTATAGTTCTATAATTAAATATGTTCGTTTCTCATCAAGTTTTTCACTTTAGTAATGATACCACTGTGCCACAAACAGGCCCCATGCTGCTGGGTTTGGGACTTATTCATAGCATTTAATTGGTCACCCAGTGGTTAGCCAATAACCCCTTCTATGGGAAGCAACACTCTGAATGCTGTTAATGGGCTGGAGGCACAGTGATTGCCTCCTGGTACCCAGCAGTACTGGGAATAAAGCAATTTCCTCCACTGTGTTGTGTGCCCAATAGCTAATCCTCTCCACTCCTGAAATGCACACTATTTGGTTATAAGTATTTGTGCTGGCTTACTTACCGCTGGGTTGTTAATAGGCAGTGATTCTTCAATGCTCCTTCAGTGAAGTTACAGTTTGCTTGCTGACTGCTAATTAAAACAAGTTTGCTCTCTTAGTCTGCAACTAAAAGGTAGCAAGGTCATCTTATTTAATGCAGTAACCTTTTATTTAACAATGTTGATACACTACTCATATGTGCACATTTTGTAATCTGGCAAGTCTATTATTGATTGCTTCAAAAGAACAAAAATCGAGCCAGTGACTAGTCTGCTCTCCTTTGAAGTGAAATTGTTAAAATTCCCAAGTCCAGGCCTCTGTTACATAGTTGAAACACAAGGCTTTGCTGCAGGATTCTATTTACAAATTTGAGCTTCTGAAAACAAAAAGAAAAATGTCGACTGTAGTAACCATAAATGTTCAAGTCATTAAAGTAATACTTAGCTTAGTTTCCCATGTGTTTTGTTTTAATTATAGTTTGATGTATGAAAAGGCATTATAGAGGCTCCAACTTGGAAAGCAGAGTGATCAGTAGATGGCACTTCCTAACTGCCTGCTCTGTGTGAATACACATAATTAAGTCTTAGAAATGGGGTTATGGGAAACAAAATGAAATAAAAATTGGGTGACTTATAACAGGACAGAGACAATCATATTTTTGCTTGTATAATGCCCAGATATTTTTATGTCACATATCATTGAGATCTTGGGGGAAAAAGTCTAATTTGCAAAATTTTTGATGTGGGCTTCTTCCTTAACATTCCAGAGATTCATCTCCAGTGATGACAAAGAAAACAATGAGATATACTCTATAAGACAATATGGTACCCTTTTCTGCCTTAGGCACTCTTTAGAGAGCCAGGAGTGTCAAAGTGAATTATTCAGAGCTCTCAAAGTTATTCCTCCTCAAAGTTAAGCATTATTGCTTTAGAAAATATACTTCTAACTCTCAACCATAAAAAAAATTAGAAACAATTTTTAAATTCTCTACTCACAACCAGAAAGAGAAGAGGCATTTTAAAGACAAAATATTGTAACTGTGGAAAAAACAATGTTGTCTCCTGGGGCAAGGTGACATCACAAGCAATTTGTCTCTAGTGTGCAAAGTAAAATACATTTTAGAGGGTTTTAATATCAAGAATTTAAATGCCTTTTGGGAGTTAGACTGTCCTGTGTTACGTGCTTTGTTAAGAAGTATTCATATATAGCTGTAATTAGGCAGATACAAGTGCATACAGTCAACAAAGAAAAAAATCACGTAAGTATTTTTCATATGTAATGTGGTAAATCATTAGTACTTCTCTATTGCTTCTGGGATAATAGACAAACTACCTGGGTATGCTTTTAAACTATGTAATAAATCATTTAAACTGAAGTGTGATTAAATATGTTCTAAGACCAACAGTAAATTATCTTTAAAATTCCTGTTTGATGATACTTTTTCAGACCATTCAGAGTTATAGTAGAAACAACTTATATTTATTTCAAATTCAATGACTGTTTATTCAAATACCAAGAGTTAGGGATCTCACCCTGAGTTTCAGGTCAGAAGAAGGACTGGCTTTATTTGGTGATTGTGTAAGACACAGAAAACCAAAACTACTTAAAGAATTTGGAGATAATTCCACTTTGCAGGCTAAATGATCTGTGAATTTTATCCAGGTATAATCTGGTTGCTAAAGGTGCTGTTGTGAACTTACAATGCCAGGGACAGACATATTGGGCTTTAAACAACAGTAAGAGGCAAGAGGGAATGAGCTTCTGTTACTCTCAGAATTTTCTCATTTATGGTCACAGAAGGTTATGATTGGGACCTAAAAGAGTCAAAGACATTCTGTTAGCAGATTTAAGAAATAATGTGTGTATAATGTGTCACCAGGAGCAGTGTTCTGGATGTGAAGAAATAAGATTTAAAATAATAGCTTTTATTATGAAATCTTTATATATATATATATATATATATATTTTATTGAAGTACGGTTTACAATGTTGTGTCAATTTTTGGTGTACAGCATAATGCTTCAGTCAAACATGAACATCCATATATTTGTTTTCATATTCTTTTTCACCATAAGTTACTACAAGATATTGAATATAGTTCCCTATGCTATACAGTATGAATTTGTTGTTTATCTATTAATAAAAAATAATAAAATAATGCCATTTGCAGTAACATGGATGGACCTGGAAATTATCATTCTAAGTGAAGTAAGCCAGAAACAGAAAGAAAAATACCATATGATATCACTTATATGTGGAATCGAAAAAAAAAAGACAGACAAACTTATTTACTAAACAGAAACAAACTCAAGAACATAGAAAACAAACTTAGGGTTACCAGGAGGTGAAGGGGTGGGACAGGATAAACTGGAAATTACAGGTTTGCAGATAACTAACTAATATATATATACAATAGATAAACAATGAACACTTTACACACTTAATAAGCATTCACCAAACACTTGTTTATTCTTGAATTTATTCATTTATCCACAATTTAAAAACTATTGTTTTTAATGCTTCTGGTGGATTCAGTTGCCCAAGGCATGAATACATTTGATATTTTGCTAAGATACACAATTTAACTGTGGGCACTGCCAGGCTGCTGTGTGGACAATCACTGGTCTAAGCAGTGAGTACTCCTATTTGGCTGCCTTTAATGCACACTGCAAAATGACTTAGCTGTTGGTTATTATCCTTGCCACTAGAGTGCTGCAATTTTTGGGATAAAATTGTTTTCTTGTGTAAATTGGTTCCAAAAAGAAAGTTAACATCTAGTATGATAGGAGTATTCACAGACATGTGCAGTAGTCTAATAGGTCTTCTGACATAGGCCTTGGAAACTATGGGTTTACTGAAAAAATGCACTGCTGTATTTGTAAGAAAAACAACAGTTACTCTAAACTATTGGAACATGGACAAGTGCTCCATTAAACATGTCCAGAGGAGGCAGAGGAGGCTTCATTAAAGACATAACTCGAGCTGAGATGTGAGAGTTGAGTAGAAAAGAGGGCTGTATCTTCTGGCTGGAATGCATTGTGTACCCCTTGTCTGCTCATATATGGTGGCATGCTCTGGCATAGTGGTAGAGGCAGTTGAACTATATGGGTAGACATAAGCTATTTCAGAAGTGGAATAGGCAGCATTCGATGATTGAATATGGGGGCAATGGAAAATGAAGGGTCTAAGAGGACACCCAAATTTTAAGGTTAGGCCATTGGTTCATTAAGAACATAGGAACCAGAGGCATAGGAAACAAAGAAGAAAAGTCAAGTCACATGGAAAATCAATATGTTTAAAATGGGGATAATGTTAATATCCATCTCACAGATTTGTCATGACTATTGAGTTAATAAATACGAAGTACATAGAACAATGTCTGTACATTGATATTACTTAATAAATGTTAGCAGTTATTATTAAGAGGCATAATAAGTAAATTGATGTATAACAAATGGATAGACTATCATGGTAAATAACATGTCACACAGTGAAAAAGTTTCTAAAATAACATAAGGAAATAAAAGCATACTCCTTAAAGTGGTCACTATGATTAATATAATATGAAATATTGAGTCAAAGTTGTAAAGAGATGCACAGAAGTGAAATATGTGTTGATTTAGACTAATGGGACTAAGAGAAAATTTTCACATTAAAAATGTTTCTCTGGAAACTTTAGAAACTGAATTCTTCTGTAAACTTTGAGGTGAAATGGGCACTATATGCAAATTGCTCATGAGCATGTTGTGTTAAAAGAGATGCTAAATTAAAGAAACAAGAATGGGGACGACTGAGTTTGTAATCTCAGTTCAAAGAAAGTCTATGAAATTCTCTGACTGTAAGAGCAGAATACAGCAAGAGGTGATTTTACAAAGCGATAATGCTAGAATTGGGATGAGAGGCGGGTGGAAAGCCAGGAAAAGAACAAGGAACCAAACAAGAAAACAGCATGGAGAAGGCAAGCTGTCACAGAGGAAAGGAGATAGAGAACACATTTATGGAAAAGGAGGCTTTGCTTAAGAATATAGAAGATAAGTAGAGCTCCAAAACTCATGGAGAAAAGGGGACCAATATTTCTACATAAACACCAAAAGAAGAAGGAGAAGAGGTGAGAAAATGTGATCAACTGAGACCTCTTATGAGAAGAAAAAGGATAGAAGTATGTAATTTATGAAAGCATTGGTGAAATAACTGAAATCACACAAATATTACAAAAACAATTAAAATTTTTAAAAATTAATACTATTTAGGAAAAGGGGGTTTTATTTATAGTATATTCTGAAAAACTGAAGTTAGGTATACTTTACCATAAAAAATTTGGCTGGTTTTAGCTATTATCGAAACATCTACTGCAAATCTTAGGACTGAGGTTGGGGGTTTTGCATCAGTTACAGTGGATGAGAGCCATGCAAGGATGATATTTATATTAATATATATAAGATAAATTTGTGAAACATTCTGAGTATGTTAGAATGCATGAGATCATACATAAGACTTTGGAAAGGTTTAAAAATGAAATATATGACAATCTTAAAAAGTCCCCAAAAGAAATGTAAAAAATAAAACCATTTAAATTTATGGTGATACTTTGCACATAACATGGAGGATAATATTGGAAAGAGATTTCAGCATTCACAGAAAACTTGCAAGTAGATGAAAATTATAACTAAAACTTATCTCCAAAACCAAATATTCAATTGGCATATAGAGACTGAGATACAGAATCACTTATTTAAATGCATATGCTAACAGTTTTTGAGTATTTAATCAAAAGGATAGAAATACCTTAGCAAAACTTTTTTACAAAGATCAAATAAAGATCACTTTTATGCCTTCAGGCAACTCTATGTTAGACAAAAAAATTTCACCTCCAAAGTGAATAATTTGGCAGTTGTGTATAAAGTATGAGTAAATCCCTGTTGGGATAGAAATAAAAGGAATAATGAGAATGGTCAATTATATAGGAGCTAGCCCTTTCCAAGATGTCAGAGAAGTTTAAGGGATTATTAATAATGATGTAAAGAAAGCTCTTGAGAAAAGAAGTAAATCCAAAGAATTTAAAGACCAAATTTAATATTCCCTGTTACAAAAGTGTTAACAGAATGCTTTTATAAAATAAAATAAGGTAAATAAATAATAGTAAAACATATAAAATTTAATACATTTATTTAGATAGTATAGGAGTGATAATGGAGGGGGAGAATATTAGGAATGCAGGCATTTAAATCCAGGCATTTTAAATTTAATTCATAGAATTTTCCAGAAGAAAAAAAGTAATGATATAGACTTAGAAGATAAAGAGAGTTAAGATGGTTTGGAAGGAGAAACTGTAGATAATAAATAAGTTGTTTGCAGAATTATTTTAAAAGCAAGAAAAAGTATATATATGTATTTCCAGGAAACTTAAAAATGAATTAATTTAAGGAAGGCATCAAGATTCCAAAAATGATGTCAGCTCTCCTTGGTCTGGTCACTGCAGAAGGGCTGTGCTTTGAGGCTAGTAGCTCTACTACTGAATTTCCCAAGACATCTGAGTATGAAGGAGACCTTAGCAAAGGGTTAGACTTGAAAGGCAGGTGTTCCTAATACAACATCATATGAAGGAGGTTGGATTTTATGGGACTAGTAATGCAATGTCATTGAAGATCTTAGTCAAAATGTGACACACCTATTTGTGCTGGAGAGAACACCCTCTTGATGTCTTGTTTTGGTAAGGTAGTGGGATAAATTATCTAAAATCTTTCTTACTACAAATGTCTAAAATTTCTGTGTTAAAAACTAAGACAATTATTTTTAATATGTAACAGCATTCTCTTTTGCAAGAAAGAAAGGAAAAACTCACATGAAGGAAATAGACTAAACAATGTTAGAGGCATAAACATTTGAACTGATACTTCAGATGTCCTGAGAAGTTTGATTTCTCCTGATACCCCCAAGAGCTCTGTTTAATTCCTACACTTGGGCAGGAAAGTGGCTGAGAGCTTGTAAGAGGCATAGACTTAGAAGTGGAATATCAGCAGAAAGGTGGAGCTTTTAAAAAGCCATATTCTCCTGCAAAGGGTGAACAAAACACATTCCACCTTTTAGCACAGGGAGAAGACAATGAAGTTTGATTCACCCTGACTTGAAGTGAAAAAATATCAAAGTGTTTCTTAAAAGGTAAACTCCCATTCCATTCTTTCTATTTATGTATGGTCCAAATTTATACTACTTGTATGGTTCAGATAATATCAAACTGAAAACATAACACAGAACTTGGTCTCAGGTTGTGATTCATTCAGGTTCTGCCAGTCAGTGCAAACACAAACTCCTTTAGGAAAATACTCCCACAACACATGTCCCACACGATACATATTATAAATCATAATACTCAAATTACAGTCCACTAAAAGCAAGATTTTAGGGGAAGAAAGCGAAAATTAAAACTAGAGAACTCTAGATAGTAAGAAAATATTGAGAAAAACTTACAAAACAAATATGTCTATAATAGTAATTGAAGTAATGAACTTCAAAGAAAAGAATAACACAATGTGGGGAAATATATTGGCATGCTGAGATAATTTAAATATAATTTTAGAATTTAAAAGTATAGTAATTGACATTAATATTATAAGAGAATCACATGGAAGTTCAGATGCAGATGAAGAGAGAATAAATAAACAGAAATATAGATGTGCGAAAATTACCCAAAATGCAGCACAAAGATGCAGTTGACAGATGCATTGGATCATCATTTTGTTTTAACTTCCTTCAATTAATTTTATTTCCTGAAGTTTGGAGTCTTTCACAAATTCTGGTAAAAATTTAACTGTTATCTGGAAACATACTTTGTCCATTGACAGATGACTGGATAAAGAAGTTGTGGTGTATTTATATAATGGAATACTACTCAGCCATAAAAATAATAAAATGATACCATTTGCAGCAACATGGATGGACCTGGAGAATGTTATTTGAAGTGAAATAAGCCAGAAAGAGAAAGAAAAATACCATATGATATCACTTACATGTGGAATCAAAAAAAAAAAAAAACTATTTACAAAACAGAAACAGACTCACAGACATAGAAAACAAACTTTTGGTTACTGGGGGGGATGGAAGGGGTGGGAAGGGGAGTTCGAGTTTTGCAGATACTAACTACTATATATAAAATAGATAAACAACAAGTTTATACTGTATAGCACAGGAAATTATATTCAATATCTTGTAGAAACTTATAGTTAAAAAGAATATCAAAACAAACATATGTATGTTCCTATATGAAGTATTGTACTGTATACCAGAAATTGACACAACATTGTAAACTGACTATACTTCAAATAAAAAAAAAAACCCAAAGTGATTCCATACCTAGACACATTATAGTGAAGTTGTAGATGTTCAAAGACAAATTCTTAGAAGCTACTAAAAAGTAAACATGGATTACCTAGAATGGAAGAATGATTAGCCTGAAATGGCTTCCTGAAAAGTAAAACTAGGGATCAAATGATAGTGGATTATTTTCAGAGTGCTGAAGGAAATGTTATTAAACTAAAACTGTATACCCATCTAAAAAAATCTATCTCAAGAGAAAACAAATTAAATGTATTTTCATGCAAGACTGAGAAAACTTACTGTTGAAAGATTTTAAGGGAAAAATGGGAGAGTTTATTTTAGGAAGAAGTAAATTAAACTCAGAAGGAAGAATTAATATGCAAGATGAAATGGCAAATTTGTAGACAACTCAAATACTCATGATGTAAAATAATGATGATAACATATTAATAATAGTCACACCTTCTTTGAGGTAGAAATAAAGATAAAACTACTAATATTGTAGACAACAGTATTATGTTCATTGAGGATGAGCCAGTTTTGTTTGGGAGAAAAATAAAAAAGTTGAGTATTTTAGATTTTGTTATGTAAAATATTTAATAAGATTTTAAGGATGATACCTAAAAATATAGAAATATTATGTACAACCTTCAAAATTATAAATAAGGAAAGAGAAAATGAAGGATAGCTTTGTGGATCCAATAGAAGTCAAGAAAGAAACACCAAAGAAGATGCATCATAATGAGCAAGCACAAAATAAGAGGATAAGAATAATATCAAGCATATTAGTAATTACAAATTTTAAAACATTAAGTTCACCACTTAAAAGGGACTATTCTAATGTCTAAAAAATAATAGCAACAGCACTTGGCCATATGTTCCTACTAAAGACATATGTAAAAGTTGACAAGGTAGGTGGGAAAATAGTAGAAAAAAGATAAAGCAGTACAAATTTAGGGGTTCACTCTCTTTGTGATACTTTCACTTCTAGTTCCCTGAATTTTCAGATAATCGTATGCCTGAATTTGGTCTCTGACACTTCAAGCTGGTAAGGCTTCCATTTTTTGCTGACAGCTATGAGCAGTTTGGGGAAGACACTAAGCCAAAAGCATAGCAAACTTGCAGATCTTACCAGGAGCAGTTCTGTCTTTCAAGGGTACTTTCCCAATCTCAGTGCTCTTCATCTCTGGCTCCTTTTTTTTTTTTTTTCCCTGTAGTTTTCCTGAAATCTATGATGATTAGCTGCCAGTTGGCGGTTGGGGAAAAAATACACTCAGAATTTGGACTGCAGCCCTTTCATGGTTGTCTCATTTTCACCATTACCTTCATATATTTCCAGCTGCTCTGGTGGCTCTAAATTATGTCTGCCACCTGAAACCAGTAAGATTGCAGTTCTCCACTTCCAGAACTAAGAAATGGAGTATTCCCTAAGCAAGAGAATTAACATCTTTTAGTTTTAAATCCAGTGTACTAGGAATTTTTAAAAAGTATGCCCTATTTAAGTTTTTGGCTGCCTTAAGTGTTTTCCATTGCCTTCAAATAATTGTTTTTAGTATTTTTATTCAGTTTTGGTATTTTTGGTCAATAACTGTTTTCTGTACTAGGAATTATTTAAAATCTTCACACCATCGTTTCTAGAACTTCCACTGCATTTTGTTTTTTGTTTATTTTTAGTTTTAAAAAATTGTGATTACATATTAATTTTATGTTAAATAAAGATCATTATTTTAAGTTATCAAATTGGAGCATTGGTTTTTAGTGTGAGGTGCTTTCACAGATTCATTCCCAGAGTATTCTCAAATCCAAGAGTCCTATCTAGGTAAATTGTGCCAGATGAAGTAATCCTTTACAAATCTTTTTGCTGGAGCTGTTAAGCATTGTATTTTCTTCTTGGGTTTGAAAAGACTGACCACAATGCTGTAGAGCTGTTATGATACACTGATAATTTGGGTACTAGTGGATGAATCATATATTTCATTGAATGAATGTAGTTTGTTTATTTTTTAGATTGTTAACATATTTCCCACAAATATTTTTATTTGGTTGTTGAACACCAATTTTTATGGTGTTGAAACCAATCCTTTTGAGATCCTACCAAGAGATATTTTTATCTAAAACCTCAAATAACTTAAATATAGGATGTGTGTGGGGGTGTGTGTGTGTGGGTGTGTGGTGTTGAGTCATATTTCTTCTAGAATTCAAACTTAAAATTAAAATAATATCAACTGAAGAAAAATAGTTGAAAATTGATGCAAAAAGTTAATTTTGTTAATTATACTTTTAGTAACACTGGGTGTAAAAATTATACTAAATATAAGGACTTATTAAACATGGTTCTGTATCCTGTTTAGAGCCACGTTTTGAACTTTCTATTGTTTTTTCTTCTCTTCAGTAAATGATAAAACAAGTATCTACATTTATGAATTTCCTGAACATTAAGTTTCAGATTTTGAGCCCAATGAGTAAAGTAAATGGAAGTAAAGTAAGTGGAAACCACATATGGCAACAATTTGTTACTCTGGCTACTGGAACTATTCGGTATCTCAAAATAGCACAATGTATTTAATACCATGGAATAAAACATATATCAGTACAATATAGGAAACAATAAGATTTGGTTGAGAATTTCAATATTTATATTTTTATATGCTTTCTCAAATTCAGCAGCATATTGTACACTGAGGATTTTATATGTAAATTTTTAACCAGTCACTTCCTTTTCAAATTATTTAGGTTTATGCATAAAAAATTTATAATTGGATAATAAAGATGTCACTGTACTGTGTGAATAGAATCTGTTTTATTATTTTCCATCAGTTTTACTCTTTAAAATGAATTATAGCAAATAAAAGTAAAGTGTTCATTTGTTCACTTTCCTATTACTACTGAAAGAAATTTAGCATGATATTCAACTTTCCTCAAAATATATTGAAATATGTAACACTTTCATCTTGTACTATTTTTGTTTTCAATGAATCTCAAAGTAAATATTCTTAAAGTTTTTGAAAATACTGTTTAGACATGATAGGTTTTATTCTGTCTAGTGTAATTTAAATTGATGCTTCCTAATTATAGAATATTTATAAATTGTATTGTGTTTAGGGAACTCAAGGACATCAAAAACTCATTTTCCCCTTTAAAACTCATTGTGGATTCTTACCATAACCATATAAAAATTTTAAAGTGATCTGATCAAATTTTAATGCAAAATTATTGCTCAGAAATGAATGATTAACTGCACAGTACTGAAGTACACTGAAAATTAGTGAAGAGGAGTAGAAAACCAAAACTGGCAGGGATATTATAGGAAGATCGTGAAATTGGTAAAATAATTATTTTCTTTTTCACTTGTAGCTTCCCATAATATTTTAGAAAGATAACAATAAAGTTCCTGTCAAAATTGTTTAACTGTGGGATTTAAAATAATTTGAATGTTAGAGTCAAAGGATTCTGGTTTAGGCAGCTGACTTGTTTGCTTCCTAATTACTGATTTTCTGAGACCTTTCTTTCATTTTTAAGTTTATAATCAAAATGTAATAAATCATGAAGGAATACCTTGGTTACAGAATGTACGTATTCTGCACTGTCAGAGTTCTGAAGATCTTGACATGAACTAAAAAGCTCTTTCTCATCCTCATTATTTTCACTTGACTCTCATTCTTTTACAAAGAGGTAAAGTTGAGGGATGTTTCAAAAAAGACATAGATTAAGATAAAAGAAATCTAGAGGAAAAATAGCAGAAGGATGAGGCTTTAAAAAGGAGAATGAGGCTAAAATGGATACCCAAAATTGGTTAGAACAGAGAAATACCAACATTAACGGAGAAATAAAAGAAAAATGAAAAGTAAAAAAGAAAAATGGAAAGGAGTGACAAAAAGAAAGCAAGAATATAGTAATCAGAGGATTTAAGAAAAAGGCCATATAAAGACGTGCTCATATATTTGACAGATATAAATAACTTACTGAAAATTTCTCTTTTCAAGCCATGAAATAAAATGTATTACCTAGCATTTAAAGCAAAAAATTTCCTTCAACTTTTGTTAATAGAAATGTAGACATGCAAACAATAAAAACAGTAAAGATATCTTCTATTGAATTTTATAGATTTCTAGTGTCTTGTTTTATTTTTCTGAAATTATATGTGAAGTAATATGATATTATTATTGAAAAATTAATTAATCTACCTTGAAACTTAGTGGTAAGTAATATAGAAAAAACCTCCCCTAAATTATTCAGGATTACCATATGAGTTAAGAGTAAAGTCTCATTATCAATATATTATTCCAGAAAACGTTGAGTTACTGCAAAACTATGTTCATAGGTACCTCTCAAGTAGCACGAAATGCAAATATATACTTTATTTCAGTTCTGCTTTATATTACAGGGAATTAACACTTATACTCCCATGGATGATTTTAAAAGAACTGTTCTTTGATTTGTGTCTGCATTAATATGCACTGATATTGCTACCATTTATATATCTTTCACCTTTATAGAGATATAGTTGACGAATAAAATTATAAGATATTTAAAGTATACAATGTGATGGTTTGATAAATGTATGCCTTATGAGAGGTTTCCCTTCATCAAGTTAACACATCTATCACCTCAAATATTTACCGTTTTTGTTTGTTTGCTTTCTTGGTAAAAATGGTTAAGTTGTGATCTCTTAGTAAATTTCAATTATACAATACAGTTTATCAGCTGTAGTCACCATGTTATACATTAGAAACTCAGATCTTATTCATCTGATAACTGAAAGTTTGTACCTTTTTACCAACTCCTTCCTATTTCCCCCAGCTCCTAGCCCCTGGCAATCAGTTTTCTACTCTCTGTTTTTGTGAGTTTGACTTTTTTTTTTTTTTAAAGAATCTGCATGTGAATGATACCATGCAGTATTTGTCTTTCTCTTTCTGTCATATTTTGCTTAGCATAACAAATGCCCTTCACATCCATCCATGTTGTCATAAATGTCAGAATTTATTTCTTTTTTAAAGTTCAGTAATATTCCATCATATAGGTATGTGAATGTACCACATCTTCTTTATCCATTCATCCATGGACCAGCACTTGGGTAGTTTCCATACTTTAGTTATTGTGAATGATGCTTCAGTGAACATGGGAGTGCAGTTATCTATTCATTATCCTATTTTCATTTTCTCTGGATATGACACAAAAGTGGAACTGACAGATCACAAATAATTCTATTTTTAATTTCTAGAGGAACCTCCATATTGTTTTCCATAGTGGTTGTACCTGTTTGCATTCTTACCAACAGTGTACAAGGATTCCCTTTATTCTACATTCTTGGCAGCATTTGTTGTGTTTTGTCTTTTTGATAATAGACATCCTGACAGGTGTGAGGTGACATCTTATTGTGTTTTTGAATTGCATTTCCCTGATGGTTAGTGAAGTTGAGCACCTTTTCTTGAATATACTGGTCTTTTATATGTCTTGTCTAGTCAATTTCTTTGCCCATTTTTTAGCTGGCTTATATATATATTATATATATATATATATATATAATTGTTGTTTGTCTGTTGCTATTGAGATTTAACTATTACTTGTATATTTTGGATAATAACCCCCTCATTGGATATGTGGTTTGCAAATATTTGTTTCCATTCCATAGGTTACCGTTTTTGGATGGTTTCCTTTACTGTGCAGAAGCTTTCTAGTTTGATGTAATCCCACTTGTTTATTTTTGTTTCATTCCCTTTACTCATAAATATTAAAATATCATTGCCAACACCAGTGTTAAGGAACTGACTCTTTTTGTTTTCTTCTGGGAGCTTTATTATTTCAGGTTTTATGTTCAAGTCTTTAATCCATTTTTTAGTTGTTTTCTGTGTATGGTATATGATAAAAGTCTATTTTTATTCTTTTGCATATGACTATCCAGTTTTGCCAATGACATTTATTGAAGAGGCTATCTTTTCTCCATTGTATGTTCTTTGTTTCTTTGTTGTAAATTAGTTGATCACATATGCATGGGTTTATTTCTGGGCTTTCTGTTCTTTTCCAATGGTCTAAAGAATGTTTAAGAGCCAATTTTTAAAAGTTTCTAAGTTTAAATAACTCAGGACAAATAAAAGATAATTTTATGAAATAGATAGACATAGTAGATGTTAATAAATTTGATATAATATTTATAATGAGCCGTAGAATCTTGTACCTTTACTTACTCATTATATTAACAATTACATAAGAGAAATTGACATCCCCAATTATAAAATAATTTTAATATTATATGATATTATAATATTATATGATATTATAATAATATTCACAATTTATGTATGAAGGGAATAGTTGACTGAGAGATACTATAAGTTAAGCATTCCTGAGTCTTCTGATTTTCACTTGGAGTGACTATTGTCTGGAATCAACACACATCATCACAAAGTTCCAGCCAGCCATAGAGTTTCACTTCTACCCACTCAGCTTACTATCTTTTCCAAAATGAAAGCGCTTCTCTTAAGGTGTCTGTGTGGTCATCCTCACAGTTTCCCCCACCATCCTATTTCGGGACATGGTGGATGTGTAACTATCCTACCTCCTTACTGCAAATACAGACCAAGACTTTCTGTCATTTCCTGTGTGTCATACATTCATGGAACTGGAAAAGCCCAGTAGGAGCAGAACAACAGAGTGGAACTGAGAGAACGTGTGGCTGAGGCTGTTAAATATTTCATTAGTGGGACCACATTTTCATCAGAGTCATGGCTTTCCATAATATAAATACATACATTTAATTTTGTTATACAGAGACTATAACAAAATAATCCAAATTCTGTTTAGCAAAAGAAATCAGGAGAAGAAAATGAACACAGTGGCTCAGAATTATTTTTATTCTTTTCCCTTCTTAATGACCCCTCATTCACCTTTATCAAAACTGTAACTAAATGATGTGTATGATGCCAAGAAATTAGTTAACATAATATGATGTAAAAACACAGCAATCAATATCCTTAGAAGAGACATACTTTCTTAAGTCAGGCATGGGAAATCACTGGTGGAGCTGAATATCAGTGAGATGAGATGCTGTAGGAAAATAAATACAGCTAGTTCTGGACACTCACTGTGTTGAATATTTTTTCCCTGGAGTACGAGGACCTTAGGATCTTAATTCTTTCAAAAGACAATGGGAAGATAGGGACCCAATTTTATAAGTTTTAAACTAATGTCTGTGAATTCATTTTGGGTTCACATGCTTACAACTCTTTCAGATGCATTCAACCTCCTCAGACATTAAATATTAATTCTCCATTAAAGGAGACAGATTACTTCGTGCACTTTTATTTTTAAGAAGCTTGAAGAGCGTCACAGGAAAACAACAACCCTCTCTCACCTCACCCACGCAAACAGCATCACAGGAGACTCACGTGCTCATTTGGGCTACACAAAGCCTGTTGTTGCCTAAGGTAGTCAGGAGTGATTGGTTAACTTCTGAAAGCTTTACCTAAACAGTATCAGAATGGATGCTTACTTTGATCAACACACTGTTCTACAAAGAACATTCATGGGTCAGTCATGTTGGCACAGCCTTAAGGCAGACACTGCTTTACACAGAAAAATCTGAAAGGGCATCTTGCTGTAAATATTTTTTTCCTGTGAATATACCCCTCATAGAACTTATAGTGAGAAATGTCCCTGACTTGAAGGTTATTACTTAAGAAAAGGTGGTGGTGATGATGGGGAAACATGGTTGATAATGAAAAGAATCTTTTTATGCATATGAATGAAATGTTCACCTTTGAAATACTGTAAAATCATGTCTGTTGTCTGAAGAAGCCGCAATGTGATTTGGTCAAGAGCAAAAATCACAATTTACTCCAAAAAAAGAAAAAAGAAGCACCAAAATTAAATGTTTCATTTTTTTTCAGGGGGCAAATATAGCACACATACATACATACACACTTACATACACACAAATACAAGCCACAGACATATCTATATCTATTTATATCTGTACACACACAAACACACAAAACCTTGTATCACTAATTGAGAAAAGAAGGCATTAAGCTAAACAAATGTATGATTCTTTTTTATTCTATCAAATGGCTAAGTTGGGGTGCTCTGAATTTTGGATTTGGTCTTGATATTTGTCTAAAGTCTACTTTGGCCTTGGCTTTGTTCTTAGCTATTTGAAGTCTGCACAGCTGAATTCCTGTTTTAAATATCACTTCTGTTATCCAGTGATAAATAATCATAAAATCATATAGTTAAAATCATATTTAATCAATGTAACCACATCAGTAATAAAAACAAATAGGTCATTAAGATTTAATGTTAAATCTGGAATATTTACTGCAATGGATTGAATATTTGTGCCTCCCTGACATTCATATGTTGAAATCCTAATCTCAGTGTGATGGTATTTGGAGACGGAGCTTTTGGGAAGTGATAAGGTAATGAGGGTAGAACCCTCATGTGTGGCATTAGAGTCTTTATAAGAAGATGCCAGAAAGCTAGCTGACTCTTTTTCTGCCTTACGAGGATGTGGCAGAAGGACAGCTCTCTATAAACCAGGAAGAGGTCACTCACTAAGAAAATGACTATTCTGGCACCCTGATCTCAAACTTCCAGCCTCCAGAACTGTGAGAAAAACAAAATGTTGGTTGAGGCATCAGTCTATGGTTGGTTGTTCTAGCTCGAAATGACTAAGACCTTCACATTGAAATACAGATAACCATTCTATGTACAACTCAGAGTGAAAATATCCTTACAAGATCTGTATTTCAAAATTCTGTCAGTAACTGGAATTTTTAAAATACATGTATCATTGCAAGAATAAATACTTCAGTAGTTAGTGATGATTGTGAAAGTGTTTTACATGCAGATTATTTTAATAACTTTCAAATAGTTAAATAAAATAGATTGGCACTTAAGTGTGTGAATAATTTTCCCCTTTAGCGTGGAGATTCTGAGATTTTTGAAGTTTCAAAGTGAGATGCAGAATACTGGAAAAATGTATCAGCCACATAACTTAGGAATGAGAATATTATGTATTTTTCAAGCCAATAGTCCTATTCTGAGAATTCCTCACAGAGAAATTCTTTTTTCTGTTTTAATATATCACTTAATTTAAACATGACTTCTAAGCAATTTGAACAATGAAATGGTAATGATAATTAATATAGTACTATAGAGTCATTCCTTCATCCCCATATTTGTGCTGTGATGATGATTTTGGCTTTTGTCTCTGATTCAGCCAAGAATTTATTTTATTCCTTAGCTAATCAGCATTTGGCAAAAATGTATGTAATTCATTTTCAGGCTAACTTAGACCCTTAGTAATGGTATTTATCTATCTGTCTGTCTATCTATCTATCTATCTATCTATCTATCTATCTATCTATCTATCTATCTATTTTTTAACCTCCCTTGATGAATTCTAGAGGTTGCCAGTCATAGGGTACAAAATTTACACCATAATCCCTAAGCTCTTTGAAAAGGACCCATGCTGAAACATTTTAAGAGTCAGAATGTAAGTGGCTGTTAGCATTCACAGGGCTGAGGCTAAAAGGTTAGGTTAAATTTAATTTGCTTGTCAGTTCACAATGAGCAGTCAAACAAATAAATAAAACAAAATCCAAGCTGAGAGAAACTAAGTCGCATATGCCAGGATGCTGAAAGTGTTCAGAGCATTGTTCCAGAATGCACTCTGAGCTTCTCAACGTAGAGTAGACTGCAGCCATAATAGAAAATATGTATTTTTGGCCCGTGAAATGGTGAGAACTTTACATATTTAGAAAAGATGACCATAGTGTTATTCTTCATGGACCAAACACTTTGGCTCTTTGATTAATGAATAGTCCTAAAAAGAAAAAGAAGGAAAATATTATTGTTAAAATGAAAAAGAAGGAAAATGTTATTGTTATGTCAAGATATCAATGCCAGGGATCAATGTTCAGCCCTGCCTTTCTGGATTAACATTATCGTGTCATAGTGGCCCTGACATGCACAGTTAAAGTGTGGGCCCCCCACACTTATTGCACTTTTCTTCCTGCCCGTGGAAAAAAGGTGGGTAGGTAAAAATAGCAAATTCCCAACATCCTCTCATTTCAGAAGCAGAGCTATACGGAGAAGGTAGTTGAATGTTCTGTAGGAAGGAATTTCCCTCTTGGCCTCTCATTTTGGAGTAAACCAGTGCTCTCATATCCTGCTCATGAATGTGGTGCATTTGAACACAAATGGGAAATCTAATGACATTATAAAGCACCTTGAAAGGAAATTGTTTTGCCTAAAGAAGTTTACAAATAGGGGAAGCATTAATTAGTTGGAAGGTAGAGCAATGCAGGACAGGGCCTCAAGAGAGACCTTCTCACCCTCTGAGCCAAGGAACGCATTACCTCACTGCTTTTATTTCAGGAAAAGATGGCTACATTTTCATTGCTGAAGGGTAGTCAGGCTACAAGGTCTGTGGTTGGGTTGCTATGCATGAAATACCTCTGAGTTGAATTCTTAAATTCTAGAAAATGAGGTTGCAGAACACATACACAAGCACACATGTATAAACGTGCACGTGAGTACTATATGTGTGTGTATACAGTCAGTATTGCAGAGAACCAGCGTTTGTGAGGCTGACATTTTAAAATATATATATATATTCTCATATGCAGAATGTTAGGGTTGTTGAGACTTTCTTCCTTGACTTTGACCTATCCTTTACACTGCAGCCAGGTACACAGCCCAAATTATCTACAGAATAAAATAAAATTTCTTAGTAAGACTTTATCTTTATCTTGTAAACTTCATCTAGGTGTACTTTTATGCTTTTTTTCTTATCTCCCCCTTACATTTAACTACCTACCTCATCCTTTGCACCCAGGGACTGTCTATATAAATCCTTCAAGATTCAGGACAAAAGTCTCTTCCTGTAAGAAACATTCCAAAATACCTCCAGTCCTAAATGAATACTTTCTTTTCTCAGATTAACAATGTGTTCCTTTTTCCCCCCTGTCCTGTGCTGTAGTGGGACAGAAGTCATCTGTGTTTCAAGGTCAAATGACACGGCTCCAGTTACTCCAGTCATCTATTTCTGACATTACTGTATAGTTATTCCTAACTAGCTCTCTTGGATGGAATCTTGCTCCTTCTAACAATTTATTTTCTACCCCAGTGCTTCTCAACTGTTAGGCTGTAGCATAGAGTATAATTCAAACTATCCATAGCCTGTGTCACCAGATTTTAATGAATATGTGAGTTTTATTTTAACTAGAGCTTTATAAATAAACTGTTAAAATAGTTTGACAAGATGCTGAGCAGGGTAGGACACATAAAACTGGGGTGCAACTTGCTCCAAGTCATAATGTAATGTAGAATTTATACCAGAGAAAAATCTAGTGTATACTAAAACATGTAAAAACAATTTGTCTTTGATGAAGTAGAATTAAGTTTATTAAACAGAGGTACAGAAATGAAGGGTGGTTGATGAATCAAATTCAGTCTCGATGCTTTTCTAGACATCATAAATCACTGTTATGCTACCCTAATGTAAGAGTCATAATTGTTACTCAATTGTTTGTTTTGGTTTTCAGACTTACCACTGCCTTCATGTGTGTCTCTAACATTTTTGATATGTGTCCACAATCCCTCATTCTCAGTTCTAAATTCAAAATGCTCTGACATCAAATGTTTCATCTTAATCCTTTTAGTGACAAACATGATCTGAACTGATTAGTTCCATTTAAGATGAAATTTATACATCTTGATGGAGGAGATATTTTCATGTATTTGATTTGTGGGGTGTTGCTTCAGATCCCTCTGGGGGTATTATGTAATATTCAGGGCATTTACCTTATTACTTTTCCAGAAGACCAACATACTCTGAATTCTAAATCATATCTGCTCCCAAGGGTTTCAGTTAAGAGATTGTGGCCCTGTAGTTAAAGTTTATCTCTGAAAACAAATGTTTAGAATGGCTGATATTCAGTGAAATTTTCCAAAGGCAAATCTGGCTCTGCCTCTCTTCTCCTTCAAACTCTTAGTATTTTTTCATTGCCCTCATTATTCAGGCTCCTCCATCCAGCACAAGTGGTCCTTCATGACTTTGTGTCTGTTACCTTCTCCATCCTCTGCTCCTGCTCCGGTCATCCTGAGGCTTTGAGAATTTGCCCATGCTCTTTAGTAACTACTGTTTTCCACATGTTTATTTCTCAACCTGATGTATTTTTCCATTCTACCCAGTTTATTAACTCTTACTAGGTTTTGTGTTATCAGTTTAGTTTGCTTACTCTTTAACACTTGGCTTGTCACTCCCATGGACACCCATTGTTACATCTTCTGCAGCTGTAGCATTCTTCTATGCTATATACTCTAATTTCCTATTAACTGTATTCTACTTAATCCTGTTTTCTTGTATCTTTAAAAGATGAGATCTTGGTGGTCATTATATTCTCAGTTATTAGTAGAATGGACATGTAGTAAATACTTGTTTAATAAATGCATTCAAGAAGGAATAAAATATAGTTGTCTTTAGTTGAATATACCTCTGAGGGGTAATAATATTTGATTTTTGATGAGGAAGGTTGAGATACATGTAGAGCTTTTTATAATCTAGCATTATCGACGAGTATAATGTTTTTAGATATTCCTCTAAAACTTCAAGTGATCCAGTATGGTTTTTAATGAATCATATTCCAAAATTCTCATATTAAAATTATTGATGAGCACCTGAAACAAAAGCACCAGACATTGTTGATGAAAAAAGCTCATATGCTTTATAAATCAGGAATGTGGATGATGACATTGACATTTGATTAGGGAAACTAATGCCTGACAGTTTTTTCCACAATCATAGTTTAATCATTTCATATTTTAATCAAATAGAATTTTATATGGTTTATTATTCATTTGTTATTAATTTATTAGTTTATCTTCAAGTTTTTAGGGTAGTATAAGCAGGAAGACAATAGTGATTAGAATTCTCTTTTATAAAATAGCTTGAAAGATATGGTGAGAAAAGAGACATATTTTTTAGAGGCAAATTGTTTTTGGGGGTAATCTTTTAATTAGATAGAATTTCAGACTTCAGTTTGTAATAATAGTGAAGGGTAAAAGAAACTCCACTCATACATTGTACTCAGATTCACTGTGTTACACATACACCCACAGACAAACACACACAGACACACCCAGACACATTTTTTCCTGAGCCATTTGAAAGTAAGTTGGGAACACGATACCTCTTTAACCCTAAGTGATTTTAAGTGAAGTTCCTGAGAACAAGGACATTATCTCACATAACCACAGTTCAGTTAACAAAATCAGGAAATTCTATATTGATACAGTACAATTATCTAATCTATAGCTCATACTTAAATGTTAAAATTTATCCTAATAATGTTTTATAGCTACTTTTTTCAGGTCTAGGATCAAATTGAGGATCATGTGCAATATTTAGTTGCCTATCTATTTAGTCTCCTTTATTCTGGATCAATTCTTCAGCTTTTCTTTCTTTTTAGATCTTGATGTTTTCAAGAGTAAAATCCATTTGTGTTGTAGAATGTCTCTCAATTTGGGTTTCTCTAATGCCTCCTCATGATTAGATTTATGTTGTGCAATTCTGGGAGGACAACTACAGAAACTATGTTGTCTCCTTCTCAGTACATATGGCCCAGAGACACATGGCATGGGTTTGTTTAAGTATTAATAAGGCTTTACGTATTAGTTAAGTAACTTCTCTATCTGGTAAACATTTTTGCAGACCTGTGAAGTTCCAGTAACTATGTAAACTTCTAATTTAAATATATTCAACATTTGGTCTAGTCAGATTTCAGTTGTGATTATAAATAATTGGAAACAAGAAAAGATGTAGGCCCTTCCCTTAAGGAATTTCATGTATCAATACAAAGAGACAAAAATATAAAAGCAAAAAATTTGAATAGAATTCAGTAACTATTTTACACCTGTATTCTTAAAGCTTTCCTAATGACTCTTTTAAAAGAGTTACCTTCCTGCTCTTCCCATCCGTAACAGCACAATGTGAAAAGGAGATTGTATCATCTGATGTCTGAAGTTCTGAGCTTTAGTCAGTACACTGATCTGTAAGCATTGAGAACTTAAAAACAATGCACTCACTCGACATATCTGTTAAATGAGGATACTAATAGTGTCCTTACCAAATAGGTTCTTACTGATAGATTAAATGAGAACATATTTGTGAAAGCATTTGGTATTCTGTAAATTCTACATTGACCTAAGATGGTGTTATTTATTTTGGTAAATAGAAAAGCCAGAAAATTTGTAGTCAGTGGTCAGACAATACAGACAATGGTACCAAATTCTCTGTGGGATGGTGATAAGGATCAAGTCTTATGAAAATATGCTTAAACTGATGCACTAAAACACATAAACCTCTTTATGATAATTTTGGTGACTCTTCAATATACAATAGCTTCAGTCAGTTTTGCTATTTTTGAGAAGAAGCTATGTCATTTTTCTTTGTATGTCCTTCAGGGTGCTTTTCGGTATATTGTACTGAGTAACTTTGTTAATGTTGATTGCATGTTCAAAATCTTGTAAGCTATAGCTGGTGTCTTTACTGCATGCATTAAATCTCGTATTAACAAAATACTTTTTAAATGTTTTTAGAACTTAACTCGTGGCATAGTTCAATACTCTTATTAATGTATTGGGGCACAAAATGGTTGGATGCATGTAGGTAGAGGGTCAGTGATTGAGTAGAGGACCTGGCTTCCTACCTGCTATATGTTGTTACAGAAGTCATTTGTCCTCTCTGGATCTAAATTTTCCTTTCTTTACATTTTGTTATATGTTCCTTTAAAAAAATTCTCAAATACTTTCCCTTGTCTCAGTTTTTGCCTCTGCCTTAAATGAATTCAAGAGAAATTGTATCTTGAAAATGTTTAAAATATATGATAATAGTTTAGAAACATATTAATAAAACTAATGAAAGCAAGTAAACTAGCACATAACTGTTTTTGTCATTTTACAGATTCGTAAGCAATAATAAAAATGAAAAAGTTACATTCTCTGGCCTGTTTGCATTACTCATCTTTTCATTTTTTCCCACTTATTCCTTTTTTTAAAATTGAAGTATAGTTGATTTACAGTGTTGTGTAGTTTCTGGTGTACAGCATAGTGATTCAGTTATACAGATACACTTTTTCATATTCATTTTCATTATATGCTATTACAAGATATTGAATATAGTTCCCTGTGCTATACAGTAGGAGTTTATTATCTATTTTACATATAGTGGTGTGTATCTGCTAATCCCAAACTCCGAATTTATCCCTCCCCTCCTTTCCCCTTTGATAATCATAAACTTGTTTTCTATGTCTGTGAGTCTGTTTCTGTTTTGGAAATAAATTCATTTGTATCATTTTTTTAGACTCCACATATAAGTGATATCATATGATATTTGTCTTTCTCTGTCCCACTTACTCCTTTTTGGTCTCTCAAAAGATAGTTACCCACATATCATTGAAAAGATCTGAAATGTTCATAAATGATAGTAAATGGTCTCTACTAACTGTGACCACATCCAATTTAGCCTTGAGTAAGAGCATTTTAACCTTGGCACACACTGAACACCATTTCCTGTCTACTTCAAAGAGCACACTTAAACCCAATTCCTTCAGATGGTTTCCTCAGCTTTCTTGGCTTCTGAAGAGAGTATAATTTATTGATGACTCTGCCCATGACTAGACATTCAGTGTCTGTGTTCTCAAAGACAACATTTTAGCTGCCTCGATTTTTGGTAATAACACATAATAATCTTGTTTGAGTAATTTCTCAAAAGCATTAAAGCACAGTCTATCTGATCTGTAGCCCTCTATGAGGACTAATTTCTCCAGTTAGTCCCCTCTAGGCCAGCGGTACATGTTAAGTACTATTAGACCACCATTAATGTGACCATAAGATAATTTAACAAAGTGGTCAACAGGATAAAAAGCCAAACAACCTCATGCCCAGGGAGTAGTGGAGGGTGGGATTTGTTCTGAGAGACATCTTATCCAGGGCTAAAGGAATGAATAACTTGAGATGACTTTGCCTTACAGAGTAAAAACTATACTTACCACTAATGAATATGCTAGCATTCAGTTAATAGTTCTGTTTGGTTGGATATGAAGACAAACCATTGTGCTATGTGTTAAATGTGCTGAGAGGTCTTAAATGTGTAATGCCCTCTAAATTTAAGAAACCTATAATCCCGGAGAGGAAATTAACTAATAATGTGTGTGTGTGTGTGTGTGTGTGTGTGTGTGTGTGTGTGTGTGTGTGTGTTGTATCCAGTAATACAGCCTATAGTCAGAATTGGTATTATGTAGTTTAAATAAGTATAGACAACTAATACTTGCATAGAAGGGTAAGAACGGCTTCATAGTCTGGGTTGGCATCTGAGATGTATCTGAAAAGCTAATGTTATTGACACTATTTATTGAACAAAGCTCTTTAACATGCACCAGGCTCTGCATATATTTTCTCTCTAGTTATTGTAATTGTACTGATAAGAAAAGTGTTATTATTTCTATTTTGTAGGTGAAGAAACCATTCAGATAGTACAATTTAGTGGTTATCAAACTTGAATATACATCAGAATTACATGGTGTGCTTATTAAAAAACAGATTTTTGGGCTCCATCCCCAAAGATTTTTTATTTGGTAGGTCTGAGGTGCACCTGGAGATTTTGCATTTCTACAGGTTTCTCTGGTGATGCTCATATTGCTAGCCTGGGACTGCACTTTGCAAAGCACTGGTGTCAGTGATTTGACCCAGGTCTCACATGGTTGGTATGCAGCAGAGTTAGGACTTGAATGACAGGTCTGTGTGCCTGCATCAAAGGCTGCATTTGTTTTTGCAGTTGAGCCTATCCATCCTCTAAGTCTGTTTAATGAATGAATGAATGAATGCATTTAGTAAGTCTGTTCACTTTGTTCATTACTCCTCTTCTCTTGCCTCTTTCTCAACACTAATGTGATGTATTTTTTTTTTCTGTGACTTAGGAAAATCATTTCCTTGTTTGCAGTTAGGCATGTTCTAGACCACAGCAAGAGAAATACTCAGAGGAACACATCATAGTAGAATGACATCTTAAGAAATGATTTCAAAGGGGAATTAAAAGTTACCGTTTAAACTATACATTAATCTTTGGAAACCTCTATATTTAGTATCAATAAAAAACACCCATTTTAATCCTACTGTACACCCTACATTTGTACAGTGTTTTATTATGTTTTGCAAATTCCTGTATATTTGTGCCAACTTCTTTGATCTTCACAGCAACTCTGTGTTCTATTGGCAGGGCAGGTTTTACATCATTGTAACACAGGAAGCACAGGATCGGAGGGTGAAGTGACTTCTTCAAGGTTTATTGGCTGGTAGGCCTTCTGAATTTACATGTGGTACATACTCTGTCCAATGGAAAAGGACTCAAATGTATTTTTAAGAAGAACTTAAAGAAATAAGGCATAGTGATAGCAGATTGGTTTTTATTTAAAATATGGTTATAGTTAATTGCTGAAATAATGTTTTTCTAATCAAGAATAGAGAACTGGAGCTTTCAGTAGTGGAAGCAGAGGAAATACAATTTTCAGTTCTAATTGTATTGCTACGTTAATACAGAAGGTTAAATATGATTTTACGCTACATAAAGGTAAAGAAAGGCAAAGGAAATTCAGTATTAATTCCACTTTCTCAGTATACATATACCTCTAATAATTCCACTTACATAACTAGAGATTCACTGGGTCTGCTGCCCAGAATGATGATTATTATTACCCTTTAATAAAAGGACCTAGAACACAAGTATCCTGAAAGATGGTTCTTTTCACTTATATTAGGTGGAAAGCATTTTACTTCATGCAAAGCTTCAGCACTAAGAGGAACTGAATTTGTAAAGTGATATTCTTTCCTTTTTATAGTAATTGAAGAAATTTCAGACATAGAGACTTCCTAGGCTTAACTAGATTACCCTGGGGCACTTAGGGAAAGAAGTCCCAAATAGAGCCGAGATCCTAAAAGTAGAACAAAAATTTCACAGTCTTTTACATCAAGAGGACCTCCGTTTTGTGCCTGAGGTCCATTCAAATTGAAATCCAATGCGGCTACTCTTTTACACTTATAAAGCCAAGCTTTTTGAATGTACTTTACTTCTCAAATTTGCCTCCGAGGAACTATCACAAAATGAACCAAATGTTTAACATGGCAAATTACGTTACTTATATAATAGGATTCTGGAAAACCTGCAGCACTGGCTATTGAAGGAAATCACAGAGAAGGTGAACACTGTGGTAGAGTGCATCACCAAAGGTTTTTTAGCCAGAGCTTTGGGGAAGCAACAACAGTGGCATATCAAGTCCTTACTGCTTTGCAGCAAAGGTAAGTTAACTCAGTGTAGGAAAAGAGGTCAAGCTTTTTCTGTGGCAAACAGACAAAGTTGAAAGCAACAAAGGCCTTGCAAGTGGTGGTCCCAAGCACTAACCAAAGAACAAGCCTCTGTGTACTCTGTGGAGAGGTCTGGGGTCACACGTTGGCTCTTTTAGCAACCTCCTGCATGGAGGAAAGAGCGTGGGCACAGACTTCATCTTCAAATACACGGCTGATGACACACATCGCCCAGGTCCTGCTTCTTACACTTGAACAGATGACAGGATTTGCCTTTCTCTGTTCACCACGTTGTTGATCTATGAGTAGCTAGGTCAGAGGTGTTCTTTTGTTCTATATTAGGGGGAAAATACATTACTATTTCTGAGCTTATAGCATCCTAAAGACAATTTTTAAAAGTGCATCCCAAAGCTAAATTTCAACTCACTTTGTATCTGGATTTAAGGTGTTTATATAACACAGACACACACTCATACAAACATTTATTCTACTGATGTTCAATGAGACTATAATGACAACGGTTTCACATCCTAATAACTGCAGTTGTACAACACAGAAGCTTAGTACTTTATTTTCCCTCAATTAGCTTTACTGAAAGATGCTGAATATTCAGCATAATTATTTTAGGGCCCCCAAAATTGCCTTTAGTGCTAACAGTAATGGCGCCCTATGGCTAATCACTTTTGGTGATAGGTCCTGAAAGAGTTTGGTGCTTTTGTTTTGTATTTTTCATTTACTGGACACTTAGGAAACTAGAGCTAATAAAATAAACTACATGTGAGGTAGTTTAAGGCAAGTGTCAGAAGTTCAGAGTATAAGTTTTTGTACTTTTGTTTAAAATGTGATTATACTAATGAAGTAATAGTTTACTTTTGTTTTATTCTTTTTTAAAAAATTTTTGCTGCATATTGCCTATTCTAGACACTGTTGGGAAATAAAACTCTGTGATCCCTGACCTGAAGGAGCTTACCATCTAGTTAAAAATACTAGCAATAAGCTTTATGGTACAGAGACGTTGCCCAGATAAATGCATGACACATTATAAGATCTCAATAAATCAGTGTTGAATGAATGAGTGGGTGGATGAATGAATATTTTTTAAAATAACTAGAAGATAGAAAGGAGTAAATACAACTATTGGCAGATGGTTGTGCCAATAAACATTACAGACATTGGACCATCAGTCTTAGAAAGGCAAGAGAACAATATGAATTTAAGTGGTTAGGGCAGGCCTCTTTGAACTTCAGATTCCTTATTGATAAAATACCTATTTATATCAGCTCAATTAAAATGAATTAATTCAGATTGTCTGTGAAAACACTTTATAAGCCACAAATTTGTGCTCAGTAAAAGGACATTGTGTTTCATAAGGAAAAGTGGAATTTAGCCTCAAATGATGGTCATGATTTGGCTGGCCAGGAATGCAGTAAATACGCATTTCTATGACTGTAGAAAAGAGGAAGGCATGCCTAGGAGATAGCAAAATACCAATATGCCTAACTCGATTTACATATGGAGTATAAGATTGGTACTGGAAAGATAAGTTGGAGTTAGAGAGGTAGACTTTAGTGATTTTAGAAAATGGAAACTCAATGAACAGTTTCAAATTGGCAAATAGCATAATGAACGTGGTGTTTTAACAGTGCAATTTGAAGGATGGAAATAGGCAGAATTACAAATAAGAGCTTAAAGTCTGGGAAGCCACCAGCAGGGTATCAGTTCAGTCTAGATGATAATCACCTGGACCGTGGTGGGCAGGACATGAAGCGATGAAGAAATAAGCCCTTGTTGGTGATCAGTAAATCCACTATCATAGAATGTAATATGCAGAAGATGTAAAAAGTTCATCTCAATGTTTTTTAATACTTAAATAACTATTTTTTGTATAAACATATTCTCATGACTCCATTCTACTTAGTACAGAGAAGTAAGTCTAGTAGATTATTTACTCTTTTCCCATTAAAGTCAATCTAAATGACTGTAATTCAACAGTAAAAAAAAAAATTGATTAGTTTCAAGTACTTAAAGGAGATGTTTAATATTGATTAGTTGAAAAATTCAGATCAACTGGTATCCAGATATAATTGAAAAAAATGCTGAAAAAAATGCTAAACTAAAGTCCTCATAGGGCTGTCTCTTATATAATCTAAAGAAGTTTCCTTTAAAATGTAATACATGGAAAATAACATGAATTTATCTTGTTTCTTAGCATGTATATTTCATTAGGTGATAGAGGAAATATCTGTAATTAACAATAGGAAATGATTTTTTTCTAACAATTTTAACCTTTTTTCTTACATTTTTTATTCACGAATATTAATCACATGCAAATTCAGTTATCAACACTTTATGTGTGATGAAAAATCCTTGAAAATGTAACCTCTGTGAGACCTTTGTCATATTTTTATTTCTAAAAACCTAAAGGAATTATATGGAATAATATATATGAAAATTTTATCAAAGTGATTGATTGAACTTGATTAAGAAAAGCATGTGATTTAAAATATGTTTTTGGTACCTTTGAGCAGTATATGCTACAGGCCTTACAGAAAGTAAGAGGAAGTGCAATTTCTTAAAAGAAAGTGACTCTCTAAAATGAATCCACAAACCAAAGAATGGAGATATAGTTGAAATACATACACTAGAATAATAGCATAAAGAAACTGCTGGATTACATTATGAATTTATAGTACAGATTATCTTTAATATGAATATGAATGATTTCCTCTAATACTGATTGTAAAATAGGAAAAGTATAAATACATAAAAATTATGAGGAACAGGAGAGAAGTAGGCTTTAAACTTAGACATCTGCTGGAAGTCTTCTTAAAATTCTCCTGCTTAATAGAGAAGAAGCAGTTTTCAGCAATTGCCTTCTGACATTTTTCTCTTTTAAAAATTTAGGCAGCAAATGAGGAGAGCCTGTACTTAATTATTTCAAAAGAAGAGAATTTATCAATGACTAAAATTGTTAGACTTTATTAGTGATTAAAATGTTAGCTATCTTGATTGTGGTAGTAGTTTCATTGGTGAATACATCTATCAAAATTCATCAAATTGTACATTTGAAATATGTGCAGTTTACTTTATATAAAGCGTACCACAATAAAGGTGTTAACAATTGTTAAAAATATTAAAAGAAATTGGACTTCTTTTTAGGGTTTAAGGAGCTAAGGAAGGAAAGTATTGTGGATGTTTAATCAGCTGCTAACTACTGGAAAATGCTATTTGTTAGACAGTGAATTTCCTAGTTGGCTGGTGGGCACCCTCTGAGAAATAGTATCTGACTTAAAAAATGGAGATGATCATAGTAATTACTGTATAATCTCTGCACCTACCCCCTAGATCTGAGTCCCTGAACATGGGAGTGTCTTCCTTAAAGTTTTCTAGACCCTCTTTGGTGCCTGGGACCAGCCAGCAGTGCCACCCATGGAGAGTGGCCTGAGCCCAGACTCAAATCATCTGTGCGTTCGATCACTGGAAGTGACATCTTCAAAAATGTTTGTCATCCTAAGGTACCCTGGATTAGCCAGGGATGGCAACACCCTCATGTCATGGTCTCCTGGACCTGCTATAATCCCACTCTCTTCCCTTCTTCACTTCTACCACCCCATTTGTATTAGGCCATTTGGGCTGCTATAACAAAATACCACAGACTGGTTGGCATCTGAACAGCAGACACTTACTGCTCACAGTTCTGGTGGCTGGAAGTCCGAGATCAGGATGCCAGCATGGTTAGGTGAGAGCACTTTTCCATGTTGCAGACTTCTCATTGTATCCTCACATGGCAGAGGGGTGAGGAGTCTCTCTGGAAACTCTTTTTCTAAGAGCAAAAATCCCATTTATCAGGACGCCACCTTTGTGATCTATTTACCTCCCAAAGACCCCCATCTACTAATATCATCATTTCGGGGAATTGGGATTTCAACATAGGGATTTTGGAGGGACACAAACATTCCAACCATGGTACAGCCACTGGTGGAGTTGACCAGATGTTCCAAGAATTTCCAGGACTCATGGCTATGGGGTCTTTTTGAGCCCTGTACTTAGGTGCTAGTTCCCAGAAGGCAGTCTTGCACACAAATCACTTTTTAATAGTGTCACTTGAAATTGGACTACTAGAATGCTGCATGTACACTGCTTTGGGTTATTCAAATTATTCATAGAGGTACACCTTGTTTTATCGTGCCTTACATTACTGCACTTCGGAGATGCTGCATGTTTTACAAAGTGAAGGTTTGTGGCAGCCCTGTGTTGAGCAAGTCTGTCAGGACCATTTTTCCAACAGCATTTACTCACTGTATGTCTCTGTGTCACATTTTGATAATTCTCACAATATTTCAAACTTTTTCATTATTACTGTATTAGGATGGTGATCTGGGATGTTACTACGCTAATTGTTTTAGGGCCACAACAAACTGTGCACATATAAGATGGCAAACTTACTTGATAAGTGTTTTGTATATTCTGACTTCTCCAACCGATCAGCTGTTTACCTATCTTTCTGCCTTTCCTCTGGCCTCTCTGTTTCCTCAGACACAACAATATTGAAATTAGGTCTATTAATAACTCTACAGTGGCTTTTTAGTGTTCAGTTGAAAGGAAGAGTCACATTACTCTTACTTTAAATCAAAAGCTAGAAATTATTAAGCTTAGTGAGGAAGCATGTCAAAAGCTGAGATAGGTTTAAAACCAGATCTCTTGCACCAAACAGCCAAGTTTTGAATGCAAAAGAAAAGTTCTGGAAAGAAATTAAAAGTGCTACTCCAGGGAATACATGAATGATAGAATGATAAGAAAATGAAGCAGTCTTCTTGCCGATATGGAGAAAGTTCTAATGGTCTGGAAAGAAGATCAAACTAGTCACAACATTCCTTTAAATTAAAGTCTAATCCAGAACAAGACCCTCACTGTCTTCAATTCTGTAAAGACTGATAGAGGTAAGGAAGCTGCAGAAGAACAGTTCGGAGCCAGCAGAGGTTGGTTCATGAAGTTTAAGGAAAGAAGCCATCTCCATAACATAAAAGTTCAAGGTTAAAGCAATAAGTGCTGATGTAGATTAGAAGCTGCAGCAAGTCATCTGAAAGATCCAGCTAAAATAATTCATGAAGGTGGCTACAGTACTAAACAACAGATTTTCAATCTAGACTTATATTGGAAGAAGATGCCATCTAGAACTTCCATAGCTAGAGAAGAGAAGTCAATGCCTGGCTTCAGAGCTTCAAAGGACAGGCGGCCTCTTTTGTTAGGAGCTAATACAGCTGGTGACTTGAAATGGAAACTAATGCTCATTTACCATTATGAGAATCCTAGGGCCCTTAAGAATTACGCTCAGTCTGCTATGCCTGTGCTCTTTAAATGGAACAACAAAGCCTGGATGACAGCACATCTGTTTACAACATGGTTTATTGAATATTTTAAGCCCACTGTTGAGACCCACTGCGTAAAAGGAAAGATTTCTTTCAAAATATTACTGTTTGTTGACAATGCACCTGATCACCCAAGAGCTTGAATGGAGAGTACAACGAGATTAAAGTTACTTTCATGCTTACGAACACAATATCTATTTTGCAGCTCATGGATCAAAGAGCAATTTTGACTGTCAAGTCTTATTATTTAAGGAAAAGGCTTCATAAGGCTATACCTGCTGCAGATAATGATTCCTCTGATGGATCAGGGCAAAGTCAATTGTAAACCTTCTGGAAAGGAGCCACCATTCTAGATGCCATTAGCATCTGTGATTCATGGGAGAGGTCAAAATATTAACATTAACAAGAATTTGAAAGAAGTTGGTTTCAACCCTCATAGATAACTTTGAGGGGTTCAAGACTTCAATGCAAATGTGGAAACAGCAAAAGCACCAGAGGTAGGGAAAAAAAAAAGAAATGGAGCCTAACGATGTGACTGAATGGCTGCAATCTCATGATAAAACTTCAACAGATGAGGAGTTGCTTCTTATGGATGAGCAAAGAAAGTGGTTTATTGAGATGGAAGCGTCTCCTGGTGAAGATGCTGTGAAGATTATTGAAATGGCAACAAAGGTCTTAGAATATTACATATAAAGTTAGTTGATAAAGAAGCAGCAGGATTTGAGAGGACCAACTCCAATTTTGAAAGGAGTTCTACTGTGAATAAAATCCTATCTCACAGTGTTGCATGTTACAGAGAAATCATTTGTGAAAGGAAGAGTCAGTCAATGCAGCAAACTGAATTGTTGTTTTAATTTAAGAAATTGCCACAACCACCCCAACCTTCAGCAACCACCACCACGCTGATCAGTCAGCAGCCATCAGCATGAAGACAAGACCTTCCACTAGCAAAAAAGATTATGACTCACTGAAAGCTCAGATAATGGTTAGCGTTTTTTAGTAATAAAGTGTCTTTTAATTAATGTATGTGCATTTTTTAGACATAATGCTATTATTGCACACTTAATCGACTACAGTATAGTGTAAATGTAATTTTTATCTGCACTGGGAAACCAAAAAATTCATGTGACTTGATTTATTATGATCTTTGCTTTATTGCAATAGTCTGAGACCAAACTCACAACATCTCCAAGGTATGCCTGTATAGCCAGGAGTTCTGCATGACATATTTACACAAATCTCCACAAAACTGGTTAGCCACATTATTATTATTATTCAAAGGTATAATTTTAAAATCATCTAGAATAATCATTTAATGATTTTTTGTTGTAATAGTCACTGTGAAATTTTAAACTCTAGTGACTGACATTAGACAACCAACTATAGTTTCCTGGGAAAAGACGTTTGAAGAGTGACATTTTAGTGTTATAAGAAAGAAAAGATTTCTCGGAAAAGACACATTACTTTAAATTAAATGTATTTGGTTTCATGAAAAACTCAATATATTGTTTCTTTTTTTCCACAATTCACCATGGACTAGCAAAATCTGTCATGGCCTAACATATGTGCTCTTGGTAAACCCTGATCTAAAGAAAGTGTCCAGGGCTAAGGGAAAACGCATTCTCAGAGAGGCGAGAAGCACAGACCTGGCATCTGTATAGAAGAAGCACCTCCCACACACTTTAGCCCCTGAACTTGACATAGAATTTACAGTGTTTTCTTTTTGCATCAAGCAACCACCAAGTGCCTTCTGTCCCTCTCTTGCTTTCTTTCCTCTTACTACCCTCTTCCAACAACAAAGAAACACATAAACACTTTTAGAGGTCATAACAATAGAAGACTGTTCTATGTAATTGTGAGAACCTGGGGACTACGGGTGTGCAATGTATCAGGGCTATTCTGTTTGGGAACAGGAGTCAAAGAATGAGAACTGGTTTCATTAGAGAAGATATTTTCTCCTACTGAATAGCGTACTAAAGATGGGTCATATTTGAAAAGGAAAGAATGACTAGAAATGAATATACTAACTTATTATTAAATTAAATTAGGAATAAAACAGCAAGGAGATGTTATCCATAGAATTTCCTGAATGGCATACACGAATTAAAGCTAAGTTGTATTGTTACTAAATCTCAGATCTTTTGATTTTCAAACTCATATGACGGTGGTCAATGGGTTATTTAAAAATGTGTTTCATTTTTCTGTTTTTCATTAGGGATTCAGTTCTCCAAAGTATTTGAAGTATGTTGAAAGGAAAAACTACTTAGTAAAAGACATATGAAATAGGCAGGTTGGAGTTAGCAGATGTTGATCAGACAGTTTCTTCAGTGCTATCAATGAAGGGGAAAATTGCATACATGATTAACAAAAGTATGAATATCTTCGTATTCGTTGGAAAGTTTAGAGGAAAGGGATGGAGAGATCTGTATTTAGAATAGCACCAGTCTAGAACTCTGGAGACTACAGAAAATGACCAGAAATGTGATATTGGATAACATAAGTCCATCTGTGCACCAGTCCCATCATTTATAGAATAAAGTGATTAAAATAAATTATCTCTTGGATCTTTCCAGTTGTAACATTTTATACTTTAAGGTCTTAATTTATATCATTCCATCAGGTAAGATATGATACTTTAAGAAAGAAATAATAAATTTGGTGAGGTAAATTGTATAATTATATTAAAGTGCCAAGTTTAGTGACTTTTTCCACTGTATTTAAACTAAACTTGCAATTAGTAAGAGTACATTTTAAAATAAAGAATATATAAAGCAGCTTTGAGACATAAGGGTTTCCTTCTACAACATATTTTACTTAACTTCTCATAGTGAAAATCCTATATATATATATTATGTACACTCTCATCCAGTTTCTTAGAATTTGGAGTAGTGTATCTGCTGTTGCTTTAAAATTGCAAAAATGTGAACTCAGAGGGAAAACTTGTCAGTTCAAAAAATATACATTGTTTTTAAAAGAACAATATACCCAGCAGAATTGATGAAACTGTGGAAAGAAAAATGTTATGGGAATTAAATAAAAATTGAGTTAAAAGAATCAATGGAATAGAACACTTGACTTCACTGATATTATATCAAAAGGAGCTAAATTAGAGATAATGTAATTTAAAATTCTACAGAGTTTATTGGATGCTATCCAAATTGCACAGGTGTGATCTTTTGGACTCAGAGAGATACTATGTTGGCAATGCAGAGAAACAGGTGGAAAAAATAACCCATCTTATGATAATGTGTGAAGACTAGAAAATATTGATGGCACATTGATATCATTAATAGGATGTAGGATTATTAGAAGGGAAACAAAATTGGCAGTGTTAGTACTCGAAATAGGAACAGCTGAAAGAACTATTGAAGGAGCAGTTGGTGAGAAGAAAGAATAGATACTGTCTTAGAAACCTGGGTTGGATAGAATCTGTCAGAAAATTTGGAAGTTTACTATTTCAGTGGCTTCTAAGAAAAGAATAAAATTTACATTCCTTTAGCCAATAAGTTATGTTTTCCAAAACATATTTGGTAATCTTATTTTATTTCACAAGTGTTACTTTTTAAAATGAGGAAATAATCATATAAAATAATTAAGTGGCTTTCTAAATTGTTATAGGTTAATTATAAAACTGAGATGAGAAAGCAGGTATTTTTGTTTCATGGTTGGCTCACTGTACCATTGCATTCAGAAGACAGACTTTGGAAATCTTTGTAAGCATAAAGATATAGGATGAACTTTAAAAGTTACTATTATTTATTCAAAGTTTTAGGTTTTGTTTTTATATGCATAGATAAGCACATGTAAGAAACCTAGAAAAAGAGATCAACAGGAAGAATAGGAAGGGAAAGAAAATTAATAAAAATACATTTAAGAGTAGAAGGAGCCTGTATGTACAAAATTGGACTGATAATAGAGAAAATGAATAGAAGAGATCAAAAGGTTTTCAAAAGATAGAGGAAATTGGTATCAAGGGCAGCTCGTTTGTTTAATAATTCTTAGGAGTCCCATACTTGGCAAGAAGAATAAGTAAAATAAAATAAATATCTTTAAGGATAAATTGCTAAAATGGAAAGAGTTTTGGTGAGTCTGATTTAAAAAACAGATAAATATTATAACTCAAGAATGATTAAAATATATAACCATAAATATAGAAATGATTAAAATTTTGTGTGTATCTTTCCAGTATTAATTTTAATATTTAGTGGGAAGGAATAATTCTTCAACAATGTATTAATTAATAAAATTGACTCAAAGAGCCAAATAGTTTTAGAGAATTTGGAAAAATAAAGACCTGCTGTTAAAAATTTGCCATGTTTACATGGTTTTATCACAATATTTTATCTAAATTTTAAAGCACAGATACTCTATAACGACTACCCCAGATAATATAAAATTTAAAAAGGTGTGTCAATTTGTTTTATGAAGCTGTCATGCCCTTCCATGAAAACTTAGGAAAATAATAGGAAAAGGCAAATTATAATTAAGTTGTCTTATTAGTATAAATGCTAGATTTTAATTAGGTAATAGTAAAATGAATAGAGAAATATGTTGAAAGATTAACATACCAACACTAAGCAGGATTTTCTTGACAAATGGAAAGACATTGAAGACCATAAAATCCATTAATATAAGTTATAGAACCAACAATTAGAAGCTTAAATAACATTTACTAATATTTAGCAAAAATTCCAAATAAAACTTCTATGTAGAATAGGCATAGATGGAAGTTAATGCATTAGTGTTTCAGCTAGGAAGCTACATTGAAGAGTGAAATAATAAGACTAGTTTCACTAAATTTGTATGTACATTATCACTGCTATCATTGAACACCATTTTGGAAATACTAGCTAATGAAGCAAGACAAGAAAATGAAGTGGTACCTATAAATACTCGAGATTTGCAGATACTAACAAATATATATAACATAGATAAACAAGGGAACTGTATTCAATATCTTGTAGTAACTTAATGGTTAAAAAGAATCTGAAAACGAATATATGTATGTGACTATATGACTGAAGTGTTGTGCTATACATCAGAAATTGATGCAACATTGTAAACTGACTATACTTCAATAAAAATATATTTAAAAAAAGGAAAAGAAAAAGTGGAAAAGTGCACATTTTTAAGGGTTATGTTTGGTTTACCTAAGAAGCATATTTGACCTGAGTAAAAACAAGACAGGATTACTCAAATAATTAAGTCAGTTGATTATGTATAAGATAAAAGTTAGCAACAATTTGTTAAAAATAAAATAAAACAAAAATAGTGTAATAGTGAAAACATTGTAAAGTGATAAATCATTTAAAAAGAAAAATTCAGATCATAAGAAGAAAATCTCTAAAGTTTTACTGAAGTACAAAAAGTAAGTGTAATAAATTGAGATACTATTATGAAATGTTATATTTAAAATATAGATACTATATATTTACTGTTTTTATTAAAATCAAAGTGGAAAAAATTAATTAAAATTCTTCAAAATAATTTAATATTCATTGGGAATATCATTTCATAAGAAAGTCTGAAACTGGCAAGGTGTTAGTAAGAGTTGCATTATTATTATATATGAAGTTTTAAAAGGCAACATATTTACTAAAAATAGATATATATATATATACACATAAATTTAGAAAAAAGATTTAGTTTTTAATAAAATACTAATATGAGTGGTTGTTTATTCATAAGAAAATACCTATTGAGCTCTAATTTACATAGCAGGCAAACATAAATTTTACATGGATAAATATCTACATGAAAATATATAATGAAATAATATCAAAAGACATATGAATGATTGGGAGAGTGTTTGCAACACACATGAGAGAGTAAGCATAATATACTAATTATGTGAAAAGCCTTATAAATTATTTGTTTAAATGATGGACAGCCCCATTATCCAATTTTCCATAGATAAAAGGGCGTATTCAAGAAATACACATAAAAAGAAATCAAAATGGTCAGTTAAGATATATTCTGGTTTATGAAAAAGGTACTAAAATAGTAATACAACCAGATAATGATATCACCTTCACCTACTTCTTAAATTGGCAAATATTCAAATAAAGATTTTAGTGTTGGAAAAGAGGCAAAGATATTGGTAATTCATTACATTATTTATTAAAGGCTGAACAGTTATAACATTCTGTGAAAATAATCTGACAATTTCATATGATTGAATATTCTGCAAAAATTTTTGACCTAGGATCTCACTCTGAAGAACTTCTACGGAGTAAATAGCATCAGGATGGATAGTGATTTTATATATATACACATAATATATATGAATATATATACAAACCTTGTATCATAGCATTGTTGTAGCTAAAATATAGAAATTATATGACTTTTTCAGGAGAAGGCTGAATAATTATGGTAGAATGGAATATAATACAACAAGAAAAAAGTGAGTTGCATCTCTATATATGGCAACCGGATAGATAAGGTCACTAATGTTCTATTAATGGATTACATTCATTTAAAAAATATTAGGTAGCTACTCCTTTGATTTTTTGGATATCCTTCTTTTATAATTTTCAAATAATGCTCTAAAAATCCAGTACTTATTTATATATGTTGGTACCTTTTGAGATAATAATTCTTCTGCATCTAATTTGTCCAAACAAAAGATATGCCTTTCTTACTGGGCTCACTACCTTCAGATAAAGAAGCAGAATGAAAGAACTAATTTTGGTGGCAAAGTTGAGAGCTGTTTTCATGAAACAGGTGTTTGATTCTGTAGGTGGTTTATAAAGAGAACATTACTGAAGGTAGACTGCTCATCCTTTCTCTTCAGTGATGATTGTGATCTGAAACAGAATGGAACAATTTTGTTGCACTTAGCAATTTATTTATGAACACGATATTATTTACTCACTTTTCTCTGGTCCTATTGTACGGTTCCCCATCTTCAACTACCAATTACATTCTGATAAACCCAGGTCTGTATTGCCAGTCTGGGCTTTATGCCACAGCTGCAGACTAATATCCAACCATACACGACACGTCTCTACTTTTAACATCTCACAGACCTCTCAATTTCAACATAACCCAAGCTGAACTGATGGGGAGGGGGCATTCTGTGAAGGGTTTAAGGCTGGGTTTGAACTTCATATCTGATATTTGGTAGCTGTGTGATACTGAGAAATTTATTTAACCTCTTTAATTGTTAGTTTTCTTAACTTATGGAATGTGAATGCTAATAGCTATCACAGAAAATTAAATTATATTTGTGTATAAGGAAATCTCTAAATACACCTGTCTCAGGAGAAGAAATTTTTGGCCCTTTGCATTATGACAGTGCTTCCTTCTTCTGTGAATAGGTGGGCTTGAGAAACTATTACTGGGTAGTATTTTTCTGTAAAACATATTTATTCCATTTCCATGAGATAATGTATATTTTATTCAAAAGTGCAGAGAATAAAGACAGTAGCTCTCATATGGTTTTTGTAGAGTCTACCATGTTATGAGAATTTTTGTGTGCTTGATACATTGTTTCTATAAGAAGAGAATGATCTGAAGTACCATAACTGAATAAATAAAAATGGTAGTTGGATGTGAATAATTGTCAGTCTTCTCAGGCTTTATCCAAGAAGGTGTCACACCATTAGGGAACAGGATTGGATGACTTTCTTTCCTCTCCTCTAAGACATGAGTGGTGAAGCTGGGGGACTGTGGGCATGAGGGGCTGTCTTTGATTCTGTCTTGTCTTTCGAAACAATTCAAAAATTCATCATTATTTAACATTATCTTATTCAAAATTAAAGGGACTTTGTTAAAAAGCACTTCTTATGTCTCTCTTATGAAGTTTTGAACATTTCAGTTTTTGCCTTATGAAAAGAATTGTTAATTTTGCAGAATCTCTTAAGGAAAAGAGACTCTCCACCCTAATCTGTGCTTGAATTTTGCCTTAACATAGATTATTTTGTATGCAGCATGCCGCTAAGTGCAAAATAAATTCTCAGTAAATGATAGCTGTCATTATAGTCAGGAATTTTTCTGCCTCTCCTGACAAATGTTCCATTGCTCTTACCTCAGTGAAAAATATTACTGTGTATTCTTTCCCAAGAAAGGGACCTGAAAAATGATCCTGCCTTAGAATTCTCTCTTTTACCATTGTCTCCTCATCATGTCCTGTCCATTTTACCTCCTGGTTGACTCTTAGGTTGAGTTTCCTCCTCTACCTTTTCACCACTGCTGCCTTAATTGGTGCCTTTATTACTTTCCTCCTAAATATTGCAGTAACTTACCTACCTCCAATTTTGCCCCATTCTATTCCCTATACTGTTAACAAAATTAACCTTAAAAATATTTAAATCTGATAAAATGCCAGTCTGCCAGTCCTCCTTCCAGATTGAAGTTATTCATTGAATCTCACAAGTTTTCAAATTATATTATTTCTCGAGGTAAATTCTCAAAAGTCATTGTACTCAGTTTCTTTCACCTCACCAGCTATTCTGTTAGTACTCAACTATATTGACTACTTATAATTCCCTAAATAAATCTTATTGTTTCATGCCTCTGTGCCTTCTTATGTATGGTTCATACTGCTTGAAACAACAACAAACATTATCCTGTTGTCTTGCCTAGTTTTAGTTAACATTAATTCATTCAAAGAGCACCTTTTGTCCTGAAAAGTGAGATGAAGGAAGAGCAAACATTGTCCTCATATAATTTGTAGTTCGTTCAGACTCATAGGGTAGAAGGACTTGAGTTATTAGTTTAGTTCTGTTCTAGTGATTCAAATATCTGTTTTGGTTTTATGGTCTTCCCATATGCCATGGTTTTTAAAGTACTAAAACATAAGCATTTTTGTAGTTATAACATTGCTATTGAAGATAGTCCTCAGCAGTTTACCCATCTGCAATACCATTCCTGGGTCTCTGACAGCCTCAAGAACTCACAAGCCCTCTTTTTAATTCTTAAACTCATCGTATCTCCTGTTAATTTTCTGTTCATGTAGCCTGACCCCCACCCACCGTAACAGAGGCAGGAAGAATCCTCTGATGTCTACTTTTGTCTACTGGGGAAGGGGATTTGTTTCATCATGGACAGGGCCATTCTTCCTGGACTACTGAGGAGAAATATCAAAATTGGAATTTGCAGATGTGTTGTCTTAGAAGCTTCATTTAAGTTCACTGAACAGAACAGAAAGTTTCCAAAGCAAAGAAGATTGGCTCCATCAGAGATCATGGAAGTGAGAATGACCTGATTGCAGAAAAGATCAAGGTAAAAGAAGCACCAGGACCAAGGAGCAGAAAATGGTTTATTTTATAATTGTAAAGAAGCTTTAATATTTGCCTCTTCTTATAAATTTCTCTCTCTTGATTTTTATGTATATATATGTACATAGATAGTTTCATCAAAATATATCAAATATTTAACAGCAGTACTTGAGATGTATTCTAAATAATTTTTTAAAACTCTATTATTATTACTTGAAATAAACCCTGAAAGAAAAGGGTACTATAATTCTACACTGAAATTGCAATCATTCATTTATCTGCAAAGTAATAGGGCACTGGGTGTGAAAGTCAGAGTGTAACAGAGGACCAAAGTCAAATCAGGGCAGCAGTGGAAATGAATTTATCAGTAGTGCTCAGAAGATTTGGTATGGCAAGCTCGACAGAAGATAGATTTTTCTCAGTACTACATTGTTGAGGATTCAAGCAAGAGATTTAGTAGTGGGAAAGAAAATAAGCCTATTTGAATAGTTTTATGTTGGAAAAGATGATGTTACTAGGGAAGCAAACAGATCAGAACTTGACCTTGGATTTTGTTTTAGGGGAAAGAGAAGATCTTGATATTGCCTCTGATAAAAATAATATTTGAGCAGCTGTAGAAGATTTTTTGGAAGAAAAAATGTGTTTGTGTTTGTCCTGCTGAATTTGTTGTGTATTTAGAAACTACAAATTGAAATACTTCAGCTGGTTAGAGAGTCCAAAAATTTGGAGGCAAAAAAATATCATGAATCAAGATCTGAAATCTTTCTGTACTAAGTAATAAAAGGAATTATGAAAGGGGCAAAATTAGCTGCCAGTCTTGTATTAATGGAAGTGCACACAGATTATATCTCTAACTGTTTTAGGAAAGAGTATCAATCACGTATAGCCTATACATAAGGAAAAGACCCAGAGGTACTTGTATGCAATGTGAGATCTTTGCTATTAAATGTCAATCCACCGAAAGTAGGACTTTGCAGGCCCTGAAGGGTTAACACTCCTCCCAAAGCATCTTATAGCCAGAGAGCCTAGTACAGGAGGGAATACAGCTCAATTTCTAATATGAGTCAGTCTAAAGTTAATTAGAAGTCTTAGTTCAGTCCCTAACACTCTTCCAGAATCCACGTGAGTTTGCTGGAGCACTAATGGATTTTGCCTCATCATGAATTCCAGCTTGAACGTGCTTATTCTAAGTTATTTTGGTATTCACCAAAGAGAAGTTAGAGCAAAATGTTACTACTTGGATTTCTTCTGTCTCAGGAATACAGGGAGTGACTGATGATCTAGTGATTCCGCCCCCAATTAACCACACTGGGGTTAGTCCCCACAGATTTCCCTGAAGAGCAGCAAAATACTAATGAAAATAATGTTTGAAAATAGCACAAGAGAGAAAATAAAAAGAAACCCCCTCAAATACTGATAGTTTAATTACTTTTTTATAGAGGCCCAAGAGACAAATACCTAAGAGTCAAAAACTTATTCTTCTCTTAATTTTATAAATGTTGGCATAAGAGAAACTTTTCGTTTATCTGACTCCCCTCTCTCCTTTTATGAGGAAGATTCTACGAAGTTTAGCAAACAGCAGAAAGCACAAGAAATATAAACTAGATTTCTTGAACTCTTCTCGTTTTCTTTCTGTCAAGATCACATTGTTGAGCAATACTCACTGACGACACACTATTATCTTCCTTTAGCCCTTTCAATTTAACTAGGTGCACAGATCCATTGTACCTGGGGAAGCCATTTCCCTCGCAGAGCCTCAGTTTTCTCATAACTAAAACTGGCTTAAGAGCATTGCCTGCTTTACTTATTGGCCAAGATTATGATGAAGTTTAAATAACGTGCACATATATATATGTTTAATTGGCCTACATTAAAGCTGTTATAATCGTCAAATTTTTAAAAAGTAATTTTTAAGATTTAGGGGACAGATAAAATTGTATGATTTAATTTCCTTTCTCAAGGATTTCCCTTATCACTGTGAGGTGTTTGCACTGAAGAGAAATGGAGAACAATGAAATTATGTTCTTTCATGTTGGAAATGTGGGCTGGTCTGGGAAGAACGATGACTTTAGGCAGAGATTCTAAAGTGTGGCTCCCTATAATGCTTTCAGAAGTTCATGAGATCAAAATAATTTTCATAATAATGGTAAGCCATTAAATTGTTCTTTTATTTTACTCTCTCATGACCGTGTAGTGTAGTTTTCCAGAGACTACATGTCATGTGATACCACAGCAATTTCAGGATGCAGGGAAATTGGAGAAACCAGCTGTCTTTTAGTAAGCCAGGCATTAAAAAACTTTATAAATGTAAAGCAGTGTCACTCTTCTCAAATTGTTATGGAATATTGGAAAATAGTTATTCATCATAAAAGTATGATGTTTATATTAACATGTAAATAGACTTGTTATTTTAAACTAAATTTCTGTTTTAAATTATAATAAATTTTGACATATAGAGCCAATGTAAACAAAACCTATTAGGGGTTTTCACCAATTCTCAGGGTGTAAAATGTCCCTGAGGCCAAAGATATTGAGGGTCACTGACTGAGAAGTTAGCAGAGGATGGTAACTGGATTGTTAAGATGCACTGATACTGAGTAATAATATTAATAAATAAAATGTTTATAACATTTTAGAAATTATTTTAGAAATTACAAAGTTCTTTTCACCTCTTTCAATGATTTGAACCCTTTTTTTTTTTTTTGCATTACTGTATAGTGATCTTTCCTTTCATTTCTCTGATCCTTTCATGTCTACAGTTCTCAACTGCATGTTGTATTGAAGACATTGAAAAGGGCCGTTTGTGCTTCCAAGTTCTTAACATTAGATGCGTGGAGTAGTGAAGTCCAATTCTAAAAATGAAAGTCAAGAAAAATGCAAAGAATAGATCTTTTCTTCAGGCTCAGTTTCCTTCTTTGAGCCACTGTAGCCTCCTTCAGGTGAAATCTGGAGGGTTCCACTGTTGCAATCACCTTCTGCACCTGTGTAATCCTGAAGGCTCTTCCTTCTTGAGGCTATTCATAGGGTTCTCCTGACAGATTCTCCAAGACTCAAATCACTCTGAGGAGTCCATTTCTTTTATTTTGTTCTATGATTTCTAGACCTTCTTAAACCTTTTGTTGCAAGCTGTACCCCTATTTCCTGTCTGTCTTGTTCTTTTTAGTTATCATCTCCTGAGTTGTTAATATTTCTGTTCTGTCCCCTGTCCTGAGTTTTATTTCATTCTATTTGTTAAGTATTTATTTGTGGTGTGGGGAGTTTTACATTTGTGTGAAGGAGTGAAAGAGTAAGGGGGAGAAGAAAATTTCTTGCTTTGATTTATGTATGTATGTACATAAGTACTCAGACCCCGCAGAAGAGAAATGAGTAGGTGCTGTGTGTAACGGGGAAAAAAAAATTCCATCAAGACAAATTAAGTTCAGATGGGAAGACTTGGTGGCTATTTAGATCTGCTACTTCTCTCGATTACCCAGCCAAACTAAAACTCTAAACTCAAATGAAAAGTTATTATATTTGAAATAATATCTCTTAGAAAGCTCAAAAATCTGTGGAAAACACTCTGTGAGAGGTTTTGACTGATCTTTGACAGGAGGGCTTATATTGACTACACAGTTTTTCTACTCTAAGGCATTCAGATTAATGGTAGATGGAGAAGAATGCTAAAAACTAAACACATTAAGAAAAAAGAAAAAAGATGGAAAGATGGAGGGAGGGACAAACTAGGAGTATGGGATTAACAGATATAAACTACTATATATAAAATAGATCAGCAACAAGGATATACTTTATAGCACAGGGAATTATATTCAATATTTTATAATAACCTATAATGGAATATAATATGAAAAAATAATTGAATCACTTTGCTGTACACCTGAAACTAACACAGTATTATAAACCAACTATGCTTCAATAAAAATATTTTTTAAAAGATAGAAAGGAAAAAAGCTAAAGCAGATATTTGTGATGGTCATTGTAGGTTGCTAAAAACTTAGGTAAAGAGTTAAAAAAAACAAGTACTTATGCATGGGGCAAAGGCTTGAGAGAAATATGGAAAAAATAAGAATTTCTCTAGTAGGCTGGTGAGATAATGGTTTACTCTTTCCTTCTTTTAGGATTTACATTGATTTTTTAGCTGTTACATTGTCTCTTAAATGCCATTTTATAACCTGGTCCTTGGGAACCAGTGATTAAATAAATGATTAATTTGCCAGGCGCTAAAACATGATTTAAAGAGTGCTATCAACCTTGAGGAAGAAAATAACTAGCAGTTAAATATACAATTAGTTTGCAAATTGAAGTGTCAACACAGGCACTCATTAGTCTGCTGAGGTCACTTTTCATGGTCTTTTGAAATATATGTCATTTAGAGTGTTCATATACATTCTAAAGAAAAGAGGTGTAATTTCTTTTTCACCAATTCAAAAACACTTCCCCTGAGAATTGGCCAGTCCAGCCAAATTTAACCCCTCCTAGTCTCCTGGAAATACTGACTATTATTTTTATGCTTGTGATTAAACAGAACAAAAACAGAATAAACAACTTATCTAAAGAGATTATTTGAAAAGTCCTCAGTTGTGACAGAGACAAATGGTTTGAGTTTTATTTTGTGTTTACAGAAAATTTATTTCTACTGGGTTGTTATTCTGAACACTTTAAAATGCAAGAATAATACAGTGGGCTTGCTAAAAAAAAATGTAATTTTCGATTTGGAGAGGCAGGTGGAATAGGATAGCTATATATTCTGGGTATTTCTGGAAGAGTCAGGAGCAGAGATGGTAAGCCCCCATAATGAGTCACATAAGGGAGATGCCTGGAAAGAAATAATACAAAATAAACGAAACCTCTCTTTATTTTGACCTATTGTTTGCCTTACTCTTCTAATACTCAGAAAACGATGGCACATTTTTAGATTTTTCAGAAGATGAGTATTTAGATTGTACTAGAATGTGATTAAGTGGGAAGAATCTTCCCAAAGTCTCCTTGCCCTGTGTCTGCATTTCTTGTAGGATACTGCGCCATACTCTATGTGATCATTGTTTGTACACATGCCTTGTTTTCATCAGCACATAATGAATTTTCTGGGGTCAAGTTTCAAGATCTATTCATCCATATACCCTATGGTGATTATAAAGTTATTTTTCTAAAATCAGGTAGTTAAGTTTTCTCAGTGAATGAATTAAAGATGCTTCTGTGTCACTAGTTCTCATTTGTACTTGTGTTTTCATTATCATTGAATAGGAAAATATTAGCTACGTGGTTTTCTTTCAACTCCGTTATTGAGTATCTGTTAAATGCCAAAACAAACATTGTCCTAAGCCCTAGAGATATAAAAATGAACAAGAAAATTTCCTTAGATATTACTGTTGCCATATCCTCTATAAAACACAAATTCCATCCAGCCTCTCGGTGATAGTATAGATGTGTGTTGATGAAGGACAAGGGCTTTCAAGTGACACCCAGATTTTTGGTTTAGTAAGTCAATGTGTAGGAGTATCTTTTGTTAAATAGAGGGTGAGAATTAAACATTCATTAAAATATTTATATTCTGTTGTTTATAATTTTATCTAGAGTGCCTAGCACAGTGACTGTCATATAGTAGAAACTCAATAAATATATATTGACTCGCTTGAGTAAGTGATGAATAAAGTTTAGTGTTAGAAGAAATCTTAGAAAAAAGTTAGAGGTTGCTGTATTTTTAATTTACTAAGAAAGAAAATGTAGCCCACAGATTTGAAGACTTCTATCACTTGAAATAACTAATTTGTGACAGATGGGATCTAGAACTCCATTACCTTGACTTCCAGTCCAATGCTGAGTCCCTAGAGCATGCTGCAGTGCCACTTCTTAAGTCATCTTCTGAGTAAATTGAAAGTTGGAGAGGATAATAGAACATTTTAATTTTTACAGTCAGCTTCAACACTTCTTCTAAAAAATAAGCTAAGGATTAGCTAAGACTTATTAAGTCTTTTTATAGACCTGTATGTTATATAAAATGATTATCTCCTTCACAAAATTAAATTGTTTAGCTTAATCAAAATCAGCCGGTATTCTATTGTTTAATTAGTCACCTTCTTTGAAGCTAAATACATACTCTTGGAAGTTTTAAATATAATCTTAGGTCATCATGTTTTGCTTACTGTTAACATATGCTAAGAACTCACACTTCTATTTATGATACAATTTCTACTTTAATCATTTTTAATATAAAACATTTGTTCCTGTTTTGAATTCAATGCCTTTTCTAGGAGATAGTCTTAATATAACTATAATAATCCGGATCTACTAATTATTTTTGGCTATATAACTGACAACATTTTATTTGAAATTATTCAATAGTAGGACATTATTACTTTATTTTAAATACCTCTTTCCATAACTAATGTCCATTAATAATTTATACTTGATTAAGTTATAAATTTCTTATGAAAACATCTTAAGTAATTGTCTTTCATGATTAGAGTGGGGATACTGTTGATTGATAAAGTTACAGAAATGATCAGAATCCTTTCCTTGACATGATCTAGGGTAACATAATGGTTCTGAATTATTTTAAGATCAGCATCTGGTTTCTCTCAGATCCAAAGATCATTTAAACCATTTTCCAAAACTCTTGGAAAGATTTATTGATTGTAAGAGTCTTCTTTTCCTATGGAAATTCATCTTCTTATAAGATAAGGTTTCAAGTACAAGAATTTCCCATCTATTGTAAATGAGAAAACATGGAAATAGCTTAAATATCTCAATAGAAGAATAGAAAATTGCAGTAATTAATACTTTAATAAAATGAGACAAGTATCTTTATGTCAACATCTTCAAGACCTTATGTAGAAAGAAAAATGATCAAGTTGCAGAAATAGTTATAATATACAGATGGTTTTAAAATATTCAAAATATTTATGGAGGGTTTTTTGATCATGTATTTTTTAAAAACTTTATTTTTAAGAGAAGTTTTAGGTTTACAGGAAAAGAGAGGAAATACAGTGGTTTCTCATATACTCCTTGCCCCTGCACATACATAATTTATCAACCTCACTCACCAGAATGGTACATTTGTTACAGCTGGTCACAGTGTACATCAGTGAACCTATGTAGACATGTAATCACCCAAAGTCCATGGTTTACATTCGTTCACTCTTGGTTTGTACATTATGTGGGTTGGACAAACAAATAATGGCATGTGTCCATCATTAGGATATCATGCACGGTATTTTCACTGCCCCCCAAATCTGTGCTTTTCCTGTGCATCCCTTCCTACCACTACCCCCCTCCCCCCACTGCTTGGCAGCCACTGATCCTTCTATTGTCTCCATAATTTTGCCCTTTTCAGAATATAATATGGTTGGAATCATACAGTATGTAGCCTTTTCAGATTCATTTTCATTTGGTAATATGCGTTTAAGGTTCCTTCATGTCTGGGACATTTTTACATACATAAATGTATTGAAGAAAATGTCTGAAGGGACATGCATCAAATTGGTAATAGTAGTTAACTTCTGGGTAGAGAGTAGAGCAATATGCCTGGCAATAGGAGAAAGAGAGTCAAAAAGGAATTTTTCTTATTCGTAATATTTTATTTACTTATTAGGAGAGTATATTCCTGTGTTATGTATACAATTTCAAATTATTTTAAAAGTAAATAAAGAAGAGTCTTTTAGTTTCTTCTTTGATATGTAAATGACTTAGAAGTAATCACTCCTGTTCTCATAACAAGAAAAAAGCTGAAAACTGCAAATCAAAAATTCTTCTTAGATTTGTCAGAGAATGAGGTAAAAAGTTGCCCCAAAAGTGGTAGCTATTAATCCAACTATATCAATAATCATTGTAAATGTGAATAATCTTAATACACCAGTAAAAAGACAGTGACTGTCAGAGTAGATAAAAAGTAAGATCCAACTATAGTTTGTCTACAATAAATTCACTTCAAAAGTAGACTCAGATAGTTTTAAAGAAAAATGATGGAAAAAGATATATCATATTAACACTAATTGAAAAAAAGCTGGAGAAACTATATTAATTTCAAATAATGCAGAACTCAGAACAAGAAAAGTTAATAGGAACAAAGTGTGCATTAAATAATTCCAATGGGCCCATTCTCCAAGAAGACATAACAATCTTAAATGTGTATATATCTTAACCATAGAGCATCACAGTACATGAGGTAAAATTTATAGACGTACAAAGAGAGATTTTTAAAAAATCCACCATTATAGTTCGAGATGTCAGCACCTTTCTGTCAATAATTGATACATCAAACTGGCAGAAAATCAGCCTGGATATAGATGACCTGAACACAACTGTCAGTCAACTTGATCTAATTGACATTTATAGAATACTCTATCCAATGATAGCAGAATACACATTCTTCTCAAACTCACATGGGACATTAATGAAAGTAGACCACATTCTGAGCCATAAGACACACCTAAACAAATTTAAAATAATAGACATCATACGAAGTACGGTCTCAGATCCCAATGGAATTAAACTAGAAATCGCTAACAAAATTCATCAGAAATACTGAATTGTACAATTTATAATGGGTGAATTTTTGTGGTATGTAAATTTACCTCAAAAAAGCTATTTAAGAAAAACAAAGATAAGACTTCCAAACATTCTCTTTTCTCTGACCTGAAACGTGAAATTGAAACCTGGAAGTGCAGCACCTTTACTGCAGCCATGAAAAAAAAAGCTGTAATATGTCAACTGTGATCAAAGAGTAGAGAAGGAGTCTTGCTCGTTATTGGCATAGTCTCCGTCAGGACTTCTTTTATGTGAGAAAACAAGTATAAATGTTTTCATTTTACTTTCTAATATATATTGTTTGTATATCCATATTTCTTTTTAAACATTTGAGTAGTTTTCCATTGTTTGGATGTCCCACAGTTTACTCATTCACCAGTTGAAGAACAGGCTGGGTTGTTTCCTGTTTCAGCAATTATGAACAAAGCCACTCAAAACATTTGCAAACAGATTTGCTGTGAATATAAATTTTAATTTCTCTTGGAGTGTGATTCCTAGTAAATGTATCTTTAACTTTGCAAAAAACTGCCAGATTGTTTTCCAGAGTAGTTGTTTAGTTTTCCATTTCCCCAGCAGTGTATGAGCATTCCAATTATTCTACATTCTCTACACAACTTGGTACTGTCTTTTTTTTTTTTTAAGTCCATTTTATTAGTTGTGTAGTGGCATGTTAATGGGATTTTATTTCCAATTTCCTCTTGATAAATGATGGAGAATGTCATTGCCAGTCTTTAGCTACTATAAATGATCCTGCAATATTGAGGTAATCTTCAAAATACTTAACAACTGTCAGTATGACTTGGGCGTCAACCAATAATTACAGACACAGGGCGGACCAGTCGGAGCAGATGTTAGCTGTAAACGACAGTTTGGGCAGAACTGACTGCTAGCCACCATCAGCCCAGCATATATCACTTCACATGGATGTGAACATAATTATGGGATAATTTCTAGATATGGAATTGAGAGGGAAAATTACAACTGCATTTATAATTTGGCTACTGTTTTGCTAAATTTCCTTTTATAGTTGAAATGTCAGTTAAACACTGCTTTCACAGAGAAAGAGACTACCTGCTCCCTCACATACCCGGCACCGTGAGATCAAACTTTGGGTTCTTTGACAATCTGCCAAGTTAAAACTGGCCAGAGAAATTTAATTTGTATTTTTCCTATTATGATTGAGATTACCTTTTCATATGGTTGGATTGTTTTTTCTGCAAATTTTTGGTTCATTATTTTGGTTTTTTTCTAATGCATTCATAGTACTTTTCTTATGGGATTGTAATAAGTCAATATTACATGTATAAAAATAAGCTCATAATGATATGATTTGTAAGCCATTTTTTTCAGTTTTCAGTTTGTCTTTTTGGCTTTGTTTATTGTGACTTTTCCCTTGAAAACTTTCAAAAATGTAGTCAAATTAGTCAAGCTTTTCATTTGTGACTTCTGGATTTATGTCATATTTAAAAAACACTTCCAAATTCCAAGATTAAAATTTTAATTCCCTTAGAGTTTCTTTTAGTGCTGTTATGATTTCTTTTTTTGTTGTTGTTGTTGTTCTTTTTGACATTTAAATATTTGATTCATGTAGAATTTATGTAAGTGTGAAGTATGGATTAAACTGTTTTGCCCATAGAGCTATTTATTTTTCCAAGTACCATCAATTGAAAAACTATTTCCTCACTGCATTGAAATATCATCTTTATCATAATCAGAAACATAATTATCACATGTATTTAAGTCAGTTGGACTTTCATTTTGTTCCATAGCTCCATCATCTACACATGTGGCAATAAGGCATATTTTAACTGTAGTAACTTTAAAATGTATTTTGACTGATAGAAAAATTCCCCTCATTTCTCTGTTTTTCCTTCTCTCCCTCTCTCACACATACACATTTTCTCTGGCTATTCTTGTATGCATTTATAATCAGCTTTTCTAGTTCTAAAGCCAATCATTGTGGATTTTCATTAGGATCCCATTAAATTTATTGATTAAATTTTGGTGAATTGACATCTTTATAAGGTTGAGGTTTTCTGCCTAGGAAATGATATAACTATCAATTTGTTCAAGGTTTCTTTTGTCTCTTAGATAATTTGTCTTTCTATTTATGTGGATTTTTAAAAAGCTCATTCTTAAGAATTTTATTTATTGTTTCCCTATTTATAAATTAAGTCATTATTTATTTTATTACTCCTGTAAAGTTGGTGATTTTGTATATATGAAGTTTATTATTTTCTGTGTACTTGCATAATATTTGGCCACGTCATCAAATTATTTTTTGTTCATAATGCTTTTAAAGTTGGTTTTCTTGGATTTCCTAGATAGCTCGAAATTTATCTTAAGTAATTGATTTTCTTCTTCCTTTTCAATTAATTTTATGTATTATTTCTTTTCACTCTCTAATTACATTGGTTAGATCACTCACAGCAATATTAAACAATGGTCATTTTAGTGGCATTTCTTGTATATATGGATATATGTCTAGAGTTTTCCCATTTAAGAATGATGCTGTGCTTAGAATTTTAATAGATGTTAAAGAAATACATGTATCTGTCTCTGTTAAAAACTTACTGTTTAATAAAGATGTGGCTATGTGGACTTTTATCAAGTGATTATTTAACACTGATGGACAGACTAATAAATTCCTTTTTTCTTAGATATATTCATACTGTAGTTTTATTTATAGATATTGTAATACTGAACCATGTTCGAATTGTTGAGTAGTCTTCTGTGGATCAGAGCAAATTACCAGTATTTTAGTGTGCTCTGGATTCTTTTTGTCAATGTTTTATTTGGTTTTACTTTCATTGATATTTATGAGCGACATCAGTTAGTAGTTTTATATTTTTAGACTTTTTACTGGGCTTTGGTAACAATATTATACTTTATTTGTAAGAATGTTACAGAAGAAATTTTTCTTTCTCTATGGTCTTAAACATAAAAAAAGAGATTACCTTCTATTTTATGATTTAGAATTGTGTGAATCTACCTTGACTTGATGGTTTCTATGATTTGTTTTCTGAAAACTTTATGTGCTTCTGCCCGCCCCTACTCCCACCCTCAAAGTTAATTGGATTGTTTAGATTTCTGTTATTCTAGAGTCTATTTTGATGTGTTTTGAATTATTTTAACCAAGTTTTCAAATTAATTTGCAAAAAGTTAATAATTTCTTTTATGGCTCTTTTAATTTCCTCAGTTTTTGTAGTTCTGTTTGGTATTTTTTATTTCCTCTTTCACTTCCCTCTCTGTTCTCTTATTATTTCCTTGTTAAGATTAAATAATAGTTTAAATATTTATTAATCTTTAAAATAACTAGCTTTTAGATTTAAGTTTTTTAATTTTCTATATTTTTCTCTAACTCAGCAGTTTTGTTTTTATTACATTTTGTCTCTACATTTTTGTTTTTATTTTTGAGTTAGATGTCTATATATTTTTATTACTTAGTAACATGAATATTAAGCACTATGAATTTTCCTTTAAGCATTACTTTATGTACAGCCTATGAGTTTTAGTCACAAGTTTTTTCAATTTACTTAATTAATTAAAAAATTTATATACAGTAATTGTTTAAAGACATACCTGGAAATTTTTCAGGTGACAGAGTTTTAAATTTTTAGTGTTTCAATTTTCTGGGGTTTTTTTGAGTTGTCATCACATGTCATCAGTACTCTTTTCTATTTATGGCCAAATGCAAATCAATTTTTATGAATGTTCCATGAGCACTTGTGTATCTACAAAATATCTTTCTATATCTCAATTAAATACACTTTACTGATTGTACTGCAGTTTTTAATGCCAATTACAAAATATTTCTGGTTTGCCCCATGCCTGGACACAGTATAGAATTGCATCTCTCTGCCCCCACCTTGTGGTTGGGTGGGGCAAAGAAATAAATTGTAAGCAAAAGCGACATGTGTCATGTAATTGCTGGTGAGATGTTCCAGAGTGTTCATTTCCCATCAAACACAGCAACTGGCAATGTTAGAGACCGTGGCTAATATGCCATCCTTTGTCCCTGATTGAGTACTCACAGTGGAGACCTATTCTAATCCTTGCAGACATGTGGTAAAAGAAAAAAATAAATATTTATTATTTTAAGACATTGAGATTGGGGTACGGTTTGTTATTGCAGCTAAAACAAGCCAATATTGATTGAATTATCTTTCACAATTTTACTTTTGTTCACTTGATTGGTCATTGTTAGAAGAATTGCAGCCTTTGTCTACTGATGTGTTTCTATCAGTTTCTACTTGAATCTCATATTACAGTTTTTGTTGATATGAAGATTGATGCTAAAGTAACTAGCATCTAAGTCTTAATAACTGCTATATTGTCATAATCAATTGCACTATTTAGCATTATTAAATCATCTCTTGTTTTGCTTAATGCCTCTTTGCATGATTTTAGGTTTAATTAAGATAGCAGCACATGATTTATTTTTGTTTTTATTTGTTAGGTCCCTTTGGCTATCTTTTGTTTTCAACATTTCTAAGTCACAAAGTTTAAGGTATTTTTTTTTCTATAAAGCAAAGAATATGGGGCATTTAAAGCATTTTTGCATAAACGTTCAAAAACAATGCTGTTAGCTCAGTCTTTCAGTATTTTGAGATTTCCATTTTTTAAACAGACTTTAAAATATTTTTCAGTGTGTGGCCACTTTGGATATTTTTCCTGATAGTTAAGAAAATTTTTATTTTTCTTCCAGTGGTTAAATTTATATTATATTCTTAAAAATACACACACATATACATGGTACACAATGTGCAGATATATAGGTTTTTTATTTTGACTTTTTTATGAGAAAGTGACTGATTTTGCATATTTCTTCCTTCTCATTTTCTTCTTTCTCTCCTCCACTGTCTGTATCTTGTTTTCTATATTTTCTTTCATAGTATTTTAGTGTTTAACTTTATAATTATATAAAAGCATGATTACATTAATTACTTTGTAGGTTTGTGAATTCTGTTTTGACTTTTAGCAGCATACTATCACTATATTCATCCTTTGACTCCCAGTTTTTATTAGTGTTAATAATTCTTATCATAACTTCTCTTTTTGTGAGTATTAAACTTAAACAGATGTTCACTAACACTTACTTGGAAATGTTTGAGTTATTTTATGGTTGGCTCTATTCTGGTGGTTAAGAAGATTTCATGGAAACATTGTTCTCTCAGTTCTTACATGTGTAATGTGTGTACTGAAGACTGTTTGTTGCTTTTGTATTAGAATGAAAATTTAGCCAATAAGAAAATTCTTTTTTTTTCCTTTAAAATTGTAGGTATTGCTTCACTGACTTCTAGCTTTTAATTTTGCTATTGGTAAGTCAGAAGACAGGCTTTTTCTCTTATAAATGCCTTTATTTTTATTATATTTAGAATCCTTGAAATATAAAAATATTTTTGGCTTATGACAAATTCATTAGACTAGGGGAAAATTCATTTGTTTCATCATTCTAGATAAATTTTCTCAATGTCAAGGTGACCTCTTTAATATATAATCAGTTCTTCTTTTAAAAACCATTTTCTTGAATTACATCTTTAAATACTGTTCATTTCTGTTATTCCAAATTTTTAATTGATTCTAATTAGGCATTTAAAGAATCTTCTTTGGCGTCTTTCATGCCTATCATTTTCTTTAATTTTTAAATTCTTTATTTTTATTTCTTTTCAAAACCTGATTTCTTTACTGTGTTCTCTGTCATTCATTGTTCTGTCGTTAGCACTATGTTTTTGCTTTCACCAATTCAATATTCAGATATGAAATTTTATTTTTCCATTGTTTTTCAAGATCTACTAAATTATATTTTGAATCAATATATTGTCTTCTGTCTCTTCCTTGAGTTCCTTTAGCTCTGACTTCTGCTCTGCTTTCTGTTCTTGTTCCAGAGTGCCTATCACATTATTATTATTTAATTATCTTTTCTCCAATTCATGGCAACATTTTTCTTTGAAAATTTTTCACTAGGCACTTGTTTTTACTTTTTTATTTTTATTAAAAAATTCTTGCTAAAGGAATTAAGTTTTATACACCTGCCATTTTGAAGAATATTTGTGTATGAAGAGATTAGGGACAAATTCTAAGCTAATGAAATTTTCTTTGAGACGTGAGTTGCTATGTTAGTTCTTTTAGTCTTTCTATCTCCACTAACTATGGAGATGCATAGCTGGGGGATTGTATGCATATTTTTAAATTAATAAACTATATTTTTAGGTTCATAGAAAAATGGAGCAGAAAGTACAAGAGGTTTCCTATACTCTCCCTGCCCCTACACCTGCACAACCTCTCCCTCTATCAACATTAACATTCTTCAGTAGAATGGTACATTTTTACCGTCTATGAACCTAGATTGACAAATCATTATCATCTGAAGTCCATGGTTTACATTAGGGTTCACTCTCAGTGTTGTACATTCTGTGGGTTTTGACAAATGTATAATGACATACCAGTTTAGTGTCATGCAGAATAGTTTTAGCACCCTAAAAGTCCTCTGAGCTTTGCCTATTTATTTCTGCTTCTCTCCAACTCCTGGCAACCCTTGATCTTTTTACTCTCTCCATAGTTTTAACTTTCCCAGAATGTCATTGAGCTTGAATCATATAGTATGTAGCCTTTTCAGATTGGCTGCTTTCACTTATAATAACATTTAAGTTTCTTGCATGTCTTTTCATAGCTTGATAGCTCATTTCCTTTTAGCACTGAATGATATTCCAAGGTTTGAATGTACCACAGTTTATTTAATCATTCACCTAATGAAGGACATCTTGGTTGTGTCTAAGTTTTGGCAAGTATGAATAAAGCTCTTACATAACATCAATGTGCAGGATTTTGGGGAACAAAATTTCTTAACTCCTTCTGGTAAAGACCAAGGAATGCAATTGCAGGATCATATAATGAAAGTATGTATAGTTTTCTAAGGAACTGCCAACCTGGCTTCCAAAGTGGCTGAAAAATTGCAAGTTCAATCAAAAAGAATAAAACCTATCAAAATGTATTTGTCAACTGCAGAAAAAGTATTTATTATTCAAAGAAGAATAATATATTTATTCATATTTCAACCTATTTTCTTCACTTAGGAAGCTAAATGTTTTGTCCTGCATGCTCAATGTGTAGGGGAAGTAACTTGAAAATTGAAGAAGATAGAGACAAAAATATTTAGCTCCATTCTAAGGGTAAATTTATTTGTAGAGATTTAGCTTTTCCAAACATTAGCATTAATTAATCTTTTTATATTTGAAAAGTACTTCATCATTTTTTATAACTTATTTCTCATCAAAAACATATGGACCACCCAAAAAATAACTGAAGAAAAAACAACTCTTCTTATTTTATGCTTTATCTGCAAATAATTTTGGAAAGCTAATAAAGCTCCTATAATTCTATTAGGCATATAATATTTGTATTAAACCCCTCGACATTTAATAATACCAAAATTCCACTGAAATGTTTAACTCTTACTTATTCTCATGGCGCCAAGCCAATGGAAAATATACAAACTTAAATAAATGGAGAGGAATGAAACTAACCTTTTAAAACACTTCTCATATGCCAGGCATTCTTCTTGCCTGCAAATACTATATTTCCTTCTTCCAACAATTCTGCAGGGTAAGGACTGTAACCCTATTTTGTAAGTAAGAGAATGGAATTCAGAGTATTTGGTAAAACTAAAACTGTCTGACTTCAATGGGTGGTCTTGTCTACTTCAATATATTGTATTCCCAACATCAGTAAAACACACTCCAAATTGCTTCACTAACTAGGAACATCAAACAAAATGACCCTGAAATATGTTTCTGAAACATTTTGTGTTCAATGCTCGTCAGTCATGTGGAGCAATAGATGAAAGATGGTCTTTCAACCAAGGAGAACACTGGTTAAGAAACAATATCTGCCTCTCATAAGATGCATGACCTTTGGTAAATTACATGATATCTTTATGACTCAGTTTTCTCTTCTACAAAATGCAGGTAGTAATAACTACCTTGCAGTGTTTTTATGAGAATTGTCAATGATTTATTTTAATCATGTAACACTTTTCTAGAAACACTATGTTTTCAATAAATGTGATCTTCCAATATACTAGAAGGAATTATACCAGTTTCAACTTTACACGTTTTTAGTTGGTCCTGTGCTACTAATCTAATTTGTCTGGCTGCTGAAATGCAATGGTGTTGCACAAGTATGCAAATTGTTAGATTCTGTTAATTCTATATTTATCTAAGAAATAATGCATGGGATATTTTATCCCAAGAACAATTCCTTTTCCCTTTTTCTTCTTCTTTTTTTTTTTTTTTTTTGTTCTTTGCTGCTTATTTGTTTGAAGTCTGAAGGAGGGAGAACTGGTGAACTAACCATGCTCTGTGTCCCTCATATTGAAATTATTAATTTCTCTCTTAGCTATTTTATAAAATGGGTTTTCATGATATTTTATTTGAGGAAAGAGCTCCTTAAGCAAACAAACAAAAGACTTACTTTTTCTCCAGCCTTCTTAATTTATGGATACAGAAATGAGGCCTAGGGAAAATGGCACACAAATGTAGAAAATATGACCCAATTATAGAAAAAGTCATACAGAATCAGGTCTAAGATGCACCAATGTTTAGGGAATTTCAGTTGTATTATCCAAATTTATAATATAAAATTGGGTCAGTTACTAGATAATAGGTTTGAATGGAAAATAAGTTATATCTCCTGCTTACCCCTCAAATCTTCCCTGCAATAACTGAAATTCCTGAAGTTTAAGATTCCTGTATTAACAACCCCTCTGAAAATTCAGATCCTCTGTGAGGATAACCAAAGTTGTAATCAAAGTCATAAAATTAATATCATATTGTTTTCCTCCTAAAACCACTCTGGAGGAAATGGACCTTCAATTGAGTAAGGTCAGAAGAGGTAAATGTAAATTTGAAGCACACAGAACTAGAGTAGAGGACAAGCTAGGTTGGGGCCTTACATTGAGAAGCTTATGACATTAGAGAGCAGCCAGTGACCCGAGGGCCTTTGTCTAGGTTTGAGGAAAGATGCTGAATAACAGAGGAAAAATCAAAGATAACATTCTTTCACTTACAGCTCTCCTTTAGGTACATATTGGTTGTAGTGAATTAGAGAAGTGCTGTCCAGAAAGTTACATTAGACTCAGTTCCTGGGTCCTACATCCAGAGAATTTGATTCTGTAGACCCTGGAGTGGGTCTTGGAACTTACACTGTTAACAGTCTCCTAGGAGATGCAGGTGATATGATGACCATGCTTTGAGTGCCAGTGAATTAGAGCAGAGGCAGAAATCTTGTGAATTGTGGTTTTCAAACCAGGATGCACATTAGAATTACCCAGGGAGCTTAGAAAATATCCCCTGACCACTTCCTCAGAGACTATGATTTAATTGGTCGTGATGGGAAAAGGGAATCAATACTTTGTAAGGTTTCACCAGATGATTAGTACGTACACTAAGTCTGAAAACTACTGCAAAGAAGACATCAGAAGGGCATGTTGTATTGAAATGTAAATGGCTGAAGTTGGCTCTTTAGAGTGAATCTAACAGTAGAGGGCTTACAGGCAAGCAGTCACTACCTTGTTTCAGCTGATTATTTTTGAGGATTGGCAGACCTGATACTGATCTTCATGTTGTTTTGAAAGAACATTAAGTCCAATATTTTGAGAAATCTCTAGACATTCAAATATTGACAGCCATTTCAAATAAACTTTAAATTACTATGTGGATCAAAGATAAAACATTTAGGGCCAAATATAGCCCATAGGACACAGGTTGTAAACTTTGGATTCAGAGAATTTCCAAGCAAATGGTCTGTTGGTTCTAATTAGTGTCCAAATAGGGTGTGGGTTTTTTTCAAGTACAATGACATCTAGTTCTTAAAAACAAGTTGGAGTTTCAACTAAGTTGAGATCTTTTCTGTATGTGGTTGAAGGCAGTAACCCAGATTAAAATGGCTTGAAAATGTTAAATAGCTACGCAAATGTGATGAATTATTATTATTTTGAAACAATAAGTTCCAAGATTTGAAAACAATTTCAAAATAATACTTACTTTCCTAATTATTTGGACTCTTAACAATTTACCTGGCCAATATAGATACAGCTTTATTAAATCAGATCATTCAACATCTAATTTTGCCTTTATATCTATCAAGAATTGTGCTTATATTGTGCTTATATCTATCAAGATTGTGCTCTAACTGAAGGAAATATTCTGTCCCACAACTAGTCAATTCACAGATAACTGTTCCCTGAAATACTATACATTTCATAATTTTAAAAATTTCATGCTGTGTGTGTTTAAAACTAAATTTGCAGTGCTATAAATGATGATAACGCAACTAAAATATTATTAAAATTAAATATGTAAAGTTAAAAAGAACTCTAAACAAAACATTTTGTTTATACTGTTAGAGCATCTGTTAGTCTAACAGACCCTTCTGTGTAATTATTGATGAGGTCTATATAACAGCTCTCTTACTACTAAATTAACTGAAGTTTAAAAAATACAGCAAATCTGTAATTGAAATATGTTTCAGAATTTTCACACACATGTGATGCAAAATGAATGTATCATTCAAACATAAAGCATAAAAATGAAGATGAGTCAGAAGTCATTTCACTCCATAATAACTAGATCAAAAAAAGATCGTCTTCCTTTTTACCTGGCATCACACCATGATTCTAATACTAGATGAAATAGAGACTCCAGTATTTCCAATGTTAAAGGACTGTAATATGATTCTACATAATATTAAGTCACATTTTATACTGTTTTCTACATTTTACTGATTCTCTAGATCCCTTGGTTTTAATAAGGACATAATGACAGAGACTCCATTTCTTCAGTCAGCAGAAGTATGACCCTGACAGATAGTTACTGTACTTTTGTCTATGTTCCCAAAACTCAAATCAAAACAAAAAGGAAACTACAACTGTCAACAATGACTTACAGCAAGGATCAAAAAGTCAAATGCCTACAGGGGACAAGCAGGAAACATAAATGAGAGAAGCAGGCCAGAAATACGGGCACAATCTACAGGCAGAGCAGCTCTTCTGATATAGCTAATAGCTGTCATGAACCATTGTAGGTCCTGTGTTGTAATAGCAGATTTTTCAACAGAAGCCAGAAATCTGGATTTTTCAGGAAAAATATTCTGCTTTTTAGATGTTTCCAATCTATAGAAATGTTTTTATGACATTGTATAAACCAAACAAAGTATCTGTGTACAACATCAACTCTGGCATAAAGGGGCAGAGATGACAACTAAGGAAACTGAGATAAAATTCTTACCATAGTTGTGTTACAGAAAACACATACTGAAAAAGAACTATACAAATGCCTGTGTGCACAGAAACAAGTTCCTCATTAAAAATGTGTCAGCAGAAGGTTGGTTAAATGTAATTCGGTGTAAGAGGCTGAGACGAGGAAATTTTCATTCACTCATTCAGCAAATACTTAACAGGCCCTGTTCTAGGTGCTGGGAATATGGTGTTAAAAAAAAAAAAAAAAAACATCTTTTTTCCTTGGAGTTTATACCCCGGGGAGGATGTAACCAAACAAATAAATATACGATAAACGTTAAAACCAAATCATCATGCAGTAGGTGCCATCAAAAATATTCAGTTCTGTAAGTTATGGAATTGTCATGTTGTAAGGTTTATGAAAAAATGTTATTTAGTTCTTTTTCCACTTACTCAGTAAAGAAAAGAAAATAAGAGTTTTTACTTATTTTAGCTTGTTTATTTCATGGGTAAAAAAAAGACTATTATGAAATTATACAGACAAAATAGAAAGGGGAGAGAGATACTGTTTAATGTATAGGATTTCAGTTTTCCAAGAACTGAGGCAAGTTCTTGAGATATGGATGGTGATAATGGTTATACAACAATATAAATGTGCTTAAAACCACCAAACTATAAATTTTTTTAAATTGTTAAGATGGTGAATTTTATGTTATATGTATTTTACCACAGTAAAAAAAATTGGGGAAGCAAAACCCCAAAAAGAGATGAGGGACAAAATTTGGCCTTTGGGATATTGTGCCCACTGATTTATTGTATACACTTCTGGGTTATCTGATTCTGATCTGGCATTACTTTTGTGCAACTTTACGATCTGTAAATCATAGATAACTGGTAGCAATGCAAAATAATTATTTTCTAAATACATAAATTATGTCCAGTGGAGACTCAGTTGATTTCCTTTTCTCTCATGGACAAAGTTATTTTCATATCCATTTGAAAATTCATTTCAATACTCCTTTACTTCCTATAAATTTTCATTTCTTTAACTTTTGCTTTGAACTAGTAACTTCTTAACCAGGCCTCTTACTTAATCAGTTAAATAAAATCTTTAATACGTGTTTTTTTTTTATAGCTGTATGAGACTTACGATTTTACATTTTGGGAAAAGTATCCATTATGGTGCATATTGTTGATACCTGTTTCTTTGAAGCGGAAAAAGTTGTATTGTTAAAAAATTATATAATTACGTAGTTGTTCATTATAATGTAACTCCAAGAATATTTGTTGAATGAGCCATTTTATCCAAACAATAAAAGATTGTTTTATCACTTAAAAAAAAAGACGTACTTTTTAAAAATGTGTGTTGTACATGGAAGTGAAAAAGTCCCAAATGAGGTATTTATCTAGTCATTTCATCTCTCTCTCAGAATTTAAGAACCATTCTTTCCCTCTTCAAAGATAGGATCTAGTTACCATTTATCTTGTATACCCTATATTTGTGTTATTTGTGTGATTACAAATTGATGTGACATCAAGTATTGAAAATTCCTCTGAAAAAACTAAAATAGAGTTGCACTGTGGCAGTGACCATTGGTGACAGCCTGCAGTAGCATTGCTACCTTTCAGAGAGGTCTTCTTTTTTTTTTTTTAACATTTTTTATTGATTTAAAATCATTTTACAATGTGTCAAATTCCAGTGTTCAGCACAATTTTTCGGTCATTCATGGACATATACACACTCATTGTCACATTTTTTTCTCTGTGAGTTATCATAACATTTTGTGTATATTTCCCTGTGCTATACAGTGTAATCTTGCTTATCTATTCTACAATTTTGAAATCCCAGGCTATCCCTTCCCACCCTCCACCCCCCAGTAACCACAAGTCTGTATTCAGAGAGGTCTTCTTGTTGGCCAGCAGACAACATCCATTCCAGTTTCCTCTTAGGAATACTTTATACCTTATTGAACCTTGTAAAATGAAGAAAAACATGACTTAGGGAAGAGAAGTCAGAATTATATGACAGTACAGTTCTCAAAGACAACTGTATCATTTTCGATTTATATCAGTTTAGGTTCAACTGACAGAGGACACACTTCATCTTAACTAGTTGATGCAGGAAGAAATTTACTAAATGGAAATAAATGGCTTTCAGATTTGTTAGGAAGGCTAAAGAAGCAAGGCTTAGGCTGACTGTAGAGGTTGGTTTTTAAAAGCCATCCCATATAACTGGGGCTCCTAGGGAGTTGATGATCTTGCCAATGTCAGGAAGCCACCTGCATAATGGGAAATCTCAGCTATAGTAGTTTCTGGCCCTGCATCAGTCATCATCTAATAAAATCCAATCAGAAAATTGGAAGCCTCAAGTCCTGCTTCTTTCCCACTTCATTCAGGTCGTGTTGTCTACAAGTGCTTCTGATCCACAGACCTGGATCTAAGGAATTCTGGGAAGTGTATCTTGTGGCTTTCCATCTCTGCGGTACAGAAAACCACCAGGAGGTAAGCCAGAATATATGCTGAGTGAGTTAATCTGCCTAATTTTGACCCCAAATTATTAACTCAGAATGGTTCTCGTTACAACTCCTCCCACTCTCTAACTGTTCTGAAAAACTAAGGTTGAGGGGAATGAGCATTGGGAAACGTCCGCCCTTGTGCGCTGCTGCCTCCCGGCTCTTTTAATGATACAACATGTTGTTTATAGTTTGAGGTTTGTTCAGCAATTATGAGTAAAGCTCATGTAAACATTCAAATACAGGATTGTGTGAGAACAGAAGGTTTTATTTCTCTTGGATAAGTACTTAGGAATGGCATGCTGAAATGGGTGGGAAGTATGTGTTTAACTTTATTAGAAACTGCCGAACTGTTTTCTAACGTGACTGTACCGTGTAGCTTTCCAACCAGTAGGTTAATGAGTAACGATATTATTTAGTTCTTCTTTCAATTATTTTGCAGTTAATGAGAGTTCCAGATATTCCATACCATCATCAGTACTTAGTATTGCTGTAATATTTTTGGTTTGGGTTTAGCCTTTCTAATAGGTATGCAGTAGTAACTGATTGTGGTTTTAATTTGCACTTACCTTTAATTAGTGACATATGATGTTGGGCATATTTTCATGTGTGTTTTTTTTTTGCCATCAGTACACTACAGAATTTTGCACATAAACTATTGCATCATTTGTTTTTCTGTTAATGAGTTGTGAGAGGCCTTAACATAATCTGAGTAAAAGTGTTTTTTTGTAGGATCAAATATTTTTCTCACTTTTTTATTGAAGTATAGTTGATACACAATATTAGATGTTACAGGTGTACAATATAGTGACTTACAACTTTAAAGGCCATATTTCATTTATAGTTATTATAAAACATTTGCTGTATTTCCCATGTCGTACAATATATCCTTAGAGCGGCAGCTGCTGTTCTTGGTGTTTCCTCTGTCTGTGAGGCCCTTCTTCTGTTGAAAATCAGATACATTTGTTTTATCCTTCAAAATCCTACACGAATGTTTGCACCATTATGAAGGCTTATCCAAGTTCCTGTCCACAAGAAAAATAAATGCTATCCTTTCGTCTTCTTCCATATACTCAGAGCATTTTTTTAATGCCCTGTTATAGGTCAATAGTTTTATAGTTAATTCTTATGTGCCTACTTACTGATGATGAATCCTTAAGAATGGGGAGAGTATTCTCTGTATCCTGAGGGAGTAGCAATCAGTATATGGAGGTGTGTAAAAAAGTACTAAGACACAGTCATTGATAGCGTGTATCTGGCTAGAAACAGCACATCACTGGAAATACTCTATAATTGCGGTAGAAAATCTATTTTGAATTCTGTATATTACCACTTACTCCCTGGCTTTGGCCAGATCTAAATGTTAACCATATTAAAGTTGGCTTTTATCATCTGCAGAAAAATAAATACTACCTTACGCTGAAATATACATTAGGTATATAGAATCTTCTGACACTGAAAAGCATTATGAAAAATAGCTTTGAGAAACTGAATTTATATCTAATGAAGAATGTCTTTGGTGTTTACTACTTTACTTGGTGTCCTATTTCAGAAAAAAGGAAGAAAATTATCTTTTTAATTCAAAGTTCATTAGTCCTGAATGATTGGTTTGTTGTTATCTCTTGTATCCTCAGAATCATATATTAATTGCTTCCCTCTGCTTTATTTTCTAGACAGTCCTTTTTTAAATGTGTGACTAATTTCTAGTAGGTTTATTGGACTTTCTGACATGGATTTTATTAACTTTACCCTTATACTAATATATTTTCCTTTATTTCCCTCTTGACTTTATGCTTAAAGTAATCCTATTCATAATGTTGTACTGTATTTATTATTATAAGTTCCTCTAAATAATTTTTAGAATTATGAGACTTTATCAATCATTAAATTAATCAGTATCCTTTTGGCTTCCTTATATTGTTGTTATAAGAAGCAAATGAGTAAGTGTAAGTGCATTATAAATTATTAAGCATTTTGTTTAAAAAATAATTATTATTTGATCTCATAGTTAATGGTAGTGCCCTATACTCAGTGATTTACAAGCAAATTAGAGTCAAACAGGGAACTATCTAACCAATAATTTGTATATATGATATCTTTCTGAAACTAATAAATTATTGAATAATTTTAATTAGTCAAATTAGAGGCAAATCAGAGTGCTTAACTTTATCATCATCATCATTATTATTATTATCACTAATAAAAATCTATACACTTATCTAACACCAAATTTATAACTATAATAAAAGTCTGTGGTAACTTTTAAAAATTATTCCACCTTCCCAAAAGTGCTATGTTGAAGTTTTTATACAGGATCCTCAACTATTCTGGTGTAGTGTAAATAGCATGGGTTTTCATCTTAATCAAATTAAATGAAGTTGACATCATAGTTCCCTCAAATATGAAATCCAGAAAATGTATCAATCACTAGATTGTAGGAAGGATTGAATAACATGTTTGTACTAGACAGTCATTAAATATTCTATTTTCTTCTTCCCCTAGCTAAATTAGAAATTATATGAGTAAGTAGAATTTACAGCGGCACTGTCTTAACTATTGTTTGTTTTCTATAGGACCTCAAACAACATTTGGCTTAAAAAATCTCATTTTATTGATTCGTGCAAGTGTTCTCTTCCCACTGTGCCTAATCCTTGAAAAGCTTTTCTTCCTCCACGTTCTCTCAATTTCTCCCATCTTAGAGAAAAAAATGATTAACTTAATCTATATCTTGGTGTAAAAGACTGTATTTCTTACCCTACATGGAAATATTCATATATTTTAAAAGGAAAGGTTTTGTTTTAAAGAAGTTTTCAGTATTTAGATGACAAAATGAATTTGTTGACTCTGAGACAGTGAATTACCAATTGGACCTAGAAGGGGAGACATACACACACATGCACACACACACACACATTTTTTTTCCCCTATGACTAGGAGATAATCTGAATATTATTGACATTCTCTCTGATTAGAAGTTCTATCCGTTATTGAAAGTAGGCTAATAAAGTTCCCTGCTCTTATTTTGTTACTGTTTCTCCACTGAAGTCTGTCAAAGTTTGCTTCATGTATTTAGGGGCTCTCAGTTTTAAAGCATGAACATTTATAATTGTTTTATTTTCCTGGTAAATTGATCCTTTTATCATTATATAATGTTCTTCCTTGTCTCTTATAATAATTTGTGAATCAAAACCTGTTTTGTCTGATATTAGTATAGTCATCCTTGCTCTCTTTTGGTTACTGTTTGCATGGAATATCTTTTTCCATCTTCTCACTTTTAGTTTATGTGTGTCATTAGTTCTAATGTGACTATCTCATAGACAATATATACTTGGATCCTTTTTTTAAAAAAATCCATTCAGCCAATATATGTCTTTTGATTGGGGAGTTTTATCCATTTAAATTTAGTAATTACTCTTTGGAAATGATTTGCTATTGTCATAGTCATTCTGTAAATTGTTTTCTGTATGTCTTGTAGTTTCTTTTCCCTCCTTTCCTCTCCTCCTGCTTTTCTTCCTGTTTCATTGATTTTTCATATGCTATACTTTAATTTTCTTCTCATTTCCTTTTGTGTATAGTCTATAGATATTTCCTTTTGGTTACTATTGCAATTCCATAAAACATCTTAAAGTTACAGCATTCTATTTTAAATTAATAACTTACTTCAATTGTACAAAACTCTATCCTATAGCTTTGTTCTTTTTATTTTATTGCTGTCCCAAAGTACATTGTATACACTGTACATTCATTAAAATAGGTTTATAGTTATTTTAAAAGTTTGTCATTTAAATTCTATACATCAAAATTATAGTAGTACATGTTACTATATTTATTTAGAAGTACAGGTTACTATATTTGTCTATATTTATTTTTGCCAGAGAACTTTATTATATTTTCATATGTCTTTGTCTGCTGACTACCATTCTTTATTTGAACTTGAAGGATTCCCATTAACATTTTTTTGTATAACAGGTCTAGTGGTAGAGTACAACATCAGCTTTTCTTTATGGGGACAAGTTTTAATTTCATCTTTATTTTTGAAGGATAGTTTTGCATTCTTGGATGAATTTTTCTTTTTTTTCTTTCAGAACTTTGAATATATGAGTCAACTCCCTTTTGGCCTGTAAAATTTCTGCTGTGGAAGTTCTGTCATATACGATGAATCACTTTTATCTTGCTGCTTTCAGGATTCTCTCTTCGTAGTTGAAAGTACAATTTGGTTGTGTCTTGCTGTGGTTCTCTTTGGATTAACCTAGTTGGAGTTCCTTGAGCTCTTAAATATATATGTTTATTTAGTCTTTCAGATTTGACATGTTTTGGGCTATTGTTTCTTCAAATCTGCTCTCTGTTCCTTTCTCTCTCTTTCTCTTCCCCTTCTGGCATTTCCATAATACATATATACTACTTTATAGTGTCTTGCAAGTCCCTTAGGCTCTTTTAGATTTTCTTTATTATTATTTTTTCTCTTTGCTCCTCTGAGTAGATGACTTTAAATGACCTGTCTTTAAATTCCTTGATTCTTTCTTCAAGTCTGCTGTTAAAACCTACTTAGGAATTTCTCAGTTCAATTATTTTATTTTGAGATCAGAATTTGTTCTTTTTTTTTTTTAGTTTCTGTGACTTTGTTGATATTCTTATTTTGTTCATGCACAGTTTTCCTGATTTTGTTTAGTTGTTTATCTGTGTTTTCTTTTAGCTCACTGAGCATCTTTATTACACATTTTAAATTCTTTGCCAGGCAGCTCATAGATCTGTATTTCTTTAGAGTTAGTTTCTGGGGTTTTATTTTGTTTCTTTCATAGGTCATGTTCCCCTGTTTCTTTGTATATCTTATAATTTTTTGCTAAGATTTAAGCATTTAGGAAAAAAAAAAACTTTCCTAATCTTCTCATACTGGCTTTTTATGAGAGAAGACCTTCACCTATCATTTCAACCCTCAGATGGTCCGTGAGTACTTGGATCTCTTAAAATTTTTCTCATCTCTATCTCCCTCAGACATCTGCTTGCAGAGCCTCATCTCACATGTGCTGTATTCTTCTGTTAATGTTAATAAAAATGTTCCTGGGAATCCTTCAAGTTCAAATAAAAGAATGGTAGTCAGCAGCTTTCAAGCTCTGACAGTGGTTCTGTCAGTGCTCTGTTCAGATGAAACTGAAATCTGTCTCCCAGGCAGCCCCTAGACAAGCCAGAACATTGAACACCTGGTCCACTATTTTTTTTCCATCCTAAAGGAGAAGCCCTGTGTGTAAGTGATTTCCTTTCATTTACCTAATGCTGTACTGCATAAGTGAAGGTCAGTGATTGGATAGGGACACCAAACATCACACTTTCCTACTTTTGTCACTAGAATCCTATCTTGGTTTTATAGTGGCCTGAGTGCTATAGCTTCTAAGTGGTTTCTAGAGTTCTTCCAGAAGTATTCTGGTCTATACATACATTGTTGTTAACTTAATGTCTCTGTGGGGGAAGGAGGACCTCAGGCTCCCTAGCCCACCATCTTGTGGATCTGAATTGGATTCTGCATATTTTAATGACAAATATTCTGCTTCAAGTGATGAAGCTCATTTACATTCTTTGCTCATTCTTAGCCTCTTCAATTTCACTATTGTTTCCTCTGGGAACTATCTGAGGGTGACTTTGACTTTTGATTCAATTTCAAAAGTCACAGTCTTTTGATTTATTAACCAAAAAGGACCTTCTCATTTTGTGATGCTTTTTTATGTGTGTGCCTTCCTTTGGCTAACCAAATAACATATGACAAATAACCAGTTAAAAGAAGAAATAAGTGAGTCCACATGATTTGGTGTATTATCAGGCCATCTTGACTACTACTGCTGTTTCTGGTGCATTAATAGGATTCTCTGAGAGTTAGAAGTCAGGATTGAATGATGCTACACCCTTTCCCATCCTCTACTTCGTCTCATAGAAATACAGAGATTCTTCACAAAAAAAGACACATACGGCCAGTTCTTCTAAGGGCTGGTCTTACTGAGTTCATAGAAATTAAAGGGAGAATATTCATTAGATATACGTACTCTACATTGGCGGAAAGCAGATGTCAAAATGCTCTGAGAAAATGTGGGTGTGTTTGATAATCACAGCCTCTAATTTCAGGGGAGTTTTAAAAATTTAAACATAAGAGTAGATTTTAATCTTAAAGAAGAAACACCTCTAAAAAACAAGGCATTGAAACTGTGAAAGTAATTCCTTGAAGAGATTAGGATATAGCATTACATAGAAGAATGGAAGGGAGAAAGATATATACTTGAGGTTTTTTAGAAATAGTGGCAAGGGGCTGTTAAAATATTGTCAGCAAGAAAGAGTTATCAATTGAACAATGTAATAATGGAAGTAAAAAGAACAGTTTTAGAGTTCTACCCACAGGAAAGGAAAAAAACCTTAAACAGGAGATGTAATCCAGCTTCTGACAAAGAGGTCTTGTAGTGATCAAAGGAGATGGAAAGCAGAACTACTTGCTTCTACTTTGCTTTTATACATTTTATAGAAGATAATTCTCCGTCAAACTATAACGTTGAAGCCAACAGGGCTAATTAATACCTTTGGACCAAATAGAGGAGGAAACATTTTTATAGTTATCACCACTGTTGAGTGCCTACTATGTGTCAGGAACTGTCCTCAGCAATTTACATAAATTTCTAACCTTCCTAAGAACCCTATGAAACAGATATTATCTTCTGGATTTATAATTGAAAAAGCCAATGCTAGAGAGATTAAATAAAATGCTCGTGCTCACACAAAAGTAGCTTGTAAAATTAAAAATCCATACCTATGCACAATACTAGACTGTGTAGGAAGAGGTATTATAAAACAATCATATAACTGCAAAAGCACTTTTTGTGGTGAATCAGATATACAAAGAATGAGAAATTTGCTAGACAACTGGATATGGGCTAATGTAATCAATTTTAGAGAAATAACAAAGTTGATTGTGGAAACCCACATTTGGTGAGTTTGACATTCATCCATGGAACAAAGAGGTGACTTTGAACAATTTTAGGGAGATGAAGGAAGGAAGTGATAATTACTGGGTGTACCCATCAGTTTACTTAGAATAATTGAGACCATGTTCTCCTGTCTTTGATTTGTTTGATTTTGAACCATTGTTTCATTTGTTTAAACAAATCACATTTCACATAGTAAAAACTATATTGATGACTATTTTTTTTTCCAGGTTTGATGACTATTGTTTTCATGGTTTGTTTTACCCATAAAAGTTTATATTAACATTCTTTTAACTGTAAATTTATTCATTCACTCTTTTTTTTTAGACTGAGTACTAGATGTATAATTGCTTTTCAAAAAAGTATGCATGTTTTAAAATGAAATAAAACAAAACTAAAAATGTGCATATTTAAAACCCTATTAATAAATACTGTTAGCTCACTTACCCAGTGGTTTACTCTTAGCACCAGTATTTAATGAGAGTTTCTGATTTTTTGTCTTTAATAACTTTGAGCTCTTTTCACTTTTTGCCAGTCAATATTGGCTAATTTAAACCTCAATTTTTTTGAATGTAATTTTCTTTAATTAATAGTGAGATTAAATATTTTTCATATTTATTATTTATTTTTATTTCTATTTCAAATTGCACACTTGTGTCTCTTCGTTATTTTTACTGGAGTGTTCATTTTTTTTATTCTATGCGCTTACTGGAAGATAGTCAAACTTACGTAAAATTTTGCAAACATTGCACTTGAGTTATTAAAGTTTTGAATTATTATTTCACAGTGATGTGTTTCAATGTCTACCTCCTCACTTTACTCAGCAAGCAGTTGCACCTATCAGGAGGACCAGTTCCTGATGACTGTCAGTTTGTCTCTTCTGCTTTATTTTTTTTTTCATTTTTAATAATATCTTTTTTTTTTGTTTTTAGTATGGCTATATATTTTTTTATCTTATATTATTTGGAAATTTTATTCAGATTTTGGAGAACAGGGAAGACAAATAGATGTGTTCAGTATACTACCTTGAAACTAAAGTTTTTGTCAATAGTTTTTATCAACCCTGTGAAAGAGTATTTAATGGCACACGTAGCATGTTCATGTGACAGAAAAAAAAAAAAAGGGATATTGTTTACACAACTGAGTCAGGGTTGAAAACTACATCTCAACATATTGAAACTGTGATCCATGACATAAAAAATCCATTTAACAGAAAGGATTATAAGTTTTCTCTCATAGACTCAAACTATATACTCAGTCTTTGCACAGATATGCAATGAGGGTGATAGATTAACAGCAGTTCTGGAAAAAAAAATTGCACTTTCATTTGCCATATTAGTGTGTGATGCTTTCCAAAAAAAAACAAAGGTAATTGAGGGTGCCTTTTTGAAAGTAAGGCATGTATTGGTCAAGGATAAAGTAAGTATGCAGTTCTACACACTGGCAAGACCACTTCTAGAATATTTCATTCAGTCCTGAAACTTACATTTTAAGAAGGAGCATAAGAAACTAAGAGAAACCTTGAGTGCATTTTCAAGAGTTGAGAATAGAAGGGGATGAGTGGGAGGTCTAGCATCTGTATTGTGCAGCTGTAATACTAAAGGCAAAAATCGTATTAAGTAAAGCAAACCTGAATGAGCTGTCCCTCAGTGTGCAAATAGTCTGAGCATTACCGATTTTGGAGAAGAGATTCCTGAGTTCAAATTCATGTTTTACTAGATCAGCTCTCACTAGGAAATTCTAATCAACATTATTCTCCCTTTTAAGAAGTCAAATGGACAAAATAGAAAAAAACTTTCATCATCCGATGAAATAAATTATTTTAAATAATGTAACATATTTCAAAATAGGGTAAAATATATTCATCATCTTTATAAGTCTATGAACAAAGACTGAAAAGACCTCCAAGAAAATTAAGAAAGATACCAATAGAATTGTAGAGATAGGAAAGTCATGTGAAAACTTGGAATTATAGAACCAAAAGATCCTATAACAATGTAACTCAAAAAAGGAAGAAAACATGTAACTCAATAGAAAACATAGTCTGTAAAATTTAGAGTCACAGAAACTAATTCTGAAAATACTGCCTTTGGACTTAAATGACAAAATGTGATAAATCAGCAATTTACAATTTATAAAAATTTTACTTTTACAACATTAAACTTAAAAGTAATAACATCTATATTAGAATTAAGTTTATATTTGCTTAGTTCATTTTTCCAATTAGATCCTGGTACTAGCAATGTTGATATATACTTTATATGTCTCACAAACAAATGTATTAAAGTTATTATGTGTGTTACCACAGACTTGGCATTTCAGATTTCTTTAAATACAATGTTTCTGTGACAATTGGACATTTATTTTCAATTATAGGAAATTTGTAGAAAGACCACTGTGAACTTCATAGACTTAGATAGGAAAGAGTCCAGAAATGGTGTATGTGTGTCTGTGTGCACACATTTTTTATTTCACCCCTCAGTAGTTACCTAGCATCACTTTGATTCTTTCTTCTTCATGTTGAAACACAGCTCAAAGCACCAAACCCATTCTCCAGTGATTGGGACAAAAGTAGGTTAGTAGAGTGGGTTGCTAGGAGACCAGTGTCAGCGTCATCTATGACCTTGCAGGATGTAAAAAATAAGTATAGATTTATCGAACTCAGTGGTACATTGTTTGAGTCCTCTGCCCAAGCTGTCTTATTTCATTTCTGTCTACCTCAGTGTTTTCCTGTTTCTCGTTTCTCTCCTTTTCTCTAGCACAAATGTGAACATATAGAGCCATACAACTCCCTTCCTTGATACCTCCTAATTCCTCAAAGTTATTACTATGCTGCATTTAACCACAGCATTGTCTCTTAGCTAACAAGGCACTCCACATGCAGCGTCAGCAAATTCTGATCCTTTTAAAGGCTGATTCTTCATACCATTGCTGTAAGAAATATAGAAATCAGTTCTACTGGGAACAACATTATGAAAAATGTATAAACATCACAAAGTAATTTTGCTGTCACATTCAAAATGTTTTCTCAAAGTTGCAGCCACAGTTTTCACAGTTGAGGTGGCTTAGGTTAAATAATCGTATGCAGGAGAGAACTCTAACATTCTTGTCATCTTCTTGGCGTATCTTTTTTTTGAAATTGTTTACAATATGGATTTCATAGAGAAAAAACTACCAGCAGAGAAAGTTAAATTTAAAAAAAATTCTCACATCCCAAACCATTTTTGTTTTCATATTCACAGATTCACTTCTTCTTAAAGAAAGTATAAATCATACTGTAAATTTGGGTGGTTGGGGAAGCATGTGTGTGTGTGTGTATATGATATTTTTCTCCACAGGATAGAAGCTTAATTGGAAGCTGTATGAGAATGCAGCCCTCTTTCCATCTATAGCAAAAAGTTCTATGGCTTAGACTTGCTATTGTCTTTGTATAGTTTATAGTAATTAGAACAAAACTGAATTAGATATGGATAAACAGATAAATTCCACCAGTATAAATACTTAGACTTTTGTTAATTATTGAATAAAAGAATATTATTTCAATTAAGCTAAATTATAAAGTATTTCAAAAATACTTAAAATGTCTTAAAATAATAACGATCAAGAAAACAGAAAATAGTTACTGAAGGTTGTTGTGTAATAGTTGCTGAATGTGTAAGAAAGAAAATAGAATTCACTAAATTCCTGAAACTTGAGAAGACAGAAAGATGTTCATAGAGGATTAACTGTTATTCTACCAGTATATGAACTAGTTCTTAGAAATGCAAGTCTTGTTTTTTTCTGTGCTTAAGACATTAAAAATAATTTTCATAATCACTGATTAAACATTTAGATAGCAAAGTCTTACTGTTCTATATAAAAATATAGTGATTTCCCCATGAGTTTGGCAAGAGGTATATGGAGATTTATAGGAGGAATGGATACTTAGAGAAATTAATACACTACCTAAAAATGGTGAGGTCTAAGAGCTAAAACAAAAAAAACTTTGTATGGTATATATTAAAATTCAAAAAAGAGAAGTAAGGAAGAATTTGCTGAAAATGTATTGGTAGCAGCTCTTAGAATTTTTTTAAAGTGTAATCATTGAGTTATTACTTGTAAAAGTTAAGAACCAGAAAATGGCTCTCTGAGACCACTCTAGAATTGTGGGAGCAAGATTTGGACAAAGAGCAATGTGTGGTCAGACTTAAGAAAATAAGAATTAGGCAGATGAAGTGGGAAAGAGTGAAGAGTCAAGTATTTGGTGAAACGTCAGTGGCAAAGCATTTTGCCAAGTAATCTTATCATCTCAGAATAAATATGCCAGCCTTACTTCCAGATGTCACTAGTGGAGGAAATACAAACTTTATTTCAATATGATATAAATACAATGTGGAAAAATACTGTATGCAATAAATAAAAATTTTATTTCAACATTTGATAGTCCATTTATTCATTAACTAGAAAAGCTCTTGAATGTCTTTGATGTGCTAAACCTCTTTATTACATCTGATCTCTGCGCCTAATTGAGACAAGTATGTAAAAAAGATAATTACAACACAAAGTAACAGGAAAGTGCTAACAAATGTAGGAAGGATTGCTGTGATGGCAGGGTAGATTTTCTTCTAATTGGCATATACGTTATTATTATAGTGGTCCCAGGACATGTTTGAGATATTCCATAGAAACTAATGTGGTACTTGGGATTTTGCACATTGTAAAATTCTGCAAATGGTGATTTTGTTCTAGTGAAGCATTCATTTTTCAAAAACAAAACTAAGAAAATGATCCTAGAAAGCCTACCATTACATTAAAAATCATATCTGCTCCAAAAATCTTGTGGTTTTTCCGTCATAATTCATTATGGAAACTTCAAAATAATTAGACTTTTTATAAATAGATTGTATATTGACACACACAAGGTCAGTTAGAGGTAATACCAAGAAAAGGAAAATTCTGTACATGCAAAATTAGATCAACCAGAAACATCTGTAATCACTCTTTATAGCAAAACTCTAAGCTTCAATTGAATACATAGACATCCTTCACACATTGATTCAGTGAGTCCCAAAGGTCTCAAAGGACATGCAGAAAATAAAATATGACTATTCTATTTCAGACTTTATCCCCAGTTATGCAAATTAAACTAAATTATGTAAATAATGACAACATTACTTTTGTTTTCTTGAGGTTTGGAAAGAATTTTTGGCAAAAAAAATGCTGGGTTGCCATGGGTGCAGAGAGCAAAATGGAGAATTTTTCTCTTCTTAATATATTTTTACTACCAACTAATCATTCAAATATATTTTTCTGACATAAGATATGAGTATAAAGTATCATGGAGAATGCTCTCTCCATAGTGTTTTCTCTGTAGAAGATTATTTATAAAAGCAAAATCTGAGAGTAATAATTTTCCCCTTCATCCTTTCTAACTCACAGGTGCAGTTTCTTAGAATCAGAGCAACTAAAGTACATTAGGAAGAAATGTATCCTATTAATGCATTCTCCCATCGTTCTCTGCTTTAGAACTGACTTAACACTTTGCAGTTAACAGAGTTTTTTATACTCCTTGGAAAGCCATAAAGAACTATAGAATCAATAGGATGAGTATTTAAAATGGAGCTTCAGAAATTTTCCAACAAAGTAACATAATCTTTTTTGTAAATGTAGAAGTTCTAAAAATAAGATTATTTTTGGTTCATGCAGTTTAATAAATCATAAGTTAATGCTTAGAAGACTGACATAGGACACTAAACTAGGAATATTTAGGTAAATGGAAAGGCATAAGCAGTGAAAGGAGGTGGCCAGCATTTAAAGAGAATATGTCCTGGTTTTGTACAGTTATTTCTTGCTGAATTAACAGACACAACTATTATCTCCTGTGACTTCCTGATTGGTCTCTAGATATGTCAACTCTTGGAAAGGCTGAGGGTCCTGCAGTCTCAGAGCTAAAGTGGGTCTTGTATGTAATTGAAACATTTAAGGATGTCTTAAATGGCTGCCTTTGAGCCTACAGGGAAAGGATACGAAATATAGGGACAGAGTGGGATAGCCCCAGTGGTCTGGTTAATAAAACAAAGGACATTGCAGAATGTTAGTTATCAGAGACCTCGAAAGCGTACGTACAGCATTGCATTACATACAACAGCCATTTTAACTTTAAAACTGCAGGATTAACAACCCTGGAAGGTTTAAGAAACTAAAAACACCCCCAAGGTAACAAGCGGAAATTCACAGGGGCCTCCTTGGGTGCCCTACTGATTCTGCTAATTCAACGAGGGATAATTGCAGAAAGTTACCAGAGACATTTAAAACTCCCTAAAGTACAAGGTTTCTATCAAATACTGGCCTATGGGCAGAGGGTCTACAATAAGCTGTTTCAGCTTGCACAGCAAAGTGAGCACTGTAATGTTAACCCTCGCGGTGCTACACGCAGCACCTTTGATTCCCCAAAAGGGAAAAAAGATAATTGTACTTTTATACCAAGGAAATTTTGCCTATGACAGAGCTGCAAAGCTTTATCTTGTTTTGCCTGTACTAATTCAAATGAGAGATGATTCTGCCACTCAATGATTCTTTGAAACATAAGCGATTATAATTTTGTCGGTACATTCTGAAAATTAAAGCTGAGTAGAGGTATTTGCCTATTTTTAAAAAATTACACGGGCTTGCAGTTCAAAGACATTTTTGGTATATAAGAAGGTTTGATTTTCTTTTTAAGAAAGGATCTTTGTCAATGATTATTAAAATTTTTTTCTTACTGATTGTTAGGGATTGGTGAGATGCTAATATTTATCCCCACCCCTGCCTTCTGAGCTCTAATCAAATTGAGAAGAATTGCAAAAAATGAGATAAGAATTAAAATATAACACCTCTTAAAATTGTTAATATATTAGTAGAAGAAACATGGACTTTGAGAACAAAATGAGACTTCCTAATTCATCCTGCTTTCCCAACTCATCCTTGGGGAATGTTTGTTAGGAGTGCTGGATGTTTTGAACAGAAAGCTACCTATTCAGCCTCCTGGAGAATAATGACCTTTAATGTACCCCAGCACACAGTAAGCTAGAGCTGAAAGAGCTGTGACCTTGTTTGAATTCACGTGTGCTTTATGCATGAGAGCAGGAATGACGGGAGAGAATGCACATCACTAGGGGAAAACTTGATGGCAGAGGGGGGTGAGAAAAGAGAAAGAAAGCTGAGACTGAGAATGCAGGTCACCTGTGAGCTGTAACTTTTGTCCCAGTACACCGATTAGTCAGGTCACTCTTCTTCTCATGGGGAGGAGAGAGTAAGAATGGTGAAAATAGGGGAATTTTCCTCCCTGGTACTTCCCTGACTGGATGGAAGTGTTGGCCCAAGTTCCTGTTTCACGGTGCAAGGCAGGAATGTAAGAAAATGTTTTTCCCAGTTCTTTTGAATCTAGCCTTGCCTATAATGAATGGGCTATTTGAAATCAGGAAGGGCCAAGGACTGTGCCTTTGGCTTAGTGTGAAACCTGACTCCTAGTGCTCACTTCACATATAATTCAAGGAGAGCAATAATTAAAAAGAAAGTCTTTAGAAAACAATAACTCTTAAGCTTTTTATAGATGCCAGTTTAAATTATGGGATATTACTGGTCTTTATGGTCACACCAATCACTTTTTGTTTTGTTTTTTTAGATTTCTTCACAAGTTTATTTTAGGAAAAGCCCCTTACTCTTAGGTATGACTTTATAAGAATAAAAGAAAAATGAACAAAATTTAGCTTAAGGTATATAATATAATAACAGTACATAAACTTGCAAATTACCTCAGAATAGATACTAGTTATTGTAGATGTAAGCCAGCTTTATGTACCCATGTACGTATATATTCATCTGTTTAAGAAACCTGAGGAGATCCATGAGAAAATCTTGGGGACATCTTTGAGTCTTACTGAATGGCTCAGTGAAGGATGTTAGCAAAAAGGCTTAAAGTTTGAACATCTAAGTATTTTCTGTGTGTTTCAGAGACATATGATTCACAAAATTATGGTACTTTCTATGCGAGCTTTCAATTCCTAGCTGAGAAGGGAATGGTATTGTGTCACTTCAGTTTCTTATTTGCTGTCAATCAGTGTATCAGATATATCTTTCTATGTTTAATACCACTACTCTTCTCTCTCCAAGCCCAACATCCCTATCACATGTCTACCACTTTCTTCAGAAAGCAGCTTTCTGCTGTCTTATTCAAGTTTGAGCAAGTGCTGTGGCCAGAGCTCTGTCAACTTGGATAATGGAGAGGCAACCTAGAAGGGTATACCTTCCTAGCATTCCCTGTGTACCTTGGGCAGCCCTCCAATTAGTGCTACTGATCGCTGCCCTCCAGACAACTCCCTATGACTCTGGTACGACCTGCTCACTCTGAACTTAGTGCATTTTCAGAACCAATGGCTTACCTCTGCCTGTAGCCTTCTCACCTGAATGTTTAATCTGTGCTTTCCTCTGCCCTCCTACAGCCTTCTGTTTGGTGGAAAGATATTGTGAGTAAAGGATTGAAAGAGATCTAAGAAAATAAAACAATTGACTGGAAGAATACAGCAAATGAATGAAACTAAGAGAGCATATTGCCAATTACAATGAACGTTCTTAGAGATAGTTAAGAGAGTATTTTATACAGTAAGAAACAATTCTTGCTAAATAGAAGTATGATTCCAAAGCAAGTAAACAATAAATATAAAATCTGACTGTGAGGTCTATTGTACAGGCAGTAGAGGTCTATTGTAGAATAAGGTAAGAAAGGAATCAGTGAACCAATGAAGAAAAATCCAAAATTAAATGCATCATCCTGAAATTCCTGACCTTCAGGTGTAAAGAGGTATTTCAAAATCTTCTAGGAAAGAAAATCAGATATTTAGAAAGACAAAATTTTTTCACATTGGCATCAGACTTCTAAGAGTGATACTCAATGTTAGAAATTAAGACAAGTACTCAGAATTTGAATCTGGAAACTACAACTCATTTATAAGGCAAAAAAAAATAGTGCATGTGTATATATAGTTAGGCAAAGACAGAATGTTAGTCCTGTACAGATCTTTAAAACTTATGGTTCTGGTCCAGCAAAACAAACATACAAACAAAAAACAAAGACCCCCTCCCAAAAAAAAAAAGGAAAATAGCAGATGCAAAGCAATAGAAGAAATCCAGAATTTTATCTGAAAAAAAAAATTCCAGAAAAGCACATGTGCAACTGACATAGACTTTTGCCCAATTTAGACCAGGAAGTAGAAAGGGCTTTTAAAAGGATACTGTCTTGGGCCTTTGGTTTGGGGCAGTATTTGCGGGGTGGCAATCAAGAGACTCAGAAGCCTGTAATAAGAAGATGAAGCTATGCTTCTTTTCAGAGAAAATGAAAAAGTAATCCGATCTTCCAAGAAAAGAAAAACAAGAGCATCATGATTCAAAGATGAAGCAAACTAAAATGTGATGTGAGGAAATATACTGAAAAGGAATCTGTTTGATCTTAGTGCTTGAAATATTCTATGTTAATTGGCATAAATTTATGAACCTAGAATTGTGTCTGTTTCCAAGCCCATTCATTCTAATTGACTCTTTAGTGACCAACATTTATATCATCAGTTGTAAACAACTTGTGATTTTTAATGTTTTCAAATTATTTTAGAAAAATTTCAGAAGCTTTAATGTACCTGTTTTGAACTTTGACAAGATAGAAGAGTTCACAGAAATTGAGAGTGAGGGAAGAAGTGGAAGGAGAAAAATTCTAAAAATCTGAAGGTAGATGAGTGAAAAGGAAATTGAAGGTGACTAAGAGGGTAATAATTAAATTTTACAGCTGGAAATCAAAATGTATTACCTAAAATTTATCAATCAATCAATAAATGTTAAGAAGCTTACTTAGAATTATGATGACCATTAAAACAAAACAAAGAGTTAAAAGTGGTTACATCTCAAGAATAGAAAAGGAATTAGGGAGTGGAGTGAAGACAATTATATTTATTTCTGTTATGATGTATAAATATGGGTGGTAAATGGATATTAAAGAGTCCCAATAGGGCAGTGTTAAAAGTCCTGTGTTAAGGATGTTTTCGAACCTAAGTACCAGGAACATTGACTCATTCATAATGGCTGAAACCATCAAACACATTTATTACCTTGAATAACTTGAAGTCCCTAGGGAGGATGGCTGTCAGTAAAGGCACATTATGATGTTGACTAGCTGTTTTAGCGTCAGTGATATCCTGGATGTTATGATTTCTTTACAGTTAATTATTGCAACATTCTCAGTAGTTTGGATTTGTCCTCTGGACTCATACAGTTACAGAATGGATGGAAGAGTATCCAAAATGGTAGAGCCATAAGAAAAAGGTAATTCTTATTCTCATAATTCCTTTATAGAAGTGAGAAAATCTCTCCAGAAGTTGCCCCTTTATTTCATTGGCCAGAATTTGGTCACATAACCTTCTCTATACTAATCGATAGCAAAGACAATATTAACATGATTTGTTTAGAAAAATTATGAGCTGTAACAGGAGCTAAGAAAAAAATCCATTTCCCCTTGATCCGTATAAACATAGAGCAGATTCTTTGATAGAACCATTATTCTGATAGGAATAAAAGCAAGTAATTGGATGCTGGGTAGGCAGACAATTATGTCCAGGAGAGGGCTCCAAGCAGAATTACTAACGCAGTGGAGACTGGTGGTTCTCAAGCCTTAGTTTTAATCCATACTACCAAATTACCTCCTAATATGCGTCTGAATTTCCTCACCTGAGAGATTAGAATGATGACCCGGGTCAGTGGTTCTAATGAATCAGAATCACCTCAAATGTCCATTATAATACAGGTACTAGGTACCACTCTCAGATTTTCTGATTCAGTAAATCTGAGTGTTGCATAAAAATCTGCATTTCTAACCATTTCCCAGGTGATGCTGATGCTGCTGGTCTGGGAACTGAATATTGAGAACCATTGATCTAGGTGATGATCTTCATGAAGGCTCATATTGTTATCCCTGGTGCCTGGCATAGTGACTGAAAATAACAAATGCAAAATGGGGTTTTTCAACAAAGTATTAAATACATTTACTCTAACATTCAGTAAATCTTAGCTTTTCTCTGGGTCTAGATTTATCACAATTACAAAGTCTATTCTTCTTTACAATTAAGTATTTACTGTTGCCTACACCCTGTGAATGTACATATATTAGAAAATAATTTCATGTTAATTTATTTCTTGGTTTGATATCTCTATTCATCTGCCTGCGTGCATTATGCAAGTGTATTGCAACAATATGTCTGATTTGTTTTTTAACGCTTATGAAATCAAGCACTTAATACTAACAAAATTCTGTTCCTCTTTCCAATGCTCTTTTGTGGTGACCAGTGTGTAGCCAAAATCCCATAACCGTGCCCCAGGCTTCATACTGTGGGGAATCATTTCCTAAGCCCATTTGACTGCAGAACACATTTAAACATTGGCAGACAGTCAAACAAAGCTCATGAGATGTAATGTCCATTTGGATTAAAATGGACAACAAAAATTATCTCACAGATGAATTATTTGCTATAAGAAATAACTGAACCCTGATTTATATGCTTTTTAAGAAACATTATAAAAAACAAATTAGAACAATTAAGTCATTGTCATTATGAATAAGAAGGACAAAATAAAGTGATGACTTACTGTGTATGTTAATAGTATTATTATGTATGTTAATATGGAACATAGCACACAGAACATTTAAATAAGACCTGGGCTTTTGAGTCATCACTTCCTTTTATACTTAATATTATGAATAATTTTGCTAAATTAAGTTTCTATGCTGGGTAGAATGTTGAGTGTTTTGGTGTGATTTCTTTCCATTTTAATGTATGACACTCCTGTTTAAACAGGTCTGTTACATTGAGTAATACAATGAACTGTATTTCAGCAATTAAAAACACTTGAATTAGGGTATTACAAAAACTATTTATTGATTTCTATTATATCAGTTATCTTCTAATATTTTGAAAATCAAAAGCTTCATTTGATAATTTCCCCATTGATTTATTCTGACTAATTCCAAGAAAATGTTTTTTATTTAAAACTTAACTTCTTTCAACTTTAGATATATGTTTTAAAATACTAGAACTTGGATAGTATTGAATAACAAACATGTTGAAATTGTAATCTACATAAATGTCTTTAGTATGTTTTCATTTTTATATGAAGACATACTAAAAATATATATGTAGATAGGTAGATGGATAGATGACTTATTAACCACGTCAAGTTAGAACAACCTTGTGATGGGAGCTTGGGAGTTTGAAAGAACTTTTGTCTGGAAATTAACAATCTGCTTGAAAAATCTATGGCTAGGTTGTACTTGAAAAGCACCCACTCCCTGATTTTATTTCTTTCTTCTTTCTCTAAAACTTTCCTTTGTGTAATGTTTGCTCTATCTCAAGTTGGCTATTTCTCTGTTTCCTTGGTCTCATTTTTGTGCTTCTTTATAAAAACTTCCCCTGCAATGCACTCTCCAAAGCTCCCTCCATGAAAATTATCCTATCTACTCTTAAGATGCTTAGAACTTCACTGTCCACTGTAGCAATCCTATTCTTGTCTAATTAATCAATCCAACATTGAATAAAGTTGATCTTCTTTTGCTCTAACAAGATTAGGTGTCTCCTATTGACTTTGGAAAGTTATTGCCTCCTCAAATGCTGTTCTTACCATGGTGGATTGCCTTGCACACTTAGGGAGATGGTAGTAATATGCCCAGTTTCATAAAATGCCAGGTAAGACGATTAAGCTTGCTTATGTTTGTATGCTACTTGACTAGGAAAATATAAGTTGGGCCTCAAGGGGAATAACAAACCCCAAGTGACACCCCATAGTCCTGAAACTACTTTTCATTTGATTGCTTCTTCTCTCTTATGCTCAGTTTCAAAAACATTGAAAAAGACAGAAAAAAAATTGGTTTGGGTGGTGTGTATGTGTTTGGGGAAAAATAGAGATTTCATATTGAGGCACAATGAGTATCTAGTGAGTATAAATAGAGTGATTTTTTTTAAAAAACACCCATTTCAGAAAAAATACTTATTTTAATTTGGGTAACATTAAAATGCAGAATTTTCTAAATGTGAGTACTATAAGGGAAACTGTACCCTTGCTGATGACAGATATTCAAAATGACAAACCGTGGTGAGAAGGTGACATGTTCACCTCTAGCATGATTTACTGTTTGGCTAAGAGGTTTTCAACAGAATGAAAATATATTTACAATTCAAGCAGGTAACTATACAAAGTGATGTGAAGTTTTGAAAAGATCAGGTGCTTACCCTTCTCACTTACAGTGTGAGATATCCCTGTACAAATAATTTTCCCATTTTCCTTGTTAATCATCCCGTTCCAGCTTGCATTCTAGAAATATCTGCCTTTTAATGGCCTTCCTTCGTGGTAATAGCTGTGTTTCAGCCAATTTTAAAGAGAATTTGCAACCAAATTGCACAAACTAGCCTACACACCACCACATTGCATAAAAAAGTACCTCATATAAAGGCCGTCAAAATTTATATTAACTGTAATGTGGAAGCATAGGAGATACAGAGAAACTTTGCTACTGCAGATTATTTTTTCCTATTACTGACAGAGAAGTATTAACATACCTACTGCTTATATCTGCTCATTAAGACACTACTAGTCTAACCACATATGGTATTTTCCATAATTTATCATAATATGTAGAAGTGTTACCTTCAGGCAGCTGATATTATGAGAAACAATTAAATAAAACACTATGGTGCTATCTCTGTAGGTAAAAAACAACTCAGGAATTCAAATATCTGCCCCATTCAGAGGGGCAGCCAGAATCTCTGCCTATCCATCCTCATGGCTGAATTTATAGGGTTTGTCTTTTAAATTGTAAATTTCATCTGCAGTGGGATAGATGTGAATGCAATGACCTAACCCTCTACTCATCAATTTTCTGCATCTTTCTTTCACTGTAATGTTATTCCTATGGTTTGAATTTCCATACGAATCAACCTTGTAAGGCTATGGAACCAAGACAGACACAGCAGGAACATTTCTTTCCTTGTGTGCTTCCATTTTTGAAGCTGACATTAAGTAACACTGCCTGGAATAATGAGGGAAAGCTGCATTGGCTTTTGTAGCCCAGAGAAGTGGCAGTGATAGAGGAGGAGTCAAAACATAATGATCACAAAGTGAATTTTAAAAAATGAATAAACAGCATTAAGAATAATGACCAGTGATTTGAAGATTCAATGTGATGTTTACTGAAGGCTGCTGTTTTAATCAAAAGGAAGGTGGTTTTAACAGTCACTTTGGATTTCAACTTCATAGTATGTACTGGGTGAAATTTGTCAGCCATCATTCTCATGCGAGTGTTTTTTTATTATTACTTTGTCTGGGATTTTTCTCCTAAAGGAACCTGTGCAGAATCCTCTATCCTGTGCATATTATGTAAAGAAGTTTAAGTTAAATTCCTTCTGCACCTCAAACCATTTTCTATTTTGATGGTCGTTCAGGAACTATTACTACATCCCTGAAGTCTACCCGTGTTGAAATTTCTCTTAGCCTGTTTCCCTACACAATAATACACCTCAGGAAGATTGAACTATGTGAACTATCATTTGAGAAATTTAGCTCAGCCCTGGAATCTGGGCCAGTGCATTTAATTGAGACCACATTTAAATTTCTTTGATTTTTTTTTTTTATAGAAAAGTGTAATGCCCCAAAGGGGAAACATATTTCATCCTAGTTACATTAGCTTTGTTAAATAAGCAAATAACCACTTACCTGTAAGTAAAAGAAAGAAACAAAATGTAAGCTATTGGCTTTATCCCCTTCATATCCAGAATAAGCAACTGCTTTTCTCTAGAATTACTTTCAATCAGTAATCAGTCATGTTGAAAAAATATTTTATAAAGAAGCCATAAGAAACAATTCAGCTTTCCTAAAAAAGTGATTGACTCTTGTCTGTTTGCAATTCTTAAAACATTTTCCTTGGCTTCCCTTGATTGGTTAGGATGTGTAAAGACAAGAACAGCATAAATTCTACCATTTTCCTGTTTCCTGAATTGTGGGCGTGCATGGCCTATAATAGAGTTATAATGGTCATAAAGTTCATTACATGGATTTTAGAGTGAGGAGGACTTGTGAATTCTGTATCTGAATTTGCCGAGTCTAGTGTTTTCAACAGGCAGGGGATTAATTTAAAGGGCCCTTTACTTCCCTCTTTGAGAATACAGTTTATAGAGTAATGTGCAGACACACATGGAGACTACACGGAGTCTCAGTCTGACAGAAGCATCTTTGCCCTGATAGGCAGAAATATGCCAGCATTTAAGGAGGAAAAGGTGGGTCATGAGATAAAGTGACCATGATGAAAAAGATGAGTATAAAATAAGTACATGGTACTACTGTAAGTTGTTCTGAAAAAATACTAATTTTAAAACTTTCTTGTAGATTCTACGACAGGCTTGTGTAAACTTTTCATAGTATGTATTGGACAGTCCAGAATGACACATTCATATGACAAGTTATTTATTTATTTATTTATGTCCAACTTGTTCAACAAGTTTTTATGATGATAATACTAAATCTAATGGATTTTTTTGAAAAGTGTGTAGATTAGCAAATGGAAAGGTAAGGGTCAAAGAATAAGATAAAGCTAGGGTAAACTACTATCTAAAAGGGAAGCTATGACTAGTGGGTCACCAGTTTGTCTCTGAGATTTCTGGTAGTCGATCAAAAGGGAGAAATATAAATCAAACATTCCTATAGTTCATACATTTCAAAAAAATCAGAACATAACCAAAGATGAAGCACAACCTTGCTGTGAAGATTGAGACCTGAGAAAAATTTATCCCATGAGTAATCATAAAATAGTCCTTTGTGAAATAATCATTGATGACTTGGGGGGGGGGGGTTGTTCCTTACAAATATAATGAATTATATCAGACTATGACCTCTCAGGCTCCTAGGCTGAGGGTGTCATGCCTAAAATGCAACTTACTGAACTTGATTCTGTCATTAGCTGAAAAGAAGAGAAGGGAGGAGGAGAGGAGGAAAAGGAGAGGGGAAAGAGGAGGAGGAGAAGAAATAGTCTATGAAATGCCACCTGCATATCTCCTTCTGTACACTTTGAAAGAATTCAAGCATGCACATGTGTGCACACAGGTAATTCATACTGAAATTAAAACACATAATCATAGAGGAAATTCTGCTTAGGAAAAGGTATATGTAAAGATCCCTACCTCTAGTAATAGTATTCAGCCAGTTTTTGTCTTATGGCATGATAGAGTTATGACCAAGGCATAATAATTGTAGGGGCTACAATTCCAGATGTTATTGACAGAGAGCACATTACTGTAACACCCAGTGGAGCCCAAAAGAGGCTTACCTGAATTGTTTTCTACTACTCTGGTCCTAGCCTATGTAACGGGGATTTTGGAATCTTTGTGGTTAGTTGACAGGGGCTTTGGGGAATTTAGCAAAACTCAATATAGAAATTCTTTCTACAGTCTTCAACAATGTCTTCTTGAGCACATTCACTTCACTGTGTTTTTCCCAGTATCAGTAAGTCTTTATTCATTGTACCTTCCCTGGAAAAATAGAGGGAAAGGGAAAAGAGGCAGCATGTGTGTTATAAAACGATGGCAGATGGGAAAGGAAGTTCTCATCACAGCAAAACCAACTATCAAATAAACTCCCCAAGGGTAGTGTCACCAAAGCCAAGGTGGCTCAGTCTTCTGCAGTTCAGGGATGACAGGAAAAGTTCAGGGAGAGAAGAGATAGATATAGCCTTTTTCTATCTTCTTTCCCTATAAATTCAAGATTCCACACAAAACTATGATTTCTAGTAATAAGCATGGAGTTACATTTGTCTGTCTTCTATTAAACCATCTTGTGGCCATTTTGAACATGTTTCTTGCACCTGCGTAAAAGTTCCTGAGTTACGTGGATACACAGTTCTTTTCCTTTTCTTGGTTTCCTGACCCCAGTTTCTGTATGGCTGACCTGTTCATTACTTTTCTCTTCCCTAGAAGTAGAGATTAAAGTAGGTTTTTGGTCCATCCAGATTTACAGCAGTGTAAGTGTCTGGCATGAATCTCATCAAGGAATGCTCGTGACTCATGAGGTTGGGAACAAGGGATGGAGTATTCCTAGATTTTTCGGGATTTTTGCACAACTCACCTAAGAGTTGTGGAGATACCCCACAGATTAAATGTTTGTGTACATGGGTGTGTGGGCTTCTGAGGGGAGGGCATGAAGGCAGGTGTAGGGTAGAAGTCAGTTTTTCAGGACAGAAGATCTGGTCCAAAATAGGCAGCAGGAAAGGGGGAAGAGAAAAGAGAGGATGGCACAAGGTGCCACTTGGAGAAGAAGAGCGCTCAAACTTCTATTTCAGAGTCCTTTTTCTAGTGCAAGACTTTTTGTCAAAGATGTTTTGCCTATTTTTCTCTTGATGCAAAAAGAAGTTTGCAAACAGTAAATCCCCGAAAGAGCATGGAGAAAGACCAGCACGATATATTTACACAAACTAGGCCACTTGGCAGTCAGCAAGTCAGTGACTCGTGGAGTCCTCACAAGCCCCAATAAGTACAGCCACTAGAGGGGCGCGGCAGTTGGGGGAACCAGGAGCCCAGGATGAGACACACAGCACCCAGTGTGCTCTGCTGCATTCACCCCGTTTTGACACAGTGGGGTAGGTCTGTGCTGATCTCACAGCATATAAATAAAACCCCCTTTTCTCTTTTAGCAGCCACAATACTGTTAATCACTGATGCTCAGTGAGACACCGGCTTCAGGCACCATAAAAAGCCCTTGTTTATGGGTCTATCTTGAAACCAAGGAGGAAAAGCCCAGACTTTGTAAAGGTGAAGCCTTTCAGCCCTTGCTTTCATATATCCACCCCGGGGCTGCACAAGACGGGGCAGAGGTATTGTTTTAAAAACTTATGCTTACAAATTCACAATTTTTTTTAACCAGAACACATGCTTACACCCTATTGTACGTGATAGTATGCCCACTTCACTCCAGTGAAGGGTAGGTCTCGTGTGTAAAGCGAGCCCCGTGCCCTGGGATTAGAGGTGTGCAACAGTTTTCTGATTGTTTTCATCAACCTCAGACCTCAGAGATGTGTGGAAAGTGAAGTGGAAGCAGGTATTGATATATTCAAAACAAAAATACTCAATAATTGTTGACTCACTGTCTGAAGAGTCCTTATAAAGTTACTTTGACATCCAGGTATTTTGGTAATTACTTAGTTCTCTATCTTGGTGTACATATGTAGACATAGCTTTGAGAAACTTTCTTTTTTTAATTTTATGTCATTCATGTAACAAAATAAGACCCTGTAAAAAGTTTGTGAGATTAGAACGGAGATTTGTAATTGATTTTATGAGAAAGTATCTTCCTGAAGTTTCGTGCGTTTTCACAGAAGATGCCAGCAGAACCTTGGCCTTGATGTGAGGGGAGAGGAAATGATGAACATTACATTGGGAAGAGTTGCAGAGATAACCCCTGTGCAGCCTCCTTATGCTTTAGCAGAAGTGAAATATCATTAACCTTTAGCACTGAAAAGGCAAAATTAAAATCAGGGAGAAAAATAGCAAGTGGATTAATGAAACAAGTTAAAAATGTGATATTTTACCAGGAAACCGAGGCTAGCAATGTTTGTATATTTGATCTCAGGTAACAAGCATCTATGCCTCTTTGCTTTTTCCACACAAAGCCAGTACATTTTTACACAAGTTGCTTTAGAATGTGATTCTCTTAAGAGGTGCCTTGTATTGACTGGGTCTGTGGTTACCACCTGAAAGATCCAAGAGAAAAGGGAAATTTTCTCTTTACTCCTCAGGGTGAATATCTGCAAACTTGGAGTCACTTTTATTTAGGGAAATAAATTTTTGAATTAAGCAAAGGATGGTGTACACTGAACTGATACATGGTAGGGGAGGGGTTCAGAAATGTTTAGGGGAAGGAAGGAAAAGTTAGGCATTGGGATCTCCTTGATTTTAATATTAGTGAAGGGATCCCTTTTTTTAAACAGTTTAAAATTAAATTATTTTAGATCTTCTTGATCTATTCTTTAGGGATCTGTGCCTTCAAAAAATGTCAGAATAAAAAAATAAGTATTTAAAATCTCCAATCAGCATATGTAAACTATATTTGCAAAAATGTCTGTGCTTAAAGATTCTGATCTAACTACTGAAAGAGTCAAAGCGACTTCTTCAAATGTTTAACTAACTTTGAGCAAATAGCTTGTTGGTAGGACACTTTGTCTTGGAATGTTTTAGCTGAAAACTCATTTCTGACTCTGCCCAGGTAAGGACACATAGAGGTATTTCAGAAGATACAATATTTAAGTAAGATTGCAGTTGCCAAAAGATAAAACACGAAATTTACTAAAATGTGCAATCTGATGGTGTTTGCATAAAATTCTGACATTGTAGCACATTCTCTGAAAGCTCAGAGTTGCACAATGAATGTTTTGTAAAGGTAGAACTAAAAGCATTTTTCACCAATTCATATAAAGTCTTCAAGTATGCATATATTGTAATTAAAGCTAGCAATGAGAAAGTGGCAAATAATGGTTCTGTAAATAACTTGATGCATCTTAAAAGCAACTATTTGGAGACCCAAACTATAGAGAGATGCAAAATAACAATCACTGCCCAGGTGTCAAACTTTTTGAGTTTTACTTTTTCTTTTGTATGCAAAAGAATGTGTTCTGCCTGAAAGTCCTGTTGAAGTAAATGGAAAAAGAAAAGGCAGATAAACAGAAATTTGAGCCATTTGGAGTTTATACATCATGGTTGGCAGTATGGATGATACTGATTTGGTAAGAAGAAATTGATGTAATGAATTTTTTTAAAGTGAGATTTTAATTCAAGTTGTCATCATAAGTGGGTTTCACAGAACTGGCAGGTTAGAAAAAATAATATATATTCCCTGGTTTATACCTTCATGATAGGGTCTTTGCTTATTTTTAATATTTATATTTATTAATTTTTATATTTTTATTTTTATTTTATGCTTAAAAAGTAAAACAGTTGAATATATATGATAAAACACCTCTGAGCAATCAGGATCTTAGTTTGACAAGTGACCTTTGTTTATAAAAAGGTGAGTGACATGCAGGTAAATATAAATTCAGATTTTTGTAAACCCAAGTTTTATTTTTAAGGAACGAAACAGTTCTTGAACAGCTGCACATCTCTCACTTGGCAGTGAAATGTGTTATTGATTATTACAGGACATATGGTTTCCCTTAGCCTTCCTCTTTCATCAGCTTTTGCTCTGGAAGCATGGCTACTCAAGCCACAGGATGATTGCATGAAAGTCTGAGAACCCAGGTGGCATCTACACACCCCAGACACACACACACCAAGTGGCACCCTGGGCCCTTTGATTGCCAAGCTCCCTTTTTTCTCTTTCCTCTTTGAGTGACCAGAGGACTTGGCAGCCCTTGCCCTCTATAGCCCTTTTGGATTGTTCTTCAGCAAGAAACATCTGCGACTGGGTCTGGCTCCTGCTGGCTCTGATACAGGCTATTCTATAACCAGAAATGTTCTAAAGTCATCTGGTTGGGCTGATGCGAAGTCATCAAAGAGAAAGAAGTAGGAGTCAATGCTTAAATTTGATTTTAAATCAGTCCCACTAGTTTTAGACGTGATTTCACTAAAAGGCACAGAAGTCATTCTTCTTCAACATCATCTTTCCTTTTAGTATTTATTATGTACATTTCAAATCACACATATTTTGATAAGGATTGCATTAAATCTGTGGATTATTTTGAGTAGTATGGACATTTTAACAATATTATTTCTTCCAGTCTAAGAGCACAGGCTATCTTTTCATTTCTTTGTGCCAAAGGAGCTGCATCATTTTACATTCTCACTAGCAATGTATGAAGATTCCAGTTTCTTTACTTCTTCACCAACACTTGCTATTGTTCATTGTTTTGGTTATAGCCATCCTAGTCAGGGGTTATAAAGACAATTGTATTTTTGTATCTCATGATCTTTTTCTTTTTAAGATTTTTGTTGAAATACAGCATTCTGTGGTTTTGTTTTCAAAAAATAGCACATGAGTGATAATATTTCAAGGCTTGTAAGAAAATATTTTTATTTTTTCTCAACACAAGTGGATCTATGTATAGGACTCTGTTCAAAATAATTTTTGATCAGAACTTTTAAAGCACCATCTTCTTGTCTTCAGCAGGAATATAAAATTAGGATGAGTCTCATCACTTTTCTGGCAGTGTGTGTGTGTGTGTATGTGTGTTTGTGTGTGCGTGTGTATGCACGTGTATGTGCAATGTGCACATATGTATATGTTTCTTTTTAGACGGTTTCAGACTATTCTCTTTATACTTGCAATTTACAAGTGCACAAGGTTGTATCTTACTATGAATCTTTTATTTATCCTTCTTGACCTTCAATAGGCTTTTCCCATTTCAAAACTTTCCATTGAAAAATTAAAATTCAAGATAATATTGTTCTATCAAGTTTTGTTTGTTTCTTCCTTCCCATTATGACTATTATCTGATTTCCTATTAGGTAGAACTTGAAGTTCAAAATCAAATATCCATATGTCTTTACTTTTTTTCTTGTATTTTCTTTACATTCACTTTGAATTTAATTTAGAAACAGGTTTTTCAATTTTTCTTCCTGATTGTAGGTTAATCTTTAGACTAAATATTTATTTTGCCACCCTTCAAATGAATCTGTTATTTAATACCTATGTTATTAATATCAGCTATTATTTCTTTGTAACAGCTTTTATATACTTTATGAAGATAAAAGCTTCTTTTTAGACTATATTCTGAAGTTCTAGACTATTCACTGAATTACATATTTTCCCCTAGGCTAAATTTTTTGGTTTGTTTTTTCTTTTCATCCTTTCTATGAGATTTCTGAAACATTTGGTCATCTCAGGTTCTTGTTTCATAGGTTGATAATTAGACTCAGCTGAAATGGAATTCCTTTGCAGTAGTGTGATTCTGTTTCCACAAAAGAGAGCATTAGTTACAGGCTCTGTACAAAGAACAGGGCATTTACAGACAGGCTTCCCTTCGAATTTCGTGATTATGGAGCTGACTGACAAATGAGCCAAAGTAAATAAAAGTATAAGTTGACTCCTAGGCATAGCTTCCCTTTTTCTTGAATGTTTAAGGCAAGGTCCTAAATTTAACTGGGAGCTGAATAGTCTAGCATGGCCTCAGTGGGGATGACTCATCTCTTCTTTGTGTGGTCTCCCATCCTCCAGTAGGAGTTTCTGGGATTATTCTCATGGATGCAGCAGTATTTGAAGATGGAAAGCAGAAGCACACAAGACCCTGTGAGACCTAGGCTTGAAATGAGCACTCTACCCTTTCCAGCATATCCTTTTGGTCAAAGCAAATCACAAAACCAGACAAGATTAAGAAGTAAAGATGTAGATTCATGTCTTGATGAGAGCAGTAGATAGGCCTTATTGCAAAGGGTGTGGGTAAAAGGAAGAATGAAACATTGAGGCTATTTTTGTCATCATCGACCATACCATCTTCCAGAATTTCCTCAAATTTCCCTGCCTATTCTCATCACTGTACTAATCATTTACCTATTTCCCTTCAGCTGCAAACCCAGTCTTCATAATCCTTTTTTTCTTATATTGGAGATGAGGCTCTGCAACTGAATGTTCTACATTTTATAGTCAGCTGGCTTCTAGTGATGTTCTGCAAATGGGGCGCAAAAGAAGGAGAGTGGAAGGCAGAAGGAAGGAAGAGGCACTTGCCTTTTGTTTTCAGTTCTGAGCATTGTCCCTCCAGCAGAGACAATGGACAGCTGTAGGCTGTAGCTTCCTCCTTCCTTCGACACTCCCAGCCCCGGTCATTCCCTGTTCCTTCAGAAGTACAGGAGCGAGTGGGAAGTCATGTGCCCCTCGGTGCGTGGAGCTTTAGCTGAACCGTACTCATCTCCAAATAACAGTCATGCAGGGGCTGGGAGGGGTTTCTTTTCCAATCTCCTAGGTTTTGATAACTTTACCTCTTTTTCCTTTTTATGTTCTCAGCCCTAGGAATTTTAACTGCTTCCTGCAGTTACTAATATCTGTGTTAGCTCAGAATCCCCTTAGCTCTTTCTGCCTTCTAACACCTGTATAGCAAATTCACTGTGTTATCTATTAAAATAGCTCATATGGTTTCCTTTTCTTGACATAACGCCAACAGATACAGTCACTCAGTTTTTTTCCAGAATTTTGGTATCATTTGCCTTTTGTATTTTTTTCAGTAATTTTTATAAGATTTTCAAGGAGCAATAGATATAAGTATTCCGAATACTATATTATTATCATTATTATTATTATTATTATTATTATTATTATTATTATTTTAATAAGAGCATTTAACATGAGATCTACTGTCTTTTAAGTGTTTAAGCATACAATTCAGCAATCACACTTCTGAGTATATATATATGTGTGTGTGTGTATATATGTATACATGTGTATATATACATACAAAAGAATTGAGATCAGGTTCTTGAAGAAATATTTGCACTCTCACATTCATCACAGTAACTAAAATATGGAAGCAACCTACGTGTCTACTGACTGATGAATGCATAAGCGATATTAGTATACACATGTAGTGGAATATTATTCAGTCTTTAAAAGGAAGGAAATTTTGACATATGCTAGAACATGGATGAAACTTTAGAACATTATGCTAAGTGAAATAAACCAGTCACAAACAGATGAATACTGTATGATTCCACTTATATGAGACACTTAGAGTAGCCAAAATCATACAAACAAAAAGTAGAATGGTGGTTTTTAGGAACTGAAGGAGGAGCTAATGGGGAGTCACTACTCAATGGGTGTAGTTTCAGTTATGCGAGGTGTGTACATTCTGGAGATCTGTTGGACCACCTAATTGTACTATCTTAAGCAAAAGCAATTTTAAACAGTTATTTGTATTCTCTCTCCTTCATTTGTAGTTCTTTATATATTAAAGATATTAAATCTTAATTTGGGGGAAAATATTTCCTCATGGCTTATTGCTATTCTAATTGTCTTTATGGAGATGTTCATTATTCAAAAAGTTCTCATTTTAATACAGCAAAGCTTTCAAATTTCTTTTCATAGTTAGAAGTAATAGGGTCCTAATTACGTTAGAAGACATACTATTGTTGTGGCCATAAGTATCAGAAGGATGCAATGGATTGTCTAGATTTTGAGATCCTATTTTTTTGTATTTAAATTCAGGCTCTGCCAACTGCTAGGGGTGTGAGTTCTTGAAAGCAATTTAATGACCTCAGCCTCAGTTTCTTCATCAGGGCATTGGGGATAATAATAAAATAACACGGTACCTTTCTCCTAGGACAGTTTTGAAGATTAGATGACATACAAATTTAAGAATCTTGTAAAGGGCCTGGCATATTGTAGGTGCTCAAAAATGGGAGCAGCTATACCTGATGTTATTACTAATACCATTGATACCATTGGAACTACAACAATTTTTATAATTATACAAATTTTTCATACTACTATTATTACCATTGCTGCTACTACCATTAACAACCCCTTCCCCACTCCCTATATGTATTCTGCTTTTTATTTAAGGAAATTAATTAGCCTTGGGGGATATGATAGGTTAAATAATGGCCGCCAAAGATACCTGCATCCTAATCCCTGGAATCTGTGAATGCTAACTCATATAGCAAAAGGGAATTTGCAGATATCATTAAGGTAATGATCCTAAAATGGGAAGATTATTCTGGGTTAATCAGGTGCACCCTTAAATGTAATCACAAATGCCCTTAAAAGAAGAAGGCAGAGTAATATTTGACACAGAAGAAGAGAGGTCGATGTGACTGGGGAAGCTGAAATTGGAGTGAAGTGACCACAAGCCAAGGAATGCCAGCAGCCACCAGAAGTTGGACGAGGCCAGGAATGGATTCTGCCCTGCCAGAAGGAAACCACCCTGCCGTTATCATAACTTTAGCCTAATGAAACTAACTTTGGATTTCTGGCTTCTAGAACTTTAAGCAAGTAAATCTGTGTTGCTTTAGGCAACAAAGTATTTATGGTCATTTGTTGCAACAGTTATAGGAAATTAATACAGGGGAAAAAAATGATAATTTCGGACAATTAAATTTCAGGTCCACCCAAATTTAGAAACTCCTGCTACATTACTTACTGTAGTGGTTTCAAATATATTTCATCAGGAGAAATGCTTCTTAGCTGAAATGTCACATTGAAACTCTCTCTCTGAGAAAGGTAAGGCACAGAGCTCTCATTGACGAGGAGATCACCTAAAGCATCCCCCTCTGCACACCTCAGGGCTGCCTAGGACACCCAGGCACATGGAACTCCAAGGAGCACATTTTCATAAATGCTGATTTAAATGAAAAGTAACTAGTATATTTCGTAATTTCTTGTATAGTCCTTAAATGAGGCGAAGAAAGGAAGAGAACTTGGAAGTACTGAGTGAAAACGAGAGGTTGGCACTGACTTCAGAAAGTGTAAAACTGTAAAAGTCTAACTGAGAAAAATCCAAAAAGTAGGTGTTTATAATATAGCATGAGTCCTAAATTTATGGTAAACACATCTGTGAACGTTTATAGAAGAAGGAAGTCCAGAGTGACCAGTTACTTTGGTAGTATTTTGTATACAAAGGTCATTTGGCACTGGCAAGGGTGAGCACACACCTCCAGTGACCCAAGCCCTCATGTTTATTTGCCTTTTCTCCATAAGTTAGCTCAAATTAAAAGATTTTCCACCTAAATGTAAAAATATCCAGAAGGGAACCATTGATTAAGAGGTATGAATAAGCACAGTCAAACCATTTTCTACTTAAACTTGTAAAAGGCCCCAAAGACAGACTGGACTCAGTCTGTTAGAATAATAAGTTCATATTGCCACTCTCATTCTGACATTTGGACCATCCTACATGACCATTTCAATGGCTAATGATATATGCTGCTAATAATCTAAAGACTGTTGTCATGCATGAATACTCTAGAGAGCAATATATAGCCTCATCTTCAATTGTTGCAGAACAAGAAAGCAGCTTTAAGAGCTATTTTTCCCTTGCAGTGATATAAATTTTTTATTATTATCATGTGACTACTTCCCACCATGACCAGTCATCCATATATAGTTAGTGATTTACCATATGCAGAGGGGAAAGGAAAATGATTATTCATTTTTTAAGGCTTAGATTAAGACCTCCGATGCAAGTGCCTACTGAGTTATAGTGTAGTGCTGTAATACTTCCTCCGATCGCTAAAGTCAGCCATATGCAGGAATTAAAGATGCCATTTGAAAACATGCCTATTACTGCTCCCAACCTGCTTTGATACATCCCTTATTAGCACTGCTTTGAAGCAAGAAAAGGGTCTACTTTGAAGTGACTGGTTTAAAAAGTCTCAGTGTTCTAAATTAAAACATTATTTTGTCGTCTGATCTGTCTCAATAAATCTCTCAGTATGAAAACTTCTAAAATGGAATTCCTCCTCCTCTTAAAAAAAAAAAAAAAAAGAGCCGTTAAAGAGGTTTCCAATGAAATACCAAGCAGGACATGTCATGCTTATTGACTGGATAAACCATTGTTTAGTAAGTACAGAATTGATGATTTAATAAGGAATACTCAGTAATATAAAGTTAAGAATAGAGATTTTGTAAATACACCCTGAGGTACGTATTACTGTAAAAATAATATAAAAATATTTATGTCCAAAATACATCTGGTAAGATATTTTTATTTTGTTGCAAGTAGGAATGATTAACATGTTCCTATTTTGGCAAACAAGGTAGACATATTGTTTTGAAAACTGAATAAAATAGCAAAACTTATTCACATGGATTTCTTGTAACAATATGCCCTTGCATTATTGAGATACGTCTTAAACTCAACAAAATGCACAGATTTTATATATACTATTTTATGAATTTTGACAAATACATATTCATAGTTAACCCACACCCCTATCAAGACATAGAACATTTCTTCATTCCGCAATGTTTCCTCATACCATATTCGGTCAATTCCAGTCCCTCCTTCTCCCTCAGTACTGGAGGCAACTTGGTTTCTGTAACCATAGTTTCGTTTAACTTGATCTAGACTTTCATATAAATAGAATCATTTGTATTGATTTCTTTAGTACAACAAACTGTTCTTGATATTTATCTGTTGTAACATTTATCAATAATTTATTCATTTTTATTGCCAGGTAGTATTCTATTGTATAGATGTGCCACGATTTGTTTGCCTGTTTCGTCGATAGGCATTTTTCATATAGTTTGTTCACTCAGGAAATTACCAAATACCAAATCCATGTCCCTAGTGGTGAGGGTAGCTTGTAGTAGTTCAGTCTGAGTAAGGGCCTCAGTACCAGAACTGCCAGAATGAGATCTTTTGCCCCAAGTTACACATCACGTTAAAACTATGGAAATGGCAGAGTTGAGATTCAGGTGGGGACTAGACCAGACCAGAAAGTGACACATAACATCAGAATGAAGAATACAGCTACTAGTAAGTAGAAGGAGCCCAACATCTTCAACAGAAGCCAGAGAGCAAGGAGTGGCCATGGGGAAGTGACAGGATTAGAGCCAGTGGAAGATCAGTCCTGAACAAATGCTGACAGCAGTCAACACTGTCTGGAATCTGGACTTTTCTTGTTCAGCATGGTTTGTGAGGGAAGTGCAGCTGCTTATATGGCACCATGGATGGCCCATGTAAAATCAGAGCAATTCAGTATTTATTTCTGATTATAAAAGTAAAAAAGAAAGCATAGAGAATTTACACATAGACCAGAAAGTTTAAGGGTGGAAGTGAGGATCTATCATACACTGGTATAATTAAGAAAATAATATTTTTGATCTACTGTCACATAATCTGGGAGAGGTTATTATCATGAAATGGATTGGCATCTTTATTCTTGGCCATTACAACCAGGATTATTGTGAATTTAAACATTCTTTTTTCATTTGAATTCATGATGATAATTTCAATGTAATATAATCCTCATTTCAAAAATGTTTTATTTAAGCTTATTTGCTTGCAGAAAGCAGAAGCCTGATCAGGTTAGATCAATTAAAAAGAAGATTTTGGAAAAGGATACCTGTGGAAGGATTGGGAATGTGTAATTTTTGAAAAATGTAAATAATGGGGAAGGTCCTCCCTGAAACTAGGGCCAACCTTGAGCTCCATAAGTATTACTTTTCAGGTTTGCATTTTATATCAGGTGTGTGATTATTAACCATAGTTTGAACTAATATTGGACAATGCTCATTAAGTCCTACTTACATCAGGTTTGAGTGTTTAAAGGGTTGGATGAGGAAGATGATGAAGATAGAAGTGAATTAGAGACCATGGAGCAAATCAAAAACAATTCAGAGAGGGGAAAACTAGAGGATTAAAGTCTGTGCAATTAATCAGCAATTAGGGCTTTGGCAGAAGTTGAAGGGACAGAGCAAGGTAAGTAGTCACAATTGCAGACAGAAAAGTCAACAAGCAAGGGTTAGAAAAGAAATGGAGGAGTCTGGGTAGGTCTATGGAAAAACAGACACAGTCCTAACATCAAGAAAACAATCATAGGAGTGACTTAAACTATGACTCCTATGATATCTTGGGCAAGCTAGTTATGACACTCAAGAAGTCTGTCCATGTGAAGCCGTTCTAAAAGCATAGTTCAGATTTGGATTGTGACACTTGTCAGAAAGACTATGACTCCAGGTTGGAGTTTTAGGGACCAAGAATGACTCTGTGGTCAATTGTTTCCACTTAGATTCTTAGGGAGGCCTAGTATGTTATTCTCATGGAGAGTACATTTTTCTCAAGAGTTGAAAAGTACTCATGAGAATGGGTACAATTGATTCTATGTATAACTGATATTAATACGTGAAATAGTAATTTCAATTAAGTAGTCTTTTTGACAAGTTGTGTCATCAGCTCTTTGTAGATAACTGATAAAGGTACTGACTAAAAACTGAAATTGTATCTTAGGGTTTTGATTTTTAAACCATTTTTCATCCATGAGACTATATTCATGAAATGTGTAGTTTTGTCTCTTTTTGCCATCCTATGCTATGCCTCTGAATGAGATTTCAGTGTGTTAAAAAATCAGTTTAATTGTTTACTTCATAGCCATGCTCAGTTTTTCTATGTGAGGCATATTTGTCATGAAGCAGTTTGTCTGTGTATTAACTTTGTTGATCCAAGTATAATGCTATTATCCTATATTTGTACAGGTATACAAAAGATGCTATGAAGAATATTACTATTCTAAGAAAAAATGAGCCACTAAACCCATTTATAGATCATTTCATTGAACATCTCTATCTTCTATTTTTAAGTAGATAAAGATTATCACTTTGTTTTAAATATATGTTGAAACCTTTTTGTAATCCCCCACTTTAAACATCATACAATTATGACTTATTTTAAGGATAAGTTATTTTTTTTCCTACAGATCTTTGTGAGTAGCACTGAAGAATAGAGACCAGTAATTTTTACCAAAATTAGAAGAAATACAGTATATCCTATTGTTTTCCTTTTCCCCAAATTAATTATGCATGGACTTGAGAACTATTGGCATATTTGATATCACCATATCACTAGTTAACATCAGACATTTTTAAAGCCTTAAACTGTTTGATGAATAATAATTATTTTTCCTATGAAGGGTAGTCTAGCCAGAAGCGAACTCTAGACAGTATTTTCTGTATCATCTCTTTATTCTTCTTCAGCACTTGAGACTTCTTCCCACGGGACTTGTCTCTTGCCATTTAAGATGATTTCATGGAAGACAGAATCTCTCTGGCATGTGGAGGCAAACAGTTAATGAAATAGGGAAAGCTATGTCCTTCTTAAGGGAAGCAACCAGTTCTCCTCTTTGAGTTCACCGTGCATATTGCTCTCAAAACTCTTCTTACATTTATGAAACTATTTACCTGTTTATCCACCCAAAGTATCGTAGGATTATTGGCATTACTTATTTTATCTGGTTGGTGTTTAGCATAGTGCCTGCTGTCTGGTAAGTGCTCTGTAAATGTGTTAAACTGGATTGACCTGTTTGCTCTTTCTGGAATTTTTTTTTTCATTTTTTCTGACTGTTAAAATCCAGTTGATTCTTGACTCATCTCAAAATTTATCTTTCTCCATGGAAACTTCATTGACTGTTCAGAGCTCTTTGTTTCTTTTGTGCCATATACTGTGTGATATGTTACTTTTACTACCCTTAAAACTACTTGTTGTGACTATTTGTTTACATGTCTATCCCTCCTAATAGATTGTGAGCTCCTTGAAAAAAGAGTGTTCTCCTCCTTTCCCTGTCCCCCATCTAGAACAGGGTAGGGAGGCACTGATTACATTATTCTGTTCATCACTCAGTATTTGACAAATATTTCTTGAGCATTTGCCATGCCATAAACTGTTTCAGGCACTGTGAATTCAGTGGTGAACAAAACATATAAACCACTTGCCCTCATGTACCTTACATTCTTGTGTAGGAGTCAAATAATAAGCAAACAGACAGTGTTATATCATGTGGTAGTAAGAAGAAAATAAAGATAGATAAGGGGTAGAGGTATTTTGGTAGGGTGATCATGGAGGCTCTCTGATCTGGTGACAGTTGATTAGTGATCTGGGTACAGGAAAAAGTCAAGCTTTGAAAACTTCTATTGATAGAGCATTCCATTTTGAGGAAATAGCAGTCAGAGGCCAGAGAAAGAAGTTATGTTTGATGTGGTTTTGAAAATGGCCAGTGTATCTGGAATAGAAGAAGTGAGCAGAGGTCAGAGAAGAAAACTGAGGGCAGATCTTCTAGACCATAGTAAGAAATTTGGATTTTAAAATGCTCACTCAGAGTAAATGAAAGAAGGAACGGACAGTATATTCTCATGAGTTTGTGACTTTTACATAATATGATTGTTTTTCAAATGTCACAAATTTAAGATTTTGTAATAAACATTGACCTCATTATAGCAGTTATTTTGGAGTGCAGGGAAATATTTCAATGATGTTTTCACTGCTCAAGACAGTTTGGAGAGTATCTCTTAGGTTAGTGCCTTTAAGATCCCATGGCGCATGTTATTAATACCTCAGGTTGATGGAAAAATCATGATTTGAAGTTGGATTTGTTTTTTGGAAACAGACATTAGCCATTGAGAGCCAAATTTATGGGTAAAATTTATGGGTAAAAATTCAAGTAGCCTGGCTTTAACTCCAAAGAAATTTCTTTAAGGTAATGAGACTAAATGTATGAGTTTTTTTAAACTGGCTCAAAAACAAATTGCAAAAGAAAATGGCCCCTCTTAAAAAAAATAATAGCAGTTCTGTTGCTTTGAAGGTGAGAGCATTCACTGTAAAATCTATGGTGCATTTGGTAAAGCAAAATTTGATGTTATTTCAAAAATCACAACTCCCATTGCCAGTAACTCCTTTAAAAATTGGATGTGTGTACGATGTAGTGAGAGAGCATGTTATTGTTATTATACTGTACTTTAAAGTAGAGAAACAGACTGTTTTAATCAACCATTATCACAAAAGAAGAAGGACATGGACACAAAGATCAATTTTTTTCCCACCATCTTTGACCTAACTTTTGACGTGAAAAGTGCAGTTTTACTTTGCATTTAATGTGTGGTGATTTTAGGACTTAAATTGTTAATGGTTAATTTGCTGTATTTTTAAAATGTTTCTATTAGATCAGAGAAAAGTTGGATTGGATTATGAGGATCACTTCAAGTGATCAAACTGCCCGTAAGATTTTTTTTTTCTCATTGCAGAAGTCATTGCTCCCTACTTTCTGAGCAAGGACTGATTATTTGTTCTAAGTTATTTGTCTCTTTATGGACTTAATTTAAAAAGAAGGGATAAAGTTCCACATCTAGCATTAACTTTGCTGACAATGTGAACTGCCAGAAACAGCAGGCAGCTAAGGAAAGAATACTGAAATAACTTCCATTGTGTGAAAATAGTCTTCATTATCACTCCAATTGGCAATCCCTGGTGTTGATGATACTTTTATATTATGAATGAGTGGTTTTTAAAATTGCTTCTTGCTACTTCATATAGGTGACTCTGAAGACAGGAAAAAAGTTTATATTTTAATTTTGTTTCATTTTAAAACACTCAAAACACAAACAAAAAATTATTCTTCCTTAGATGAGCCAGACTGGCCCTTAGCCTCTTAATTCAACAGCAAGTTCTTGGTCATCAGGAATATGGATATACTAGATTATCTGACACTCGAAGGCTGTATCAAAACAAGACTGTTCTATGGTACTAGTAGAGTTTTTTTTTTAAATAAATGAAATATTTTTACTACCATCTCTCTGAAATTTCCTGTACAAATTCCTAAATACTTCTGTACTTTGTTCATTAAAAGTGGTATCTTCCTAACAGATATAAATACACTGTTCACTTTTAATAGGTTGTTTGCTTTTACAAGTCTCAGAGTTTCCTTTTAGCTCCACTTTCTGATATAGTGAAGGTCAATATTTTCGAATTTTCATATACATGAGATCTTAGCTAGGGTGTATTTATACCTCCTTGATTGGATTATGAAGTAATTAGCATTGCCCTTATGCCATTCTCTTCCTGGACGTACACATGGAATTTAACTTTGCACTGCCATGCTCATTGGCTCCAGAGGAATGAATAAGAGTTCTTAATCTTTACTATAGGGCATGTTACTAAGTGTGATCTTGGCAATCACTGAATAATTTGACATATTTGGAACAAGAAACTAATTGCACACATGAAACTCAGCCAACTCAATCATATTCATACTTTAAAAATACTTCACATATAACCTGCCACATTAAAAAGTCTGCATTTTACATTAAAACCCTGCCTTAGAAAAATCAATATTCATTTCAGCTCTATATTAGAACAAATACGAACTATAGCATCTTGCATTATGTAGTCCACCATAAGGTTATCAATCAATCTATCAATCATCTAGTAATCATATATTCATCATCTATCTATTCGTCTCTTCATTTAACAGACATTGATTGTGGAGGCATTATGTCTCATGCTAAGGAAATAAAAGTAAACATCATTTTGTTCTTGCCTTGGAGAAGCTTATATTCTGGTCAGGAAGACTTACGTTAAAAATGTTTTTTAAATATATAAAAATAAGATTTGAAGCCTAGTTATGTGGTAGCATAAGAGGGAGTGGCTAACTGCCTAAAAGAATGAGGAAACATTTCACAGAAGACATGGCGTTTGAGCTGGCTGTTTAGCCAAATCTAATTTAATTTCCCGATACTAAACATTTCTAACGTAAATTACCTCAATTTCAAGGACATTATTAATTGACTCTCTTTTTAATGTGATATGAATTTATTAAACTATTTAAAATTTTTATGGAAGTATTTTATGTAAATAATATTATGTAATATTCCGTAATATTACATAATATTATTTACATAAAAGTTAATATTTTTAAAGGGGTATAAATGAATATATCTGCACTTTGCAGTGCCAGTCAGTTACGAATGTTTTAGTTAATACTTCTGGATTCTACCAACATATTTCTAAATGATAAGAATGTATTTCTACCTATAGATCCCTTAGTATTAGGCATTACCTATGTACTTTATATTGTAAATGAAGATTTTTAACTACCTTACGCTTCTTCTTTCCTTACCTGCCATTATCGCTATATGTACTGATCTTTTTGGTTAAGTCTCTGTTAGCTCATTTCAGTTTTAGAGCTCTGATAGTATTGATTACTGATGAGTTATAATTCTATGCTACACATACATTTCCTGTTTCTTTTCTTTTACAACTTTGACTTTTTCTGGTTAGTAATTATTTTAATATTTTATCTACATAATTTTAATACCTAATTAAATCCTCTCAATCCTCTAATAATTCGGTAAAACATCTCTTAACACACATTTTTACATGGCTAAATCTGGACCTGGAGCTATCCTTATTGGAGTGCCCTAGTGGCTTCTCTAACATGGTTCAGTTGGTCTTTACATCAGCTGTACAAAGACCCATCAGCTGGGTCTTTATGTGGCCTTTGTCAATAATTCTTCCTCCTTTTTCAGTGGTGAATTCTCAGCTTTCTGGATCCTGTGTCTTCCTCTTTCTTGGTTTTTGCTCTTGCCTGAGGATGTATATTTCCCAGAAAGCTCTCTGAAAATGCATGAATGGGAAGTGTTTTTTTGAGGCTATACATAAATTAAAATATCTTAATTTTTGCCTCACATTTGGTTATCTCGACAGAAAATTCTCTATTGGGATGATTTTGCTTGTTCTATATACTAACCTACACTGAAGGAGAAAGAATGTTTTCTTTTCCAGGGTCTTTTGTCTTCTTTAAAATTAAAAAAAAGAAGAAGAAGAAAACTATGAAACAGCTGCCAAAAATAAAGATAACATTATCTTTCAAACACACATATTAAGATTTGGTATTATGATTAAGTCAATTAAGAAGAGAAAGATACTGAGTATCAAAAATTATCTAATATGCTTGCACAATACACATGTTTTGGCTTGTAAAGTTAGAAAAAGCTTTTTTACAAGATTATTGCATACTATAATAATGTAATTACATGTATTTACAGTAATTATGCACTTACATATAATTATGCTAATTACATAAATACATGACATTTGATAAAATATTACTTTGAAATTCACTCAATAAAAGCAGAATGAACTAGGCTGGTAGAACCCAGTGCCAATAATGAAGGAAGGAATAATAAATAAATGATCTCTACACTCTATTTTTTTCTCTGAAATCCTCTAATTTAAAATTTAACAGTACAGCAGAGTGCCATTGGCAATAGATTTGAAATAGAGGTACTTATTTTTTTGTTTCAGGAGATTTCTTTTTTTTTTTCTCATAGCTTCAGGTTGCAGATTTCATGAAAATAATCGTTGTGATTAATTATTTTAAACAAATTTAAATATGAATATAAGTAAGACTGTAAACCAGCTCTTAGCCTAAGCCAGCAGCAATGACTCAACTGTTAAACTTCAACATCTGGAAAGACAGGAAGGACATCCTCTCACACATCAGTCTGTCCCTGGTAACTGGGTCACCCATTCATGCTATCTCTACCATGAAGGGAAGGAAGATCAGGGTAGAAACAATTCTGTTTGGGTGACTCAGGTGACTAACTTCACCCAAGACTGAAAAACATATTTATATGTTATCCAAGCTTCTGAATAACATTCCTACCATCCATTTTCAAAATTCAGGGATTAAAACAGTGATGAGGATGAGGACAAGGCCCAGATTCTATTAAGGATAGCTCAGGATATTTAGAACCTTTCTCTATTCTCAAGTTTTTATTCTCTGAGGATACTGGAAATGAAGAAGCTCTGTGAGAAACCAAGTTCAGAGTTGTGGCTTTCACGGTGGGGACAAACATTCTAGGCTCATTGTGGTGTAGTCTAAATTCATTTTATTTGACAAAACATTAATATCCATTTACTATGCGAAGAGTAGAAGCTCTACCCTCAAAGACCTTCTGGGATAATACTGACGAAAACAAAAATCAACTACAATTATAAGAATAAATAGCTCAGATCCAGACCCATAGGTGGTAAAATCAAATTGCTAAAAACCAAAGTTTCTAAACTTTTTTTCTGCCTAAATCATTTAAACAATGCAGTATATTTCTATATGTAAAAGTTTAGCTATGCTGCAGTCATTTTCAGTCTGATATGTAATCTCCTGTAAGGAGGAGGGGGAGTCCCGCTACTATGAATAGATTTGTTATTATTGCTGCTGTTGTTGTTTGTTGTTGTTGTTGTTGTTGTTGTTGTCGTTATGATGATGATGATGATACATATTTTTTTGCTTGGAAACTTGTTCCAGAACTGAGAACATTTTGGTGCTTTGGACTAACTGTGTTGAGGACAGAGCATTTATGTTATAGACAAATGCAAACGTGGGAGATAGCAGGCTGGTTGTGAAATGATAAGTTTTAAGAGTGCACCTTGATTACTGCATAAGCTATTTGAATACCTAATTATGGGCATTTGAATCTGTTGACCTGCTTTTAAAGTTTATTTATGCCCAAAATTAAACCAAAAATGACAGCTTGGGTTTCTGTCTCCCTGAGAAAAGTCTGGTGGGGTTATATACATCTTATATTTTTCATTTGAAGCTTTATGGAAGGATATGGAAACTGATTTATACTTGAATATAAGCAAGTGTTAAAAATAACAGCATCAGTGTGTGTTTAATCAGTATGTTTAAGAACTATTCTAATATCTGTTCATCAGATATTTGGAACAGCAGTTGGATAATCAAAATGCTAATCTGCACAGACCATGTGTAATCTGGTTGTGCTTGTAATAAATAAATCTTGAGGGCTAATATGTATTCCTTATGTTGCTGTTATTTGGATAGAAAGAAAAGAGCCTCTAAATTCTCTTATAAAACCAAAGAACCCATCTTCTGCTTGTTTGTATTCCTTTCTCATAAATCCTACCAAACAGATGTGTACACTTGTTGTCAGCTGTATTTGTCACTGTACAGGCTGTCTCTTGCCAGCTTGTCAGCATGTTGTTAGGCGTGATTCATTGTGTGCTGTCGGTCCTGTAGTTTCTGTACAAAGAAGCAGATCTGACTTCTGGGCCTGAATAAAGAAGTCATCAGGGTAGTAATCAGTGATGTACAGGACTTATCTAGTCCAGTGGAGCTTGACGCCTTCTAGATCACCCTCTGGTGAGTCAATACTTCAAGCTTGAACAATATTGAATGAAAAGGAAAAAAAATTGAAGTATGTCTCATATTTTTAAAAAAGTGAAATAAATGCATTGATATTCAGGGTACTCTTTCATAAAATGGTTAGACTTTTTAAATGTCTTTTATTATCGTGGAATTGAATCTCCTGGGGCTATCAGAATGCTGAACTCTTGCCCAATTACCACATCATAAAACTGCTCATAGAAGATAATACATAGGACTGGAATAAATTGAGATTTCAAACTTCGTGTCACTTCATAAATCTAGCTCCAGCTGAACTCATCAACATAATCTAGTTCACCTAATGAGGATGATTTATACTGGAGCAAAATCTTGTTGGCTCCAGAGTGGTGACAAAGGATGGGGTAGAAAGACCCAGGGGTGAGGGGGCAAAGATACAAAACACATCTAAAATCTCATTAAATGCAGAAATGAACTCATTATGGACTTCTAGGCATTAACCATTTGGTTAGGAATTTTCAGTTACTCACTTGAGAGTTTTGTGTTGTTCTTCTTATTCTGTAAAGCGTCTAATACCTTGTACTAATAAAATATTTTAAAAATATGAGACAGTGTGACAGAAGATTGTTCTTGTAGTGATTTTTGGCTTAAAGTGAAGGGTCAGTGATCAATCGTAGGAAGCTGATATTAGCATTCTTGCCTGGAAAAGTTTCTGCTAATTTAGAAGAAAAACTTACTCTAAAAAATAAACAAAACTAAGTCATGAAGAAGAACTACCACTTTAAGAATACCCCTTTTATGTATATTATATATGTATATCCACATGAATTTCATCTTTATTCATAAATCTTTATCTTGCATTAATTCCCAAATAATTATTTTTCAATGATTTTGTACCAGACACTATTCTAGGTATTGAAGATACAGTAAAAAAACAAGATGGAAATGGCTTCTTCCCTCAGAGACTTACATACTAATAAGGGAAACACTTACATGATATTTATTATTTGACATAATTTATTCTTTGTATGTATTTTTGCTCTATATGTTAGATGTAATACGAGTATATATCAGGTTAATTCTAATTTAAATATGTTTATTGTATTGAAGACCCAGAGTGGTCATCAATACAATGCATTTAAGGCATGTCATACATAGTAGGTACACATTCATGTACTATGAGTGTCCAACAGAAGACAGTAATTTATATGAAATGGTTTTATATAGTAAGATCAATGTCCTCAGAATTCAGGTTACCCTTCTTACCATCATCACATCAGGGTCTTATAACCAGTGTTGCATCCATATTTTGAATGTAGGGAAAGCAACTCTACAAATAAGCATAGATTTTAGTTTTATTTTATGAATGTGTTTTTAATGATGGCAAAAAGTCATTTTTGAATCTGGCAAAGACTGTATGACAAGATTATTTCATCTTTTATGACAAAAAGCTCTTTTACTGACCATCCCTCTGACATTTACTTCCAGACTTGAAACTGAAATCTTTCAATATCTTCTTGAGCTGTCCTTTTGTTTTCTCTAATATGCTATGTAGTGTCACCACAATGACTAGACTCAGGCTCTAAGGCTTCCTCTAGTTCATCTAGTCCAACAGAGGCTTGATTCTCATGGACACAACAATCAATGATGTTGAGGCTTGACTATAAATACCTCCATTGGTGAGGAGTCCTCCTCTCTCATAGGAGCCCTTTTCCACCTCTGGGCAGGGCTAAAACTTTCCTATATTCAGCTGAAGTCTCTCTTCTGGTAGATTCCATTCATTTTTCCCAGATCTGTCCATTGGAGCCTCTCAGGATAGGTATAAACCATTTCCCTCTGATGAAAGTAACTAGAAAGCCACAAGTTCTCTTTCATTGCACTCATCATAATTAACAACTAACTAGTTACATATGAAATTATTAACTATGCCTCTCTCCTCCAGTTTCCTATCTTTTTTTCACCACTTTATCAGCAGTAGCACAGTAGTGGCACAAAGAAAGCTCTCAGTAAATATTTGTTGAATGAACGTATGTGATTGACTTAATATTTTAGGTATCTTATCCTGTGTATCAGGTAAGGTAAACCAGAAGCCATTCCTATAATGAAAATACGTTGCAAGTGACTTATTAAGGGAGTGGTCAGAGAAAAATGGGAAGAGTGAGGGAAGTTGGACAGGGTGTAAGAGGCCAGTTAAGGTTGAGATCTTAGGTCAGGTCTTCCAGATGAGGCATCTTCAGCCTGATTCTGCAGGGCATCTCTGCAGTGTAGGTTATGTTGAGTTGTGCATTTTGAAGCAAGGGAGCTGAGCTTTCATGACCTTGCATGTGTCAGTAATTAGTTGAGGGGCAACACCCGCAGGGGACAGTAGAGTCTCTGGCAGATTCAGCCCTCTGTGCTTAAGGAGCAATGGGCAACCTGGTTTCAGTAGCTTGTGGCCCACCTGCTCGAGGAAACCCACAGGTGTTGGATGTTAAAAGCAAAAGCACACCAAAGATGAGAGGTAGGAGTATTTGCAAAAATATTAAAATGATCCTAGGGGAACCTCGGTAGAATACCAATATTATTACAGTCTTTTCTTGAATATTCTTCATAAGTTGACCTTCCAGTGCCCTTGACCATTTCATATTATGTGTTCAATTCACTTCTAACATGTGCTCCTCTAAAGGAGTGTCAGTTTGTTAGAGTTTAATCTCAATCAAAAGGAAAAACAAAAGTGATTGTGAATTCTGCATGATCTGATCAGATTCTAGGCAAAATCCTGTTACCCTGGATCTCAAAAATGGCTTTGTTCAAATTCAACCATCTATGAAAATTCAGATGTTAGCTTCTTTCCTGAAAGGAAAGCGATACCCACATAGGGTTCTGAGATGAAGACTCAAGACTGGTGCTCAAAGCAAAACTAAGCAGAAGCTAAGGACATGGAAATGCACTGTGAGAAACTTTGTAACAAAATCCTGGGCTGCTGGGGAATAGGACTTAAAAAAAAAAAAAAAGAAAAGGAAAAATGGGAAACAAAGAAATGGTCTGACAAGCCATTTCAACTCCCATGATCATAAAGTTCACATAAATGAAATTTCAATCTAATGATCCCCAAACTGCCAGTGATAAATTTGAAAATAAATCCAGAAATGGAAAACAAAACAAAACGACTATTGCAGAAACCTTGACAGTTCTCACTAATTTGCTGCTTTGGAAAAAAAAAAATTACAATGCCTGGTGGTTCCAAATAAAGTGCTTTTGTTTCTAATATGGTACTTCAGATGATACCAACTGGGCTTCAATTCTACCTAAAAACTTTCTCAGTTCCTTCTCTGTCCCTCTTCAGACTGTGAAGCCAAATTCTTCAAGGGACTAAAGAAGGCCAAGTGATAAGGGAAACGTTGCAGGGGATTTTGAAGTAAGGCTAGATGTAAGGATTTAGGGCTTCTTATTCCCAACATCAGATCTGCCTTTCTTGATGTATTTCTGGATTTTAGTTTAGGGGTCTGACTGAGACTTGAAAAAAGAAAGACAGATGTGAAAAATAATGAAAGTAGCTCTCTAAACTTTTTATTCTCTCCTAAGGGGAAAAATTATTTCAGGATTACTCAGTATTGAGAACAGAAGATTCAGAAGAATGACTATTTTATTTTGCCTTTTCCTTTTTCCTGACGTTGTCAGTCCAATGGAGACATATTCTGAATTGAGAAAACAAAAGCCTACTGATGATTCCTGGAGAATTTTCCCCAGGTATGCGTATTGAGTGAAGCTCCTCTAAGTAGCATGGCTATTGAACATGGCTATGTTCAATTGTTGAGTTTTCTCAAAAAATAAAGGAATTTTCCATTAGGAAAAATTATTTATTAATTGTCATTAAAAAAAATCAAGAAGATGTTTTCATGTGACTTATCTTGTAAGATGTGTGTATGTATACACATACATAATTTTATCTCTTTAAATAAACTTTATATTAATTCCTGTTTGCCTGACATAGTTGTGCACATTTTACAAACATTAACTCATTGTTGTTAATTATTATGTTATTCTACTTTCTATGTTATATTTTTAAATGTCCCCAATAAATACAGTACCTTAGTCATATTTCATCAGCGGTGAATTTGGAGAGTAATCATTATTTCTTTACTTGCCTCTTCTTTTGCCTGAAGTGACAACTAATATTTTAAATTTAGTTATCTAGACTCAAAAATAAGTTGCAGATGAGAAACGTGGAAATATTGCAGAAAACATTTTTTGAAAGTTAAAAAAAAAAAAGACCCTCCAGATAATTTAACTTAAAGTTCTCATTTTTATCAGGAGTGGGAGGTAAGCGAAATGGGTGAAAGCAATCAAAAAGTACAAACTTCCAAAATAAAAAAGCCATGGGGATGTAATATACAGCATGGAGTCTATAGCTAATAATACTGTATTGCATATTTGAATACACTAAGAGAGTAGATCTTAAAAGTTCTTATCACAAGAAAAAAAAATTGTAACTATGTATGGTAAGGGATGTTAACTAGGTTATTGTGGTGATCATTTCCCAAAATATACAAATATTGAATCATTATGTTTTACATCTGAAACTAATATAATGTTATATGTCAATTATAACATCACACATACACATATAAAGTTTCTCATTTTATAGATCAGCAAGATGGAGGTCCAGAAACATGAAATGGTAGTTTATTAATGGGACAGGCACTAGGAACTAAGTTTCTTGAGTTCTAGGTGGCTGCTGTGTTTTACTCCTCAAAAACACAGCAAATCACAGAGAAACAAAAATAAGAATAAACAATTCAAATTGTAATCTAATCCCTAGAAGTTTGCTTTTTAAATTATTCTTAAGTATTACTGTATAGTTTGGACTATGCATTCTTCATCATTTTCAAGTCCGAAACTGAGTTGGTAATCCTACTTTCTCACATATTTACTGATTTTTAAGTAGTATTTGACATGCTTTATTAATATGTTTAGGTACGTAGTATGGCATCCAATTCCAGGCAGGATAGTGTGGCCTTTGAAACCTCAGTGGTCCAACTAAGAACAAATGGAAAAGCTGTGAGAAATTTTTAAAAGACTAAAGGCACCAAGAAGCTGTTCAAGTAATGAGGACTAGAGGTTTTTCCAGAGCAGGTTACTGGTAGATGTCATGGGGTGGGGAAACCACAAAACATTGGTGGGTTCATGAGGCTGAAGTGATGAAATGGGTGACTCTTATGAGGGCTCAAACAAACAGCAGTGTTTTGCCCTTGGTGCATTTGCCAGATTTTGAAGCTGCATGAGCCAGGAACCTAGAAAGCTTGGCAGTAAATCTTTGAAAAGCAGAGTAGAGAATAATCCTGAATGCTGGGAAGGCAATGTCGCCATAATGAAAGACCCCACAGAAAGGGAGAAAATGTGGTACATAGAGCTGACAAAGTACTTGTACCAAACTACATATTAAACTCCTCCTGACCAAGAAGTAAAAGGCAGATAATGCAAAAGTTAAAAAACTCACAAAGAAAAGAATATCCAAAGGCAAACAAATTAAAACCACAATTTCTTGGTTTTATTTATACTTCACCAGAATGGCTAAAATGGAAGATAATTTCGAGAATTAGCTAGAATATGAAGCCACTGAGACACTCATTTATTGCTGCATGGAGTGTAAATTGGTACAACACAATGGAAAGACTTTGGCATTATTTTCTAAACCTTTCAAAATGGCTGTGTTTATTTTGTAAAACTTCATTGACCTGTACATTTGTATTTTATGCCATTTTTAATCTTTATTATATTTCAATGAAAACTTTACAAAATACGAAGTAAGTGTGTAGAAAAAGATAAGTAAGCCTGTCTTATTAAGGCATTGCTATAAACATTGCTTGATAACGTATTTCTTGAGATCCTTGACCATATTTAGAGTACAAATATTAGTATAACCTCTTGGATAAAAACTATTTAACCTAAGTTAGTCATAATTGTTGCTAAAAATGCCACTATCACATGTATTGATTTTGATTTGAAAAAACTTGGCCTGTAATTTCTCACTGATAAAAGACAATTTTAGCAAAGATTGCAAAAAATCACTTTAGCCAAGCACAACAGACCTGTGGCATTTGTGGCTTTAGTTACAATTTGTGGCATAGTTGCAATCACTGGAAATATTCCCTGAAAGTCAGTGACATATAATGATTTATAATTTTATTGAGGCACAGATTTGAACTTTTTTGGTCTGGTGTGCCAGTCATTCAAACAGAGTATGACTCTTGGTGTGTTTTCTCCTTTATGTTATACAGCTTTGATAGCAAAAGATGGTTTTGTGAGTATTCAAACACTCTCTATAACATGTAAATTATTTATAAACCTTTCTCATTGCAATATCACAGTTAGTGATGATATACTTAGTAAATTAGTTGATTAATGCCTATTTTCCCCATTCACTTTCATGAAGACAGGCATAATGTCTTCTGTTTGACAATTTTATCATTAGTGACTAGCAGAATGTCTGGTCATTGACTAATGAATGGGTGAATTACATGCTAAAGAGCAATTCTCAAATTTGGAGCTTCTCAAATAATTCAACATAGATTTTTTGAAAAAAATTAGATATTTCAACATTAGATATCCCAAAAGATCTACTGTTGGTTTGTAGGATGACAGTGGTAAAGACTGACAGGTACTAGACATCTTATCTTCCTTTTTGTAGGAATCCACATCATTTCTAAAGAGTTAAGAAAGTGATCTGGGCTTAATTTGAATTCATCGGATCATTCGGTATATATGTTTGACACTCTTTTTTGTTCAAATAATTTAAAAGAAAAATTTTAGTATATAATATATAACTCTAATCTTTTAATACACTCATACTTAGTTAATACAGAATTAGTATATAATGTCTTTATCATACCTACATACATCCCTGTGACCTTCACTAGTGATTCCTGGTTTACCTGAAGCCAATTGTGTGAGGTCTCCAAGGTAACTTGATTGGTTGTTTGACATATCAAGAACTGCCTTTGTATTACAGGTCTTGCTGAACTTTTCATTTCCAAAGTAATTCTCTTCAGAGTATGGTGCCTGGGAACTTGTTTAGAAATAGAAATGAAATTCATGGACCCTGCCCCCAGGAACCTGGGGAGTAGGACACAGCACTCTATGTTTTAACAAGACCTCTAGACAAGAGAAGTACTGACCTAAAGAAACTTGGTTTTATTAATTCCTGCTCTGATGATGACTATATGTTTGGTTTTACAAGATGCTTTAAAGAGTTTTTTTTAAATGTTAGCAGTAACCTTCCCATACAGATAGTGTGATTTTTTTCCTTGAAGGGTTTTGTTGCCCCACGATGGGCTTTGTTGATATGGAATAGCCATAAGCTGCCATTTTAGAATTCTCCTGATTTCTTGAGTCATATCTTGTCCCTGTTGTTCAGCTCCTGAGACTGATTTTCTGATCTCTATCTAAAATGACCCCTCAGAGGCTAGCCATTGATACCTATATTCTAAATTCTATGAACAGGCCACACCCTACACAGTTCAAAATCTCAGAGACTTGGGTTGGGGTGTGCAGGGAGAGGTGGAATGGTGGTAACGTTAAATCTCTCCATGTAGTTTCAATATGAGACCAAGTTGAAGGACCAAGGAACTGGAGCAGTGGTTCTCCAAGGGTGATACTCAGACCAGCAGCATCAATAACATGTAAGAGCATACTGGAATGCAAATTATAGAATCCCACCAAATGTAAGTTTTTATACCCCAAAGACCTATTAAATCAAAAACTCTGGGAATACCCCCATTTCACTCCCTCCCCTGCAGTGTTTTAACAAGCCCTACAAAGTGATTCAGATGTACTTTAAAGTTTGAGAATCACTAAATTGCAGTATCTCACACCTTATGCTCAATACGGAATAAACTAACAAATGATGAAGGTATAATCAAAGGACGTGAGCTTTGTAAGGTAACCTCCTAAGTATTTTCAGGGTAAATAAAGATCTCTAGGTATGAAATCTTTACCATCATCACCATCAGCAATTGATAGTCATTAAATGCACTTCTCATCAAGTGTTTGTTGTCTCGAAACCCTCCGTAGAGGTGAACTCGTAGGAAGATTTCCTTCGCAGAGGCCCTCCATTGGAAAATACTGATCTGAAGTCTCTACTTCCGAAGAACCAGCTGCTGAAGGAAAGCATGCTGCTATTTATAGTCATGTATATAATTCATTAACCTTTGGAAACTCATCTCAGTTGCAGCATCTGGTGTCAATGAGCTCTTACAACAGGATTAGCCACCTTACCACTGAGCTTCTCAGGAGGATCTCAGGACACATATGAAGTGTTCATGTAATGAACCAAAAGTGCCTTTCCGCTTCTGCTCACTGGGAATGCGGAGGGCTTAGACTGAGGGGTCTGTTAGGTTAAATAAGTTCCAGCCCTCTAGCAATGGAAAGCTATTATAATTCAGAGATAAAATTGTAATAACACTTACCTGTTGGAAAGCGCAAATCACATTACAATAAATCATTTTAAACTAAAATTCCTGTATAACAAATACTTTGCAACCTCAAAGTTCATGCTCTGGCTGGTTCATTTTGTCTACTTTATTAATACATTAACTTGAGAAACAAATATTTATTAAGCACCTATACTTACAAATATGTTTATGTATTATATACACATACATACATGTACATATATGTATGTGTGTATGTGTTTATATATGTATAAAATTTTCTAAACTGTAACATACATATATGCAATTTAAATGGAGTCTCTCAGGGTGGAGAGATTAATTCCATCTGACAACTCTGAAGGAAACTAGGGGACATTTGCCTTGGGTTTTGAATCATGTAATAACTTGGAGAGAGAAGACATGAAGTGACACACAGGGAGAGAAAACAACGTGGAGTACTTTATGAAATAGTTTTTTAAAATGTTTGGCAATGAATTTGGGGCCAGTATCATTGAAGGACTTAGTGATGAGGTCAAAGGTATTGTGCTTCATTCTGCTATGCAGAGCAGAGACATTGATTTTTTTTTTAACAGAGAGTTAATATGATCAGAAGTACTCATCAGGAAATAATTTGTAAAATTGTTGTGAAATAATTTTATAATTAGAGTAGAAAAAATGTTACAATACAAATGAAGAGAGAAATAGATTCATAGAAATCAGTTAAAGAGATTGAAAGGTAAAAATGACCTGAACTCAAGTAATAGTTGTCTGAATGGTGAGAATGAGTGAGTGTTAGAGATTTTAATAAGATATAATGGCTAGAAATACGAGATGGTGGTACTGTTATGGAGTAAGAGAGATGGGAAAGTCTCATATTCTGAAAGCTAAGTGAAACAGCAGAGCAAGGGTGAAGCTAGCTGGAGAGGGCAGGCTAAGAGCAACATTTGGATAACGAGTTTGAAGTGCTGATAGGACAAGTTGAAAGTGAGATGCTGAAATTCAGGGTGGTTTAGATTTGTGTTAGTTATCTGTTTAGATTTTGTTTACATGACGGTAATTGCTGAGTCCACAAGTTGGCCAAAGTGCCAAAGACAGGTTTGAAGAACTTCTAGTTTTAAGAGACTGAAAGATGATGAGGCAACAAGTGAGGTGGGTAAAAGCTGATCAGAAAGCTAGAGAAGATAATAGGTGGGGAATCCAGGAGCAGTGGGACGAAGTAAGAGACAGAGTCTAGTATCAAGGAGATAGTAAAGAGGAAAAAATGCTGAAGATACGATCAGGAATAAGAGTACAAGAAGATCACTGGATTTCTGAAGTCATCAGCAGACTTCACAAATGCTTTACATGGAGTAGTGAAGCCGAAAGAAAATAATAGGAAGTTGAGCTCTCTGTAGGTCAAAAAAAGGAGTGTAGAACATAGTTTTAAGAACTTCAGTGGGAGAAAGATGAAAAAAGATGGAAATGAAAAAATGAAAGAATAATTCTATGGAAGAGATTTTGTGGGTTTTTGAAATTTGTTGTTTTTCTTCATTTTATCAATAAAGATTGTAACAATTATTTTATGTCATTCAGGAGATATTTATGTATCAAGAGGCAGTAACATACATTCACAAGTATCAGAGACATTACAACTGAATGCAATAGCTGATAGTAAACGTATTATAGGTTAAAAAAGTACTATAAAGGCCATTATTTGATTCAATTGACAAAACTGGAATAAAAACTATAAATTAGGTGTCATCAATTTTAAATTTACTAAAGTTGGTAAGTATATTGTGATAATATAAGACTAACTCCTTATTCCTGAAAAACACCCCTGAAACATTTTAGGGCCATGATGTATGCACTTTTACTCCCATGTGCCTATGAGAAAAATATTTCATATTTTTATTTTTATATATTCCATGTATTTGTTTCCTTTGAGAGAGAAAGAGAATGAGAGCAAATGATAAAGCAAATAGAGTAAAATATTTATAATAGGTCGTACATAGAGTTTTTGTTTGTACTATTTTTACTCTTGCAATTTTGCAGCAAATTGAAATACTTTCTAATGAAAAGATAAAAATATACAAAAGAACCCAAATTTTGTGGTTGAAATTCAAGACTCAAAGCCAGTGTGACTGATAAGGTATCTCTGGCGTCCCTAAAACACTTCCTTCAATCAATACTGTTAAACTATTCATTCTTCTTCCACCTCAAAAGGTCATTTGTTCCTGAAAAATCTCTTAAGTTAAAAAAAAAAATCATTATAGTTTTTTTTTTCAATGAAGACAGTTTTTAATGTGTTCTGGAACTCACAAATTGTCATCCATTATAGTAAGCAACATACATGAGAGCAATTTGGTAATTAATAACAGTTATGGTGTCCCAACGAAGTCATTTTCCTCTCACTAATTTTGTTCTAATATGTCTGTTTATCAGCTCTCTTAAAGCTCCTTATTGGTTATTACACATAAATTTGATTGGCAAGTTAACTTAATATGGTGTATTGTACCAGAGAGTATCACTGCCACAAAATAGCAATTCATAAGTTCTCTAAGACTTAACTCAGGGAAACTGTATCATGGCTCTAGACTTGAGGAATTCAGCTGCTCCATTAAATGTGATGAAAGACTCAGTAGGAAGTACAAATGACATATGGAACTTCTTGTTAAGTCAGGTTCATTTAACTCCAATAGATGTACTGTGGGATCTGACTATTTGTATTTATTTACTTGTTTTAAAGTAATTCAGAGAATAGATCCAGTGTATTTTCTGAAAATAAGGATTTCAATTTACAATGAATATATAGACATATTCAATGTTAATGCTGAAAACAAGAAAAATAACATGGCATGGCATTATCAGTTAAAACAGTCTTCTAATTTCTTCATCTCAATCTCTTATTAATGATGGTTAGTAGATACATTTTCAATGGTATCTTGCAGGCTGTCTCTTCCACATTAGCTGTGAGTGACCCAGTTTATTTATAAATGGATGATGTGTGTGGTAAAGAGTGTAAGAATGTTTAGCACATAATCTTATAAAACAAATTAACTGCACTTTATGGTAATAAAATCATAAACACTACATAATATATCCATTTCTAGGTAAATGAATATCATCATTGATTCATAGACTCTTAGAATGTAAAGTATACACACTTTAAACAACTCACTAATTCATAAGGCAAAATATCTTATTATTGTGTAACTGGAATGATCTTATGGCTTCATCCAGGAACTAAGGTATTTCTGATTGTAACTTCCCCAATTGGTGTTAATTTTATACTTAAGATTTACTTAAAGTTATTCTACTCCTCCACATGTCAAAGCCTCACATATTTCATATTTCATGACAGATTTTAGGGACATGATATCCCATTAAAATTACATTTTCTCATCCAAGCTACACATGTCTAGTTTTGTAAACATTTTTATTATATAATAATATAATATCAAAACTCCAATATGAGCCTGGAAAATTACTCTGTGTATCCCTATAAAGACAGATTATATACAGAAATAAATGTACAATTTCAGGGCAAACTGATCATTGAAAAAAACAAGTGTTTTCAACTTAAAACTTTTCAACACCGTATTTTTCAATCTTTACCATGAAAAAAGTTAAATGTCAAATCAGTCAAGGAAATGAAATAAATGTAGAGCATTTCCCTAAGCTAATGGTTTACCAGCATTTTATTTTTTCAACTTAGAGTAATTATTGTATAAACTATAATAAATTTAACATTTGATATATTTAATTATGAAATATTTCAAATCTACAGAAAAGTTCAGGAAAAAAACTTAACAAATACATATGTAGCTACCATTAGGATTTACAAATGTAACATGTCCTAATTGTTTTCTGAAAATAAAACAACACAGATATAAGAGGAGTCCCCTTTCCAACCCCTTCTGATCCCATTGGCTTTCTTCTCTCCTTTGTTGCATGAGGTAACCGCTATCCCTCTGTGTTGTTCAACTCCTACTGTGGATGCTTATGTCCGTACATAGTAAACAGTACCTATATTGTCTTAATAGTTTTAGCTAGCCTCATTATCACTGGATCGTTGGCATAGTTTCTTTTCTCATCTTTCCTCTTCAGATTCTTCTTTTAAAATGGAATTACTTCTCAATTGTGTCACCAGTAGTATAAACCTTAATAACAGAAAATGATTATTACTGACGACTAGATTCTACCCACACCTGTATCCTTATGCCTCTTTCTCTGTGGAGAGCATTTGGTTGATTGTATTGAATGGCAAGGAATGATTCATTGGTTTGTATATCTTTTATTTTACACAGGTTAGGTATTTTGAAATGCTGATTGGAAGTGCAATTTATATTACAGCCTTTGCTACACTAACAACTGATTTAAAATGGGCAGTCCAGTGTTACTTCTTCACAGTAAAGTGCAAACATAATTTCTTTGTATTGCGGAGAAAAAGTACAGTCTCATGCTGGGGAGAATTCATGATTTGATATGGAACTGAAGGAACTTGGCCTTTTCTGTGTTTGTACACTATTGGTATCTACTTTGGTAGTTAGATGTGTGGACCACTCTTCAATTAACAAATGGCAACAACTTCCATTATTTAAACATTAGGTTATGTCTGAGCCCCTTTGGCACCAGTGGATTCTAAATACACAAGTGCCAGACATCCATTTCTCCTCCATTTGGTTTGTTCAATTTTCATAATACACCTCATGTTAAAGTTTATTTAAAATATTAATTATAGGTCCAGTAAGGGAGGTAGAGAAAAGAATCATTTATGAAGAAGATGAGTCAGGATGAGGGGGAAAAAAAAGGAAATGGGTAAAGTAATGTGGACAAAATTTAATAAAAATGAAGACTGATATTTCTCTGGAAAATTAGTCTGAGCCAGTTTCAAAAAAAAATGTCTTGTGAAGTTTGCTGGGCTGCCTCTGTCCTTCTTTGGAGGGTAACTATCTTTCGTTTTTTATTTAATTGTTCAGAACATAGCAGTGTGATAAAAGTTTTTTATGGAAATTTCTCACAGCAACACAATCAATCATATTTCTAACTCATGTGCTGTCTTGAGCCCCTGAGCCTCAAAGACTTTTTTTCTGGGGAGCTTACTTGTTAAATTAGCACTGATCAAAGGCTAAAACATTTATCATGCTTATTAGTGAATAAACCTAGCAGCAGGTATCCCAAGTGAGGAAGCAAATCCTCATTTCCTGCAAGAATGAATTGGAAATTATCCAAACTGCTTGCAAACATTTTTCAGGAGTGACGAATTGTCAAAAAGAAAGCAGCTGCTAGATGTGGCAGCAGCCAGGGTTAGGGGGAAAAAAGAGCAACTTTCAGAGGTATCTTCAAACCAGCCCAGGGGGATGTTCTGCAGTTTGATTTACTCTAATTGCCTTTGAAATCCTGCATCAGCTGACCTTACCAATGAGCTCCAAAATAACACCTCGACGAAGACAATTTTGAAATCGCAAATTTTTCACCTTTGCTCTTCCTACTCCTTGTTGTTGTTATTGTTGTTTATGAGAACACAAATTGACAAGTGCCAAATTGATAGACTTTTGTTTCCATTTATTGCAAAATGATGCCCAGTGCTGATTTTACAGGAGCTATAGTCTTATTAGCATAATTTAATCAGTAGGCAGATGTAAAAATAGAAAGATGCACTGCAAATCCTTTTCTCCAGTTTTAAACTTTGTTAATAAAAATTTAAAATATTAAAATCATTGGCACAGCTAGCTATTACATCACATTTTAACAAGTTAGCTAAAACTTTACTCAAGCAATTGTGAATGAGTGAATGAATTAAGTGTTTCAGGCTCAAACTAATTAATTTAATACAAGCAGCATAGATGTAACAAAATTGCATGGTGTTGAAATCCAGCATCATCTCTCTTATTTTAAAGCTGATGGTTTTGCAGGTGCATTCCCTTTGTCTCTGAGAATTATGATAAATTGTATGGCACTTGTGAAGATTACTTAAGAATAAGAGAATCCTTCCTTTGCAAACACAAGCAGATTGCACTTAGGAAAGGAGGTAGTACCTTACAATGTATTTTTAGCAGACTTAAAAAAACTCAGATCCAATGTGACTATGTTGGGTCAGATATATGTGGTGATAACATAGCTTGGCATCATAACTATAACTACATGATGGGGAACAATGTAATGTGGTGATAAGGAGGTACTTACAAAGAATTATAAATGATCAGGTACCACTTACGTTTGCTTCATTTAAGTTAAAATGAAAAGACAGTTTATTACTTGCCACATTTTTTCTTCCAATGAAAGAGTCTAACCATCCTTTTGACTAATTATAGGCATCCCAGTTTGCAAAGAGCATGTACCTCAGTCTTTTATACACTTTGAAAAGCCAATTAGAACCTTCTGTTAATCCTAGAGCCTCTGATCCCTTTTCAATCTGGATGCAGGCACACTGCATGTCTCTCTTTCCCTCCTTGGTTATAATTGAATTCGTACTATTAAAACTAGTTGGAAGCAAAAAGGAGACAGAAAATAAATAAGTCCTGATCCTGGGCCAGAGAACTCTCTTTCTCTCTCCCTCTAAAAATGATTTTCACAACTCAGAAAAAATATCCAGAACTGCATCTCTAGCTTTCTTATAAATTCACACATTATCTGTTTTCCCCAGAGCTTAGGACTTGGGTCTTAAAGAAGACTTTCTAGTTAAACCTAATTCTACAAGCATAGGCTACTCTACCCTTTGTAGAGTCTCGTGGCCCTGTGAAGTGTCTCCCAGACTTACCCATTCCTTTCCACTATGCCGCTTCCCTTCTACTCTAGGTCCTCATTATTTCATCCTCATTCCTGTTATAGTCTTTTCATTGTTTATTCCATCTCTGGTGTCTCCCCTCTGGGATAATATTGTTAAATCATTTTTAATGAAAATGTAAGATCTTATTCAGGAACACAAGGGGTTTTTCTCCTTCTGCCACTTAAGCACCTGTAAATTCATTTTCATCTCACATAGCCCAGGTCACTTCTCTTTGTCCTCACCCTGGATGCTCTGCTCTGGCTTTAAATGATTTCCTCTCCTTTGCAAGTATCACCTGACTCATTCACCAAGTACACATTGAGCACATACTACATGTACATCTGTGCACTTGTCCCCTTATTCTGTTGAGTATTTTATTTTTCCCTCTCAGACCTCCAATAGCCCTTAAATCAGAACTCTTACCCAGCAGGAGGCTTCTCCCTTGACGGCAGTCCACCATAGTTTCTCTCTGCACTAATATTCTTTTGTACCTCAAGTCAGCCTTGAATAAGGCTAATATTTTTAATTATTTGTTTAGTATCTTCCTCTCTACAACCTAAATGAAAACCACTTGATAGTAGGGATTATATTTATGCTGAAAATTTTTAGGTATTTCATTGATTGTTTATGTATTCTTTCATTATCTTTCATTTTACTAAGTGCCCAAGTGTTCAATAAAATCATGCTAATTTATTAATGAATATGAAGAATATCAAATAATCTGGTGAACATACTGGGCTTGGAATCACTCATTCATATGGTTGGAAGATGTATTAAAGATGTATCATCTACATTCTCATCTGATGCTTGAAGTCTTCAATAACATCTCTGAAAACCACACAACTCATCATTTCCATCCACATACGCTATAGTGTCCAAAATCGCCGTTAATGATAATGCTGGCATTTTTCTGTCTGTCTTCTTGATCACTATTCTACTTCGCAATTGGTACAAAATAAAGGCAGAAATAAGAGCATTGTTAAGTTGTCACCTCAAATCTTAGTATTACCTATCTTAGAGAATTTATATTAGTACCAAAAGTACTAAATGCAATAGGACTTTTAAATCCTGTGTTTTGTAAGCCCTGTCATTATGTTACTTTCACACATATACATTAGATCCAAGAATTTTCTAGTTCTTACAGTAATAGCTGTAATAAATTAAGGCCTCCATCTGAAACACAAAAATTATTGGGTTCTCCAATAAAAATGTGACAATGTAAGAAAAATAATGTTCACATTTGTTTCCCATACACTTAGTGTTCCGCTCTTCCTTGACTATGAAATAAAATCATAGATTGTTAGGTTTGGATGTAGCTTAATTTATTCAAATATATAATCATTGTTTCGAGTCACCACACTTTACACTTTAAAAATGGAGTCAAGAACATGGTCACGCAGGGCAAGTACACACCCTGAAGTCAGAACAAAGAAAATAAATGCATTGGCCCCCGAAGTTTGAGTGACCACCCCTGGGTATTCCCAGTGTGCTTAGTGCTTATGCCTGGGGAGTAACTTCTAATACTGTATTTTAATTGTCTGCCATATATTGGAATAATTGTTCTTAGAGTTTAGAAGTCTGTACTATTCCTATTCATCTATATCTGGCCAAGCCCTTAGAAGCCAGTCAGTATATAATTATTCCATTGCTTAATGCCTATTTGAAAAATCTATGATGAGGCAACTGTATCTTTCCTCAAACATATGCGTTTCTTTTCCTGAGCTATTGAGTACTCAGATTTTCTACTGGAAGGTGGAAAGATCCTTAGAAAGTACCTAGTTTAACTTTCATATTTGCAGAGATAAAGATGCAGAACAGGAGACGTTTAGTAATTGGGTGAAAGCCAAATAACAAGTTGAGACCCAGTATAGCATAGCTAAGATGCCCTGTAATACAGTGCATAAAACAGCGAGGGCTCCACGCCAGGCTAGCCGTGTTCAAATCTCAGGGTTTCTACGTGTTAACTTTACGCTTTCCAACATCTTCGTTTCCTTGAATATAAAATAGATGTGCTGTCAGCATCAAATAATTTAACATACAAACAACTCAGAATGGTGTCTGGTATTTACATTGTAAATACCACCAAGTGTTAACTCAGATTAATCATCTTAAATAAAGAAGTTTATTCTTGTAGAAGTGATTTTGTGGAATAAAAGTCAGATAGTAGGATTCAAGCACTTTTGATTTACTATTTCTTTCATCATTCAAAAGAGATCCATGATGCACTTTTGAGACAACTCACATGTTGTGTGTGTGTGTGTATGTGCGTATGTAAATTTTTCAAAAGAAGCATTGGGGGACATTCTGTCCTTCCTGCAGTAATCAAAATAATCTAAGTGATGTTTCCTATTAATAAGAACAGAATGTATCCAAAACATAACAAATGTCAAAATTCTAGCAGTGAAAACAGTGGATGTGAAATACAGTAAAAATGAGGTAAACACAGATCTTACATCCTTAAACTTAATCAAATCCTTTCTCTGTGTGAAGTTAAATAAGATGTTTGGGGTTAGTGTGTGAATGCAACCTGAAAGGTAACAGTGGTACAAGGAGGGAGTGATGGGAGGGAGGAGAGTCAGTCTCCATGAAAGAAAGGCCATTTCCTGGCTGCAAAATTGGTCCACTGATGACCTCACTAAAGAATCAGCTCAGGATAATTAGGTTCACATTGAAGATGGACTACCTTTCCTCCTGTAAAGCCTCTCTCTCTCTCTCTCTCCCTCTCCCCCCGCTTCTCTCTCTCTCTCTCACATACACACACACACACACACACGATCACTGAGACTTTCTTTGATCTTGATTATGATTTTTAGCTATTCTAGCAATTACTTTATTTGCCATACCTTCTGATAATAAAGTGTACCAACATTGGGGAACTCTAACATTTTTATTTACAGTATTCAGAAATATTTTCAGCAACATTAATCCTAATGCAAACTTTGAGTTATTAATCATATAGGTCTAAGGATGAAAGGGCCAAGACAGCAGTGATATATAGGTTAAAATGTATTTGTCAAGTAAATTTTACATACATTGTTATTTTTCTTTAAAAATCTATTCTGAATCCTTTATACCTGAAAGAAAGCAATTTTTCCATTTTATTTAAAGAAAACATGGCACGAACCAGCCACTTAATATATCCCCCTGAAGTGCTGTGCCACATGCAGCATATGTTCAGGAGAAACGCACCACGATTTCTATCCCAGTTCTTCACTGCCAGTGAATTACCCCTGTTCTGAAAGGAAAACAAACCAGGGCATTAAAAGGCTACAGAAAATGGATTTTTATCAATTGGTGGTCGGGAAATGAAAGCAGATTTGGATAAGTAAAGTGAATTTGATATGTGGATAGGTATATTGATTTGAAATACTAATAACTGAAATGCAAGTGTTCTGTTTCATGCTAGGGCCTAATAAACTCTCCACTTTGGCATATTTATTCCTACACTACAACTTCAAATGTTGGTAAAAATACAACATGTTATCTCTAACAATCTCTTTGAGTGGTAAAAAAAAAAAAATACATGAGCTATCCAGTCTCACTGATCATTTAATTTAAATATAAGGAACTAGAAAAAAGTGATTTAACAAAGTATAGGATAACTTTAAATAAACTCAAGCTGTGAACCAAATCACTTAAATAGCAAAAGTGCCCAAATTTTAGATTTTGACTTCTTGCCTGGTCCCATATTTGACTCCACAAAATTTAATCTAAAATACCACTGATTGGAAATCCCACATTATTTCATATACCACTAACAAAGGAAAAACGCCACTAATTAAACTTTATATAGTACCTTCTTATAACTTAGAATTTTTACTTCGTACTTATTGAAGGAACCATTTTGCATTTAATTAGACGTAAGTATTTATTTTGAGAATATGTAAAAGAGGGGAGCAAAAGAAGTTGGTTAAGAGGTTTAACTTATATACGTTTAGAATCCCTTTTCAGTTGAGAATACTGCTGTTCACTCTTTTCCCCATACAATATAGTCTTCTGTCCTATCAAGGACATTTTTTGAAATATTTAAAAAAGAACTCAATGCCACCAAGGCAGGACTCTTAACCCAGCTTTGTAGTTATCTAAAGCTGGGCTACTTTTGATTCAACAGTAATGACAAACACCTCTGATTCAACCATTTCCAACCCTTCCCTCCAACTGTCTGATTTCTAGGGTATAAAATAATTCTTCACAGTTGCCTCTGAGATTTTCTTCCAGGCCACTGACACTTACTCTGCAAGTTATGATGTAGTCATTTTTATTTTTACTGAAAGACAGACGATGACAATCAGTATTACTAATGGTATATTACATCCAGATATTAGAAATATTAAAATTTTAAAAAGATATGTGTCCTAGAATTGATGGATGTATGGTTATGTTCCAGATGAAAATTACTGCAGTTAGTGGGGTGTGAATATAAAAAGAATGACAAAGCATTTAATCTTTGGCCAACTGATCTTAGTACAATATTTTCAGAATATGTTATCCTTAACTATTTCTTCTTTTCTTTGAACTGGGAACATTTAACAATCACCTACTATATTTCTGTGTCATGGAAGAGATAAAAGTCATAGTCTCTTTTCTTGAAGGGTCTCAGCATAGTAGTAGAGAAAGACATTTTTAGCAAAATCACAGTTCAGAAGGGGAAGCACTCTGCCGGGTAGATTCAGATTGGATGATCACCACTTTGAGAGACATCTAATCCGGCCTGTGGGAAGAGGCTTAGAAGATGTTTTCTGAAAGCAACAAAACCTTAACTGAGTCAGGGTGAAACTTTCTTGATTAATAAAAGGGAAGAATCAGGGAAGTGGGCTGTTTAGGAAGAAGCATATGCATATACAGAGGTGTGAAGATGAGTAAAAGGCGTGGTGAGTTCCAGGAACTGAAAGTACAGTAGCTTGTGCAGGCTGGGGAGTGGGGCTTTTGTGGGGCTTGATGGATACTAAGGTGAGAGGGGCAGGCCTCAGGACCCAGGTCACAAAATGTCTTTTTGCTAGGTATGTAAATTTTACCAAAGAGTAACCAGTAGTTTCTGAAGGATTTTAATGAGGAATTTGATACACATCTTATGAAGGTTCACAGTTTATAAACTCATTAGGATAACAAAGTGGGGGAGAGGAAAAATGATGCCAGTAATTTGGCTGAAGTTCCCAAGTTCCCTGGCCTCAGCTTCACTCAGTCATTTCACTCTTTCCCAACTTGTAAACCAAAATGTTGCTTTGAACATAACCATGAGTTTGCCTGATCAGAGAACTAGAGAACATTTAGCTCTATAGGTGAAGGAGGCTTTATCTAGTTTGGTGATTTTCCAACTCACTCGACTAGATTCTTTATTCAACTGGACTCTTATTTAAAGGCAAATATGTAAAGTTTTGTTTTGTTTTGTTTGTTTTTTTTTTTTAAGAAAAAGAGCTTGATATATTAGTTGTTGTAGAGGAAGGAAATCTCAAACCTGCCTGCTCAGGAGAGCTCTTGAACCACTTTGAAAACCATTGCTTTGTTCTAGTTCTTACTGGTAAGAAAACCAAAGATGAAAACGGTTCATGGATTTTAGATGGCGTTTGAGTGCTAACACCAATGTTTAAATCCCATCTTCAAATCCTGGGTCTAGTCTGTTCTCTCTCTCTACCAAAGCTATCTGCTCAAACTTTCTGGAGTTAATGTGTATGTTTGGAAAGCTACGTGAAAGAATCTTACAACCTGTCCCCTGAAAAATAAAGTCCTTTAAACTTTTTTTTTTTTACTGTTTGTTTGGTTTTTATTTCTGGTGAATCTCTATGGTTTTTTGTCTACTACTCAAACAATCTGAATATGCATTTCCATATCACTTCTTTCCATGGGTGTCCTGGAACAGAGTGTTTACAAGACAGACAAAAGGGCTATCAAATTTGCCTATTGTATTTTCCAATATAATTAATGTGAAGGTGTCTTATATTTGCATTTTCTCTTCTACCCACAGCTGTTTATTCAGTAAAAGTTTATTAAGGCACCCTGGAGTGTGTGTGTGTGTGTGTGTGTGTGTGTTCATGTACATATGTGTTTAGTTATATGGGCTGGTGGTAAGGGGTATTGATGGTGAGGAGATTAAGGAAAATTGATCTATTTTTCCTGAAACCACCTAGGAAAATTGTACTAACATGGCTGTATTCATGCTCCTCAAAGTAATGGCTCAACTAAATGAGAAAGCCCAACCAACCCCACCTACATTTAATCAATTTGGTATAAATACAGTAAACATCTTCTTGTTTGAATATTGGCAGAGAAGAAATGAATTTTTATTTATTCAAATAACTTCTAATTTAAAATAGTTAAATATTAACATTAAAAGACATTTGAACCTTTTTTTCTCTTTAAAAGAAGCCTCAGGGAAAAATACTTGGTTTGTGTGAAACCAAGGGCTTTTGTCCCTAGTGCTAAAGGGATTCTTTAAACATAATTAAGTAAAAGAGAATTTTGGTTGAAGATAAGCTGGAGGCAAAAAATTAATGGGAAAAAAAACTATCCTGTTGTGAGATCCAGAAAGTTAAGAGACAGAAAATGGGTTTATGTTTAGCAGTGTTAAAATTATTTAGTTTGTGAGTTTGGGGCTTTCCATAGGTCTTAGTATATCTAGCTTAATATTAACCTTGAAAAACAATGCACAGGAGTATAAAAAAGGAAATGCGTGTATTTTAAAATTGAATTAAATAGTGCAAGTGAATATATCTAGCTAAGTTTTGTTGTGTGCGTGATAGAGACTAATTTTAGTAGTCATTGTGGCTTACCTTGTAGTCTTTTAAGCATAAACACAGAAGAACATAAACCTTAAGAACGCACACTAGTGAAACACACATTGTGTATTGAGAAGATATACCTGAAGAATTTGACTGAAAAAAAAATCAGATACATGTTAAATTTTGTAGCTTTTTATTTTCATTCATTTGTGCTTAATGTTATAAAGATCAATGTCCCTTAATGGTCATTTCTGGGTGAAAACATACTTTTTCATAAAGGCATAGACAATTCCACTGGCATTTTAACATAGTCAGTTTTTTTTTACTGTGTTGGAGTTTGACACTAGCCTGATTTTTTTCTGCTGCTGCTGCTGCCCCACATCAGCAGAACTGCTTGTCCAGTTGGTGGAGCTCAGGAGATCGTAGAGATTTTCTCTTCCTAGAGCTGTCATCTCTGACACCTGGCAGCTTAGGACCCCAAAATGATTATTGATAAAACTTTCAAATATTTTTTCCAACCGAATTTAATGAAATATAACTTAACTTTTACATTTATGATTCATGCATAAAATAGAACATTATGGCAGGGAGGGTATAGCTCGTGGCAGGGTGTGTGCTTAGCATGCATGAGGTCCTGGGTTCAATCCCCAGTACCTCTGTTAAAAAAAATAAATAAATAAGAATAAACCTAATTGCCTCCATCCCAAAAATTAATTAGTTAATTAATTTAAAAAACATGCAGTTGTAAAAAAAAATGTTTGAAGGTACTCTTCAAGATACATGATTATGTGAAAAAAGCAAGATGATGAACAAAGTTGAAACAATCCTGTATGTAGTAAGTGAAACAAAATATTTTATATTGTGTTTACTCCTACATGCATGAAATACTCTGAAAAAGCTGTGGAGGAATTGGGAACACCTCCCTTCCCCATCCTGACCACTGAAGGGAGATGGATGCTGGGTGACAGGAGCAGAGGGGGACCTTTTACCATGTACTGTAAAACAATACCTTAAAAAACAATACCAGTGTGTTATCAGTGCAAATAATTAAATGTTGATGTGGTCCCTAACTAGTGAGGAATTGACTTGAAGCTTGATTGTGATTGTTTTCATGGACCCCTTGCTTCCTCCAAGCATAAACGTCTTAACTTACTGAAGGAAATCTGTTAAGCATCAGGCAGCTCATTGTGTGTTTAAAATGGAAGGTCTTAGTTGCATTAGGAAGGGTGGTATCTTTCCAGCAACTGAAAGTGACCATGACAATGATACTGACTATGACCTGAGAATGACATGAGGAGGTCTCAAAATCACACGGGAAAAAAAAGTCAGACTGTTAGCAAAACAGGAAAGGACCAGGAGCAAAATTGAGAAGATAAGTGTATTGTTAAAGAATTGGAGAGCCAGAGATAGACTCGCAGGGGATGGAAAATAAGAATAGTAAGGGAAAATGCGATTCAGGGTTCCTTGTATCTACAATTTATGACTCTTAACAAGAACATTAAATGCAATAACAAAACAAAATCTGCTATGTACCAGACATTTTACATGTTATTAGATTTATCCCTCATGGTAATTTTTTGAGGTTGTGCATTGTTTCCTTTGCCATTGCAGTTATTTCAGTGGAAATGTTTGAAAAGCACTTTTCTACATTATCATACCCAGGTCAAAAAACAAACAGTTCAGCCTCATTCTTAACCCTCCTATTGCCATGAGCAAGAGGTGATCAAGGCTTTGACTCTGCTGTTCATTGTTGAATCCAAATAACCTATGTGGCATATTTAACAAGTGTTAATAAGCATTTATTTAAGAAACAAGTGGCATCTTGTCTGGGTTCACCTTGTCCTAAACCTTCTTTTCTGATTTACTACTGCCAGAATCATCATTTGAAAATACAATTCTAATCATGTCATTTCTATGCAATAAGACCCTGTTACATGTACTTACTTTGTGTTGGGAACTGTGTTAAATGATGTAGCTGTCTTTGTCTCACTTAAATATCACAGTAATTTTTTGAAATAGATATTAACTCCATTCAAAAGATAAGCCTGTGAGATACTGTTTTACCAAATTCACATGCCTAATGGCAAAGACAGAAATTGAACTAAATTTCTTTGACAAAAGCTTATTCATTTCTGTTTTGCAAGTCTTCCTCTTATTTTTAAAGTTGCTCTTTGAAGAAGAGCATGGTAAAGACTCTCACTATACTAGGCACTTTCTATATACAGTATTCTTTAATCTTTGTAACATGTTTTTATTCTGTAGTTGAAAGTGCTGGCATTCACTTGATTGGGTAATTTGCCTATGTTTGCATAGCTAATAAATGACTACAGTCACAGAGGTCTAACCCTGATATTTATTATTTTATCCCTTTATCACCAAGTAGTAGTTTGTTGAGAGAATAAATGAATGGTTACATGCTTGAATATCAGATTGTCTATTTGCACAAAAGCTTATTGGCCCAAAGCACTGTAATCTCCTTAGTGGAGAAATCTGAGGGAGGAAAACATAGAGTGTGAATAAATCCCGTAGCTATGCCAGACAGAAAGGAAAGAAAGAAATGCAAAGGCAAACATACCCTTCGAGTGTTTAAACTTAAAAATGTGTGTCCCCTCGGTAGAAGAAGGAGTGCATTGTAACCGGAGAGATGTTGGTTTTCCTGGGCCTACCAGTCCCTTGAATAAACTTTGAAATCTTTGAATCAATGCTTTTAATTTTCAGGCTGCTATGATCTTCTCTATACCTCTTTAACTTGAAGAATTCAGAGATGGGGACATAGAAAGATAGATTTTAATGGAACTTCAGGTTCATTTTAATTTTGTTCAGTTCAGTATTCACAATACAGTCTCTGTTAGGGCACAGAATCTGCTTTTCACTGGAGATTCCTTTTTCTTAAAATAAGAAGAGAGTGGAACAGGTTCAGAGAGTATTTAAATAATTCCCATATGGGAAGGTCCAATGGTTATCCACAAATTTTGGCCCAACAAAGTTGAATGCTTTCTTTGGTCATTCCAGAAAGCGGTAATACCCTTTCCTTTCTTTTCTATTATAAGAAAACCAGAAAATCTGGGAGAGGTTTTAAATAAGCATTAGGGATATTATTTATATATTTTATATTTCCTTCATTCTTCAGTGAGATCCCAACATTAAAGAACTTTTCGTAGGTGAACACCTTCAAGAGGGTAAAAGTACCTGCTGACAGGTAAGTGTCACAATATTGTAGCTTTCATATGCAAATTGGAACTACTGAGCTGAGTTCTCATCAACGATTCACAACCTGAAATGCACACTTAAAAGAAATTAAAATGTTTTAACAATAAAATATGAGAATATTAATATCCAGTTCACTTTGATGTGACAGAACATAGAATCAGCAGCAATTTCCCTAATAGAGCTGTTGCTCCCCCTTTTCCCAATAATTGATTTTCATGTCAAATAGAAGATCAACATTTTGCCAGCCAGGACTTAGACTGAATATTGCACTTGAGCATGTTGTGAGCTAAGGTGTAAATCTTAGATTGGGTTGAATGGTCATGTTTTCCAGATAGTCATGGACCACAAGTCAGGTGCTTCACTTAGAAAAAGATTTATTTGAACCGTGTAGCAAGTAGACATTGATAAATAAACTTCTCTTCCTAAGGAAGAATAATTGCTAGGAACATGAGTTTCCACATGAGGCATGGGCTCAATTACTGCATTCATTTGTGTAATCAGAGAAAGTACTTGATGGACTCCAGCTTGAGACAGCATATATACACCACCCTTGTGCTTTACCATCTCTCAGTGGCAACAGTGAGATTTTAAATAAGTGCTGGTGAACGGAGTTGATTATTTTGCCTCAAGTTTTCATCTAAGATTGTATATTAGTCTCTAGTCCTTTCTGTAATTCAGGAATTAGTATGAGTCAAAGCCCTCATGTCCTAAACAGCAAATTTGGTCTCATGAAATTATTCAGAAGCAAACTTACTCTAGAAATTTGGACGTACGATTAGATGAGAGAGGGATATTAGTCTAACTATGTCAGTTACTAACTGTGTGATGCTGGGCAAATTACTTGTGATTTCTCAGTATCTCATTGTCATCATTTCAAAAATTTGAAATAATAATAGGACCTACCTCATAAATCCATTGTGATGATTAAATGTGTTAGTCTTAGAATTGTTTCTGGCCCATGATAGGCACTGCTGGTGTGTATTGTCTTCTGTTTATGAAATTGCATATTTAGAAGAAAGTAGATTTCTGAGGTCTAGGTTCTCTCTGAAAAGTCAAGATTTTAGAATTAAGATTAAAAGTTCACAAATTAACTTTTGAAAACAATTCAAATCCACCATGTTTGGGACTGGTATTCATTCACTCATCAGTTATTGATATGTACTGAACTATTACTGGATGAACATAGATCTGTAATTTATAAACCAATAATTGAAAAAGCTAAAATCTTTGGATACTAACACACATTCTATCATTAAATGATATTGTTTTAATATAAAGAAAGTTAGTTTGGATATAATTCACACCAAACTTAATAATTAACAAAACTGGTAGAAGCTTCAAATGTACAATATAAATCTCCAAAATTTGAAATTCAGAAAATACTGTTTCATTATTACAAGTGTGCATGGTTTTAACTCAGGCCCTGCTTTACGTCTTGTTTATGTCTCATTCTTCAGGAGACTAACTTTCTTGAACATAGAATCAGTTTCAAGAACTTTGCTAAACTTTTTTTACATAGATTATCCCAACAAATTATCACAAAAACCCTATAAAGCAGATGTTATCATTCTATTATCTTACAGGTAAGGTCACTGAGACTTGGCAAGGTTAAGTACTATCCAAATGTATGGAGATTAGTAAATGGTAGATTTGAGCTATGCTTCAAACTCATTCTCTTTCCAGACATCATTTTGCTTATTATGGGAAGCATAGGGGTAAAAAGAGGTTATTTTTCTAGTCCAGTCAGATCCAAGCACGTTCTAGGAAGATAGGGGTTATTCTTAGAAAAGTAGGATGTGTGAAACATCATGTTTTAAAAGTCAACTCTTTACTAAATGGGATTAGTTATCATATTCAGCCAGTTTATTATAGGTTTGCAGTCATTCATGTGTTTGCTTGTTTATCTTTGTATGTGCAGGTAGAGGGAACTGATGTAAAAGTAAAACTTAAGGGAAGCTCTGATTTGCTCTAGAAAACAACAAAAATTAATCATCTTGCCAAATATATTCCTCACTTCCCATGTATAGTACAGTTGGGAAAATCAGTTTCCTAGAACACAGAAAGGATTTAGAGTGGGGCTAAGGAAAAGATTCCTTACTGACATGGTCATTTCCATACCCTGTAACAAAAGAGTCGACCAGCATTTTCCTTATTGCTTTCAAAAGGACCATGTACTCATTAACATAAATAAAGTGTCAGTGGCTTGGAAATGGAATGGAGGTAAATCCTCATTACTGCAATTGAATTCACTGGAGTTACTGCAGATGAATATTTTAAAGGTGGATATGGTGCATGGGTTTGTTTGATTTAACCTTAATAAAACAAGGTTGGTTCAGGTACTACTAAGAATTGAGAACGTACATGTGAACCTACTTATTATTATAATTTTATAAATGTTGGCTTAGAGATTATCAAAAAGTTTGTTAGTTTTCTTTCTAAAGAAGTTTTCCTAATAATCTTTATAGAGAGATGAAATGCAACTTATCTGCTTATTGCAATCAGATCCTGTTGCTTGGAGTGGGCAAACCTCAGTGATTGCATCCTTATAAAATGCTGAATTTTTTTTTCCCTTTAGTTGTTTGTTTACTTTGTTTTTTCCTTCCCTCAGGTATAGCTTTGCCTGGGTATCTAATGTTTTACAATTAAGTCTACTTAATTTGGGTCATCACTAATAGGTGAAATTTCTTTTATGCTATGCTCACCCAGTCCACACAACTCTCATTATGGAAAGATGGCAAAGTAATGACGAAACTCCATCTCTACTTTCCTCAAAAGAGTTGAAATGAAAAATAGTAGAAAAATTAGGAGGAAATTTGTATAAATATTGACCTCTCTAGTTTGATCTGATTTGCTACCACTTTTAAAGATCATTGCACGTGTAATTCCAAGTGCAAACATATGAAATGAACACAGTCAATGACCACTTTGTTTTGACCATGGTACATGTTTCGAAGAATTTCATGAAGCTAATTCTTGACATGAGATGGGTTTTTCTAGTTCTTCACTAACATAATCAATAAGGAATCTGGATCTATCCTTTGAGTGGAGGTCAGGTGCAGAAATTGGCCTTGTATAGAATTTGCATAATATTCAAAAGACTATCTGCAATCTGTATGTTTCCCTTCTCTTTTGTGCTACTGGGTCATTGTAAAGTAACTTGAAATCTTATCATCTGGTCAAGAACTTCAGATTTGAGATGAGAGCTTTAGTATCACATAGGTGATCAGAGTGTCAGGACCCACGAAAGTATTTATACCTTTCTGTGTGCAAGTTAAATACCAACAGATATTCATCTCGTTTTATGATGATGATTAGAATACAAAATAATGGCATCTATGAAGGAAGTACAATGAAAATGTAAATAAATGTAGCACTCAAAATATAAGGAAAAACAAACTTTTAAATTAGATTTGTTACATATAAATCATGTTTTTCAGGTGGCATCATCGCCTTTGTTCACTTAATTAAAACATCAAGAGATAAAAGATGAAGTAAGATTATAGAGGAAAACTAAAAGGGACTATCAGAAAGTTTAAGAAAGGACAGAAAAATAGACAGTAGAATTAGGATGATACTTCTTGAAATCAAGAATTTGCATTGAAAAAAAAACTGATTCAGAGAATAGGGACCAAGCAAGAAATTATTCCAGAACATAAATGAGAAAGATAAACAAAAGCTAACTGTCAGAGAAAGTAAAGTGTGACAACAGCCAGCAAAAACCCAAATACATCTAATGTTATTCCTAATAAAGTCACTAGAGCCAATGGACACGAATCCATGGTTAGCTATAATGGAAGAAAACTTTTTTGACTTATGGATGATAAAACTGCATGTAAAATAGGTTTTTGGTGAACAGAGAAGAGATAAACACATGATAAATATTATGACATAATCTAAAGATATATTTGAATTTAAAGAATGAATTAAAATTTCTTTAACATCTAGAGGAAAATGGAATAACTATTTTAAAAAAGAAGAAGATAAAGAAAGTTTTGTACCTAGCATAAAATAATGGGACAGCATTTACAGAATTTGAGCCAAACAAAGATGGTAATTTCTAAATGTTTTGCTTAATGAAAGTCAGTTTTTCACATTTGACTCCCAGATATACAAAGGACATAACCTACATAATTAAAAATGCACTCCATTCAAGTGAAAAGTGAATATAAATAAAAATACAAATGAATTATATGAAAAATGGAAAAAATTATGAAAGAAATAGAAATAAAATCTAAATATGGAATAAAATTGGAATAATTTATACACATGAGTTACAAAACAATAAAAATGTCAACAGTAATTTCTGAAAATTAAGATGTATAATGAAATAATAATTTAGCAATAAAAATGAAAATAAAACTATGAGATACATCAATAAAAACCACATAGTCAAGGTTAAATAGTAAGTAAAAATGGTTTGATTGCCTAACTTTGCATAGGCCAGATTTGAAAGGAGCTTTCTTACCATTTGTGTTGTTGGTAGTAGAGGAATTCTAGTCCAATGATTTTCTTTAAATCTACAGGTCCTTACGCTGAAACTTAAAACAAGTTGCATGCCTTCCAAATGAGTAGCTTAAGACCAAGAAACCAGAGTTTATATTGCACAACATAGTATGGGGAAAAAGCAAAGCCAAAAAAATGTAAAAATATGAAATAGGATAACCAGTAAAATAGAATGATAAAAATAAAACTAAATGTATTCAATGTAACAATACAAAAATGAATGTGTTCTTATTCTAAGAGACTAAGAATATCAAATTGGGTCAGAAATAAAATCCAACTCTGCTAATTACAAAAAAGTTACTTAAAATAAGGTTGTTTAAGAATTTTTTAAAAGTGTGGACAAAAATATTGAATAAAGGAAAACAGGATTGGTAACTTTAATATTGCAGAATGATTATAAACAAAAACCATGCATCGAGAGTGGATAACACGAGGTCATCAAAGATGCAGACTTTTATATATCTTAAAATATGCATGCATTTTAAAGAAACTAGTTTATTTCTAAGAATTTGGCCCTTTTAGTTCTTTATCCTTTTAGAATAATAAGTGGTGGACATGTATGTCTGTAAGCATTTATCATACTTTTATAATTGTGAAAAGGTATTAGTGTCATAGATATCCAACAGTAGAGAATTGATTATATATTCAGATCTTGGAATACTCTATTTGTTAATTAAAATGTGAGAAAGGTTAGTATTTAATGTTACTTTAAAATTTTTATGATTTATTTTTATCTAAGACACTTAACAATAAGATATATATAGCACGATACATATAGCCATGTGGAATTAAAAATAGACTGGCAGGATACGCTGTAGGTGATCATTCTTTTGGTTGTGGAATAATGGGTATATTTGTCAGAATTCTTTTGACTGCATGTGATAGAACTCTTAACTCAAAGGGTCTTAACTAAAAGTAATATTTAATTGCCCTATATAACCGAAAAGGCAGGAATAAGTCTGCTTCCTAGCAAAGGTGGATCCAGCCATTAAAATAATGTGAGAAGAACTTCATTTCTCTCCATTTTTCAGCTCTGTATTTGCTCTTTGTGTGTGTGTGTCTATCTTTCCTTTATTTATAATCCCTGATAGTCCCAAGCTTTTGATTTCTTATGATTGAATTCAGGAATGAAGGAAAATAAAAACATCTCTTTCTAGTAACTGCTACATAAGCTTCAGGAGTCACTCCGCTTGGACCACCAGGTGCTGCCCCTGCACCCAGCAGCATGATTTCGGGATCCTGTATTGAGCTGATTAGTCAGGTAACATATTTTTCTTTGAAGTGGAGATTGAGCCCCATGTGAAGCATGTATTAAGTGTTGGAATAACACTCGCCACCCCCCTACACGCACCCTGAATTAGGTAGAAATAAAAGTAGAAAAGAATTTTAGAAAGGCAAGATAGGATATACTCTCCTGGCTAATTTAATTTTTCCTTGGTGTTTTCCAGTGCTTTTTAAATGTTTTGCTTTGAGCATATGTTATGTCCATAATTAAAAAAGAAATATATATTATTAAATATGTTCCTGTGTATCATATATTCCTATCTCTTGGCTAGTCCTAGAAATGTATCCTATGTAAGCAATTTAAAAGGAAGATCTTCATTTAAACAGTATCTGTACTGTTTGCAAAACACAAACATATAAATGTAAAATAAATAATGGTAAAATCAATTCTAATAAACTCTTCAATTATATGTTGTACAGCTAAATAGGTGAATTATTGTTAGAAGCTAATAACCACATGAAATACACTTGTAATATAGTATAATACTAAATATAACAATGAAAATATATGCATACTATAAATCTGACTTTGTAAAAATCTTGGGAAATTATTATAAGTGAACATGTAAAGGCAAGCGTGATTATCATGCTAGAATAATTTGTCTTTTAATTGTAAACTTTTAAACCAAAAAGTCAAAAATAATTGAATATGTTAGTTTACAGTTTAAAAATTATAGAAGCTTTAGAAGCCATTGGGCTTTTTGTACGTTTGTTTAGAATTCCGGTGTAACAAGCGCTATGGCCTCTAATAGTGAATCCAATCACAGTGAAAGATGACCACAATCATTTTTCCTTTCCATGGGTCAGAATGTTTGGTTAGTTCCCTAAAATGACAATGTTCTCAAGGAAATAAACATTCTCAGTTTTACTTCTTATAAACTTAGAATCTTATCCGCACACATCACACATGGTTATTAATATCATTACTATGGATAGAATACTCTTTGATCAGCTGTTCAATTTTTTCTTTTTCTCTATTTTTACTGATGTTGCTAGACCAAAAATGGCTTCTATTTTATGCTAGACAGTATGAGGTTTAAATCTGCCTCCACTATTTACTGTTGGTACAGCCTTGGGAAGATTTCTAATTCTATGCATCTGAGATTCAACATCTGCAACAAGGAGCATTTTCCCACCTTACTGGGCATTGTATATATGAAATAAGCGCTTTATGCAAAGGTGTCCGGTATACTGCAGGATCCATGGTGGTTCCTCTGAAATATTAGCAGCTTCAGTGGCCAAACATAAGCAAATGCTGCAAACAGTTATCCTTCTCTGTCACTTTTTACTCTTTCCATTAAACTGTATGGGAATGAATTGAGTCCTTGCCCCTCTGACAATATAGAAATAACTGAGGAGGGAGATCGTTTCTGGGAATAGACATATTTCCCTACTGGGATAAACTGACAAGGAGTTTGAAAGGTCATTCTAGAAAAACAATCCAAATGAGTTCTTACTACCTAAGATATCCCAAAGGATTCTATAGGAAATGAAAGTAAAAGTGACAGAAAGAGCAATGGTGTTAATTTGTTTCTAAAGTGAAAGGCGTATGCATTTCCTAATGTGTGCAAAATGGATACTTTGTATGTAATGTCTAGCCCTCTGGTGGCATTCAACAAGTGCTCAATAATGGCAAAGATAATGTGATTATTTCCCATCCCCCACCCCCGCCGTTTCAAGAACCCTCCAAAGTAAGGGCAGTCTGTAATCTTTTAATACCTCCAGGTGACTGTCAAGTAGCATTACCTGGACTAAGGAAAGACATGCAGGCAAGATCAAGGTCATAGATGGTTACCATTTGTGCTTAGGTATTTTGTCCTACAAATTCTGAGTTCAGTGAGGCCTCTTGTCACACAATCACCTAGAGAAAAAGGCACTGGCGAAATAGAAGTAAGCAATTAAAATCCTGTTTGCTGCCCTAGGCTTGTTTTGAGTTCATTGTTCAGCACAGTAGCTAGTTCAAGAGTTTTACTTTCAGCAGTTCATTTGATTGAACTTGGGACCAATAAAAGCAAGAGGCCAGATAAAGCAGCAGGAAATAGCTATGGCTTCAGAACGTAACTAAGACTAGTGATGATAGAAAATAATCTATAAATTGATAGCTATTCGGTTGCTTTATTTTCTAAATTTTTAGATTGTGGAAAGGTAACAAGGTTTAACTTCTGCCCCTCTTTGTTACCTGGACTGTTATAATGAGTAAGTTCTCAAAACATGGTAGTTCGAAGAGTCAGCATTGTCTTTCATTCCTTTCTTTCAAGGAGTAATCTTGGTAAGTTGCCCTTAGAAGAATATTCTGATGGTCCTTCATGTTTAATTTGACACCCAGTAAACACGGGTATCAAATTAAACGTAAATAAATTAATCTGATTTGAGAAAGTTGTGAGGTACAAAGACATGTAGCATCTCATACCACAACTTTATGATGGTTCAGAAGACCTACAGCACTTTAAACTTTGGTGAGATAGGGAATATGGGAAGACTATATATAAAAGAGAAGACTTTAGATATTTCTAATTTCATGCTGTTTGGTGAGTTTGTGAGATAACTGTGAGAGAACTTTTTTTAGTATAATTCCTGACTTGGTTTCTTGACTTCTTGTAATAATGTATTCTTAAGTAGGGTGCATGTATTTATTTTAAACATAAAGGATGGCTATGGTAGCCAGCTTCGGAGATACCTACCCCTATGATACTTCACTTCCTGGTACTCACATTTGAATAAACTCCCCTCCCACAACTAATGGGAATGACCTGTCTAAGCATTAGAATTTTGAAGAAATGACAGTGTGTGACTTTAACAAAGTTATGTGGTAAGAAAACACTGAGATACCCATCTCTTAAGTCTCTCACTCTGGGAGAAGCTAGCTGCGATGTGTCAATGACACTCAAGCAGCCTGATGTAAAGGTCCACATGGCAAGAGAGTGAGGCATGCTGATAACAAGTGTGTGAGTGAACCAGTTGAAAGTATACCCTCTAGTCTCAGTCAAGCTTTCAGAAGACTGCAGCACCAGCCAACATCTTGATTGCAACCTCCTAAGAGACCCAAACCACCCAACTAAGCCTTTCCAAAATTCCTGATTGGCAGAAAAAGTGAAATAATAAACATTTAGTGTTTAAGCCACTAATTTCAGGATTACACAACAATAGATAAATGCGGTTGCTAATAGGAATTATACTATTATTTACCGACAATAATTATAATCATAGTCACTTTGAAAATACTTTCGTAAATTTGTCTCTTAGCTTTATTTTTAATACACTCTGTACTTTTTTGCAAGATCCCTTTTCCTGCTGTTCTTTCTACAGCGATGCTCTTGTATCCTTTGCACTTGTCAAAATTCTTTCTATCCTTCTAAGCTTGCTAAAATTCCAGATTCCTTCTCCATGTAACCATCTGCTCCAGTCAGAAACAAACTCATTCCTCAGATCTCTTACAATGCTTCACTTGTACATATCTTATAACACATCATGCATTGCAATGTTTTTTCTTCTTGTCTTAACAATATCCAGATTAATGTTCTTAAGACCTTGAACTTATGTCTTATTAGTCTTTTATGCATCATGGTTACTAGTCTTGAGACTGCTGTTGTGTAAAAACTAGACTCTGAAATGAGATCAAGCCAACCAAAGCAGGATTCAAATCCTTATTTGCCATCTCAATATGTGAATTGCCTCATCTATGAAATGGGTGTAAGAACAATGAGGTCTCAGCATTATCATGAAGATATGTGGTGTAGTTTAGAAAAACACCAGGTATATATAGAGTTAGCATAGTGTAAGTGCTCAAAAATAATTATAATATTATGCCAATTTAATAATATTTAATACATATTGATATTTCTTATATGTCAATCTATGTTTTAAGCTTTTCATATTGATTATCTTATTTAATCTTCCCACAAACCTTATGCACTGTCACACTCTAAGTAAAGAAAACGGGGCATAGAGAAGATGGAAAGCTTACCTGATGTCATAAAACTGATAAGTGACAGCCTGGATTAGTAATAGCTGTTCTGAGTCTAGAATCCAGTGCCTAACTAATTTAACAGATTGCCCTGTCCATAAATAGGAGTTGAATATGTGAATTTAGTGGACAGATCCAAGAAGTGTGATTTATTTGGATATGTTTGTCTTTGTGAATCATTTACGTTGTTTACGCACATTAATTATGAAATGACTTCACATAAAAACAAAACATATGAAGACGGGGTATAGACATCACATAAATTTCTGTTGGAATAACTCACTCCTATGCACCTTTAAAGTGGATAGAGAGACTCACAGGGAACAAGGATGGTCCTTGATTACGTAGGCAATTGGTTTTTATTACAAAGTATGAAACTGTATGTCCTCTCCGTCAGTGGATCTCATCAGAAATGGAGTTGCGGAGTGTGCCACAGCAATGAATGTCATGTAACAAAGTTGTATTGAGAATTCATTTGTAAAACAGGGATAATAATACTAACCCTACATAGATTATTATGAAGAGTAAGTGACTAATTCTTCAAAAGCCTCTTACGTAGTACTAGGCTTGCTCAATAAATGTTAATCCTCTTATTTCCACACTGCCAATGGGCTTTGTCAGGATAGGTAGGTTATGCTTTAGTAGCAAGAAACTCCAAAAAACTCAGTGGCTTAAGAATAATAAAGGTTTAGTTTTGCCTTACGTGAAGTCCTTTACAAGCTTAGATGACTCACTAAGTCAGCTGTCTATGTGATCATTTAGTACTGCCCTCCATACCAACATATGCTTTCAAGGTCACCGAGGTAGAAGAAGAAAAGTCTAACACCAGCAATTAAATGCTTCCGCCTAGAAGCAAGACATGCCACTTTCAGTTTCATTCCATTCGTCAAAGCAAGGCATATGACTGTGCCTAACTTACAAGGATCAGGGATCCTTGAAAAGTACAATACTTTCAAGTACCATAAAGGCAGAGAACCAAAAATAATAGTGAGCGGCTTTATCACTACCACATAACTGTTGTTTTATTTGTACGTATTCGTAGGTTGATTTGCTCTATCATTGACTCAAGATCACAATAGTTAGGCTCTAAGCTAATACTGCTTTAGCTCATTTTTTTTACCATACAGAGGAAAGGTAGTTGTTGATTGTGTGTTTTGTTAATTAGAAAGTGGATCATTTGCTATAAATTGCTTTATGAGTGAAAATTTACCTACAGTTTGTGTGTAAATACATGCATGGCTATGTGTGTGCATACATGCAAACCTCTTTTATTTCATAAAAGAAAAATGTCAAAGTGATGGATGAGCTTCTGGAGTCTCTGCTTCTAGCTCCATGGTATTAATAGCTGTCCTTTCAGAGAGGGAAAAAACTTTCAAAGTCATATACAGAGGTGTTCTTGCCAAATATCTGTTGAAATCAGTTGGAATGTATGGATATGCCTTTTATCCTGAACCAGCTCTTCACTCTTCTGCTTTGCTGTATCGTATGAAACTAACTGAAGAAGAAATTTGACATATTATGTAACTGCCACATGAAATAAAAATGAAAACATGATCTTCTATAGAGAATACTCTTTCAGATACAAGTTAGCTTTATTATGGCTTCAAATAAGCAAACATATTAAACTGCATATTAATATATTGACATATTTAGAAATGATTTTCATGGGACCTTTCATATCTTCTTTTACCCCTAAAAGCGATAATACTGTATTGGATTAAGCACTAGGAAAAGAATAGCATATAACCAATTAGTATATCCTCAACCAAGGCTATTCTCTGTTATTCCCAAAGAAGTATGTTTTTCTCAGCTCTTGAAAGGCCAGCCATCTCTAATCCTTCATGTTACTGTGACATTTGAATGATGATGTATAACTTCAGTAAGATAAAGACAAATGCAAACACACATTTAAATGTCTGAGATGATCTCAGTTTGTATTTTATCCAGATAAAACGTTACATTTTCTTTAGATAGACTCCATCTTTAAATACTAGTAATGTCTTTTAAGAATCCCAAGCAAATGGTTTTTTTTCATTCCTCAAGTAGTAAGTATAATAAACAGCAGTGTGTGTGTATATAATATATACACACGTATATTATATATATATGTATAGTTTGTGTGTTAGTGTATCAAATAATTACTTTATTAAAAACAATTATAGTTATAAAAGAGATTATTGTATGGTACATTGATTATGCATGGATTACTAGTTTCTAAATAATATATACTCATTAGGAGCAATGTGAAAACTTGACAAATTAAACTCTACTAATAGATATTAATGGCAATGCATTGTGAGTAACTGATGCTAATTTTAAAATGTTGTGGCTTTGGAACAGATTTTTTTTTCAAGAATATTTTCAACACCCTGGTGTAAAGCTTCTGTGGGGTTATTTGACAGATGTCCTGTGAGTTCCTTCAAAGCAGGGGATGAAAGTATAGTGCTCCAAACAAGAAAGTGTGAGCAGAATGGCTTTTGGGCATGTGGGTGGAGAGGCTGGCACTTTCTCAGTTCAATTAAATGGAATTTTAAATTGTGAGTTTGCACAGAGCTGAAAAAAGACAGCCATGTGGAAGTTTGTTTTCATTCTTAAAGTGAGTCCTCCTCTGCCCTTGATACACTCATGTAGTGCTCAGAGCTGCTAATGTAGAATTTTCCTGTAATGTGAGATGTTGGGACACATATGTTCACGTGGAAGAGACGGAGGTATGGAGTAGCTAAAACCAATTTGCTTCAACATGACGAGATTGACTTTCTAAAATACATGAATCTTCTCAAGATGTGTGATAATGTAAATGGTCTTAGCTGATGATTTTAGCTCTAGTCAAGATGGAGAAAGCACATTCCACCAGCTCTCTTCCACTAATTACAGCTAAAACTACATCTGAACACAACACATAAATCAACTCTCAGAAGACTTTAATAAGTGGAAAGGAAAAGGTGGATTGGATAGGGTGCTCCAGTGAAGAGTGCCCCAGGGAGGGTGTACATGTCCTGGTCTGGATACTAAAGCAGCCCACAATTCAGAAATGTCAATGAGCATAGATTAAAGCAAAATAAAATAAAGTAAAACAGCCCCAAGAAAAGCCCAGTCTCTCTAGTCAGAGGACTAAAAACAGGATAATCCTGGGGTGGGGTGGGGGGGACTCTTTTGATTGTATAATCACTCTGGAAAAATGTGGGCAGTTTCTTATGAAACTAAACATACTTTTATTGTATAATTCAGCATTACTGCTCCTGGATATTTACTCTGAAGTAATGAAAACTGTTCACATACCCAAAAACCCAACACTGTTTAAAGTTCATAGCTTTATTTGTAATCAGTAAAAGCTGACTACCTGTAGCTAAAAATATAAAGGATTCTCTGATGTTATTCTCCTGTGATGTTATATTCTGCCTTTACTTTTTTATGGATCATTGATTACAACCATTTAATATATCTGAAATCTCATAGGAGATGATTTTATTATGCTGGTGTATTAATAAGCAATGTTATTGGAAAGTCAGTACTCAAGCCACTGAGTAAAAATGAGGAAAGGGAAACTTTGAAACTAAAGTATTAGAATTTAAAGTTATAATCCACCTTCTATATTTTGGACATCAACATTAATGTCTAGGATTATCCTTTGGGATGATGATATAACACTAATAGTACCATAATAATGTCTTTTTTTCTTTGTATCTTTTTAATGGAGTTCAAGGAACATGCCAACTTAAAAGGCTTATTGGCAATAGTAAGTTGTTTATCCAAAGCTTCAATACTAGTAGCTTTATCAAAGGCCTGGCAAAAACATGACCAAAAGAAACTCAGCCACAAGGAACATCATCACAAGGAATTCTTTCTTTATAAAATAGCACTTATGTATTTTCTAAAAGTATCTGCTCACTATTTATGAAAGAATTTCACCTCTTTTGTTATCTCAGTGTTGCTAGTTTTGAACTGATAAGATTGTGTGGTGACTATATCCCAGGGATAAGTCTAGGTCTGGCCAGACACACTAAGAAATAACTGCTACTATTGGGTCCCTCAAGGATTTTGCATTTTGAATGGACAGATTAGCACCTAGTAAAGTTACCAATACTAAAAAATACTTTAAATCTATATTCCTTAGCTTGTTTTCTTAGCTTTTAGGAAGGAATTTGGTGGACTGTAACTGTTCAACATGAATTTTTAATTTTACTATAAAAGCAAGGTGGTCCCATAATTAAAAGGATTATATCAGTAAAGAATGGAATGATTTTAGAGAGTTAAATAACAACACTGCAATCAAATTCACCTTCTGAAGGTGAAGAACTTGAAAATGTCGACCACTCCAATGAATGCATAATATTTGGTTAGTTTGTTAAAGTAACAGTCCTATTACATAATGGCTATGCATTGCAGTATGTGGTGGTACATTTTTCAGCTTTAAAATATTGACATATTATAACCTGAGATTGAAACCTTTATCAATTTTTCAGTCAAAGTCAAATAAATAACAGCAATGATGAAATGGCAGAGGTTTAAAAAAGGCTTAAACTAGAGATATTTCTGACTTCCCTCAAAATCTCAGCTTGGAACTAAAAATAAATATACTGTTGTTAACATTCTTTTAAAAAGGATTTTATGTGCATAGAAAATTATCAGGTTCCAAATGACTGAGAATTTTTGGACTTACCTCTCACTGGAGATTTTCAGTGTCCTTCAATGGGTGAATGGATTAACAAACTATGATACATATAAATAATGAAATATTATTTAACACTAAAAAGAAATGAGCTATCAAGCAATGAAAAGACATGGAAGAATCTCAAATGCATAGTACTAAGTGAAAAAAAAAACAATTTGAAAAGGCTACATAATGTATGATTTCAACTATATGACATTCTAGAGAAGGTAAAACTATGGAGACAGTAAAAATGTCAGTAGTTTTGAGGGTTTAGGGGTGAGGCTGAATAGTTGGAGCACAGGATTTTTAGAGCAGTGAAAGTACTTTGTCTGATACTGCAGTGATCTATATGTGTCATTACACATTTATCCATAGATTATACTCATAGACTGTACAACACCAAGAGTGAACTGTAATGTAAACTGTGTACTTTGGGTGATTATGAAGTGTCAGTATAAGTTCATCAGTTGTAATAAATATACCACTCTGGTGTGGGATGTTAATAATGAGGGAAGCTATGCATTTGTGGGGATAGGGGGCAGTTCATGGGAAATTGCTGTGACTTCCCTTCAATTTTGCTGTGAACCTAAAACTTCTCCTAAAAAAAAAAAAAAAAAGTCTGGAGGTGGGCAAGGTATAGCTCAGAGGTATCAGTGGAGCACATGCTTAGCATGCACAAGGTCCTGGGTCCAATCCCCAGTATCTCCATTTTAAAAAACAAGCCTTAATTAAAAAACAAAACAAAACCCTTCTAGACAGTATTTTCAAGTTCCTAAACGTATATTATCTACTATAATTGTTTACCCCAACACACATACATGTCTCTTATTGCCACGATGTTATTTATCATTAGAACTCCTCTCTTGCCCCATTTCCTAATCCCATGAAGTAGTTAAACATTTAACTACTACTCAGAATGCCTTGGGAAGTGCAGTAAATTTCTACTCTGACTGCTTTATCCTGTGAGGAGAAGTCACTTAGAGTCTGATGAATACGATTTCCCTCTTACTCAGTTCTAACTGAAGATTGCATTCATACAAAGTGGATTGGGAAAGATCTGGAAAGTCACTGGGTATGGAAAGTGTTATTAGTCCATACTTACCTTTTTCCCCTGTCTTCCCTCAGGAGGTGTTTCTATATTATTTTTGCATCCTCCAACTTCAGTTGGGCTTTACATAAAAATGTGGCCAATCCATGTTTGTAAAATTAACAGAACCCCTCAAATATGTAGGACCCCCAAAGAAATACCATGGAGGTGTGGTCTAAATTTGGCAACTCTAATTAGGTGCAGATCACAAAGCTATAAGGTGAATAGCTTAATCCTTTGCCCAAATCGAGAGTGCTCACTGACTGGATGCTGTGCTCTGGCAGAGTAATGGTTTGATTACTCTAAATCATGAAATATGATAGGCACATGCTAAATCTTCATTTGTGCCCAAATATTTCGCTCCTGTTTTTTTCTTGAGAATAGTAAAACCCTCAGGAGTGTCTGGTTCATTTGTTGTCTCCATTTTGAAGAACAATGATTTTTTTTTTCATCTAAAAGTTAAAAATATACTCCTGAATTCATATTCCCTAATAATGTGATATGAACTGGGCTTCTAAGCTCCAAAATTATTTTGTTTTGTCATTTACAAAGTCATCCTGGAAAAAAAAAACTGTTTTCTTGACTTGCAAATACCGGGTAGTCATATTGGGGTACTGTGAGATATAAGCAGTGAAAAGATAATATCAGTAAAAAGAAAGAATAAATGATATGATTTTCCAGTATATTTTCAGTGACCATTCCTTAACTAGTCCCTTGATTGGTTTCAATAGGGTGAAAGTCCTCATGAGGGAAAAATACACTAACATTAAAACCACTTCCATATTTTAAAACAAAGGAAGATGATGCTTTTTTGTGGATAGATTTGAAATCTTTAATTTTGTACATTTTAATGACACCATGCGTTGTGTTTGAGAAAATAATGGTATTATTTTTAGAAGAGAGGGAACGACCCTTTGAAACTTATATCGTGATATATCATTGACTTCTATATTAAAAGATCAACTTTCTTTGTAATACTTTGAAATAAGTACGTTGCCTGAATTTGAAGGACTAACCTATGGTAGAAGAAAAGGGTTTTAATTGATAGATGCTTTTCATCTATGAAGACCATTTGCCCTAGCTTCAAAAAATGTTAACCTTTTGCAACACAGAAGAGGAAATGAGGTTTAACTATGTCTAGATTTTGCATTCTGATGTCTCTTAATTGTCTTTTCTCAACAGATTCATTTCCTTGGCCTGAAGGGCCACCTCCACATGGTTAACAAGAAATCATATTACAATTTCTCTTTCAACTCCTACTTCCAACTTTTCATCTTCACATCAGACATTTCCTTAGTGTTTCCACCACTGCCTTAAATTTAGTATTTATTTCCTTTCTCCATCAAACCAGCACAAACTGTTCTCATAATTTCTACTAATAACAATCATTAGTTATCAGTTATCTAAGACTGAAACCTTGAAACAACTTTTCTTCATCTGATCACTCTCAAATCCTTGTTAATCTTTCCTACTCTGTATTTCAGATTTCAGATTGATTTCTTACTTTCTAATCTCAAGATTCTCACTCCGGTTTCTCAACTCCTGTCTGAACCTCACACTGTACTCTTAATTCTAAATTCTAATCAGTCTGTGCACCATTTTGATATTAAAATCATCAGTTTTACATCCCATTCCTTGTTCAGGAATTTTTGAGGGGTCCTGTAACTTAATGGGAAGAAACCAAATACTTTACCTTAGCAGTTATAGCCCATGTGTTCCTTACTCACTTTTCCCACATCATTTCTCATTTCTCTCTACTAAAAATCTTTCTACATCCAGAAAGTCTAATTTTCTTACTGTCTCTTGCACACTGTTTACCTAACCTTTACATAGTTTCCACCATTTCTATTTCCTTCTGACCTATTTCCACCTTGGTTTCCAACACACAAAGTGTAAATATATAAGTCATGTTTGTTCTTCTAAAGAAATTATCATGTTATCCTGCTCTTGATTTACAAATTTTATCCTAGTAATAGTGTCAATAACAGCTAGTTTTAGTATATCACTTACTTAGATTCTAGGGAAGAATACTGTAGATAAAGGAGATATTTATCCATTTTTGTACATCAAAGCAAATGAAGATCAGTGACGTTCGATAAATTTCCCAAAGTCACACAGCCAAGAAACATTTTTTGACCTAATGGTTCTTTTTTTTTCAATTATATTCCCACTATCATGTCAGTTACATTTAACATCATTTTATATCTGTTGTTACTTGGGAATGCCCCTCAGTTAACAACCTGTTTCACTGGTGTGGGACAGGGAAACTGTGTTTTTCCACATAACTAATTGAGAAAAGAACTAGTACAGCATTGTGGTTAAGAACTAGGGTCATGGGACCAAATAGTCCTGGATTTGAATCTCAGCTGTATCACACTTGCCGTGTGAATTTGGGTAAGTTACTAAATATTGCTAAGCTTTGGTTTCTTTGTCTCTAAAATGGTAATGGTGATGGCCTACTGCACAGCACTGGATTATAGTAAGATGATACATGAAACTCAATCAGATGATACATGAAAACACTTAACATAGTTCTTCTAGTAAATGGTATTTTTATTACTGGTTACAACTGGCATGGGGAGAGTGATTTAAGAGAGTGAAATCTATTCTCAAAGAGATCTCTGTGATCCAGGGGCATTTAGATTTTTAAAACCATAGACAATGTGTAATACAATGGAATAAGCATGTGATGATGGAATTTCAGTCACCCTAGTCAATCAGGATAGCAATTTTTGGTAAAACTGTCTTTTTGTTAGCCTTAAAATTCTATCTGAGTTACATACATTATGTTAATTGAGTTAACTGCATTCTCATCCTATATGTCTAATTAGGCCATGTGGTTAATGATGGTTAATTTTATGTGTCAACCTGACTGGGCCATAGGATGCTATGATATTTGTCAAATATTATTCTCAGTGTGTCTATGAGGGTGTTTCTGAATGAGATTAACATTTGAATCAGTAGACTGAGTAAAGCAGAGTGAGTGGGCCTCATCCAATCAATTGATAGATGACCTAAATTGAACACCAAAATAGAACAAGAGAAGACCAAAATAAAACAAAAAGGCTGAGTAGGAAGAGACTTTCTCTGAGCTGAGACTTCGGTCTCCTGTCCTCAACTGTAACTTACACCACCAGCTCTCCTGAGTCTCCAAGTGGCCTCCTGCAAACCTGGGGACTTCTCAGACTCCATCGTTGTGTGAGCCACTTCACCCCCTCACCTGTTTTATATTAGATGTAGTGCTAGGTTTTACCAGAAAGAGATCCATACGAGAGTATCTGAGCCTAAGATGTACCCGATACATTAAAGATACTCAATATATTCTGTTAAATGAATGAGTAAAAGGACCTCATATAAGCAGAGATTTAAAAACAGACAACAACAACAACAAAAACACCTGAGTACGAAGAACAGAACCACCTTCTGAGTCATCAGGACCAAAGGCAAACATCGTATGGGGAAAAAATAAGGTCCAAAATCTGGCTCAATTCAGAGGTCAGATAAAGACTCCCTTTTTGAGGTTTGGAGCCTTCATGCCTATAACAACTAAAGGAGAAAGGAACTAGGGAAAGAAAAAGGAACATATTCAAATTCTAAAAAATGTCTGCTTTGGATGAAAGCTTTTCTAAAGGCATCTCTTCTTATAGCTCTGTCGTGAACTTCATTAGAAGAGGCTCATGTGTCGACATGAACTCTTCTATTTCTTGGCAATTTTTAATTTTTTGACCATTCTTTATTGAAGTATAGTTAATTTATTGTGTGATTTTCAGGTGTACAGCAAAGTAATTCAGTTATACATCTATATATTCTTTGTATTTTTATTTAATAATAGGTTCATTTCATAAACCCTTAAAGTTCAAATAAAATATGATTTTCACAAGTCAAGGGAACATAGCCTAAGTATCTGCATTTCTGAAAGAGACAATTAGTAAAAGCACTTAGCTTGAAATCTTAGGTTTTGGTATAAGATCTGTTTATAGAATTTCTATTTTTGAGTGGATTTATTTGAGCCTTTTTTCCTAACCACCAAGAAGATAAGCTTGGGTTCCTAAAGTTAAAATAATGCAAAGAGCAGTTCTCTTGACATTCAAGGAAATATTGGGCTATTCTGATGGCACTTTGGAGTTATGTGTGAATACTCCCATTGACCAATTCATGAAGTGATACTAAATCCAGATAAAGCAGCTCAGGCAACCTGCCTGCCAGATGCTTAAGGAGCTTATGTGGCTTTGACTTGCCAGGGGAAGCAGAAGAAAAACAGAAACAAAGTGGTCAAAATCCTATCTCAAAACAGCCAAGAACATTCCATTCATTAGAGGCCAAAGCTTGGGAGGCCTTTTGTTTTAGTGCTGGTAAATTGTCTTACAGTGCTGAGGTCACTTTTTTCTTTTTCTTGGTTTAGTTGTTCAGGACACTGTGCTTGCTTTATCTCTTTTTAAAATAAACAAACAAGTCTGTCTCAACATAATAAAGAAAAAATTCTAGGAGAGTTTTCTGTTGGTATTGCGTTTTTACATTGTGCTTCAATCAACTCTCTCCTTGGATAGCTAAATTTATTTAAACACATTTATTTCTTACATATCAAATATTATCACTGTAATTCATGTGGCATGTGGCCCTTTGCTTTCTTTGCATTCAAAATGTATAATAAATTTGGGATGCCTTTCTTTCTTAGATTGATGTTTTTCCTATGAGTACATTTAGAAGGCTAAGAAGAAGTGGTTCTCAACCTTCCCAGCCCCAATGCAGAAAATATTTTTATTAGGGACAGATTGTTAATGCCAGCATTGGCAGGTTTTGATAGTCTCTTTCGGATTTGTATAAAAATCCTGGGAAGGTGGATGCTCTAATCGGCATTCAGGAGTTCATTCCTTCCAAGTAATTTAACATGTACTGACTCCCAACCAAGAATAGCATATTCATATGTTATTTTATATATATATAGATATTAGTAAATAGCTGTTTTATAGCTGGTTTTAGTGTACTGAGTATATGGTAAGTCTTAGGAATAGCTTCAATGATAAATTGTAGGAATAAGAACACAGACTATAAATGTGTATCCCTAGACCCTAACTATGCTCTTTTGGCAAGATAAATGTCTTCCTTTTATCTGGACATTTTCTCCTTCTACAATGACCACCTCTAGATGAAAATATGGGAGTCTGTAATCAAAAGAGAGTAATCAACTCTATTTATTACCTAACTGTTTTCTGAGAGTAGGATTTCTTCTCTATGGATAAGCGGATAATAAGTAGAAAAAGAACGAGTGAGATTATAAGTAAGAATTTTCAGTCATCAGCTCCCTAAAAAAAGCACAATTTGATAAAGCAGTCAAGTATTTGTAGCATTATTCATTTGACATCTATTTATTGAGGAATCAGTATGTGTTGGTATTGGGCATACAGAAGTGTTTCTTTTAGGTCCAATTTCATGTTCAAGTTTCAGATAACCTAACATTACAATAACTGAAGATAGATGTTTCCTTCTATCTCATGTGAAAATCTCAGCTTTTTCTATCTTGCTGCTCTTTTATTCTCAACACATGGCTCCTGGAATCATCCCAGTGGGGAGATTATGAAGTGACAACTCCTTGAAGTCAATGCAAAAAGAATAAAGATGAGAGTGCTAGCAGATAAGACAAGAGAGATAAACTGGTACTAGATATAGGATGGGCCAAGATAAAATGCTAGGTTGTATACTAAATGTAATGGGAAACTGCTGGAGGGTATTTGGTAGGGATGACGTGTGAATAATGGATAAAAAATCTGATTGAGAGAAAACTGGGGTACAATACAGGAGGCTTTTTCACAGATGCTGGAAAGAGATAATGGTGAGTTGGTTCAAGTTCAACTATAATGGCTGAAGAAGGAACATTAGAGAAAAGTATATGTAGGCAGATTGCAGATATTTTCTGGTGGTAGTGTAATGTTGACTGGGAGGATGTGGGTGGGAAAAAGGAAGATAGGAATCAAGAATGACATTTAGGTTAAACAAATAAGAATTCTCTACTGGACAGTATACTGGTGTTTGCTGATTGATAATCCCGATGGAGATACCAAGTAGATTTGAGAAGCTCAATGAAGAGATCAAGGCTAAAGACATAAGTGTAGGGGTCATATGCATACTGATTTTATTTGAAGTCATAGCACTATTGGTTCAGAGCAATTCAGGTAGGAACAGAGAGAGGGAGAGAGAGAGACCTAGGACTTTACCATGAAGTAACTATGAAGAGATCTGGCTAAAGACAAGAAACCAGAAGAGAATGTGTTACAATAAGTGTATCAAGAAAGAAATCAATACATAGAAGGAAAAGTCAATAATATAAATAAAACAAAGTTCCACTTACTGGCACACAGTAGCCAGAAAATGCCTAGAGAAAAATTATAGTTTTGTGTAAAAAATTTCACAGTTACTTGTGCATGTTATTTACTTTCATTATAATTATTACTTAGCTATAGAAATATATCAACAAAAATAATCAAATTGCCTGAAAATACAGATAATCCCAAATAATCCCTATTGTTTAACCAAAATTATTGAATTTTCAAGTAATAAAAAAATGCAAGAATACACCTTATGAGAATTCAAAAACACAAAAGTATACTTAAGAGGTGTACATATTTTTATTAATAGACAATGAATATGTAGACTATGCTTTTGATTAAATTATAAGGTAGTTAAAAAAACAGAGCAGAAGTTAAAAATACATATATTTAACGGTGCTGATGCTATAAAATATCAAAAAGCAGTCCAGGATGTGACTTTTTAGAAAATATCAGCGACAAAAATACATTAGATAAAAGTCTGGAAATCTATTAGAAAATGAAAACAATTTATAATAAATAATTCATATTAAAATATTTGGAAAATTATAAATGATTATTTGCAATATGAAGAAATCCTCATGAATAGCTGAAGAAAATAAATTAAATATAATATGGAAAACGCTTACATTTCTTAAATATGCAAATATTGTTACTGATAGTATTTAGTATCTTAAGGCAGCTCCTCTCAAATACTGATAGTCCTGTATGTAAATAAGATTTTTCTGGACTATAACTTTACAGTGTGTATGAAAAACCCTAAATATTCTATTTTTGTTAAGCTTTGATATAAAAATCATATTTATCTAGGCAGCATAAATATTCAAATAAGTCTGTTATTATTATTGTTATATTATTCATCATACTGACAAACCAAAAACACCATTTAAAGATACCACAGTTAAATGGTTAATTTCACTATGATACATCATTATTTAGTTAATTAAAAAATTTAATTATTTTAAAAAATGTAGTAAATAAACATAGTATTAAGTTTTATAATTTAGTTAAGTGAAAATAACTCAAAGGATATTATACATAAAATATTAACTGAATCATGTAAAGTGAATATACCCTACATATACCACACCAGTACTCAAATCATCATTTGTCCTAAAAGGAAGTATGACAAAAAAGCCAGTAATTGTTTTCTCTGCGTGGTAAGTTTATGGATGATATTTATGTAGTTCTTTTTATCATTATATGTTTTCTAAATATTTCACAAAGAATGTATCTTTAAATTCAGAAATGCTTAAGAAACACAATGCTTAAGGAATTTAGACGGAAGAGGTATGAATTGGATTTTGGAAGAATAAACCAGTGTGTGAAGTTTGATAACTTTATGAAGAAGAAAATAAATTTACTATGATCTATGTAAGATTTTAAATGGGTTGAAGCTCATTTCAATGGATCTTTGAAGGTAAAATGTTGGAGCTGTGTTTTAACATTTTCTCCCACGACGCTGATAATGATCTCACAAAGTTGTTTATAATCATTTTACTGCATTCATCAGCTGAGACTAATTATAACTCAGATGAAAATCATCCTTGCAGAGTGCATTCTAAATATTAATAAACATAAATAATGCAAGTTTACTATTAAAGCAATTCAAAACAACAAACAGAACCCACAGGGAGTTCCTTAAAATTAATCTGGTTCCACATAAATTCTGTCTTAAAATGTTCAAAGCAACAATATCCCATATCACAGGATATATTAACTTTCTCCTTTCTTTTTGTTCTGTCTTCTAATTTTATAGGACAAAGTAATAGATGTGTGTGGTTGGTAAGTTAGGAAGACTTTAGTGGTAACCTCTAATAAGGAAAATGGAACTAATTTAAATATGAGTTGGCTAAGGAAAAAAACTGAGAACCAGCTGCTCTTCATATTGCTTTTCTAAAATTCTGGAATGTTGTTCTCACCCTTTTCCTTTATTTTCTGGACTGTCACAAATGCATAAATATCGAGGCTATGAAACATATTTGTAACTTCAAATATCTATTTTAAATGAATGGGTTTCAAATCTCAGATAAATTGACATGCTAGTATTTAAAACTTGTAGCTTTTAACAGCATTTCTTACTAAATTTTAAGTGATCTTCGTTTTGATTGTTTTGGAGTTGAAAATATTATATCACCCAACAGAAATGATTGACTTTGTGACCTTGGGCAAATTAATTAACATTTTAGAGTTGGCATCTGATAATTGGTAATAAGTTTTTCTCCCTCACAAAGTAGTTACTAGCATGAAATGAGATACGATATGTGAAGCACAAAAGACAGACTTCATTAATGTCTATTCCTAATATTACTGTCATAGTTTCCTTTTTTGGCTCTGCATGCCATTGCAGTTTATTGCCATTGCTTCCTGTCTTACAGGAATCATTGAATTTGAAGAGACATGATAATTGATACCAGTTTAAACTCTACCACTTAATATGTGATTTAGCTTTTCTCAGCCTTACTCTCTTCATTTGGTGAATGGCATTAGAAACACCTAATATAACATGTAGTTACAAATAACTGTTTCAGATATATTGGAGAGGACCAAGTAAAACAATGTGAAAATACTTGTAAACTCTAAAATGCTATTGAAAGGATAACTCAGATTATAAACTCTGCATGTCCATGCTACTGTCGAAGCTATACAATGCCAGAATCTTAGTTACAATCTGACATGCAAGGAGCAAATATCCAAACATTTGAATATCACAATGTATTATAATATGCTTTAGCATATTATAAAAGTAGCTTCTTAGAATTTTGTAGTGGTAGATTATGTTTTTATTTTTAAAAAACACAAATAATAAAAGAAAATCATGATGCCTTCTCAGTGTTCCCTTTTGTCATCCAGAACTTTTGGTGTTATGTAGGCACAATGTTTCCTTGGAGAATGTCAAAAAGTTTATTTTCATTAAGAAATTTGTAACCGACAAAATACAAGAAATGTCAACACTCTCTACTTTGATATTATTTACCACAAGCCTTCTTATTCTAATTTCTAACATGTCTCAAGGAAAGATCTTTCATTTCTTCCCTTCCCTATAAAAAGAAATATGTTTTATCTTAAAAATAAAAAGCTATTTATAAATATGACTAAAATCAGTACCATGTGAAAGTTAAAATAATTTCAAGTTCTTAAATAAAAGTAATGGACTTTCTTAAATAGAAACATTTGCTTGAAACATTTGCTGCATTTTAATGCTTTAAAGATTGCATGTGGTTAACTCTTAGCAAACTTCAAAATCACAATGTTGGTGAGAACTAAACTAAACAAGGTCATATTTCCATTGAAGAGGAAAAATATTTAGATTCAATGTTTATACATTTGGTTAAATCATTCATAAATCTCACTAGTATTTGCATAGTAAAAAATAGGCATAACAACTTATATGATTTTATTTAATCATTAGAATTGCTAAAATTCTTAAGGTTATTTCGTTTTTGCTGGTTTTTCTGCTGACTGTCGGGTTCAACAAGGTAGAACAAATGGCCCTATAATCAGTTTACACTGAGAACAAGTCTCTGGTAAGTGATGAAATTGAAAAGCTTTGTCTTGTGTTCCCTCAGATCCAGAAACTTATACAGAAAACTTAAAGAAACAGGCAAACTCTGTTCTATTCAGACTCTTCCATGAGATAGAAAGCTCCCAAGCTCATATTATGTGTCTAAAGTAAGTGTGGTGATCAAACCAGACAAGAATAATATGAGAAAAGAAAATCAGAGTCAATATCATTTATGAACGTAATAACCAAGATCCTAAGTGGTGAAAACAATATTGATGATGAAGTAAGTTCTGTCGTCAAAAAGCAAGATTTAATTGACTAACTTAGTTTACACCATTAACCACTTCCAAGAGTATAACGCTAATGCTCTTCCCAATATACTGCATGCCCTTCATGAATGTTACCTTTCTTTTCCTCTTTTTCTTCTCTTTCCACTTCCCTCTAACCTCAACCTCTCTTCAGTGTCCTATTGAATCATTTGAAGTTCTCCAAAGCCTAAGTTAACTCAGCCTCCTGTCTCAGAGTGAAGATATCTTGAAAAAATTCACACTTAATATAGTAGATTCATAGGAATATTTATATTTTAGAGACCTATATAATATTAAGGCAATAAGTACAAGTCGAAGAGCATTAGGTAGCAATGCAAGAACCATTTTGGAGTTGATGTGAGGGTAATGTGGGGGTACAAATTCATCACAGGGTTAACCACAGTTCTTCCCATGGGAAAGATCACAGAGGTCCTTACTGCTACACACAGGCTGAATTGCTCTTTGCGGCTGATTCCTTTTGACTTTAGAGCGTAATAACTTCCCTTCTTTGACTTCTCCCATCTCATGTAATGTATGCATGGTTTTCACCCCTTCACTAGTAATGGTTAGATCATTTAGCCTTGTACTTTAATCTGCCCTTAGGGTATGTCTTTCAACTTGTTTTCATGTAGGAGACTCTTCCTTAGTACAACCCAAAGGATTCTACTTGCCGTACTCTGGGTCAAAACTTAGTATCAGGGATAATTCCTTCTAATAAATGTATTTTTCATTTTAATTTACATGGAATTTCAAAAACTTAGACATTCTGATATTATTATGGCTACATAATAACTCTACTACATTTTTGTATCTACTAAAAGTACATACAAATTAAAATACGATAAAGAGGAAGACATTTGTAAGTTTAAAAAGGAGTTAGTGAGGGTAGGTGCTATCAAGTATTTGGAATGACTAAAATCAGGCATTAAATTTGACAACCAAGGTAAAATAGAAACATACTACAGAATTAAATTTTCTACCTCTACCGCATCCCATGAATACCATGAATCTTTCGGCTGAGATTCCCTTTTATTTTCCCATATATAAAGGACACAGTTACACAAAATACAGGAAGAGTCATATTTATTTCTATTGTGCCCATCCTTGAGGGTGTTTTTTTTTTAAATATGGATTTAAAAGAGTATGTGTGCAGAGTGATTTCCCTCTAGTTAAAATAACGGAAGAATGATACAACCATTCCTGCATTTCCATCACTCTGTTTTACCCAACAATGAGGAAACATTGCATCAAAGGTACATTTGCAAATTTATAGTATTTTTATCTTAAATGTCAACATGCAATATCTTCCTAAAATTTTTAACACAAAAATAATAAAACTGGAAGAAACTTGAGAAATCCAATTTTTCTTAGGGTTGAACTGTTCAGAACAGATAGTTATCTTTTTTGTTTTTAAAAATTTACACAGCTATCTATGACGTGATTTTATAACCTGGGTGGTCAAGAATGAGCTAAACTGTTCTCCGTTAACAAAAAAAAGTACAAAAATAAACCAAAAAGGCTAAAATATCTAAATGTTCTGTTAGATAATATTTGAAACAGATTTTCAACAGTACATTTTATAAATGATTAGGTGTAAATATGAGGAAAATGATAATTTCTCAAATGCAATCAGATGTTATAGCACTTCCTAAAATATTTCATGAATTTTTGTTAAAAATAAATTTTAGAAATTAATTACTTTTTAAAAATTTAAAAAAATTTCTGCTCTTCACAGAGTGATTAATATATAAACATTCATTTTGATGATTCCAAAGAAGAATAACTCATATAAGCATATCCTGGACATCTTTGGGGGTTTTTTGTTTGTTTTTTCATGGTGAAATCTTGAGAAAGCCATATAGGGTAAAGATATGGGTATCCTGGTGTGTGGCCTCTTCCTTTGACTGTAGGAAGGCTTGTGGTGCTTCCACAGAATCTGACGGAGGTAATGGAGTACAGCTTCTGAGACAGGCTCATAAAAAGCAATGAAGCTTCTTCCTCTGTGTATGTGTGTATGAGTGTGCGTGTGCGTATGTGTGTGCGTGTGCGTGTGCGTGTGCGTGTGCGTGCATGTGCACGTCCCTAAGCCACCATGCAAAAGCCTGACTATCCTGAAGCTACCATGCTGTAAGAAAGTTAAGCCATGTGGAAAACCCACATAAAGGAGCTCCGGCTGGCAGTCGTAGTTTTAGATCCATCCCTTTCGGGGTACCACATCTGTGATTGAGTGAGCCTTCAGACAATTCTAGTCTCTGGCTGTTGAGTCACCTCCAGCATTTAGGTCTTCCTCACTAAATACCTAGACATCATGGAGACCCACAGAAACTATGGATATAAAATCATTGTTTTAAACTGTGAAGTTTGAGGATAATTTTTTAATGAAAAAATAGTAACTTGAATACCACTGATAATGAACAATAGAATATAATTATAAAGGTTAAATAATAATTTTTTTAAACAAAGCAGAATGGAAGGTCATGATTAATTTCTTAAAGACAAATATTAAATTTTTCATAAAAAAATAGATCTAAATTTCAAATTCTACCAAAATGAAATTATCCTCATCTTTTCTTTCTTATGTAGTAGTCAAAACTGTGGTCAGTACTGTTTCTCTCGATATGTTAAATCCCTGATGTAAAACTATTATGTGGAAAATTCTCAACAGCATTGTTCTATCCCTACATGTTACACATCTATTTGGAATGAGCTAAATTTTTATATTTGAGATAAATTTATCTGTAAGTTTTGTGCTTATTTGCCTTAAAAATATATTTCAGATATATGATTTTTTTGTACATCATTTAACTATTCTTCATTAAAGCAGAAATTTCTGCTTTTACACAGACACAAAAGTTAAACAGCCAAGAAGTGAGATCTCAAAAAGTTAGTTGAATGGTGCACACTGTTATTCTGGTATTGAATATTTCAATTAAAAAGAATTAAAATTTTTCATTCATGTATAATACTGCCACTATCCTTTGATTATTTTGACTATATATTCTTTCTGCTTTACATTTGGAGAAAGATTATTCATTATAGCCTTATAAAATTAACTAGGATTTTGAAACAGGAAAATATAATATATGTAATTATTTAACTGTTAGTATTTTAAATCATTGCATTTTTTTCCCTTTAGGAAATTAATAAGTACATTTTTCCATGTGGAAAGCATGGATAGAATACATAAGTAACAATGACCAAAAGCAGTACTGCATATTTTAAGTCCCTCCTCTTCTACATAATTTTCTTTCTTTTCTCTATTTTTTTAATTCTATCATTTATTTAATTTATTAGAAATTTTTTTACTGAGTTATAGTCAGTTTACAATGTTGTGTCAATTTCCAGTGTAGAGCACAATTTTTCAGTTATACATAAACATACATACATTCATTGTCTATCTTTTCTCTACTATTTATTCAAAGGAAAACTGCTTAAATTATTTTGGAATTCAAGCTTGAACATTAAAAATAATCACATTTACCCAGACACTTGGTACTTAAATTTTAAATGAGATTATATTTTTCAGTCCTTTCCAACTTCCAATGTTTCTACAGAAAATCTATTCACAGTTTTTCGTGGAATTTCTGCCTTTTTTTTTTTTTTTTTTTTTTTTTTGGTTTAGCTTGGTGAAATATAATAGCAGCTTTTATCTGCTTATATGAGTATTTTCCTTATATTGAGAATTTAAAACATAATAAAAATTTATTCTTATGTGTGACAAATCTTAATGAGTAAGCTATAAATGTGGATCCAAATGTACAGATATTATAGTAAAAGATATATACATATAGATAGATATAGTATATCTATCTTTTTATCTACCTATCTGTATATACATATAAATATGTATAAAACTTCCTTTAGTCCAAACTTCTGCTAGTATTAACTATTTCTTAACTTCATACTTCTTTACTTTGATAATTAAGGAAACACTTAGCTTATTCTTTTGGAGAGATGGCTGAGGTTTCTTTTACAAAATGTTGTATTTTCAGGGGCAGTCACTCGTATTTGTACCTATTTTCATAGAATCAGAGAACTGTTACCTGGATGGGAACTAGAGATACTCTATTACAACATTTTCATTTGGTTTGGAAAGTTTCGTGCACAAGTTCCATGGTTGGATAGTGACAATGTGAATCTGGGAACTGGTTCCCTAACCCACCAATTGCATGATTTTTCCGTTAACTTATTTACTTACTTTTCGATTGAATTTAATTTTGACAAAAGCACTTCATAGGAGAGTTTCCTAGTTGTGCCTCATTTATGAAATCTTCAAGAGGAAACCAAACTAAATCTCCTGAGAAAAAATAAATAGTCAAATGAACAAGACAAATGAATGGGCAAATTAACCATAAACATAACCACAAACTAGAATTATGGGGATAGAAGGGAAAACAAAAACTTTAAACTTTTGCCTTATTTTTCTTTGAAGAGGATTACATTTTCCACAGAAAACTAAGAGTGCGATAGATTATTTTTTTAAAGTGCAGTATGGCCTTGGTTCTGCTGTACAATTCTCAGTGAACTATAAAATCTATTTCTTTTTTGGGAGCTAACTTTCTATCATCTATAAAATTAGTCTGGGAATAAAATTAGCCACATGATCCCTTTCAACTCCAAAAATCTTACTTTTAAACAAACAGCAAAAACAGAAACAAAACAAATGAAAAAGCCCACTTTTTTTCATTATAGTTTGTCAAACATTTGCCAAATGGACAGCTATAAAATGTCACTTCTCAGGTATTATAGCAATAGTTACTTTAAGGAGCATAAAGTGTAGATGGTTACATGAGAAAAAACAAATACTAGCATTTCTTAGTATTGAAGATAGAGTGATCATTAAACCAAAAAAGAGATTTGGATAATCAACTTACTTTTAAATATCAATCACTCATAAATTAATTTTTGAGATTACCTCCATCATTGACATTTTCTTTCTCTATAAAATAAACTAGGTATCTAATTAGAAATTTGACTATGCTCAGTAAACTTTAGCAAGCCTCATTTAAAATATCAGAGCTTATTACTATGCTCAGTATACTTTAATAGCTTTGAGATGTCAATGGAATCGTACTAAAGAGACAAGAACCTGCCCGAAATTTCAGAGTGAAAATGTGGTTACAGTCCTGGTCTCTTAGCATACGTTCTTTAAATAATTATTTCAGTTTTAGAAACTGTCTCTTAAATTTCAATCAGACTTTAAATTGAAAATGAAAATGAAATCCGCAGTTTACTGAGCCACTACCGGATGGCCTAGATGGTTGTTAGTTGATGGATAGAAACTTAAAGATTGATTCCATCGGTGTACAGTGCTCTACTTTTGTGAGAGATTTAATTAAAAGAATGAAAAACAAGCAACTTTGCAAAACATTACCATTTAATTTACAACTTTTTTTTCCTCCAAGTTTCTGTTTGGAAACCTAAGCATTACTAGTTTAAATGAAAAAAAAAAAAAGGAAAGGAAAGGATAGGAAATGAAAAGAACAGGGCAACTGTTTACTTCCTAACTCCAGTCTTCTTTCATGTTTTTTGGATGCATTAAAAACCTCTACTGGCACCAGTTTTTATCTTTGTTTCCTTACATGGATTTTCTAGGTGGCATTTTGCTAATTTATTTCTCATTAATCTTTAGGTACTAACAAATTGGCAGAATGACAGAGATTAGCAAAGAGGAGAGAATGCCAAAATGTTATTTTCTCTCCACCCTCAAGCAGTAAAAAGGAGGCAAATACCACTTTCATCATTTTGATATGAATACTTTTTTTTCCACTCTGGGAAAGAAAGAGTACATCCTGCTTTATTTGAAAAATGTCCCCTTAGGAATAAAGGGGTTGTAGGTAAAGGAAAACATGTTATGCTCCATAGTACCTTTAGCTGGATCACTCTGGCTACCTCTTCTTGTAAATCTGGTCTTCTGAAAAGCTGAAGTAAATTTACTGGCAGCTATGGTTATTCTTTTGATACAAAAAAATATATCCAATTTATTGAAATTTTCTCACATTGTTAATTAGTAATTTTGTCAATAAACACCAGTAGTAAAGAATTAAATTAAGTATTTCCCTTCTCCACTGTCTAAAATCTGTAGGTAGGTAGCTAGCTAGCTAGAAATGGAATTGGATCATGTGATGATGGAGGCTGAGAAGAGAATATATGTATGTGTATTTACATATATAGGAATTACGTATATGTACATGTATATATATGTGTATCATTCCTATATCACACATATATTCTATATGTGCACATATATATATGTGTGTGTGTATATATGTATTAATGAATTAGCTTATACCATTATGATGGCTACAAAGTCCCATAATCTGCAGTCTGCAAGCCAAAGACTCAGGAGAGCTGTTCGTGTAGCTCCAGTCCAAATCCTAAGGCCTGAGAACCAGGAGAACTGATGGTTTAAGTTTCAGTATGAATGGAGGAGAAAACCAATGCCCCATGCAGAGAAAGTGAATTCTCCCTTACTTTGCCTTTTGTTCTAATCAGATCTTCAATAGATTGTATGAGACCTACTCACATTGGGGACCACAATTTGCTTTACTTATTCTGCAAATTCAAAGGTTAATCTTATCCAGAAACACACTTGAACCACACCCAGAATAACGGTTAACCAAATATCTGGTTATTCTGTGGCCCAGTCAAGTTGACGCATTCAGTTGACCATCACAAGCCCACCTCCTGTCAACATGCACCAATTGCATCTCTTTAACTCATACTTAATTCCATTAAAGACAATAAGAAATTTTAATTCCTCCTAACATGGCACAACCATCCTGCATCCAGCTGAAAACCCACTATCCTCTCCCTCAGAAGAGAAGTTTAAGGTCTTCTGTGATGTTTACTCTTCTCCTTGATATCCTGTAATGAATTAACGACACTTAAGTATTATGGTGAGTCAATACATTGTATTATGGTAATTAGTCAATTATTAATTTTAAGTCAATACATCTTATTTTACATGATAAGGGAATATAAGAGGGAAAAAAACAAAGATGTTTGCATAATATCTTAATATATGTAAAATAACATCTCTAATAGATGTAATTATATAATAACAACTTATGTATTACATTATGTTTTATATTATATTTATATATAATTGGTAGATATTAATCATATGTATTAAGATACATATACAACCAAATATATTTATGATTCAATAAGTAGGAATATTCATAACAATTGTGACCCTCATTTCTGTAACTGGTCACGTGGTTGTAGCTGGTATTTATAACTACCGTCTTCTACTACCCATTCTGTATTCCCTTTGCCTTCAGCAAATTCATCAGCTACTTGTGGTTCTTTAATTAGTGAAGTGACCCAAACTTTCATTTCTGAAGGGTCTTGCCTGCACTGAATTATTTATAGTTTTCTGTTAATTTTAATCACAGCTCTTGATAATGCTAAAGATACCCTAAGGGATTTTTTTGTATTCAAGATATACTCTTCCTTACCTGCATTAGGAAGTAACAGTCCAGTATCCCCTCGGTAGTTAGGATCAGCCATCCCCTCCAGGACCAGAATGCCCCTTCTTTGCCTATTTATTCAGAGGCATGGGAATTACCATTTGCTACTGTCCTTCAGGGATGTCCCAGGAAGGATCTCTAGTGCTTGCTGCTGTTGTCCAGCACTGTGCAGGTGCTGCCTACGTATTAATGAAGAGCCATCTGTAGGTCAGGCCTGAGTCTTCCCTTCTCTGCCAACTGATTATAGGGAAGTCCCATCAGACCAGGCCACGGGTACAGGCTAGGAGAGAGAAGGCACTATAGCAGTGTGGGGACCAGGGCCTTTAGGCCATTTCATGTAATTTGCTTGTTTCTCCAGGGCCTGCCTGAACCTGATCACATATATACACGTCCATTTGCTAATGTAATGCTGTTGGTCATGCCCAACTTTATGACTTGATGAGTCAGAGAATGACCAATTCATGATGGGCAGCTCAGGTCACATGGTAATTTAGTGGCCCATGATTAAGTGTTCAGTCTCTGCTAGTGCCCAATTACAGGCCACGAGCTGTTTCTCAAATGGAACATAGTTACCTGCAGAGGATTGTAGGGCTTTGACCTATAGGGGCCTGCTCAAGGCTCCAAACAACATCCGCATCTGCTGCTGACACTTCAGGCACCATTGGATCTGCTTGATCATGCAGCCCCAGTGGCAAAGCATCTTGCACAGCAGTTTGAACCAGTTGGAAACCCTTCTTCTTTACTGGGCTCCACTCAAAACTAGCAGCTTTTCTGATCACTGATAAATGGGCCAGAATAATATGCCCAAATGAGGAATATATTGCCTCCAGAATTCACAGGGGCCCACTAGACACTGTGCTTGTATTTTGGTTGTAGGAGGGGCCAAATGCAACAACTTATCCTTCACCTTGGAAGGAATATCTCAACATGCCCCATGTAGTGGCACTCAGTGGATTTGAGTAATGGTTCACCCTTTGACTGAGCTTAAACTCTCCACCTGACACCTTCTCCATCATTCGCACAGTATGTGTGACTCCTTCCAACCAGATATGTGTCATTTTTACCTTCCAGGCACTTAAAATACATGTTTGCAACAAAGTCTAAACCTATAAGGATAAAAAAAGAAATCTTTCTAACTGCCCCAGAATTAGTATAGTTGCCTTTTCTGCAGTGAAATTAATCCTATACCTTACTCCATAATTAGTTTCTCTCTTTAATTTCACTGTCCATCTATGCCTAGAAAAAGTTGGTAATGACTCCTTTCCTAAGGGAGGCTCCTCTTAATGGCTGCACCCTAAAACTATAAGACAGGGATGAAGCTTTGAAATGACTACATTTAATCTTGATTAGAGTCTTAGACAAGTTCTCTCTCACATAAAAATTCTCTTTATACTTTGGAGGAGAGGGACAAATTTTAAAAATTCTTCTATTTATACATACTCAAGTAAGGTGCCTCATAAATGCAATTCAGTTTACTTACCTCACTAGTAGTAATTATGAATAATATGCTTTAAAGCTTATTAAGTTTTATCTAAATTTGATTATATTCTCAATAAAGAGATACCAGACTAACAGCACTTTTTTTCCATATCATACATTCAGAATTGCAGTGCCAGTCAGAATAAAGGCTGCACATAATTACTCATGTTTGATTTAAATTATGAAGGCTGAATACATGGATGCAAAGGAGACGAGGAAGGAAAAGTGATGTTAGGCAGGGGAAGCAGCACATACACAGCATGTTGATTCGGAAGGGTATGTTGTGTCTGAGAAACAGAAAGTATTTCAGTTTTGGCTAAAATAGGAGTTAATGGGAGTGTGATGGAAGCTGTGAATGTTTGGTGAGTAAACAGAGAGGTCACAGAGATACAGCCACTATCACAGTAAGCCTATCATGTCCTACTCAGGATACAAGCTAGTGGTAATGGTTGGCCAAAGATGGGTTTATAGAGTAGTAACATTATAAGAATTGTGTTAAAAAGAATTCACTCTCTAAACAATATGTGTTATAGACCGCAGAACAAAGCACCTGGATTCATGATATAGAGGAATTATTCATTTTAATATTGTAGACAAGGAATAATATATGTGTTATGTAAGAATTTAGGAATGGGACCAGGGTGTACAGGAGAGATTCAACAGGTACTGTATAGTTAAAATTGACTCATTGGATATGGAAAGCTTAGAAATGGCAAACAAAATTGATAAACTAGATGAGGAAAGGGGAATGCATTAAAAAAAATCTAGCTTCCTAATTTAAGCAAATGTTTTCATTGGATCAGCACTGAAATAATCTGCATGATCTACTTCAAGGCTTCACACACACATGCTTTGCCATACAAGCAAGTTTGGCATCTTCCTTTATAAAAGTTCTCTTTGATACTTCAATACTTCAGTCTACATTAATATGAGAATGGTCCCATCCCCATCTAAAATGATACTCTGAATCTGTCTCAGAATAAGTTAGGAACATGGATTGATTGTTCCCCCTAAAATACCAGTTTAGCCAACTGCTACTTTGCCTCCAACCCTTGCTCATCTTGCTCGGTATCTATGTGAGATTCAATTGAATTATGTTTTCTTTGACCAATGAATAAATGATGAGAAATGTTTTTGAGTGGCATCCTTTCAGTGACGTAGAAACTAAAAATCAAAGTCAAACAAAGCAAAATTTTGAGTCATCAGGATCACTGACAGTGTATCCACATGTCTCTTCATCAGAGAACTAGCCTTTTGGTTATCTTATATTGACTGTATTTCAGAAATTAGAGATAAAAATCCATTTATTACTCTGGTAGAAATATCAAGATGAGAATGATGTCCTCCATAGAACAAACATGTATTATATCCACATGAAAATAAGCCCTTCAAAATGAAAAGAATACAAATCTGGAGCTCAAAAACAAGAAAGGGTTTGATTTGAATCTGGGAACCATGTGCATATGGGTGTCAATGAAAGCCAGAATTGTGCTTGAGATTTTCCAAGGGGATAACCAGAAAAAGGAGAGAGAGAGGCTCACATTAAGGATAGGCCTGAGTAATTCAAGGGGTGAGAGCAATTCTAAGGGGTTGAAGATGGAAAGGAGGAGTGTTGTCCCAAAAGTCCAACAAGGAGAGAATTTCAAGGGATGAGTAACATGTGCATAATAGTATATGACATTAAAAAAAGACGAGCCCTTTAAATAATCCACCAAATGTGACAACTGGAGATCATTAGTCTTACCACAAGGATGAGCAGTGTAGGAGAAGCCATTTGAAGCTGTCTTGAAGAGTGCTTTTGGCTTTGTAACTCTATTGTCTGATATGTTTCAATGAAAAAGGATTATGTGGCTTATAAAAACATAAAAGTTAATGCAAAGTATATTAGAAAGTTTCTTATAAAGTTTAAATACATTTCTATTCCTATGCTGGAGTACTTTTTTTACTCTTAGGTGTTTAATCAAGGAAAAAAACATATTTCCACAAAAAAAAGCTTTGGTTATGAATGTTCATAGTAAGTTTATTCTTAATAGCTAAAATTGAAACAGCTCAGGTTTTGGTCAGCTGGAGAAACAAACTGTGGTATGTTTGTACAACAGAATAGTACTCAGCAATAAAAAAAGAACAAAGCACTGACACATGCAGCAGCAGGGCTAAGTCTCAAAAATGTTACACTGAGTGAAGATAGCCAGATGCAAAAGAGCAGCTATTGTGTGATTCCACTTAGGTGAATTTTTACAATAGGAAAAACAAATAATCGTGACAGAAATGAGACTAGTGTTTGCTTCTGGGGTGGTGAGGGATTGACTGAAAAAGGAACTTTCTAGGATGGAATTGTTTTTTATTTTGATATAAGTGTGGGTTATGTGCATTTGTGAAAACTCATACAGCTGCACGCTTACTGTTTCACTGTGTGTAAACGATCCTTTAATCAAAGGCAAAAATAAACCAAATGTTGATGGGGAGAATACACATGGAAAATGATATTATACAAGCTTGTCTGGATTGAGAAGGGTAAAGAGAGATACCTAGAGATGAGAGACAAGGCTGAGGGAAAATTGCTTTAAAATAGTGTTAAAACCATGGAACTTGAACATGTTAATATAAAAAGAGAGAGAGAGAGGGAGGAAAATGTCAGTATTAAAGAGACGGCGTTGTCCCAGAGCAGCCAGAAGGGAATTGGATTAAAGTTACCAAACATGTTTTACTTTTCTGCTCTGAAAGGCCACAAAAGAGACAGAGCCGGCTCAGAGTTAGGGACTTAGTCCAATTAATTTATAGTGGGTTACATAACCAGTCATGAGAAAAAACTAAACATAAAAATTTCATTATTTGTTGTCCTCACGTTGTCCTCACAAGGATAAGAGTACCTCTGGGGCCTCTGTAATTGACTTCTAACAAGACAGAGTATTTTGATCATGTTAGAGACTTATATCTGAAATGCACTGTATCCTGAGCTGCTCCTTCGGTAAGGACTGAGCAATGGCAATGCTCATCTAAAATTGTCTTTATAGAGGGAAAAGTCAAGCACTGCCAGAAACTTTGCACAGGAATTACAGTGGACTCTGAAGCCTGATGCGAACCAAAATTGCCAGATGCATTTGAAAAGAGCTAATGGATCAAAATATGAAATGTTAACTTAAGCATGAACCCTTTCATCTCACTGAGTTTAATGAAAAAGTACTGGGATATCTGTAAAACAACAGAAAATAAATGGGAAATATCTAGACAATCAGCGAGACATTTTGGCAAAGTCACATCACAGCCCCATAAACTTTGGAACCTAATAGAATTTGTTGAGCAAAATTATTAGGGAGAAATGAATGGGTAGGAAGTGCTCCATGTATGTTTGTACAGTGCTGTTTGAAATTTGAGAATGTATGAGAAGGACTAGAAAATCTCAAAGAACAATACTGGTTTAAATAATGATGATAGCCCCGACACTCCAAAAACAAAGCTCTGAAGTGGCTTCACTGAAAATTACTTACATTTGAAATTATGGATTAGGAAACTTCAGTAAATGGACTAAATGGAAACCATCTGAGAGAAGAATGGAAATTAGAAATATGTTAAAAAACACAAAAATATAATAGAAAAAAAAAAAACCTTTCATGCTTATATTGAACATTTGGTCTCACCAGGAACTAATCTCTCTACATTGTCATTTGAAAATGCTGGCTGTGTTTTGTTGTGTAAAATTCCAGTTTTTGATTACTTATTTAAATTTAATTATTTAAAAAAGTCTCTCCTTTCCACCCAGTTAAATAGACATTAAAATTCTATGGAATCTTTAAATTGTGTTTTCCTGTTTGTTACCTGTGACGTATCAAGCTGTTTTAAAAATACAGATCTAAATAATGCCGTGACTAGGATTTTCATTATTTTTTTAATAGAGGATACTATGGTTTATAAAGAGCCAGTTTTTTCCCAAGCCACTATGAATCCAGGAGGTTGTCTCAGTCCGCTGGGCTGCCATCACAAAATACCACATACTGGGTGGCTCAAACAACAGAAGTCTATTTCTCACAGTTCTGGAGGCTGCACATCCAAGATCAAGGTAGCAGCAGCTTTGATTTTTCCTGAGGCCTCTCTTCTTGACTTGTAGACAACCACCTTCTCACTGTGGTCTCACATGGTATTTTCTCTGTGTGGCCAAATCCCTGGTGTCTTTCCTCTTCTTCCAAGGACACCTGTCCTATTCGGTTAGAGCCCCACCCTTATGTCTTCACTTAACCTTCATATCCCACAGTCCCAATGCCCAAATAGTGGATTAGGGCTTCTACATATGGATGTGGGAGGGGAACACAATTGGGCAGACAAATAACCCTAAAATTTGGCAATGTGGATTGCCAGATAGAGTGGTTTTAATGTACTGGTGGGACAAACGAGATAGTTCAAAAGAGGAGGAAATTTAAAAGCTAGAATTCTGCTGCAAAGAGTTCAGTGGAAAGAAGTAGCTGGAGGGGTATGTAGAATCAAGGAGGGTCTGCAAGAGAGGAGGGATCCAGGTGGAAGAACTAGTTTTACATAAGAACAGAGACAAATAAATCTTGTAGTTTCAAATAACTGCAAAAAGTTGCTTTTATTTCCTTTTTTGCTCATATTTTGCAGTTGTACCTCAGGTGAACAGAAGGACTAATCGTTAATGTTGGTTTATGTCACACTTTTATCGTTGGTCCTGCGAAATCATCTTTTAATTTTGTTGTTGTTGTTGTTAAGTAATTAATTAAAACATTTGAGAGGGAAAAACTTGAACCTAACAAACAGAACAACTAACCCTGGAAAGCAGTTAAGGAAATTTCCAGGCTTAGAGAGCTAAAATCTGGTTTAAAGCAAGAAATAAGAAGACTGAAAAATTGCCATGGGAAAATGGAATTGATAGATTATCTGATAGGCTTACATGTCTTTTAGACTGTTCCCATCAAAGATGCCCTCCCACTGTACTTAATACACTTGTTTGCACTTCAAAGCAAAAGACAGTTTATCTCTGTTTGTGAGTTTGGATTCTGAATGATGTCTCCTCCTAATTTTTAACTCACTGTCAAGTGAAGGAGATGTCTTCAGAAAACGCTGCTGGGGATCACTCTGGGATAAATGTCAGGTCTATAGTGCTTGGATGCTAAACAACAGTAACTGCATTTGCTTATGCTTCACGGATGATTCCCTAATATAATCCACCTCCAATTTCATGTAAGAGACTCAGGGGAAAAGTGGGCTCTATATAGGATGTATTGTTGTAGGTGGACTGGCTTAGTTGCAATTAAAATAGTTTTATGTAGATATATCAAAAAGGCACCTGTATATCAGAGGTTTCCAACAATGCACTGGTGAGGAACTATGAAAGATAAATACATGTAGGAGTTTAGGAAGTGATCTTAAGCTTCCTTTGGTTAGGGGGAAAAAAAAGTAAACTGGTGACATATATAACTGCAGAAAACCCTAGCCCGGTCGGAGGCCATTATGGCTTTTGTCACTCATGGAATTCCTTACATGCAAGTTCAGCAATTTAAATCCATACCGAAAGTTGGTAACAAAAATAAAGTAGAATGCTCAAAATTGAACAAATCTCTTTTTCTCAGTCTCTGAATGTGTTGCCAGTGAGTGTTGAGCCAAGCCAAATCATAATTGAAGGTACTTGAGCAAAAAGAGCTTTTAAATGAAACTCATGTGTTTAGCTAGCTATTTATTTTAAGAACTCAGAAAATTACAAATAATGTTTAGAGCCCCTATTGTATTATCTATTCTTTAGACAAAAAAACCGAAGCTGCTCTCCTAATAGTGCTGGTGTTTGTGTAAATAATAATAGTTATAACAATGAATAATACACTTCTGCTTAGTCTCTAGACATTTGGCATCATGTAAATAGAGACAGACCTCAGAAAAATAGAATAAGGGAGTGTTACATTGAGTTTTGGTTACCTGCTTTCAATTACTTATAATTTAAATTGACTTAACCAATACATCATTTCATATTGTCATTAGCAAGAAAATAAAAATATAACATAGAATGGCATCATTGTAGTTCTTGATAATGGTTAAGAAATGGTTAAAAAACTTAAAATTCTTAACTCTATAAGAATTAAGATCATACAAATAATATTAATCACAAAGAGGCAATACATGTACAAAAGAAGATTTTTCAAATCTCTCCACCTTGCTAATGTTGTGTATTATGATGATCTTCCTATGCCTTCTCTCTGTCTCAGAAATGTCCCCTATGTCTCCTCTTAATAATTATTTCTTTTGCTTTTACTATATTGAACTTATCTGTGTTTTTTTGTGTGTGCATGTACCTACAACATACGTAATCTGGGGACATGATATTAATGTGTCAATTATTTACCTTTTAAAAAATTTGACAAACTTTATAATGATAATTGTAATAATATAAAATTATATCATATTTAAGTTGCCAAAGATATTTGATATAATGCTACATAAACAGGAAATTCTAAGAACAGTGTACATGTAATAATATATTTTATGTGTAGCTTTATGTCTTATAGAATGAGGTAAGACTCATTTTTGAAAAGGTAATAGATAGTACATTTTACATAGTACTGGTAGGTCATTTAAAACTGCATTTGAAGGATGAGTTTAATGCATCTACTAACAACCGATTATGAAATAATGCAAGGTAGCAGTATCTTCTTTTGTAAAGAAATATTTCTTGACTTCATTTGTAATATGTTGGTTCATTAAGCAATGTAATAAAATATTTCACTGGTAAAATGGGCTATTAGAGAATAGGTAAAAATAAATATGATCGCTTCTTCGGGATTCATCCACTTCTTAAATTCATTTTAATACAACAGATATAGTTAAGTGCTCTCAGAAAGCTGATCTTAGTTGATCTTCTCCTTTATATTTGCAACAAAAAATATTCAGCTGTTTGGAGAGAACAGCAGCACTGTAAACTCTAGCAAGGCGGCAGGTTTCAAATGGTCTGTGCAGTGATAAATATGAGTAGTTCTCAATGTTGGCTGCACATTAGAATTGGCTGCTCCTGGTGTGATTTGTAAAGATCAACTGCCTGGGTTCCACCCCCAGGGATTCTGATTTAATTGGACTGGGAACTAACCAAGATAAATACATTTTGAGAGCTGGGTTAGTTACTGGCAAACAGCTACTTTTAATAAACCCAAGTTTTCAAGTAAAAAAGAGAATAAAAAAGAAAGAAGTTGGAAGTCGTAGAGAATTGGGACACTCACAGCATGGTTGAACAAAGGTGAACAGAATTTAGTATACAGGTCTAATCTTTTTTATTTAGATAAGTATGTATATTGCTAAAAGAAAAACCATATGTATCTCCTTTGTACTGTTAGTTAAAATGATCACATCTAAGATTTTAGATATGTCAGATATTTTTGTAGACATCAAGTTCAAAACTTCCCAAATAGCCCCTTTCCAGGATATGGTTAAATTACGATTTTATTTTGCTTCCTTAGATACTTTACCTGCTCTAAAAACCATCTACTTGAACTGACCCAGTTCTCTTGCCATAATTCTTTCTTTCTCCAAGTAGTTAATCTTTGAAGTTAATTGTAGAGATGAGTCCCGGAAGGTTTACTGAACTGTTGCCTCACTTTGCCCATCAAATGAGGTGCAGTTACACTCAATAGGAGGAATAGGTGCGCGTGTGGTTTGGTACCCCACCCAAGCAAACAATAATTACAACATCTATATCAATTGCTCTCTTGGCTTGGGCAAATGGTAGGCAAAAGAGCTAAAACTCTGAGTGACCTGGGAGGTCTTGCGTTTGCTCAATCCCTTGTCATTTACCTATTTCCAGAGTCACTAGATGATGATAATGTGTTTAAAGAGCCATGCCTCTAACCTTTTCCTCTAAATCAGAGATTCTCAACAGGGTAGAGGTGGGAGTGCATCTCTCAGAATTGCCAAAGATACTGTTTAAACAATACTAACTCTAGTGCCCCCTTTAGCAAACACCTGTATTATGTTTAAATATGTCACCCTTGTTTCTCAGGCAGCTGAATCGTAGGGAGTAAGATGGTAACAACTCTATCACAACTAAATCACCCTATGAATTCTGGTGAGCAGCTCTTTGAATGTGAACTCTGAACCATTTCCTGTAGAATAAATAGGATTGGGAGTTAGATAGGATCTATATTCTTTCGAATCATGATATGATCTCTGTGAACCCCAGTTCTCTATGTTATTAATGGAGAAAACAGTATCCACATTTTAAGTATGTTTTAAAAACTGAATAAATAACATATATAAAATGTTAGGTCCAATACAGTTACTTAGCATATATTACTTCTCAGCTCTTCCACTTCCCACCAATTTCTAGGGAAATTTATAGGAAAAACCCTAAACCTGAACGTGAATGGAATAGGCTTACTCTGGACACTACTGAGCTTTAGAGGACAGAATCATACAGATTGGAAGGACTGCACTAGAGATCATTGGTGACTGGTCCCCTCTCCTAGAGTAAGGGGATAAAAGCATAGTTTGAATGATAGCTCAGGCCTCTTGTCTGTTATGCCATTTAGAAAGAGTGTTCTTGACACTGATATACTTTCTTCTTTTATAAATTTTAGGGATTTACTGAGCTGTAGAAAAAGCATTACCTTATCTGAATCTATCTACTCTCCTGAATTAAGCCAAAACATTACATTAGAGAAGTTGGTCAGAATGTAGGTTAATACAAAGATGTCCTTAAGATCACATATTCAAGATGTGACTAACCTGTGGTTGGGTCTTTTAGTGCTGGTGATTTTTTTAAAATTCTAACAGAGAAAAATGTTACATGGAAATAATACCATTACTCTAAAATTTCTGGAAACTACTTTTTCAGAATTACAGACAAAAAAAAAGAAAGATATTAATTACTGTCAGATATCCCTATGACCAAGAATTAACTATTATATTTATATACTGTTTCCAGTCTTTTCAAATAGATAGATACATAGCTTCATAGACATAAATATGTCTAAAGTCAACTTTATTGCCATACTCAATCCAAAAATCCTTTCTACTTTCCAAGGAATCCTTACTGTGAGCGTAATTTAAACCCTTCCAATCCATTTTTGTGTCATATATGTACATATTTTACACATATATTTGTGTACATAAGTAATTTTATTGTTTTGTGTGTTTGCATGTTCATATAATAGTTTTCTTGATGAGTAGACCTCATCAATTGAAATGAGTGAGGTTTATAAGGATATGCAGGTTTCCATAGGCTTTCTCTCATCCAGATCACCAGATTGATTACAGTTTCATGAAGTAAGATGACTCTTCATCTTAATATTCCAGATGCTATAGAATGGTATTTGCCCTCATATACCAGCTGGATTGATAGGTACTCTGTTAGTGAAAATGTATTTGGATTAAATTATCATCAAAGAAAGGAAAGGTACAATTTATTTTATGTGTCCATGAATGCCTGTGCAAGACCGTATGACATTTTTGAATACCAAATAAATTCATTTTGAACCACAATGTTTTAATGACTAGCAGATGATTCTATAACAAGAAGACCCTAAGCATTATTGTGACCAATTCTATCATGATACCATGAGTGTTTATCAATAATAATGTCTGTAAATTGTAAACCATGGAGCAAATACTGTGATTTTTAAAATAGATTATGAGATATAGTTCCATGTTATGAGAGTCTAACTGCAAGGTTAGTATTTCTGTGCATACTTGATTTATACTCTTGGAAACAAAGCACATTTATATGGCAAGATTGAGTAGCATGAACATATCCCAACTTTTCCATAGCTATGACAACAGTGCAATGTAATTTTACATTGCCGAATGCCTTTATCCTATCAACAATTGCATACTGTTCTTTTGTTTTAAATAATGTGTATTTCCCACGTTTCTCTTCTGAGTTGCAAAATAATTTGATAGAAAAACAATGGTGTGGATGTTTTTATGATTGGAGAAAGTGCAGGACAGTAAAAATAACTGAAAATTCAGGGGATTGTCCAAATGAAAAAAGTAACTGTAAAGCATTCACTAGAGAAGCACACAAATGATAGAAACTTAAGTAGGGAGGTCAATGAGAAAAGAACATGTGAATGGAGTTTCAAAGGGTGCCCTGTTTGTATGGAGGAAGAGAGAGAAACACTGTAACTGCCTCAGCTTGGTTATCCTTAGTCATCAAAATAAATAAGATAGTGGACATAGAGGTAGTTTGAAAAATAGAAAGCAGTAACTTTCTGTAGGTTAATACTATGATAATTACAAAATTCTGCTTTCAAATAAGAAAGAAAAATATACCAATCTTTCACCCATATTAGAGTCAGTTCTAGGCTTTAAACTTCTCAAATTCTGTTCTTTGTTCTTAATTCTCCTCTTTATTCATTCTTATTTCACAATATATGAAGATTTGCCTTCCAGGCTTCCTTCCTAGTACAAAGATGCTGATTGGGAGAGTTAAATGAGGTACTATGTAGGAACATAGCACACTGTATATAAAGAACCTGCACTGACACATAGGTGTGTGACCTACATGCAGTTATTTAATTCAGGTTGACTAAAATCTTATTATAAATTATATAATGGAATGATAAGGTAAGTATAATGAAGTCATATGAGCAGGAGACAGTCATTTGGGATAACCTGGATTACCGTGATATAATTGCATTACTTTGGGCGAGTTACTGAATTTGGAAAGTATTTATAACCTCATGTGTAATATTAACATGTTATTCTAAAAAGGTTGAATAACCAGCAACCTATAAATTATATCATGCCCATGGATAGCTTCATTCTTTATGCTTTGTTTAGCTCTCACAATGTTTAATTTTAATATCCAATTTTTAAAATACAAGTGATTTCATGCAGATTCAAATTTTTCTCTATCAAAAAATTGAATGAGCTGGCCACCCTGAGCTAGCATTTCTGTATAGCACCATTAACCAGCTGTTGCCCCATCAGAAGAGGCATGAATTCTGTCTGCCATGTTCCTTACTTTACCATTTAGTAGGGCTTGTTGTCTCATACTTACCTGCTTTTTACAGCTGGGCCCTCTGCCTCTTAAGTTTGCTTCTCATGGTCTTAATGATGTCTGAAGTTTCTACAAATATCTATGCCCAATAACTATCCACTCAAGTGCTATTTAAAATGTTTAGTTACTGAAGACCATGAAAAATATTAAATTTATTATTTTTAATGCTTTATCTTTTGCTATTCAGGAAAGAAGAATAAATTACTCTAATAAAGTTGATAATATATGCCATGAGAAAAGTTTAACTGAAGAATTTAAACTACACTGAGTCTCAAGTTTACTAACATATTAAGAGCGTGATGATTTTTAAGTTATTTTGCAGTTTGCATCATGTGCAATGGTGACAAAATTTTTTAGTACCACCTGACCAAGTATCCATTATTGGTAAAATGGACTTTCTACCTGGATCTTACATGCCAACAAGGGTCTTGCTCAAGCAAGAAATCCAACCATAATTCTATCAGCTGAAACTTTAGCAGCAGCACCCAGTCACCACAAAGACATAAGATGATGCCAAAGAGATCAGAGTGTTTAAGAATATATGCCAAATTTGGTTGGCTAATATGCTATTTGCCAGGAGAAACATTAAGGTAATGAGTTTTCAGCCTTGTAAACGTCAGTCTAGAAAAATCCCATTATGAATTTTACCTCTTAAGAATTCTGTTATATGGCATATAAACCAATAAGAAAAGGATGAAATGCTAGATTTTGGTGATAGAAGGAAAAAGACAGATGATTAAATTATTAAATTTAGTGCACAAACAAAAAGCATCTATTTTAGCCCTAAAGTAACAGGTCATAGAATTTTGGTATCTTGGTTTGGATGCAATAGTGTATATTACAATGATGACTTTTGACTTTATGCTCTTTTTACATATATATATATATAATTTTATTTAGAATAGAGGCAAACAACCTCTGAGGAATTACATTTATATTTGTTCATATCAATAAATGAAATTAGAACACTAAAAAGAGTAATACACACACATGAGACTTTTTGCTCAGCATATACCCATGAGGATGTTTTTGGTTTTTGTTTTAAAATAGTGTTTTACAGTCTTTATTCAATCAGGTAAAGGATAGCAGAATCAACTATCCTGCTGAGTCAGGGACAAAGTGAAAATCAAGGTCATTTTTCAACCTGTGTTTACTAGAATGTCAATTACTCTTCTGCTGTGACACAAAGCAGTCAGAGCTTCAGTGCACAGCCTGGGATCACGGGCACCCACTCAGCAGTTGCCTCCGGGCTGCTGTCTGGAAAGCAGTTCTCTTTATCCTGCTTGCAGTCAATATGACCCTTGAGCAACTTTTAATTAGAAAATGAAATAGTTAAATTTAAATCACCCTCAACTATTTTTATTATGCCAAAGAGTCCTTTCTTTAAAAGTCTGGAAATATAAAAGGCGCGCTTTTATTCTCTTCAAAAGTTAGGATTTATGAATAAATAAATAACGTCCTGGTTATTTGTAGAGACTAACAATCTATTGCTTTAAGATCAGTTAATAATAGTAATTGTGAGCATCTCTTGAATACTTATTATGTGTCAGGCTCTGTATTAAGAGCTTGATGTGTATATATAATATTGATTTAAATATAATAATCTTATATATATAAAACTTAATCTTTAAAACAATGCTTAGATATAGTCACAATTAAAAATATCCTTTTTTGCACATGAGAGTAGCAAAGAATACAGAAGTTACCATAACTTGCTCAAGTGCTGTAGATGCTAAGTGGTAGGATTAAGCTGCCCACATTGTCCTAGGCTGGAAGCAAGACTTCCCCACTACACCGCATTGCATCCTCATTTCCCCAATAACGACAAAAAGTACAGAAACACTAATTAATGAGCTCAGGTGAGCAGTGTACAGAACAGCCCAAAGCTACCTTTGGGAATAACATGTTACATTTAGGATCCCACAACAATTTGCATTTTTTTCTTTTTTTCCAGAGGAAAGGTTATTTGTAAATTCTTCCTCTCAGCATGCTTTTGCGTTTCGGGACACTGTGTGCAGTGTACCACAGAGATAAAAAGTCAACTCTAAATTTTCAATTATTGCGTTTAAATATATCTGTCCATCTGTCCTGAATTCCACTAGAATCCCTGCCTAGTAGTGAATTATAGACGAGCTTTTTCTTAGAGGGGGAAAAGCTTCACCTCAAGCTTTTATTAGTATAGTGTTTCCTGTTTTTTTTGGTTTTTTTTCCCCAGGGTCTTAACAGTAGAGTACGTCAGGGAAAGGACTGTTTTATCCCACTCTTTATTTCCATTCAAACTTCTAACACATAATAACACCAGCATTCAGTGATTCTGAAATAAAGTCACTATTAAAAAGGATTATAGTGGGTTATATCACAGATTCTAAAGTTAGACTCCTTAGGTTTAAGACCTTGCCTTATTCCATCCACAAGGTGCCTCACCTACAGCAAACTGCTTAATGTCTCTGGGCCTCAGTATCCTCATCTGTAAAATAGTAATAATAGTTTCTGCCCCTAAGAGTTCTTAGGAGCTAATCTTTGTACAGTGTTCTGGCACTTAGAAAGCTCGCTGTTACTGTTCATTGTTATTATCAGCATCAGTGTCATCGCCACCACCACCATCACCGTCATCCAGTTCTTTTCCCTCACTTATGCTCAAGTTACTGTTCTTCCAAAATCAGAAATTAGCCTCAAAAAATTATTGCATTTAGCCTATTTAACATAAAAGAGTGATTTGATATCAAAATTCAGGTTTTTTTCAAAAAATATAATGCCCATTTACAAAATCTTAAACATTAGCCAAATTTATAGGATGTCCTTGCCTTTGAATTCAGGAATTAAATCTGTCCTCCAAACTGATTAGAGGGTTTTTAAAACGGCAGAGTGAGTATCATTCACTGTAACTCATTTTGTGCTTAACACAAATATGGATTTCCTGGAAGAAAACATATCTCTTAGAACCATCATTATTTGAGAGGTTTGAACTGCATTAATGAGAGCTGACATATTAATTAATTCAACCCTCAGTTCTTTTAACTCCCAGCGTACAAAGCTTAAGACACAAGTTTGTCTCTAAGTTGTCAATCTTGTTAAAGAACCTTTTGTTTAACAGTCAAATCTCTGGCATCATCTTTGGTATATTTTACATTTGGATCATATCAAACTAGTGAACTGCTGATAGGATTGTGGGCTTGCTCAGGCGCCAATCCAGGATAGGCTATTTGCCTGTTACCCTTTCATGCAAATGTGATGTGTTAAGTGCTTTCTGATGTTTTAGAGTCGATCAATTTCATTTCTTACAAGAAAACTTAGAGGAATAAAGTTAGACTAATATTGAGTTTAGCATTTGCAAATCCAGATTTGACCCTATTTGGCATTTGACTTATTTAAAAAAAATAACATAAAAGGAGTCTAGTGGATAGATAGATTTATTACATATATTGTTACCTCTCTCAGGGAATGGTAACACCATTCATTCCTGTTACCAAATCAGAAAACAAGATATCTACTTTTTTCTCACTGACTATAACTAATTCATCAAGTTCTAACAATTTTACATTGTAATTATCTTCATAATTTTACCTTATCTTCATTGGCCTGTAGTAGGAATACCATCCTGTTTCGCAGCATCATCACCTCACACCTGGACCCTTGTGAAAGCCTCCTTAAAGTCTCCCCACGGTCACTGTAGCCCCTCCCAATCAGTTCTCTACCGGGCAGCCAGTTATCATTACAGAGCACATCTGTTTATAGCACTCCCACCTCTGTTCAGTTCTGTCCAGACCCATATCCCATACTGCTCCTGTCCCTGCTTCAAACCCTTTACCTGTTCCTTAAAACTTGCTCCATTCCTACATTTTCCTTGCCTTCTCTGCTCTGACTAGATTGCCCTATCAAGACCTTAGAGTTTTTATGTTACTTCCTTTCAAAGGGCTCTTGTGCAAGTTGGTTTCTTACCCAGGAGCACATTCTTTCCTTCCTCCTTGTCTAGTATACTACTGGCTACTCATTAGACCTAAGCTGCATCATCACTTCCTTAAGGATGCCCTCCCTGGCCAGTCTCAGAGCTCAATCCCATTGTTAAGTATTCTTACTGCATTGTGAGTTTCTCCACTAGAGTATTTAATATGGTTATACTTATTCACTGAATTAAGTGACTATTTCAATAGCATCGTTTTCCACTAGGCTTCTAGTTCATTGAAGGCAAGAGCCAGGGTATTATTTATGCTCTTTGTTCATCTCTTTTCTCATTGTTCCTCACACAGTAACTGATACAAAATACAAATTCAATGACTGTGTTTTAATTGAATGAATAAATTTAAAAATGATTTTTTACCTACTGCGTAGCTGTATTGTAACGTAAACAGTAGCTATCTTTATATTTCCTCCACTTAGGAGGGGGTATACATTTTGTTCATCTTTGAACTTACCACTCAGAGTAGTGCCTCTCACATGATAGACATTGAAACTATATTATAGGTGAATAAGCAAATAGATGTTGCATGAACTTCATAGCGTTTTAAAAACAACAGTAAAATAGCACTTTATAATTGTTTATGCCAGTTATTGAAGGATTACACTAGTTCTTTTGCCGTGAGGGTTATGTCTAAGAGAAGCTCTGAATACACTCTGCAAAGATCTGCCCTCCAGGAACTATTATCCTGATTTCAAGGAAGGTTGCCATGTGAAACAATGGCTCAAATCCAAGTTGGTGATAGCTCTAATTGGACCACATAATCAGCCAATTACATAACCATGAAGGCATGCCATGCTTCTAAATCTGTAATTGCAATGTATCCACTGAAGTTGGATCCAGAGGAAATTGAAACTGCAGTGCTATTTGTTGAGAGGCAAAAGTTATGAGAAAAAGTACTTGGAACATTCTTTAAAGAATATGCTTAATTTATGAGTGTTCCAAAGTTTAACTCTCAGTCAGACTGTAATATAATCATAAGAAAGAAAGGTTCAGGTAGAAGCATGATCAGAGATGAATTAGATCTTCATCCTGAAGGCAATGGGGAATCATGGAAGGAGAAAACAGGAGTGAGTCATGCCCACAGTTACCTTTTGGAAAGGCAGTCTGGGTGCCAGAGTGGAGAATGTATCAGAAGCAGCTTGGAAGAATTAATATTTTTTTTAAATGTCCAGACTACCCAAAGTGATCTACAGATTTAATGCAATCCTTATCAAAATTCAAATAGCATCTTTCACAAAAATATTTTTTAAAAATCTTAAAATTTGTAGGGAACCAAAAAAGACCCTGAATAGCCAAAGCAATCTTGAGAAAAAACATCACTGGAGACATCACATTTCCTCATTTCAAACTATATCACAAAGCTGTATTAATCAGTAACACATGGCATTAGCATGAAAACAGACACATAGCTCAATGGAACAGAATAGGGCACTCAAAACTAGACACATGCATATATGGTCAATAAATTTTCAATGAGGGAGCCAAGGATATACAATGGAAAAGGATAGTCCCTTCAATAAATGCTTTTAGGAAAACTGGAAAGCCACATGCAAAAGAATGAAACTGTATCCCTATGCTATACAATACACAAAAATCAGGTCAAAATGGAGTAAAGATTTGAACATAAGTGCTAAAACTGTTAAACTCCTACAAGAAAACATAGTGGGTAAGCTCCTTAACATTCATCTCAGCAATGTTTAATTTGTCTTTGACATCAAAAGTAAGGCACCAAAAGCAAAATATACAAAAGCAACAAAGCAAAATAAAAGCAAAACCAAACAAGTGGGACTATATCAAATTAAAAACTTTCTGCGCAGCAAAGGAAACCAACAACAAAATGAGAAGGCACCGTGTGGAATGGGAGAAAATATTTGCAAACTCTATGTCAGATAAGGAGTTAATTTTCAAAATATACAAGGAACTCATACAGCTCAATAGCAGAACAACAACAACAGTCATTAACCCAATTTTAAAAAACTGGGCAAAGTTCCTAAAGAGACATTTTCCAAGGAAGACACAAATGGCCGACAGCTACGTAAAGAGTGTTCGACATCACTAATCATCAGAAAAATGAAAATCAAAACCACAATATCACACCTGTTAGGATGTCTTTTATCTAAATCAAGAGATAACAGTGTTGGTGAGGATGTGGAAAAAAGGGAAGCCTTGTATACTATACTGTTGGTGGAAATATAAACCAGTATAATCACTGTGGAAAACAGTATGGAGGTTCCTCAAGAAGTTAAAATTGAACTACCATTTGATCCCGCAGTCCCACTTCTGAGTACATATCCAAAGGAAACAAAGCCAATGTCCAGAAGACATATTTGTACTCCCATGTTCATTGCCACATTATTGACATAACCAAGGTATAGATACAACCCAAGTATCCATCAACAAATAAATGGATAAAGAAAATGTTATATATGTGTATGTAATTGAATATTATTTAGTCTTTAAAAAGAGGAAATTCTGTTATTTACAACAACATGGATGAACCAGGAGGGCATTATGCTAACTGAAATAAGCCAGACAGAGAAAGACAAATACTACATCACTTACAAATGGAATCTGAAAAATAAATGTCAGACTTGTAAAAACAGAGTAGGAAAGTGGTTGCCAAGAGCTGGGGATGGAGTTAATAGGGAGAGGTCGGTAAAAGGGTAGAAACTTTCAGCTATAAGATGAATAAGGTATAAAGTCTAATACATAACATGGTGACTATAGCTGATAACACTGGATCCTACAATTTTCTAAGAGAGTAGAACGTAAATGTTCTTATCAAAAAAAAGTAAGTAGATAAGGTAATGGATGTGTCAAGTAGCTGGATGGGGGAATCTTTTCACAGTGTATACCTATGTTAAATTATCATGTTGTACACTTTACATATTTTACAATTTTATTCATCAATTATACTTCAATAAAGCAGGAGGAAAAAAAGAAACTCAGTTTGAAGAAGGTAGATGAGCCTATTTTATTAACCCAAGGAGATAAATGATGGGAACCAGAATTAAAGATTTGGAGTTGGGTGAGTGAGGTCAAATAATCTTTAAGTGATGGAATCGATAGAACACGGTCTGTGACTGGATATGTAGCTTCTGCCTTGGTAGCTGGGTGGCCTGTGGCACCCTTCACTTGGACATAAACTGGGGAGGAAAAAGTCTTGAATAGTAGATGTGGTTTGGGATGTGTTCTGCTTGAGAAGCCTGTGTAAAGATAGCCTTGTGTGCTCCCCCAGCAGCTGATACTTAAACATCTTATAGCACTGCCCACCTTTATTGTAATTGTTACTCGTTAGTCTTCGTCACTAGACTGAATTCTCTGAAGAACTTCACTCTTTGTTTTCCAGATGTGTAGCTATATTCCTACTATAGCTACTATATTCCTCACACACAGTAGGCGTTCAGTAAATATTTTTTGAAGCGCTGAATGAATGCCATTCTTTGAATGAATGATGTACCATGCAGAAATGAAATTATGAAGCTTAAGAGAGAGGTCACGGCTGAAAATAGTTTGTTGTTCTTGTCTATTTTTCCAAGTCATCAGTAGATAAAAGATTCATTAGAGGCAATTACTGCCATTCAGGGAATTTTTCAAAAATAGTAAAGGAAATATTTGAGTTGGAGAAATAAAGAGAAAAAAAAAATAATTGGAGAAACTTGGATGAGAATGTTAATTGGAACAGACAGCCAAAAAGGAAGGTCATAAATAAGTGCATAGCCACTTCAAACTCTGTACCTCAGTTTATAATAGACTTTTTGAAGTGGGGCAAGGGCTTTTTCTTCTGACTCTTTCTTTTCTCACCGAAACCACACTTATAAAGGCAATGTTCATCATTTCCAAATTTGATTTCATTAAAATAAAGTTTAAAAAAGGTAAATATGCTGAAGCAGTCTGAGTGGAAAATTAACAATTCTTTATATTCTACCCCCAAATTTCATCACAGTTCTTGTCCTTACCCAGTTTGACATATTGGGTTTTTTTGATGGTGGTTCTCATTTCTACCTTATATTTCAAAGCATAAATCATCGACACACACACACACACACACACACACACAATCATGTGTGTTTTGAAGTATTATTTAATAAATTACATAATTACTAAGACAGATGCCACTAACTTTAACAAGTTGGTTACAGACAACCGAAGCTTAGTAAGCATAAAACCCAATTAGTAGAAGCAGCAATGTGCATGTATGTTAGAAATTGGCTTACTTTGCTTACTAGGAGTAAGATCCAGTTGTACTAAGATAATGGAAAACTTGGATAGTTTAAGGCACTTAAGTGGATATTGTTTTAAAGAGTTTCTACTATATTTTTTAAGTGTTACATGATTGACCTGAGACAGTGGAAGTGAAATTAAAATGCACATTTTTGGCAGAGGGGAAAGGAAGCCAGTAGCTATAATGAGATGATAAAAAGGAAAAAACATTTTAGGAGCCATTCAGTGGGATCTTCTTAATGCAGATCAGAACATATAAAGAATAGATTTGTTTTTAGCTTTTTATTTTGTGTGCTTATGGCCCCAAATTCCAAACCTCAAAATAATGTTTAAAAAATTAAAATTCTTCTCCCTTTTCCCTTCATATCCCATTTCCCAGAGCTCACTAAGTTTTTATTCTTTTGGAAATGGCTACTTGCAGAAGCCTATTTGTAATTATATCTATGTCTCCATGTCTCTTTTTCAATCAAAATTTTATCAGGCAGCCTCTATGAAGACAGGTAAATTGTTGATGTTACATAGATCTACTTTCTTATAGCTATATAGAATTCCACTGTTAAGATATAGTATAATTCCTTTAACGAGTTTCCCATTGGTAGAGAATATTTCTGTTTTCCATGGACAGTTCTGGTTTATGTGTGATGCCCTTGCATCATTGTTAACAGTTCTTCCATTCATTCTCAAAATTGTCCCAGTTCAGATGATGAATTGTACGGTCACCTACTTTATTTCCACTTTTTGTTACCCACATTACCGAAATAAAAATATTTATTTATAAACCTTTCATACTTTTAGGAATATTTCTGAGTGTAAATAATTATAATGGGAACTGCTAGTTCAGAGAGTCTTTAATTAATTTTGAGGAATATTACCAAATGACCCTTCAAGAAGTTTGTACCAATATATACTCTTTCTAAGACCAAAGGAGTATATCCCAGAAGAATCTGAATGAAATATAAGTTGTCATCATTTCCTTTATGACCTCGCACTTTCCTATTTCTCTGATCCCATCAAATACTGTCCTCCTTATTATCCATTTTACTCTAACCACACTATCATCGATAGGCCAAAAATACCCCCAGCTTCAGGACATTTGCACTTGCTGTCCTAGCTTCCTGGGACATTCTGCCCCATATTCTTACATAACTTTCTCTCTCATTTCATTTAGTCTTCTGTTTCATAGAGGTATGCCCTGACCACCTTCTGAGAAAATATCCTTCTATTAATCACTTCCTGTCCTTTGACTCAGATTTATTTCCTTTTATCAGTATCTGACATATTGTTATGTATTTGTTTCCCTTACCCTTTCTAAAGTGTTAATTTCTAGAGTTGGGGACATCTTCTGTCTTGGTTCCTGTCGTTTTCTCATTGCCTAGAAATATGCTTGTCATATGAAGGAAACTTAGTAAATATGTGTTACCAAGTGAATGAATCAAAAAGTATAAGAGAATGCTTGTTTCCCACACCAAGTGTCATCATTTTCATCTTTTGCCAATTTGATAACAATGGTATCTTGTAATTTTAACTTTCTTGTCTTTAATTATGAGTAGATTGTGCAACTTAGTATATTATTAGCAATTTTAATTCATCTTAATCTGTGACTATTCTATACATGCCTTTTGTTAGCCAGTTCACTTGAGTTAGTGATCAAAATTTAAAACGAGATCAGGATGCATGGTCGTGTGTTTTCTCCGCTGTGTTCATTGTCTGGGTGCAGGAATGCAGTAGACAGAGTTGGATTCAACCTGGTAAGCCAGCGCAGTGCAAGGACAGCAGGCTTCACCCAATGGATTAGCCCTGACGGTGAACGTAGACTAGGTGAAAACGAAAGTGAGCGATTTGGAGGAGAGGAGGTTGAACACAGAACAGTTGTAACCTACATTGATTTTAGGTCTTAGTAGAGTGAAATAATCATTCTCCTAATTTTTTTCTGAGGTTTTGCTGAGAAATCAAATAAAACCATCAAGATACTTCTATTAAAACTGCCAATATAAAGATTCAGCTTTACCAATGGGTGGTATGATTTCACAGAGGTTCAAACCATCTAAATATTAATCTGAAACTACTCAGTAAAATAAATATTTGTGGCTCCTAAGATCTAGTGGCTAGCTGTATAGTGGGGTAAAATGCTCAACATAGCTTGTGGTGGCAGGTAGCTGGGGGCAGTCTGAGAGAGTGGATAGGTAAATTCGTAGATGAAATATGGTGGCTGCACATCAGGCTGTGTATTATGTACCAGTTAGCTGCAGTGGTTTACAAGTATTGTGCTGTTTTATGACTCGTCCTTCAGCTCAACATTCATTCTACAATTTTCCCCATGATGCCATAGCTGGGATGCTACAAACTACTTTTTCATCCATCAGCTTCATCACCCAACCTGCTCTTCTTGCAAGATGCACTGTTATAGAAAATGGAAGCTCCATTTTCTCCATTGCCTAGACTAAAAATTTAATTCTTCTTTTCCTTCCATCCTCTACAGCAGAGTATTAGAATATTCTATTCACTTATCTTCAAAATATATCCAGAAATGTCATCACTTCTCACCACCCTTAATGTGACTACCTCATCCCAGCCACCAAATCCCATACCTTCTGACTGTTCCTATACTTGCCTCATTACAATCTATTTTCCACGCCAAATTCAGTATGATTCATTTAAAATGTAAGTATCACTATGACATTTATATGCTCAAACTTTCCAATAGCTTCCTGTTTTACCTTCACTCTAAGTAACAGCCAAAGCCCTCACTGTGGTCTACAAGGTCTGTATGATTTACCTTCTCTCCACCTCTTCAGTCTCATCTCCTCTTGTCACTCCACTCCATTCATTCTGGTCCCTTGTACTTTCTGTTTCCTGTGCCTTGAATCAACTCTTCCAGATGACACAAGGTACTCAGGTACTCTCTCTTCTTTCCTTCAAGCCTTTGCTCAGATGTCACTTAACCAAAGAAATCTTCCTTTGAGTACTTTATCTGAAGTACCTTTCCCCACCTTCACCCTCTCTCCTGCTTCCCTCTTTTGTTCCACTAACCATAGCCTAACATTATTGTATGTACATTTATGTCTTTATAGGTGTATTTTATTTTTCTCTTACAACGTACACATTTTACAAAGGCAGGAATGTGTTTTATTTATTGTTTGATGCCTTGTGCTGTAACAGTGCCTGCCATGGCTCCCAGCTCATATTTGGTGAAATAATAAATAAATGGACCTCTCAAAATGTGTTGAACAGCATAGATAGGCTTAATTTGAGATGGGAAATAGATTAGGAAATAGAAGTTCAGCCTAGAATAGACTGGCCTTGTAGTTAATTTAATAAAAGTGCTTTTTTGACCTATTTCCAAGCCATCTAACAGAAAAATCAAACTTATTCAATAGTGAGCCCAAGAGTATACATACAGAAACAATGGTTGTGATTATAGGAACAGTCATGAAATCATCACAGGACCGCACTAATAGGCTACTGATAATCTCCCCAAATGGTGATGGTCAAACTTTTGATTAGCCATAGACTTTAAAAGTAAAACAAATATAAAGCTGGAGAAATTAAGAATAGGGAACCCACTTCCCTCTGGCTTCGTGCTTCCGTGTGGAAATGAACTCTCCTTTTTCCTTTGGCCTCTTTATTTGTACCTCTCCGGGGGAGAAGGTCTGAACGATCTGATGGATGTAGCTTACACTATTTTCTGCTGCTTTCTCTCGGGGAACTCAGAAAGCCTGAGCTTTGAACTGTTTCTAGACCTTTTGGTAAGCCTAGCAGTAAAAGCTCTACCCTTACAAGGAAAGAACTGTTTTTTGCGGGTAGATATGTCTATTTCAGGGATATACTATTAGCAAATCCATATGGATAACAGTCTTTAAGCCATGTGTTCAGATTAGCCATAATCAGTCATAAAGGTGCTACTTGGATCTCCGTTTGCCTGTTTGAACATATGTCATTCTCAGTTGATGCAGAAATAAGGCAAGAAGGAGAGCTGTGCGACACATTAGCTCCCTCATTCCAGCTACTTCATATTTTTGCCCAGTTAACAATGGATTAGCTGTCTGTATCTTGCAGATTTGTTAAGAAAATTTGAGTTAATGTATGTAGGAGTACTCAAAACTGGTGTGAGCAATTCAAAACATGTTTTCTTCAAAGGAGGTTGGGGGTTTCCCCTTTGCAATCTGAGTGTACCACACCAGCCTGGGCATACTGTAGCAGAGGCACCATGTCCAGTCCTAATCTTTGAGAGCCTTCCTGAATCTCACAAGTTTTAATGATGCCTATAAACCTCTGTGATGCCCAGTTTCTATCATGTCATTTTTTAAAAACTAATGAATATAGATTAGTTCACCAAAAGTGAACATATAACTTTGCATACTGAGGTTATTTAATCAATAGTGAATAAATAATAATAAATAAACACCTTAAAGACATAAATGTACAACATGTTAGGCTATGGTTAGTGGAAAAAGAGGGAAGCAGAAGAGAGAGTGAAGGTGAGAAAGTTACTTAAGAAAGTTACTTAAGTACTCAAGGAAGATTTCTTTTTTTTTTCATTGAAGTAGTCAGTAACAATGTGCCAATTTCTGGTGTATAGCATAATGTCCCAGTCATGCATATATATACATATAATCATTTTCATATTCTTTTTCATTAAAGATTATTACAAGATATTGAGTATAGTTTCCTATACAAAAGAAACTTTTTAAAAATCTATTTATATACATAGTGGCTAACATTTGCAAATCTCAAACTCCCAAATTTATCCCTTCCCAACTCCTTTCCCCAGTAACCATAAGATTGTTTACTATGTCTGTGAGTCTGTTTCTGTTTTGTAGATGAGTTCTTTAGTGTCCTCTTTTTTCTTTTTTTTTAGATTCCCCATATGAGTGATATCATATGGTATTTTTTTTCTCTTTCTGGCTTACTTCACTTAGAATGACACCCTCTGGGTCCATCCATGTTGCTGCAAATGGCATTATTCTATTATTTTTATGGTTGAGTAGTATTCCATTTTATAAATAAACCACAACTTCTTTATCCAATCATCTGTTGATTTCTTTGATGAAGTGACATCTGAGCAGAGACTTAAGGAAGGAAGAGAGAGTACCTTGTGTTGTCTGGGAAGAGTTCTTTCAAGGCTAAGGACTTCATCAGAATAAATGTCACACTGCAGTCACAAAAGTAAGGAGCCACTCTGCTATGTCTGTAGGTTAAGAAACTGTTATCCTTTGAAACATTTGAAAAAAAGAAACATGCAAACTAATATTTTAAGATAAGTAAGGGAGAAATTTTATATAATTATTTGTTTATGTTTCAAGAATTAAGTTGTTTCTACTATAAAAGGGGGTAAGAACAATAGTGATGGGTATGGGATTAATTATAAACACAAAAATGAGGACATATACTAGCAACATGACCCAGGAATTTCACCCAAGAGAAATGAAAATATATGTCCCCAGAAAGATGTGTATATGAATGTTCATATCAGCTTTATCCTTAAAAATACAACCCTGGAAAGAATGCAGATGTCCCTCAATCAGTGAATGGATAAACAAATTGCGATAAATTTATACCCAGCAATAAAAAGGTACAAAATACTGATACATTCAACAACTTAGATGAATCTGAAAAATATTTTTCTAAGTGAAGTCAAACATAAAATATTACATTCTTTATAATTCCACATGTATGACTTTTTAGAAAAGGCAACAGAAAGATCAGAGGTTAGGTGATGGAATCAGGAGAGGTAGTAAACTGCAAAGAGGCATAAGGAAATTTTGTAGGGTGCTGGAAATGTTTATGGCTTCATTATGGTGGTGGTTACATGATTGTATACAATTGCTAAAATTCACCTGACATGGGAAATGTGTTGTATGTAAATTTTGCCTCAATAAATGTGGACAAATACATAGAATTAGAAGTTACAAAGAAGAAAGTAGGAGAAATGTATAAAGAATGAGAGTAGATATTTTTGCAATGTGTGTGTAATAGGAATATTGAAGCCACAGATTACAGTGGGGAGTAAACGAAAACTTTATTTTTCTTCAGCTACTGCCTTCAAATATGCTCTCTCAATTATCCCCCACTCTTTTTAATTACTTCTTGAGTATATACCATTGTTTTCAGGCTCATTTCATTTATGGGAATACTTTCATTTTTTACAATTTAGATGAACTTTAAATATTAAAGACCCAGGATTTTCAAATTTAAGTTTGAATCTCACATTCAATTCAAATCATTCCCTCCCCCTCTGCTCAAGTTTGACATGTGGCTAAGAGACCCATAAAAGGGAAGGAGTTAAAACCAGTATTTAACTCTATTTTCCTTCCTCACTGTACCTCTCCGTCATCCTCTGCTTTTCCCTTCTTTCTTTGATACATTGAGGTTAAGGAAAAGAAGCAGGATGAAAAGGGCAAAGTGATGGATCTGGCCCCTTATATGTGGAGCAGTCTTAAATCATGACCTGAGGTTTTCTCATGGTTCACACATCCCTGATGCGTGCAACACACTTACTGCCTGAAACATTGGTACACCCTCAGCTTCTATTCCCGGGGGTTTATCCATTATTTGTACTACTGGTGTCCCCTTACCTATAGGCTACCCTCCAACGCAAAGTTCTTTCATGATGGCTCACAGCCTGGCTAACCTCCATGATCCCCAAACCCATGGGAAATGCACTCATCTTTGCCACACCAATGACGGGTGTACATGTTTGTCTTATTACTGCTCTCTTAAATCTCTCTGCTTTTTTCAGTCTTCCAACCAACATTCTCCCTTCACAGTTATGGTGGAAAGCAGGCACATGCCCCCAAACACCAGGGTTAAAAACGAGGACCAAACATATCATTTTTTTATTAATAAATTCTCTAACTTCACTTTCTTCAACTCAAAAGGCAGATTCAGTGCAGCCTGACTGAGCTGCTTGGTAAGCATTGAGCCAAGATGTGAGTTGTTTATACAGTTACTCCACCTCTGCAGGTACCTCTTCAAGTGAATGTGGTGGCATTGGGAAGGGGATCAAGCACTTACCTTTCTCCTTTACTAGGAAGGGAAGATAAAAAGCATTTTCTCTCTAAGCCTATAATTAGCTTTTCTAGAGGCTCAAGACCACTGATAAGTCGATGATCTCAGAAACATCTTATCTACCTTTGAGAAGCCCTGTAAGGCTTATTAAACTCTGAAGCCTGGAAGCTCCTTAGCTTCTCTGAAGGATTGTTTGTTGTCAATTCAGTATCCTCCCATCTCCTGCTACATTCACCCTTGGGTTTTCAGGGAGAAATCTGGAAACCATATTTCCCAGAATCCATTGCCAGCACAGTATGGGTTTGACTCCAAGAATCAGAGATATTCATTCACAGGAGGTTAGGGAAAGCTGAAGAGAGAGAGAAAGCCTTTGTTCTGTGGTGAGAGCTTGTAGGTAGGTTCATGGGTCTTGGCAGGTGGCAGATGAGAGGTTTTCTAGCACCTTTGGGCATCTTCCTCCTCCTTTTGGTGCCATAGGCAGATGGCGTCGTTGATGGCCCTTTCCCTGCAATCCTTGCCCTTCCAAATTTGGTGAAAACTAATAGTGCCCTTGTTAAATATTATTCTCCCAGACATTCTGACAGTTGTGAAATCTGTGAAAACTCTTAAATTTCTTTCTACTCAAGTTCCTAGAGTGGCTTTTTCTTTCCTGCATTGTACTGACTGATGCAGCAACTCTCCTTAATAATGCAGAGGCACTTATCTCCTATTTTTCTCTATTAGGAATTCAACCTGAAATTCTCAGACAGTGGCATCTAGTTACATAGCCTGAGAGAAAATCAAGACTTTATAATCCTGATTGTCAGTTATAGGCAAGAAAGTTGTGGATAAAATGTGTCAGTGGAGTCAGGTCAGTGTCCTGTTGTGGACCCTGACCAGAATATATCACAATAATAGAACTCTTTGTTTAGGGACATGAAGATTGAATAGAAACTCTTGGGCACACATTGATATTTCCCACCTTAACTCAGTTGAGTTATGTATGTGAATAGTACTATTTACTCAAACTTTTCTCCCTCTACAGTCACAACTAGACAGCTTAGGTAACAGGAATTTAGCTTATGGATAAATCATAAAATGAAGGGAGCATTTTTTCCAGAGGGCCTCGTGAGAAACAAGAGCATCATGCAGAATACCTGCACAGTCACCTAGTTAGGAATCGTGAAGAATTGGATTGTCGTTCAGGGCACACGTCACTCTCGTAGCCCAGCAGCAGACTGATGGTCCAGCATTCATTCACGTGAGGTGTTGCCTCCTCAGAAGCAGGCTTCTCTTGTTCCACCCAGCAGGCTCAGGTTCTTTCTGGATCTCCTCTTCCTTATCTATCTCATTTCTCTCTATACTTTCCTTTACATCACGTCTTTTGCTTACTGCCTTCTTTTTTGCTGCCATGCTGACAGTTTGCACAGAGCTCTCCCTTCAAGTGGAAAAGAGAGAAGATATGATTGGTTCAGTTGGTAACTTCTCAGTGTAAAGAATTTGGGAGCAGATCATGCCCAGTCACCATAGTGGCTGATGACTGGCTTAGAGTTAGTTGCTTTCAGTCAGTCATAAAGCCTCACCTGCTCATCTGTCCAGGGAAGTAGTTCCATGATGCAACAACCACAGCAGCTTAGGGTGTGGAGCCATCTGGAGATTATTCAGAAGGGTGCCTTGGGTATGGCCGGCTGAAAGAGGAAAGACAATAAATTCTCTTAAGATAGAAAGCAACCACATCTCCAAAGTATCTCCTATGACAGATTACTTAACTAGTAATCATAGAAACCTACAAGCCATAGTTCCTTGATACTCAGGAAACATCAATTGCATGATGTCTCATATATTTAATAAGAACCTTTTGGAAAAAAAGAAAATAGCGAGCAAGTTTATTTGACATAATACATTAGCTGATTTCAGAGGTATTAACATGTTAAAAAGTAAAGGTCTTAGGATTGAATAAATATGATTATTCTATGCTGGATTTGGATTTACATCCATGTAAATAACAGGAAGGGGAGACCCCATGGAAAAACGGCTCCCTGTTCTTTCCACCACAGATCCACAGACCACGTCATTAGTTCCACTGCATCTGATGAGCAAAATATGGTCATGGATATTATAAAGTATGTCAATTAACATTTTTACAACAAATGCAAAACAATACTGTAATAGCAGACTGTCTGCTTCTATGAAGTAATTCTGAAAATAGTAAAAAGGTGCAGGGTCTCAGGAGATAAATTCTTGCTGATTGTAGAGGAGATGGAAGAACATCCATCATTTTATCCCTAAGGATAAACTATGCTTATTCCTAGTTGTTTTTCCACACAAATAGAAAGACTCTAAACAGAAGAGGACGTGGTTCTCTGAGATTATTAAATATAAGAAAAATACAATATTGAAGTAATTTAAGAGTTATAAACCACTAATTTAAATCATTCTAACAAAAGCTTGTTTTAATTTTTGCATGTTCACTATTATAAAATAAACAAATAATAGCAATCTAATAAAAGACTCTAAAATGTTTTCATGGAACGTAAGGAGCCTTGGGAAGTTTTCTTTTCTTGCCACTTTAAAAAATTGTCATTGGCAGGTCAGGTTCCTCTCTGCTGGCAGGTGTGGAGCCCAGTGTAAGCTTTCCGTCTGTAGTAAATGACCGTGCATGTTTCACTCTTCTGCTTCTCAACTTGTGTCCTTCTCTTTCTTGGCAATCAAAATAGCAAAATCCTAGAGAAAGGTTTGTTCGTGCCTCAGACATCTGCATGTTACGAAATGTTTATTTTTTCAAGTGAACAATGCTACATTTATTAGCAATTGCTGATAGCTATTATGTAAAGCAATTCATGCACTGACTAGTTTTATATTACCTCCTTCAAAACTCTTATTTATATTTTGGATATAGGAATTAAAATTGCTTTTTAACAAAGGTAGCAACAGAAATACAACATTTATGGATTGCTTCTTACGTGACAAACACTATGATAAGAAATTTACAAGTATTATTCCTTTTTATAGAAGAGGTAGCTAAGACTTAGAGATTTATGTAAATTGCATGTGATCATATAGATAAGTGAGAGATCTAGGTTCTGAATATAAGAAAGACTGACTCTAAGTTGGTATTCTCTGTCATACACACTTTTCTAACAAAGTACCAGATTTGGTTGTTTTGGAACATTGCTTGCATATATTGGTAAAAGTTACCATTATCTGTAAGTAATTCTATTTTAGAAAATACCCCAACCAAATATGTTCAATTTTTATAATAGTTCTACTTTAAAGTACTATTGATTATTTTTAGGTTGACTAAATATAAATTATTTATTCAGACTCTTTTCTGTTTTTAGTAAGTAGAGCACAAAATATTGAGCATTCATTTTCCAATTTCAAAACACATGTTGAAAATAATATATATATAAAGAATATTAGCTGTACATCATTCCTTTCACAACATGCATTTCTCTTTTGCACAGAGTACATTTGCAAGAAATGTTTGTTAAACAAATCCCAAATTTTTTTCTGCTTGTCTCAAATTTCTAAATAAAGTTGTAAATGATTAGTCTCATTATTGTAACAATAATGTTAACAAAGGAATGATGCAACTCAGAAAATTGAACAATTATATTCTTTGATACCTTAAAAAGCATATACATTATTTGATTTAGTTAAAATATTTATTAATACACCTCTCTTCAGTTGTCTCCCTACCCCTACACCTCCCTGACATAAAATATATTTTTTATTGTTTTTATGTTTATATTTTCTCATATATTATCTTTCACTCCAGTGGTGGTCTCAATGAGCCCAAACCGTTTGAAATCATACTTGTAAATGATAATAGCAACATAGTGCCCATATTATGCTTTTTACTATGGTATGTTCTAAGATTAAAGAAACTAAGAAATTAAAAGTTTTTTATATGCAGACTTTTTTCTTTTCTATACATTCATTCCATTTTATTTTCAGATAGTTTAAGTCCACAGAATAGTTGATAAAAACCAAAATAAAACATACTCTTTGAACAGATTCATCACTTGTTAAAACCTTGTCACCTTTGCTCCTATCTTTCCATTTTTCTTTCCCTTATTTTTCCTCTCCTTCCTTCCTTCCTTCCTTTCTCTCTCCCTCTTTCCTTCTCTCTCTCCTTCTCCTCCCATCCCCACTCTCCTTCCTCCTTTTCTTTCTTCCCTCTCTCTCTCTCTGCCGAAAGAGATTGAGGCATTATAACCCTTCACAGCTAAATACTTCACCATGCTTCTTCCAAATGCAGGGACCTTCTCCTACAAAATTGCATCAGTAATACCTAGGAAAATCAGCACTGATTCTATCGCATTGGCCAACATATGGATCATACTCAAATGCCCTCAGTTATTCCCAAGATTACCTTTATAAGGTATGGTTGTTATTTCAACTCAGGGACCAAACAGGGTTCACATAGTACATTTGGCTACTATGTGTCTTAAGTCACCTCCCTCATTTCTTCATTGCATTTCTTTATTGGAATGGTCTAGTCAGATTGCCCTGTAGATAGATCATCCTATAGCCCTGGGTCTTCTGACTGCTTCCTCAGGATAAAACTCAGTGACAGCAACTTCATACCACAGAGATTATGATGTGCCCTCAGGAGGCATAGCAAGTAAAGTCTTCTCACTGTTGGCAATTCCAGCTTTAACCACTTGATTAAGATAGTGACGGCCAGACCACTCCATTTTAAAAGTGTATCTTCTGATTCAGTTTACCCAGTGGCTTTCACACTCATTGCTGACTGAGTCTGCATCCAGTTTTTCGCTAGGATGGTATTCAATTTTCATTAATCCCCTTGTTTTTTATCATCTGGCATTCTTCCTTAAAGGAGACCTTTCTTTTTTCTGTTTTTCTTCCTTGCCAAGATGATGTTCCACACTCACTTTGAACTTTCCTTGTTCTACATATGAAATCCCCCATTTTTCTACATGAAATCTGACTTCTTTTTAGAAGGAAATGTTTTTTTTTGTTGTTGTTGCTTTGTGGGTTTTTGTTTTTGTTTTTGTTTTTTGGTAGCAGGCGTTAAATGTACTCTTTGCTTTTGAAATGTTACTATTTCTGTGTAGTTTCAATTACAGGGCAATGAAATGGATGTGTGGCATTTGTTTCTTAAGGTCTTTCCCTTTCCTTTAAAAAAAATACATCAAATATTCTGTGAGAACAACGTAACACTATTTACACAATGCTTTTTAGAAGTTTCTTTACAATGATGGTACACTTAAGGAAGTATCTTCCCTAATATGTGTGAATTGACTAATAGCATCAAAAAACGATAAATCCATGAATGATAACTGAATCCAAATACTAACATTATTCATTTGAACTGGAAATACTTAGGATTTCTTGCCAGTAACAAATGATTTCACATACAGTATTAAATGGTGCCCTTCCACTAAGCATTTGTCTGTAAAAGCAAATTCATGCTCACTGCATAAGTAATTAATTCAGATTACTTATGATTATTGTGAGCAATTATTTTTAACAATTTCTTTCTAAATCCCATATGGTAATGATTAAAACTTGAAAGCTTTAAAATAAAAAAATGCAAAAAGAAATACTTTAAATAAGTTGAAGAAGCCTGCTTTGGGCTCTGGTTGTCTCTTTATACTCCAACAAGCCCCCATGCAAAGTCTCCCAATGGACTCATTTCCTTCTCAAATGAGTGAAAAATTCTTTTTTATTCCCTTCAGCTCCTTTTGAAAAGAAAGGCTTTATTTAAAATAATTGATTTATTTTTGAGACTACAAAATGCTGACGTTTAGATCCTCATTCAACACAAATGGTGTGTTGTCCCTAACTTACATTTCACTTGGTTGTAAGCTGATACGTTTTGAATCATTCCAGTTGTCATTTCACCTTTATTGTGCTGGCTCATATTCTAATATAAAATCTTTCAAGATGGGAGGCCTGAAGCTACAACGAACATTTATCTTAAAAAATTCAAAATCATAACATACAGATCAGTTGATTTTCAAAAATTGTCCTCTTCATGAAATTGCCTTAAGGTGTAAGCTCAGAGTTAAAATATCAACTATAAAATTCCCAAGCTGAGTAAAACCCAAACAGCATAGTTGAAAATACTTCTACAAATCCATTTCCCCCAGAAAAGCCTAGAATGTGAAAAACATATAGAAGTAATAAAAAATCTATTTTAAAGAATTACTTTTTCAGAATGAAGTTCAACTCATTTTTTTTTTTTTAAGTATATATCTCCCACAAAAACGAAAGGTAGGAAACTGGTGAGAGACAAAAATGGATGGAACCTTTGCTCCAGATTCTGATGATGTAGTGGCTGCAATCTTTCCACACGGAATTTGAATGTTCTCACTTCAGGCTTACAAGGAATGACCTCGATCTTAAAGGAATTGCAAGCTATTTCCACTTTAAAATGGCTAGAAAACTAGGCAGAATTGTAGCTGTACTAAATGTGCATGTATTACTATGCTCTGTCTTAAATATTGGGTGCAAATATATTAGGATCCAGTGATTGGTGACTACTTGGATAAGATTCTAAATTTATAAATGAGAAGTTTTAATTGTGTCAAAAACATATGAATTATTTTTTATTGGAAAGCTTAAAATGATGCTTATTTAAAAAATTAAAGTGACAGACATGCCCTTTTTGTTAGAATAATTTTAAATATATATTATTCTATGAATATTAACATTTAGTATAAAATTATTAAATTATGAAAATAAAATAGAACTAGTGCTAGGTATGATGAGGTTAACAAATATTCCATAAGTTTTATGGAAATGTCTGTTTTCAAAAAGACTAGACAAATTTATAATTTTCTCCTTTTGCTATTAAGATCTAGTTTAATAATAGTCCTATAAATATAATATATATCTTTTAAACTCTGAAGTTTTTTAAGGTTTTACTTGTGGTCTCATATTTTTACATGGTCAGCTTTTATAAATATTTGGTAAGTATTTGAAAATAATTTTTTCTAATTTTTCAGAAAATATATTTCAAAGCATGACTATTATTGTAACATTACTAATTTCTTATTTAAAGAATTCTACATTTGATCACTCATGGTGTGAGTTACAGAATAAGTGTCTAATTATTTCTGGAGACTTTGGGTTTTAGCATCACATATAAATAGACTGGAATTCTCAACTCCTATCCTTAATAAAAAGCCTAGACAAATTAAAAATCAATAATTTTTGACCCATCATTGAACAAAGGTCACAGGGCAAGCTGAAACCTCCAAATTTAGAGAAACATTCATATTCAGAAAGACTTAACCTCCAGAGATTTGCTTACCTGGAGAAGAAAATGTGAGAACACTTAAACTGGTGGGAACATTTAAATGCCAATTTTGAGGAACTTCTGGAAGCTGAGTGCAGACTAGCTTGAAAGTGAGAAACCCTTGGGGACTACAGTCTTAACAGGGCCCACACACTTATTCATGCTTTTACTCCAGGAACCCACCAAGTTCTCCTGGTGAAAGTGTGAGAAAGATTCCTTGATGGTGCTAGTTGGGAAACTGGGAGAGTAGCCATCTGGAAACCCATCCAGAATCTTAACAAACGCCTAGTACCTAGGGGAAAAGGATTCACAAAAAGACAATTCTGAAAACTTTTCTCAGTTGAAGTCGGGGAGTGTGGAGGCAGGGAGTATTCCAGATGAATCACTGAGCATTCTGTCATACCAAAAAGTAAGACGATACTCAAAGATACACGACAGTAAGGATATGTCTAAGGGCTCCAGGAACCAACTGAAAGAGCTCTCAGAGGTTCTAAACTGAAACAATTTGAGGAAACGAAATGTAATGTGATATCTTGGATTGAACTGTGGAGCAGAGAAAGGGCATGAGGCAAAAACAAGGAAATTTAAATGAAACATCAACTTTAGTTAACAATCATGGTTCATTAGTTGTGACAAATGCAACAGTAATTTCAGCAATAGGAGAACCCCGAGTGTGAGGTATACGGGGAGTTTAATATTCCTGCAACCTCTAAGCTTTCATAAAGTAAAAAAAAAAAAAAAAAAAAAAAAAAAAAAATTAAAATTGTTTCTATCTGATTTTCTTTCCTGTAGGTTTTTTTTAAAACACTGTTCTATTTGCTGCATAAATATTTTCATTATAGATTCTAACCTATATCAAGTTAAATTTCCTAATTTGTGCTTAGTGGTACTCATGACATTGAATTCAAACCTGTCTTAATCTTTAATCATTCTTCATTTGATTCAGTCTTATAGAAATTCTTTAAGTTTAGTGTACACTAAATATCTTACAATAACAGTATTTTTAAGCATCTTAATGTAATAGACATTGTGCAAAAGAGAAACTCTTTCTGTCTTTTGGTAGAATAATTAGTAGCAATTTACTGATGAGAAACCATGATGCTTAAAATTGTTTTAAAAGATCTTTTACATTAAGATAAACATAAGAATGGAGAATTACATAGAAGGAATATATGCAGGCATTATGCACCCTTGAGAAAGAAGGGTTTTTTTCCCTTTCTTCCTTCCTTTTCTTTTTTTTTCCCCGATCTTGATAATTAGATTTAGGAATCCCAGTCTGTTCTGTTGTTGTTATTTTTATTTATTTGTTTGTTTGACCTTAACTTGAGGGCATAGTTCCTAAAATCCTTAATTCCTAATGACATTTTTTTATCCTGAAGTTTTTGTGGTTATCAAGTATCCGCACTTTATGAGACTAGCATTTTCTAAGTACTTTTACAATATTGTAACAAAAGGACTAGTAGCTATTTCTTTATTTTTCAGGGAAAAAAATGTTCCCAGAAACTAGACCAGTATCAAAATCACCAAATTCGCAATCATGCAAAGCACAACAAAATTCCATTGCTATAGCTGTAAATGTCACATGCTGCAGTTGTAAGTATCTGGTTAAACCAAATCAAAGTAATTCATGAAAAACGTATTAGGATGGCCTTGGAGATTCTAGGCCAATTTGATCCACTATATCCTGTGAGCTTGCATATCATCTCCTCTTGAACTGAATATCTACTTGCTTCATGTGTGTTCCTTACTACTTAACCAAACAATACAGAGTGGGTTTGATATCTACATTTTTTAACTCCCACGTATTACATTATAAACAATTACACACTCAGTATGCATTTGAAGAAATAATTGTGAAGTTGAATTCATAATAGTCGCATAACATTAAATTAATTTCTAAAATGCAGTTACTGGGCTTGCATCAGAGCTGCTAATAAAAATTTTAAAGTGACTGGAATGAACTTCTGATAGTTTCTTTTTTCTAGACAAACTCTTTGGAAAATTTATTAATAAGCCATGAAACATCCGAAGAGCAGATTTTCCAAAAGACAAGTAGCAAGCAAAGCCTGGATAATATACAAACTAGGTAAACTATTATAAGTCAGTATATGTAAATCCTTAATGCTTGACTGTAATAATCATAGAAGCCTTTATTAACCTATCTTTTAATAATCAATTTATGTTGTTTGAGACTATATGGAAATATGCACCTAGTACTAAAATAAATTTCTGACTAGTTTCCCTTCCAGAAGCCAGTCTTCACATTGCTGCCACGTTGTTCTTTAAAAAGCTTTCATCACTAATGAGCGAAAATCAATTGACGGATTGCCTTGTTCGAGGCACTGTGCCAGGGTTTAAGGGAAATTAAAAGTGTATTAATACATAGTTATTGTGCCTGTATTAAAGTAGTTCAGTATTCTCAGGTCTGCTATTTTCTAGTTAACTCTCAGTTCCTTATCTGTAAAATGGTGACTGTAATAGTACCTACCTGACTACCTCATTCAATCATGTATTCATGCATTCATTCATATACCCAAAGCATTTTTGTGTGATTTTTTTAATAGCACTAGTACATTCAAGGTACTCTTTTCTTACTCTGAATATACCAGTAACTAAGAGACATAAAATTCTTGACATTGTGAAACTTCTATTCTAGTTAATGAAATAGGTAATATTCAAATAAATAAATAAATATAGAATATAATTTTGGGTGTAGGTAAATTCTAGGAGAAAAATAAAGTCAAGCAAACAATTAGATACTGAATGCAGAATGGGCAGTTTTTGAAAGGGTAGTTAAGGAGGTCTGTCTAAATGATACCTAAATAAAATGAACAAGCAAACAATGATCACCTGTGTGTGAGCATTTCAAGCAGAACTAATAAAATGCAATGGCTCTCAGACAGAAACAAGCTCAGTTTGGTACATTTCACTTGAGGAACAAAATGGAAAGTCAGGACAGCAGGAACAAAAATGAAAGCAGGGAGGGTAGAGGATGAACCCAGAGTCATGGGCAGAGTCTGCTCATACAAGCCTCAGGGGCCATGGTTAGAAATTTGGATCTTAGTCTAAATGTACTAGAAAGTCACAAGAGAGCTTCAAGAAGAAACAGTTTCATGATTTTTATTTTTAAAAAAAGCTAATTATTGTTGATATGTATAGTACAAGCCATAGGTAGTGTATTAACCTGGAGTTCTTGCTGGACACAAATGCCAGGCTTAAATCTGCTACCTTGTGGAGAGCTTAATAAAGGGACTGTCATAAAGAAATAAGAAATCAGCAAACTATAGTACATTAAAATAGGGCCAATACCTGGGAGTTTCTACCACTACTGAGCTCAAAAGCACAGAGGAATGGGGGATGAAATGGGGAAAGAAAGCATAGGAGTGTCTGATAAAAACTGAGACCTTAAATTCTGGGACTGGTCAACCCAAGGTCCATATGCATGGAAAGATCTTGGGCTTAATCTCTTTCACACTCTTCCCTGTTCCTACTCTTACTGATGTCCCACCCACCCACCCATTGGCCAAAAAAAGAGCAATCTAGAGTACAAGGGAGCCTCATGATTCAGTCTGTTCAGGTCAGCCCTGAGAGGTGGAGAATAGTGGTGAGCAGAAAATGGAAGCTTTTCGGTACTGGGGCAAGATTGAGAGAAGAAGACCTGGTTACAAAAACCTGGTAGGTTCTAGGCAAGATATTTTGTTGGCTTCATTAAACATAGTAAGAATCTAGGTGGTAAGAAACAGTGAGACAGTGTGATGTAACAAACAACTTACTGATGGTAAATGTGAACAAAAGAGAGGAATCAAGGTTCACTGCTGGTTTTCAGTTTGAACTACTGGGTGGATAGTGTGCTATTTAGTGATACGGGAAGAGAGAAGATATAGGAATGTACTTTGATAAGGGAAAGAAAGAGAGGATCTCCTTTGAATATTTTAACTTTAAATTAGACATCCAAATGGAGGTACTGAGCAGGTGGTTGAATATTTTAGTCCATAGCTCAGCAGAGAGATTGGAGTTGGATATGTAAATCTTGGAGTCACAAGCACATGGATAATATTTAAAACCATCACCGTAAGTATAAATAAAGAAGATAAAGGGTCCAAGGTCGGGATATTACAAGAATTAGGGACTGAGATGAGGTAAAAATTTTGCAAAAGAAATTGAGAAGAAATATACATGTTACGGGAGAAAAATCAGGTCTCAGAGCCAGAAAGTAAAGAGCCTCAAGAAGGGAAGACTTGCTTTTAAAAAAAGTAAGGAGAACAGTGCCTAAAATACAATTGGCATGACAAAAAAAAAAAAAAAAAAAAAATTACCTGCTCTCATTATCGCAAAGCTCACACTATGGATTTAGCTAAATTATTTTTTAATCCAATTTCTGGTCTTTACTGTATACTTCACCAGGGGCTACTTTGCTAACCATCCATGTCTTCAGTAGCAGAATAGTGGAGGCTTGGGCATAAATTCTTTCCTCTTGGATTTTAGCAAAGTACAAATAAAATTATAAATGTAAATGTGTCCAATGCATTTTATAAAAAAAATTTTCAAAGAATTCAGAAAAAGTACAACTTATTTCTGATTTGGGAATTAAGAACAAATTTGTCATGAGCGTTACCTTTGAGATGAAAAATGAACAGAATTTTTCTAAGCAGTGGGGAAAAGAAAGAATTTTTAGCATGGGAAAAACTATGAACAAAGACCCAGCCATTAATTATGAAGTGTGGGTCTCATTTAAAAGAATAGCAAGTTGTGATGTTTTCTGGAAATTAGGTGTGAATAGTGAATAAGCCTGGGGCCATCTGTTGGGAAAAATCATAAATGACAGGCTACGGGATTTGGATTTTATATTGCAGACAATAGTAAAACCATGCATGGCTATTGAGTAAGAGATTACTGGTCAGACTGGGCTTTAAAGATTAATATAGCTGTGATGAGTAGGGAGGTTTGGAATAAGGAATACTAGGTGTTTCATTGGATGTACAGTTAAAGTTTTAAACATTTTATTCATTTATTTAGTCAAAAAGGTGACAATACTTAGAATATTTCACTGGATCTATGAAGGAATATTAAATATACAGCCTCATTTTTCTATGTAGGCAAGAGAGGATATCAAGTTATGAAAGTTCCACATAACCTGATGGAATCAGAATGCTAGCAATGACTATATTCATGCATGCCTGACAAGGTATTCAAGAAAAAAATTGTCATTTTTGTTTGGGTAGGGTGAAGCCAGCACCATGGTATGTGTTAATGTGTAGTTAAGAGGAAAGGTAACTCATTTTGAAGAGAGTGGTGATCATGTTGCTAATTGTCCAAAAACAATACTATCAATTTAAGCCCTTGACCTTGATATAAGGGTAATAAAGTACAATAAACCATCAATTTGAAAGTCAGTTTTTGTGCTGCCATAGATTAGGAAGTGCTTGGAAAATCACTTGTCTAAATATGGGTTTGTTTGCTCATCTATACACAAAGAATTAGACAAGTGTCTTTATTATAGAGTACAGAATGCTGTAAATTTTTTTTGATTCAGTGTCTCTCAGCCTTAACCAGGCAATCCTTTTAAAATATAAAATCTAGAATTATTATTGCCACTAGTATACTGCGGTACATTTTGTGAAATATTATTCTAGACATTCGTCAAGGCCAAATGAATCCAGGAAAGTACATGGGCCTTAAACTGATTTTATATTCTGGCCCTACCATTTACCAGGTAATTAGCTGTGACCTTTTGACATAATCTACATGACATTCCACTTGCTTATCTGTAATATGTTGATTAATATTATCCATTTTGCTATGCTGTCTTAAAATCAAACTTAATGTACCGAAATAACTCAGTCTGATACTCACATGGTTGCTATAACAAGCAGTCAGTAAAAGACAGCTATTACTTTATATTATTACTGTTACATTAGTATTATATTTAGTCAAGTTTAAGTGCATTGCTTTCAACCATAATAGGAAGGTTAAATATGTATCCATGAATTTTTTTACACCTTTATTGAGTTACAATTCGTATACCATAAAATGCACCATTCAAAGAGTACTCTTCCATAGATTTTAGTATAGTCATAGAGTTAGACAACCATCATTACATCTAAATTTTGAACATCTTTATTATTCAAAAAAAGTTTAAAAACCCTGTGTCTATTAGTATTCACCACCCACTTCTTCCCAATACTACCCGCAACCCTAGTCAACTACTAGTTTGCTTTTTGTCTCTATAGATTTTTCCTATTCTAGATATTTCATTTAAAGGTAATTATAAAATATGCAGTGTTTTGTTACTTGTTTCTTTCACTTATCCTAATGCTTTCAAAGTTCATTCATGTTGTAGTTTGTATCAGTACTTTGTCCTCTTTTATTGCAAAATATTCCATTGTGTGGATATACCACTTAATGTTTAGACATTTATCAGTGGAAGGACATTTATCTTGTTTCCACTACTTAGCGATCATGCATAATTCTGCTCTGAACTATCTTGTGCATGTTTTGTGTGCACTGATGTTTTTATTTTGTTTGGTCACATACCTAGGAGTAGAATTGGGGTTATATGATATCTCTACATTTAACATTTTGAAGAAATATTTTCCAAGGCCATCACATTATTTTACATTCCCACCAGCATTGTATGATACTTCCAGTTTCCCTACACTCTCTGTAACATTTCTTACTATCTGTTTTTGATGATAGCCATCGTAGCCGATGTGAAATAGTATTTCATTGTAATTTCAATTTCCATTTCCCTAGTGACTAATCATGTTGAACAACTTTTCCTGTGCTTATAAGCCATTTGAATATATTCTTTGGAGAAATGTCTATTCAAACCTTAGCCCATTTTAAAATTGGGATCTTTTTCTTTTTATTATTGATTTATAAGATTTCTTTACACATTTTGGATGCAATCCCCTTGTTAAATATTTTCTCCCATTCTGTGGTTTGTATTTTCACTTTCTTTATAAAGATGTCCTTTTAAACTTCAAAGTTTTTTTTTTAATTTTAAGGAAGCTCCGATTTATCTGTTTTTCCTCTTATCATTTGTGCTTCTGTGTCATATCTAAGATCCTAATGATTTACACATGTTTTATTTCAAGAATTTTATAGTTTTGGTGATAAATTTGGATATATAATCCAGTTCGAGTTAATTTTTTGTACTTTGTGAGGTGTCATTCTTTTTTTATGTGGATATCTTAGCTGTCCCTGCACAATTTTTTGAAAAGACATTTTCTCCCTATTGGATAGTCTTGACACCTTTGTTGAAAATCAGTTGATGATAAATGTAAAGGTTATTTCTGGACTTTAAATTGAATTCCATTTGTCTGTATGTCCTTATGCCAGTACCATGCCATCTTGATTACTGTAGTTTTGTACTATGTTTTGAAATCAAGAAGTCTGAGTCATCCAATTTTGCTCTTATTCAAGATTGTTTTTGGCAATTCTGGTACCTTGAATTCCCATATGAATTTTAGGATCATCTTGCCTATTTCCACCAGAAATAAACCAGCTGGGATTTTGAAAGGCTTTTTACTGAATCTATAGATCAGCTGGAATATTATCATCTTTACAGTATTAAGTTTTCTGATCCATAAGCATAGAATGTCTTTCCACTTATTTTAATTTTTAAAATTTCTTTCAACACTATTTTGTAATTTTCACTGTATATGTCTTGAACTTCTTCAATTAAATTTATCCCTGGGTCTTTTTTGATACTATTTTATATGTAATTCTGTTCTTAATTTTGTTTTTGGATTGTGTATTGCTAGTGAATAGAAATACATTGATTTTTGTATACTGATCTAGGATCCTGCAAAATTGCTCAACTTTTTATTGATGTGTAGTTGTTGTGAAGTCTTTGTCTGGTTTGAGTGTCAGGTCATATGGGTCTCATACAATGATTTGAGAAGTTTAAAAGAGTTTGTGAAGAATTAATATTAGTCCTTTAAATGTTTGGTGGAATTTACAAGTGAAGACATCTGGTCCTGAATTTTTCTTTTAGGAAATATTATAATTATTAATTCAATCTCTTTACTTGCTATAGGTCTGTCAGATGATCTGTTTAACTTTGAGTCAACTTCCATAGTTTTTGTCTTTCTAGAAATTTCTTCATCTAAATTATCTAATTTGTTGGCATCTAATTGCTCATAGTATTTCTTGCAATTTTTTTTTAACTCTAAGCCTGGTTATGATGCCCCCATTCTCATTTCTGATTTGAATAATTTGCATCTTCTCCCTTCTATTCTTGATTGGTCTCGCTGCAGGTTTGTCAATTTGTTGGTCTTTTTAAATAGGCAAATTTTCGATTTGTTGATTTTCTCTATTGTTTACTATTCCCCATTTTATGCATGTCTACTCTGATCTTTATTGTTTGCTTCCTTCTGTTTTCAGTTTAGTTTGCTCTTATTCTAGCTTCTTAAATTGGAAGGTTAGGTTATTGATATGAGACGTCTTTTTTTTTTAATATAGGCGGTAACAGCTACAAGTTTCTATCTAAACATTCCTTTGGCTGCATTTCATCAGTTTTGGTAAAGTTGTGTTTTTGTCTTCATTCTTCTCAAAGTGTTTTCTGTTTTCCTTGTGATTTCTTTCTTGGTTGATTGCTTATTTAATAGTGTATTGTTTCATATCCACATTTTTGTGAATTTCCATAGTTTATTGCTAATTTCTGTTTAATTTCCTTGTGGTCATAAAACATACTTTTTATGATTTCAATTAAGTTTATTTAAGTTTGTTTTATGGCATAACATATGATCTATATGGTGGGTAATATTTCATGTACACTTGAAAAGAATGGGCATTCTGCTATTGTTGGGTAGAGTGTTCTGTAATGCCAACAGGTCTAGTTATTGTACTTTTAAGTCTTTTATATTTTGTTGATCTTTTTCTGGTTTTATCCGTTATAGAAAGTCTGGTATTGAAATCTCTGGAAGCAGGATGTTTGGTAGCCCTAAAGATGCCTTCCTTGCCACAGCAGCTGTGTGCAGGTCAGATTGCTCAAATTATAATTTTCCTTTCAGCCAGCACAAAATGACGTAAGAGACTGCAGAACACTCCGTTTCCTCACTGGGCCCTGCGTGGTACTTATCTCATGGTCCCCTACATATGCAGATTAGTATGTGATTAAGAAGAAAGGGGTTAGATTTGAACTATTGAGCCCATCTTCATTTTTTATGGAAATAATATAAACCACTAGTGTATTAACTTATTATTAATATATCTTTGTGAAACAAGTTTGAAATATGCTTATTAATAAAGGTTTGTATTTTGGTATTATGTGTTTTTCTGCCTTCCTAGCGGTAATAGTAAGTCATTCTGCTGATTAGTGCATTTTTGGAAATTACTTAAAACATAAAAAGTCCTGATCAAGTGCTAAATATTTTATAGACACACTGACTCACACTTTTCTAATACAAAATTTAAAAATTTTCACCCCCCAAAATGCTTGGTTTCCCAGGCTTAATGACATAAATTAATGACTTTTTATAATACTAAGTACCCATAAAAATAATTCAGTTATTATCCAAAAAATTTGTACACACTATTAAGTATATAAGATGAGGGAAAAAAGCCTAGAAGAAATGGTAGTATATACTTATAAAATTCCATGGATATAGATATCACAAAATGGCAAGAAAAAATGTTTCAGAAATTAATAGAATATTTTGTAAAATATAAATTTAGTTTGTTGAATTAATCTAAAATCATGCAGATAAAACATTTCAATTATGTAAATTATAAATTCATTGCAATGATTCTTTTTTTTTAAAATCTGTCTAATGGTTTGATAATCGTTCTGCACTTGTTGGACTTAATCAGATCAGGCATCTGGTCTTCTTAAAGGAAATGGCCCTTTCATATTGAGATTTACAGTCTCTTAGTTATGCCTTTAAAAGGGCTCATAGACATCATAAACTTTCTTCTACAATCTCTGTCAAAATCCATCTGGACAATGGATCAGTCTTAGCCATCAATTAGACCTTTCTCTAATCATTTCATATAAAAGCTATGTAGTTGTAACTTCTCACATTTTGTGAGTCCTAGGAGTATCTTTCTTAAATCCTGCTTTTAGCACTCCTCTCAAAGATAGATATTTCTCCTTCCCTAGCTGATCGGCATCCGTCTTTTTCAGGATTGTTTTCTATTTTTTTTTTAATGTGTTTTGCCTCTGTATTAATTAGAATTAATAAATTATTCTACAGTAGCAAACAATCCTAAATTTTAATGTCAAAACTACAAATGTTTATTTTCCCCATTATGTTATATATCCATTGGAGGTGGGGAGAAGGATCTGCTCACGATAATCATTCAAGGATCCAGGATGACAAATCAGGGCCTGTCTTGTTGCTGCTGGCCATAGTAACAGATGGAAAAAGAGATCTCTGGAATGTCTCACAGAGGCAAATGAATACTCAACCCTAGAAACACACTCATTTCCACTCACAATTCCTTGTTTAGAACCAGTTACTTAGGCTCAACTTCTCATAGGACTAAGGAGTGGTAAATAAGTGAATATGGAAATAGAGAGAATCCTGTGATCTCTCTGAAAGCAGAGAGCTTGAAGTATCTGGGTGCAGAGGGAGAGCAGTGCTGGTGTATACCAGAGTCTCTCTTCACAGCTGCAGTAGTTGGCAGCATGGGTTTGGAGAAAAGCTACATCATTTAGGAAAAACATAGCTTACTCAAGACATGCAGATTGTAAGTTTAGTAAATAAATCTCCTATGTTCTTATTATACTTAATGAATATTTTCAACTCTTAGGTAAGATTATTACCTTTAATCATAATCTGTTTGAACTGTCTGCAGTATATCCTTAGATACTCAGGTGAAATATGCCAAGAGAGCACGATTTTTAATTCAAATAAGAGTATCAGTATAACGTGTCTTAAAGAATCACAACTCTTTAATGGAATATGAGTTGTGGGCAGGAAAATAGTATGTATAGCTAGCAAATCAAGTTAAGGGGAAAATGGATTTTAAATTATATTTGGAAAATAAGAGAGATCCAAAGAAATTTGGTTGTCTAATAAATGTCCTGGGAAAAGAAGAGATCATTAAATCTAGCTTTGGCCAAAGAAAAAATATACGTATTCACTTTCTTTAGCACTTTAACACAAACAATGCAATAAAACTGTACTATAAAGATTATTTTTATTACACTATTATGAGCCAAAATTATAGTCTCATCAAGTCTCTTGAATAGTATATTATAATTATGGTGTGATAGGATCACTTAAGCCTTAAAGTATATCATCATATTGAAGAAAAAGCACGTCATGGACAGATTCAACATGAATTTCTCCCACATTTCTAACTACCGTATCCAAAGCTTTTTGGAGGTAAAACATCATATAGTCACTATCAGGCTATATGTATATATAATATATGCAACATATAATATATAAATCTCTAAATTATGATATGCCTAATCATCCTAGATATAGACTTTTGTTAGATTGTACACCATGAAGCTCCTTATGTGGAAATTGAAGAAATAACGACGAAAGGAGAAAAAAAAGAAAATGTAGTGTTTTCCTGTCCCCCGTCTCTGCAATCACTAACCATAATGGAGAATCATGCTTCCAATTATTTTGATAAATCTACTTTACCTTATAACCATAGCAACATTATCTCCCCATAACAGGGAAGAATTTCCATTTTCATTCCTGTAAGGGTAAGAATGACAAAGCGGTGAGAAAGGAGAGTTTTGCTCCGCTTTGATCTTGACATTGCTAAGCAGAATCTACTGGGAAGTGGATGTAAGTCATGCTATGCTGTCATCACTGCTGATCTGGGAGCTGAAGGTGCAGCACCTGTCGCTCCTTGAGCCTCCCTGTAGAATAATAGCTTTGGCCTTTTCAAAGCCAGAGGAAACCTAGCTGAAAGTACTGTAAGGCATTTTCCTCTAGAAATCTGCTTGATGTTAAGGGACAGGATTCTGTTTATATGTGAGCAATTGGCTGTATTCAGTAAAAGAAAATTACAGATTGCCTCATGGACCTTAATAGAAAAATCTGTGCTTTTTGTCATTAATTATTTTGTGAGTTCCACTGTAGTCAAGTAATTGCACTGTAAAATTTATGATAACATGAGGCTCTAGAATGTGGAGAAATATTTAGATAATAGAAGAACCATAATGATTGTGCACTGATATATTCACACATACCGGCAACATTAGTCTGGGTCCCATAGTAAACCATGGCACTCTTAGTATAGAAAATGTTTTTTACAAAGAGATTAATTGCAAAGGATAGGTACTGGGAAACCGTAAAGTCTGGTCAGTGTGCAGTGACCTGAGCCTTCCACCCCCAGGCCCGTGAAGGTAGACCTGTACACCTTAGCAGCTTTGAGGGAAACAGTGAACCTTAGTTGAGGGACTGAGCCAAGCTGAGCCAGTCTCTCTGGAAGGAAGGCAGACAACACTCTGGCCTCTCTCTTCTTCTCCAACACTCCAGACTTCTGCCAAGTAGCCACAACCCCCACCCCCAACCTTGACCCAACCTGAAGAGAGGACCCAATTGGTACCTGGTAGACACACACACAAACATACAAATGTGTACAATTCCTTCCTTCCTTACTCCCTTCCTTCCTTCCTTTCTCCCTCTCTCTTTCTCTCTATCCTCTTTATTTACATATTTGTGGGGGTGACCTTTGGTGTAGTAAAAATTGGAACTCGGATAAGTCACTGAAACCCTTTGAGTCTCTAGATTCAATAGCTGTAAATAGGAATAATCACACCCAATTCACAGAAATGTTGAGACCTTAATGGTAAACATATAGAAATGTTATTTACCTAGAATACATATTGTAGCAGAGGCCACATAAGTAACTGTTCAGATGGAGAAATGGCTGTGACAGAAGTATATTCCAGTAAGATACTTCATGTTCCATCCTAGATCAGGTGACAGTGTGCAACCACAAAAGCTGCTGCGTAACTGCTGAATGAGTTCATTCTTTATTACCTTTTAAGCTTACATTACCTATCCTTCCCTTCTTCCCTACTCCTCAGTATTTTTGAACACTCATGCTAAACTTTAATCTGGCTTCCTACGTTTGGTAAATTCTTTTCATCATATCCCTACTGTGTGTTGAACAATCTGAGAATGCAGAGATCAAAGCAATGCATTGAGAATTTGAAAATAAAGATGGTGATACTGACGTCAAGGAATTCAGAGGCTACTGAAGGAGATACACAAGTGAATAGACCCTTACAACTTAGTGACTAGGCTTCAAGGATAGGGAAGTAGAATAGTTTTGTTAAAATGTGGAACCCTGGAGTCAGTCTGCTTGATTTTAATCCTGACCCAAATTGAAGCTTTAAGATTTTGGGGTAAATTACTTGATCACTCCATGCTTCAGTTTTTCATCTTTAAAATAGGAATATTAAATGCCCAAGATATGATTATTTCTTTTAGTACTAGTACTTTTATCTAGTACATGATCATGATGGTAGTGATAATAACGGAGGTGGCAAAATATGGCATGGGGAAACGAGGAGGTAGAGTCTTAAAGACATGAATTAGCAAGCAAATTGATAGGCAGGCTAAGGATTGAAGAGAAATTCAAAGGCGGAGACAAGCCAAAAGGTGTGGAGGGGAAACAGCTATTCCAGGAACAGCAAGTCATCTTGTAATAACATATGCTATGGTGTTGTACAGAGGCACAAGTTAAGAAGATACTGGAGAGGCAAGGAGGAAATAAACAGTGAAGGATTTTGTGTCATGCTAAAAAATCACAACTTTCATCCTGAAGTCTATAGGCTGTTGTGGGAAGACTTTAAGAGAGCCAGAGACATGATTAGTCCTTCATTTTAGAAAGATCTCTTTGGCAAATGTGCCAAGAAGAGATTCAATGTGATGGAAGAAAGCTAAAATGAAGGGAGTAGAAAGTTCAGGGCAGAGCTGATAAGTAGAATCATAGGCACTGGAGAGAAGAGAAAGAAATTCAGGACCTCAGATCTGTGTTATACCCAAGAGTGATTGATGGTTTCAACTAGAAGGAGACCACGGGAGGGGCATTTAATTTAAAGTTTGATTATTGTCAGTTCAGTAGAGTCTGAGGTGCCTGAGAGAGAGTGAAATGCTGGGTAGTTGATTGTCTTCACATGTGTGGAGCTCTACTGAGGGACTACGGTAAAGTTTAACTATACTGGAACTTTGGTGAACACCTCCATTTAAGAGATAAGGTGTGAAACTGAGAAGGAATTCTTAGAAGTATAAGAGAGATATTATTAGAGATGTAACAAGGGACGTCTTCAAGACTTTCCAAAAGAAGAAGGTGGATAGGAATGTCAAAAGAGCCAAGTAAGGTAGAGATAGAACTGCGTTCCTAAGAGTCAGAAATACGTCACCTCAGAGCCAGAAATTGTGTTTTCTCGTGGCTGTGGACAAAGACATCAGAGAGAAATACCCCATTCTTAAGAGGGTGTATCCCGGAACTCTAAATGTACTGTGAAAGCTTTTGGGGTTGGTAATCACAAATTGCTTTTATATGATGCAAATAATCTATCTTAAGGAAACCAGTTTTTTTAGCTTACACTTGAAGTAGAACAATGAAATGCCATAACAAATTGTCTCATTTCACTTACATGATTAAAGAAATAACAACAACAACAAAAAACCCATTCATTTATAATACACTCTCTTGATGCAGTTACAATTACTGTGTTACCAGTAAGGAAACGGAGAAAGTTTAAGCTACATATCCAAAATCACTTGTAAAGAAGGAAGCCAGAACATAAACTTGAGTATAGTTGTCCTTCCATGACCACAGATGTAGAACCCGTGGATACAGAAGGCCGACTGTATTATGCCATTTTATATAAGGGACTTGAGCACCCATGGATCTTGGTATGTCGCCAGATTTTGGCATGGGGTAGAGGGAGTCCTGCAACCAGTCCCCTGAGGATGCCAAGGGATAATTGTATATTTAACTATAGTATATCAAAGTATAGGAGGTATATACTGTTATACCTGTTATACTGTTATGCTCTAAATTAGATAAATTGTTGTTCTTACTTATAATATTATAGTTAGTAACAAGATGATGCCTGATGTATGTATAAAATATTCTAAACACTTGACTAATTTCAAAAATATGTTGTATTAATATAGTCATTTATACTTTAGAGAAATGGCTTTCATTTCTGAGGTGACCAAGAAGATTTAACTAGAATTATTTATAAATATAGAATTTTATAATCATATGACAATATCAGGTGAGAATCCTCAAATTAAATATTTACAGAGAAATACTCATGGCTGTGTGATGAAGGGAAATTATTTATAACACATATTCTACCCGAGAGTCAGCCTAGTAGAGGGTGCAGGTTTGGGTCCAGGGGATAGTCATGCACTCAAATATTGACAGTTTAACCTAGTATAAGTTTAAATTTTAGAATCTCATCGAGTTCTAAAATTCTAATTCCATGATTGTCTAAGTAGAAAATGTCTACTTCAGATTATTTGATACATAACTAAACAAATATTTTGGTAAAGGGAAGGCAAATTTTATAAGCTATCCAGAGTATATATTAATGTTTTTCCGCCTTCTTAATGTTTATTGAAGTATGTAAGACACATTTGTAGATGTAGGCCACTAGGATCTCTTTCCTTACTATCACATTTGTATCTCAGTATATATCCATCACCTATATATTTTCTTTTTTTCCTATGATCTATATATTTTCTAAAAAACAAAATCAAGTATTTCTGTTAATTCATTTATTTAATTTGTTCAGTGATCATTTTGTGCCAGATAATAAGAGTATAGCAATGACTAGACCCAGAAATGGACTTTTGAAACACCAAGGGTAAATCCCTGTCCATGGTTCTTAACTAGCAATGCAGGGATAACTGATATCTTTCACTTAGTAACTCCACTTCCTGCATCATGCCCTTGGATGATGTAAAGAACTCTTTGTCCTGGTGAGTCCAGATGTAGCCTCAGAACTGTTCATAAAACAATGCCCCAAGCACCCAATATCAATTGATTGGAGTTGTCACATGAGATGAAGTCTACTTGTCATTATTGGGCAGATGAACAGTATTATCCTGTTGGAAAGAAGAAAATAAGCAGAATGTAGCAAAAGCAATATTAAACTGATATGACAATGAAAGGGATATAATACAAACCTTGCAATGTAAATTTTATTTGACTTTTACCTTTCAAAAGATTGATTGGGTTTCTAATAATCTTGTTAAATACTCCATGAAATACTTAACTGGTTTAGATATAGTTACATCCTACAGTGCTTAACTCAAAGATTTGTTAGTGCTGTGGTTTTTAAATGATTCTGTTGTGGTGCTTTGTTTTGGGTATTTTTGTTTATTTGCTTTTTGTTTTGTTATTATTATTCTTGTTCACACTTCAGGAATTAGAGATCAAACTTTCAATAGACTTAAAATAAATTTAAATCTGTAAGGGAAGACCATATGATCAAAATACACTTTTAAGTGGTTATTAGACAAACATGGCCAATGCTGTTTCCTGCAAATAGAGAGGTTTAAGGAAATACAGGTTATACTCAGGATATATGGTCTCATGAACACTCATCCTCCAAAATGTGTAGTTAGGTAACATGAAAAAGCTTTTGTACTTGTCTGTCCATTATTTGTTCTAATGAGCCAATACAGTAAGATCATCAGTGTATACTGAATATTGGCATGTTTCATTCCTGAGCATATTAGATTTACACATGTTTTTCTTTGTTCCACTGATAGAAACATGAGCTACTTTAATCCAGATGATGTTAAATTAAGCAAGTGAAACAGATACAATGCTTATAGAATAATTGACCGTGAGAATGTTAGTCTTGGAGAGTTTGACCTGATCAGGAGAAATGTTTCAGACTTCTCTAACCCATGGAAATTGGGGAATGGCTCAAGAACTTTGACTTTGAGTGCAAAAGACTAGGAAACAAACTAGAAGTCATCTGAATTTCACAGGAAACACATTGGAAAGATGATTCCTGTGGGGTTTGAGTAAATTTAAGAGTAAGGAGATACAGAGGTAATATTAACACAAAAATTCAATTTATAAGCCACTGGGACTATATCATGAAGAAAACCATGTGTCTGTTGAAGTCAAAGTTAATTTGAAACACAGATTAGTTCTGCCCTCAATGCTGTAAAAGGAGAATGATATTCAGAGACTTAACACCCTTATACCTTTAATGGATCCTCACCTCTTTTGCACACAATCCTAATGTCTTTGCTCATTCTGGGACAATAAGAGAGTGTCTTATGCTGAAGTATCTGTCAGTCCTCTAAAAATTAATTCCAGAAATGAAGAGGATTGTAGTACGAGTCAAATTATACTAATTTTGTTAATATTCTTTACCTACCAACAAGATACAAAGATACAAATGCTTAATTGCTACTCTGCCAATTGTACGCTGAAATTTTTCTTTAGCACTTTAATGATATGCACAAACAATTTTAGCCATTTAATTATAATGAGACTCCTCAAATATGGTCATAATTAAAGTGTGGCAGATTAAAGATGGCCATAGATCCCTTGATGCCCCACCCACCCAGAGGTGTGGTCTTGCCTCTCTCCCTTGTCTTGATTCTGGGAGATCTCTGTGACTGCTCTGATCAATTGGATTCAGCAGAAATGGTGCTGTGCCTGTTCTTGGGTCCAGGCCCTCAGAGACTAGCATCTTCTCTTTCTCTTGGAATGCTCATGTTTAGCGTAATTCCTGTCAGAACACAGCTGCCTTGCTGGAAGAAGCCCTAGCCACATTGTAAAACCCTGTATTGGTGCTCCAGTCATCAGCCCAAATAAGAGCCTGACCAAAAGCCAGCATCAACTGTCAGTCACGTAAGGGAGACATTTTGGTCTTACAATTCAGTCAAGCTTTAAAATGACCCTAAGACCAGTCTACATTTTCCTTCAACTGCATAGTAGATCCCCAAGTTAGAAATGCCCAGTTGAGCCGAGTCAACCCACAGAATCACATGAGATAATACATTATTGTTATAAGCAACTATGTTCTGTTTTGTTTTTAATCACTCTTACGCAACAATAGAAGGCTAGGATGTAAACTAAAAATTAAACATCAGAGTGATCAAAATTTCATTAAATTAGTTTTTTCTTTCTTTGACTTTAAATAAGCAGGGTAATCGCTGTGTTCAACAATATTGTGGTAACTATACCAATGTTGATATCCCCGATAGTTAGAACTGCAAAATGATGATGAAATATGAGCATATCCTTATTAAAATGCTAAAAAGGACATTGTAGAGATGAAGAGAAGTGGCTGCCAGATTCTGGCTTCTTCTTGCCTTTCCCCCTCCCCCAAACACACAGAAAAAACTCAGCCAGGAAACTAAAGGCAATAGAATGTAACTGGCAGTGGTAAAGCTGATATATTCTTTTTTGTGCCAAAACAGTCTCTTGGCTATATCCACAACACTGTTGCCCAAACAGAGGATCTTCTGTTTTAGGGCTGAGCATGGCAAGGATTCCAGTCCTTTACCTTCTTCTTTTACCATTTAAATTAGTAGAAAACATTTCCATTATTTTGCTTTCTAAATAATTTTGCATGAATGGAAATGATACCTGTATTTATAACTTAGAAGAGATAGACGATCTTGAAATGCTTGCTACAAATTGGCAAAATTATATATCTTTCTGAAACACTGGCTTTAAATACCCTGGGCTTCTTACTAAAGTGCTCATTGTTTTCATTAATGCCTTCACCCTTTGGGGCCTTGCTTTCTTCTCAATGATGTTTCGGACACTAATGCACCGTGTGTTAACATCATAGCCCTTGGTGCTCAGAAGCATAAAGCAAAAATAACAGGCTGAATCAGTCCTGATCTTGGAAAACACAGTCTGCTTAGACAGAAGTCTAGGAGAGAAAATTGGCAAGAATAAAGAAATCAGACAGCTTCATGGAGAGTATCTCAGTGGGAAAACCACTGAGGAAACACAGAAGAGTTGAAAGCAAATGATGGCAGGGTCTGTTTTTCCGTGGAGATATTTAAGAGGAAGTTTGATGCCCATCTGTCTGGAGGACACTGAATGAAGACTCCCTAGATGCGGAAGGATACTCTTCGTCTTTGGAGAGCCCTCTCAGCATTATTATTCTTTGGATTGTGAACGAAGAATTTTTTTTTCTTTCATCAGTGCTAGCAGGAACCAAAAATACATTCTTTTCACATAGGCTAATAAAAAATAGACTTGTATCTGCCTCATATTTGTTGAAGCTTCATCTATATTTACTAAAGAAGTTATTCAATGCCCATCACATCTAACTTTAATTTAACTTCAACTTGAATCTTCTTAACAGGAATTTCAGGCAACTTCAAATAAATTGACACAAACACAAAGGAGGAAAAAGGAAATAGAATGACATTGATAATATTAACATATTCTATTACTAGCTTAAAATTTGGCTATGTATGTCTAGAGAAGGTAGGCAAAAAGAGAAATTTAAGAGGAAGCATAACTCTCATCTTAAAAAAGAGATTCTTTTGACAGTGCAGATATACTTTTATTTGATGTAAAATGTTCAGTGTTGTCAATTACATGGGGCTTTGAGTGACATAATAGGTAATATATTCATATCAGTTTATATTAAATGCAGAAGCAATTTTTATACTTTTATAGAACTGAATAGAAGGAGCCCTGGGGTGAAAGAAATGATACAATTCTGGCTTCAGATAAAACTATTCAAATTTTGCCTGTCTTTCTACTCATCTGAATTTGGTCAAGTGACATCTCTCAACATATGGAAATTATTCTTTTTATTATCATCTTGTTTATCTTCATCATCAGTACTGTAACTTTTTTTTTCTACTCAGTGCAAAGTTTATTATTTATGAATAAAGATTTGGGGATATTCAAAAGTAAATATTGTGAATTTGTGATAGACAAAGATTGAGAACTTTATTTTAAATTTTGAACAAAATCAAGTTGTCATATTCATTCTTCTAATTATTCACAATAACTTCTTCAGAGTCATCAAAGTGTAACATAATCAATTTTGTGTCATTTTGGTGTTTTAGGTAATCCCAATGTAGATTTATCAGCCTAATAATTTCATCACCATCCTGAATGACAAGTGTATATTTGTCACTAGCTTCCTAATCTGGATTAGAATTTAATCTATCATTTTGACAGATGACCCTTCTGTAGGTAGTTTAAATTACAAAAGATGTTTACCAAAACAATCTCTTTTGAATTGAATTATTATCTTCTTTATAGCAGGAACCATGTCGGGTATTTTCTCATTACTCTTCCTGCTGCCTAAGACAGGATTAAGCACAAGATTAGTGATAAATTAATACTTGGTGATTTATTGTATCAAGAATATAAGTCTGATAATTTTCACTCTTTTCTTCACTGAAACTCAGACTTTATAATTCTAGAAAAGGCTGATCATTGGTCCTTGAATTGACTGTGGTGTTGGCACTGATTAGGCATGGATGTAGAGTTTAGAGGTTATGACCCTCTGGTTTTCCAAGTGAAAGGTTAAGAGAAGCAAGGTTTTCACTAGGAAAAAAATCATAGTTGTAATTAATGTTTTATGAAACTAAGTTTACTTTGAAGAAGCCACATTCTTTGGACAGGTCATTTCTGTTGGAGTAAATTTGATACAGAAAATATCCTCATTTAGTTTTGTCAGCCTAAATCTAAGGAAAAGTGGGCCTACTAAGAATTATCTGACTAGGTATGATTAAGAATTCCTGGAATTACTCTGAGTGAAATATATTTGTTTTTAATCACACAATTGAAAATTATACATACAAATATAAATATTATGTTTTGTTTCTTATTTTGTTGAGATGAGATGGCTATATAAATGGGTTCATACTATAAATATTGTTTTACAGTTAACTTTTTGACTTTACAGTATGTCTTGGAAATATTTCTATGTAAATATATAGGATTATCTTTTTCTAAGTATAGAGTTCAAATGTAAACATTAATAATCTTAAAAGTATGATGATGTAATTTCATTTCTAAACTGAAAATGCATGTCCCAAGCCATCAGATGGATCAACATTAAAATATTACCAACACCCCAAAGAACCCTATCATGCCTCTCTGTCAGTATACCTCAAAGGTGACTACCATTCTGGCTTTAATAATCACAGATCATTTTGCCTGCTTTTAAAAATGGTTTCATAACACATGTACACTTTTGTTTTCGAATTCTTTTGTTCAGCATTATTTTGTGAGATTTATCCATATTATTATAAGTAGCAGCTTTTTCATTCCACTGTAATATTTTGACATGAACATGTAAATATATATTATGCATTTTATTGTTCATGGATATTTATTTTGTTTATATTTGTTGGCCATTATAGACGAAACTACTATGAGTATTTCTGTACATGTTTTCAGTGGACAGAGGTACTCATTTCATTTGAATATTTATATAAGAGTAAAATTGGTGGGTCATTGGGTAAGCACATCTTTAGCTTGAGGAGATCCTGTCAAAATGCTTTCCAAGGCAGTTGTACTAATTTATACTCTGTCAGTAGTAGTGGACTTGAGTTCCAGTGGCTCATTGGACCCAAGTTTTTTTCTTTTGTTTTTTCAAATGTGGTCATTCTAGTGAGAATGTAGTGATATTTTACATGGCTTTGATTTTAATTTCCATGAAATCTTATGTTGATCACCTTTTTCTTTTTATATTGGCTACTCAGAAGCCATCTTTTGTAAAGTACCTTTGCCCAATCTTTTGTCTTTTTTTTTTTTTTTTAAATAGCTATCTATCATTTCCTTAATGATTTCTGGGAGGTCATCACATGTTGTATATGAGTCATTCTTAGATACATACGCAAATATATTCTTCCTTTTTGTGATTTATTTTTTACTCTCTCAGTTGTGCTTTAATGATCAGAAATTTTGTTTTTACTATTTTAGTAATGATAATATTTTTTGTTAAATCTTGACCTACTTCAAGGTTATGAAGATATTTTTTCAAGTTGTCTTTTTGAAACTTCATTGTTGAAACTTGCACTGTTAGATCTCTGATCTATGTGGGATAGATATTTGAGTATGGCTCAGTTTTCCCCATACAGACATCCAAATAATCACCCCATTTTTGTAAACTGCTACATGATGTTCCATAGCAAGGATCTAGACTATTTTACATGTCTCTTCCTCACCTAATGAATATACAGATCACTTCAATTGTTTGCTAATGCAAACACTGTAGAAAAAATATCCTTCTTCATGGCTCCATGACCACATATTTTTCTAAGCTAGATGTGGAAAAGTGGAAGTGATATTAAGCACTTTTGAATTCTTAATACATCATATCAATGTGACCTCTTAAAATGTTTTTTATGCATGGCACTGTCACCGAAATGCACGAGCATATTCTATCGCTCTCTTAGAATTTGACTAGAACATGGTAAGTTCCTTTCTTGGAACTTTCTTCTCTAAACTTTTCTCTATGTTATCTTTTATTCATCAGGGAAAACATATTTTAAAGATGACAAGCTTCTCCTGATTTCCCATATACCTTTCTGCCAGCTGTAAGGAATAAATTTACTGATACTTCATACAAGATTATGTTGAGAAATCAAAACAAGCATCAGTTATTTATATAAACATTTTATTGAAGTATACAGATATCCAAAAACTTACAAAGATCACAAATGAATTTTCACAAACTGAGCACACCTGGGTAACTGACACCTGACTCAAGAAACAGAACATCATCAGAAAAAACAGAAAACCTCTCTTGCCACTTTTCATTCATGAGTAACCACAATCTTGAGTTATAATATGATCCATTAATTTTTTCTGGTTTTGAAATTTATATAGTATGAATTCTTGGCATCTGCCTCCTTTTTCAGTATTATGTTTTGATATAAGCAGTTTTAGTTTGTTCATTCTCACTATTAGGTAGTTAACTATCATTTGAACAAAGCAAAAACAGATATATATTTTTAATTTTTGATTGGCAATTAAGTAATTTCCAGTTTTTTTCTTATTATGAATATAATAATATAAATATTTGTGTAATGTATTTTGGGGACCATATATTTTCACTTCTATTGGGTATATATACCTAGAATTAGATTTTCTGGGTAAATTATTGATTATATTTGGACTTAGTAGATACTGCCAAATGGTTTTCCAAAATGGGCCCAGCAATTTACACTTCTACCAGAAATGTGCGGAAGACCTCTTACCTTCTCTTCCAAATTCTTCTCTGTTCTTAGTTTGTTCTTCCTCTCTTCATTTTTTCTTTTCCTTTTTTTTTTTTTTTTTTGGCTTTGTACTTTGCTTTTTACTTATTCTTTCTTTTTGCCCACTCCACAGTTTTTCTCTCTCTCTCTCCTTCTCCTATTCTCCCATCCTCTCTCCTTTTTCTGTCCTTTCTGTTTTCTCACTTTGTCTCTTGCTTTAGCCTTTCTGTTGCTATGCTTTATTATCTGATTATGTTTTACATTTGCACTTATCTGGAGAAGTTGCCTATGAGTCATTTTGTCACCTTTTTTCTTCAACTGAATTTTTTTCCCATTATTTGTTATGAGCTCTTTATACATTCTAGACATAGCATAAAACAACTGCCTTATCCCATGCTTTGGCTTGCCCTTTTACTGCATTAATGGTGTTATTTGCTGACCAATATTTTCTTATCCTTGATATAGTCTAGTCTATCAATCCTCTTTGATTAGTGTTTTTCATGCTTTAGTTAAGAAATATATGTGGATTTCAGTATCATAAGTGTATTCTCCCTTGTTTTCTTCCAAAAACCTCATTGTTTTTGCCTTTCATTTAGACATATACTTCTAGAAGTATTTCTGTCTATGATGACAGGCAGGGATAAATTTCGTTTTGTTTTCATATGGCTATTTGAGCTAGCACTAATTATTGACTATTTTTTTCTTACTGCATTGGACTGTCCAATTTGTTGTACTTCAGATTATTGCATCCATAAATTGATGTTTCTAGATTCTCTATTTTGTACCATTGGTTTATTTGTCTTTTGTTGCTTCAATACTACATTATTTTAATTAGTAAAACTTTTAAATAGATTTTGATTTCTGGTAGTGTAATTCCTTCAGCTTTGTTCTTTTTCAAGATTGCTGTTCTTTAAAATAGCTTGTCTTTTTGCACAAACACACACACCCACACACATACATAAACAAGCAAACACAATTGCTGGGATTTTTACTAGAATTGAGTTTACTGTACAGATCCATTTGAGTAAAATTTAAATTTTTACCAAATTGTGTCTTCCAGCATAGACACATGTGATGTCTCCTATTGATTTGTGTCTCAAGTAATGATTTCTAAATCTCATTGTAGAGGTCTTTCAGGTCTGTTAGATATATTCCTAGGCTTCTGATGGTTATTGATGCTATTAAAACTATCATCTTTTCAAATGTAATTTTCTAGTTCTTTAATATTTGTGCTATAATGTAATTTATTTTTTGCATATAGGCATTTTAAAGCAAATATTATATCTAATTTTGAATTCAGCTTCCAGCGTGGTGGAATGAGGAGGTGGACAGTTGTAAAAGTGGACAAAATTGTAAAATACAACCAATTCAGCGCTCAGGGATTCAAAGGTAGATAAGAAGAAGCATTTATTCATGGAAATGAGTAAATTTCAAGTAAGAACAGCATAGCCCATGGCATTTTTGCCCAGAGCTTCCTCCCACTTTCCCCGACTTAATCTGCATGGTAGTAGAATCATGAGGTGGGGGACAGGCTGTGAATACAAGCTTTGCTATCAAAGGGGCACACTTGATTTGGATTTTGTCATTTGAAGTGGCATCATCCATGATAAGGGAGCACAAAAAGGCCAGTGGTTTCTTTCCTGAGATCATGGGTCTGCTTGATGCAAATAAGAAACCTGTGCACTAGCAAAGGAAAACAAGGAGGTGAGGTAGTCACACATCTCAGGTTGACTAGAGGCTGTGTATCTGTGCTACATGAACTGTGTGCATGGGCCAACCATCTGCACATCCCAGACAGCATGAGCCTATATTGTCCAGAGGCGATGCAGAGAGCCCATGTGAACCAGAAAGCAGACTTAGAAATGGCCTGAAGTTTGAACATGCTGCCAGTCCCATACACAGATCTTTCAGCAGATGGTGGAAGCCTTAACTGGCTTGTAGTATTTGAGCCCAATTTTTGGCTGAAAAATAAGCCATGTAAACATAAACTTGACCTTTAAAGAGTCAGGCTTAAAAGTCAAAACAAGAAAAGAGAAAAAGAAAACTAAGTAGAGGCATTCGTGGCAGCTTGTTGCTCAAGAAACACATTTCACAGATTTACTCCTGCTGTAAGAGCTATACAGAATCCACGGAGTAGCTTTGGAGAGTTCTAAAAAGTAATCATACCAGACAGACTGAGGAAGAAGACCAAAATGTAAAGCATCATTGACCTGTTGGGGAGATGCTATTATTTTTCTCTAGTATTTCTGGCTAGTGCAGGGCTGGGCACTGGGTAGCATACAGAGAGGGCTCGGGGAGAAGTCCTCCAGTTCTGGCTCGGAGAGTGAGAGGGAGCGCTCATCATACCCGAGAGAGTGAGGAGCCTCCTCTCCTTCTTCTCCGATTTTCCTTCTGCCACCTCACCCCTCAGGCTGTCCTGTAGTAACAGCAGCAGGAACCCCAAGGAGCCCAAACTCTAAAAGAGGAACATCTTTTGCTCCCATTGTGGGATCCGTGTTCTAAGGATGGTGGGGTGAGCCCCCACTGCTTTTGTTTTCTCTCTCGCTCGCTCTCTCTTTTCCCACTGATTGTCTTGCATTGTTATCCTTGTAATGATAGCCTTCATTATTATAATGTCTAATTTTCCCTCTTTTGGTAAAAGAGCACAAAAAAATATATCATATATATCATATGATTCTATTATACAAAGTTCAAAACAGACAAGTGTTTAGGGAAACATTTTGGGGTGATAAAAACTATAAAGAAAAGCATGGAACTAATTACCATGCAAATCAAGGTAGAGCTTAATAGGAAGGGACAGGGTCATCATTGGCCATCATGTAATGAGCTCAATCCTGAAAATGGGTGAGTAGCTCCAGGGGCATAAACTGTATATATGACAAAGCCCCAAATCTGGAAGCACAGATAATGTTCGTCTTCTAAGCTTGATGTCTCAATAGTACAGTGGAAACCTGACACTGAATACACAATTGTAGAGAGAATAAAATTCCTTCCTCTACATTGCACATATTTGTATTAAAGGTTTTTTTTTTAATTCATATCAAGTAATTTATCCTGATCCTATGATACTGTTGGAATTTAAAATGCCATCCGTGTTCTGTCTCTATGTGCAACTATTGGCTTTGTAAATATTGACCCCCCATCATTTATGTAGATATCTTCATAGATACATAGGTAGATAGATACACACACACATACTCAGTTTATAAGACATTCTCAGTGAGGCTTCCCATTTTGAGTCACTGTGCCCTAACTTCTCAGCATATATAAGTTACTTTACTGTCAGCAGCAGTTCTTAGCCTTGTTCCTCAGTTTCACCTCTTGGGGAGTCACTGAGCATCCTTCCTGAGGCTTTGGGTATCCTCGTTGTCTATCACTACCTCCTCCAGATTCTTTAGTGCTAGAATCTTGTATCTTCTAGGTATGAAATTTTAAAAGAAATCTATTAATAGCTAGCACTTGTCAAGTGCTTACTATAAATTTTATATGCATCATCTTATGTAATGCTTAAAATAAAACAAATGAGGTCATTATTTCACAGATTGAAGAGCTGAGATTCAGAGAAGTAGAATAACTTGGCCAAAGTCAGCCAGATGATGCAACATACTTGGATTTTAAATCTGTTTGAATTACCCATTTATTCATTCATTTATCTACTTAGTATCTATTATTGACTACCTTTATGTCAAGTGTTTGTGATCCACTGGCAATGGGAGACAGCCAGAGTCCCTTACCTCATGGAGTTGGCAACTATATGAAAACTAATGTATAAAGAAGCAACCCCCAGATAAGTGCATAATTACAAGTTTCATCAATATGCTACAGAAATGCTACAGTGAATGAAAATCATCTGTAGTGTAGACTGCTAATTGACTTGTACAGAGACTGACATGTCTAGAATAACCCTTTGCATTGCACACTATAGCCCTTCATATTGGCAGTGGTGCAGCACCTGTTGAGATGGGACAAGCATTCTGCAAATTAGCTTCAGAATGAGGATTCCACCAGAGCTCTGCCTCACAGGATGAGGTATTAATTAGCACTCAGTAACATCAGTCAGAACTTCAGTCATCCACAGACGTAACACTGGTCCTCAGTGTAATGAACAGGCTGGCAGGGGACTTCAGAAGCCAACTTCTGAAAGGCTGTTCATAAAAAATTGATTTAATTGATTTTTCATGTTTATGTTCTAAGACAGTTGTTTCCAGCTTTTTCCAATAAGTGCATCCCTTTTAATTTTATACACATCCACACATAATAAAAATGTATTTCTGATAATTTTGGATTCAGAAAAATCCAAGTCTAAACGCTTTTATGGTGTCAGAAACAATAAAATAAGCTTGAGTTTTATTAATTAGTAAAGCATCTTGATATATTTAAAAACTAATAGTTTGTTTTTCTGGTCTCCAAGTACTGTTGTAATAACAATAACTACTGTTGTAATAACTGAAATGTGGGTTCAAAATGTTTTGGCTACATTACTTGCTAGTTGTGTGACCTGAGGGAGATCACTTAACTTCTCTATGTGTCTCAGTATCAAAACAATGGTAATACTGAAAACCGTAATGAAGCACATACCTCAGAGAATTTATTTAAAGGCTTCATGGTGTGTGTGTGTGTGTGTGTGTGTGTGTGTGTGTACATGCATGTGCGGTATGCCTGCATGTGTTAAACTTTTAAATGAAATACGTTATACACACAGAGAAGTCCAACCATTATTTTATTCAGTTTGATGAAATTTTACAGACTGAACCTACTTATATAACTGGTATCTGTATCAAGGAAGCAAACCTCTTCAGCACTCAATAAAGCACCCTCTTGGCCCCTTTCTGTCACTGTCACTTCCCAAGGTATCCCCTGCCCTGACTTATAATAGCAGAGATTAGTTTTGTCTGTGTTTGTACTTTGAGAAAACAGTACCACATATGTATCTGGCCTTGTTCCTTCCACATGAAGCTTACAAGGTTCATCTGTAATTTTAAGTGCATTATAGATTGGATATTCTCATTGCTATATAGTATTCCATTTTATGAACCTTGTGGAGCTTTTAGTGGAATAAAATGATGTAAATTGCCTAAAGAGCTTATAAGAATGCCTGGCTAAAAATGCTTACTACATTTTACTGGTAGTAACCTGCTGATAGGAGCTTTTCAATACATCAGCCGTGGGCACATGAAGGCATGATATCATTATTATCCATGCTCTGCAAAGGTAAAGATGACACGTGGAAAGCATGGTGTCACTGTTAAGGGGCACATACCAGATCTCCCTAAGCTTTAATCTCTCTAAGCTTCAGTAACCATATCTTTAAAGTGAGGACAAGAACAACACTTCCCTCAGGGAGTTGTGTCAATTAAAGCACGTAATATATGCAAAATGCTTGGCACTTTCCTTAAATTGTAATTGTACTTCTATGTGTTTGTATTATATATGTTATGTAATATATATATTTTATATTATATAAATATGAAAATAGTTAAATCAAATACATTACATAAATTTTATTGTATGAACAAAATGTTTATAAATTAAGTATATTATTATACATATAAATATATATTATGTGGGTTACATTAATATTAGTATAGTTAGTATAATAAAAACATTAATATATCAGGATGCACGCATGCCCTTTGACCACAACTTGTGTCTAACTCTTTACTTCCCCTGGCCTGTGTAGATGTGCACTACATGAGACTGCATGTAGTATTATGTTCCTCAGTGTTGGTGGAGGACTATCTAGAAAAAGCACTGCAAGGCCATGTGAGGGGTACGTTGGGTCACTCCCTGTTGACTACTGTGAGAATAGAGAGAAACTAAGTACAAAGGCTGCAGCCCATCTGCTCACTGGAGCATGCCCTGGGCACCCACTACCACATTTAGTGTTTTTGGTTAGGTCTGCATCCTTAGAAGCTACTCCCCAGATGCTGTACCTCAGTTACTACTAAGGTTCTGGGATGGATTTGCAGTTGGAGACCTTAGTCCAACTAGAGCCAGGCCTTCCTGGTCCACCTGCCAGAGATGCTAAAAGAAAGAGGAAATGTTTGATCCCTCCTGAGACTGGAGAGATGCCTGCAATTTTGTGATGGCCAAGAAGAAAGTGGTTGGAGGACTGGATGAATGTATGATGCTAATAAGTGTGGTCTTAAACAGGGAAAATGTCCGTCTCTCTAGACACTGCCTATGGGGCCAAGGGCCATCCAGGCATCATTGCTCCCAAGGCCCCTTCATCTTTAAAGTAGGGATGCTAAAGGCTGAAGTGAGGATTTGGTGGCACAGTTGGATCCTGCCTCTTCGGCAAGATTCCTAAAGGTATTCCCAGAAGAGGCCTTTAGGGAAAAAGAGAGTTACTGACTTTGGAAGAGCATTTTCTGTGAGTTTTCATGGATGAGTCTGCCTTTGACGTTCACTTCTTTGTTGTGTGAAAGCTTTCTTCAGTATACTTGAAACTGTCAAGTCAGTCACTTTTGTTGTGACTGGTATGTTTTGGGGGAGGAAGGTGTTGCAGGGTATTAGGTGTTCGAATTTCCAGATTTTAGCTTGAGTTTAAGATTAAATATAAGACTAAACATTTCCAAAACACTAATAGGATAACCTTGACATAAGAATCATTAGCAAATGATAATTTTTTTTCTAGAAATGAAGTATGTGTTGTGAATTAAAATATTGATTGTGTAAGCCTTATTAAAATAACCCCTGGTCATTGAATGAGACAGTTGTTTTAGGTATCATTTTCAGATCCCCACAGTAATCCTCAGATGAAGTAATTTTTAAAATCCTTTTTAGAGATGAGCACAAAGATTCAGAGTCTCTTTTATTTAAAATTTACTAAATATTAGGGTCTTGGTGGAACTATTTCTTTTTAACCTTTCAAGAAGATACATGAGCAGAGTAGTTCTCAGGAAGACTGAGGAGGCATTGACATTTCCTAAACTATCTAGTCCTGCACATCGACACATGATTTCAGCTCATGTTTGGAAACAGGTAGGAAAGGGTTAGAAGGTGACCTTTAGTTACAATGTCTAACCCTAACACACCAAGATATACACAGGAAACAAATGGACACGATCCTTCATTTTTTTTTTTATCATTTGATTTCAAGTGGACTTTTGAGGAATGAAACTTTTTTTTGAAGTCATCAGATGTCCCGTAACTAAATTCCAGAAATTATTTTAAAGATAAATTTAAACTGAAAAAAAAAAGTGAGTCACCAGTGCAAATCCCTGGGTGCTCCCTGGACAAATCTTACGCTGATTATCACCGATGGAGCAACTATTCCTCATGATCTCCACCCCAGCTGCATTTGTACTCTATATTCTTGTTTCCATTTAGAAAGAGAAATTTGTCATGCCTAGAATTTCCTTAAAGTGCATACCAGTTTTACGTTTATAGTTTAAACAAAATGTTTTGCACTTTTCTTTCTATAAAGAGAGAAAAATCTATGCTTTCAGACTAGTTTGGAGAAAAAGGAAGAAATTCGAGGAAAAAAACCAAAACAATAATAATCAACCAAAAAAGTCAACTATATAATAATATGTAAGAAATACAAGAAAAATAATAAATATAAGAATATAAGAAAATAATAGAAGACAACATATTTGTAAGTTGCACAGTGACAAGGAGATCTGTGCGCTCAGAGGAGAGAAAGTATAAGGCTGAATAATTTTGGAAAGTGTCAAAAATTTTACATAAAATGGCCCTTGATACTCTAGATGAGCAAAGCATGAAATGAAATGAAGTAAAATAAAAGATACAAAGATAGAAGAATGGGGAAATATCATGTGAGTCTGTCTGGGAGTGGGAGGTCCATTCAATTGAATTGGACTTATTTAAACACTAACTAAAGCTCACATATAGGGAAGAAGCCACCATGAAGCAGTTTGAACGATTTAAGGATTATTTTTGACATATCCTGTGGTGTATTTGATGTAAGAATACCCGAGAAACTCTGAATAAAAAAACTTGGTTTTTGCCACCTATTGGTCGGTTCTTACCACCTGCTTGTAGATTTTTACTTTGGGCAATTCATCTAACTTTCAGTTTTCTAATAAATTATCTCTAACATTTGAGAAACTGGAAGATGGGCCATACATATAAATGAGGAAACAGAACAACTGCCCGAGCTTCACAAAGCTCTGAAACCAAATGAAAGCATGTGTGTGAATTTATTTAACACAGTAGAAAGAGTAAGCTAAAAAAACTGACACTAATACATAAATTGTAAGTTAAGCATTACCAGGTGAGACAACCTGTCTGCCAAAGTTTTTGAAAAGAGAAAAATTGAGAATGCCTTTGATTTTTATTTTGAAGCATTCTTTTGTGAACTAGCATCTCTCAAAATGCAAAATTATGTAGATTTTATCTCACAGAAAGGAAGTATGTTTGAAACTCTCATTGCAACACTCTCCAAGTTATTGCAGAAAAACAAGAAAAGGCAATAGGGTGGGTGGTATCATGAGCATAATAATTGTTTACATTTTTAAAAGCAATTACTAGTCACATGTCCTTCTGAAAACTTAAAGTACAAGAAGTATTTGGCAGGTAAAACAAATTATTGTGATTATGGTTCCTAGAAACTCCCCAAAACTATTTTCTCTAAGCAAAGCTAAGCAAGGTCATCCTTTGGAAGTTGAGTAAGAAGGTATGGAAGAAACAGTATTATTGACTTGTTTGAGAAGTAGTATATAATATGTTATGTTGTAAGCAAAACTTGAGTTGAAAAAAATAGAAGTCAGTGGCAGTTGAGTTTCACAAAAGGTGAGGATTCCCTCACAGAGCTCCCTGTTGTAAAAAATTGCATTAGTGAGTGTAACTTTGAGAGGTGTAGAAAAATGTATACGAACGGAAGCACAGTAGAAAGATTCTAGTTCCTATCGCAATGAGTGAACTAAGGGGTTTTTTGGTTAATGCTTAAGACCCAAGATGAACATATGACGTAATGATCAGAAGGAAATCTGATTTCCCTACAGAATGAACTATTTTTAGACATTGAAACATGGAAAAGATGCAGAGAGACAGAGTTTGGCATCTTGACACATCTTAGGTATCAGCCATCTACTTAGGAATTTGCTTTAAATGATTAATTCACAGGGAAATCAGTTGCTCACGATAGAGCAGCCTACCTGAAACAAAGAGCAAGAAATCTGTTAGAGATGCAGCTCCAGGAAGTTACCTGACTACAAGAAAAGGTCCATGGCGTCTAAATTAATGCTTTCAACACTTCCTGAAAAATGCAGTTACCCTAATTAACTCTTAATTACTTTTGCCCATTTCCACTGTTTGTTAATGTTTTCATGCATTTTATTTCTACATATATTTTAAACTCCCAGAGATTGTAAATTATTTTAATGCTGTCAGTATGCATGTATATTTGCCATTTCATTTTGCTTCATTCCTTTGCATTTCCATGCTTGTTTCTAGGATTAATATTCTACTGCCCTAAAAACTCCTTTTGTTTAGCATTGTCAGGGTTGATTTTTCTGTTTTTTGTTTGCCTGAAAATGTTTCACCTGTCTTTAGGAGTTGCAGTTGCATCGTTCTCATCATGTACAGTATTCATGTTTTTGTTTTATATTCTCTATATGCTTTTATCTGAATGTTGTCCATTGATTTATATTTCTATTTACTAATTCTCTTCTTGGAAGTATCTGAAATACTGTTAAACTCATCAATTTGATTCATTATTTCAGTTAATGTATTTTTAAGTTCTTGAATTCTAAATCCATTTTTTTAAAGATTTTCTTCTCCATAGAAATTACCCAGTTTTCTCTTGATTTTTTGCATATATTAATCACAGTATGTATTATGACGGTATTAAAATAACATTTGTTAAGTGGAGGCACAGGATACTGGATGGTGAGCTTTGGTTCAACAGAAGACCACAAGAGAAATTGAAATAGAGAAGTTTATTACTCATCAGTGCTGGAGGAAGTACCTGGCATGCCTCAAGGTTCCATACAAAGAGGTTAAGACAGGATGCAGGCAGAGACAGAGGCAGGACCTGGGGCACGTCCTTTTAATAGAGTCCTGGTGGGGTGTTTTGTGTTCTCAGGCTAACGCCAATTAGTCAATTCAGATCAGACATTTTAGCAGGATTTTGGTAAGCACCATGAAGGTCTTATTTAAGAGGTACACAAGAAGATCCTAGGAGGCAGGGGAGGGCTGCTGATTACAAAGGCTGTTGGAGAAGACATATCAGGAACTTATATTTGCTTGTGACTCTGGGTTATTATCTAGGGCGTGCAGTTACATGAGGGGTTTGGTGTCAGTTTCAGGCTCCTCACAGGCTGCTTAGCCAAACAAAATAGATGTCTAAGCAGCAATACCATAGAGTAGCTTTAGTTAAACTCTCAATAGTATGTTTAAAACCCACATCTCCATATATCAACAACCTGCAAAAAAAAAACCCTATTTTTTACAAGACAGTCAGATGCCATCTTGACCCTATCTCTTGGAATATTTACTAAATATGTTTTAGTTAAGAACAAGAAAGATGACTTAAGAATGATTACTTAGAAAAGAAGATTGTTGGCAGGTATTAAAATTCTGTAGAGAGGAGCACATATCACATCTGTTTCAAGAAGAGGTAAAATCATTCAGTTCCTTAAATAGTAAAATTGAGAGCTAATTCATTTTCAAATATTTAACTATGTGGTCTCAGTTTGTGGTAGATTACTGGTTTGGAAATGTTCTACACTAAACTTCATAGGCTGGTTTTCATGAAGTGGGCAGGAATTGATGTCTTAAGTAAGATTTTGGCCCAGCTAATTGGTTCTTTCTTGGTCCATATAAACTTAGGACAGTGATGACTGTCCCTTCAGATGTGTGCTTTATTCAAGCTCATTAATTTTCAGTGCTGGTCATCAGCCAAATCCCATGCTTAGGGCCCTAGTCAGCAGTGAAACAAACAAACAAAAAACTAATAAAATGTTACATTAAACACAGTTAAATAGGTTGCTCAAAGAAGGGTATTTCAGATCCCCAAATATGCTAATGTGGACTCTGCAGCCCTTAAAAAGGATATAAAAGTCTAAGTTTCACAAACCAATTTGTGTGAACTATGTTATGATACTAGCATTCTGTAGATTATGCTCTGGAAAGAGTTCTAGATGTTCTAAATTATTCCTTTAGGCTAAACTAGAATGACTTCCTAGATCACATTAATTAGAAGTTTGTAAAATATGCTTTTACTCAATTACACATCAAAGGATATTGGAATTGCTAAAAGTTAATATTCATTCACTTAAAACTATGGCAGGCACTGAACCAAGTACTGCACTAAACTTAACCCATTTTTTTTTCTCCCAAGAGCCTTGCAATAACTGTGCTTGCACCCACTTTACAGATGAAGCAATGAACTTTTAGTTAGTTAAGTAGTTCAGTAGTTCTAAAGCCAGGATTCAATCCTAAAGAAAATGATTTCATCCGTTCTCTCTTAATCATGCAGAGCACGTGTTATGGGGAAAAAAAAACAAACCTGGGATATCAAAGACATTATTCTCTTTATAAAAACCCATGGGAAAAACTGACCGGGGTCTCATTTTGAGGAAAAGTTTTGTTTCCTCTAAACAACTTGTTTACTGGATGCTATGAACCTTATAACTCTTCGTTTTTCCTTTGTGCGTTGCTCAAAGCACAAACCTCAGGAATCAAATACAGAATTCACCTTTATTAACTATATCATCACATAATATGTCTTTCCATATTATAATCTCGCCTTTATTAATTTTCTCATACTTTTAATCTTAATTTTCTCAATATTTGTTCTCTTCTCTGTTTAAATTTATTTTGCTAACAATTTTAAATCCTAGATGAAAAACAAGCTATAAACAAATACACATATGCTTACATGTAATTGAAATCCATGTTTTACATTCTTTATATTAAAATTCAAAATGCAAAATATAAAATGAGTTAACTTATAAAAACAAATCTTCAGAAGAAATTTATTGGGAATATGAGCATTCAACTCAATTTTTATTTGAAAAAATATTTAGGCTCTTAAGAAAATGTGGTATGCTCTGTGCATTTTTAACATATACAGTTTCAAGCTTATCACATCAGGTAAACCAGCTGATCACTTACAAAGAGAAATGAAAAATCTGTGCGTTCTGAGATATATCCTGGAACATTTTGTATTAAAAATTATTTTTATGTTTCTTATACCTGCAAATGATTTGTATGCCCAGTAATAGCAAACAATTGCTGCTAACTCCCGTGATTTCCATGACAGAGACAAAAATGTCAGAGAACACAACAATCGTTTCAAATGAAAATGTCAAGATATCCATTAGAGAGGCATCAGAGGCACATGATAAATGTGAAAAGGTCAGTGTTCTACAATGCTGTCATTGCATGTAATGCTGTTTTTCTTTAACTTTTGATGAGGTACCTATTATTTACACAACTGGAAACATGCTCCAAAAGCAGACATTATAAAATATGGCTCATGAGTCATGGTAGATTGGAGAACACACCATATTACGGCGTTTACCATTTACTCATAACAATGCCTCCCATATGCAAGGTCACAAACTAAATCACCATGGATAAGAATTTGATGTAAGAAATTAATGTTTTCCTTTGGGATGATGAGAGATTGTTGTGTTCTATGTGTACAACCAGCTAAATCTCCTGGTCCCGTGTTGCCACGAGTCTCAACACCTACAGTGGTGGTAAGCTTGCCTCGCTTCACTTAGACCATGTTTGTGTCTCTGAAATGTCATTAAAACATTGAGCTCTGACACCCTAATTTCAATATTACTGCTTCCAGACTGATACTGTGGTCTGCCTTCTTGTTTACTGTAAGCAAAGAATGCTTGGCACATTGTGAAAAACTGGCTTTAAAGAATTAAGATGCTGAAAAGCATTAATCTAGTCTCCTCACCAACTAGTTTCAGGTGTAAAAATCTTATTCTCTTAAATGGTTATGACTGAAAGGAAGAAAAAGGAAATTGAAAGTTTTTAAATAATTGCACCATTCTTACAGAAATCAAGTCTTTAGCACAAATTCCTCCTCTGTAATTAGTTCTACAAACACGTTATAAATGACCATTATTAGGATATTAACATGGAGCATTTTTTGGTGGTAATAACAAACAACAAAAACACTAGTCTTTTTTTTTTTTCTATAAGCACTGAGAGAGAAAATATATAAGCTACCAAGTGTTGTTCTGTTCCTTTCAGTTAGGACAAATGGAAAATAAAGTTATTTTTGAACTTAAATTCTGTCAGTTTGAATGCAAAATAAATGAAAATTGGGAGACTTATTTCATCTCAGATAAGTATTTATCACTAACTTGTTTATTATACTACGTGTGTTTTAATACTCAAGTTTTATACCTGTATCAAAGGATTGATAATGAAGGATAATACATGAACAGCATTTAGTACTGTGGTGGCACTTAAGTGCTTAACACATAATAGTGATTATTATTGTTGCTATGTTTGCTATTAAATGAGAGACACTAAAACAGAGTAATTATCAGATCTTTGGAAACCAGATGATTTGTTTCCTGATAAAGTCCTATAGTTTATCCCTAAGTTCATGGAGTCACTTTGGCCCAGGATTCTGTTCTCAGCCTACAGCTCTCAATTTCAGTCATTTTGTTTGTTTGTTTTTGTCTTTTTGGTTTTTGTTTTCAAAATAAGATTTGAATTCTAGAAGTCAGAATCAATTAACCAAACTCAAAAGCCATTGATTGATTGATTTTTTTCAAGACCAAACAGTGGTTTCTTTATTAACCATTTAAAAATAAGGAAATTGAAGCAAAACAAATTTAAGTAACATCCTTCCTAAGTTAGTAGTATGTATAACTGAATCACTTTGCTGTATACCTGAAACTAACATTGTAAATTGACTACATTTCAATTAAAAAATAAGAATTAAAAAAAAAGTCAGGGGAAGGTCCAGGGAATCTTTATATTTAACAAATTTATTTTAATGCACAGCTAGATTGAGGACCACTGGTGAAAAGGCACTGATTTAAATAGAAGAATGTCTAAGTTACTTAAAATGGTAGGGAAGTGGAAGGGTCAGTGGCATCAGTTATCTCCTGTGGACACTCGTGGACACTCACATCTTATGAATAAATGGCCTGTAAAATCAACACATGGATGCAAAAGCACCCTAGTTAACACAGAGATGTGTCATTTGGGTTTTTGAAAACCCTAGTTCTAATAAGCTAGAACATCTAGATAAATTGATTCTCTTTATTCTCTGCACTGAAGAGGATTCTAGTAACACAAATGTGAGTGTTATCATGTCCAGATCAGAACACTCTTTTTCCTGCATAGCATTAAATGTTGGATAAATATCACCACATTTTTTTCTATCGAGTGTTCCAGTCCCCTATTGCCTTTTGGTAGCATCAGAAGCATCATTACCCCTTGACAGACTGTAGTAGGCAGAATAGTTGCCCCCTAAAGATGTCCACATCCTAATCCCCAGGACCTATAAATAAATGTTACCTTACATGACTAACAGGGCTTTGTAAATGTGATTGAATTAAGGACCTTGAGATGGGGAGATTACCCTGGGGCACCTGGGTGGGGTCAATGTAATCAAAGGATCCTTATAAGAGGGAGGTAGGAAGGTCCACTGCTAGCTCTGGAAATGATGGAAGGGGTCATGAGCAAAAAAATGCAGACAGCCTCTGAAAGCTTGAAAAGGCAAGTTAACAGATTCTTCCTTGAATCTCCAGAAGGAATGCAGCCCCACATTGAGTTTAATCAGTGGGATCTATTTCAGACTTCTGACCTCCAGAGCTGTAAGAAAGCAAATTTATGTTATTTTATGTCACTAAGTTTTTGGTAACTTATTATAGCAACAGTAGGAAAGTAATACGAAGGGGAAAAAAAGGGAATCCTCTGCTCAGAACTCTCCTGTGGCTTTCCATCTAATCCACGGTTAAAGTCAAAACCCTATTTATGGCAGCTGAAAGGACCTAGGTGGTCATGCCTGCCCATTCCCTCATATCTCTTATGTCACTTACAATTCTCTTCCGCTTGCTTTCTGTTCTGCAGATCAACTGACCTCTTCAATTTTCCTTTCATATGCCAGGCACTCTTCAGTCCTGTCTATTACTCTATTTAAACAAATCTTATTCCAGCTGATTATGTGGTTCACAGCCTCAGTTATTTCCAGTTGTATCACATCCACAACCACTGCCTTTCTGACACTCCAAAATTTCCCTCTCTGCTTTCCTTTTCTCAATAACATTTATTATATTCTAGCATAGTAATTTGTTTATTTAGTTTGTGTATTAAATTGCTGAAAGCTCTAAGGGGGCAAGGAGTTTGTATATTTTATTTAATGCCATGTCTCCTGTGCTTGGCACATAATAGATACTCGGTAAATATTTGTCGAATGAGTGAAATACATTGCACACTAGGTTAGAGTTTTTACATGAATTATTACATTAAATTGCAATTTTTCAAGACTAAACTGACCCATGTATCTTGATGGAGATGTTGGAAATAACATAATCTTATTAGCATCCTAGTTATAAACCAGCTTATCTTTAATAACAAAATTAATGATTTACATTTTAAATAACCCTTTCTTACATTAAATCTTTTGATCCTTATAGTAGAACTTTAAAGTATTATCTTTTCCCTCACATTATTGTTTAGGAAATTGAGGTTCAGAAAGTGTAAAATTCTCCAGAATTAAGTAGCCAAGTGTTATCTTAAACCAGATTGGATTTTCCTTCGTCCTCTGCTCTTTCATCAGACATCTATTCATTTACGTTAACCCAACATCTGGCTAATCTCATCCATGCTATTGTACCCCCTCCACTTAGTGGAATTTAACCTTGTGATGCAAACTAATGATCCAGGCTTCTCTGATTTGTATCAACTAACTCGCATCTCAGAGAAAGCCAAGCCAGACACTTGCAAACTGTCACTGGCTGGCTTCAGCCTTTAGAAGATACCCATAGAAAGAACATCATTGTGGCGATACCAGCTTCTCACGTAGCGCAAGCATTTCAGGAAGCAGTTCCTCGGGCTTTTCCTCCTTTCCGTCGACTGGAGGAAATTCAGTCTACTACACAAAGACCTAATGAAACTGTTCATGATTATGATTCATATGTATAGGTAGTGTTCTGGGAAAACTCTGGACTATCTGCCAGGGAAAACAGCTTTCAAACCCTCTTGAATTCAGTCTTTATTGGGGGATTAGATTAGGAGCTTGGACTGCTGGTAAAACAAGCACAGTTAAATTGGGAAATAATGGCCACTCTTGATCTCCTGATCTGGTCAATATGATTAATCAGCTACCTAAAACAATCAAACACACAGTGCGTGTATGTATTTGCGCGTGCGCGCGTGTGTGTGTATATATAGAGAGAATATATTTGTGACTACATTTTGTGTCCCACTGGGCCTAGAACAATTGACATTTTGAAGGAGATATATTTTCCTTCAATGATTTTTATCCCCATTTCTTTCTGTACTATTTTTCCCTTTTCCTCAGGCCAAGAGCTATACTGTCTTCCTCAGTCTGATAAACTTATCTATAGCCATCTAATGGAAAAGTATGCACAAAAATGATTCTTTGAATAAATAAATATTTCAGCGTAATAAATACCTAGTGTTATGGCTCAGACAATATTGAGAGATTATTTGAAGACAACGTACATATTTTTGAAGTCTTTAAAAAGTCAAACCATGCTAGTGACCAATTTTTACTTAAATCTCATAAAATAGTCAATGCTTGGGGTCAATGGTAATTACATAAGAGTAAGTAATAGGCATTTGAAAGCTGCTGTGTAATTGAATTCTTACTTTAAAAAATCAGAGCTATGAGTTCCATGAGATTATTAAGATGTAATATTCCAAGTGTAAGCTTATTTTTCAGCCTTTAAAGCATGATCTCCAAGAGGAGTGTTATCCCACAAGGCAATGAAAATTCAGTCAGCTTCTTGTCACGGTTGGTTATCTTCTACTTCCATCAGTAGCATAAGAAGTGTTTTCCATTTTCATTCTAAAGTATCTCTTTGCCAAGAAGTAGCGGTTTTTATTCCTCAAAAACATTGAGGATGACTTGTTTATTTAGCAGAGAATTCACTTTTCTGCAACTGAAGTGGATCTTCCGTTTCAGGGGTTCTTAGAGATGATTACACGGCAAAGACAGAACAGATCTTTCGGTTCTTGTCGAAATTCTCCTGGTTTACCAGATGAGTCTTGTAGTACTATCCCAAGGAATGTACAGTTTAGAATTTTAGATATCTAAACATGACTCAAAATTGTTTTCTATTATGGCACATTAATTGTAGCACCTATGAAATTCCACGCTGTCCAGAATAACTATGTATTACTAAGATTTTTTTTGTCTTGGGGTTTAATTTAGTTATTAGAAATTACTGTGGAAAAATTTTTTTCCTTTAAAACTCTATACTTTAAAAAATTCAAAGCTTTTTTTCAATTCTCCTTAATCACATTTATGATAACAAAGAAAGTACATGTTGATGTTTCCTTTCTTCAAATATATTGAACTACAATTATTGCCTTGATCACTAGTCAATTTCAAAGACATACTTGAATAAAATTAAATGGCTACTTGCCATGAATAATGTGGCACTGAGTCTACATTTTTTTCATGTTTGGCCCCATGATTTACATTTGTTTAGTAAGATTATAACTTGTTCAATTTATTTTCATTACAAACCACAACTCTAGATGATTAGAAGATCTTCTGAAATCAGAAGTATGTGAAGTAGAATAGCTGGAATAAGTATTGTCACTATTCTTTCATACAGCCATGACCTTCAAGAGCTCCTGGTCTCACTTTTTCCCTGACAGAGATGAAATCTGCTATTGTTAGGACACTTTGTGTTCCATTTGACTGATATTTTGATATGTTCTTGCATCAGTGATACATTAAAAATATGATTTTTAAATATATCTTTATATTGAGTAAGGTGTCACACTTTTTCTACTCTTTTAAAAAATTCTTAGGTCTTCATGTACCATTATCCAACTAATTTTATCAAAAGAAAATATCTTGAAGTTCTTTGTCAACTTATTTCCTAAATACATTAGAGTCTTGTAGCTGGACATTTTGTGGGCTTATGGTTTTTATATAAATATTGTTTCTATGGACATTGATATACACATCTTTTCATGAATTTATATTTTCATTTCTCTTGGTCAATACCTAAGAGTGAATTACTGGGTAATATAGTAAATGTATATTTAAACTTATAGGCGATCACCATACTGTATTACAAAATGGCTGTACCATTTTGCATTTCTATTAGCAATGTACAAGATTTCTAATCTCCCACAGCGTCACCAACACTTGATATTATCAGTCTTTCAAACATAGCTCTTCTATTGGATACACAGTGGTAACTCTGTGATTGCATTTTGTGTTTCTCTGATGACTATAATCTATGTGCTTATTGGCTGTTTTTATATGTGCTTTATGAAGTCTCTGTTCAAATATTTTGTTCTTTTTTTTCTTGTTATTGAGTAATACTTCATATATTCTGGGTACAAGCCCTTAGTGGGATATGTTTTTATAAAAATCCCCTTACCTTTAACTTACCTTTTTATACTATATGTTTTGAAAAGCAAAGGTTTATAATCCAGAAACTCCATTTTATCATATATTTCTCTTTATATTTTCCATTTTTGTTTCATTTTTAATGAAAATACTTAATTCAATATCATAAAGATTTCTTCTTCTTGTGCTTGTTCTATAAGTTTAATCATTTTATCTCTTACATTTAGTTCTATGATCCATTTTGAGTTAATATGTGTGTATCTATGATATGAAGTTCAAGCTTTTTTTTTTTTTTCTGCACCCATATCCGGTTGTTCTAACACCAATATGTTGAAAAGTCCACCTCTTTCTCATTGAATTACCTTAGCAATCCTGTTGAAAATCAATTGACCATATAAATGTGGTCCATTCTTTTATGTTGATTAATATACATCCTTACATCAATACTGCACAGCAGTGACTTTTATCTTTATAGTAAGTCTTGAGATCAGATATTTTACATCCTCTAATTTTGCTTTGTCTTCAAAATAGTTTTGGCTATTCTACATTCTTTTTCTTTTCATAAATATTTTAAAACTGACTTGTCAGTTTTGTCAGAAATACCTGTTAAGATTTTGATTGTGAGTGCATTACATATACAGATATATTTGTGGGGGATTGTCATCTTAGAAATATTGAGTCTTCCAAACCATGACCTTGATCTGACTGTCAATTTATTTAGATCTTCTCTTATTTCCCTTTGTAATGTTTTGTATTTTTAAGTATATAGAGCTTGGAAAACTTTTGTCAATTTATTCCTAAGTATTTTTATGCTACTATAAATATTCTAGCTTTACAATTTTCATTTGAGAAATGTTCATTGCGTATATATAGAAATATAATTGATTTTGCATAGCAACATTGGATCCTGCAACATTGCTAAATTCAATTATTACTTTAATAGATTTTTGGTAAATTCCTTAGGGTTTTGTACATACATTATCATGTTGTCTGCAAAAAATGAAAGTTTTACTTCTTTCTTTGCAATCTGTGAAACTTTTTTTTCTTGACTTACAGTACTCGCCAGGCTTTCCAGAACAGTGCTCAGTAGAAGTAATAAGAGCAGACACCTTTACCTTTTTCCTAATCTTTTGGTATAAAGTATAGAGTTTTTCATCTTGAGAATGATAAAGCTGTAATTTTTTGTAGTTGCTCTTAATTATGATATTGATGTTCCCTTCTTTTCCTGGTTTGCTCAGAGCAGTTTTTGTTTGTTTTATTTTTTAAAGTAAAAACTATATGCAGTAAAGTTATCCATTTTAATGTACAGTTCTGTGAGTATTGTCGAATATATAGTTGTTTAACCTCCACCACATCACTATGTGAAACAGCTCCACTGCCACCTCCTCACACACACAACTACCCCTCATACACTCTCACCCTTTGTACTCAATCATTCTCCAACCTGAGACTCCGGAGACCATTCATCTGTTTTGTACTTCTATAGTTTTGCTTTGTAAAATGTCAGGTAAAGGAAATTATACAGAATGCAGTCTGTTAGTCTAGCTTCTTTCATTTGTACCTTTCACTTAAATTTATTCATGATGTTGCATGTATCAGTACTGTACTTCATTCTACATTATTGCTCTGAATGTTATTTCACTCCTTTTAGAGGAGAAGATATGGAAAATTAAAATATCCAAGTAACATTCTCAAAGACACAATGCTAGCAAGCGACCAAACTGGTATTTGTACTTGGTTTTCCCTGACTCTAAAGTCCATGGTATTTTTCCCATAGCCATTCCACTTTAAATATGTTCATGTGGATGTTTTTCTATACACGGAAAAACACTTGGAAGTAACATACCATTATGTTTATAATGAATATCTCTAGATAATGAATATCTCTAGACATTAGAATTTTAAATATTTTTACTTCATCCTTCCTTTTTTGGTATATTTTTCACTTTTAATGATAAATATGCGTTACTTTACTAGTCTATATATATGCACACATGTACACACACTAAATATTATTTATAAAGACAGTTATTTTCTCATTACTACAAATCATATACAGACCATAAATACATTCCATTATCAAAAGCTAAACAAGTCGTCACATACTAAGCCCTAAAAATCCGCCTAAAAACAAAAATATTTAAAACTGCCTTGTTAAAGAAAGTGTGAGTCCTGAAACATTTTTAAATATTAAAAATAAAAATGACTAATCTGATCCCCATTATTATCCCAAGCTAGACATCTCTGTCATAGGCACTTGAAATAAATGTGGTTTCTAAAATTCGCCTTTTAATCTGACTCAGAAATTCTTTTCATGAAATATTTTTGTGAAGACACAGCTATTCTTTGTCATGTCAGTTATTTATCACAGCTCATCTAGTCTGTCACCAATTCTTGACCTTTTTTGTCCTCAAATATTACTTAAATATGTCTGTTTCTAATTCCATTGCCATTATCACAGTGAAGCCACCACAATCCCTTACCTGGATGGATTCCTTAGTTTCTTAACTGTTCTTCCCATTTTTACTCTATGCTCACCTTGCTTCAGGCTCTCATTACACAATATCTCGAGTCAATTATTTCAGCTACCAGTCTTGTACTTAAAGGCTGGCAGTGGCTCCATATTGCATTAAGAATAAAATCCAAACCATTAAATATACCTTACAAGGACCTGTATGATCCAGACATTAGACAGCACCAATCTCAATTTGAGGTCTTTTTTCCCCCTTTCTCTTCTCCATCTGTGCTGGTCTTTGATAATTTCAATATTGTTAAATTCTTTTCGGCTTCATTGTTCTCTGAACACATATATTTGCTTCTGCCTTTAATGCTTAGTCTCCAGGCTCTTCATTTGACCAGTACTTTCTCAAATTTCAGGCCTTACTGCCTTAATAAGGCTTTCCCTTGCTAATTCTATAACGTAGTTTCCCTTGATCACTGTTTCTCATATTATCATCTTCAAAGTATATCACCCATAGCAACTTTATGTTTATTCCCTTATTTGTTACTTTCCTATCCCTCTATAACATAGATTATTGTCTGTATACTGACAGCATATCGGTTTGATTCACCAATGTATATAAAGCATCTGGCACAGGGCTGCTATTTTATATGGCTCTGTATTATACAGTGTAATTGGTGCTCCTATAGGACAACTTTAGCGCTTAGATTCTGTGTGTGTATATGCCTGTGTGTGCAACCATGTATGTATATACTTACATTCATACATATGCATGTATATATATAGATAAGATTCTTAGTGCATTTGTGTTGAAGTCCATTTAATGATCAATTCAGTACACATACAATTAATTCCTACATTTCTTAACTTATAAATAACTCCATAGCCTCATCATCATCCCATATAAAGAGAACATGGTTTGTAAGCGGCAGGGTTATGTTAGCGATATCTGTTGTTCTTGAGTTTTGGGAAGAGTACCACTTTTTTATCCTGCTGATTATAGGTAACATTTTGTACGTAGAAAACTAAGGTTCAGAAATTCAAGGTTTATTGATTTCCAGAAACATTTCATCCAAGTGCCAATGTATAATCTGCCTTATCATCTGGTTTGAAACCATGACATCAAAACAGGGATTTTTCTCAGATGTATATCCACTCTGTTCTAGCATCAAGATCCTCTTGTTAAGCCAAGCTAGAGGTTTCTTTAAACTGGAAGATTTGAGGATCAGTTGTACACACTGAAGAATATATAATCTATTTTCAGAACTATCAGACATTATCACATAATCCTACAGGCGTGAAGGAGCATAGAGAGACTATTGGTTTACTTGATAAAAATTATGAACACAGCCAAAGAACAGCCTTTTTAGATACTGAACTTCAGATATTGAAATATATTGAATGTATTGAAATGTGTTGAATGTATTGAACATAACCCAAGTGAAAGATCAGTCAGTTATAAAAAACACTGTTGCTTTACAAACTCTTTGCAAGCTGCCCTCCGCACAGTGTTCTTTCAGTGAATGAAAATGATACCCATTCTGCAATGCATACAGTGAGGTGTTTAACAATATTGTAATAAAGATTTTTTCAGCAAGCGAAAACAAAACACTGTTTACTAATGTTTTATCCATTATCAATTCACAATAAAACCTTAAAAAATTCAGAGGATATTAATTTCTCTGGTTCTTTTAGACTTATTAAAATTGACGTATGCACAGGTACACACACAGACACCTGTGAAAGCCAAAGATGACATAGAAGCGTGTATTTAAAGCATCTAGGAATTAGAGTTGTTCATTTTCATCACAAGATAATCAATAACCATTGTCATAGGGTCAAAGGAGATCCTTTTATATCTATTGTCTGACCACAGGATACACTCAGAATTATATTCCTTTGAGTCACTTATTTCTTCTGAATTTCCTACCAGTTCAAGCAATTGTCAAGCTTCTCAATGAAATGCTGTCTCAATGAAGATTTTTCTAATAGAAGATATGCAATCAGCAGTTAGGTCTTTATTGCTAATGGTTCTATTGTCTGAGAGACAGGAACAATGATGGATCCAAATCTGAGACACTTTCCTTACATATAGGATACTCAGAATATCTGAAACCTTGAAATGGGTTCTGAGTTACATCATCAAATTTTATAAATGCAGGGTATAATTTTTTTATTGACTAAAAGGGGAGGGAAGGGTTATTGCTGCTGTGGATCCTTAAGAATTCCTCAGATAACTCTAGACAAGGAAGATTCAATAAAGTCGGTAGCTTTGTTTGCCTATTTAAAAATAGTTAACAAGTACTTAATGTTTTCTATGTGCACAACTCTCTTCTAAGTATTTATATAGTGCTGTATGTCTTGTTTGTATGTTGTATCTTTTAATCCTCAGAACAGATACCTTTTACACGTGAGAAAACTGAGGCCTAGGAGGTTATATAATTTGTTCAATACACAGTTAACAACTGGTAGTATGGTATTCAAATTTAGGAAATATGACCCTACATATGGTCATCTTTGTATAATATGAAAATGTACATGTTCTAACACCTGAGGAAATCAAGATGAAAACAGTATCTCCTAACTCAGTATTATTCAAATGTGGAAGAGTAGTTAGAATAAAACCCATGGATACAGAAAATGAACATCTTTCTACTGAATTCCTATAATATTTATTCTTATGTATTATCTCAGCAGTGAAGAGATACTATACCATATGACATGAAGGGAGGGGATTGTTGAGGAAACTTAAAGTAGAATTGCTGGTGGCACCTATGCTTTTTCTAGCTCCTTCCTGTTTATAGCCCTTCAAACTCACCCATGGCTTTTTTGGAGCTGTCAAAACTGTATACTGGCAAGATGGCTTTGCCAAATGATTATCATTCCTTTGCTGAAATCTTCTCCTTTCATATTGTACTCGTAAACTGCAGTTAGATGTCGAGTAAAGTGTAGAGAGAAGCAAAGAAAAATGGAGGGTGAGAAAAAGGAGCAAAAGAAGTAAAAGAGCATAGTGAAATAAAAAAATGGGAAGAAAGGGCAATTAGAAATGCTCCACAATTGACTCTAACTCAATAAAAAAATGTTTAAAAAGATGCTCCACAATTAAACAACCTTCAGAGTATAAAGAAAAGAAAAGGACGGGGAGGGGAGGAGAGGAGAAGAAAAGAAAATTCATATATACTGAACTTCCTACAGTAGATCGAACTTTATTGTCCATAGCAGGAGTTGGCAAAGTTTTTCTTGCAAAGGGCCAGATGGTAAATATTTTAGGCTTCACGGGCCACGCGGTCTCTTTTACATCTGTGTCACTCTGCTGCTGTAGTGTGAATGCAGCCATAGACGTGTAAACAATGGCCCTGCGTCAATGAAACCTCCCCCCAGACAGGTGGCAAACGATGAAAACAAAACAAAACAAAACAAAACCACACACACACACACACACACACACACACACACACACACACAAAAGGAGAGAGATGGTTAAAGCATTAGAAGGTGCAGAAAATTTAAAAACAAACAAAACACAGCAGGCAGCAGTCTAAATTTGGACTGCTGGCTATGGTCTCCTGATCCTTTGGTCAAAATAGGTAGGGCCTCTGTAAGAGCAAGTGGACTTATCATCAAAGAAAAAACCTACATTCCCCTATCTCTATCCAATTTTAATCAGACTTGGAGGATGTTGTTTGAAATGCATGTAAATATACCTAGTTTTAAATTAGTACATATATTAAAATATTTCTTTTCACCTCTAAAAAGTTTATGTTTTCTGCAAGTATGATATAATTAAATGGTAAATATTAAAATAGGAAACTTCTGTAAATGAAAAATTACACATATTTTATAAATTTTTTATATTTAGAAATCCAATTCTTAATATAAGTACTCCAAATTCAAATGCCTATTGTTATTAATGATTATGCTGTTTATAATATTTTATTGACTTAACTTACGTATTCAAGAAAAACAATAATATGGTAAAGGTGGGTTAATTTTAAAATATTGATCTTTTCATTCATTTAAAACTATTTACAAATATCGTTTCCCCTTGGTAATACTAATTAAACAAAAAATATTTAATATGATGTCATAGTTATTAAATGAGATAGAATCATAAATATATAAAACCATTTATTTTTCTACCTATGTGTTGTTCTCAATTTTTCAGTTAGAAATTAAGTAACTTGTTTAATCAGTTTTAAGACACAATAAAAACAAATGAATTATCATTAATTTACCATTTACTTTGAGGCACTGTTCTAAGTGGTTGTTTTTAATTTCATTTTATAAATTCACATGTTTTGATCTATTTACTAAGCATTAAAGACTGAACATCAGTGCTACAGAGTACATTTTGGGATCTTAGACTCCATTTCTTGACCCTTCAGTGAGTCCAGATTAAGCATTTCTAGTTGGGGGGTAGGGGTGGGAGCAGGCTCTCCTGCTCCAAAAAGAATCACTGCTTTTACATTCAATTCCAGTTTTAAAACAGTGGTTTCTTGTCCTGGGTGAAGAATTAGCTGAGTCCAGAGACACAGTGCTTTAGTAAAATTCTGAATTGAAATTCAGATTAAAATACTGCATATTGAAATCCTAATATCCAAGAGCAGCTGATAGGATGATTAGACGGGATGATTTTTTATTTCTATACATTTATATATTTAATTGACATTATACTATATAGACAATTTATTTGGTCATTTTCCTCCCACTCTTAGATCATAATTTTCTTTTTCATTTTTGCAAATATTCTTTAAAAACCATAGTCTTAAATGATTTTCTAATTATCCACCCTATTGTTGTCACAATTTAACTAACCACTCCTATAGTCTTTGCTATTGAAAGTATTTCCTATTTGTGATAACAAATCATCTGATGAATGTTTATGTATATACATGTGTTCAGGCTTCTCTAATTAGTTCCTTAGGACAGATTACTAGCAAATAATTTATTGACTCAAAGGATAAACTCTTAAGATTTTTTTTACACAAAATACAAAATTGATTTCCTAAAAGATTATGCTAAATCATAACATCTACAGCTTATATGACTGTAATATTTAATATCTCATATTGTAATTGAAGGAAAGAACGTATCATTTAATAGAGGCGAGTTATATCATATTATGTGAATATCTTCTTACTTATTTGATTATTAGAGAATGAGTTTGTGCACTTTTTCTTGTGTTAAGTGGCTAATTGTATTTCATCTTTGTGAATTGTCTTATCATATCTAGTACAGTGGGTTAACAAATTTGCCTTTTGAGAAATACCAGAGATGTGCTTTGATTTACATTTAGTCAGAATATGTATTTAGTTTTTATTTTCGAATATCATTAAAACAGGAACTGAAATGTTTATTTCTATCAGACTTAGCCATATTTAAAAAAAGTTTGTGGCATACTGTTTCAGCATTAAGTATGAAGGAGAAGAAATCTAGGAAGAATTACATTATCGTATTTTGGAAATAGCACTGTTCTACTCGAATGCCTGCAGTATGTATTTGTTTATCCCTGAAATGAATAAATTTGTCTAGAACATGTCTATATGTAGGTCTCTGTTCTATAATTTTATCAGGGAAAAGATAAGTCCTCTTAAGGCATATATTAAGTAGTACTGTTCAGCTGATGTATTTTATCTGCATATATTTGACTAATATATTTGTTTCATTTATTCATTCTCTCCTTCTGTCTCTCTCTCTTATGTGTACCTATAATTATTAGGCATAGTTTTGTTTTCTTTTTTTCAATGAGTTATCATCTCATTATTGGTTTCTTCTCTTTACTGTTTTCCTCTACATTTAGTAATCTTCATGTGTTAGTTCTCCACTTTAATTTTGCTTACTACTAGTTAGTTATTTGTATTTTTTTCACTAAGGATGATTTTTTGTTTCCATAATATTTTTTTTTTCAGAGTTGTGATTGGCAGAACGATGACTTCCCAAAGATGTCCTAATCCTAATCCTCTGATTATACTATTTCACACAGCAAAAGGGGCTTTGTGGATGTGATTAGTTAGGGACCTTGAGTTGGAGAGATCATCCTAGATAATTCAGCTGAGGTAAAAAAGAGATGTGATAATGAATGAAGAGTCAGAGAGAGATTTGACTTTTCTGGCTCTGGAGATGGAGTAAGTAGCTGGCCGCACACCAAGGACTACAGGCACCCTCTAGATGCTCGAAAAGACAAGGAAATAAATTCTCTCCTAGAATCTCCAGAAAGAAATGCAGCCCTGCTAGCATCTTGACTGTAGCCCAGTGAGACCTGTACTGCACTTCTCACCTACAGAACTGGAAGATAAATGCATGCTGTTTTAAGCCACTAAGTTTGTAATCATTTGTTACAGCAGCAAGTAGAAAACTAATACAAGAGGTATGTTCTTTTGGGAGACACTCAGAATTAGGCTCTTCCCTCACATTTAAAAAAAATCTATGTAATAATTCTTAAAGATGAAAGGTTCATATTTAGATTGATCTTGGCCTCATTCAGTGTTCCTATCTGTTGTCTTCATGACTTTCTGAAATCTACATCAGGTGTGTTTGATCAAAGTCAAGCATATAGGATATATTCATCTATGGATTCTATAGTGGTATCTGTATTTAAATACATCTTTGACATTCTGAGCTAATGAATTACAGGAAAAATCACAGTTATATGTATATATTCTTAACTCTAAACCTATATTAGTACTTTTATTTCTTCTTGTTTTCATACCAGCTGCAGCATTTTACTTTAGGAATATATGATTTAGGTTGTTATTTGCAACCAACAGGTATCATCAATTTTCTTCCTACTTTTCTATGACTTTTAATCTATGAATCAGTATAGAAAAGAAAGTAGTGATGGGCAGAATGATGAAGAAAAAGACAAGCAATTTATCTGAAAAAAAATTCTTTTGATCATTCCATGAAAAAAGAGCAATGGCTATTACAGTTTCAGAATGGTAACAGACTTGCATTACTTAAATATGTTTATTATAGAATAGTTGAAAAATTCAGGAAATCATAAAAGACAAAATGGAAATTATCTCTTATCCCAGCTCTCAAAAAATATTTGCTTCTTAATATATTACTATATAAACTCCCAAGCATTTTAAACTCTTGAAATCATATGGGTTCTTAATTTGATTTTTCCTCTTAATATACAAAGTTTGTTTCCCCAAGTCATTAGATTGACTTTAGTTTAGACTTTACAAATTGTTCTCTGTTTAAATCGTAGGCATACATAAGCCAGAGTGGTGATGCTTCCCAGGTTTTCGCAATAAAGTGACTGATTGATGAACTTGTGATCAAAATGTCCAGTAATAAAATAAGTTATTTCCTTTTTCCTTGTTTTGATATTTTGTTGTTTGTTTTTCTTTAGTATAATATTGAGAGAGGTTGTGTCAGAAATTAAGCAAACCTAACAGTAAGCCTAAATCTGTGCAGCATTATTTTACTTAACACCATTGTCAAGTGGTAGCGATGAATTCCATAATCTTACAGTCAAAGAATAATAAAATTTAGAACTAGATGACCCTTTAGAAATCACTAGTTTACCACTCCTATCTTAGACATGAGTAAACTGAGGCCCAGGGATGTGTCATAAAGAAGTTCATAGAGCTATTTGTTGGTAATATCAAAACTAAAATTGTATCTCGTTTTCCTCTAGTATTTTAGCATGAGCAAGAAAATACCTGTTTCATTTATAGTTTCCTGCTTATTCATTTCTGAATATATCCACTCTTCTCCTGGCACATTTCTGAACTTTTAAAATTCAATAGTGAGCCTAGCCTCTGATCAACCTGCTTGAAGAATTATCACTGTCCAAAGAACCTATTCTTTTTGGAAAGGGGTATAAATACCCTTAACTTTTATGTATTTATTATGTATGACTTTACTTCCTGGTACAAAAAGACCTTTTTGTTTTGTTTTTGTTTTTCTGTTTTCAAAATTCTCTGTGGCCAACAGAATTAGTTTTGTCTATGAGAAAAATTGGTACTCGTTTTTCATTATTATACTTTATTCTGTTCCTTTATTCCATAGCTTGGTGTAAGATCTAATTTTACTTTTTAAAGTACAGTATAATTTGAAACATGTTTTGTTCTGCATTTTAATTTGGTGGATCATAGTTCATTTTTTGGTATTTATTCCACATGTTTGTAATCATTGAGACTTAAATCATTAACTGCTATTTTGTAAGAGTCATTTGATGTCTGAGAATTCTTTTAATCCACTTAAAATGATTTTTTAATCTTTTTCTTCTAAAAAGTCAAATGTTGAGAAAAAATCAAAATAAATGTCTCACTTCAGTTAAATTTAATAGCATCTTTTCACTATATCCTGTTTTATCATCTTTTGTGCCTTGTATTAATACATCTAGATCACAATGAACTCTTGGCAAATAATAATATGAAATTTAGAGTAAAAAAGAAGGAAATGATTCAAGTGAAGACAGATAGATAATAAATTGATATAGATATTAATTTATTGACTGATTGAATTTGTATTTCAAAAGTGGTATTCCTTTCTTCCTCATTAATGTGCTCTTTTTTTCAGCCACTTCCACTCATGAATACAGCAAAGCCAAGAGTATGTTATTTTTGTTTTCATTAAAGATTATATTAAATTAAAATACCATGTAACAGGCAGCCAGAATAAACTACTAGTCTTTCACTCTGGTCATTTTCCCAGTGAAGAGACTAGCAGGATTTGTTGCAAATAAATACAGTGTTATCATTTGGTAAAAACAGATCATCAATATGCACTATTGTTTTCTATGTTTTAAATGTTTTGTATCAATGATGTGATATTTATTTACATCCTATGACTTTTTGTTTCGCTCAACATTCATTTTGAAATTACCCATTAAGCTATGTTTGTATATTTAAAAAAATTTTGTTCTGTAACTTTTAAAGTTTTACTAGTCACATTATGTTTGTGTTTATGTAACTTAATATAGAAAAAAATTGATTTAAATCAATCTCTGTATCATTTTTTAAAATTCCTTCATGTTAATTTTTGAAACTTTCTTGGCATTCTTTTTTACATACATACATACATATATATATATATATATATATATATATATATATATATATATATATATATTTACTCCTTATGTTTTTTTCTGTTAGGAAAACAAATCATTTGTAAAGTTGGTAAAGATACATGAAAAATCCTTTGATATTTTTATTGAAATTGAATTGGATGTATAGATTAGAGTAAAACTTATAGCTTTATAATACTATATAATACTGTCACATCTATTCATGAACATAGTGCATCTATTCATGCATTTTTTTCATGCCCTTTAAAAAAATTTTTGTACTTTTGCCCATTAAATTTCTTGTGCTACTTTTGTAGATTTAATCTCAGATAACTTATATTGTTGCTATTCTGAATAAGGTTTTACTTTATCTGTACAGATATAGACATAGATATAGATGAGTGTGTGTGTGTATGTGTGTATCCAGCAATCTTGCTGAGTTCTCTTCTTTATGTAGGTACAATCTTGTACTCTGCACAAAAAAAAAATGACAACAGAAGAAAACTCCCATGCCTTTTTTCCATCTTATTTTGTTTTATTTTATTTTATTTATTTTTGGCATTACTGAATTGGATAGGACCTCCAGTAGTTAGATAACAGCAAGCAGCCTTGTGTTTCGTGATTTCAGTGGGAATATTTCTAAAGCTTCATACATTAATGTTTTCTGTAGTTTTTTTTTTTTAAGACGTAACTTTTACCTATAAGGGAGTTCCATCCTCTCTCTAGTCTGCTAAGTTATACTCTTAAAATCATAATTAGTTGTTGAATTCTATGATTTTTCTACCTGTCCTAGGTTTTGATTTTTTCTCATGTAATTTGTTTGGGTAAAGTTTGTTAATAAGTGTAGTTATGTTAAAATCCCATTGCATTCTTGGGGTAAACTTTTTAAATTTTGTTGCACTTGCTATAATACATTTTATATGCATTACCAAAGGAGGATCTGTTTTTATTTTATTTAGATGTTAACCATTTTATGCAATAATGAGATTGGTTTATAATTATTTTATTTGATTATATTGTTCTTATCTACTTTTGGCACTGAAAATATACTAGCTTCATCAAACAAACACAGTAGTTTTCCCTACTTTTTCTATTTTTAACACAGTTTGTATAAGTTAGGGATTATATGATCTGTATAGTGAGATACAATGCATTTAAAACAATATCTGAGTCATATACAAAAGATTTTATCTTGAATGAGACTGGCAGACAGTGGACAACATAATCCATAGTGAAATGGACTCTAATCTAGGGAAAAACATCACCACCATTAAGTCTGGGAAGGATCACCATCAGAACTGAAGCTTATGCAATTCTACACTCAGACAGATTTCCAAATTAAAAAAATGAATCTGATATAGATTTGGATTATGGTAACACTGATCAACTCTGAATTGCTAACTGAGCTAAAAATACTTTGTTTCATTTACCTTGTCAATTCTGATTTATTGATAATGGCTGCCTCTGTTGATGAGCATTTTAAGGTTAACTTAAGCTCTTCATGTATGTGTAATGATTTATTATCAGTGTTACACTAGGAAGAGAAGAAAGGATTGGCATTATAAATATCACGTTTGCCATCCTTATTTTACTCGTTTTTTTAGTCACTTAGGTGAAGTATGAGTGCAGCCTCATCTAAAATAGTTATTTTTGCTTTGTCTTTCTACAATAATAACTATACTATAGATGTCTGTTAACCAAGTGCAGTCTAACAAGTGTGAATTTGTAGGTACATCGTAGACAAAAATGCCACAGTAAGATAGAATCGATTGAGTCTCCATTGCAGAAAACACACACGTACATTGATAGTCTCTGACAAGGGAGAGTGCGCTAGGACTAAGTCGTTAATGCTACTGCTACAATGACTATCTTAACTTAGATAGTTTAATTAGCTAAACTATCTTAACTTCCTCTTAGGAAACACATATTCTATTTTACTTATTTAATGTTTATTTTTTAACCCTACTCTTCAAAAACAATAGTATTATACTCACTTTACATGCGAAAACTGATTCTCGGAAATATTTACTAATTTGCCAAATATCTAAAATAGGTAAATTGTTTAGCTTAACCTAGTGAGTTACAATATTTACCTAAAGTCACAAAAATATTAGATTTTGCAGTCATAATTGGAACCCACTCAAACAGTCTATTCTTGTTCCAGTGTAACGTAATCTCTTCACATATTCTTCTAGAGGGAAAGTCCCTATGCTTTTTTGGTTAACATTCTAATATTCAAAGATATATTAAAGATTTTATTGACATATTTATTATAAAGGTGACAAATTCACATATGCTTAAAGATTATTAATATAAGTAAAAACATTCTCTTAGTGTAAAGTTTTCAAGAAGATAAAATATATATCATATATTTATTATATATTCATATATATACCTATATAATTCATATAGCATTATATTCATTTGGAGATTTGGGGTCATTTAAAATATGGCAAAGTGAGAGATTAAGAGAAAATCTAATTCCTCCTCTTCCTCTTCAGATTACTTGCAAACTGAAAGCTACCCAAGAACAGTTTTTACTGTCTAATTCATCAACTTTTCTGATACCTTAAAGGCCTTACATGTTCAAAAAATGTTTTTGATGAGTAAATGAAAAACATTAAGGGGTATTTATTAATTAGAGGTAATGGCACTTACTTTGCAAAAATACTGAGACTATTGAATGAGTGGTTAGATGTAAGACATCTACCTAGTGCCTGGAATATGCATTTATTTTCAGGACCAACTTGTGTTGAACAAAAGATACTGGGCATTTAAGGTCTAGAACAAGATTTTTCATACTTGTGTGTACTTAAAAACCATATAAGGAGATTGCCTTCAATGAATATTCCCAAATAAACCAATTCAGCTGAGTAGCCCAGGGATCTATCTCTTAAACAAGCATAATAGGTGATCTAGATGCATAAAGAACATGCATATCCTTTAGAAAATACAGCTCTAGAAAACGTTGTTAACTGGAGTGAATTGTTCACAGTTCAAGCAGTTGACACTTGACATAATTTTAAAAGTAATAATATTTAGAAATTTTAAAAGAATAATATTTAAAAAGCATATTGCAGTATGTGTTCTTAAGTAGATAAGAACCCCGTGGAGCTAGACAAAGAGTTACTGAATTATTCCTGTTCATCTGTGACCATCTGGTAATGGGGATTAAGAACTAGTCCTCTCTCTATTAAGTAATAATGCATCATCATTACATTCATCCTCCTTTCCTCCCACATCACCTACCCACAATGGGATAATCATTTTTCTCCCAGCTACGGTACACAAACTACTTTTCAGAAAATGATTTAGAAAATTCATAAGAAGGGACTCGTCTTCTTCACATATCTACCATTTACACCTAAAAAAAATAGTTTGTGAAGTTGTAGAGTATGTGTGCTTCATGCAGAGTACAATCTGAAGTTCAGTGTTCACTTTCTGAAGTCCAATAATGCTTTTCCTTCAAAGAGCTGCAGGCACTGAACAATTTGCTTTCAGAGTGTACAAATCACTTTCCAATGAAGATTTCTAAATGCCTTTTGAGTGGGTGAGAGTGGGAGCACAGAGAAGTAAAGACGAGCGAGCAAATGGGGGTGGGGGATGGAAAGAAAGTAGAGAAAGAAAGCAATTACGATTTCAAATGACTGAAAGCGTTATGAATTGTCTAATGACTTCATTTTTAGGGTCATGGGAGCTTCTGATAGTAGTGCTGAAAATAGGATTCCTGGTACTGTGAGACTTTTTAGAGCCACAGCTTATACTTAGCTGTGCTGCTTTCCTTAGTATGACTCTGGTGGTCTTTTCTCTGGCTTCTCCCCAGTTATTACAGTATCAGATTTCTCACATCTGGACACAAGCTAGGAATCTTTGTTTGCAAAGCCCTCTATTCAGGTGAAACTTCTAGTTCCAATGAAATAAAAAATAAATAGACGTATCTGTTCTGCATATGGTATAAACCTGACAGTAGAATAGTGTAATTTCTGTGCAGTAGCTCAAAAGTGGATTTTTCACGTAAACTCAAGTCACTTCCTTAAATTTTGAGGTCATTTCAACCTTACAAGCTATGCTTTACTTTAGGAATCGCAGGTGTTGGTGAGGTTTGTAAAAATTAACTCAGATGAGATTGGGAAAATACTATTAGTTTTTATATAACTGTTCTTTACTGTAACTTTTACCCTCTGACTTAAAGCATATGCTTCTTTAGAAAATATTCATTAACCTTTCACATGATGTGTTACTAGCTTTATCACAGTGGATAAAAAGAATCCCACTTAGAGTTTTGAAAGAGAGACCCAGTGGGAAATACACAAATGGTAAACTCTACCGAAGGACACAAAAAGGCCCATAAAACATCAGAAGGGTTATAGAGGTCTATGGATTTTAATTGCTGTGTGCCATTGGGCCTTTACAAAGCAATCAAGCAGGCAATCTCCAAAGACAGTCCTGCCATAATACATTTAACAATAGAGTTCTCACCCCATCGGCAGACTAGGGTTTATGAAGGTCCCAATAGCAATTAATGACCTTGTATGCCGAGAGAGAGAGAGAGAGACAGAGAGAGAGTTAAATTGGCTCTCTTTTTGATGCATAATATAAGTATAGAAATGATAATTTTCAAGAGGAGAGACATAAAAGTTAGAGTAAGGGATACAGTAACACTTGTAAGTGCTCTTTATATTTTCTTTCTTTTACCTTCCCCCAAAGATACGGAGAATTAGTGAAAATAAGAGTTGTCACCAAAATGGGTTGTTACTTAAAAGATGGTTTTATTTTTTTTATTTTGTGGGTAGGTTGGGGAGAGTAAAACTGATAGACTTATTTATGGTTGACCATAACACAAGGCTTCAATTATTTGAACAGAGAAGAATGATAATTGTAAACATTAAGTTGTCCCGAATATCCATGATTCATTGACCCTGGCTCACTGAAACTGGGTAATATTATTCACACTGCAGTGCATACTTGTTATGTATCACACACTGCACATTATTTTATTTAATTCGAAGGTGGAGGTGTTACATTCCTTAACTGATGAACTAAAGCAGGTAGAAAGATGGCTCAAAGCCAGACGACTGATATGTGACTACACTGGGATTCAAACCCAAGACCCTGAAACAAATGTGTTTCTACTACACAGATACCACTGCAGTCAGTGATACATAGCTGTGTTGTGGGAAGTCTCCTGCTTTCAACAGCTTTCTCCCAACTCTGGCCTAGGCTTCTGGAAGAATTGGAGAGTATTTGGACGTGGTAGATTTTCCCTTCCTATCTGCCTTGAAGTGCCCACTAAGCCTAGTCTTGGTACTATATTAGAATGTTCCCTGCAAGTCAGCAGAGACTGTAGACAAGCCTTCTGCCCAATATTTTGGTCCCTTATATTGACTAGACCTATTGACCTCCAGAGAACATCATTCATTAGCCTCCTCTTTTAATTTCCATTATCTGTAGCCATTTTGCCGCACGGGCACTTGGGCTCAGTTCCCCAGGTGGAGTTTCTGTCTATTACCTCATAGAGTGGGCACTGGGAGTGGGCAGGTCTGAATCAAAGTTTCAAGCCAAAAAACAAAAAGCAAAAAACAAACAAAAAACAAAAAATCTTGTGAATTACATGTAAGCCCTTCAGGATTGTTAAAATTTAGAACTTCCCCCATCCCTTGCTTTTTTGGGTTGGACTTAGGTTTTCTCTGTGCACATTTAACATTGAATTCAGAGTACAGTCTTTTACCCACCTCACCCCAAACCTGGGTTTAATGGAAGACAAACCTATCTCACTTGTCCCAGACCTTAATGTAATGGTTACTTAATTCTTGCGTTTGTCCTCCAACATAAATTATGTCAGGGGAAGAACAATTTGTGATAAAAGGGAAATATTATGACAATGCAAATTCTTCCCTTAAAACTAACCCAGAAAAAACATTTGTATAAAGGATATTATCATCACGTAAAACATTATTCACTCTATATTTTTATGTAACTGATGTCTTGGTACCATTGGATGGCTCTCACATCGAGAGAGGGAAACTGATGATAGCAATGATAATACCCCTCTTTTCTGTTGAACCTGACAGGAATGAGGCTCTTTACAAAGTATTCTGCATATTTTTTTTAGCTTAAATGTTTAAATAGAACTTCACAGTTTCCAAAGGTAATTTCACAAAAACAATATCATAACTATATATTTTAATATAAATGATTCTACCTACCTAATTTGAATTTACATCTGACATTGAAAACAAATGTTTTGAACCATAACATTTAATTTGGTGGCCCTATACAGAAAATGATGTAAATAGAACCATGCTTCTTTGATTTCTTTCACATACAAACCTCCAAACTTTCCAAAGGCTTAGCTCATCTTGAGTAAAAGCTAGTCCTCAAACTGGCCCCAGACAACATACAAGACCAGCTTCTGTTGCCTCTCTGATCTCTCCTCCTCCCTGGCCCCAGCTTCCCCTACTCCAGCCACACATACCTCTGCTCATTCTGGAACAGAGGAGAATTCCACCAATTTAAGGCTTTCACCCTTGTTCAGCATTTTCCTTGGAGGATTCCTCTCCCAGCTGTCTTCCTGGATGTCTCCCTCAATGTCAAAGCTGCGCATATGCCAACTTCTCAGTGAGGCCTTTTTTGATATTCCAGTTTAGAATGTCTCCCCCAGCCCACACTTCCTATCTGTCTTTCCTGATTTATGTTTCATATTAGCCAATTTATTAGTCTCTACTATCTACTTTACTACTTTATTTAATTTCCCCTCCAGCTTTATTGAGATGTAATTGACATGTAGCATGGTGTAAGTTTAACATGTACAGTGTGGTGGTTAATATACTTATGTATTATGAAATGATCACAACAATAAAGTTATTTAATACATCTATCACCTCACATAGTTACCTTTTTTTCTTTTCCTTTTTCATTTTTGTTTTTTGTAGTCAAAACATTTGACAACTTTCAAGGATACAATACAGTATTGTTAACTATAGTCACCAGGCTGCATCTTACATCCCAGAATTTATTCATCTTCTAACTGGCAACCACCAATCTGTGAGTTTACCTTCTTCTATGAGTGTAGCTTTTTTAGATTCCACATATAATTGAGATCATACAGTATTTATCTTTCTCTGTCTGATTTATTTCACTTAGCATAATGCTCTCAAGTTGCATCCATTTCACAAATAGCAGGATTTCCTTCTGATTAATGGCTGAATAATATTTCACTACATAGCAATGTAGTAAAATAAGTTATGTAGATCACTTAGATGGTTTCATTTCTTGGCTATGGGAATAACAGTACAATGAACATAGAGTGCAGATAGCTCTTAAATCATGATTTCATTTCCTTCGGCTATATTAGGATATAAGTCAAAATTAGGATTGCTGGATCATATGGTACTTCTATTTTTAATTTCTCAAGGAACCTCCATACTGTTTTACATAGTAGCTGTGCCAATTTACATTCCCACCATCAGTGCATGAGGATTCCCTTTTATCTACATTCTTGCCAGCTCTTGTTACCTCTCCCTTTTGATCAGAGCCATTCTAACAGGTATGAAGTGATAACTCATTGTAGTTTTGATTTGCAATTCCTTAATGATTAGTGATGTTGAGGACCCTTCCATATACTTGTTGGCCACTTGTTATGTCTTTGGAAAATTTCTATTCAGATTCTCTGCCCAATTTTTAATTAGATTATTTACTTGTTTGCTATTGAGTTTATGAGTTCCTCATATATTTTGGATATTAACCTCTTATCAAGCATGTGGTTTACAAATACTTTCTCTCATTCTATAGGTTGCCTTTTCATTTTGTTGATAGTTTCCTTTGCTGTGCAGAAGCTTTTTATTTTGATATAGCCCCACTTACCTATTTTTCTTTTGTTCCTTGTATTTTTGGTGTCATATCCAAAAATTTATTTTAAAACCAATTGCATGGAACTTTTTTCCTGTTTTCTTGCAAGAGTTTTATGATTGCAGATTTTACATGTAAGTCTTTAATCGATTTCAAATTAAATTTTGTAAGTGGTTAAGATAGGCACTAAGTTTCACTCTTTTGCATGTTGTTACCCAGTTTTCACAGCATCATATATTGTAGAGATGGTCCTTTACACATTGAGTATTCTTGGCTTCTTGTTTATTAGTTGACCATATATGTGTGGGTTTATTTTGGATTCTCAATTCTATTTCATTGAATGCATTGTCTGTGTGTCTTTTTTTTAATGCCACTACTGTACTGTTTTGAATACTATAGCTTTTTAATATAGTTTGGAATCAGAAAGTGTGAAGCCTCCAGCTTTGTTCTCCTTTCTCATGGTTGATTTGACTATCTAGGGCCTTTTGTGCTTCCATACAGATTTTAAAATTTTTGCTCTATTTCTGTGAAAAATACCATTGGAATTTTTATAGGAATTGCCTTGAATCTATAGATGGTTTTAGGTAATATGGACATTTTAACAATATTCTTTAGATCTATGAACACAGAATATCCTTCCTTTTATATGTGTCTTCTTTAATTTCTTTTATCAATGTGTTAATAGTTTTTAGTGTACAGATCTTTCACTTCCTTAATTCAATTTATTTCTAGGTATTTTATTCTTTTTGATGCAGGTATAAATGGGATTTTTTCTTTATTTCTTTTTCAGATAGTTTATTTTTAGTGTATAGAAATGCAAGTAAATTTTATGTATTAATTTTATATCTTACAACATTATTAAATTTGTTAATGAGTTTTTAACAGTTTTTTTGGTGGAATTATAGGGTTTTGTGTATATATGATCATATCATCTACAAAGAGAGAAAATTTTACTTCTTCCTTTTTTCCCCAATTTGGATGTTTTTTTATTTCTTTTTCTTGCCTAATTGCTCTGGCTAGGATATCCAGTACTATGTTGAATAAGAGTATTGACAGTGGCCACCCTTATACTGTCCCTGATCTTTGAGGAATAGCTTTCAACCTTCCACTGTTAAGTATGATGTTAGCTACAAATTTGTCATATATGGCCTTTATTCTGTTGGGGTACATTCCTCCTATACCCCCCACTTTATTGAGAGTTCATGAAAGGTTATTGAATTTTACCAAATGCTCTTTCTGCATCTATTGAGATGATTATATGATTTTTATCCTTCATTCTGTTAATGTGCTGTTTATTGATTTATCCTTTATTGATTTGCATATGGGAACCATTCTTGCATTCCTGGAATAAAACCCACTTGATCATGATCTAGTATTTTTTTAATGTTCTGCTGAATTCAATTTGCTAGCATTTTGTTAAGAATTTTTGCATTTATATTCATCAGAGATGTTGGCCTGTAGTTTTCATGTAGTGTCCTTAGGTGTTAGGGTAATGCTGGCCTTATAAAATGAGTTTGGGAATACTTCCTCCTCTTCAGTTTTTTTGGAAGAGTTTGAAAATGATTGGTGTTAACTGTTCTTTAAGTGTTTGGTAGAATTTACCAGTGAAAGCATCTGGCTCTAAAATTTTCTTTGTTGAGAAATTTTTACTTACTGATTCAGTCTCTTTAGTCATTATTGATCCGTTTTATTTGTTAAATTAATATCTCCCTACACGTAAGTTCCTTGAAGACTGGGATTTGGCATTATTTTACTTACTGCTGTATTTCCTATTCCTAGAAAAATGTTTGGCATATTGTGGGAGCTTGATAAACAATTGTTAAAAGAAAGAATGACTAAATGAATGAACAGCCTGTTTCAGCCCAGGAGTTGTCTTTAAAGAAGCAGAGTTCAGATAGGTCAAAACGAGCTCTGCTTTTCAATCGCATCTCCAAAAGCCTATACAGGAAATTCAGTTTCTAACATTTGGCAATACGTCACCCTTTTTTTCCTCACTCCTAATTTGTAATCACACCTGCTGCCAATCCTTCTGTTACCAGTTCCCCTCCAATCACAGAATTCCTGTCCTTTGCCTACTACTTGTCCTTCAGTCCTTCCCTCTTGTTCTTCTACCCCTCCCTCTTTGTGATTTAGCATCATTAAAAGACCCAAATCAAGCTGGCAATAACTGGATTATTTAACAGGGGTGGGGTCAGAGAAAAAGAAATCAGAATTCTTTTTAGCAATGAGAGGTGAGAAATGATTGGGCAGTACTCAAACAGTAAAAATTTATGTCCTTTCAGAATTTGCCAATGTTTCTGAAAGTGTGGCTCATTTCAAAATTAACTTCAAAAGAAAACTTGCACCTTGACAGTGAGAGGAATATGTTGTGACGTAATTGTCAGCACCTGTCTGTGTGTGCTTAGCCATGTTAAAAATGTATCTGTTTATCCACTGATCACCTCAGTAGTGCTATTTACATTAGTATTATCACAAGCATTTCATTTTTTAACCATAATTTGGGTTCATAAGTATAGATTAAATTGTCTTCAAATATATTAAATTATGACAGCTTAGAAGTGAACACTCTGTATCAAAAGAAGAGCAATAGAATAGAGTTTAAAAATTTACATTTATAAGTGAATCTAGTATCTGTCACTGATGGAAACAAGGCACCTTCACATTTGCTGTAAAGCTTTTTAAACCTAACAAGGGAAGGTGACTGCAGTTGCAGCTTTGTTGCATTTTGTTATCAAAACACATGAAAGCAACATTTTTGCCTACTATATGTCAAGCAATAAAATTTAAGACAGAAAAGTTTACACATTGCTCAGTTTATATTATAGAGTTCAAATAGGTTGTGTGTGTGTGTGTGTGTGTATGTGTGCCCACGTGCGCACACTTACTTAAGTCTTTCTAAATACTGTCTTTCAGGCACCAAATACCTATCACTCCCAGCAATTCATGTAAATATCACCCCAAATATTCATGTAAAACTGAAGTTCAGGGATATGTTATCCAATTAAGTAAAACAAAATTATTCTACAATTAATCAAGTAGGAAATGCAATCAGAACACTGGTAGATGATATTAAATTTTACTAGATATCATATACTAGACTATGCACATACTAAAGTGTGCCATAAAGTTTTACCATAATCTTAAAGACACTGAAGAAATGATGAAGTTAAGCAAAGACTGTGAGCATTGGGTTATCATGTGACTATGCCAGACCCAATAGTTAAAATTTTTTCAAAAGAATTTATATAGACTAAAGTTAAAAATGCCTTAGACTCACACTTATTCTGATACAGACATAATGCTTTATAATTAATTATACAGCCAAATGTATGCTCTAATTGACTATAATTGGTCAGTTTAAAGAAGGGTTCTCCTCCCCCCAGGAGGGGGGGATGCTTTTAAAATTTCTGGCTGTTTTAAAGCAACTTTAATGACAGTAATAATGGTATTTATTTATTTTAAAAATAAATAAATAACCCAAAGTCTGTTCCTCTGCCTCCTCCTTATCCTCATCTTCTTTCTCTTTCCAATTAGGAAATGTTGGCATTCCCCATGCGTCAGTCCTCAGACCCGTTCTGTCTTCTTTCTATACTTGCTCCTTATGTGATCTCACTGAGTCCTATGACTTAGTTATTTCTGTGTTATTCAGGATGAACTAGGCTACGCTGCAGTAACAAATAAGCCCCACACTTGAGGAGACGAGGTTGATGTCTCACTTGTACTATGTCATTACAAGTCAGCTGAGAGTTTACATTATACCTTGCCCTTGTTTTGGGACCCAGACAGATGGAGCAGCCACCACCTGTAAAACTGTTAGGAGACAAAGGCAGGAGAATGAAAGGGTTCTTGAGGCCCTCGTACTGAAGTTAAATGGTCCAGCCTAGGATAGCTTCCTCCCAAAGCTATTTTCAAGGCCTCAATTAACTTTAAGGGACCTAAGAAACACAATCTCAGCTGTATACATGGAAAGCAGAAGCCTGGAAATATCTCATCCTGCATCATCTCTTTCTTCCTGATGATTCAATAAATTCAGTCTTTTAGAATAAACTCTTTTTATGCGACTGCTAAATCCACATTCCAGTTTGAAAGCATAAGAGTGCCTCAAATGTCAGAAGAAGAAGGATTCATTCCCAGGCCTACACACCCCTCCTCCAAACTTGTCTATCTCATCAACATTAACTATCACTTACCTATTTACTCAGGCCCCAAACCTTGGAGTTGTTTTTGACTCTTCTCTCTCATAAATCACACATTCAGTTGGCCATCAGATTTCTTTTTCTCAACCTTCACAACATCCCCAAACCACCACTTCTTATTACATCCCTTTTCATCTAATCCAAACCATTACTTTCTCTTCCTTGGACCATCAAAATGGCCTCCTAGGTGATCTTCCTGTTATTCCTAAAAATTATTGTCCATACAACCACTAAAATGACCCTTTTAAAACATAAATAAGATTATTTCATACCTTGTTTATATAACGCCAGTGCTTTCCAGTCACATTTGTATTAAATTTCAAATGCCTTACCGTGGTCCATTAGGCCCTACACAGTCTGACATATACTAAAAGCCTTTTCACCACCCTGTGGCCAGAATAACCCTTTTAACATGTATTTCTTATCATGACACATACTTTCTCAAAGTACTCAGATTATTTCCCATTACACTTAGATAAAGTCCAAAGTTCTTACTCTGGCCTTAAATTTTTTTGCATCGTGGCCCTGGTTCTCCTATAACATCATTTTACTACTCCCTTCCTCACTAACTTCTTTACTGTTTCTCAGACTTCCCATGAACAGACTAACCTAACACCTTTGCCTTTGTTATTCTATTGGTTTGAAGCTCTCTTACCTAATCATCAGCTTGTTTTGCTCCCTCATTTCACTGTGGTTACTACTGAAATGTCACCCATCACAGAACCCTTCCCGCCCTGACTGCCGTCTAAAATAGCATTCCTCCTCTCCTTCCTGTAACACTTCATCCCCTTATCCTGCTTCATTTTTCAAATGCCAGAAATCATGGTTTTTGAGGAAGTTGTAAGGCTAACCAAGAGATCATGAGGAAAATAAAAGAACAGCTCTCTTGCAAAAATAAAGTAAAGACCAATACCGTTTTTATCAAAGGGTAGATGATGCCCCATTCCTTGCTTTGGTGCTTCATTAAGGACATCTGTGAGGCTGCCAGGGATTTTTAGGCCGGTGATTTGGGTCCTCCTTTAACATGACCTATTTCCCCTTCTCTTTATAAAAAATCTAAAAAGAGCAGGAAGTCTTACCTTATTGTCTCTATGATCTCTTCTTGTTCAATCCACTGACTGTTCCTGTGTATTTGTTCCACTCCCAATTCTGCTCACATTGCTCTAGTGAAAGTCAGTGCCTATGGAATGAATAATTAAATGGAATTGGAAGTGTTATAAAGTTCCTTTTTAACAAACACTTTTCCAAAAGAACAGGAACTTTTTTTTCCCTAATCAAACATAAGAGAATAAGAGAACAAATTTTAATCACAGTGACAGTGGTTTCCTCCCAGACTTAAAGAGGTATTTCCAGAAAAATCCAATTTGATTTGCATTCAAATTTCTTTTCCCTCAAGCTTATACTGCATAAACTTCAGTTTGGATTAATGTGATCTCCTTTACATAAAAGGCTTCTTCTTTTACATAACACTTCAAAATTATCATGCTATTAATAACCTCAAAATATGTTGATGAGGGTATGATGAGCACCAGAAACATTATATACAATTTGCAATAGATCTACATAGAGATTTTTGTAAATGAGACAGTGTGAACTTTGAAGACAACCATAAAAGTAGTGAGGCATCAAGGAGAGTACTTCAAAGTCTTGAAATTAAAGTTATCATCAGGTTCAGTAATTTCCAAGATTATTTAACCATTCTGAATAATCACAGTATCACAAAACCAAATAGAAAAGATTTGAACAACTAAGGAGTGATGGGCTGAGGTCATATTCTAAAGGAGCCTTAATTCCTTCCTTTAAACTAAACTGCTAACCAATAAGATTATTATATAGTTGAGTGATTTGTTCAGATGGCATTTACTTATTACTCAAAATGCATTAATTATTAGTGTATCAGGTGGCAGGTATTAGGTAAGCATTGAAAATACAAAAAATAAAAGCATAGTCCCAAGTCTCATTGTTTTGAATCTCTCTATATATGACATAATTTGTTCATGAAGGACAATTACTAAAATCTTTGCTTTCCTAGAATAGATACAATATATGGTATCTGTAAGCTTAGGGGGCACCTTCTTTTAGCTGAGAAACTTAACAACCAGAAAGTTAGTAATAGTAAATAATGATGATGACAATAGAAATAGCTAATATTCACACCACATTAGTGTCTTTGTAGAGTGTTTTGACATTTTGAAAAGTTAATATACTTGTGAAAACAATTTATAAGCCAATGTAGTCCCAAAGCCTTCAAATACAAAACCCAAGTTTAACAAAATATCTGCTAAGACTGTAAGTTTCCTTTTCTCATTGCATGTTACTGGCAGTTTGCTTCTATTAGGCTGTTCTGCAAAGTGGTCAATAATGAGGACTTTAGAGCCAAACTGCTTGAGTTTTTTGCCTTGGCTCTACCATTTTTTAGCTGTTTGACTCTGGAAAAATTACTTAGGCACTCTGTGTTTTACCTTTTTGCTTATATACTAGAGATAATAATAGAATTTGTAGGGGATCAAAATTTGCTCCCCCAAATGTGTCTCTTTGGTACGAGGATTAATTTAGGCTGATTATTTTTAAGAAACAGAAGACTCAGGAAGTCTTTCTTTTTACCCCTGTTAGCTCCCTAAAAATTTTAGGTAAAGGGCATTTTGCCGGAATAGAGCTATCACCAGAAATATCTGCAAAGAATATGGGGTAGGTGTGGTGGGGGAGACTCATCAAAGTCCACTCTGTGTCCTGTTGTCTCTGCACATCCTAGCAAACATTTATTTACCAAACATTTGCTTTTCTGTCTTCATGTGAATTGCCTTCCTTTCTGTTGAAATCCAGATCCATTACTCCCAACATTCTTGTCTTTAGCTGAAGATGACGATTAAGGTGAGGCTTCGGCCATTGTGGTGAGTTACTCGTTTTCCTGGGTCTCTCCTATATATACATGTTATTAAACTTTTGTTTGATTTTCTGTTAATCTGTATTATGTCAATTAAATCCTTAGACCAGCTAGAACAATTTAGATGGATAGAGGAAAATTTCTTCCTCCCCAGCAAACTTCTCTCAAGGAGTTATTATGTTACAGAAGTAAATCTTGGGTCCACTCACCCACGTGCAGTAGAGCCAATCTTCTGACACCTGACACCAGGTTGTGAGGAAAGGGAAGTGCATCATTCATTCTAAGATGCCATACAAGAAGTCTGGACAGCTAATGCTCAGAAAGCCTGAACTCCCTGAAGAGTTTCAGCAAAGCCTTTTTAAAGGCAAGGTGAGAGGAGTCCCAGGGTGTGTGATCAGATCATGCACAATTCTCTGATTGGTTGATGGTGAGGTAAAGTAAAAACATGGTTAAGTTGTTGCAAATATTTTCTGGATTTGGCCGGACTCCAGAGGGATATGTCAATTTCTTCCATTTGGTGGGAGTTCCAGAATCTGCAAAAAGCCCAGGAAATGTGCACCAGATACTACCATCTAGGTACTTCAGAGAGGAGCCAAACAGAGGATATGCGGGGGGAGGGTCTGTCCTGGGAAGGCCCCATAGAGTCCTGCTGGGTTAAAACTACAAGGACTAAATGAATTAACAGTCTATAAAGCAATTAGAAAAAAATGAAATCTAGTAAATATGTAATAAATGTTATCTACTATTATTACTTTCATTAATAATAATTTTGAAGCAGTTAAATACTATAAAACATCATTTTGTGTTTTATTAGTTCTTCTACTGTCAGAAATGTTATATTAGCTTTCTCATTCATACATGATTATTTTTACTTCCAGACTTGGATTTTTGCGACATTATAAATCCGTTACTTAGATTCACATTCTGCTAAGAATGTTGGCACAAAACCAGCCTCTGTACTCCGAAAACGGATTGAGACTCAGAGGCAGAGTTTTGGGAGGATTAGAAAAGAACAGCTTTATGGCTTTGCCAGGCAAAGGGGAGTCACAGCAGGCTCATGCCTTAGCGACTGTGAGCCGCTCTTGGGGTTGGGGTCTTGAGGGTTTATAGAAAGCTGGGTGGAACAGAAAAGGTGATAACAACTGGGACATTTTACAGGGTGCTGCATTCTTTTTAACCTCCACGATCTTCCTGACATCCTGGAGGAGCTTGGGAGAGTCTGCCCCTTCCTCTGGGATTATCTGTGGCCAGTTACCTCCTTCCGGGTTAAAGCTATTGAATGTAAGGGAAAAGTTTGGGGGGTTGTTTAGCATAAAAGTAGTAAAGGAGAGAAAGCAAAAGGCAGGATTCCTTAGACAGAATCAATAACCAGTTTGAGCCTCAGGGAAGTTAGTTTGTTTCTTACTTCTTTAGGGATTGGTATAGACATCCAGTATTTAGAATTATAAGAATATCTTGACATGAGTATATTCCTGTATTTTATATCATATTTATTTACAAAGATAATATATTCCCCTATTTTGACTCTATTGATCAAATTAAAGTGAAAAAAAATTCCAACTTATCTATAGAGTTAACAGCCATTTTCCTCTGCTGTCTCTTTATATCCTTCCTTTTCTCGTGATTAAAGTCACATGGAATATCTATTAGGAACTCTGGAAATACGAATTTTTTTTATTGTATCAAAGAACATTTCACTATTTTATTCATCATTTTAATGGAATTTGAATATCTATGTTATTTCCTTAAAATTTTTAGAATTCCTCTCTACAGAAAAAGCCGTATCTTCTACAAAATGTACATACATTTTAAACAGAACATGAACCAAAACTTCAAAATTCCAAGGCACGTTTAACTGACTTTAATATACACATGAATATATTAAAGACATATTACATTTGAGACCATGTTTTAGTCAGTCATCATATCTTATTGTTCTTTTAAGTTGTTACTAAAAATTAAGACAAGAAAATACCTCTATTGCACAGGCAGAAACAGGTCAAAGAGGAAGAGTGAGTCAGTCAGCTCACTCAGACAGTTGGTCAAAAGTTCAGAACTAAAAAGTAAGGCTCCAAACGTTCAGTTATCTGGTTTTTTCTACATGGAGTAGTCAAATACTACAATTGGAGTCTGGTTTAATAATAGCGTATTTGGTGAAAACTAAGTACAGATAACATTATCTTTGAAATTTCTCTAAATTACCCATAAAGTATAGGACAGTGTATGTGATTCTGTGTGTACAGCCTGTAGATGTACCTATCAGTTTGTTAGAACTTTAAGCTGAAGCAGCAAATTACAGTAGCTGAGATAGCTGAGTGAATTATGAGACTGGCCAGCCTATAAGACTGGCAAAAAAATAGATGAAAACCAATGAAAACATAGTATGATAGTTCAGTGAAGTATTGTATTGAAGCTGTAAATAGACCCTAGGATGGAAATTAGGAGAAAATTCCAGAAAAGACTTTATTAGGGGAGGCTGTGCTGTGAGTCCTTAGCACCTGGAATGGGCTGTCTGCTTAGTAAAAGGTCTTCAATGGGATTACTCAAAAATTTAATCCACATGCTCTGCAGTATGAGGGACCAAGGCGAGCAATGTTTGTCTCATGCTGAGGAGTCTAAACGGCCAGAGACAGGCCGGCTAATTACTAACATGCAAGTCAAAGAAGAGGCGGCTGCATCAGGCTTGACCTGCACTTCCAGATTTTGTTTGGTTGTTATTGTTTCCTTTGGACCAGGAGTGGAGTGGACTACAAACAGTAGAGGATTAGCAAGGGAGTTGTATTGTGATCTGCCCTGTGGATGCACCTGTTCTCTAGAAGGTATCAGATCCTTAGATTCCTAGTGGCTTTGGAATAATTAAAGTGAGAAAGTGGAATTGTAGATGATGGATTCCCCAGCAATGGGAAAGGACGTTGTAGACAACTCATGAGCCCTGCAGGGTCATGGCATGTTTTTCAGACCACACATTTCATCAATGTTAGTAGAGTTCATGTAAGAGAAAGTTCTGTGATCTAACAGATTTGGAAAAAGACAGTTACTAAATCCCTCTCTTAATATTTGCAAAGTGTATTAGTGCATTCTAGTATACTAGATTCTGAAGTCTTGCAATGAACACAATTTAATTTTCTTTAACCCATCATTTATAAATTATTTCTTTGCATATAGGCTTTTCTGCATACTGTGAAATAAAATTCATATTTTATGGCAAGGCAAGATACATTTAAACATGAAAAATTTCTCTTTGCTCTTTGGCCTCCTCTCTCCTCTCTACTGTGCGTTGTGTGTCTGCAAACCTCCCCAGCAGCAGAAATATGCACTCGACCATAAGAAGCAACATTCTCTTAGCACCAACAGGACAACTCTTAAAAGGTAACACCCCTTCTGGATTTTGTAAGGAGTCACATGACCCACCACTTTGTACTTGCAGATCTAGATTGTGTAAACTGTCAATAATACATCATTTAATGTACAACCCTCTGTCTCAAAAAAAACTGCATAACTATGCTTCAGCTTCTAATGGGTGGAACAATTCTTGGAGCTTTCTCTGGGGCTGTTCCTGGGTTATAATCCTCAATTTGACTTGGATAAAATTTTCAATTTCTTTCTTAGATCAAATGATTAATTTTTCATTAATAATACCTATTAATATCATTCATATATATAATAAATAGGAGCAGAATTTGCCATCCAAAATATGCCTCTTTTGGTAAATTAATTATTTGGGGCTGATTATTTTTTAAGAAATAGTAGACACAGAAGAAGATCTGAAAAATGAACAGAAGATATCCTTTTATAAGAGACATTTATATTTATAAGGGAAATCCTTTCGTAAGGGTGTCTCCCTCTCTGTACCAGGAAGAGTAGGATGACCAAATTCTAGAAACTGTTATCAGTGGAGAGGGCTTGGACTGAAATCTGCGTAACAACCATAACGTTCTTTACTGTCCTTTGCCTTGCAACCTCCCATAACTGGCCTTTTGGCCCCTCCCCTCCCCCGACCCCTCTGCCAACATCTTTTGTCTTTAGCTGAAGATGGTGTTTAAGGTGTTGTCTTGGGTCATTTCAAGGAGTTACTCAGTTTTCCTGCATCTTGCCCATGAATACAGGAGGTATACCTGTTATTAAACTTCTGTTTGTTTTTCTCCTATTAATGTGTCTTTTTTTATTGTAGGGGGTTCTTAGCCAAGGACCTAGAAGGATAGAAAGCAAGTTATTTTTCCTTCCCTACAATTCATCCCCTATGTATTTCCATATATACATTATTATTTATTCACATATAATACCTATGTTTGTAAAAGAAAAATGCTTTGCGAAAGTTATTTCATACTGTATTAGTCACAACCAGATTGATTCCAAAAGTAACAAAGAAATCCTGAAATCTTGGTGGTTTTATTGACATAGACCAGGGTTTCTTAATCTCAGCAGTATTAACATATTGAGCCAGACGATTCTGTATTTGGGGCTCTACCTTGTGCATTTGGGGTTTTTAGCAGCATTCCTGGCCTCTACCCACTAAATTTCAGTAGCACCACTCACACTCACTAGAGTTTATATACCTGGTGGGGAGACAAGATTGCCTCTGTTTGAGAACCACTGGCCTAAATTATCAATAATTTTTTTTTTAATGTGAAGCTCACAGTAGGATCTTAGAATCTATTCTTCAATTCCCTGTCACTACAGTAAATCTCTGAGCTTCTAAAATCTTAGAACTATGAAGGGATATAGTACTCTAATGGGGTGTTGTAGAGAAAAAACAATTAGAATACATAGTCCTTGTTCTTCAGGATGCTGAAATCCTGAAGTGTGTGTGTATATAAAGTGACTGTTTGACTTGAAAACCTGTATTCATCTAAGGATTCAGTGGCCACCTTCTAAAAGTCAGCAGAGACTGCACTGGCCGTGGTGTGGGCTAGCCACTCAGAAACCCTGCGTGGAGCCACCAAGTACTTTTTACCAGTCATCAGTGGGAGCGCTGATTTTGGTATAAGAGCATATCTATTCTAGAATTTGAAAGGAAACTAAGCAGCAATTGAGTGCTCAATCCGAGGGGCCAGATCACTGCCTACTGTTTCCTCTTGGAGTGGTTCCAGGTAATATTTGCACATTTTAACGATTTTGGATTTGTTAACTTAAGTAATTAAAGGCTAGAGCCAACAGTGAAAAAGTGTTTTCCCAAAATGAACAATGCAAGCCTGTCATCTATTTCAGAAAGAATGTTTGTAGTTATGGTCCACGGCCTCTTTCATTGTTACATAACAGGCTTACTCTCAGAATTGTGCTTAAGATTTAACACCACAGTTTCACATGCATAATATCAGACACCGGGGATTCCTTGTTCCTTCTGAACACACCTAAGAAAATCAAAGTTTATGAGATGGGATGTCTCTGTTGTGTTATTTTCCTTCTTGCTATTCTTCACTGACAAGAGTAAACAGAGCACCAAATGAATTGCCACTATTAATTTCTTTATGAAGGAATAACACTGTAATAAGATCTGCACAGCTTTATCATCGGAGATTCCTATTTTTCTTATATGTACACATGCATGTACTCAAAATCTCTCATTTGGAAAAGCCCATAAAAGAAGTATCAAATCCATCTCTACACCAGGAATGAAATAAGTAAAACCAGCTTGATTCCATCTTTTTCTTTTTATACACTGATATAAACATTATCGTTTGGGTATGTACATATGCCTCTAAAATCCTGTGCAACTGTTTAAATGTTGAAATTAAATGAAATAATCATTCTCGTCTAAAAAAAAACTTAAAACAACCTTTAGACCAAACGTGATGCATTATATTGACATAATAAATGTGGACATTAATTAAAGAGCAGCAGAATCCAGCAGAGAAGTTTGCCCTCCATCTGCTTGACTTGAGGTAATAACAATGTTCTGTTAACCCAAGCTGACAGATTTTCTAGGGTTTGACTTGGTCTCTGAAGTTGCTGCTCCTTGTATGAATCACCATATGTGTGACATCAACCATAGCATGCCATGTGGAGTAAAATTAACTGCTTATTTATTTGTTGTTGTTACTTTTGCTTTTTTCATTCTATCTGTGTCTTTATCTTGAGCTCTGGTCATATGCAACCTCTCACACGTATGCCAGGCTAAAGCCCCTGTGCTTTCCAGTTCAAAGTGCTTGGGCCCCATATGAAGTCCAAGGTTCCGACCACTCATATTTGCCGAAGGAAATTACATAAAGCCACATCATTTCCACACTGAGGAAAGAACTAAACTAGCAAAAGTGAAATATGGCATAGTGATCATTAGGAGTATTATCCAAGCCAAATATGAGAGGAGAGGTTTGCTACACCCATCACGCATTCCACCCAAAAAAAAAAAGAGAAGAACTTACAGAATTTTCTAAATAATAAATTAGTGGCATGGGGGATCTTGTCCCAGAACTGAAACTTAAATCTTTGAATCTGTTCATATCCAGTCTATATTAGTTAACCAAGGGACTGTTTTCCTCTTCCATCTCATTACAGATCAAACATCAAAAGCTTTCCACTAGAAGCAGGCACCCAGGAGGCGTTTTGCTTTGTCACAATACAGCCTTCACAGCCTCCCTGACAGGGGCGCGGGCTCTCTTGGTATTCTTAAGGAACAACAGTGCAGTTATTTATTGTGCTTCATCCTCTCCTCCCCTGGAATTGTTGCTTCACTGTAATAAGTAACATTCCTTCCAATTATCCAAGCTCCTCAAGTCCACAGCGCTGACCCCCATGACTTTAGAACAGACTCACTGTTTAGAGTCGTTAATCCGAGATTATAAACATGGAGGGAGATTCATGAGAAAGGGATGAACTCATGGTTCCTGAAGAAAGACAATGGCATGCAGTGTTTTCTCAGAGGCTCTGTGTGTGTGTGTGTGTGTGTGTGTGTGTTTTGATTTTAAATCCTTCCCCTTTCCTGAGAGGATTTTTTTTTCCCCTGTCTTTTGAACTACCATTATCCTCTGCTTGGTCTTAGCTGGAGTGGTCAGCAACACCTATCCCAACTGGTTTGTCGGAATGGTTTAGTTTTTCTCCACATCTTTGCCTGGACAGCAGATTCCAGAAGGCAACACCCTGCCCTGGTGGAGCAGTGTAAAACACTGGGCAGATCAGACTTGCACACTTTCATGCACTAGCCGATGCCAGAATTTAATTGCAAATTGCTCCCCTTTCCTGTAAACCTGTCGACTGTTTCTTTTTTTTTTTTAATTGGAAATGACAGTAAAGCACCTTCAGTGACTCTGGATAAGTCAGAATCACTTATGAATTTAAGCCATTACCGTGATTCTAGAGACCATCCTGAAGGTTTTGATCATCTCTGGTCTTTCTCTTTTATTGAGTTCTACAAAACTTTTTCTTTTTTCTTTTTAATTCTGTGAAGGAAAAGAAGGAACCGCATAAAATAGATACCTATGTTCTATACTGTTCTATTTATAAGCTAATGTAGTAATTAGGAATCTTGAACTCATTTGTGTGAACTTGATACGTATCCAAGTCTTTCATCTTCACCAGAGATCTGATTAAATCTTCTGAGATCTTTTTGGAAGCTGAAGAGAAATAGCATCCTGAATCTGCATGATTTTAATACTACATTACATAGGAAATTAAAACATTCTTTTTGTCGCTGGAACTGGCTTTAGGACAGACAGCATGTGTCCCCCTTGCTCTGGAGCTCTGATGTCAACGTGAGCTAAAATATGCTCCCGTCCATTTCCAACCTCTGCTGCTTTTGCTGCTTCCTTATAAAGATTATACATACACTTAGCAAATGAAGAAAGGAATTAGTGATGCTCTCTCATTTCCTGTCTTCCCACAGATGGTGATAAATTCAAATTCAGACTCCATTAAACCTGAGTAGAGAAACCCAGCAGGTGGCTGTACTAATGGAAAATCCTGGCTTTGGAATAATGGGAATTACAACCGACAGCTCTTCTACACCACAAAAAAGATGATGTATCCTTATTGACAGTGTCGCATTTGAGTCCAGAAGGCTGATCTGATAGTTCATTCCTGGCACAACGGAAGCTAAAAGCCCCCTGGGTGTTTTCTTGGCCACACCACTGTAATTTTTTGTCATATGAACTTTCTATTACAATTCATTTTACAAATCTCGTGTAAGTTGAAGAGAGCAAAAGGAAATGGAAGGGAGGGGAAGGAAAGAGGGGACCTTTATTTTGCCTACAGGCATACTTTTATTCTTTTTTCTTGGTTTAAAGGACAAATAAAGGTTGACACACAACAGTATTTCCAGCCAATTCAGTATTTTTAATGCTGACATGCTTGGCCCAAGTTCTTTTAGTGACCCTAGACAAGCTCATCTGTGGGAGTTTCTGTTTAAAAGATGCATAGATTGCCCCGGAGGTGCAATGCCTGATGTTGCACTGGAATTTTGCAGGAATCTTTCATTTGTATGTATTTTTATCTCCTTTTCTTTTAGCGCCACCTTAATTTTTAAACTATAACATATTATTTGCAAAAAAAGATTCGGTCACACTGATCTGAAAAAGCATCCACATGTTCAAATATTTAGAACCTCATATTTTCAATAAGCCTCCAAGTCTCTGAAAATATAACAAGGAGTTATCAAAATATTTCATTGTATTCACCATCTGTCAGCAGTTTAAAAATATTATATTAAGATTAATAATCATACTTTGCACTTACTCAATATAGCATGTTTCCTCTCAAGAACTGTTAGTACTTTGCAAAACTGAACTGAGTCACTGACGCTTTTCCCCCATAAACACTCTTCTGGATTAAAAAAAAAAAAAGTAATGTGGGGAAAATATTCAAAATACAGGTAAACGTTGGAGATGTGCTGGAGAAGTTAACTTTAGTTCCATGCACAATTTTGTTTCCTCAGCCAGTTAATCTCACTCAGTTTTCATTTTACCACTTGTTGACAGGAAGCTTTGTTCTAACTAGTTAAAGAGCTTGAAAGAACTTGGTTACCCTGCTTTCATTACCCACAAGTTCAAAGTGTAGAAATTGGCCTGTAACTGAAAAACGGACCTGCCAGCCAACAGACTTGTCAAGGAAAGGGTCTTAGGACTTTGGAAAAGAAGAACAGAGACTTGATGAAACCAAAACAGAGAGGGACTTGTACTATTACCATTTTCTTAACAAGGGTGAACTGAAAATTAATATAAAAGCATTTCAGCAGCAAATGTGTATATCTGTGTTATCTTTTAATACCTATATATGTGTAAAGTTCTCATTACATATGGGTTTAATGGGTTTAACCATTTCTAAGTAGCTTCTCTTTGTTATGACGTCCTTAATTAAAGAACCACCCCAGATATATTTTATGTGGATATCCCCAGCTGAAAGGCAGACCGTGACTCCCTGTCAAATTGAAGAAGGGGCAAGCCATAGCCAGAGAGCAAGAACAATTATTTGTATTTGAGCATGTTAGAAACATAAAGTACCAAATCAGAAGAGCTGTGGAATATTGTTACCCTTCAAACAGTTTCATCATATGAAAGCACTAACTCCAATGCACAGACTATCAGCAAAATCAAGGAAGACTCAGATGAAGTCATGACATAAATGTAAGAGACTTTTAATTGAGTTCCCTATTTATATTTTAGAGTCTGCCACTGTTGCCTATGGGGAGAAATTGCTAGGAAAACAAACATGGAAAACCTAAAATGTCTGATGATATAAAAATATTATCAATTTACATTTTTTAAATGGCAGTAACATTTATTGACTATTTAGCATGTGCTGGGCTCTGTTCATTATATTATTTAAGATTTACAATAGTCTTTTAGTATCCTCATTTTACAGAAAAAATAAACAGAAACTCTTAGAATTTAGGTCATTTTTCCAAGATCATTTTGCTTTAGTGGGAATATGCTGGAGTTTGAATTCAGGTCTTACTGGCTCAAAAAACATATTGAAATCTCAACTGTGTACATAGTAGGTCTCAAAATATGGTTCTTAAACATTCAACATCAGAATTACCTGAAACCTTGTTGTGAAATGCAATTCTCAGCCCCAGCTCAGACTTACTGAATCAAAAATTCTGAGGATGGGGCCCAGAAATCCACTCTTGGAGTCTTCCAGGGAATTCTGATGCACGCTAGGGTTTAAGAACCACGGTTGTGTGTTGGTGAGGATGTGGAGAAAAAAGAACCCTTGTACACTGATGATAGGAAAGTGAATTGGTACACCCATCATGGAAAACAGTATGGAGGGTTCTCAAAAATTAAAAATAAGAGCTACCATATGCTACAGCAGTCCAACTTCTGAGTATGTATCAGAGGAAAATGAAATCAGCATCTCATAGGGATATCTGCATTCCCATGTTCATTGCAGCGTTAATCACAATATCATATATATACACACACACACACATATATATATATATTACTCAGCCATGAGATAGAGATAGAATGTAATCCTGACATTTGCAACAACATGAGTGAAGCTAAAGAATATTATGCTAAGTGAAATAAGAGAAAGACAAATAGTGTATGATCTCATTTATATGTGGAACATAAAAAAAAGTTGAATTCTTAGAAACAAAGAGTAGATTGGTGATTACTAGGGGCTGGAGGATTGGGAAGATGAAGGAGATGCTGATCAAAGGGTAAAAGTCTTCAGTTATAAGATGAATAATTTCTGGGGATCTAATGTACAGCATGATGACTATAGTTAAGAATGCTATATTGAATATAGTAAATCTTAAGCATTCTCATCACACACATACACAAAAGGTAACTATGTGAAGTGATGGATATAATTAACTTGATTGTGATAATCACGTCACAAAATATATCCATATCAAATCATTATGCTGTACAATTTCTGTACATACAATTTAAACCTGGAGAAAAAATTTTAATGAAAAATATAAAATAAACACAATTATGGAATATTGTTATATTTGTATTTGAAGAATACATTTGTAGAGACAACAGTTTGCTTCTTCCTTCTACCAAAAGGTGGAATTAGCAAAGTGATAGACCTCCCAAAAAAATCATTGCATAAGTTTAGTGAAAACTCCCCAGTATATGGTCACTCAGAAAATTAAGGTACCACCAACGCAAGATTAAAAAAGGAAGCACCATGCATCTCTAGCTGGAGTAAACATCAGTGAAGGAGAATGAGAGAAGAAAGAGTCACTGAAAGATTCAGAGGTAAAGAAATTGTTGACTCACACTGACATATCAATATAAGTGAATTTAAAGTAACCAAAAATCAATTTGCTTAAGAATGATAATTAAGAAAATATTTAACTGGGCAAAAATGAAACGTGCTAGGGATTTCATTATTTTTATACCATTATTAACTCTTTAAGGAAAACTTCAGCTCAAAATCCAGCTAAGGGGTCACAGCCATGCTTTATAGCTTGTCACCCCTTAGCCATATCTGAGATCAAAGCTGGACATCTGATACCAAGGGATACCTATCATTGTGATGTGGTCCAAGATAACTTCACTCTTATCTGGAATTCTGTTATCAAGAAATCTATGCAATCTGCCTCACGGAAACAAATAGAAAGGATGAATAGGGGGAAAAGTGACATGGGGCAAGAGCAATCAAGAACAAATGGAAGTTATCTGGGAGCAAAAACTGTGAACCAGCAAAGTCAACCAACCAAGAGAGGACAAGTGAGCAAACAGGGAAATGGAAACAGAGGAACCAGAGAGACAACTGCCCTGGCGTTCATGACAGAAAAGTCACTCTGCCAGTCCATGCATAGAAGGGCGGCGACTCCCTAGTGACCCTCCAGTTCCAGCCCAGCCCAGGTCCCAGGTGTGAATGTCCTTCTGCTTAAGCTTGACAGTGTCTCTTTATTTCTTGCACCTGAAATCCCCAAATGCCAAATCCAGAATAAAAAGGCTTTGATTCTGGGGTACCAATATCCAGAAGGAAGATCTGTGATTTGTTCAATTTGTTCAGTACTTTTAGAGAGGAGTAATTGTGCATTTTTTCACTTTGTTTGTTTTGAGGCATTTACTTGTTTCATTTTAGCCTGGGGTTAAAGGCTAAAATATCCCTCTGAAGGTGGAGGTTGGGAAGGGATTGGTGCTACTTAAGGCAATTAGTCAAATCTCTAGTCAGTGCCTTCCTTTCACTCTGTCACCCTTGGCCCTCATTGTACCTGCTGACTGAGACCAGAGACTCACTAGGGTGCCAACCAGCAGACTGATTCCCAGATTACCACACTCCCCTGATATTTTCTGGGCTGAGACTTTCTATGCTCATTTCATTCTGTCATATAGAAATTTATTGAAATGTTTAATTTTTCACTCTTACCCATTTACACCCCCTGGCTCTCTTCACTGTTATGTTTGTATTTATTTATAGACTTTTATACTTTTATTTCAGTGGTGCCTCGAAAGTATGGGCAGAAAATGGTGGGGTCATCTGGGACCAGAATCAGGAAAATGTGTGGATTATTACTAATAGAGGAGAGAGAGCCATAGTGTACTGGATATAAAAGTGGGCTTCAAGTCAGAAGAGGTAAGATTTGAAAAAACAAAACAAAAACCAAACTTGATTTTGCAACTTACTATTTATACTTGAACACTTAAAATAGTAAATTGTTATAAATGGTTGTTACAAATCTTAATTTGGAAGAAGCAAGAAAATATTTTCTAATATTCTTAATTTGAATCTCTCTCCTTTTAGTTCTTGAACTTAAACCAATTACGTGTGTAAGAAAGCTTACCATAATTCTCTCCAGAGCACCAATGGAAAGATAAAATATTTTAAGGTGAGGCTACTCAAGCTATGTATCATGACAGATTAGAGTTGTGTAATCATTTAAGTGGTAGCAATCAGCCTTATAAGAAAATGAAATAAACTAAACTGGAATAGAAAATAAAATATCAGCATATCTAAGTAGCAATTCTAGACTTAAACTGAATAGGCACTGATAATACAATTAGATCATTTCATTATATTTTTTCATTATATGTTTCTACCTTTATTTTACCCCCAAAAAGGATCAAACTTTAAAACATTCAAACTAAAATGTGAAATTATTAGGATGATCATCTTGATGACATAAGCACAGTATATTTTTGTGTTCTCAGGAAAAAATAACACAAGTCTATGTAGATTTTATGTGAGGACCTTGAAGGCAGGCTGGCTTCCTATCACATTAGTTAGCTTAGGATAGCTTTATGATTTCCTAAGTGTTCTAGAAGCTGTTCTGAAATAATATGTATATATATTCTTCTAAATTTATTAAACGAATACAATTTTGACCATGGAACTAGTTCTATTCTCCAGGAAAATTTTGTAAATCTATTTTTAAAACTACAATAAATGTTTGAGAAAGGATAGAGTTATTTAGTTCCTCGATTTAGCCATAAAACCTTGATCCTAATTATAGACAAAAGTAATCTGTAGTAGCTTATTATTAAAGAATAAACATTTTTTATCACAGTAAAGTAATCTTAGAGTAGATATGCCTGATTAAAGAATATGAAAGGAAAATATGCATTGATATATTCTTATTTCAATTTCTAAAATTCATTAGACTATTTTAAGTGTATTTTGCTTTTACACAAGCCAAAGTATGGTTCTATTTTTTATGAGCTCTTCTGTGCCTTTAATGGCTATAATCATGCATTTTTCACCTAAAATTTTTTGTTAAATATATTTTCCCAATATTTATGGGAACCACCAAAATAGTTAATGTTGAGAGTGGCAACGTTAGATCTATATTTTATAAAGTTAACTTTGTAGCATTGTGGAAACTGTAGCAGAAGAAGGAAAGAAAGGGGAAGATTGACTAGTTAGGAAGTTCCATTAATTCAGGAGAGAGATGATGATGACATGAAATGGGTTGGTAGCGGTGGTGATATGAAAAAAAAAAGGACTTCTAGAAGTTCTGATTTTAAGATTTGAAAGGAGAGATATGGGAATCCCAAGTCTTCAGCAGTAGAGCTAAGAATAGTAAAGGAAGAAGTCGATGAGAATCTCCAGCATGAAACTGGGATTGAAATCTCATCAGTCAGAAGTTTCCAGAGAAACAGAACCAATAGGTTGGATGGATGGATGAATGGATGAATAGATAGATAGATGGATAGATAGATAGATAGATAGATAGATAGATAGATAGATAGATAGATAGATAGATAGATTTTGAGGAATTGGCTCACATGATTCTGAAGGCTGGAAAGTCCAAAATTTTCAGGGTAGGCCAGCAGGCTGAAGATCCAAGTTGGTAAAGTTCCAGTCCAGAGATTGTCTGAAGGCAAAGTTTCTCTCCCTCAGGGCACTTCTGTTTTCTCTTAAAGCCTTTATTTGATTGGAGAAAGCCCAACATTATAGAAGGTAATCTGCTTTACTCAAAGCCTACTATTTAAATATTAATCTCATCTGAAACATACCTTCACAGAGATATTGAATCTGATGTTATCCAAATATCTGGGTACTATGGCCTAAGTTGACACATAAAATTAACCATCACAAATTAGAAATAATGTTTATTATTAGGCAAGTAGTAGCAATGGTTGTCAGTAGGTCAAAGAAGAGAATATAGGCTCCCTGCTAAAGAGAACTGGTAAAATATGAAGGCTATTACTGAGATGGGGTACCAAGCACAGACTGATTTTCTCTTCCAGTCTTCTTAGCTTCTGCTTCCACTGCCATCTCCTTCCATGCTTTTTCAGTCCCCAGTAAACCCCCAAACAGGCAGGAGGCATTGTAATCATTTCTTCCATGCTCTCCCTTCCCTCTTCCTTCAGTAGGATTTAAAGTCATCTTCTAGGACAATTACTAGAATATAATCAGAATTACAAGAGACTTGATTTCCTATAAACATGCTGTCATTATGACTGGATGCCTTGTACTGAGATTTTAAGTTGAAAACAATATTCTCTTCAGGCTCACCACCTACATTAGCCAACTTTTGTGTCCCTGCTGTACGTAAGTCTAAAGTCAAAAGTTCTTAAATTGGAGACTTCCTGATCTTCAGAAACACAGGGTCAAGGTCACTTAGACACACCAAAAAAGGATTATGTGTATATCAGATACTGTTGGAAAATATATCAATATCAAACAGTAAAAAGAATTCACTGTAGCTTCACATAGAATCAGTTATAGAAGAGAAGCCAGCAACACTCTTCATTTTCAAGAGACAACAAAACAAAAACTTGAGGTTCAACAAGAAAAATTCCATCTTTCCTTCATAAAAATTCCAAGAAAGTTTTGAATATTATAGAAAATCATTTCTAGCATAGTAATTCATAGGGGCTCTAGAATCAGAAAGGCCAGTTTCCTACCTCTACCATTTACTAACTCTATACCTTTGTTCAAGTGACTCGACTTCTTTGTACCTCAATTTCCTTGACTGAAAAATGGGGATAAAATAGTGCCGAGAAAGATAAAAGTTACCTCTGCCGGTTGGCAGCTAGCCTGTTGCTAGGCCTGCGCTCACAGCTGGGCTTTGGTGTTCTCCCAGTGAGCAAAACTGTGCGAGACATCACCACCATCAGACAGTCATTCTGTGACCACATCATGTCTGAGGAGAGACAAAAATACAATCACAAGGTAAACCACAGAAATTACCAAATTCCCCCTCACCCATAACATGAGAAACAGCTGCTTCTTTATCCATCACACTTTAGCCCCACTTCATTTCTAACATGTTCTTCACACAAATTAATATATCCAATCATGGAATTCCCCATCCTTCCTGATAACACTCAATTCAGAGAAAACTCCTACTTACTTAATTCTCTCTAAAATCACCCAGTCAGGACCAAATCCTCTAAATTCCTTCTGATACCTTCTTGCTGAGATGGCCCATGGTTTTCAATGTTGTGCAGTTTCTTTTATTGAAAACAAAATTAATAATCCTACTTTTTTTTCAATATCAGGTGTGTTTCTCTTGGCCTTTGCAGGGTATAGGATGATCATAAATATTAAATTGGTTAATGTATTTAAAACACTTAAAACAGTATCTGGCATATAGTAAGGTTATTATTTTTAAACACGAACAAAATTCCTCAGGGAATGTTAAGACTCCTGTGTAGGTATTTTTCTTTTATTCATTTAACAATGTATTTATTAGGCTCCTTTTACATTTCAGACACATTACTATGTACGTTAATACAGAGTGAAATTGTCCCTATCTTTAATTAAGTTGAATGGTAGCCTCCCGTGGATTTCTAAGACTATTTAAATTGTCCAAATAGCCCCTTCTGCAATCTGTACACTTGCACATAATGTATTACTCAGCCTCCTTTACCTTCATATCTCTATGTTTCCACTAGCATGGGCTCTACGACATGATAATCACCATGAACGCTTTTGCGATAATAGAAGACAATGGTAACTCCAAACATGATGGGACCTAAAATGAATGTCAGAGGTTCTTGTAGCCAAGGATGATCCTTGTCAACGGGATTACTGAGAGGTAAGCAGATGACAAATCTCTGGTTTACCATAGCTGACTAAGTATATTCTGGTCCACCGGGTATAATCATAAATGGAGACATTTTCACCCTCATACGTATCTTGGCTTGGATAATCTATTATATATTTCCCCTACATAGTGGTTATCACTCATCTCATTGGATATGTTGCCAAATTATTTTAAATAACATTTTATAATAGACTACAAACGTCTTTCCTAATATGTGTGCACCCACATGCACAAACACGCACTTTGGTCTACTTTTGTATTTTTTTGTTCTGTAATATCAATATATCTATTCTGATGCTATTATGGCACATTTAATGATCATATCATTTTTATTGAAGTATGGTTGACTTACAGCATTACATTAGTTTTGGGTGTATAACATAGTATTTCAGTATTTTTATAGATTATACTCCATTTAATGTTATTATAAAATATTGGCTATATTTTATAAAATATATAATATATTCTTGCTATACAAGGATGCATTGTATATTGTATAAAATATATCCTTGTAGCTTTTTATTTTATACAGAGTAGTTTGTACCTCTGAATTCCCTACCCCTATCTTGCCCCGTCCCTCTTGCTCTCCTAACTGGTTACCTCTTGTTTGGTCCCTATATCAGTGAGTCGGTTTCTGTTTTGTTATGTCCATTGTTTGTTTTATTTTTTTAGATTCCTTGTATAAATGGTAACATATCATATTTGTCTTTCTCTGTCTGACTTATTTCACTAAGCATAATGTCCTCTAGGTCCATCCATGTTGTTGAAATGGCACAATGTCATTCTTTTTTATGGCTGAGTTATAGTCCACTGTATATATACCACATATTCTTTATTCATTCATCTGTTGATAGAAAGTTATATTGCTTCCATATCTTGGCAATTGTAAATAATGCTGCTGTGAACATTAAGGTACATGTATCTTTTTGAATTTGTTTTCATTTGCTTCAGAGCTATACCAAGGAGTGAAATTGGTGGGTCATATGATAGTTCTATTTTTAGTTTTTTGAGAAACCTCCATACTGTTTTCCACAGTGGCTGCACCAATTTACATTCCCACCAACAGTGTATGAGGGTTCTCATTTTTCCACATTCTTGCCTACATTTGTTATTTGTGGTCTTTTTGATGATAGCCATTCTGACAGGTGTGAGGTGATATCTCATTATGTTTGTGATCTACATCTCCCTGATGAGAAATAGAAATAGGTCTTGAGACTTATGTTAGTCTAAATATATTTTTAAATTATGAAATGGGTGTTTAAGTAATACATTTGAGAACTTACTCAAAATACGATTCCTCCAGCTACAGTCTTGAATTTTCAAACTATTCTAGAAGAACTATGTTACCTACTAAATAAGGAATCTAATTCTTTGAAGAATTTAAACTTAACTTCTTTGAGGTACAAGAAAGATTAATAGGTCTCAAAGTTATAAACTCATTCTAACATACAGCATAGGAAGATTTTAGATCATATTAGTTAAGAGTACATTAGTATAAAGCTCTGTTATAAAGCACTATTTTAAAAGAAAACAAAAAAAGAGCAAAGTTGAATAACTACATTTCCTGATTTCAAGACCTACATTAAAGCTGTAGTAATTAAGACAGTATGCATTGCCATAAGAATATGCAAAGAGGTCAGAGCATTAGACAATTAGAATCAATTAGGCAATTGATTTTGGCAAAGGTGCAAATGCAATTTAATAGCTATCAAAAGATAGTCGTTTCGAAAATTGCAAAAACCTTAACTTGTATCCATACTTTGAATTATACACAAAAATTAACTTGACATTAATGGATCATAGACATAAATTTAAAAGCTAAAACTATAAACTTCTAGAGGAAAACAGAAGAAACTCTTTGTATCTTTGGGATATGCAAAGATTTCTTAGGACAGAAAATGCACAAACCATAAAAGAAAAAAGTGATAAATTAGACCTCATCAAAATTAAAAATTTATATTCTTCTTAAAAGATTATTTAAAACAAAATGTTAGAAACAAATTACCCATATACTGCCACAATCAAAACACTAGAAACACCAAATGTTGGCAATAATGTGGAACAATAGGAATTCTCATTTGTTGCTTTTGGGAATGCAACAATGTACAGCCAGTTTGGAAGAGAGTTTGGCAGTTTCTTACATGACTATATGTGCTCTTACCATACAGTTGAGCAGCTGCACTCCTTGGTATTTCCCAAAGGAGTTGAAATGTATGTCTACACAAAAACCTGCATACTAGTCTTTACTGCAGTTTTATTCATAATTGCCAAAAGGTGGAAGAATCCAAAATTTCCATCAGTAAAAGACTCAATAGATAAACTGTGGTACATCCAGACAATGAATTATTATTCAGTGCTAAAGAGAAATGGGTTGTCAAGCCATGAAAAGCCATGGAGGAACATTAAACGCATATTGCTAAGTGGAAGAAGCCAATCTGATACTGTATCTTTCCAACTATCTGAACATATGGAAAAGGCAAAACTATAGAGACAGTAAAAAAAATCAGTGGTTGTTAGGGGTTTGAGGGAGAGGGTTGAATAGGTGGAGCACAGAGAATTCTTAGAACAGTAAAAATATTCTGTATGATACTACATTGATGGATACATGTCGTTATATATTTGTCCAAACTCATAGAATGTACACCCAGAGTGAACGGTAAGGTAAACTATGGATCTGGGGTGATTATGATAGGTCAATATAAGTTCAACATTTTTAAAACATGTACCCTCTGGTGAGGGATGCTGACAATGAAGGAAGCTGTGCATATGCAGGGGGCATATGGGAAATCTCTGTTTCTTCCTCTGAATTTTACTGTAAACCCCAAACTGTTTTTAAAAAACACAAAACTTGAAAAAAAAACACACAACCAGGGAGAAAATATTTTCAAAACATATATTTGCTTTATCACTTGTATCCAGAATATATGTTAAAAATCGTGGCATTCAGTAATAAAAAATAACCCAATTTTAAAAAGAGCAAAAAAAATGTGAAAAGCTATTTCACTAAAGGAAAGAATCAAATGACAAAACAAGCTCATTAAAAGGTGTTCAGTGTCATTATTCATTAGGGAAATAAAAGTTACAACAATGAGATTCCACTACACATCTGTTAAAGTGGCTGATGCGGATGCGAAGCAACTGGAACCCGTGTGCGTTGCCTATGGGAATGCAAAATGTTATGCTCACTTTGGAAAACAGTCTGGCAGTTCCTGATAAAATGTGAAACATACACAACAAACATATTTATGACTCAACAATCTTACTCCTAGGTATTTATGCAAGAGAAACAAAATTATATGTCCACATAAATGCCTTACATGAATGGTTATAGAGACTTAATTATTATTATTATTAAAAACTGGACACAACCCATATGCCATTACATGTGAATGAATAAATGAAGAAAAGTTCTTCTGTACAATGGAATACTGCTCATCAATTTATCAATCAATAAAAAAGAGTTAACTACAAAAATGAAGACAGATCTTAAAGTATGATGCTAAGTGAGAGAAGTTCACACAAAAAGTTGTATTTTGTATGATTCCATATTTTTGATATTCTAGCAAACTCAAACTTGTAGGGACAGAAATCAGATCAGCAAAAGCCAGGATCTATGAGAAGGGAAAGCAGATTGATTATAAAGTGTAATAAGGGAATGTTTTTACAAGGGTGAGAATCTTTCATACTGATCGCGGTTGTGGTACATACTTAGTATGTTTGTTAAAACTCATAGAACTGTGACTTTTAACGTACCTAAATTATACCTCAGTAAACCTTACCCTTTGAAAAAACACGGGTTTTGATTTAGAAAGAACTAGATTGATAAACTGGTATAGAAGAAACTGACTTTGTAACCATTGACGAGTTTCTTAACTTTGAAATATCAGTGTACCTCTCTTTATATTGGAAATGATAGTAGTGCATACAAAGTGTTTGGCACAGAGCCACCTTCTGAGTGTTATTTATTGTGAAAAGGATGCAGATGATCATTGTCCCACATACGAGAGAAGTGGGAAGTGGTAATGGGATAGAGGTAATGGGTACAAATGTAACTCTTCTCCAAGATGAACAGGAAAAGCCCATGCACCCCACCACTTCCGGAGCCAAGTTTATCTTATCAAATAGATTTGAATAGAAGATTCTTACAGCTTACAGAAAGTAGTTTAAAAAGTTTCATTGCCAACACAGGAAAAACATAAACTATAAATATATGTGTGTGTATCATGTACAGTTTGTTAATTGGAGTGTGAATGCAGTAGAAAGAGGGTATGAGTAATAGGTGGCTTAAGCCAGATTTAGTTTAGTCATATCCTTGTTCTGCCAGTATACCTCAAACTTAGATGGTATCGCTGAAGCTGCTTCAGACGTGAATTGCTCCAGAGCATTAACCTTGTGCCAACTGGGCTGAAATCTGGTGGTAGTTCACTTCTGTAGCCAGATAGGCAGTATCTTCTATGTTTTATTTGTTTACAGCATCACTTAAGCCATGCATAAGTTTATGTGCATTGATAAAGCAAAACTCACAGACAATTTGCGCAGCAAACCTGTGCTGGGAACTAAGGAGTTTCCAGTATGAAATATATTTTTGCATAGGGAAAGTTGTTGGAGATCGCGTGGTTAATTAAATAGCCCCATATAGCTGCCCGATTGCCACATAGAACTACTAACACTAGAGGTCTTAACCACTTTTTGTGACCTTTTATGAGCAAATTTGTTTCAAATTTGACTCTGATTTGATGAGCCTCTCTCCCCACTGCACATAAGGAATGGTGAACAGATTCTCTTTCTTTCCCAGCATTGAAGAGCAGAAAAGAAATTCTAGTACTGATCACCTGTTCAAGGAGCAGATCTGGGGTACAAATCTAGATTCTCTGTCTCCCAAATCCACATTTTTTGTTTGTTTTTTCATTATGCCTTGTCACCTTTCTTTAATATTCTTCTTCTGTTTGGGAGAGGGGTAGATCATGTTTGAGAAATGGTTATAATTATTTTGAAAAATCCAAATATTTGAATGCTTAAATATGACCCATGTCTACCGTAAATATATATACAAATATATGTTTATAAATTAGTTTCTAAAGACAATGAATTAAGAGCCTGAGTGCCTGTGGTGTGCCCACTCTTGTCCATAAATCATAAACAACTTGACCTAAGGGCTAAGCATTGTTTGGCTTGAAATTTCATGTTAAGAATAGCTGCTCACTGAAAATCACTCAGAAGTGAACTCACACAATTCTGAGATTCTGATGCATTCCAATAGAGAGATGTTACCAAATTATAAAAATAAGCTATCAATATTTAAAGTAGTTTTAATTATGAAAGCAATATAACCACATTATAGAGGAAACAGTTATCCGTAATTACATACTCCTAAGAAAACTATTATTGTTTTATAGGCTTCTTAATATTAATATGACCTTTGCAGAGTAGTCTCTCTTAAAAAACAAGACATACCTGAATTTCAGAAGGAGGAGTTGGCAAACTACGACCAAAGTGCTAAAGTTAGTCAGCTGCCTGTTTTTGTACAACCTGCAAGCTAAGAATGGATTTTATGATTTTTCAATGGCTGAAAATCAAAAGAAGAAATAACATTTAATGCTGTGAAAATAGCATGACATTCAAGTTTCAGTGTCAACAGATAAAGATTTGTTAGAATAGAGCCATGTTGATTTATTTAGATATTGTCTAAGGCTGCTTTTGAGTTACACAGGGCCAAAACTAGGTTTAGACAAGTAGGCACTCACCTTGGGCACAGAATTTAAAGAGATACTCAGAAACTCAGTAATAAAGATAAATAACACTTTATTGCAATATTTAAAGCTCAAAGATAATGAGGGGAAAAGTTCGTGATATACAAAATATCAAAATTATCAACAATATCAAAATTTTATGAAATCATCCAGTTGCAGGGAAGACTGTATGTTCCAGAAAACCTAAAACATTAGCTGTCTGGGCTTTTATAAAAGAGCTCGCCAATTCCTGCTCAACAGTATTTAAGGCCTAGTATTGTGTTCATATTTCTACCAAGAATTTCTTCTTTAGTTTAAGATACAGATCAATAAAATTTTGTGATGACTATACTCCTTGCCAACCCTCTTTGTCAGTCAGAAGAGAGGAAATAAGCCAAATGGAATATATTTGATTAATAATATGGCAGGCATGGATGCTTCTCATCCTTACTGTATTTTTAAAGAAATAAACAGGAAGAGGAGGAAGTGAAGGAAGATGAGAAGGGAAAAGAGAAGGAGGAGGAGAAGGGCAGGCGGAAGGGGAGGAGGGACAGGAGTAGGACAAATTATGCCATGTGACCCAGATGAAATCCTGTGCACACGATTGACTCTAATATGATGCCAACTAAGATGAAGGGTTGGGGGAACATAGACTTCAAAAGGTAATCATTCATCCAGATGTTACCAAACATTGGTTGGGTTTTTTTGAATACATGTCATTTCATGTGTTGTACTGGGTTATCTCGCACCCCCATTTCACTCTGAGGAAGTTCAAGATGTCAGGCGCCAAGCCTCAAATTTTATATAAATTCTTAACAAGGGAAGATATAGACTCTGCCAAGGATCAGCCTACACTTTTCAATCATTTTCAAGAGCTAGTTGCCTAATAATGGTTGCTAAGACATTAAGCCAAATTCTAACTATTGGAGATTAAATGCCAATACATTGAATATCAGAGGGATTTTTAAAACATGATTTCTGCAGAGTATTTTTGAAATTCTTACTTGTTTTTCTGAGCTCTGATTTTATTTCACATGTCAGTTTTTATAAGCAACTTGCATCTTAACACTCTTAAGAAGTGATGAACTGATAGTTTTTCATACTTATTCAAAGAAATCTTTGATGCTAATTTATCAGAAGTCTTTTATTACTGTTGAGAATCTTGGAAAAAAATCCCTCATGGGGACACATTCAGAATTTCCTGCACCATAGGAGTCACTCTGCTTTTCAAAGATTCTGTCCTGCAACAAGGATACATGTGTTTATTGCCCATGCAATATTGTATTTTACCTGCTTTTTAAAATATTGTGGTAAGAACATCTGAAGTTTTAATTTTTGTTATTAATTGATACAAAGTTTAAAAATTAAACTCCCAAATATCCACTTATTAAATATTTGAAAAGACATTCAGTTTATGTTGTATAAAGTCATTTTTGAAACAGAAATATAAATCTTTTAAATATACAGGAATCTTGTATGACATTTTTTAAAAGGTCTACCTTTTTAACACAGACTTAATAAGACAGGTTTGCAACAATTAAGAAAGAGAAAATTTTGAAGACTATTATATAGTCTTTAAATAATTAGATGATAATGATACTTTATTTCTGCCCCTATAGTTAACACTGGTGATTTGAAATTTATTTGTGCTCTTTGAAAAGTTTTTTAAACTGTCACTTGTTGAGCATAACGAGTTTATAAACACTCTCAGTTACATTCTGATTAATCAGCTCAACAATGGTTAAATCGTCTAGCATCTTATAAGAACTTCTACCTTTGAAATCTATTGCTAGGAGTTCAGCCTTTATAAAAAGAAAATACTTAAATTCCAGGATTGTGTAATTACAAAAATTTGAATAGTATGTCAAGTTTAACACTGTAAAACTTGAACATATAATATGTAGATACCGTAAGAAAAATACAGCATCTTTGCTAGGTAGAGTGATTACCAAGTGCTCAGTGGCTGATTCACCTTTTTTGCTGTGTGTGTGCAGTGAATTACATGTAGTACTCATTTAATGAATACCTGTTAAATAAATGAACTCAGTAAATTGAACAAACACTGATAAAATTATGCTAACACACACTATCACTGTGGACCTTGTCAGAGTCTCATTAAGCATTTTAAAACTTAAGGAAGATTAGAGTCTTCATAAAAGTCTTAGTTTTAATAAAGACTAGAGTCTATGTTTAAAAGTGTGTATATAGATAGATAAATAGATATAGGTATAGAAAGTATACAATAAGTCTGTAAGTAAACTTAGGTCGATGGCAAAAAAAAAAACCTCATGGTTTTTTTTTTTTTTTTTAAAGCTTATGTCTAAGGGGGATATAACAATCTCTGTCTTTTCTATTTCAGTGATAATTTGAATTCAGAGTCAAATTTAAACTGAAATCTCTTAAGGACTAAATAAATGTCTGTTGTACTGAGGGCCACCGCTCTGCTTGGTTGCTAATGAAATGTAGGCTTGTTCTATAGTTACATAAAAGATGTAAATGGCTCCCATGAGTAATGTCTACTCCGTGTAAATCATAGATAGTTTAAAAACGATCCCATTAGTAACTGGAAGACCAAAGGTTTGACCAGTCAATAACATGTATTAAGTGAGTGCTAAAAGAAAAAAACCGTATGAGGCTTTTGAGAATCTTAAATAGATTGAATTATTCCTATATCATTAGGATTATTTTCTCTTAGGTCAGAGACATGACAGACACCTGTAAATACAAAGAAGAGTTTATTTTAAAGAATCCAAAAGACCCATTTTAATGATGTACTCAAAGTGCTAAAAAAAATAAACCCAAAACTAAAACAAAACACTCATCTAGGAGTCAGTTGATGTGGATTTTGTCTCAGCTGTGCTAACAGCTGGCTGTGTGACCCTGGGCAAGTCAATCTTGTTGGGTCTTAATTTTTTCATCTCTTAAATAAAAAAAGTTACAGAGGGATTTGACAACCTTGAGTCTAAATCCTGGTGAATTCTACAGAAAGTAATCAAGTCAGGGGAGTATGCAGGAGGCATCTGAGTTCTGTTTGCAGTGAAAGAAGTTGGCCATCAAAAGTTGAAACGCAAGAAAGGCGGAGGGTCTCCATGCCACATACTGTTTTCTGCTCCAAGGAAATCTACCTTCCATCACACAGTTTGTCAGCTCAGTTCTTTTGGTTTTCCTGATTCTTATCCACAGGACACTGCAATCACTTGGTAGTTTGTGTGTCTTTGCTCAGAGTAATCATTTTACATCCAGCGACTTACAGTGTGGTCCTAAGAAGTAACAACCTTTCAGCTGCAGGAAGGAAGGGGATCAGTCTGAGCATTCTTGAGGAAGATTGCAAAACCGCTTTTAGTTCACATAGTGTATTTCTAGTCTGGGATTTCTTTTAATGGGGAAAAAACGATTTTGAAAAGAAGAAACTTGGATGTTTCCTAAAGCAACATTCAAAGCAATTAAATGGAGCTTTTTAAGCAACATGATCTTTTTCACTCTCTCAATCTCCTCTTTAGCCTTAAGTAAAAACCAAAAGAGACCTTTGAAAAATGATGATTTTTTATATTTAATATATGATCTTTTCATGTTTCTGCTGTTGTATGCTTTTGAGCTGTCTAACAACTATAGCTATGTAGCCAGAAGAAGGGCAGACTTGTCTTATATCCTGTGAAGAGGTGACTACCTGAAGTGTGAGAATGAAAGAAAACGTAAGAATTCTATGAAAGGTTTGACTACAGAGAATATGGGGCCAAGACCTTCATCTAACCCTGGATACACATTATTCTTAATAATGCATACCGGTATCTTTTTTTTTTTTTTTTTTTTGGCTGACTTTAAGTAGTGAGCTTACAAAAATTGACAATGTTTTACAGATTTTTTTTAAAAAAAAAGCATAGTTCTGTTTCCTGTATCTTTCACAGTTCTTTAATTTGAGACATATCACTTTTATCTCGTCTTGCTTTAACACCAGATTTGGTTTAATTAAATTTATGTCAAATGAACACATGAAACGAAAGGAAAATCAGAAAGCCTGCAGTTGCCCATTAGTGAGTCAGTGACTGCAGTGAAAGGCTTTTGAAGCCTGGCTTACTGCCAGGACAAGCTTGCAATGATGCTTGGAGACACCCATGATGCTTTGAAGGGAAGGACTTAGCTGACCTGAGCCTGCTCAATGGAATCAGTCAAAATCCTCATGGGCTGGATGTAAAATCTATAATAAGTCTTCTGTCTTCAACCATTTACCTGTCAAAGTAAAAGAGTAGGGGTGTAAAGCCACAATCCATGTAGAAAATTAATTGTACTAGACCCATTTATTATCATTGTTAGTATTAGTATTGATTATGTGGGTGATTTTTTTTTTTTTTTGCCTGTTTTGAAAGCAACATGCTAAGCCTTTTGAAAGGTAGTGCCAAATTGTCAATCTTTGGAGCTACTCTATCAAAACAATCTTTAACTTAAGGCTCTCTTAATTGAAATATCTGTCAACTAGTTCAAATAATATATGCTGTTAGAGAATATTAAAAGCATAACCTTTAGGAGCTAATATTTAGAGATTTACAAATGTGTCACTGCTAAAACACCTAAGTTTAAAAATAAATGAAGCCCCAAATGTTTTGAAACTCCTGCTAAAATACAAAGTAAAATGTCACATCTCCTATTGTTTCTGATACCACATGATCTTTGTGCTTTTGTTAAACACATTTAATGCATCCAGCTTTGGCACCTCGATATAAAAATATATTGAATGACTCCACCAATCAAATGTAATGTTTTTGTTCTGTTTTTGTATTCAGACATCTTCTCCAGGGATCTATATTAACTATGTTTATTCCTCTTGCTTATTGGAAACTGATCCAGAGGCTTATTTGTATTTTATATTTTCATATTTTAGACATCAAAGTCTTTACAGAAACTTTCAACAGTAAAATAAATAAATCATTAGATAGCAGCAAGGTGCACTGAATGTTAGTAAAAGAGGATATGTAACAGCAAGCTTGGTGAACATCTAGAAATGCAAAGGGACCAAGAAAGGGAAGAGAGGGCTTTTAGTGTCTATCTTTTTTTTGGTCCTGTTTGAAAAGAATTCAAAGAAAGGTCTACATGGTCCCAAAGTTCTATCAGTATCATCTGAGGTGCTTCAGCAGTCCAGCCGTACCGAGAATCATCGATGTCTTGCTCAGTTTCTTATTTACTCACTTTTCCTGATCTCCCACAGTTACACTGTCTCATGTTTTCTGCTTGTATATGACTTGCTTTTTTCCTGTTTCATTTATAACTGAAAATGAGAGTAAAGCAAGCAAAAGTTAAAAAAAAATTCCAAGTATTACACTTGTACCGTTTGAACAAGGCTCCAGTGACAGACCACTGTGTCTAGGCATTTTCTAAAGTGCGTGTCTGCTTTGGAACACCGCTCTAAGAATTGCCTTCGGTACAGTATTGTTTTGAGAAGAGAAATGATTCTGCCTCGAGCTGAATGTGAGCCATCTCTCCTTGGCAAATAACAGTCCTTAATTTTGTGGAATCTGTGAACTGTGTTCAGCTGGATCCTGCCACTTGCCTCTAGTCTGGTGTTAGTAGTCTTTTCATTTTCATGAGATCAAATAAGATATGAAAATACTCATTGTTTTCAAATTCCATAGGATATAGTACAATCCTAGTAATATAAGAAAAAAGATGGATTTAATTTGCATTCACACTATCTTTGATGAGGTTAAAAATCTAAGTTTATATTCAAATAATTCACTTCTTAAAAATCATACCTTTATTTGTTCTTAGTGCATTTGACATTTAAGATATTTTGTAACACCAACACATACTTCTCCAAATAACTTCAATTATAATTAAAAAAGAAGAATTTCATGTTTATGAAACAATCCTCAACTATTCAATATGAATCCAAAATTCTTACTGCCATATATATCTTTTTATGAGAAATTTGTCAATTTCTTCAATTATTTGTTCAGTAAAGGATAAATTGAATTATCTGTTACAAAATACACATGATCATAGCCATTGAGAAGAACCTTAAAACGATCTATCCAAGAGCTATTTAATAATATAGTTTTTAGGAAGCTGAATATGTTTGTGAACCTGGTAAGCTATGGTCCTGTTTGCTTGTTTTTGATTGTGTTAAGATATTGTTAGATGTCTACCTTCTTTTATTCCTGGAGACTTTTTCAAAGGATAACAGGAGAAAAATTAGTCAGCATTCAAACCTATCCTAGAGCCTGCTCAGAAATGTTTATTCCCGCTTGCAAAATACTTGCCCAATAAGTTCCTTTAAACCAGAATACATAATGACCACAGTATTCGGGCAAATTTCTTTTTTTCTATTTTGAATTATTCTAGTAATTGTGCAGTAAAACTCTTCCCCCAGCACAACTGACTTAGCCTCTTTACTCCACATTTTAAAACCAAATTGCCAGAAGTGTCTGAAAGACTGTACTTCAGGAAAAAAAAAAAAAAAAAAAGGCACTTCAGGGCCAAGCTTTGCTAACACACCAAGCATTAAGAGATGAATCAGGGACGCAACAGAATGCTGAGAGCACCTTTCACGCTGGAATCAAAGGCGTGCCACGAGGAGTCAACATTTTGCCTGAAGTTGCTCTCTCTGGCTCTCCTGTTGCCTGTAATGAAGTAGCTAAAAGGACATTTGGGACAATCCTGGGCCAAGCAGAGCTGTCTTAGATCCACCTAAAGAATCATAGCCAAAAGAAAAAAAATGATTCTGAAAAAATATCTTAATCCAATTCTCTATATTTAAGAAAACTTACACCTTAGTGGGAATAGAATTCGAGGTTCCATCAGTTGGTGCTGAATAGTCTTCAGTAAATTGCCACCTGTTTGAACTCTGCCTTCATTTTGACCCAGTCAGTGCTCGTTTGGGAGTGGTTTTCATTAGGATGCATATTCCCAAATGGTGTGTTTTCTGATATCTACTCAAAGTGGAAGTTTCAGGATGAAATGATGAGAGAAAAGAAGAGGAACAGACATTTTTAAAAATGACCCAAGAAGACATTTACCCACATGCTACTACCAACAGTAAGACTATCTGACAGGAAGGTGTTCTGTCAGATACTTGTCTGGCTCAAAGTAAAGACTCCAACAGAAGCCCTGATACTCTGACTATGTCAATGCCTGGCGAAGTGTCTTCATAGCACTTTCAAAGGAAAGAATACTGCTCACAAGTACCATTGATACATTTACATTCATACAGTGAAACAAATGGATTAATAAATGGATATAAAGCTTTTGGAGTATTGGGGAAAACAAACTTTTTATGGCAATTTTTTGTCACATAACCAGTTGCAGCCCTTTTCAGATTTTAGCTTTAGACGGACACTAAATTACAGAGACAGCCCCGAAATTCCAGGCACATTTTCAATAAAGGATTCTTTTTAAGAATGAAAAGCATATGGCATATTTTAATATTATCCTCAAACTATAAATAAATATCTATTTTCTTTCTTAGGTTAAATAAATAGATATTTTCTTTCTTAGGTGCCATGAAGAACAGATGGTTAAGGGTTAAGAAAATGTCTTTTAAATATAATATTAGAAACGTGATCATCCTTCACATAAAATACAAAATAATTAAATGGAGCAAGGATATTTTTTATGCTATTCAAACTTAAAACTCAAAGCATTTTTACTCAATTTGAAGATAATATATTTTTTATAACTGCCACTGTCCACAGGAGAGTCACTTCTGTTTTTTTAGAACAATAGCTTGTTTTATCTGTTGTCAGCATTGGTACATGAAATGCTTGTAGTCATATTTTAGAAATCACACGTAGTTCTGTCTTTGAGTTCTGTCCTTACAAATCCCCCGGTTCTAATAATATCATCATAGAATATTAAAATGTTCACAGTAAAGGGACACACAAGTTTGAAGGTTCCAGTCAAACTGATTATCCAAAGTAATAACACTAGGGTTGTCCCAACATAAAAGCTGACAAGTCACAAGGGGAGAAAATGTGCATTTTCCCTGGCAAATGATAAAGACTCAGTGCAGCAGGGCAGCTGCATTCCCGAGATCAGAGCCATTACGGGAAGAAAGGATTTTGATTAAAACCGTTAACTTAGCACAGAAGCAAATTTGAACAAAACAATACAGGGAGATGTGCCCGGTGCACATCTAAAATACTAATTAATACACCTCCGGAAAAGTGAGTGCTTATGTTTCAGTTACAAAGGCAGGGTGAATTCGTGAACTGAGTTCAGCATTCACCCTTGGATAGTGACGGGTGCAAAAAAAGAAGGCAAGCGATGAAGTCACTTACAGTTTGCAATTCGGCTGTCATGTGAAAGTCTGCAGTAGGTATGAGCAAAGTATACTGCGAGGAATATGTGGCTCAATATTATACAGCAAAATCAAACTTTGCAACTGCTTATGCATAATTAACTATCTGGGACTAGCCTGCTCTGGTGCACCACTTTATAGAGTAATAAAAAATTAAACTAAAAATACAGACTCCTAGGTAACTGTGGTCTCAGTAAAACTCTATCTTCCTTTGCAAGCTTATTATTTCCTGAAGCTGTGTCTGACAGCTTCTGTGAACACTCATTTTTGCATATATTTTGTTTATGTGCAAGCCTTGGCGTTTCAGCCATCTCCTGCTGAGGCCCCTTCCTACCATATGCTTCTGTTTTTCTTCATTAGGTGATGTGATCCCTTTTGACTGTTGCATGCACGTGAAAGGACAGTGGGCTTGTGGGGGAGAAGAAACCCTGCTTTAAGAGAGTACACGTCAGTTGGCCTTCAGCCGTTTGGAGCTGATTGCATCTGACAAGTGTTGTAGCTACTCGTCGTAATGGATGTCTCTGCTTTAGCAGGGAAGAGGTGAAAAGGATGTAATTCCCAGTGAAAGAAAGCAACATGAACTATTATTTAATTACTACCTAATATAAAACTCCCTAGGAGTCCCTGTTGATGTATAGTTCTAGCTTCTTCCTTTCTTTATTAATGAACAATCTAGCCTTTTAATGCAATGCAGTTAAGTCACACCTGTTATTGATAGAGACTTTCCCAAACGAACAAGGCAAATAATCCATTTTAATACTCTAAGCATCTATGCTTCTAAGTGCTTTATTTTCTTAAATATAGAAACTGTTCTTTCACCCTGTGGGGGGAAAAAAGAACAGAAAACTTGCACTAGTGTTACCCACGTTTATTTCTTTCACTGATTTAGGATTTGTTGTGCACACTTCTGGTTGCTCCGTATCCTGATCATTTCAACTCTCTGGATTCTAAGAATCAATTAAAATCCTCTTCTCTCCCCTCCCTCCTTCAGTTTGCACACCAACAGGATGCTGAGTTAAGGAGACATCGTTTTTATTTTGTTTTTTAACATATGTAGTTTCTGGATGCGCTGAAGCTGATAGTTGTCAGCAATCCACCTTCTCCACAGAATCTGCTGTCCTGTCAGGGAACTTCAGCTTCAAAATCTGAGAGGAAGTAGTAATGCAAATCTATGATTCGTGGTCAAATTACAGGAAACGTTTGCGGTCAAGTTCTTTGTATTCATTTATCTCACTGGGAAAGTAGTACAAGTAAAAAAAGAATGGTCATGCTATGTTTTGGATTAAATTCTGTTTCTGTTGTATATTACAGTTGCATGGTCATTGAAAAGTATTGTGCTGATTTAAGTAGTGGAAAGTTTCTGTTCACATATTAAATGCATAATAATAAGATTATATAATTTTTCCCTTCAATATGTATTTTGTAAGGATTTTATTGGTGAAGTGTGTTGTAGTTTCTGGTTTTTGCTACTGTTTATATTTGCCTTATCCAATTTGCCGAAGTATTATTCTTGCCCCCTCTGTGACATATAGTAGCAGTTTATATCATTCATGCAAATTCTTTAACCGGTATTTCACAAAAGATCACATATTAACTTTGAGAAAACACATTGTGTTTGTGCCAAAACCTCATGTGGCGAAGAAAACACTTTGTATTATGTAGTCCTTATACGTAGTTCAGTCACTTTTAGTTTGTATTTATTTTTAAGCGTTCTTCTTTCATCTTGCTGTATCTATTTGTAACCTGGTAAAACTTTGAAAATTGTGGTTTCCTTTTAAAGGTAACCAATTTGCTGATTTGGATATTGTCAGAAAAATGTTTGTATAATGATGCTAGACTCTGGTCTTTTTTTTCACTTTACATTTTTGTTTTCCCAAGAAATAATCGCATCTGTGTGATTTATCTAAAGATAAAGAAAATAGAAACAGATACTCTCCAAATGACAACAGTACAATTTTTATGTTAAAAGTTTGCATTCAGGGTTTTTCCCCAGAGCTAAATCTCTGATCTCTTACACAGATTCTAATGTTGGTCTTTACAATCATGTGAAATACATTTTTATCCAATTGACTGCCATTTAACCTAGACCTCTGACTTGTATAGAGAGAATTAATTTTTCAGTCATGGGTATAAATGCTATTGCCTGTTTGGTGTGGAATGTTTTATTACTTTGGAGCAGAGTGTGAGTGTATAATTTTATAAATCACCCATTTCTTTTCAACTTACTTGTACTGAGATAGATCAAATATTGATAATTTTGGAGGTGGAAAGGCTATTTATGTGGTATTTTCCAAAATGAAATAGTAGCTCTGCCAAATTGAACAATCTGAGTTCTTAATCACCAATTAAACATTTTGACTCCTGATATAAAATTTTATAGTTTAAAACTAAATGTTAAACTTAGGGAGTAGAATTCACCAAATATTGTGAAAGTAAAATTTTATTTTTAACTGTGCAGTAAAGTGAAAGAATGCTTTCCCTCTCTGTTAAAATTAATATTGCTATGTGTAAATTTACTCAGATAACCACACACAAATGTTTTCTTTTCTTGCATATTTTCTCAAGAAAAGATGAAAAATCCAAAATTTAGTGCTAGTGTTTTTAATGTAAAATCAATTAAGCTTCACGCAGTTTCTAATCATAATACATTAACAATTCTTCCTCCTTTCTTTACAAGTATGTGTAGGAGGGAAAGCAAAAACATGATAATAAGGAAAGTAACTGTCTTCATGTCTCATTTGACAAAAAAAAAATCATCATTTATAAAGAGGAGCTGGAGACTGCATGCTGTAGTGCAACACAGAGCAAAAACTGCTGATAAAATTCAAGGTGTAAACTCCATCAATAATTAAGCTATAACAAAACAACATTCCAAGTATCATAATGTTAATTAATCTGGCTGGTGAGCATGAGATAGAATATTTAAAGATACTGCATTTGCTATACAACTGATCATCTTCCACTGTAAGGATTTTTTTTTTGCATGATTTATGGGATTTTATATGTTTAAAAAAGAGTGAATAATGAGAATTTTCTGTGAGGATGAATGCATAACTACCTAAATCTTACACCTTTGCTAATGCAAAAGGAAGTTCAGTGCTGAGCTATGAACCAAAGTTTCCCTTAGATGATTGACAATGTTAATATCCTTTTTGGCTTTTTTAATGAAAGAAACACACACACACACACACACACACACACACACACACACACACACACACACACATATACCAAAATAGAGTTAATGCAACTGCATTTTAGCAGGCTATCTTTGGCCCTCAGGGTAAAACCCTTAGTTTTAACAAGACAATTCTAATAAGGAAATTATTACAGAAGAATATCAAAACCTCTTATAAGGTAAAATATTTTAAAATGGTTTATTCTGTCATCCTCATAAATAACAATAGAGTAACCAACACATAAAATTTTAGGAAAGCAGATCAATTAAACTAAATTTTGAGTCTAGGGAGAAAAATTCATCCACAGAGCTCAGGACAAATTTTGTAGTCATATTTACTCAATTTTGTAAAACACTTGACATTATTAATTAATTTCTTCAAAGCAAGTTCAGGCTTCTCCATGACCATTGTATAAATGATGCAAAGATTCACTTGAGTTCAAACATATAACACTTGTCTAATTATCACAGAATCTTCATGAAACTCACAAAAGTCTCTTTCTATCATCTCAGCAAAGAGATTTGTAGACAAAAGAATGTGTACCCCACGAAATTAAAAGAGCATTAAAAATATATATATATATTTTCTACAAATATGTCAAGTGAGTTTTGAGTAGCAGCTAAGATAACATCTTAGGTCTCCAAATTTCCACTTCAATTTGATCTAATAACCAAAAGAGGAATACTGCTGCCCAGAAACCCTTCCAGTGTCAGTTTTCTCCAGTTGTACAGCCTGCATTGATTGTTCCTGGGTGGAGGGGTGGTGGTCATTTTGAGAGGGAGACCCTACCCCAACATATAGCTACTTTACACATCAACAATTGAAGTTCCACTTCCCCGTTTTCAGAGAGCAGCACTCGTTGTGCATGGCTTTAGAAACTGTATGCACTGAAGACTCAATCCCAAATCCAGAAGAAACCGTTGAGGTTTACAAACTACTTTTCTTAATCATCGAAAGTACAGGGGGTGGTATTCTTGCTTCATTTGTGGGTCCACTCCAACTCCAAACAGATCTGAAACCATTACAACGCATGGCAGTTGGTCGATAGTGTGGAAAAACCTCATTTACTGACTGGCCAGACAGTTTTAAAACCTTCAGATTTTTCTAAGTCTAGGTTATTAACTGTCTGACTGTAATCACATCTTCACCATAGGGAGCTTCAAAAGCTTTTCATTTGCATTGAATCAGTTGCCTTCCTCCCTGTCTTTTTTTCCCCCTGGAAATAAGCTTAAATAATTCAACAAACTACACACATGGCTAGTGATTATTGAACCATCTGAAACACTCGAGGCAAATGGACCATTATGCGGTGGGAATTAAAACTTTACTCCCAGTGATTGGGAGTGTATGTATTCATATATAGCAAGTATTTGTGTCTGCAGCACTCTTTCTATATCCCCATTTTCCTAAAATAATGTGAAAACACCTACAATTGGGTCATAACTTTTATTCACCAGTGCTGGTTTTGGAGGTTTTTTGGTCAGATAATGAACCTTTTGGTGTGCAAATATATTCAACACTCCTTTGCCCAAGTGTAGAGACAAAGTTACCTTAAACGAAATTACAGTGTGACTTTTAACAGTCACACTACAAATGAATAAGAATGAACAAATCACATTATTTTAGTTGCTGTAAATATTCACAATACTTAGATAACCATATGATTAAGTATGTTTGTCTACTGGACTTGACTTAGCCTTAATTATAAACATTTATATTTTGTTAGGTGTGTGTGTGAAAGCATTTATGGACATTTGGCACTTATAGCCACACAAACTTTTGAATTATCCCAAATCTGGAGGAATATTTTGTAATCCATCTTGCCATATGTTTCTGTAGAGTTTTGATGAATTAAGATAAAAATCCTAGGCATTGTCACCCTAAGGTAGAAACTAGGATTTTATGCTAGATTTTAACAAATTAAAGAAAAACATTGAAAGACATAGTTTTTATTGATATAATGCTTTTATTTCTCTAAGCAGATAGCAATAAAAAACAAAGAGTAAAAGGCAGAAATTTTTCATATTTTCCATGATGGCAGTAAATTATCAATGTAACATATCATTGTATGTTGAGAAATTTTCACTGACTGCAGAGTAGAAAAATATTTAGAATAAAGGGGTTTTTTCCCTTTAAACATTAACATTGAAGCCTTAAAGAATGAGTCATACTTCATTACATGAGACTAATACAGTTTTTATTAAAGCTATCAGATATTGCATATGTGTTGACGTTCACCAACATCAAGGGTGTGCCTATGCTAACAGTTTCATAGAAGTATCTTTTGTGATTATACATCTATCCACACAGACAGGTGTACATATATAATAACTTCTATTTTGTTATTTATTTTAGTATTTATGTAGCTTTGCATCTGCTTCCCAATAGTGTACAACCTTTGTCAAACGTATAATGTATTTGTCTAAATTATGATTTATATAAAGACATATGGATGCAACAGAAAGGCTCATATGTGTGATGAGTGATCAGTGACATCACTTGTTCTAATTCTTGTACCTTTGACCTTCTGGATACCTTTTCCCTAATTCTCTACCACAAAATGGAACCTGACTCATAACTAGCTCTTAACAAATATTTGCTGTTGAATGAATCCATCTACTTTACCTCTTCTAGATTGGTATAACATCAAAGCAGTTGACAGCAATCCAGAATTTTATTTTATTACGTGTTTTTCTGATTTACTTGAGTATAGGTTTTTTTGACTATGTATTTTACTCTATTTATGTCTTTGCTACTTTATTCCTGTGTTTGCTTCTTCTTCCTAACAGTTCCTCTAACAACTTGAACATCTTAACTACTCTGGCATCAGTATACCTATCCAAGGCAGCAATTCATGTACTTCTTTGAGAGGCAGTGGTAGTAAGAAGTGAGTTATAGACTGGTTTGGGAATCTGGTTTTACATATGTATCCTTTCCCCAAAACATTTCAGATAGAATTTTCAGAGTTCATAGACTCACTGAAATCTTTTTTTTTTAATTGCAGTATAGTTGACGTACAATGTTATGTCAGTATCATGTGTACTACATAGTGATTTGACATTTATATATAGTACAAAATGATCACCATGATAAGTCTAGTAACATCTGTCCCCATACAAAGTTATTAAAATGTTATTCTGTAGTTCACCAAACCCAAATTAAGAGCACTTAACCTAAAGGGAGGTGTATACCTTAGATTTAAGATAAGCAGTATACACTATCCATTCTGGTGGACAAGATTAGGAATGGGCAAACTATAACCCTCAGACTAAATCTGGCTGCCACCTGTTTTTATAAGTAAAGTTTTATTGGAACACATCTCTGCCCATTTATTTACATGTTACCTCTGGCTGTTTTCATGCTATAACAACATGGTTGAGCAGTTGCAACAGAGAACCAATGGCTAAAGTCTGGGATAATTATTATGTGCCCCCTTTCAGAAAACAGTTTGCAAAATGCTAAATATAGTGAATTTTTCATATTATTCAAGAAGCTAAGACTCTAAATTTAATATGAATTAGTATAAATTATGAATATTAATATGAATGGCCATCTATAAAACTCAAATGGTTTTGATTTTATAAAAATAAAATATAAGGATAATAATAAGATGGTGCCAGTCCACCAGGGACACCTTGGGAACATCATGCAGTTCTGGATATCGCATTTTAGCAGAGTTAATAAACAAATTGATGTTTTGTTTTGTTTTTTTTCCCTGGGAGTGAGACTAAGATGATAAAAATACACAAAACAATGGCTTAGAAGAAACAATTAGGAGAACAAGGATGTTTAGCCTGGAAAAGAAGAGGTGGGAGGGTAATATTTGAAAACAGCTATTAAACTCCATTTTCCACAAAGGGGAGAGACAAAAAGAGATAACAGCTGTTCTCAAATATTTTAGTGACCTTTGTGGAAGATGGATTTTAATTTGTTATGTTACCTTAGAGGCAGCAGTATGTTGGTAAATTAATTATTTGAAGGAAAAACAGCTCTGATTTGTAGTGTTTCGTGATTTTTGTGATGCAAATATTCCCACCATTTCAAGCAGCAATATGAGTCCTTAAATGCAGAGCCCAGAAAAGATGCACACATTTGGCTTTCCAAAGCACATCAGGACCAGCTCCAGCACACCACTACGCAGGGCAAAAGGGAGGTGAGTGGCTTGAAGCTGTAGAGAGCAAACGTGATTCACAGTAAGAAACTTATGATTTGAACTAGACTTCCTCCAGAGACTGTAAATTTCTTTTCCTGAGAAAGTGTTTAATGGAGGTTGCGCATATACTTGATAAGTATACTAAGGTACTAAAAAGCATATAAGAAGAATTTTTTGATCCCATACAACTGTTTATGATTCTGTGATATTTGAAGATTTGTTAAATGTATTATTAAGTACCTGTGCCACTTTCTTTCTGAGATAAGGTTTCAGATATTATAATCTCATGGGAGTAAAGCATATATTTGTTGATTTCAAACCTTAGGTAAAAGTCTACAAAATATTAATTTGGTAACAGGCTTCTCAAGCTTAGATATATTCAAATGTGAGTTTTACATATATCTTTGTATCAGTTTTACATATATCTTTGTACGCACTTGTCATTTTAACTTAGGTTGACTCTGCTTCAATATAACTGAAATTACATTCATTTCTTTTTGTTGCAAGTAACTTTTTGATGTAGAAGGTGTTCTTTGTACCAACCAAGAAGATAATTGGAGATGACATCTTATACTTGCTTGCCTATGGCCTCCTAAGGGAAGGCATCTCAGGAAAACTCCTAAAACATCCCTGAGACATTGTGTGAGCGTGCCTAAATACCTCATTGATTATAGGAGAATTTACTTTCTTAGGTAACTGAAGAAAAATATCTTTAAGATCAGTTTCCCCTTAGAAATCCCATTCTATGAGATGAGAAACAAACCAACATGATAATAACCTATTTCTTTCTAAATTGAACGATTAAAAGTGAAGGCAGGTTTTGGCTGACTTTGTTGGTTGACTGCCCAAAGCCTAATTGCTACACTTACTTACTGGTGTAGCCGCGTATGTTAGGAGCACCTGAACTCCTGTACAGCCTCTGCAGTAAAATGTTGTTAGTAACAACCCCCTTATTGGTGATTATTTGAAGAGTAGGTATGTGATATAATCCAAACCAAAGGGCAAGAGGAAAAATCTGCTTCTGTTGTTTAAGGAAAGGAGCAAAATGACATTCTTTTTCAGGTGTTCAGACTAATAAGTATGAGATTCCTTGGGCTGATCCAGTTTTACTATGATTATGAAAGGGCAAGGTAAGAACCAACATTTCCAGATAGAAGAGCAAAAAAAAAAAAAAAAAAATAGAAGGAAACTGGATGCTGGATGATGGTGTTCAATCACTGGTTTAATCATCCCTGGAACCATGCTGCTTCTGAACTTCTTTTTGTGTAAAATAAAAATGAAGGTTACATAAAGACTTTAGAGACAAACAAAAGCTGAGAAAATCCATTGCCAGCAGACCAGCACTATAAGAAATATCAGAAAAGATTCTACAGGCAGGAGTATGATAGCAGCTGAAAATTTTGATCTAAGCAAGAAATAAAGCTATCAGAATTTCTGAAGTAAGAGTAAATATATGACTTTTTAATTGTTTTTAATTTATGTAAAAGATAATTAACTGTCTCTAGGGAAAAGCAGGAGTATGAATGTGTTGTTTGCTTTATAACGCATGTAGAAATAAAATCTGACAATAATAGCACAGGATGGAAGGGAAGAAATTAAAATATGCTATTGTAAGGTTCTTCTACTACATTTGAAATGGTATAGTATTATTTGAAGATGACCTTGATGAGTTAAAGATGTATATTGTAAGCCTTTAAGCGAGTACTAAGCAATTAAAAGGTGGTGTAACCAAAAAGCCAATCATGGAATCATTTAAAAATGCTGTAAGTAAGCCACAAGTAAAAGATAGGGAAGGAAAAGGGAAAAAAAAAGATCACACAGAAAACAACTAGCAAAATGGTAGCTTTAAATCCAACCATATCAATAAATGCATTAAATATATATGATCTAAATAACCCAATTAAAAAACAAAGGTTGATAGAGTTGATAAAACAGCAAGACTCACCTATGTGTATCTATAATAAACCTACTTTAAATATAAAGACATAGGTTAAAAGTAAAAGGATAGAAAGATATATCATGAAAATTCTAATCAAAAGAAAGTTGGAGTAGGTATATTTATATTACAGAACGTCAGCATCAAAATAAGTAGAATTAGTGGGATAAAGAGAAACATAACAATGATAAAGGATCAATTATCAAGAAGATATAATGATCCTTAAAGTGTATAATAGACTTTTGATTTTTGAATTCACATGTCCTAAGAATAATCCTGTTTGAGAGAGAGTTCTTTGCTTCAGTAAAAATCATAGTTTATAATTGGTGAAATATATTGCTAACAAAAGAAATAATATGAGTAACCACTGAGAGTCCGTCTTCCTCTTGTGCTTTGGCAGTTTGACAACTTTGAGAGCAGGAATTATTGAGTCATATCTTTCAGAATGCTTAGATGCAGAGGTGAGCCTTGAATTTGCTTCTTAGAATACTGAAAGTAAAAACTTAGGCAGAATTAAGAAAGTTCAAACTGAAAATATGGCAAATTAGAGGATTAGTCTTATTCAACAAAAGAACTCTCTGTTTGGTAGGCATTGGGTTTAGCAAGATTTCTTTCTCCTACACATTCCTTTGTCTTATCAATTTAATATTCTGATTTTAGCTTGGGATATTACTTATGTAGTTTCATAAAGAAGAATTAGTCAGATTAAAAGTAAAATCAACCTGATTACTTTTTTTTTTAAACAAAACAGACTTCCATTGGTCTATGTCAATTTCTGCCTTTTTATTTTTTGCTTTTATCTATTCAATTAGATTTTATTACATCTCCAAATTTGACAGTGAAATGCCTCTCAAATCTTCACAGCATGTCAGAGTATGGTTCTTTTTTTAAAAACCTGCAATTAAAACATTTTCTTTGCAACTGTTTCCAGGTGCCTTCAAATTATTTGCTCTCCATGTAAAAGATTAAATAATTTTTTTTTAATTGTTCAAAATCTGAACCATGTTTTTCATGGAAAGGACAATTTCCAAATACCATCACCTTCACAATAGTCACTTATATACTCTTTTAAAGGGTAAACATGATAAATTATGCTTCAAAAATATAGATCATAAATAAACATGCATAACATATGATTAATTCCTTTAGGAATACATTGTATTTCTTTTCAAAACCAAATGTAGATGTTATATGAGAAATTTTTATGCATTTAGTTGGTCAGGTAACATGTATTAATTGAGTTTGTGCTAGCTACTGTTCCAAATACAGGAGATACCCAGGGCTGTAAAAATCTCTCATTGGCCCCTGCCTTAAGAAGTTTAGTAGAGGAGACAGAAATATTCACTTCACAACACAGAGAAAATTCAGCTTTGAAAAGTGCATGAAAAAAGGTATATAGTGCAAGGCGTGCCTATAAAAGGAGAGTTAACCTGAGGAAGTGATACTTTATCTGAGATCTGAAGAATGAGTTAGAATAACTAGATGAAAAGGGAGGGAAGAAAGGTCCAGGCAGAGACATCAGGGTGTGTGAGAAGGAACATGGTAAATAAAGAGACCAAGAGAAAAATCACTTTGATTGAAATTCAGAGTGAAGAGAATCTAGTAGAAGATATAGCCAGAGAGGTGGATAGGGCCAGACCATGCTGGTAACTGTAGTCCCTGTAAAACTTCATTTACTTTTTTCATATCAGCGACACTGGGGAGCAGAAATAGAGTTTACTTTAGGAAACAAAATGATCAAAGTTGTGTTTGAGAAGATTCCTCCAGCATTAAAGAAAGGAGATGGAGTGGGTCAGTTAATTTTGGTGCTATTTGGCAGTTGTGGTGTGCAGAATTCAAAGGAGGCCCTCAGGGTCCTCACTCTCTTATGTATACATCTTACATAATACCCTCTCCTTGAAAATGAATAAGATTCATGAATATGATGGAACTCCCTTGATTGGGTTATTATATGCAAAGGTGAAAGGATTCTGCTGTTGTAAGATCTCTAATCAGTAGTAAGACTTTGAGATCAACAAAGGAGAGATTATCCTGACCCTGACCTAATCGTGTGAGTCTGTTAAAAAGCCCTTTAAAAAGGGTTCAGTCTTTTCCTAAAAGAGGAGTTTCAAAGCAGGAAAGATTATCCTGCTGACCTTGAAGAAGGAAACATCTGCACTGTGGACTGCATATGGAGATAGCCACGCAGCAAGGGCCTGAGAGCATTCCCTGGCCAAAAGCCACTGAGATAGTGGAACCCTCATTCCTATAGTCACAGGGAACTGAAATCTGCCAGGAACAGAATAAGATTGAAAGAAGACCCTGAATTCCAGATGAGAACACAGTCTGGCCACAACTTGATTTGAACTTTGTGAGATACTGAGCAGAAAGCCCTGTCGGAAATTCTACAGCAACTATAAGATACTTGCCCATTGATTTAAGGCGCTATTTCTGTGGTAATTTGTTAAGCATCATAGAAAACCAATACAGCGATTCTTCAATAGCCCAAGTGAAAGACAATGGCCTAAGATAATGGTGTCAGAATTAGACATACCGGAGAGATTTAGGAGACAGCATCATTAGTACTTGATAGGCATCGGGTATAAGGTGTGAAGGAGGACTGTTAAGGATGCCGTCAAACATTCTAGTTTTATCAGCTGGATCCATGATGGTATCAATCACTGAGAGGAGGAACTCCCAAAGAGTGGCTGATCGTGAGTTTGGATTTCAGGATTTTAAGGATTAGATGCCTTTGAAACATTTGAGAGTACATGTTTCAAAGTGGTTACGAAAAGTAAATGACATACCATAGTGGCCAAATAAGTGTTAATGAGTAAAGTGAGCAGCCAGAGATTTTAAGAAAATAGAGGGGATTTGAAATTGTTGGGGAAGGTATGAATGTGAGTGGACCAGAAAAATAGTAATAGAATTGATGGTAATTTGAGCATAATTTGAGATTGGTGATTAGGAATTTATGGTGGAATTAATAAGGTGGTTTTGAGACTCCCACAGGCAACTTTAAGGTGTTCTAGATGTGTTCTAGGAAAGAGGACAGTGGGATTCATTCTGAGATAAAAGTTTTCCAGATGAGTAGGATAAAAGGAAAGGGGAGAAAAAGCCCTAACATCAGTAGGGAGGAAAAGTAAAGAAACCAAGTAAAAAGAAAGAAAACAATGTGATGAAGAGGTGAGACTAAATTATCTAAAGAAAAACGAATAAACATAGGTCAATAGAATTAAATATGTAAGTGCCCTGACGTGCATTGGATATGTAGCTCACTTGGTTTTGGGTTTTGTCATCTATAGCAATGATTTTCTTAGGAAATCCACAGAAAAGTAGTGATGTCATATTTAAAAGAAGCATTTAATAAGATTACTTAATTCTACTTCTTTCCTCTTGAAAATTAAAAAGAAAAAACAGGCAGCCAGATATTAGGTAAAATACAAATTAAAAGCTTTCTTTGTAAATTCTGCATTTTGTTTCTTTATTTATAAAAGAATTTTCATGAACTTAACATCCAGATAATACAAAGAATAGTAGTTAACAGATTGTTCTCTGCTGTATGAGTTTGAATGCATATACTAATAGTGTGACCTTAGGCAAGTTACTTAGTTGAATTTCTATTCCATCATATCTAAAGTGAGGACAATAATAGTACATAATTAATGGGGTTTTATGATGATTAAAAGATAGGATACACTTAACCAAAAACTTGACAGCCAGTTACCGTGAAACAACAGAACATGTTATTAAATTTAACTTGCTTTAACTGTACAAGGTTCATGTGTTTGTAAAGTGATTAAAATGATTGAATAGGATGCTAGAAAAAAAATAAGATGATATTGAAAGAATATATTATGTAGAATGACTGGTCTAAAATATTGCAAAAATTTTGAGATGGCTGAAGTCCCAATATGAATTGGCACAGTCATTGTATGTAGGTATTTACTTAGTAGATGTTCAATAAATCTTTAATAAATGAATTAGGAGGAAAATACTACGATGATTATTATTATATAAAAATAACCAGTTGACATTTAAACAGTTGCCATATTGCAATTAATTATGTAGACCATTAAAAAATTATAACATGAGTGAGGTGTTCTTTAAGTGTGAATATGTCCTTTATTATAGTGGAAAACTGAAACAAAATAAACAAAGCAAAGAAAACCAGAATCACTTCCTTAATAATTGGCCAGTTAGAAATTGCTCTCTTCTCATGTTGCATACAGAATAATTAGAGTGTTAAGCAGTTTGAGTTTTTAGACAGTGTGATTGGGTAAATCAGAACAATAATTCATAGGGCACAAGGACTACCAAATTAGTTTTTCAGCAAATGCTCCTTTAATAGCACCCATGGGGCCTGATTTCTCATTTTTTATTTATTTCCTATGTGTACCTGTTTATCTGTTAGATTTTTTCTCTCCCCTGTTACAGCCTCTTGTTCCGTTCCACATTTCTTGAGGATTGCACACATAGCAATACTGTAAATCTAGGAAGTTCAGGGTACTTCAAGGGGAAAAAAGAATTATCAAGAGAGGGAAAGGTGAAAGGGACACTGGAAACCAAGTACATAAAGTGATTTAATGTGCTGCATTACTTTAAAAAAATTCCCCTCTGAAAATATGCCATTTTTTATAAATATGTTTTGGCAAATTTTACTTAGACATTTGTTTTTAATAAAAAATTAAATGTGTACTTACTATTGAGCAAGATGTAATACAATAATTTATTTCACTTTCTTCTATATCTCTTGCAATAACTTTTCTTGCCATAAGCAATTAGTCATATACATTGTACTCTAACATGTGACATTTACATTGTAACATTAGGTTATGATATGCAATTAGCTTATGTTTTTTTTTTCCTTGCAACATCAACAAAGTACTTGGTGGGAAGTTGTCCTGATTTTTATTATTCAAAGCAAACTTGCTGTAATATCATACTATTGACCTAGAACAATCTCAACTCACAAAATCATCTAGACAACAGGAAGTGAAATTAGACTACTGGTCAACCAGAGCCTAATAAGGCTCTGGATGGAAAATATAAGGTCTAGAAATACTGATTCTGGAATACACCCTGGAATTCCTTCAGATTTTTATTCCTCTGAAGCCACTTTTCATACCTAATAATTTATGACTCAGAAGTTATATAATATATAGTGGAAAACTAGCTTTAATGAACATTTTATTTGGAGGATTGAGAGTCTTGCTCAGATCAAACACAAATAACTAACCAAACAACATGTCAAAAAGTTTTCCATGTCTACATACGGTATATGAGGTGTTTAAGACTGAATAAATTATAACTGGCAATTAACCATTTAGATGAATCATATTCAGCTATAATGATAGCAATTTTTCCTTATTTAGTTACTGGTTTTGAGTTAATTTGGCATCAGGTTTGTCCAGAATAAAATCTCTGTCTGCACTTAAGTAGATTTTTTTAAAAAATATCATTGAATCCTATGCTCTTCATAAGCAAGTTGTCCTAAGAAAGCAGAGGAATTTTCAATTCACTCATTGTTTTTTGTTTTAAATTCTGTATTATATTCTACTACACATTCCTTATGTTATCTTTGTCAGAGAGAGCAGAGAACGTGGCATTCTGAAAATGAAGCGTGTGCTTAATTTTATCTAACTTTGCAATTTACTTTTAGTGATTTTTCAGTCATTTATTTCTTGAACAAATTATTTATTATATTGTATTGAAAATTGGCCACCCTATTCATATTTTATTTACAAAATATTTGATCAAATAAGCACTTCTATTTGGATCACTAAGTAAATATCTAAGTAAAATTACAGAACTTTGTGAGAATTTGACAGCTCTCTGGAAAACCAAGGCTCCAGAAAGGTGATGACTATGTCTGGTTCACCTAAGAATTAAAAAATTCTCTTTGACTAAAAGATTTTAAAGGATTTGTTCAGCACAGTTACTGGCATATAATAAGTACTAAATTAATTTTTAAAGAACTTAGATTTTAGTAGAAGAGGGAGGGCTCATGAACTGGTAGACAGCATAACTGTTTTCTTTCTTTTTACAGAGATGTGTAGATTAGGTTGAGCAAGTTATGTAATCTTTACACGCATCAGTTTTCTCATCTATAAAATAGTGTTACAAGTAATAGTAGTGCACAACATTAAAGACACATACACATGTATATTGTAGTACAATAAAAGGTAGTTCTGTCCCTTTCAAGGAAGAGAGCATTGTGCTTAATCAAATAAGCTCTGAACCCTGTTGACGTATTCACATTCCACCTCAGTAGCTTGCTGGGTAGTGATTATTGGGAGAGCTCCATGTCTTAGTCTGTTCGGGCTGCTGTAAAAAATACTACAGACTGGGTAGCTTATAAACAACTGAGATGTATTTCGCACACTTCTGGAGGCTGGGAAGTCCAAGGTCAAGGCACTAGTATGGTTGCATTTTGGTGAGGGCTCTCTTTCTTGTTCATAGCCAGCACCTTATTTCTGTGTCCTCACATGGTGACGGGGCTTGGGAGCTCTGTGGGGTCTTGTATAAGAGCATTAATTCCTCTTAAGCTCCACCCTCATAACCTGAATACTCCCAACGCCCCATCTTCTAATACCATTACATTGGGCATATGAATTTTGACCAGACACAAACATTCAGGCCACAGCATTACCTGTAATCTAAAGCATAATTTCTTCATATAGCAACTATGTAGTAATGTACTTATCTCATAGAGTTGTAAAAAGTCAATATGGGAAATTGATAAAGCACTTAATAGAATGCTTGGCACATTGTAAGTACTCAAATATTGATTGCAATTATCATAGTACTTTTATGTCACATTGCTAAGTAATGCTTCAGTTATTCTTAATATGTGTTCATTAATTGGATTTTGGAAATTCTGTCTTATTTTCTTCTTTTTCCAAATGAAAATGAAATGCTATTTCTCAGTCTAACCTGAGAAATACATGAAAGTAATTTCCTAACTGTAATCAACCCAATGGTCTAAAACAATTCAGTGGTGTTTCTGTTTTGGCATCTAAATCTTAAAGATTAGTATTATTGAGAATAGTATTTTCAAAATAAATAGTTTCTTATTTGTGATGGAAACTCAGATCCAAAGTATACCTGTTACCACACAGGAAGCCAAAAGAAATAGCAAGTGGGTATAACAGGCAGTCCGTTTACCAAATGATCAGCTTGAATAAGCAACTTGTACATTAGTTAAGGGGTCAGGCTGCACTGATTGGAATCCTAGATCCACTTCCAATCTACTTGTGTGACTCTTTTTAGGGAAAAGAAAGTTCTGTACTTTAAAAAATAATACTTTGGAACACAACAGCAATTATGTCAATGGAATTTTGTTTTGTAACTATAAATAATAATAAAAAATTGTACTAATGAAGTGAAATTCAAACAACTCGTTGAAAAGGAGATTTTGTGATTGTTCAATTTATCCAGATTATCACATATTTAAAACTAATAGGTCTTGATAAGCAACAACTATATTGAGGTGTTCTGTACATTTGTTGGAAATGATAGCATATTCTACTGATTACTTCAATTTTGAAGCCATAGAATAAACTTTTAAAAATACATGATTTTTTAAAATAAAGTACAACACAGGCAAATGAGTTTTGTTTGCCAATCTTTTAAAAATTTTAATTATTAATATTACAGTATGATAAGATTGGATGCTATTCTTTTGCTCAAATACCAGAGTATTGCTTTTCTGTTTATAGTGATATCCATTTGTAATAATATAGTGTTACTATAGTGTTATTGTACTATCAATAAATTGGAAAATCCCTCTGAAGTTATCTTTTCTAATTTTTTTAAGTTAGTGAAAAAATATGGAAAGTAACCTGAATTTACATTTTTCCCTGCAACACTTTTGCACCAGCATCATAGCCAACTAACCAAGTAACAGTACTTTGCATCATACCGTTTATGAATTCTGACCCTACAAATAATTACCAATGAAGACAATGATTCATACTAATGTGATGTGGATCTTTTAAATATTGACAGACAAGTTTACTGCTGCAATTTGAAATTTCCACTTGTTTTGTAGCCAAAATGGAGATGTATCATTATGACAAAATATCAGAGCATTTGAGAGCAAGTAGACCCCACCACCGAGAACAAATCTTCATCATTCTGTACAGGTAAGAGAGAAAATGTTGATGAACATTACTTGCTTGATTTTGAGTCCTGTAACACAGAGAGTTACCTCCTTAAAATTTTTTCAAACCATGTAATGATATTAAAGCACAGTAATTTAAAGTCTGAGAGGCTAGAACACCTGGATTTATATGAAAGACTAGTTTATGATCTACACCAACTGTCAGTACTATTTAAATTGATTTTTAAAGTAATCTTTGTATTAGGAAAAATAAATAAAACAGAACTATCAAACGTTTTATAATAGCCAAACCAAAGCAAAGTGAACAAAAACACAAAACAAAACAGTTTAGGTAAACTGAGCAATTATCCCAGAATCAGAAGATTCAGGTTCTAATCTCAGTCCTGATTAAAGGTCCAGACCTGAAGCAGGGACTTGGATTGTGTCATCCCTCTAGGCTTTCTGGTAATAGAAAAGGAGGAAGGAGGGGCGAGGGAGGCAAGGAAAATACTGAAAGTCAAATTATCACAATATTTGGTTATAGGCCAGAGCATAAAGAATCTTTGTGCTCCCAGAAGTAAACAAAGAAACAAAAGCTAAGCAAAGAAATGCAAAATAAGCAAAACAAAACAGCAACCATTTTCTAATGAAAACAACAAGTAAGAGAGGAATAAGGGAAAATGCATGATTTTTCAAATGTGATAAAACAATGAAAAATTATTGATTTGAAGTTATTGTTGTTGTTTTCATTAGAAAATGTTATGTGATTCAGGATGGATCTTTGACTTAACCATTGTGGGAAATATATTTTAATAATTTATTTTACTTAAACAACATGGTGTAAATGCATTTTGTGTGATTGCAGGTAAAAATATTGAATGTCTAATACAGTATGTCTTATCTCAGAGACTGAAATGGAGATTATACTACTCACCACCAGAAATAGTGGGTTGACCAACTGAAGAAATGGATGAGAAAATGCTCAGCATAATATGTAGCTCAAAGCAGGCACTCAATAAATATTAACACTCCATTAGTACCACTGACAATTTTAAATAAGAAAACAATTTGGAAATTAAATAATCTAAACAATTTTCTTCACTCAGACAAATTTCATCTAAATTATATGACTCTGTAGTTTTATTTAGTGTGATAAATAACTAATGAAAATATTCATAATTTCAAGGGAAGTGAATAAAGAAAAGCTTGAAAGTGCAGAAATGCATAATTTCCAGGTATACAGAGTACGACCCAAAAGGGAAGATGCCTTATACAACTAGGAAAAAAATCTGCATTACTTAATAGAGCAGGGAACCGATTAAGAACAGTCCCCTATCCAGTTTAATTAGGCTAACTACAGGTAAGGGAATCCTGTGGTACAGGGAGGAGCATTAGGTGGTGAATTCTCACTGCATTTCTTTCACGTAGGACCCCTCCGCTGTGACAGTGTTAAAGATGTGTAGTGCTTGACTTTCACCCAAGATTGCCCTCTTAATGTGAAATTTAAATAAATGAACACTTTCACGTTACTAGAGAGCAAACTCCAGATATATCCCAGTTCTGTAAAGAGGTAACAAATTACTTGCTCTCTTATTTTTTTTTCCCAAATTACCACCAGATTACAGCATATTGACATCTGATTTGAGCTTTAGTAAATTGATACCTTGCAAAAATCTGTGTGGTTGTTGGAAAAAAAAAGACAAATCTATACATTCATTAATCAGGCAATATTGAGAACTAAGCTTCAAAATACTGCTAAAAGATGAAATCAAGAAGTAAAAGGATTAATTTTTTTCTGTGTGGTTATTCAGTTCTAACACTGACTTATTTTTAATTTGGTCTACTTTTAGTGTTTCAAAACGACATTTTAGATAAAAACTGGATCTTGTTTGTTTTCCCCTTCACGTACTGATTTTAGTAATGAAGCGATAATAAAACTCCACAAGGGGGCAGGAAACTAAACAAAAAACAAAAACAAAAACAAAAACAAAAAAATAAGTCTTCTAGCCTGGTCAAGATATATATATGAACTAACTAAATTCAGCTCAACTCATTTCAATGAAAGCAGAGTAGGTTAGGTTAGAAGATGAGTTATCTGCCTGAAATAAGTAGAAATGCTAGTGTCAAACAAATAGTTGATAACTTAAGATCTGGAAAGAATGTACTATTTCTCTTCAGTAGTTTTAACATACATTAAAGTCATTAATTCATGTAGATTTTACTTTTTTTTAAATTGATATGCCCACTTTTAAGCGTGACATTTCAATAAGAAGAAATTCTTTTACGGATTTCTTAGTAGAGTGCTGAAGCTTCTGAGATTCCAGGGGCAGAAAAATAAGACACAGCAGGAATGGAGAAATTTGGCTGTAGGAGATAACAGTGTGAAAGGAGGAAAACTCTAAGGTTTTTGCTGATAGTCTTTTCCTGAAGCAATAGTCTCTTTCCTCAGTGCGTACAGCTGAAGCACGGGAATAATTCACTACATGCCAAGACTATTAGGGGATATAATTACCACAAATTAATGGTAAACAATATTTAAAACAATTAAAACAATTTAAAATAGTATCTTGGAGTTTAGGATCTAATAACTTAAATCAGAAAAAGGGAAGAAAAAAAGTAAAAAATTAAAAAAAAATTTTTAAACAGAGGGAAGAAAGTATCAAACCTGCTCGTTGGCTTCTGAATGCTCATTTTCACGTGACCCCATAAACTGACAATCCCTTGGGCACTCTTTTCTTTTATCCACACCACTTCAGTGAGCCTCAGTCTCTATAGCAGTTAGCATTTCACTGGTTAAATAAATTTCCCCCTGATTTCAGAATGAAAAATGCATTTAGAATTAAATTTTGTGATGCCTGCCTAAAGTTAAATGCACAATTTTGACATGAAGACAATAGGGATTATGATTTTAGGCTCTCAAGTATTCTCTGATCTGAATCTAAAACGTCTTTGTATCTAAAAGTACAGCAATGAATGACATCCCATGGTTAGACATTAAACAGAATACAATAATACACATATTACTTCATGTAAATATATTTCAAAGGCATTCATTTAAAGCATTTTAGCTTTTCATGTTATGTTGAGTGAGGAGAGTAGTATTGCTGATATCCATTCATAAATTTATTCAAAAATAGTTATTGAGCACCCACCCACTTTGTGTACTTAAGATATCTTAGGCATTTTGGAAGGATGCAGAAAATGTAAGACATATTTAAGTTTCCCAGGAAGAAATAGAAATTTTGCACATTATTACTGAGGGCAAACAAGACTTGTAGGATTTGTCTTGTAATGTACAGTCAGATAGCTGGGTTTTTCTATAGTGAATACTAAATGGGAAATCTGAGTTACATTCTCAATCAGGTGCAATTATCCAGTTGACTCCTCTAATGCAAATGTCAGAAGATCTCTAGTTGTGAATTATATTTACACCATTTTAAACACTTATACACACAAATTACTAGCAATATGGGTTGGGAATTTTTATTGGAAGAAAACAGTAATGTGTAATATAACGCAAGCCAAATTTTGTAGAAAAACTAGAAAACAGATTCCCTTACAATGCTGTAATTATTGCTAGCAAAATTATTTTGATGCTATAATGTGGAATTTAGAAGGGTAGCCAAGCATCCAAAACACACAAAAGATAAAAATTTATTTATAAAATAAAAAGAGAAGGGAAATGTATTAGGAGGGAAGTGTAGAGTCCCACTGCAGGGAACATTGCAAACATATCATCTATATTGAGTCATAATAATAGGCCTTTTAAATTTTAATAAAAAGACTCAGAGGCATATAAACAACGTTCAACATTTGAGGAGCGTGGGTAAATCAGATTGTATTCCTTTTGAAAAGGCTTTATGACGCAGTTGTTTATTCAGCAAAACAAAACTGTTCCCTGTGTCCGGTAACGAGCCTGGCTTTGTGCTACACAGACTTCCGCGGGGCTGACTCCTGTCTGGAACCAGTTCACACTAATTAGAAATAAGAGAAAAGGCGGTGTTCATAAGCACCACAGTTCTGGGCCTCTTTGAACAGCTCTCTTCCGAAATTAACTCGGTTGTAACCCTGCGTGAATAATAGCTTTGCGGCAACAGTTTGGAGAAATATATTGTTAATAATTGCCATCTTGCTGAGCAAAATGCTAGGGCAAATTTTACATAACAACACAAGACGAAATAAAAAGGTGGGTTTGTGAAGCTTTGAAAGACCCAGTTTGCAGTTCAGTTTTGTTTCTAGGACTCCTCTCGTAAAGATTTGGAAGAACATCACAAACAGGTTAAGAAGAAAAAATGAGTGACAATAAAAATAAGAGTTGTTTTATTTAAAAAATTATGCTTAAGATATTATTTGTATTGATATACCAATTTATAAAGTTGTCTTTAAATAGGAATTTTTTTTCAAATAGCATATATAAAGCAAAAGCATTGCATTTTAGTTTGATACAAATAAGCCAGCAAAGAAAAATACAGGTAGTATTTATAGTTAATGAGTAGCAGAAAATTTTACAAGTTTTCTGAAGTAAACTGTGCCTTAAAATTCATGTAAATTTGTGCATAGCACAGAGATAGAAAGAAAAGAAACAATTTTTTGATAAAGAGAAATGTAAAAATAGAATCCAGTGCTTGACCTAGCATCCAAAAAAATCAGGTAAAAGCGAAGGAAAAATAAAGAGAAAATTACAAGAGGGCTATCTCTCTTTGAAACAAATCATTTTTTCCATTTGCATATTGGTTTCCCTTATGATGACAGGTTTCTAATAAGTATTTGTTTGGACTATACATGGGACTATTTAAATTTACCTATCCCCAAAAATCATCGTTTGAAAAAACAAAAGATCTGTAAAAGAAATGAAAATCAGCAATATAATTAGAAACCCTGCACAGCAGCCTAAATGAAAAGTCCTATTTGCTACAGAGTCATCTAATCCAGAACCCAGGAGAGAGAGCAATTGGGTTCTCATTGCTATTAGAGCTGTGAATTGAACAAGACCAACAACACAGATAGGCTGTTTGCCACACAGTCTTCTCTCCTTTTAATCAAATAGCTTTTTTTCATGACAACCAATTTCCAAGTTCTTGATAAACATCTTGATATTGAATAAGTGTAATCCCTGCCTTCAAGCAGCAGACATTCTTTATTAAAGAAACAAAGAGGACAATGACTAATTTTTACACTGTACTGTGGGAGCACAAAGGAGGTCAATTATGAAAATGGAGGGAAGGCAGAATAGCATTAGGGAAAGGTTCATGGAGAAGGTTAAACTTGATATAGGTCTTGAGATATAAGAAAGGAGAAGAAATATTAAAAGTTATTTCAAAATCGGATTTTTTCCCTAAGAAATTTCAACACAGCGATGGTATGAGTAGGACATAAGTGAACTAAAAAAAAAAAAAAGAATGCCTTGGTAAGGAAGAGGTATTGTATTTTTCTCCACGTTTATTTCATACTTTAAATATTATCAACTTTCCACATTAAATTCAGTTCATCAGATAGCCGTTGATAATCTTACCAATGCTTTATACTAAAGTATGTAAGATGTGTTGGAAACTGAACCTAAAAGTTTATGATTAAATCGCAAAGATAAATACCCAAATGCACGCTAAGGGAGGAAGATTTAAAAGATGGGGAAAGTGAAAATGAAGGGAAATTTTAACTAGGGCCAAGGTATTATTAAGAAAATGTCAAAATTCAGTTTACCAAATAATTGAGGTGTAAGTATATTTAAACGTACAAAGATAAAAATGTTTTAAAGAAAAAAGGAAAGGCCATTGGGAGATCTCTGTAAATATTCTCACAGACATAGAAAGACATCACAGTTGGAAGTCAGTAAATGAGAAAAAAACAAGGTTTGAATCATTATACTTACTTAGATGGGAGGAAGGTGAATTCAAACAATAGTTTTGACAGAGTTTCATCCAAGAGATTCTGACTTATTTTGCCTAGAATGAGATTATAGAATTGATATTTTTTTCTTTAAATCCTCCATGTGACCATAACGTACAGCCAGGATTGAGAGCAAGTTGACTGTTACTGTGCCCAATCCTAAAAATGTTGAAAGAAAATCTATTTCCCTGAAACAATAGAATTTGTAAACACTTGGGATATATTTGAAGTTAATTTGTTAAAAACATGTTGAAAAATTACAAACATCGTTACTCCCTTTGTACCACCTCTTTAAAATAAAAATATTTTGTGTAAGATTTTAATACAGTGAAAGGTTTCCTTTTTAGAGGTTAATCTCTTAATTCCCCTTTCTTTGTGCAATTAAAACTTGAAATACTTCGTCTACAGTGTACACTGCCTAGAACTTAACAGTAGTCAAAGTAACTCAAAAAACTTTTTTAAGGAACAATGTTTTCTGTGAGCACATTTCACTCTAATTTTCATGAAATTAATTATGTCAGCAAGTTATTTGGATTGATGGGTTTCAACTCAGTTAAATGCTCCTATTATGAAGCAGAAAGTTGAACCAAATGACCAACGACTCCTCCAACTCTAAATTTTTCAGGACTAAGTCTCATTCAAGCCCTGGTGTATAGAGAAGCAACCAAGGAAAGGCCATAATTGAGATTCATTAACAGAGATTTGCAAATTCAAGGTAAGAAAACCCTTATCTTGACCTTAAACCTTAACAGCACATCGCACACTTATAAAACTAGGTCAGAGCTCTTTAAAAGAATCCTATAGGTTTCCCTGCCATTTTAACAAGTCCACGATAATCTCATTCTTATACTAACGAAAAAGACAAAGATTTGAAAATGCCAGAAGGCAGGTCAGTACATTTTAACACATTAAAACTGTCAAAAAAGTGTCTTTCAAACTTAGTATCAGGTTAGTGAAGGGAAGGTCTACATTAGTTAGCATCCAAAAAGCAAAGCCATTCTTAGATGTTTACTAAAAGAAGGCAGAGTTGCCTGGTGGCAGGTGTGCAAACTCTGGAGGCAGGTTTACCTGGGTTCAAATTTTGCCTTGTCCCTTCTTAAACTGATGTCTTAGGCAGGGAAGTTAATACCTGTAAATTGGAATTCATAAAAAGCACCATTTAGTACAGTTGTGTAAAAAATAATATGTAGTATCCAGCACCAAAACATTTAATATATATTACCTGTGCCCTCATAACCCAGCAGAAAAAACAATTCATGTCAAGGTCTTTTTAAGCAAATTTTTCTAAAATATGATTGAGCGAACCTCAAAATAACATAAAGAAACCTTCTAAAATCTATCAAAAACAACAATTTACTCAACCCCCCTAAAAAAAGAAAATTGCATTTTAACTCTAAAAATGCAGTAAAAATGTAATGTAGTAGACAAAATTTTAATTAACACATTTTCCTTTAAAATATGACTTCAGGATTGCATTCGTACCAGTCTTAGATCTTTTTTATACTATACTGAAAGTTATTTAATAATGAATGTTCCCTGGTATTTTCCAAATAGTTAATTATAATTTAGATGTTTCTTTAAAATAGCTATAAAATTAAATATAGACAAGAAATCTGCTTGAACATATATAGAATCAAAGTGTTTGCAAAATAGGATTTTCAGGTGAGAAATTTTTGGTCCAAATGCTTCACTGCTAGCTAATGTCAGAGCTCAAAATAGATCTCAGCTATCTTGACTTAGATAGCTTTGTACTTTTGTATTTATAATTCTTATTACAGCTGTAACTATTTATTTTAAATTATATTTTGACTGTTCTTCTTCCTCCTACTAAGCTGTAAGCTTCAGTGGGTCTGTTTTGTAACCACTGTATTTTAGTAAAGTACCAGGAACAAACTGGTACTCCAAAACAAATGAGTCAAAGTTTTAGTGTTAACATATCACTTTACAATAATGGTGTAAGTATGAAAATATCATTATTTTGCAAACATATCATTTCTAAATTAAAATACTGCAGGTACTAACTATATTAATGATTTTCTAATTAATCAAATTGTTTCTATTATTCTGTAGGGAATTATGAGAAAATTGTTTTATCAAATATGAGTAGTTCTAGCTAGAATATAAGGGCTTCTAATATAAAACTTGTAAATATCTAGAACAGTGCCTGACCAAAAAAAAAACAAAAGATATTTGACAAATGGTAACAAGAATAAAGACGATGAAGATGATGATGATGAAAAAGAAAAAAATAAATAAATGCTTTTCAGTTCCATAATTTCATTCCAAATGAAACTCAAATTGTATTTCCTAAACTTTTTTTCTTTATGTTGCTATAAACATTTGTTGGGGAGTAAAAATGATTCCACAGTTTATTCAAAATTCAGACAATCAAAAATATATTTTCCCATGTTTTTCATGGTTCCTCATGACCCTCTCTCACAATTAGAAATGCTCTGTCATTTTATCTTTCTACTTTCTTTCTTCGTTTCTCATCTATACACTATAATGTTGACTGTTACAGTCACTAAAGCCTCCACCGTCCCAGAATTAACTTCTAGATGGATAAATACGACTACCATTACAGAATTAATTGTATTGTGATCAATGAATGACATTTCAATGAGTAAAGACCTAGAGAGAACCATGTATCTGATTTCAAAAAGAAAACTGAATTAAAACAGTGAATACAAATGTTGTTTTACAAATTTTTCACATTTTTATAACTTTCATTGTTCAGTAGTTTTAAGACCCATAAGAGTTTAAAAAATTTTACAGAGTTCCCTAAAGCTTTTCATCCAACTTTCCCCAACGGTAACATCTCACAGAGCCATAGTACATTGCAAAAGACTTATTTTAAATGGCCTTACTCTTTTATTTCACTTGGATTTAACATATTGGTCTTCGAAAGATTTTTTTAAGTGGGAATGAATTCAACTTTTGTTAACAAACTGAGTATCTCTCAGAAAAGAGTGAGAAGCCTCAAAATATTTTTGACACTATGTCCCTCATCTCTATGAACAGCTGGTGAATGAATGCGTCAAATACAGCCATGGAATATGTTCTTTACCATTTCTGGAAGGCTAAAGAAGGGTGTCTAAGAACAACCAGTGTAGTCAATTGCTGATTTGCTCAGCCATATGCCTCTGACCCTGACCATATTCCTACCTAATAGTGATGGTGACATTATAATAGAGATAACTCCAGCACTTTCCAAATCTAAGGACTAAATAAATTGCCTTTAGAGATAAACCCCCCAAAATTCCTGCCTTGTATAAAGTGTGGTGAATTGCTGTGTTCTCTTACTACCCTTCCTTTTAATATTTAATGATTGAAGGAAACGTGAAATGTAGGAAATGGTCACAAGAAAGACTTGACTTATTCCAGAAGCTGTATCCTTTATATATTAAATTACTGCATACTGTTTATGATTTTTAAAAATTAATGCAAAGTCAAGGTATAATGACAAAAGCATTGGAGTCAAGCCTGAAATAAAAACTCCGTATTGTAGCTTATTAGCTGTATGACCTTGGGCATATGACTAAATTTCACAGAGCTTTAGATCCAACCTTTGTAAAATGAGAGTAATAACAATCATCTTGTATTATTGTTGGAAGGAAAAAATAAGGAATTATATTTAAAGTGTCTAGGTAGTACTATGGCTGTTGGGTGGATAGTACACAGCTCCAGGGGTTGTACAACATGACTCAGTCCCCATTATCACAGTCTGGGCTTATAGTTCTGCTTCAACATTGAAATATAATTAAAACTGTTTTGAGTAAAGATGATAATGTGGATAATAATAGTACATATCTTAATATGCAGGATACATTACTGAGTACCTTTTAAAAACTATATAAACATTTTATAATACCAGTACTTAGAAGAATAACTTGGTTGGAAAATTGGAAATAATATACTTAGGCCAAGTGGAGGACAGCAAAGGCTAAACTCCTGTGAAGAAAATGAACATGAATGAGTGGTTATTCTTTCCAACTCTGTGATTCAGGGTAGCAGATCATCACATTTAAGGACAGGGGCATACATCAGAACAAGAGTTGGACGCTAACATCAGATAGAGTCTGAGAGAGGTAGGTCATGAGGTCCCAAAGAAGCTACGTTTAGGGCACTAGATCAAATGGACGCCAAAATTGGGGCAAAGCTCCAGGCAAAAGACAACTTAAAACTGCCAGTGTTTAGAGTACTGAAAGCAATCATTTAAGAGCTGTGAAGTCATTGGGTTAAAAACTGCTTTCTGTTTGAAGCCAAAGTAGTAACCCAAAGCCTCTGGCCATACCACCAGGATGTAAAAGGCCCTCAGGAAGTGGCCTGAGATGGGACAATAATAGTGAACTATATGTGGTTTCCCAGGCAATTGACTTCCATCCTGTGTAAGTGATTCATCTTAGTGCTAAGGAAGGAAAATTTCATAACCAATAACTCTATTCCTAATGTGGAGTGTGGATAGATCAGCACAATTACCACAGCTGAATAGATGACTTGAAGTCTCCCAAGAATGGCTGAGCATCTAAAGAATAGCTCCAACTTTTGACCAAGCAGATAAACATATTCTTTCAAGTTTTCCAGTCTTGGTCTAATTAGTCCTTGTTCCAATGTCTTATGCACACTACAACTTCATTGTGTCTATATTCTGTAAATTTTGTCAACATCTCTGTGAAATGGTAAGAGTAATAAATAACCAATAGATAAGCAAGATGTATGTACTAAAATTGCAAATCTAGATGGAAAATGGAAATTTCTATTATGAAAAAGAGCATAGTCTTGGGCTCATAAATAGAACAAATATCTAATCATGTCTGTATGATATAGCACAAGATGGTATGCCAATATTTATCATGTATCTATATTTTGGAATATAGCTATCAAAGACTTCATAAATTTATCCATAGAGTCCTTCTTATAAAGAATCACATGAAACGTAGATCAATTATTTTTCTGCTAACTCTATCAAATGCCTTGTCTGAGCTAATTATTTCTATCCCTTTACTGCACATTAGTTCATTATATCATTTGAAATCCAGTTTCTGCTGCAGAAATTATTTTAAGACCACTATTTCCCATTCTTTCTTAGCTGAATACATTTTGCTCAGAATAAAAGTCATAGAAAAAAGTCCTTGGCTGCATAAAAGTCCTTTGTTGGTGCTTTTGAACTCCCTGGTCGTGGACTACAAAGAGTCCAGCGCTCTGCCTCTCACCCCTGTAGAACAGAAACGTCGCCTTTTGTGGATCTTGATATACAGGATACATTACTGAGTGCCTTTAAAAGCTTTGTGAACCTTGATGGAAATCAGAGGTGAAAATGACAGTTCAAATGTCTGGTCTGGGTTTAAGAGATCCATGGTAATATATTTTTCTTCATAACAGATGCAGATAAAATAGGGAGAGTTGTTCTACCAGTAAAAGCAGGCTCTGACTTACGGTCACCACTCTTTGTACTCCCCAAAGCTGTAGCCCAGTGGACTTGGGAAGCAGACTCACTGCTAGGGGTACTGCTCGGAGCAAAGATGCATTGTTATGCTTATCAGGATTGGGTAAGATTTGGATCATCAATGTCTTTAAGTTCCAAAATGAATTTTGGATTGAAGTCCCTGATTTAAAAGTATAGTCACTGGTTAATCATGATTAAATCATTCTTACTCATCATGAAGATCTTTGAATTATCAGTGTTTAAGCCAGTGCCTCAGTCAATATAGGTGTCCAACAAATGTCTGGTTCTTTGAAAATGAGATTAGGTTGGATTTGTGTGAGTCAGAATTCATTCAGGGAAGCAGAGGTACAAGGGGTGTTATATGAAAGGAGAATTTGTTGTATAGATTAGCCGCTCTACCAAATGTGAGAGATAGCTGGGAAAATTAAGACATGGAGGGAGGAAGTCAGAAGATTAGAGAAGGATCAATAATTATTCCTACAGAAGTCCTGCCATGAGTGAACATGTCAGAACTTACAGGGAAAGCTGAGGAGCTAAGCACATCTAACCTTCAAAATGGGACTGTAAAGGGGAGTGCATTGTAAGGTATCTGGGAAGCCATCTCCCATGTGCAGCTGCCATCTCCGTCGCCCTACAGGCAAGCGTCTCTTGCTGAGCCTGGGGACCTGGTAGTCAGCAGGGCTATCAGTCAGGAAGATGAGCTGGAGGTACAGCAGAGAAGTATAAAGGCAAGCTGGGACCACCAGGGACTTCTGTGTCTGCCTGTCACTCTAGATGACCTATGAACTTCTAGTAATGGCCTTTACTTCCCTCCACCTTTAAATCTCATATGGGTTCCTCTGTTGGTCGAGTCTAACCACAAATCTTAAGGAAGGATAATTCTGAAAAAGGGTAGTTTCACTTTTATCTCAGTTGGCAACAGCACTGTTCAGCCCAAGGGTTTTCTTTCCAATGGACACAAAAATAACTGTATTGTTAAAAGTATGCATTAAAGTAATAAGAAAAGAAAGCTAGAGTCTTCTATATAACTCCATGGTTTATCCACCTGACAAAACAAATAAAACACAAGATGCATAATACTATGTCTCATTAAACAGAACTTATCGACACAGATAGAGTGCTATTTTGGTAGCATATCTTTGTCTAGAACACTAAAAAAAAAAAAACCTGCTATAAAAAAAGGGCCATTTTTTTTGGGTTTATAGTCTTAGTAAGATGAAAATTTTTATTTCCAAACTCTGTATATGCCTGTGTAGAACTTAAAACGATAGTTATCTGTCCGAAATTAATCTGGCTCTTGAACAGTTATTTCCACTGATGATAGGAGTGTGTCTTATTAATATATGGTAACTTAGTGGTTTAAGTTTCTATTCTTTCAGTAAAATGCAAAGAGAAAAATTAGTATTCTCCCATCCAGTTTGCATACTCTTCTGGAAGTGATTTTTAAGAAAAGTCTTATGTGGTGGATTTGGAACACATAGGTGGAGTAGTATCTGATCTGTATGCTAGTTTCTGTTCTTTCTGGTCACTGTTCTGGAGTAACTTGTCTTTCTTGGTCCTGGCTTTGTGCTGCATACACTCTTAATCTTCATAGCCTAGCCATCATCTTCAGTTATCTGGTTCATAGAGATGTCCCATTCTCGTTCCAACCTTCACACTTCTGCTAGCCTTCTTAGTAATTCAGTAACCCTTGAGAGGCTGAAAAATCTTGGCCACCAGCTTTCTCAGTCTTGAGAAACTCAAGAACTCATAGCGGCTTTCTTCGATCTATTTTGCATTCTGTGAGAAAACGCTCTTGCACGTTTACCTGGGCACCGACTTGAGCCTGTGATAATTGACAACTTGTTTTTCTTGAAAAGCAGGGCCTGAGCCAAAGGTTTAAATTCGGGTACTTTATTTAGGAGTGTAATCCAGAATATAGAAACCTGGGACAAGGAACATAGCAGGGAATAATAAGGAGCCATTATAAACAGGCCTTATTGCATCGACCAGTGTTATCACTGGCCCCCTCTGTGAACAACTGGATGCTATATGGCATGGAATGTCTGAAATGGATCTTCAGAGACTTCTTACCTAGAGAAACATTATCAGCCAGCTCCCTCATTTACTGATTGAGAGATACCCCATAGGGTATCCTCTGAACTTCTGGATTATACTTAATGTAAGTGCCCAGTCCTGGAACAGGAAATGAGACGTCCACAGCCCAAGCCTGCACTAAAGTGCTGTCACGTTCCATTGTGTGAAGCTGACTGGACAAAATAAACAGGTCACCACAGCATAAGTTGTAATAAGATTGGGAGAGGGTCTTTGAAGGAAAATTCAAGAGGTATCCATCCAGTAGAGTCAACTCCTTGCACTATTCAAATCTCACGTGACCTCCATTAAATTCAAGTCCTCTAAATCCCTTTCAAGGTAATGGGCAGGAATCTTTTTACATATATTCAACTTGAGGGTAACAAAACAAGCTGTAGTCCCAGCCACTGTAGCTTAATTGATCCAAAGCCTTAATTGGTATTTTTCATGTTCTTTCCCAGCCAAGCACTGTAGACAGTCTTCACCTTCAGCAAGTACTTTGGTAGATGTGGAGCCTACAAACAGTGAGGTGGCCCAGACCTTTATCCATGAGGGATCCGAACTTCTAGTTTAACTTGCCCTCCTTGGGAATATTACTCATATACCATTTTGATTATACAAGGAAATATTCAGATCATCCAGGCAATCACCTAGGTTTCAGAAATATTTCTCCTTTCCCATTGTATATAGCATATCCATAGCTTTTTATGGTAGTCAGTGTATCATCTCTCAGTATAGTAACTCCTATTTTTGTTTGCTGTTCCAGTGGCAGTAAGTGCCAAAGCAATCAGATGGTAGTTGGAGCTTCCAGATTGGTGGAAAGTTTATTGTGTGTCCACTGGTAGACACGTTCTTCTTGCCAACTGTCCTTTCTCCTCCCTCCCTCAACCAAGGCTGTTTATCTACTGTCAGACTCTAAAGTTGAGCGCTACAGAGTACACATTCTTTAAGTGGTTCCTTGGAAGTGATGGTGAGAGGGTGAGAGAAGCCAACCTTGTTCCTTTCTCACTGTTTCTAGATCCACGTTCTAGTTATTAGAGAAAGGGCACTTGCTGCACACTGGCCTTCAGAAACGTTAGAAAACCCAAATTAAGAGACGTTCTATAAAACAATGTGCCTGTACTTTTCAAAAATATTTATGTCATAAACTCTTCCAGATTAAAGGAGAATAAAAAGCACAACATGTAACTGCTACGTGTGGCCCTATGTTGGATACTAGCTCAGTGAAAGTTGCAATAGCGGTAACTGATAGCACTGGGACAATAAATGAATTTCAACATTTACTGCATATTGAATAATAGTATTATAGAAACGTAAAATATCCTGAGTTGGATCATTCTACTGTATTTTTGGGAAAAAAAAATGCCCTTGTTCTTAAGAAAAACATAGTAAAGTATTAGAAGTAAAGTCAACGGGATAAAGCAAGTATAGCAAAAAAATTGATTGACCTGAATGTAAGCTATATGGGAACAGTTTAGTATTATTCTTTAAGTCTTCTATAAACTTCAGATTATTTTAAAGGAATTTCATTTAAAAAAGTTTTTAAATAAGTAGGAAAATTACGGAGTTTTTATTCTTACTGGTTTAGATTTATAACCTACTCTACAACATATGACTAACTGTGTCTTTGGGCAAATTGCTTAATATATCAAAGCCCTATTTTCTCATTTATAAATAAGAAGATAGTAGTACTTATCTTGTAGAGTTGTTCAAAGGAGGACTTGAAGAAATATTTTTAAATTGTTAGCAAAGTGCCTGGCAGTAAACGCATAAGATGTTAGCCATAATTATTATGCTAGTATGCTAGCATAATAATAATAGAAAAATAATAATAATGAGGCATTTGCTCATTATAGCTCAAATTCTATTATATACTCAGTGTGAGACTTAAAGCAGTTCTTAGAAATACTTCCCTTAAAGATTCAGTTCATAATTTAATTATGCCTGGCCATATCAGCCAACATAGGCTAGGTGTAAAAGATAGGTTTGTCAGATATTCATAAACATTTAATTATTGGGGTAAGTCTACATTCATTTCTGATCACATTCGATTTTCTCCAATGAATGGCCCCTGAGTATATGACTTTTAAAGTAATGTATTCCCCATGTACCTATGATTAATAAATTACCTTGGCTTCAGAACCTATGATATAAAATACCATATTTCATGTTTTATTTATCTATGCATATGAAAATGGCTTAATTTGATATCCACAATCGACTGAAAAAAAGTATATTAATTTTATATGCCCATAAATACATTTTATTTCTATAGTTGATACAGTAGTATGCTGAAATAATAATAAGATTGAATCTTATGCTATTTAAATTAAAACAAACATTGTCTTATTTAAAATATGGGGAAATAAATTACATGCACCATTAGCAATTATCCTTAAATAATTATAAGCACATTGTTTTAGGGATTATAGTTTACTGAAGGATATTTTGATGTATAATATGAAACAGATTTTAATATATAATGTCAAATTTATAATAAGTGTATAATCCATAAGGCAGGAAAATACCATCCGTGGAATAGCAATATGTAAGTTATTTAAATGTTATGATAGTGGAGAATTATTATAAGTATGACTTGAAAATGACTCTAAATTATTTTATTAGAGAAATTAGTTAATCATAAATTTCAATTAATTTTAATTATTGCTATGATTTTAAACCTAAAGAATTTGTTTAGTTGTCAGTTTACCCTTTAGGTCTCAATTTTGGATATATGCCTAAGTAAAGTATTGTGTGTGTCCAGATTCTTTCATACAATTAAATTCTTGGCCTTCCTCCAATTACAAGTATCATGTAATGTAGTGATGCAATTGGGATAGAACTTGGCAATGCTTCTAATGCCCGTTCACTGATTATGGAATGGTGCATAGTGATCATTTGATTTATTAGTACCTTCATTTTGAAGAAAATGACATAGATGGTCAGGATATCTAAGCAGTTAGTAGTATGGGCTTTTCTAAAATCTTAGCTCACAAATTATTCTCCAGGTGACCATAAGCACTGATGATAAATGATTTATTTCATCATATTTACTTTTCATTATTATAACTGAAGACAATCACAGTGCTTGTTTCATGTATTGTGAGAATTAAATGAGATAAAGCATCTCAAACAGTAATGGCAATTTCTAGAAGGCAGTAAATACTCATTAAACATTAAAGTATTGAGGATGATAATCAAAATACTGCTGTAGATGAATATTATGACACTTTTCTAAGGCCTTAGAGCTAGTTGATGTATAGTGAGTTGATTCTGTTTACCTTACAGAGTTTTTGCTATAAAATAGGAAAATTGTTATTCAAATCAATGGTATTAGATTAAGGGTTTAACTCAGAAAAATGTGGTGTGGGTCAAAATCATATAAATTGTTAATGAGCTGGAACTAAGGAAACAAAACATGGTGTTAAATAAGAATGTTGAATATGTTCAAAGTTAGCATTACTCTCTACATAAAGAATATGAGAAGAGTTTAGGGAATAGCAGACTATGTAAGTCATCATGCATTCCATTACATGTCTGTAAAATATCCCACTGGAAATACATTCTAGGAAAAGCTCTGTAGTACAATTATATTCAGTATCATTTATCATCTGGCTAAAACATATGAATCATTTTATCTACTTCTTTCACTTATATTCTCATGTTTTTTTTAAAAAAAGAATTTGAATTCTATTTTTAAGTAAGTGCTATTGTTTTTTCAAGTTACTTTTCCAAAGTTATGAGCAATCTTTGAATCAACAAGTCAATTTTAATTTTCATTAAAATGAGTTCCAGGATTACATTAATCTTACTTTGTATTTAAATAAGTAGAATTTGTGAAAATAGAATTAAGATGTTTTAACCTATCATGAAATGGCTTGTATGAAAACATCAGCCATTGCCAGAATCCAAACCAATTTATTATAAAGTTCATGTACATAAACTGAGTAATTAGAAATATAAAAGCAAAAGACTTTATAGGCTTAGATGGATGGTTTCTATGATAACCCATCAAAGAAGCTAATAAACCTGCACTGTTAGGTGTCCTTCAGAGAGCCTTTAGGTCAAGAAAACATTGGAAGTTTCTCAGTGTTTGAAGAATTGAGCAAGTGCCTTTATGTTGTTACTTGTTAATTGATTGAAACCAGTGGGTGGGTCCAAGATCCTGATAGTAAACTGTCAAAAATCTAGAGAAATCTAGAAAAGGAATAAACAGCTTCAGGATAGTTGGGACGAGTTCTGTTAAATATAAATGTTGCATACGGGAAGAAACATCTACTCCGTATACCCCACACTTCCTAGTGTAAGAATAAATCAAGCCATTTCCTTTATTTTCTCTGTACTTTTTATTTTGAAAAGTTGATACAACCCTGAAGATATTCTTATTGTTTGATACACTGTGGATTGCAATGAAAGCTCAATGTGAGTATCTAAACTGCAGTTTTTCAAAATGATTACCACATGCAGAGTAGCAGTTGTAGTATTTCTATTTCCTATGCCATTAGTCTAGAAACAGTAAAGTCCCTGCTGACATTCTTGTAAGAGATGTGGACAAACTGGAGAAAAGATCAAGATCCCCTTTGGTAAAACAAGATGAACACCCCCACACTGTGTAGTAGATGAGTGGCACTATTTGGTGTAGCTTGATAAAGAAAGAATCATGGAAGAAGTACAAAGAGGTTTTGATCTCCAGACTCAAACCCTTAATTTTACTGGATGTAATGTGTTCTTCACATTTTAAATACAGTGCCTTTATATGAATCATGGACAACACCTCACTTTTGAAAGATAAATCAGATTGTGTGAATTAACAATATAGGTTAGGTGAGCATTCCTTATATCAACAAAGAAACTGACTTGTATTTTAAACTAATGTTTGGATTGAAACAGTGAAATTTTTTTTAATCTACTGTAAAAAAAAATCTGTGTCACTTAACAACATTAAGAAAGTATGTATCAATAAGTTTGGTCATAAATCTCTTTAACCTCAGAATACTTATACATTCTAAGTACCATGAATAGAAACATTGCTGGTTTTTTTTTAAGTTCTATGATTGGGGAGAAATTTCAGATTTCTAATGATATTCCAAAGGAACTATGGAGCAAATAAGTTTGAGCTCCAGTTTATCAGCTTTTACATGCATATATCTGTTTTATAAAGTTACTGTTGTTGCATGCCATCAAAATGATCTTACATAATGGACCCCTAGTGCATCCATATTTCCATTCTTTTATCTGAATCTGACTTAAAAATGACTATGGGGAAGGGGAGTCTCTATAACTGGTTTCCTTTACTAATTTACTGAGCCTTGCTGCTTTCTGGTTTTTTTTTTTTTTCCCTTTACTTACACGTCTGTGTCCTATAATTTGCATTCTTGTATTAATGATTAAATTACAGTAAGATAGCCTTTAAAAATTCAGAGGAATATGCAAATAATCATTAGCAAATACCCAGAAATAATCATTTTTTAATACTTTGGTGAATCTCCCTCAATAATTTTCCCAGATCATACACTGCTATAAGGTTGGGAAGATGCTGCATATGTAATTTTGCATCTTGTTTATTGGTGTCTTTATTTTCATTTGCTATTTCATTTCAGTGTTGTAACAGTCCTTTCAAAATATTTCCTATGGCTGCAAAATTATCCTTTATGTTGTTGTAATGTTATCTGTTTTTCACATTAAGTTATTTCCAGTATTTTTTTCTATGATAAGTAATAGTTTGACAAACATCTTTATTCATAAGTCTTCTAACATTTTCTTAAAGGATGGTACTAGATGGAAAATTGGGCAATTGAAAGGAATAGAGTTTTATCAACAAATGAAGCAAACTTCCAACAGAGAACTCATGTTAAGTAAACCATCCTACTGAGGTTTCTCAATTGCTAACCCTTTGTCAGTAGTTTTGTTATTATGTTCTGGACCATCTTTATTTTTTCTTAACCTCTTCCTAGAGATGAGATGCCTAAAACAAATCTCTGTGTTCTGAAAGACCAGATATGCAATAAATATTTAGCCTTACTTTGACCATAAAAATATAAGGGATTTAGATTACACATTTCCAAACCATCTAGACTTTGTGGTATCTTGACTCAAATGATGAGGCCTCTGAGACTGGGTTGCTTTTTGAATAGATATCAATTAGCTCTGTAGTTTTTAGGGTTATCTCGCTCTTGATTCTCCCATGAGGCCAAGGATTTTTTCCCCCAATGAATTTTCCAAGTTGGATAAATCAAAATCAAGTTTTAACCATATATGAAACCTCCTCAGGGCTCATTATTGCTTTTCCAACCTCAGGGATGTGTGCAATATTTCCCAACTTAGCGGTGTCTGTGAATTTAATTAGCATGCTGTTTACTCCTCGTTCCCACCGTTAATGAGCCTGTTTAAAAGAACTGGACCCACCACTAACCCTGTAGCAGTCCTCTAGATACCTCCTCCCTCCTAAAAGAGCTGCCATTTATTAGGAGCCCTTTTATGTGATACTTCAACCAATTTTTACTCTATGTAAAAGTGTTCATATCCAAACTAATTTAAACAAATTCTTTGAGTAAAATTTTATAAGATATGCTATCCTTTTGCTTTGCTGAAATCAAGATACACCACATCTATTGCTGCTTTCATCTGTTAATCTCGTAACTTGATCCACAAGGAAAAAAAAAGCAATTAAATTTGCCTGCATGATTTTTTCCTTTGCAAAATCGTACTGCTTGCTTTTCATAATTCATTTATCCTCTAGATGTCTTCCAATATTTATTTTAGGATTTGTCTCCTTATTTTACTAAGAGTTGAGATGACTGCTGTTTCCTTTTAAGAAAACAGCCTTGTTTGCTCATAGCTTTTCTCTTTTCTAGTCTCGAGTTACCTGTGAAAATAAACAAAGCTGCGCTCATCACTGGGAAGCAAGCTCACTGGATGGATTCTGTCTCCCTATTCTGTCTTGAAAATGTGACAAATATCTATCTGTCTGTCCATCAATCTACCTCTCTATCTATCCATCTGTCTATCTATCTAATTTATTTATTCACATTCTGGATTGTATGGTGCAGAAACAAAATGGTTGATTTCTAAAATGACCTTGTCTTCCCTATGTTTAACGTGATCTCCATTGCATGCTAATTGCTTCAACTCCCTGCCTAAGCTTTAGTTTATTTATTTATTTATTTATTTGTTTAGCTTTTGTTAAAGATGATTTTTAGAAAGCAGGTCAATATCCTAGTCATTTCAAAGTGTTTGTGGATTTCATTATTTTCCCCTCATTAATTAGCATGTATGTATATGTATATATATATTTATATATAACATCCTTATTTATTTCTTTGAAAACCCCTTTGGATATTATTAACATATCATTTTCTTTTTCTTTTTTATATTTTTCCTGAGGTACTCATTTCACTAAAAAGCTTATCTCATTATTTGTATTTTTTAAATTTGGTTTCCATTGATCTTTCCTTCAGCTGCTGTAGTTTTTCTTCATTTCTACACTTCATCCCTGAAATAACATTACTTATGTTCATTGCTGGTATACTTAATTTACAGTATTTGGAAATATTAGATCTCTTCTTGAATCTATTAATGCATTTTTATTTTCCCTTAACAATAATTAACACATCTCAAGTCTCTAAGTTTTCAAAGTAAGTCAAATACAATTCCCCTTTACTTTCCCCAGTTTTAGACAGGCTAAATCAAGATTGGATGATTTTAAGTACAAGAGTTGGGGTAAGTTAAAAAAAAAAAAAGGTGAATCATTAAGAAGTTACTGTAAGATTCCTGGCTAGCGTGAATACAAGCTAAATCCTATAAAGCAGAATTGGAATAGAGAGGAGAGAGTAAATGTTAAAAATTATATACTAGTCATTGGCAACTGAGACTATTCAGGAGTCTGGTTTCCTTCTTACTGCCATCTCTCTTTCTACCATGGTAGACTAAATCAGTGCTTTTCAAAATTACTGTGAACATTACTTACCTAGAGATCCTGTTAAAATCAAAATCTGGCTCATTAGGTCAGGCTGAGCCGAGATTCTGCATTACTAATCAAGCCTTGTGTGACGCCAATGCTGATAATTCTGATTCTCAGGTCACACATGTATACACACACGCACGTTTTCTTGATCCATTCACCTGTCAGTGGTCACTTAGGTTGTTTTAGTGTCTTGGCTGTTGCGAGTAATGCTGCAGTGAACATGGTAGTGCAGATTTCTCCTAAAGATAATGATTTCATTTCCTTTGGACCCAGAAACTGAATAACTGGATCATATAGTGTCCTATTTTTAATTTTTTGAAAAACCTCCATACAATTTTCCATAGTGGCTGCACCAATTTACATTCTCAACGACAATGTACAAGTTTCTCTTTTATCATCTTCACTGCCATTTGTTATCTCTTATCTTTGATAGTGGCCCTAACTGTGTGTGGTGATATCTCACTGTAGTTTTCATTTGCATTTTCCTGATAATTAATGACACTGAGCACATTTTCAGATACTGTTGGTCATTTGTATGTCTTCTTAGGAGACATACATTAATCCCTTATCAGATATATGGTTTATAAATATTTTTTCCCATTTCATAGGTTGCCTTTGTATTTTGTTTATTTTATTGTCTGCCATGCAAAAACTTTTTATCATTTGATGTAGTCCTACTTGTTTATTTTTTATTTATTTTCCTGTATTTTTGGTGTAATACCCAAAAGCATTACTGAGAGCCAATGTCAAGCTTTTTCCTTATATTTTTTTCCAGAAGTTTTAGAGTTTTCAGATCTTATGTTTAAGTCTTTAATCCATTTTGAAATGATTTTTATGTATGGTGTTAGATAAGGATCAAACTTCATTTTTTTGAATATGGATATCCAGTTTTCCCACCACCACTTACTAAAAGGATTATCTTTTCCTGGTTGTGTATCCTTAGTGCTCTTGTGAAAAATTAGTTGACTGTACATGCATGGGTTTACTTCTGTGCTCTCTATTCTGTTACACTGGTATCTGTCCAGAGAAGGTTTAAGAGCCTCTCTTTTTCCCTTGTGCCATATACATATATATTAAAAATCCATTCATATTTATAAACATTATATATATATATATATATATATATAAAACAGGGACAAATATTTAATATTTGCACATTAAATGTATATTTGTATAAGTACATATTTATATATTATAATTATACCTTCCAATAAAATCACATTTCATTGAGATATGATTTGTATGGAATAAACTGTATCAGCCCAAACTGTATCAATGCAGTACTGGCCTCATAAATTGAGTAGGGAACTATTTCCTCTTCATCTACATTCAGAAATGTTTTGCATAGAATAGCTGTTATCTATTCTGAAATATTTGGTATGATTTCAGTTATAGAGTTCTCAGAAAAGTTTTTTAATAATAAACTGAATGCATTCAATAACTATAGGGAAATTCAGGTTATTTCTTCCAGAGTTAAGTTTGGTAGTTTATGTTTTTTTAAAAAATTTCAATATTTCATCAAAATTGCCAGATTTACTGGCATAAAGTTGTCCATGATAGTCTTTTCTTAATTTTGAGCATTTGTAGGATCAGCAATGATTAATTCTCTTGCATTCCTAATTCCTGATGATTATGACTTGCATTGCACATTTTGTTCCATTTTTTTACTTTCACACAAACTTTTGCTTACATTTAAAATGTTTCTGTTATGATTAGCGTCATATAGTTGAGTTTCTTTTTATCTAGTGTTATAATTTCTGTCATTTAATTGGAATGCTTAGTCCCAAATATAATTGAATTTATTGATAAGACTGCTATTTATTTCTATTTTTCTTTTCTGTGTATGTATCTTTCCTGCCTCCTTTTGTATTAATCAAGTATTTAAAAAAATATTTTAATACCTTTGATGATGTTTTAGTCATGTTTCTTTCTATTAATTTTAATAAATTGCTCTAGATATTACCATATTATCTTTAACTTTTCCCAGTTACTGAAAATGTCTTCATTTCATCTTTATTGTTGAAGCATATTTTCACTCAGTATAGAATTCTAGATTTACCTATTTTTCTTTCACTACTTTAATTATTACATTGTATTGTCTTTGTTTTCCTTTTTTTTTTTCTTGATGAGCTATTGGCTGCCATTCTAATTGTTTTCTTCTCAATATAATGGGTCTTTTTTTCCCTCTTCTTCCTGCTTTTAATGCTTTCTTCTTTTTCATTCTCTCCTTGTCATTGGTTTGACTATGATGCACGTAGGTGTAGTCTTCTTTTTATTTACTTTGTGTAGGGTTTGCTGAGCCTTGTGGATTTCTGCATTATTGTCTTTCATCTATTTCAGAAAAAAAAAATTAAGCCATTATTTCTTCAAATATTTCTTGTGCACATTGCCTCTCTGTTCTTTCTGATACTCCAATTCCATGTATGTTATTAGATCATTTGGTATTTTATTATATGCCAGATTCCTATTTTGAAGTTTTTTTTATTATTTTTTCTCTCTATGCTTCAAATTGCATATATTATATTACTCTTTCTTGAGTTCACAATCAATTATGCTGCTGTGACTTGTCTGTGACTAGCCAATTCTAATGAATTCTTTATTTCACAAATTGTATTTTTCAATTCTAGTGTTTTCATATGCTTCTTTTATAGAGGTTTTACTTTCTTTCTTAAATTACTCCAACATTTATGTCTTTAATCAACAGACCATCTAACATACTTTTAATGGTTATTATAAAGTCCTTTTCCTGTTAATTCCAACACTTGGGTCATCTGTGGTCCCCTGTTGACAGCTGTGTTCTCCTGAATATTCATCCTATTTTTTTGCTTCTTCACATACCTAACCTTTTTTTCTTATTTTCTGTGAGACATCATGAATTATACATTGTAGATTTGCATTATGTTCTTTTCCCCCTAAGTGTGATGTTGAACTGTGAATCCAGCAGACAGTGAAATTATTGGCAGATAAATCACTATGATCTTGTCAAGACTTGCTTTTAGGCTTTTCTAAGGCAGACCCATTACAGTAGTCCCTCTAGTCCTATAGTATAGTTTCTTACCCCTAAGTTTTAGACTATCTCTGGTCTGGACTGAAGTTTTAGGATGTTCACCCAAGTCTTTCTGCTGTGGCTGCATTGAAATACCACATCTCCCCAAAAGAATATTACCTGTGAAATACATCTCTGTTCTAGTCTCAGTCCCACTCTCATAACAGCTGGTCTCTTTTGGGCCTCTTTATATTTCTCTCTGCACATACACAGATAAGGACTGAGTCAAAGTCCTAAGAACTCTCTCTGTAGATTTCTAGGGCTCCTTCTTTAGAGGGTCCATCCTTTCAAGTATCCTACCCTACAGATTCAAGCCACCTTACTAGTTTTGAAGACAAATTTATGTTTCCTTGCCCCAGTATGTTTGCTTGGCCCCAAAAGACTGTGGGGTAAAAGGTGCATACTTGTCTTCTTCCTGACTTTAGTGGAATACTATTTTTTGCCAATTAAATAAGTTGCTGGCTTTAGATTTAAAGTTTCTGTATTTTACAAGGCTAAGAAAGTATCTATTAATTCTTGTGAAACTTCTAAAATAATAATTGAACATTATTTTTCCAAATTATTTTTCAGCACCCATGAGATAATTATAAGATTTTTCTCCTCAGATTTGTCAATATGGTGAATTAACTTGATGATTTTTCTAATAAGAATTAAACCGTTCTTGCATTCACTAAAATACATTCTTCTCTGTCATGATGTACTATTTCCTTAGCTCTATTTTCTAGTATTTTATTCAAGATTTTTGCATCAATATTTCTCGCTGAGTTTAGGTTTTTTGAGTGTTTTATATGCACTCTATTGAGGGTAGGTAACAATATTATTCTTGCTTTATAAAAATCTTCTTTACTTTCCATGCTCTAGAATAATTTTGTATTATTTTGATACTTTCTTCTTGGAAAATTTATCAAAAATCTATGTGAAGTCATTTGGGTTTATTATTTTATTTTTTAATATATTATTTTTAATAATATTTAAATTTATTCTTTGGATATTGACAGCTTAAGATTTCTATTTCACATGAGGACATGTTTTGGTGAATTATATTATCTTAGACATTATTCAATGAAATTTTTTTAAATATATGTTTATAACTATTAAAAGTAAATTTTATGAGTGTTAAAATTCTCTTATTTTTACTTCTTTTACCTTTGGCATTTGATATATTTATACTTTTTATAAGAAATACAAAAATTTATATTTTCTAACTTTTTTTAACTTATTCATGTTATCTATTGGGGTTTTTTTTTCAATAACCCTTTTTATTTTTAATTGTTCTGTTTTATTCTTTTTCACATTATTAATTTTCTGATTTTCAAAATTTATTGTATTCTTAATTGTAATTTATTCTAGTTTATTTCTATTCAATTTTTTAAAATATATTTTATAAATATATATACTATGTCCCTTTGATCACTGCCTTAAATATATCATATAGATTTTATTATGTAGCATTATATTTGTGATTATATTTTTGGAAATTTTCTAACTTTGATTTGCATCTTTCCTTTCATTGAAGAATTTTGTTTATTAAAGATTTTTCAAATAGGCATTTAAAATTTTTTTCTTAGTAATACCTAGCTTGATTCCCTAATGATAAGTAAGTTTTGTTGTATGATTTCTACTAGATGAAAAGTGCCAATATTTGCTTTGCGACTAATGCATGGACAATTTTTGTGAATGCTGTCATGCACTTAAGGAAAACATATATTTTCTGTTATTGGGTTAGAGTTCAGAATACATGACCTTATATTTTTTAATATGTTTTTAAAAATTTATACACTCATTTATTTTTGATCCTATGGACTTATTTGGGAATACCTTTGTGTCTTAGAACCTCCTATTTTAGTGTGCTCCTTTTAATTGCTCCTTGCAGCTCCTGTAGTTTCTGTTTCACGTGGGTACATGCTCTGCACTCACCTTTCGTGGTATAGTCAGTGCAGTTTCTCTAATCAACAATGCTATTTCTCATGGATAAAAGGTCACAGTACCTTCTGATTTTTGACAGTCTATCAGTTATGTCATATCCTTAATTTCCACTTTTTGCTCCCTGCCCCAACCCTTTTTACCAGTAAGTGTCCCAGCAAACATCTGCACTTTCTGGGACAAACACTTGTCTCTCAGAACTGGCACCTTCCCAGGACTCCCATCCCTGTTCCCTTGCACTGTCAGGCCCCTTCATCCCAGTTTGCCGTAGCCAGTGATCTCACGCGAGTCTTTTTGTCACTAGAGTCATGCTTCCTCTTTTTGGAATGTTTGTATCTTTATCTCATGCATAGTCTGTCTGCTTCCCTGACTCCTTTTCTGTGCTGTCTCATTCTACTCTCAATGCCATTCTGATTTTACCAGAATAAGTGTTTGTTTTGCTATTTAGATGAAACATGAGGTTCATAGTGTTCTTTGTTTCCTAATTACGTTATGCATGGTGTTATTTAGTCTTTTTTGTTGATATAATGGGGGTTTTGGGGAGAATATATGGAAAGTTTCCACTTTAGAGCCCATCATTATCTCATGGGTATCTAGAAATTTCTAAATTCCTTACTGGGTTGCTGTTTAAAAAAATAATCGTAATTTCTCACAATATCTGTGTAGCACAAGTGCAGTTTAAGACATCTGCCTTAAGGTCTGTCAGGAGTTTGCAGTACAGCTGTTAGAGCTGCAGTCTCATCTGAAAGTTTGGCAGGAGACAGTCTGTTTCCAAGCTCAGTCACATGGTTCCTCACAGGCTGTTTCCTGAAGGCCTCAGTCACTCAGTGCTATTGGCTGCTCTCTCTTCCTTCCTTGTCATGTGAGCCTCTCCATAAGGTGGCTCATAACATGACAACTGGTTTACTTCTGTGGGAGCAAGCAAGAGAGTAAGAAAAATCATTCAAGACAAAAGCCACAGTCTTTTTATAGTCTACTCTTGGAAGCAACATTGTGTCACTTCTACATTCTATTTATTAGAAACGAGTCACTAAGTCTGGCTCATACTTAAGGGAAGGGATTAAACAACACTGTGTATCTCAGTAGGCAGAGATTATTAGAGGTCATCTCAAAGTCTATCCACTACAAATATTTTATTAAAAAATTTTTTCCTGCTCTTTTCACCAAAAGGGCTTAGAGGCAATTATACACGAGTGTAGTGAGTACTTCTGATGCCTGTTATCTGTGTCTAAATACCACTCTTTAGTAAAGGAAAATACAGCTTGTTAGAGAAATTGCTTGTTCCAAATCTGAGGCAGGAGAAGTACAAAGTGAGCCTGAAACACCTATTTCTTTCTTTCCTTTTTTTTTTTTTTTTTTTGAGAAAAACAGAACAAAAACAAGATTAATCAGGACATGTCAAAAGAACAACAACAACAACAACAAAAAAAACCTGAAAAAGTGCCCACTGGCTGAATTTGGGACATAAGGAATAATGGTTTTTAATAGATTATATGATATTGAATTTTTTTAAAAGTTTTGAGTTTGTGGTAATACTGCACAGTCAGAATGGGAAGAAGAAGGAGGAAAAGCTCTTCTTAGCTATAGAGATATAAATACATACATACATACATTTATCTGCATAACTATATATAAATATATATGTGTGTGTTTACAAATGTCCTTACATTCAAACACAAGCATATATAAGGAGAGATGGTCCTTGTACTATTCTCTTAGCTTTTTAATATACTTGAGTATTTCAAAAATAAAAAGTTAGAGGAGAAGAAAGTAAAACATTAAAACTTTTAGAAAAAAATATAGATTCTTAGGGTCACTAGGGAAAATGCTAATCATAACTGAAAAAATAGGTTAATTTGACTAATCTGATTATATTTAAACAAAGAACTTCTATTAATCAAAAACATATTGAAGAAAGTAATACTAGAGTACAGATTGGGAGAAGATATTTGACACACTTGTAACTGAAAAAGGAAAACTCTCCCAGATATGTAAAGAACTTACAGATTCCAAAGTGGGGCGAAAATCCCAACAACTGATTACATAAAAGAGTTGTCATGCTTAGACTTCTGCAAACCAGCATATATTTTGTTTTTGGAGTAACAAAGAAATGCTTATGAAGTGTGAGTTAAAGGACTAATAATTCCTTATTATCTCAAAGGAATCCCTTTAAATTTGAAGTTTCTTAATTTGTGTAGTCTATTTGTTACATAGATGGAGATTGTATCTTACTAATGTCTATTCTTCAGCCAGCTGCATTTAATAAATCTAAAAATTACCAGTAGTTTACAATGAGCATTCTAATCAGACCAGGCACATTTGGACAAAATATTCCTTCATAAGAACTCTCATGAGAAAATGCCAATAACATTTACAGAGATGTTTAGTGGAGATCAGCAAGACCTCAGGTGCCCAGAGAAGGAGAGAATATGTTACAAACCCATTGTGAGCTTTTTCCTTCCAATATAGAATGGAAGGAAAAGTCCATCTAATAAAATAAATTTAACGTCTTCAAGAAAAACTGAAATTTATAACAAGGAGGAATAATTAAAAGACTGGCAAATCCTCAAGAACAATAATGATCTCCCGTTTCCTTATGTTCTCAATTCCCACCCAGTCTTGGCACACACGGGAGCCCCATTCAGCCTTATTAACAAGGTAAAACATTGAAAAGCTGTATGAATAAACCATATGAATCTTTCCAGACAATAAAACATTGCCACGTCATTCTGGAGTATTGTAAACAGCTTCCTCTGGTCTGCAACATGATGAGTCAAAACCTAATTTTCATCTAGGAATACAATAAGCCAGGGGACTGTAACACTTCTGCTTTAGAGTAACTGTAAAACTTGTTTTTTTTTTTTAATGTTTGTTTGCTTTTTTAAATAAATCTGATAGTATTTTATATACAAGTTCCCCCTTTGCCTACTCACTCTTCTGTCATGTGTCCGTGGTTTTTGTACACAGAAGTATTCAACAGACTGTGTATTACTCTTTGTACAAAATGTGATCTAAATTGTGAATCCTATAATTAATGAATATTAAGCCAAAATAAGTTAAGCTTCTGCCGTACAAACATCCTCTATAGAATTAGATCTGTTCTCTTAAATTTTCCCAGGTAAAATTAGACAGTTTTGCCAAGCTCCACATTGAATCTCTGGTCAGAGAGCTCTGAAGGGCAGTTATATCTTGTTTTTTTAATTGTTGTTCTTGTTTTGTTTTTTATAGACCTATGGTTTTATCTGGCTCTCAATGTTAAGTTCAGTTTCCTGGGGTATGCAACAGGTTCCAAATGGCTGAAAATCTGGTCTTGGAGGCTATATTTAAAACAGTTGAATGTGTAAAAATTTGAGTTTGGCTCCAGCAGGCTTTTGAGTTAGTGGGTCTCAGCCTGCTTTGAAGAAATAAACAACATAGGGCCACTAGAGGGCCCATTTTTGGCTCCCTTCTATAATAGTCTTCCAACAACAACAAGATGTGAAAAGAGAAAGATTTCTCATTTTATAATCTTTAACACCGAAAAATCTTTAACACCATCCTACTTTGTATTAGCAGCAACTCTTACCAGGTCTATTCCTACTGTTGGCAGGACTTGGGGAAAGTATACAAATGAAGGCTTCTGGCCCGTGGTCTGTTACCTTTCTCTTTCAGCCTTGTCTGCATCTTTGGGGACTGTGGAGATTAAAATGCACATCCAAGCTTCTTCACGGTAACTGCCCCTCCCAAAAAGCCATGACTTGGCCACCCCTCAGCCTAAAGATAGGCACATTGCTGCCCTACCAGCCCTGAGAAGGACAAAGTTGATTACTTGGGTCTGGAAAGAGGCCCAGAATTGTTTGGACAAGGAATTCAGGCTTCTGGGTACCTGGATTACAGTCTAGAAGGGGGAGACACATTTCTTTAGCCCTACAAATTCCTTGCGCCTTGGTGTACTAGGAAAGGGGCCCTTTCTTCCCGTATCTAGGAATAGTACTCTCTTTTAGAGCAATCAGTAATTATTGAATGAACAAGTTTGTTGGTGATCAAGGGAATGAAGAAATACGTAAAAACTATGAGGATGGTTGATTGAAAGCAGTGATCCTGGTTCCATAAAGCATCATAAAAAATACAGCTTAGCAATTAAAGGGCACAGGACACAGTAGGAAGATTCAGGTACCTGGCTTTCTTTCCCCTGCAGCAATAGTGCTGGCCATTCTCTGGCGATGAAAGTCACATTAGATAAATCAATGATCCATCATCCCATTGTAAATCACACGTTCGAGAGTGCTATATTAAGAAATCGATCCCTCCACCCTGAAACGTCTCTCTAATAGATACAGATCATCATTTCTTTGTCTATGTCATAGTCGTCCAGCATTTTGTATATGTTTACAGGTTATTGTTATTCAATAACTCTGTCTTCAGCACACAGGACTAAAGGATTCAAAGTCTTGATAGATGAAGACTAAAGATCAATGTTAACACAGTTGATTTTTCACTCTGCGAAACTTGCCTGGAAATGAGCGAAACATTTTACTGGGGAAGAAGCTGGACATTCTTGCTTTGGGAAAATGCTTCCACTAACATAACCATTTATAGTCCAAAAGTATTTTAGGAAAAGAGGCACACAGCTAAGACAACCATTTAATAGCAAATGAACACTTGAATTTTGTGTCTGGGAAGTCATGGGTACATAAACTATTTCCTTATGAGTCTTCAGAGTTTTAAAATTTCTGGGAAAATAGTATTTTGCAAATGTTATGTTGGAAGCTTCATTGACTCACTAAGGTTGAACATCTGTCTCCATTTGACTAGTAAAACGGGAACTTAAATTTTAGGGAAGTGGAGCTATATGAAGGATCTATTAATGGAAGACCCACTGGGAAGAGAGGGAAGGAGTGAGATATGCAGGACACTATATTGAGAGAGAAACAGAAAGAAGAAGATGAGATAGGGCACAAGGAGAGAAGAGGTCATGAAAATAGCAATGGGTCTTTGTGACAGGGAAAGAACACAAAACTGAGAATATTTATTATGCTGATAATGTGCTAGGAGCTATATGTATCACTTAATCCTCCGTCAGTTCCATAAGATGTGGATGTTAGACTCACTTTAAAATTGAGGAAATTTATACTCAATAAGATTACATAATTTGTCCAAAATTATTCAACCAGGTCTGACTAAAAGACCTTTGCCCTTTCAAGTGGGCCTAAGGAGGGGATTTTGGTATATTCACCAGTGGCACATCTGTTTTGTTTTGTTTTGTTTTCCTGTTCTTAAGCCATATCATTGAGGCTGCCGAGATGGGGGCAGAGCTTCAGCTAGTTGCTATGGGAACCTGCAATTCCCCCTGACTTTATTTCCGACATCTCACTATGATGGATGCCATTGGTCACTGCCCAGGCAACCATGGATCTGAGGCAGGCCAAGAAGTTAGCCAGCTCTCATGCTGAATACTTCCAAATTTCGCTTCTGTCATTTCTCAAGTTGTATGTTTATCATGTTTCTCATGCGCATTAACTCTCACTTCCTTGATATTTTTCTTTACTTCTGTTCGTATGCCAGTTTTCTATCTTTCATTGTAATAATGACAATAAGCAGCCTTAAATGTGTATCCAGCTTGAAACATCCAAAGCACCTTAGTACACAGGACATTTGACTGATGCATAAAGAGCAGCCTTTTTATACCCATTGTGCAAAGGTATAAAGTGAAATACAGAAAGGTTAAGGAACTCGTCGAAAGTCACCCAAGTGGGAAGTGTCAGAACCAGAACAGATCCCACTTTTCCTGATTCTTACTCTACACCACTGCCTTTTCATGTACCTGAAGCTTAAATCAGGCCCTTCAGAGTTCCTCAATCCCACTGAAGACAATCAAGACTTATGGAAGTGACTGAAAGACTATGAAGCATCTAAAGCAAAACGAACGACAACATTAACAAGCTGTGTGTACAAGCTCGTTTAAGCTGTGTATAACAGCCATACAGAAGTCTCAAATTTCTGTGAGCCAAATTTAAAGATTACTTCTGGCCAGGGATCATTTTAACCTCAATAGATCTTGAATGATGATGCCTGGTTACTCTGGTGGGCAGAAATTTTCTGAGGAAAAGAAAATTCTTTTTAAAGAGTTTTAATTTCTTTTTAAAAGCATTTTAAATAATCTGATATATCATTTAGTGTAGATTTTACATTATAGCCTATTATTATCAGCATATTTCATTTCTAACATATGATGGAAATTAATTCCTATCCTCTCAGGTTCAAAGTAGTTTATAAAATTGAATGTTAATAATAAAGTCAGAAATTCACCATTCCAGACCCTAACCAAAAGCCAACCACTGCAACATACCCTGAAGGCAGTAAAAATAATTGTATAAGTAGAACTATTTTTAACATATTCCTGCTATGTCACAAATTTAAAAAAAAATAGACACTTTACTTTGAATTAATGATTGCCTTCTCCAATGATTCTCAAAGATCCTCTTTATAATGAATTTTTTTCCAAATTTCTAATAAAACAGAAGTGAATACCACAATCAAATCACAGGATTCAGTTTTGCTGCTGTAAGCATATATATACTTAACTTAAAATCTTATTATTTTATACATATTTTACCCTATACTGTGAATTTGATTCATCTCACCTAGTCCTTTTGTGTCTTTCTAAACCCTTGAGTTATAATAAACATTTAAGCTGTCTTGGAAGGGAGTTACCTGAGCCAACTAGATCAACTGTTGTCTTCATTCAGGAGACTAGCTTACTCTCACCGTCCTCCCCACAAATGGTCCTGAGCTAGACAGATGTACGTTTGAGGGTCTCATCATTTATAAATGTGTTTGCAATCTGTAATATGTACACAACTGTAAATTATTATTGTTGTCATCAGCTGTGTCTTCCTAGGTCCAAGCCTGGAATTTAAAATTAGTTTACACTAGTACAGGTATACCTCAGAGATATTGTGGGTTTTGGTTGCAGACCACCACATTAAAGTGAATATTATAATAAAATGATTTTTTATGATTTTGGGGGGTTTCTCAGTGCATTTAAAAGTTATGTTAGACTATACTATAGTCTATTAAGTGTGCAATAGCATTATGTCTTAAAAATGTATGTACCTTAATTAAAAAATACTTTATTGCTAAAAGATGCTAACCATCATCTGAGCCTTCACTGAGTCATAGTTTTTGCTGGTGGAGGATCTTGCCTCCATGTTGATGGCTGCTGACTGATCAGGGTGGTGCTTGCTGAAGGTTGGGGTGGCACAAATATTTGTACCATGCCTGTAATAAACCAGGCATTTTACCAAGCACAGATGATACATGGACTGAGCCCATACCATCTTGGGAATTTGAGTTTAGTCAGGAAATGAGAAAAACAGACATACAGTAAAACAGAGTGTTACAAGCAATATGGCAGGGAAGAACAGTGTGCTCTGAGAGTCTATAGAATGAGCCAGACCAAGGAGTCAGAGGAGTTATCAAAAGTGACAAAGAAGCTGGGAATAAAAAGATGACCTGTGAGGAATGATAGGGAGCTCATTCCAGGAAGAAGAAAGAACACTTCAACCTCCCCCAAAACATACAGGCTTCAACATTCCACACTAAATTAAGTTCTGGTCCCCTTAGATGATAACTGCTTTGAAGGTCTGATTGCTTCCCCTTCCAGAATTACAGATCACCAGACCACCACACCACTATGTTAACAGGCAACACCAATGTCTATGCTGCTCTAATGCTCTGAACCCTTCCAGTGACACCCTGTGTTTTAGGCAGAGATGAGATGTCTAGCAAGAAAGTCACCAAACTAAAATCATGCCATTGGCAGGATCATATGGTTTACTCTGGCAAATAACTGCATTAAGTTCCTGACAACAATGTAAAACTCAGTAGTGGTTGAATGGTCACCTACATTCTGATTTTCCTCTGGCTTTCTGAAAGTAGCATATCTGATACTTTTCACCCATGTCTATTTTTCATATGTAGGTATCAGGCGGGAGTGAATCAAATCAATAAACCTTAAAATAGTTGAGATTCTTAGGATGTAAAGCTAGAAAAAGTTACGCTTTGAAGCAACATGGATTTATATTCTGATATTATTTCTTTAAACATATAATTTTTTAAGTTTTGATATCAACAACATAGCTCAGAAAATTACAGTCTCGTATATGAGTACATAATTTAAAAGAAGCGTGCATTTGCGTTTACTATACTGTATACAATATGCTTTTTTTTTTGAAAAAAAAGTCTATAAATAGCAAAGTCTTATTTTTTTTCAGTAATAGAACATTCTTGAGAATAACATTTCCAGGCTAATAAATGCTACCAACACCAAACGATATAGCACAAAATTCACATAGAATCTGATGCTTGTGCAAACTTATGACATATTCTGCACAAAGGCCAAGATGCAGGCAGCCCACCTAAAAAAGAATCTCTGAGATTTAAAGCCTATACCATTTCTTATGGGCTTGGTTTGCCTGCAGTTTATAATTTCCATTTATTGCTTCCTTAATTGCCTGGTCATGACCTTATTTTTTGTAACCTTTTCCTTTTTCTCTTTAGGGCTTTAAATGATTTGCACATATCATCCTTAATTGACACCTCAGTGTGACATCAGCAAAATAGAGAGGATGGATAGCACAATCCACAAAACATTATCCTTGCAACCACATTTCGAATACTTTGGAAAACAAATTAGCAACACATACTTGGCTTTAAGCTTTTCTTGGCAATCTTTTCTAGGAGGGTGATTCCAGTATTCAGATAGGCTAGTATACCAAATCAGTGAGAAGAGATTTTTAACTTCAACCCAAAATTTAGCAAATGAGATTTCAGATAAGGAACATCTTTCTTTATAGGAGTCTCATTAGTAAGAGTGAAAGTGGAGCTGAGAAAGTATAACCCCCCACACATCTTGGAGGTAACTGAGGTAGAGAGCAGTTACGATAATCATATGCCTTCAGAGCGCCTGGCCAACTTAGAGATCACAAGACCAGTCCTCTCTTGGTGTCAGACTGAAGCCTGCTAGCTTTCTCAGCATCACAGTTTCTAGCAGCAGTTGGGACAACTCAGGCGTTCCAATTGCTGGTCCTATATGCTTTCAACTGCATCAAACTCTTTCCTTTCAGACTTTGATTTAATATAATTAAGGCAAATGTAAAAAAATATATGATTGGAAAACACATAGACCAATGGAGGAAAAATGGCACAGCTTTGTTAAGAAAGAGAGTTACTGAATAACTATGCTGTTTTATTCTATGAAAATCAAAAGAAAAGGAGGCAGTTCCAGCCACCAAACAAGGAAGAGATATTAAAGATAACTTAGATTGCTTGGTCTCTCATCTCTTGTTCTCTGCTCACCTGATGCTTGAATCCCCTCTATTAATTCTATCTATATAATTCTATTATAGAATTAATATGTAGTCATCCAGATTATACTTGAATACCTCTGGTGGTAGAGAATATGCTATTTCAGAAGCATGCATTTCATCTGATTTAACCCAAATCAATTTCCTTGCAAGTTATTTCCTGCCTGTGGAAACAACTTGTAGATTGGATAGTGAAATGATGCTAACTACTTGATGTGTAAATTTATTTACTCTTTCTGTCATGGAAAAATATATCAGAATCAGATATAAGAACAAAGAATTTACTATCCTTTATGATGAAACATGCAAACCCAAAAAGTGACTTGAAATGATCTTCTTCAATTTTTCAACTAAGTATAGAAATTTGCATTATTGTACTTTATCGGCCTTGCATGATAACCTGGAAATATATATGTGTATATATATGTGTGTATGTGTGTGTGTGTGTGTGTGTGTGATCAAATTAAGTAAGAAGTTAATAGCATCAGTAGTAATTTGAATCTATAGCTAAAGTTCTTTCCTTACATTAGAAATGTCACTTACCTTTAATAGTTTTGAACCAAAAAAATAATTTCTTCAATATAAGAAAAATTCAAGAGTCTTATTTACCTTCTAGTAAAGCAATCATGTATCTTAGACTGTTCAACGGTAAAAAAAAAAAAAGATGTTCTACAGAAAGTACAGATGGATGGGTGATAAGTACTAGTGTGAATGAAAAACATCTCAAGGCAAAAACGCAGAAGCCATACATAATAGAAAAGAATGTTTATGCAACACAATCAATGACCTTGTCTTGAATTCTGTGTCTGAAAGGGAAGCATTCTTAGCAGGGTCTTCAATCAGAGACTATCTTTTGTATATTGTTGCTGTTAAACATTCCATAGGTAAGAAGGAGTCAGATTTAACTTTGAGTGAATCAGATTTTACTCTTTAGTTAATACTGACACAAACAGTATCGTAAATACAAAGCCCTCAAGTGCTTTCTAATAATACTCTTTATAGAACGATTACTTTTTATTTTATTTCCCCGAGTGTATTTTTTCTATGTCTAAATATGAATACACACATAGATAGAGACACCCTGTTCACGTATATGTGTGTGTGCATGTGTACGGTGATACATAACACTTCAGTATCATTAATTCACTGTACTGTGCAGTGCACTACAATGGGCTAAAGTTCTTGTCCTTAGAGAATTAGCCAGCTAACGCATCATGCCTCAAACGAAGCAAATTTTTTAAAAAACCTAAATATCAACCTTCTCACCTCACAAAAAATTAAGCAATAAAATGTGCAAATACTTTGATGAGCAAAGACAATTTAAGAATTTTTTATATCCCAAAACTACAGGTAGAACAAAACCCCTGATGATTAGCTAACTCCTGTAGTATGCTAGAGCTGACTAATACCAGCTTACAAAGATTACTATGGCATTCTCAGAAATATTGGGAGCTAGTGTTAAATACAACCATTCTTAAAAAGTAAACTGAAGAAATTTACAATTAAATAATATATAAAAACAGAGGTAATCAAAACTCAATAATTATAATTTGCTCAGTATTTTGCTACACTTTAGTGTTATCAGTATCAGCTTGAAGTGATTGATAACTATTATACCTGCATGATGGAAACACTGTACGATGGGTTAACACCATTATAAGTCTCTCCCCATCTCTTCTTTCACTGACTTCAGTTGGTACCTTAAAATCAACCATGGTGGGGATGGTTAATGGTGTCTCAGAAGTTAGAAAAAGATGAGCAAAATAAATCCAAAGAAAAGTTGAGAAAGATAACATAATAAATGAAATAAAGAAAGAAATACACAGTAAAAAAGGACCAACTGCATATGATCACCCGTATAGAGATTGTTGAAACAGATTGCTGGATCCCACCCCCAAAATTTCTGTTTCAGTAGCTTTGGAGTGCCAAATTATGGTTCTTTTAAATAAATAACACAATTGAGAAAACTCTGGAGAGACTGAGAAAGAAAGAGCAGGAATAATTAAAAATCACATCAATAATGGAAAATGAAACAAAAAAAGGAACAAAGTACTGGTGAGTATTCGGAGCAACTAGAACACTCACAACATTGCCGGTGGGAGTATGAAAAAGTTTGGCAGTTTCTAAGAATGGTAAACATACACTTACCATATGACCCAGCAGTCCCACTCCTGGGTACCTACTCTAGAGAAATAAAAACTTATGTTTATGCAGTAACCTGAACACAAGTGTTCATAGTGTTTCTCTTGATAATTGACAAGCATTATCAGCAACTCAGATGTCTTTCAAGCAAGGAATAGAGAAATAACTTATGGCTTCTTTATCCACATAATGGAGTACTATTCAATAAGAAAAAAGGAACGACCTTTTGAAATATATAAGACTTTGGATGTGTCTCAAATCTTTATGCTGAGTAAAAGAAGTCAATTTCAAACAATGTGATTCCATTATTATTTTACATTCTAGAAAAGTCAAATCTATAGGGATACAGATATGATCAGTCATTGCCAGGAATTATGAGAAGTAAGAGGGTGAGATTTTAAAGATACCATTGTCCAAGGGAGATTTTTGAGGGCTGATGGGAACTACTCTTTACATGTTTTTTGATGGTGCTGACATGAATCACACATGTGTTAAAATGCAGTGAACGGGGAGTGGAGAGCGTATAGCTCAAATGGTAGAGCACATGCTTAGCTTACAGGAGGCCCTGGGCTCAGTCCCCACTATCTCCATTAAAGAAAGAACACATTAAATAAATAAACCTAATTACCTCCCCCCAGCAGAAAAAAAAATGCAAAGAACTATACATCAAGGGGGAAAAAAGTTACACAAGGACAGAAAAACCATTTTACTTTAACATGATTCTTAAAATTTATTTAAATATTTATTTCTCAATTCTCAAATGTATTGGGATGATTTTAGCATTCTAGTTTTTTACTGGCTTAATTGAATTGTGCTCAGAGGAATATTTCATAATGAAATCAGTTCATTAGAATTGATGGAGACTTGCTTTATGACTAGAAGAATGTTTATATGAAAATACTTAATACGGGAATATATATGTCTTTCATTGGATCAATTTTGTTGGTTATGTAGATGAATGTCCTTTTTAATGTTGCAATTGTTGCCTCTTCTGTCAGTTACTGAGAGAGGTAATATATATATATTTTTTTCTTTTCATGTGTTAGGCAATGTTATTAAGTATCATACAAATTTAAAATTGTATGGCTACCCAGCAATTGAAATATTTTATCATTAGGAAGTAATCCTTATCTCTGGTAGTTTTATTTTTTATTTTAAAGTTATTTTGGTTTGATATTAATATATGTGCAGTAGAATTATTACGTTAGGGTTGCATAGTATATATGTTTCTATCCTTTTAATTTCTACTATTCTGTTTTAAATGTCTTACCTAAATAACAAATATTTGAGTTTCATTTTATTTCTAATCTGCTAATCTTGTCATTTAACTGGAGAATTTAAGCCTTTTTCATCCAGTGTAATTTCTAATATACTTAAACTCACATCTGCCTACTTATTTTTTGTGTGTATTATTTTATCTGTTTTAGTTTGCTTTTCTATTGAGTCTTATTTATGATTAATTTTATGTTATTCCATTTTTATTCTCTCATTTGGAATTTATGTATTCTCTATCTACTAGGTTAGTGATTACCCTTGAAATTGCAATATATAATTAAATTATCAAATGTCATAGTCCACTCAGGCTACTATATCGAAGTACCACAGACTAGGTAGCTTATGAATAATAGAAATTTATTTCTCACAGTTCTGGAGGATGGAAGTCAGCATGATCAGATTCTGTGTCTGGTGAAAACCTACTTCCAAACTGATAAATATCTGACTGACTTATTCTGTAACCTCACATGGCAGAAGGGGCAAGGGAGCATCTCCTTTATATAGTCACTAACACCATCCATGAGGACTCTGCCTTATGACCTAATCAGCCCCACCTCCTAATACCTTCACATCAGACATTTGGTTTCAACATAGGCACAAACATTCGGGCCACAGCAAATATACTTATTCTTTGACCCAACACCTTATTATTCATAATTTATTTTCAGGAATAAGCACAAATATATAATAATGAAGTCTTCATCAAATACTGGTTAATAGGCTGAAAAATTGAAAAAAAAGTTTAAATATCTGATATCAGATGGTTAGTTAAATAAAATTTGAGAAGAAATAATATTCAGCCATTTAAAATTATATATTAATGAAATAACTTATCACAATACAGCATTAACAAAAAAGGAAAGAAAACCCAGTAAATTTTATTGCATGTGGATGCATGCTCTTATGTGAATTTAGGCATGTGTATACATGCATTGTAATACAAAGATTATAGGGAACATATTGCTGATGGTACTTGTAGCATAGTGGTAAGATGAAGAGTGACAAAGTTTCTTCTATTTACCAGTGTTTCATATATTTTCTATGATAATATATTTTTGTAATAACAAAAGCAATTTTAAATAATACTGTTAGGAAATAGAGACCACAGAATAGTGTTAACAGTAAGAGTTTAAATGAAAAAATTAATTGTCTCTGCTATGGTTATAGAAATCTAGAAACCGCATAGGAAGTCTTTCTATAGAATGCAGCAAAATTTAAAGGTAATTTAATATGATCTTCAGTTGTGTTACCTTTTTTTTACAAAAATAATTACCTTACCTAAAAAGTAAAATAAAAAGTGCAAACTTCACTGACAGAGACTGTGCTGACAGCCCAAGCAATAGAAGAGGAAACTGTATGGATCCAGTATAATCCAACTTCAAATGTAGAGTTTCTCACTGCACATATCCAGTTGTGTTTGTCAGATACAAACTGTTATTGCTATCATTAGCCAACAAGTAAATCCCTGATAAATGAGCATGCCAGAAGGTACCTCTTCAGTCTTCTTTGGCTCAGCCCTGCCATTAATCTCAGGAAAGACTTTTCAGTGATCTTGCAACCCTACTCATGTGCTGTGACCTTGGGCTGCAGGCTCTGATTTTGGACTAAGAACAAGAAATTGAGGTTTATTCATTGACTCTGACTTCAGGCTGACACAACGTTTTTGAATCATTTCACCTGCTACTGTGTCACAAGTTCCTTTTCTGTCATAAGCACTTGTGCGCGTGCACACACACACACACACACACACACACACACACAGAGAGAGAGAGAGAGAGAGAGAGAGACATAAACACACCCAAGTCATTCATGGAATGAGTAAAAGCCTTGGGTAATGGGTGTGCCATGAATCAGTGTTCTATGGTTATTTTTTGTGCTTTTGACCTTGTCCTGAGAGTTGGTAGTGTGAAAATAGACTACTTCTGTCTTAATTCAAAATATAAATGCTAAAATGAAAAAGTTTATTTATAGATTTCTAGTTTATCCTTAGAATTACCAGTTTATTATCTAGAAGCAGTGTATACTAAGTTTTTAGTAGAAATTACCCTAGAAAAAATGTTGCCCATCAATAGATTCCACATGTTTCTTATCTGGTGAAAAATAAACTCAAAACTAAACATCTTCTGTGAAAAGCAGACCCTAAGGAGACCTCCCTGACTTCCCAGCTCCTGGTATTAACTCTTTGGTATTACTCCCTCCCTGTGATGATTAGACTTAGGTATTAACTTGCCTAAGCTATGAGACTCCATTATTTATTCAAACATTAATCTAGGTGTTACTGTTAGAGTATTTTGTAGATGTGGTTAACATCTACAATCAGTTGACTTTCTTAAAGGTGATTACCTTCAACAATGTGGGTGAGCCTCATCTAATCAGTTGAAGGCTTTGAGACAAAAAACTGAGATTTCCCAGAAAAGAAGAAATTCTGTATGAAGACTGAAGTGTCAACTCCTGAGTTTCCAGCCTGCTAGGCTTCCGTATAGATTTCAGACTTGCCAACCCCCACAATCATGTGACCCAATTTTTTAAAGTAAATTTCTTCTCTATGTATGTGACCTATTGACTCTGTCCCTCTGGAGATCTCTGACTACTACAATGTGTATATAAAAATATTTTTTATCTCATTATAATAATGGCATGATAACATGTAACACATGAACAGTGACCCATGTCTTATTTACTAATTGACAATGTGGTTTAGATAACTTTTTGTACATCAGAACATACATATCTACCTTATTATTTTTACAGATATTCAACTGGCCATCACATATACAAACTATAATTTATCCATGAGCATGGATAAAAATATGTTTAGTAAGTTTTCCAGCTTTTAATTTTCACTTTTAAATCTTAATTATGATTTAATTAATCCAACATAGAGTTGAAAGTTTTAGATTGGTGTGTTTAAAGCTGTAAAATGGCTAATCTGGAATAATTAAACTTGAATGATGCTCTCTGCGTTTCAACTCCTCCAGTACAAGGTTTCATGTTTTTCCTCTGTTGTGACCTAGCTTTGAGTCATATCCCAGGAGTTGTCTGGCCCAGGGCGTGTTCTTTGCTTTGCAAATATTTGCTTTGGCTTGCCAAATTTGCGATTTTATTCACAAGATCTATAGTCTTATGCTGTTGAGCCCCAGCATAAGGCTTTGTAGACATCGTTGACATTTTTTCTTTCTCTTAATATTGTTATACAGAAGATAAAAATCATTTCATAAAATACTTTAAAATTAAAGAAGTCTTTTACATTTGGGATAAAAAAAAAAAAACAAAATGATCTTGGATAATTAGAAAGTGCTTAGTTTAAGGGATGGAGCATAAGATGGTAACATTTAAGTCTTGAGAAAGTTACATAAAAGTTAAAAAAAAAAATGGGCATCTTCCAAGATGTAAATTTATTACAACTTGATACTAAAACTATCCCATAGTAGATGTAATGCTCTGATCATACTATTGTCTTTCTTACCAAGAGACCACATTTTTGCATTTCAATTTCAAAAGTAAGAATGACTGCCATTTGTGAGATATAGTCTCTTGAGTGTTCTAATTACAGATTTGTTACAAAAAGGAAATACAGAAGTGAGCAACAGAGTACACATGCTACAGTCCTTCTATCCTGGGTACAAGGCAGAAGCCTTGAGTTCTCTGTAACTTGGCTTTGTAATGACAGCCGTGTGGCAGACTAATTCTCTTTGTCTGAAAACCTCAAACTCAGTCACCCCAGCCTCCCAGTTGAGTAGCTTTTTCTTGGCAGTGTGACTCTTACTTGTGACTTCAAAATGGCGAAGAGGATTAGTAAATGTAAGTATAAATTCCCAAGTGTGAGGTTAGAGCCAGAAAGGGCTTTCTGTAAGTAATAGAGGGAGGCACTGCCTGTAAGGAGGCAAAATCAGTCAAGAAGTTAATGTGATGAATGGGAAGGCAACACTGCAAATCAAATTTGAAAGATGAAGCATGAATTTAAAAGGAGAAAATAGTAACGGAGTTTGTGGACAAGACATGAGAGAATAGAAGACTTGCACAGTAGTTTTGATGTTTCAGAAGTTTGTCAGCAAGCCAAAAGTTTATCTGCTGCCTTACATTGATGGAAACATGGACAGTACTGCTTAAAGATTTCTACAAAAGTACTTTTTATCCTGTTTGATCCTTTTAAGATCTACCTCAAACATAAAAAATAAAACTTGGAAGAATTTTTCTATTTCCAAAACATCATCTGTCTCACCTAGTGTCTGGAATGGAAAGATTATTCATTAAATGATAATTTTTAAATTTTCACTTAAGTGTGAATAACTCATAACCAAATTCCATAAATTTGGGACTTATAAAACTAAAGGGAATGAGAGATATTAGAGAAAATCTAAAGGTCCAAAACCTTGTGAGTCTGCCTTGCTTCCATGGTAAAACCTCAGGCATCCAGAAACAGATAACCAACATTTATTTTGAGCAGAAAAATCATAAATTTACCTATTTAGCCAAGAGATAAGTACAAAGTCACCAGGCTCCAGGCCAGCACCATTGTGCTTTCTCTCCATAGGAGTGTTGCCATGACTTAGGAAATTAAGCACTTGGCTTAATTATATAGACTCTTCAAAGACCCTTAGAGTACTCTTTAGCATGAAAGTTCTTAATTTCAAAACTCTCATATTTTAAAAAATTACTTTCATATCATATCACCTGTGTCTTAACCAACCATGTAAAGATGGCAGATAGAGATTATTATTTTGAAGAGGAAAATAAAAATCAAGGCATATGTCTGTGAAGATACGTACTTGAAAACATGAAGTTTAGAATTTGTTTCATGTATTAGTGAATCCATTTTTTTTCAATGGATTGTGAAAAATGCTTTTCTCAAAATCTTTGGCGTCTGTAGTTGTCAAAATAATAGTTGAAGCAATAAAAACAACCTTCAAGCACAGAAAACTAATCTTTACCTACCTTCAAATTAATATAAAATGATATGAAGTTCACAAATGGGTCTTTTAGGGACAAAAGTTATATCCAATTTTCACATTTTCAGAAACAAGTGCTAATGACACATAACTTCTCAGTTAGTGAATTTATTGTTATTTACAGTAAACCTGAATTTAGCATATTCCTTTACCATAACTGTACCATCGACATTCACAAATGATGTTGATTATTCTAAAGGTAATGACAGGGAATGGGGTATAGGTCACTCCTGGGTTCAATCCCCAGTACCTCCATTAAAAAATAAAAATAAAAGCAATAACAAAATGAAGATTCTAGCTTGCTACACATGTGCTTGATTCCATAATCATTGCTTCCTGCCTATCCAGTAATTGTTTATTCATTAATTCTTCTTAATTGATTGTCCAGGAGATAATAGACTGCTTACTTATACATTTTCAGATAATTTGAGACTTTATTCTTGCTCTCATTTAGTATTCTGAAGAGGTGGAAGAACTTTAATTTTACTCTCATCAATTCCAATTTCAGGTCTATCCCTGATAACATACACTCACTAAATTAAGTACAAGGGTGAGTTCCATTGAAAAATGATGTTGATATTTTCATTGTATTTAAATCACAAACGTAGAAGCCTTGGTAATATAAATAATACAAAGGGTTTAGACAGTAGTAGTAAACCAAATGACTAAAAACCAGTATTTGAATGAGTGAGGAGGTGTCCTGAAGCTTAGCCTAAGTAACACAACATGACGCTGAAAGAAATGCTTTATCACATGAAAGGATCTCCAAAAGAAATATATACCTTAATACTAACACCTCACCTTCCACAGGTACATATCAATAGCTAGTCAACAGAATATTATCTTTTTAATAATGATAAAATAGTGAGCCCTATGTACGCAGAAAAATAGGAGAAAAACAGAAGATTTGTTTGTTATAATACACAAAAAGAGGACACTCCATCCTTAAACAACATCTCAGTTAATACAAGTTGAGGTATGTGTTCAATTATTCACGTATTTGTGAGTCGTATTTATCATCCACTATGTGTTATGCTCTCTGCCTACCAGTGCTGAAATATTAAAATGAATTCGCTATGGTCCTGGACTTGAGATTCTCAGCTGCTAGCCAGGGCACAGTCGAAAAACAGCAACAACAACAACAACCAGAAAAACATCCAGCCACAGTAAAAAGAGGGGCACATATGACATGGCCACAGGAAAATGGATACTGGAGAACAGTTGGAGCTAGAAATTTCCTATAAAAACTGCATCAGGGCCTGGCAGTTAAAAAAGTGAAACGTAGACAGTTGAGTGGAACTTGATGGGAGGAGCACTGAGATATCAGGAACATAGGCAACAACGGTCCTGTCACTAGGCTGCACATGTTTGAAAAGAGAGAATTATTAGGAGAGAAAGGATGACAGGCAAGTCCATGGTTGTGGATTAAGAATCAGGGAACTGTGGTAAAGAAGATATTATGTCAAAGTCAGAAGTAACAGAGAGAGGATGCTGCCACCCAATGCTGTGGTTTAATGAAGGACTGCTTTCATCCTGTGCTGGAGTCGTGTCCATCTGCTACATGTTCCCTCTGTCACAGAATGCATCTCTTAAACAGGAAAGAAAATTGTTCATATGTCCACGTGTATATTAAAGTTCATACCAGTATTCAGTGTAAAACCTGGAAACAACTCATGTCCATCAACATGAAATAGATAAATATGTTGTGTTGTATTCAGTCAACAAAATTTTGTATTTTCCTTGTCGTTTATGTCATTACTTCTGTAGAGTTTCCACAGCTAATATTCAAACCAACGCAGTCTTGCTTCCAGCCTGAACTCTTAGCCATTTGAACCCATAACAAAGAATATAGAATAATTTAGGGAGACACTTCCCCCATTCATATACACACAGTCTATGGTAATTAAGATAAAATTTGACATTTCTCTTCAATCAGTTGGGTCAGTCTTCAGATCAAAGGTCTAATCTGTATTAAGATGGACAGATAGGCTAGGGAAGTATTTTCCTGATTGATCGCCAAAAAAATGGATAAATTATGCAGTAATCAAAGTTATTTTACCTGATGTTTTAGAGCATAAGACTATAGGCTGAGGGTTGGGGCCCCTGCTCCAATGAGAAGATAGAAACCTAGAAGATATTCTCAATTTGGGTTATTCCTGCACACTTCTACTCATTAGCATTGCTGCTGTCTGATTCTGGTGTTACGACTCGTGTTTCTTATTCTCTCCCTCTTCGTATACTGAAGAAATATAGTCCAGAGCCTTCAGTAGCAGAAATATATATATAAGTATAGAAGTTGAAACATAGCTGAGTACTTAAGCAATTTTTTTAACTTTTTGTATTATCCTGATTGTTTGATATTTTAATAAAGATAGCGTTTAGAAGCTACATTTGAACTAGAAATTATACTAAATTCCATTGCACGTATCATTACAGAAAACTGAAGAACGTAGCCGGTCAACTGCTACCATCTTTGCACTAAATCCACATCTCTTCTTGCTCCTCACACTAATCTTGAAGAGCGATTCCCTATATGTCAATGCTTCTGAACTTTGTTTTGCACCTCCTTGCCTTTCATGTTCCTAGTACATAATTGTCAGTCACATACAGAATAAGGAAGAAGGAAGACCAGAATAGAAGAAGGAAGAATAGAATAGAATAAGGAAGAATAAGGAAGCATGCCCCAAGGAATAGCTGAGAATCACTGCTCAATATAGTGATAGTAACATCTCATGTGGATCTAAATATTAACCATTATCTGGATGAGGGGAGCACAATAATCAAAGTTTCTCCTCTATTTATATTTCAGTGCTGTAAGCGTCAGATTATTTATTTATCACCTGATTCTGAAAAATGATTTGAAGTAGCCTCTACAATGAAATCAGTCCATCAATATAAAGGTAGCCTAAGGAAATTGGAGTAAAAGAAAAGTAAGGTTAGTAAAACAATAAAAGTTCAATTGTATGCTTACTATGTAAAATACAAGGCAAAAATGCATTGTATTGAAGAAAGATTTAATCCAGATAGTCAAGGATGATTTATCATTAGAATATCAGGCAGTGTATTACTACATGAAAGAAAAAAATATGTATCTTAATATATATCATAAAAGCAATGCTATAAAAGCACCTTATGAGTTCAATAACTTTTATGATTACAAACTTAAAAACATTAGACGTGGAAGGGAATTTTCTTAACCCAATAAAACTATGTTTAAAGACATCATATGCAGTGGAGAAACTTGAGGCTATTCCAAACCTTGCCAGTTGCTCATTCGTTTTACTTGCTTCTCTCGCTTATCAGGGATTTTACATTTGGAATTTTATTCTCTCTTGTTTACTTTCCAAGCTGGGAACTCAGAACTCATCGACACCACTCAGCCAGTAGTATTCCCTCTTTTGGTCATGTCTGTCTCTTCTTGAAGCTAAAAAAGATGTGTACTCTCTAAGGAGATAATTTGCCAGTCAAAAAGCTCCAATTTGTTAATGGGCAAACTGGAGATTTATAAAAATCTGAACATTTTAATGAATTTGAACAATAAATTCCTTGTTTGTAAACTGTTTTCATGGTTTGTTCCTCAGTTTGTATGAGTATTTTATATTCTTGCTTTCACAAGAATATGAATGTTTGGTATATGTATATGTGCACTTACTATGTGCATAAGAAAATATCTAGAAAGATATTTCTCAATACTAAATTTATATGATTCTTAAATGATATTTATGAGTACTTTGTTTTAGTTTAATTATCAGAGCATCATTGGAAGTATTACGAATACAGATTCTAGTAAAATATTTCTGACATAGAATATTTATCTCTGATCATGGTAAGATAAATACCTATAAAATAATTTGTGGAAAAGGAAGATAAAATGAAGGGAATTAACTGAATTTGGGGGTTTTGAGATTACAAAATAACATTGCAGTTCTTAATACAGTTTCTAATAACTCAGGTGTGAAAACCAGGTCACTGGTTATCCACATGGCCGTGAATCTCATTTATTATTGGAAACTTTTTTGCTTTTTGTTTCTTTAAATTTTGTTTTACTGTATTTTGTCTGTTTTAGTGGTTTAATGTGGTTTTTTGTTTTTCTTTTTCCTTTCTTACTGACTTTACACCTTACAACTACTGAATCAGAATATCAGATTATGACACTAAGTAACTTGAGTATGTAGTTTTCCACAGAGTTACATATGGCAACAGAAATATGTGTTAAAATATATTAAGCAAAAAGAAGTCTTAGGCACAGTGTAATTTAAATAAACTTTGCAATATACATGTGTGTCTAAAAAATTCTCAATTTTTAAACTTGTGTCAGAAGAAATTTAGCAGAGTTGGGTGCCTATGGTGATGGGTTGGTAATTGGCCTATGAGTCAGACGTGAAGAGGAAATGACATGAAATAATAGATAAATCTTGCACGAATTGGCATTTAGAGAAATGATTGATTTACCAAAATTCACCTACTACTGAACACAAGGGAAGACTCTATCTTCTAGACTCCATGCAGATAGGTTGGAACCAGGTGAGTGAGTTCTGGCCGATGGAATGTGGCAGAAGTCAAACACAGCTCTTTTAGGCCTATGTTACACCTTTTGCATGATCACCCTCTTGTTCTCTTTCTCTCCTCTTGTGAATTTGGCAGGATCACACGATGAAGAGATCCTAGATACCTGAGTCATCAGTCAGAGAAAAGCCACTTCATACAGCCCGCCTGGCTCACACCAGAATGTAACATGGTGAGCAGTAATCACTTAGGCTGCTAAGCTAATAAGATGTTGTGTTGTTAGAGTGCCTAGCTCTGACAGCTCTAACAGAATGATGATGGGGTACCGTGAAGTAAAGAATATGATTACATAAAATTTCGGCTTCTTTAGGGGAGAATTTTTTTTTAAAGCAAACAAAAGAGAAAAAATTTCCACACATGAGTCTTTTTCCAAAGCCACCATGGTAACCAACGTTCCTGTGTCTTACTGTATAAGCAAAAGCAGAGAAGAAAATTTCATTTAAAAGGTTTATAAGTTCAAACTCTGGCCATCTTTGAGTCACTGGAACCAGACATTCCCTTCTGCTATTGAAAACCGGATAACTCAAATGAGAGAGTTGTTTTCAGAAATTGAAAAACACAGCTCAGGAGTGTGACACCTAAGGCAAGACACAAAGCAGTTAGAGCTACGGTTACTTCATTTTCTGTCTAAATGCACTTTCTGGATCATAGCACTGAGAGGGGAAACCCAAGGAGAACAGTGTTGTCTTGTTGGATTGAGAAAACAAAAATTGTCGGAAAAGGCTGAGCCAGCTGGGCCTGGAAGGCAGGGTACTGCTGAGGATGAAGTTACGTAGAGGGATCTTTTTGAATCTTTGGCTGCATATTAAACTGAACATATAAAATTAAACTCCATCAGGCTAGGCAGGTGAAAACTTCTGGGGAGTTCTAAGCTGGATAAATTCAGAGATCACACAGGTCTGGGAGTCATTTGGATAACTGGGATATTCGGAAGAGACACACAAAATACACTGCCAGAGGTAAACTAGCCAACAGTAAAAGGCTGTTCTAGACCTGCTTTAGCAAAGATTAAAAATAAGTGTCAAATGGACAAAGGTAATCTAGGTTAAAATATACTATTCTCCAACTTATCTATACATTAAATCAGTATTAATCAATCCCCAGCAGACACTTTATAGAAACTGAAAAGTACATTCTAAATACATGTAGGAATGCAAAGAACTTAGAATAGCCAAAATAATTTTGAAAAATAAGTGCAAATTTGGACAACTTGTACCATTTGAATTCAACATTCGTTATAAATGTCAACAATCATGGCAATATAACATTGGCATAGTTCTGCAGGAACAGTAATGGGGTAGGGAAACCTGAACTGTAATTGGTGACTTTCTGGAAGCTCAGTGTGGACAAGTCTAAGAGACCAAAACCTCCAGGGGAAGGAGTCATAGACAGGGGGCCTCAGACTGTTTGTGAGTTTTATATCTTGAAGCTATACAGGTTCTCACAGCCACTACTGGAGAGAAATCCCCTCATGCTTCTGACAGGGAGAGAGGAAAAGGAAATGTTTTGAAACAAGTCAGTGCATTCTGTTCTTAACAAGGTCTGCCCTCAGGAAAGACTGTTTAACCGCAGCCCAATATCCTGAGTTTTTAACAGAGCCTAACTGACCTTGGGGAATCAAAATGCTCAACTTCAGCCCACTCTAACCGTCGTGTCCCACCTCATATTGTAAACTTCTAACCCTCTGTAAGGTTAAGGAAGTACAGAAAGACATTCATTGTGCATCCATGTATTTTCTCGTTCAACAAATATTTATTGTGCATCTAATATGTGCCAGCTACTGTTTTGAATGAGGATATAGCAACAACGACACACAGTCCCTGGTCTCATTAACCTTATGTTTTAGTGAGAGAAGAGAGACAACAAGAAAGTAAACAAGCAAATGCATTATATAAGTTTAAGATGTTAAAAATGTCCCCAAGAAAAAAATAAATTAGTTAAAAATAATAATGCATGAAATAAATTACCATAAAGCTTTTCCTTTGTAAGTGAACTGTGTTCATGATGTTTGATATGCCTTCTGTGGAAATGAAGTGCACATAGGCAAAATTCCGTGAAATAACTAAGCTATTAAAGTAGATTGAGTTAACGATGTGATTTTGCCTTAAAAGGCCAGGTCCTCAGACACTAGGAGAGACAAAAATATTGAAACATAAGAAGAAGACATAATGCTTAAGTCAAGTATACTGACATGGTGATGACACAAAAATCTAAATTCTCCTATCCCTCAAAACACATGCACGCACACATACGCGTGTGCGCACACACACACGCGCACAGGCGGAATTTTGATGAGTCACATGTTTGAAATTACCAACGAATATAGGCCAGCAATGAGATTCATTGAAACTGTTTTTGTTCTAGAGATTTAGAAAGTTCTGCGAATGATAAACATGAGATCTTTTTATTACATTGATTCAAATTTTAAAATTAATATATTTTCAAAGTATAAAGGAAAAAGTAAATGAATTAATGAAATAAATGAACCAATAAAAAACCAATTGAACACATATTGGACAACTAATTCATTTTAGGCACTGGGTAATAAAACACATTTGCATGTATTAGTTCAGTTAATATTATAAATAGGAGAAAAGGGGAAAACAGTGGCATTTATCAGTGACATACAACGTGAATTTTTGAGAATTTAAACATTTCTTTCGTTCATCATCTTCATAGAAAACATAGAGACAAACTCTGGATGTCTGTAAGTGATGTTTATTTCTAAACTGCGCCGTACTGGGAGAATGAGGCAATTCTTAGTCCCAGAGCTCATGATTGCTTTTGAATTCTCACAAACTCTTCCCTTGCACTAGATCTTTTATTTTATTGAATAATTAAAAAGAAGATTTTATTTTGAAAAACCTAAGGTTTAAACAAAGAACAATAACATACAGTGTCAGTTGGAAGGGCGGAGAATGAAAACATCATTCTCCGTGAATCTCTGTGAATCTTTACTATTTGCGCAGACATATCCTTATAATCATATAACCCCCAAGGCAGACTAGAGAGTGGATCAGAGCTGCGTATAATGTGCTGAATTTTGGTTGCAGAAATTAAGGGTAAAATATTTGTCTCCATGGGGACAGATCCATTACTGCACTTTTCAAAATGTCAAGGTTACATTTGAAAAGTAGTTGCAATTTTCTCCCATTTTATAAAGATAATTCCCTGTTTGTACTTCACACATCAAAATCTGTGACTTAAAAAAAAATTTTTGTCTTCACAGTGTTAGGATAATAATCCCAACCTAACATAGCTTAGACTAGGGCATATATATATATATATATATATATATATATATCTCCAGATTCCAGGAAAACACGGTATTAATTGATGATTTAGTAATATTTTGTCCTTTGACGACTCACTCAGTTTTGTAGGAGGTCATAGGTTGTATCAGAACCACTGTCAAATAAGAAATCTCCTTTAGAAATGTTAATACACAGAAAAAGGAAAGCCCATTTCTAATACAGTTGCCTTTAATATCACAGAAAACATGTTGTCTTTGTTTTTTTATGTAAATTTTTTAAAATTATTGCTATCAACCTATTTCTGGTAAGTTTAATTTTACTAGACAAATAATTTACATTTGTGTGTGTTTGGTATGCTCTAAGTAAATCCTAATTACAGATATAATGAGAGTGGAGCTAAGCACTGCCATTTACCTTTAAAACTTAAATCGCCAAACTTTATTGTGGTACAAATGTTAAAAATATTCGTAGCTCTTTGGGGGTAGATACTAGATAGTAATACTTTATGAGATGGAATTGTAAATACAAAATAAAATTCTCATAAAGAGTTTTTAAAAGTACAGGTCTTTCACCTCCTTGGTGAAATTTATTCCTAGGCATTTTATTCCTTTTGATTTGATTGTATTTTTCAGAACAACAGCTTCTGATTTTGAAAGAGTTGAACTTGGGGTTCTTTTTCTTTTGCACTTTATCCTTTTTAAAAAATTAAACTTTGTTATTCAGAGCAGTTTGAGGCAAAATGGAGCAGAAGGTGCAGAGATTTCCCATATATGCTCTGTCTACACCCCCATTATCAGCATTTGCCCCCTAGAGTGGTACATTTGTTACGCTCAAGGAGCCTGCATTGGCACATCATTATCACCCAAGTCCATTGTTTATATTATGATTCACTGTTGGTGTTGTGTATTCCATGGGTTTGGACAAATGTTTAATGACATATACCCACTATTGTACCATACAGAATAGTTTTTACTGCCTAAAAACCCTTTATGTTCTGACTATTTATCCCTCCCTCCCCCTTTAACCCCGGGCAACCACTGGTGTTTTTACTGTCTCCATACTTTTACCTTTTCCAGATTCCATGTAGTTAAAATCCTGCAGTTTGTATCCTTTTAGATTGGCTTCTTTCGTTTATTAATATTTAAGTTTTTTCCATGTCTTCTCATGGCTTGATAGCTCATTTCTTTTTAGCCCTAAGTAATATTCCAGTGTGGATGTACCACAGTTTATTTATCCATTCATCTACAAAAGGATGTCATGGTTGCCATCAAGTTTGGCAATAATGAATAAAGCTGCTATAAACATTTGTGTTTAGGTTGTTCTGTGTTTATTGTTTTAAACTCCTTTGCGGAACAAGTTCTCAAAAGAACTTCTTCCAACACTTCCTGAAATGCTGGTCTGCTGGTAACAAATTCCTTTAATTTTTGTTCCTCTGAGAAAATCTTTATTTGTCCTTTGCTTTTGAAAGGTAATTTTGTAAGGTACAGAATTACAGGTTGGTGGGCTTTTTCTCTCAATACTTGAAATATTTCACTATACTCTCTTGTTTGCATGGTTTCTGAGAAGTTTCTAAGAATGTAGTTCTTATCTTTGCTTTTCTATAGGTAAGATGTTTTTTTCCCTCTGGCTTTTTAAATATAGCTTTGACTTTTTTATAGTTTGAATAGAGTATGGCTGGGTGTAGTTTTTGGCATCTGTCCTGCTTCGTGTCCTTTGAGCTTCTTAGATCTGTGATGTGGTGTCTGACATTAACTTGGGGAAATTCTCAGTCATTATCATTTCACATATTTCTTGTGTTCCTCTGTCTTTTGTCTCCTTCTGGTGTTCGCATTACTCATATGTTACACTTCTCATAATTGTTATACAGTCCACGGATATTCTGCTTGTTTGTTTTTCAGTATTTTTCTCTTCACTTTTCAGTTTTGGAGGTTTCTATTGAGCTATCCTCAAGCTCAGGCATCTCTTTTCTGAGCTGTATTCTTTCTGTTAATTAGCTAATTAGTAGTTAAGTAGTTCATTCTACTAATAAGGCACTCTTCATTTCTGTCATTTGTTTTTTATCTCTAACATATCTTTTTGATTCTTTCTTAGAATTTCCATCTCTCTGTTTACATTGTCCATCTGTTCTTGCATGTTGTTTATGTATGGATAGAGCCCTTAGCATAGTGATTATAGTTGTTCTAAGTCTCGATCTGTAATTCCAACATCCCTCCCATGTCTGGTTCTGATACTTGCTCTGTCTCTTCAAATTGTATTTTTCGCCTTTCGATGTCTCATAGTTTTTTTGACAGCCATCTATGATGTAGCAGGTAAAAGGAACAGCTGTAAATAGGTCTTTAGTAATGTGGTGGTAAGATGTGAAGAGAGGGAAAATGCTCTAGTCTTCTGATTAGGTCTCAGTCTTTTAGTGAGCCTATACCTCTGAACTGGGACCTTCACAAATGTTTCTCAGGGCTTTTCTCACCACTTCTGTAGGAGAGGATGGCTAGAGTGAACTGGACTTGGGTGTTTGTATACATTTGAGTTTCTTGTATAGAATAATTCAGAAAACCCAGAAATCATCTCTTAAGTTTCTCAAAATTATATGGAACCACTAATAGAAAAAGCTACCTGACTGAATATTTGGTTAAGATAAGTTAACCAATATACTGAATTTCCATCAAGCTTTCTGCTACTTTAACCAGAGAAATTACATTACTGTGTAACATATTTAATGAAGAAAATTAGACACAGTCCCTTAAAGATCCGGTATTAGGCAAAGAGTATGCTGTTACAAATACTTACGAACCTTGTACTGGAGGTCTTGGCTAGCATTATAAGATAAGAAAACAGTACCTACTAAAACAGGAGTCTCTGCATTATTATGACTGCTCAAATAGCACCCAGGTGTCTAGGAAGTGTCAAGGGTAAGTTTGACACCTAGTAACATTCCTCCATGTCTAGTTGATAATGATGATGATTCTTTATAGGCAAATCTTATATCCAAAAAGCTCTAAAAACTGAACATTTTTTGGAACTTCAGTTGGTGGTAAAATCCTCCTGAACAGAATTTTTTATCATCAACACCTGAAAGGAATTCATAAGAAGCTGTTTATATTCTGTATTCCATCTAGGATTAAGATTGGTATATTTTTCTGCAGAAATATTCATGTGGACTTCCCCAGAACCCATGAGGTGTTTTATGTGTCATTATAGTATATGATTCTTACTAGTTCGAATTCTGAATTCCATGGTACCTGTGACTTCAGGACTTTCGTATAAAAGGACCTGTTAAAACAAACACTTATCAATAATATACTTTATTACATAATCTTCCCAACAATACTAGGAAACAGATACTAATACTATTCCCACTTAACAGATGAGAAAAGTGAGGAGCAGAGAGGTTAAATAAACTAACTTCAGGTCGCACAGCTTGTAAGCAGCAGAACTAGAGTGTAACTCAAGCAGCCTCCACACAGAACTCACAATTTTTACTGCTTCTTACAGTTCTTTCACTCACCTGTGGGGGGGGAAATTTCTTTTTTTGCTGACCCTACTCAACGTAAAATAAACAACACCTTCCCCCTTTTTATAAAGTTGGAAGAGAACTCTATAATCTCATTAAAAATTTGGAATCTGTATCATGTCACTAAAGTGGGAAGGCCCTTTTCTGTCCCTCATTATCATCTGCCCCAACTGTTTTGCTTTGTTTGCAAGGTTGAATTATTGTTTCTCGATTGAAACTTTTTTCTTCTTGATGTCCCTGAGCTGGTTTTATCCCCCTTCTGTCTCTCTGTGGATATTCCTTCCTTCTGTTCTGTTTTGTTGCTTTCTCTCATACCTCACAAAATCTAGGTGCCTGATAAAACACTGATTGTACTTCTTTAATTTTTTTTTAACGTTATCTCTTAGTCAAGTTTAACTCAGTTTCTGGCTTGGATGCAAAGAACCCCATTATGAAAAGCTCTAGACAGCTATTTCCCCATCAGCTGACCAGCTCTGTGACCTGTTTATGCTCAGAGTCTGAGAGTGAGGATGAAGGAGACCATAGTATTTTCCACGGCACCTGGAAATGGACAGGCTCACCTCTTCTTAACGAAACCAGATGCAGTTTTCACCAACTCTTAACTTATCTAAGTATATGTTTCTAAGTACATACTTCTTCAGCCCATTGGAAAGATTCAACATTTTCCTCTGGGCAATTTTAGAAGTCAGAAAATCATAAAGAATCACAAACAGGTGTAATTCACAGGAGACTGCTGTTCATGTTTGGCCCACTTTATTGTAAGCTCTTAGCAGGCAAAGACTGCTTATTATTCTTTCCTGCGAACTTGTTTCTTTCTTTCAGGAATAAAACAATATCCTGGATATAACAATGCTAACAAAATGTATATTATTCCAAATTACATACATCAGTCTAAGACAGAAGGTAATCAGGATACATGTCACTTGGTTTCCTGACAAGAGGAAAACTGCAGAAAAGTTTATTCATGGAAAGTTTGCTTCTGAGTTTTAGCTCTCAAGCAATCCAATTAGTAAATGAGAACCAAAGCACTTCCTTTATGTCTTGTTTTGTTTATTTACATTTTTCATTTGTAAAATAAGGGAAATCTGCCAAATTTCCAGCATCTACAGTGAGGTTGCGCACATGATAAATTTTACTAAAAGACATAAATATATTATATATTTATGATCATTTTAGAGCAGCTAAAGTGTATCACAGGTAGGAAAAATATGCAATAAATTATACACATAAATTATTTATGTACACATACATATGAACTGGCTTCAAAAAAAGCATCACACGTATGTGTGAATGTATATAGGGAAGAATAAATTCCTAGAATGAAGGCAAATTTGTTATAAATAAAATAGTTACAAAGTTCAATGAAAGAGTCTTCAAAGTAAGAAAAATCAAAAACAGAACAATTTATATGGCCAGACAAGTAAGATTACCACCGAAGGCAGGAAGACTATTAGTATATTACTATGTCATAAATAAAAATGAAGTTTCAGTACAGAAGTGCAGCTTATTTCAAATTTTGCAAGCAAAGAACATCATAAAATTCCATTAGCACGTGGAAACAATTGTATCATGGCATCATTTTTAATCTGAATATGTGTTCTACTGATTATTTGTTGTTTTTATTTTTAGCTGAAGTGAGGTTTTTAGAGTTTAAACACAGACATGGGGAATTTTAGTATTAGCTTTTCCTATACAGTTAAGCATTAAGTCACATATAGTAATAATCTATCAAGACCTATTACTATAACTTTTTGAACAGATTGCTTCTCACTTGTAAGAATGTTGAGGAAGTACTACTTTGTCTTGCATGTCTTTCTTTTTAAAATTTGTGAATATGTAATACATTTGCATGGTTCAAAATTCACAGTGATATAAAAAGGTGTTCACACAGTAGCAAGTTTACAACTTTTTTTGAACCCTTTGGAGCGCTGAGGTTGCAAGACAGCTAACTGGCCCCAAAATCTAAAAAAAAAACAAAAAAACAAAAAACAGCTAGTGCTTGCAGGAAAACACACGAGGTGAGCAGAGGCTTATCAGGATGGGATGCAGCTAGACAACAAGAAAGGTGAAGCTGGGGTTGTGGCCAGATCAGTGGAGACTGGATGTGGCCTGTTAGAGGGTGAAGGCCCTGGGAACTGCAAATACTGGGGGAGTCTGCCAGCTGAGGCCTCAGAACATTTTGGCAGATTTTGGAGAAAAATCTCCCTTGTGCAGCACTGAAGGAGGGAAACAGCAACTGCTATGGGAGTATCACAAGCTCAACTGAGATATTTCTTCTCTACGAAACCAGAACCCTAACCTACCCACTGGAGCTCTTAGGGCTCTGTTGATAACTGACTGCAGCTCAGAGAAGGAAACAGGAAAAAAGAAATTTCAAATCCTGGAGGAAGCCATAAAGATGCACTGAACTCAGAACTATAAAGCAAGTTACAGGACTGAGAACCAGGGACGTGGCAGCTCAGACAAAGACTTAACAGAGAACAACCGTGCCCCCTAATGCCCTGTCCAAGGCACGTACCCCAGGAAAAGTAACATCAAGTAACAAGTAATTTGCAAAAGACAGAGATCTTTGCTGAGGCGCAGTGTAGAGGGAAGACCAAAAGATTAGCACAGAACAGGCATTGAAATAAAAAGCCCTCTGAAAATCCCTACTGTAAACACAAAGTATCGTTAGAAGAATATGGGACCTATGGTACACTGAGGGTAACCATAGCAACAACAAACCTGAACCCCAGGTTTTAATAGGTTAAATAACTTTCTTTCCCCCAAAGTCCTAGCAGGAGGAAAGGCATGCCTGTTTTCAAGCAGAAAAAGTCTTTACCTTAATCTCTTCTGTCCTACACAAGGTGTTCATCTTCGAAGAATAAATTAGGAGCCATACAAAAATGTAAGGGAAAAAAGCACATTCCTAAGAAACAGAACAATCATTAGAACCAAACTCTTCTATGACACAGGTATTGGAAATACCTGAGATGGAATTCAAAATACCTGTGATTAATATTTAAATGTCTCTCAGGGAAAAAATAGACAGCAGGCAAGATAGGTGGTCAAATTCAGCAGAGATATGGAAATTATAAGAAAGATTCAAACAGAAATATCAAAAATCCAAAACACAGTGACAGAGGTGAAAAAAAAAGTCTTCAATGGGCTCAATAGCAAACTGGGCACAGCCAAGGAAAGGATCTGAATACTTGAAAATAGGTCTATAGAAATCACCCAAAATGGAATGCAGGCTGCGAGTAAAGAACCTACAGATGAGTGAAATAAACAACTGAAGTAAGTGAGAAAGAAAAAGCCAACCTAAATAACTCTGGAAGACAATGTTTTGACTGGATAATTTAAGACTTAAGACACAACAAACTGTAAAGAAACACTGTAGTCTAGTTGGGAAACTTGTTTTACACATGCATGGGACATATTGTCAGAATGCTGTATATGAATACAAGACTCGACCAAATAAATAAATTGCAGATTTTTCACTGTTGGACAAAGGTGGGGCGCATATCAAAAGGACACAGGAACTGGATTTAAAGAGTTTTCAGTGACCAAGACTGAAGTAATTTGAGCAACAAAATAAATAAGAGTAGTATTGGATTGTAACCCAAGGATGAAATAAATGTCTGAGGACTTCCACTTTCAGCCCAACATGTAAAGTGCTTGGAATCACTACTTTTACTCTTACAGTAAGAAAAATGCTAGACAAATGGAAAATCAAGGACTTTCTGAGACTCATCAGAAAATTAAGGTCACAGGACAAACTGCATTCCCCAAATCCTGAGAGTCAGGCATATCCAAAGAGATAAAGCACTTAATATTTGCTTACCCAAAGCAGAAACTGATAGTCACTTATCTAGTAAGAATTAAGAATTTCCAGATGCTGCAGGGGGGTCCCCACTTTTCATGGCATCTCCTCCAGATGTTTTCATTGGAAGATCTGAGAAAGTGCCCCAAGTGGCCCTGACAGGGAGAAGAAAAAAGTAGCCATTGTGAAGTCCTCCCAGATCCTTCTTTCTAAATAAAAACCTAGTCTCCAGGACAAAGGACATCACCAGAGCACAATTCTGAGAACTTATCTCAGCCCGGAGAAAGGAAATCCATTTTACTCTAGCTTGAGCCCATACTCCCCTCTTGCCTAAGTAGAGGGAAAATCCACAGTTAATATGAAAGAGGGCTTCAAGGCAATATACTGGAAACACTGGGGCTGGGGAGGGAGTTGGGGGTCAGAGAGACAAGAGCCCTAACCCTGGAGGAGGAGCAGAAGTACTTCATAGGTCAAACCCCTGAGACTCAAGCCCATTAAAAGACTGAGACTTAACCTGAAAGTTAAAGCATACCCTCTTCTCCTCCATAACCTGTCACAACACTCACAAACCTCTGGAAATGATAACAACGGATTAAAGCTTAAAAACCGCAAGACACAGGCTCTCTCTAAAAAATAGTACACACAGGAACAAAGCCAGGAGGGGAGGAAAAACAAGATCACCAGAGAAAGTCAAAGTCTCTGGTGTATATGGCTAAAATAAACCCTAAATGTACCCCAAATCTTAGCCAGATTAACATAAATCTCATGCTGATGGCCCATTTACCTCAGTAGTTCTTACCCTATACAGTACGTCTGATCTCAGCAAAATTTACAAGGCATGCCGAAAGACAAGAATAAATACCATCTAAAGAGACAAAGCAAGCATCAGAACCAGACTCAAATATAAAAAAAGACGTTGAAAGTATTGCATAGGGAATTTTAAGTAACAATGACTAATATGATAATGGCTTTCAAGGAAAAAGTAGACAACATGCAAGACCAGATGGAATGCCAGCTGAGAGATGCAAGCTTAAGAGAAAAATAAAAAGGAAATGCTAGAAATAAAAAACACAGTATTTGAAATGAAGATGGCCTTTGCTGGACACATCAGTAGATTGACATGGATGAGGGAAAAATCAGTGAGAATGAACATAAGTGAATAGGTACTTCTCCAACTGAAATGCATAGAGGAAAAAAAGCAAAAAAAGAAAAGCATAGGACAGAATAGAATAGAATAGTACAGAATATCTAAGAACTGTGGGGCAATATAAAAAGCTGCAACACGCATATAATTGGAGTATCAGAAAGACACAAATAAGCAAATGGAGCAGATGGAATATTTGCAGAAATAATGGCTTAGAAGTTTTTTAATTAATGATGGATACCAAATCACAGAACCAGGAAGTTTAGAGAACAGCAACAGGATAAACACTCAAAACAGCGCGCACACACACACACACACACACACATATACATCATAGTCAAACTGCAGAAAACCAAAGATAAAGAGAAAACAGTGAGGGAATCCAGGAATTGAAGAACGCTTTCCACACAGAGGATCGAGGATAGAATTGCAGCAGTCACATTAAAAAAAAAAAATGCATGCAGGAAAAGAGTGAAATGAGAAGTTCTATGACCTGCTCTCTGCAAGCTGGAAAACCAGGAAAGCTGGTGGTAGTAATTCAGTCCAAGTCCAAAGGCCTGAGATGCAGAAGTGCTAATTAATCTCTGATGGCAGCAGAAGATGGATTTCCCAGCTTAAGCAAAGAGGGCAAATTTGGCCCCTGCCCCCGCCTTTTTGTTCTATCCAGGCACTGAACAGATTGGATGATGCCCACCTGCATTGGTGAGGGTGGTCTTCTTTACTCAGTCTACCAGTTCAAATGCTACTCTCTTTTATAAACACCTTCACAGACACATTCACAAATCATGTCCTAACAGCTCTCTAGACGTTGCTTAGTTCAGTGAAGTTGACATATAAAACTAACTCGCACCCAGGATGGTGGTCTGGGCCCTTCATTCTTTCAGGACTAGCAGACCTCTCTCTCCTTGGCGCGTTTGTCCCCAGCCTACGCTCACTCCGCCTTGTAATTCTCTCTTTCTCATGCTTCCCTCGAGCAAAAGACTCCACTGACACAGGCTTTTAAAAATAAAGATTTAAAAACCAATAAGGAAACATGTCTTCAAGGGACATTACAAAGCAGTCCAGCTCCCCATACAAAGACAAGGGATTTTTAGAGAAAGTGAAAAGAGAAAGAAAAATACAATTAGAGGGGAAAAACCCAAATAAATATTTCAATAATCTACCCTGCCATATCTTCTCCAAAGAATCAAACTCTTGTTTCAAATACTACAGAAGACCCTAATAGGCATAAAATTTGGCCATTTTTATGGTTCTTAAAGATGGAGCATATTTTGTTTATCAGGATGCCTCTGAATGACTGTTCTTCTTGTGATTGGAAAGAATACTCTGATAAGCTACGTTTTAGGGGGAGGATGGAGAGCAATGATTAAAACTCAAAAGCCATCACGTAGAAATAAGAAACTACCTGCAAAGAACAGATTCAGTTACCTATAGGGAATATGTTTTATTAGGTGCCAAAGTAGGGATTGCCCTTAACTTGATTAAATATTAATCAGTGATGCTTTAGAACTCAAGGTAAAAAGCAGTCATACTGAAGAAATATTGATGTATCCTTTTCGAGAGACTGAAGATAAATTTAAAGTCTCCTTTTATCACAAGGCTTTACTAAATTTTCATTTAACATTTTAGACATGTTATAATTTAAATTTTTTTCAAATACATTTTAAATCATTACAGTAACCTAATTTGTATCTGTAAATACTTCAGTGAAGTCACCGTAATTATTTAATAGCGTGAAAAGTAAAAATTTAAGGTTGGTTTTCTACACATGTATTTTTTTTAAGTATTGAAAACACAATAAAATTTACAATTAGTTTAATAAATACTGATATAAAACTATTAGATTTCCTGATAGAGAAATCGGATACTCAAGGTTCTCTTTTATGCTTCCCCCTTCTCCCTATTTTGTTTGTTTTTCTCCATGTTGTGTTTTTTAATGGTTGGAGGAGTAGGGAGAGCAGGCATAGTGGGGAGGGCATGAAGAAGTGTGTGCAAAGGGGGAGACTTCATTGTACAGAATGGTCATTAACTGTGATGCAAACGCCAATGTTTCCATGGAAACCTCTGTCCACTACAGAATATACTAGAGCAATTTTTGAACCATTTGTCCATTTGATTAATTATGTCTTTGTGCCGAAGGCAGCTTGGCTTGATTGTCTCATCATGTATTAGAGAAGCTACTGCTCTAACAAATGGGCCTATTGTTTTGGGCCTATTCATCTTGGTGCATCCCTGCGAGCTGATAGACATTTCAACAAAATGACTGTCCCTTAATGAGCTGCAGCCTGTCAGAATTGTTTAGGGCTTCATGTGAGGCTCAGACCATGGTCATGACAGCCTCAGTTATTATGACAATGAGTAGGATGTCTATAAAAGAGTCTATATAAATACAATGACCCTCGTTTTGATATGACATAGTTGCTTTTTAATTATCAAACTCATGTACATTATAGTCGCAAAACACTCCTGAATTTTGTTCCAGCACAAGCTATAGAGTTTTCTGACAAACTAAGTGAACATGACCACCAAATTAAAAAGTGTAAAACACTTTTTATAATTTGATAGGATTGTTCTTGGTTTCCAGTTTGTATGAAAAAAATATTATTCATGCAATTATGGGAACTAGCTAATGGAAGCAAAACCAACATTTTTCTTATATTCTGATGTGATTTGTGCTGAGTTTTTAGTACTCTAAAATGAATAAAAGCTAATTTTACTCAAATAAATATTACTCCAAAAAAAAAATACTAAAAAAAAAAAAAAAAAACTTGAGAAGGACCCATAATATTTAAAGATAAATAAATATGTATTTTAGTAGATGAGACAGATAGGACATTTCTAGCACCCCCACTGCATATAGGATGGTAGAATAATAACCTGCTCTGGGTTAAGAGTTTGCACCTGTTGATTTGCTCGAAAGACTTGGGAGTGTTGTCACCCTAAAGCCCAAGTATTTTTCACAGAGGTCAGCACTTAATAACGATGTGTTTTCCCGTCCACAGTAAATTGTAATAATACTACTAAAAAAAGAAAGAACATATTGGCAATTTTGATTTCATGTTTGCTCAAAGCAAGAACAAATTCTCCCTCAGAACAGATGAATGCACTTTCTAAGAGGGATGGTGTGCCAGTCACAGCCAGAGTCAACAAGCCTGAAACATCCCCTTTGCCAAAAGTTAATTATGACACTTGAGAAAAGCTTCCTATATGTTTTTAAATTGTGTATTTCAGTTTTACTTCTCTAGCTTTTCTGTGCAGGGAGCGGTCATGAAGCATCATTGTGTATGGTCTATGCTGTCATTATTTCTCCATACTGAGTCAATGATTAAGTTGTGTCCCTAAAATTCACAGATGGAAATCACCATTCTGTAGCTACCAGCAGCCACACTTAATCAGTTAATAACTGGGGATTAAACTTAATTCAGATTAATTTGTATTAGTATAGAGTTTGTAAATCAATTGCTTTCATATTAATTTACATGTTGTCTAGACATGACATCATGTTGATTCTTTGTGTGGTTCAACTACTAATTACAGACTTTGAGGGTAACAGATGCAAACTTTTTGTTTAAAGCTCTAAACATAAATCAAGGCTGAAGTGATGGTCCAGTTTGCTTTAGGATAAGATTTTTTTTTAAGCTAGTTGCAAAACTACATGTTAGAGTTGAAGTCTGGAATGAAAAAAATTTACTCTATTTAATATGAAAATGTCCTCTGATAAAGATAAAGGATACATTTAATTGCTAGTGAGAAAAATTCTCAAAAAAGAAGAAAATTGTTAAAAATTAACCCAAAATCTCCATAACTCAATTGATACATAAGAGACTGAAACATTATTAAGATGTACTTGCAGGTTTCAGTTTGCATTTCTATCTGTTCCATTCGGAGTCTGAACTTTACATAATGGAGTGACTATTCAGTGCAAAGCGTTTGTTTAATTCGAATATTTTATTTAATTCTAGTATCTTTTGAACTTCTGGAGTTTCATGGTCCTAATTTTCTGAATACAGTAGGGAGTTGTGGTAAAAAGTAAACAAATTAAAATAAATAGGAAATAGTTTCTTCATTTTTCTCCAGGATCCAAAAATGAAATTGATGGCCTGTGTTCAAGTTTGAGAAACATTATCAAAATTCATTCATTTACTAGTTCATAAATTTTCCTTAAAAACTAGATTCTACTAATGAAGCCTAACCCTTAAATCTGTTTTCCTTATTTGATTTTTATTTGGATTTTTAAGATGGACAAATCCAACAAAATTAATTAATATTTTCATTTTGAATTCTCCTGAATTGGCTTAAGAAATGAGCTTTCCCATTTTCAGAATGTACGTTACCATTATCTGGTTTCTTTAAATCAATGTCAGTTATATGTTAAGCACTTTAAAACCCCATTTTTATTTATTGGGATATCCATTTTCTCCCTACAAAAATAGTTTACTTACATGCACATGAGAAAGTCATTGCAGAAAAGAAAAAGACTTGCTGTTATGTCAGAGTGATTCATGTAGTGTTCATTCTTGGATGGACAGAAAAGGTAGAATGCCAATGTTATGCTACTTTTGTGGTGTGTATTTTATATTACCCGTAAAGCATGACATTTCCGCTCTGCTAAGTAAGCCTACTATTTTCTGTAATTTATACGGAAGACTGTACCTGCCATTAAAATGCTGGAAATTTTAATCTTCATGAAGCTATCTTTAAATGTTAATAAGCATTAATAGCATAAGCATTATTCTAGTTATATGTCTATGCACGACTGGAGACACCCACTATCACCTTTGCCCCTGCATAAATCTTAATTTGGGGGAGCTTTCATGAAGTTTCATTTCTAAAATACCACTTTTCAAAATTTGTAAAAAAATTTCAACTTAAAATTTAAACCATAAGAAAAGGTGAAGCAAACCATCACCAAGCTTTTATCAGGATCACTTTAATGATATCCTTTCACATTTAAGTTGTTTATTGGCTCGCTTGCTTTCTCTCTCTCCCTCTCTCTCTTTCTCTCACCTTATATAAAGGTACATATATACATATATATGTATGTATAGGTATATATATATATAGAGAGAGAGAGAGAGAGAGAGAGTCCAAAATAGCTCTTTAGTGAAGAGAATTTTTTTTAAGGCTCCCAGGGGACTTTAACAAATCATCATTTTCCTATTTCTTTGAACATTATCTAAAACAAACATATATTTTTCTTATTTGCCCTAGATAAATTATGTAGCATACTAAATAATTTTGTTCCCCAGCTTGGACTTACATCCAATCAATAGGCATACAAATTACAATGAGGATTTATAAATGTGATTTCTAAATATATTGAAATCACACCAAGGATCTAAGTTGCTGTCTGGATGCAGTTGTGCTATACGAGAAAAATGAACATTCCAGACTTGGGCAGAACAGTTTTATTTGCACTGTATACCGTTGTCCCAGAATAATGTTTAACTGAAAGGAAAAATACTAGTCTCACTTTCAGGCATACAGCTCAAGAGGACGTCATGATTTCAGTCAAAAGAAAGGAAGCTAAGTTAGATTGTCACAGTTTAAAGCTATGAGATGAAAGATTTCTTTGGAATGAAACAATGGGAAGCAGCAAAATTTAATTTCTATTTCAATATTTCTTAAAGTTGTCTATTAGAACCTTTCATTGCTCTCAACAGCATCTAGAAAGGTATGCAGAGATAATCAATTATCAGGTAAGCCTCATAGCTTATCATAAACAGGCTTGGATTCCAAAACATACTCGAAATCCCAAAGACAGTCTAGCCTTTCCATACATTTCTCATTGGATAGCCTTTCAATTCTTAGAAAGACGGCCTCTGCATGTGTCTATAAAATTATCTTGGCTTCATCCATCCTTCTTTTTCTCCCCTCTTCTGTGAGTCACTCTCTAGTATGCCACCCTTTGTTTTATCAGGCCCAGGAATACACTTTTAGACTTGACCCTGGAACTATTTAAACAACAGTAGAGAGATCTAAATAATTTCTTCTTGTAACTTCAAAGCATTTTAACACTAAATATCCAATCCAAATAAAGTTGAAAACGCTAGGAACAAAACAGGTGAAGGTAACTGAAAACTTGCAAGTTCTGTGTCTTTTGTTAGCACTCTCATACCAGGTTCCCATGAAACCTGATGGGATAAAACGAATTAAGATTTTTATGTCAAAATTTTGTCATCTTTCTTTTCTGTTTTTATGCCTTTTATTTTTGTTTTTTGCCTTATTACACTTGTTAGAACTTCTACGCTATGTTGAATGAGAGCAGTGAGAGTAGACGTACTTGCCTTATTCTCAATTTTAGGGAGAAAGTACTCACTCTTTCACTATTAAGGATGATGATAGCTGCATTTTTTTTTTTTTTTTTTTTTTTTTAGGATCAGTTGAGGATTTCCCCTCTACTCCTAATTTTCTGAGAGTTTTTATCATGAATGGATATTAAGTTTTGTCAACTTTTTTTCTGAATTGAATAATATGATGATGCAATTATTCTTCTTTAATCTGTTACTATTGATTAATTTTTAATTACTGAACTAGACTGGCACACAGGATACTTGGTCATGATATATAATATTTTTATATTTTGCTTAATTCAATTTGCTAATATTTAAAAGACTTTTGTGTCTATATTTAGAAGAGCTATTAGTCTTTAGTTTTTCTTTTCTTTTCTTTTCTTTTTCGGCAGAGAATGTAGGGCAGGTTCTTGCTTTTTCTTGTTTTGGTATCAGGGTACCAAACTTCATAAAATGAATAGAGAACTGTCCCCTTCTCTTCTGTTTTCTACAAAGAGATTGTAGATTTGGTGTTATTTCTTCTTTAATGTTTATAGAATTTTCCAGTGAAATCATCTGGGCCCTGAAATTTCTTGTCTAAACATCTTTACATTGTAAATCAAATCTCCTTATAAGTTATAGGGATATTTAATTTATCTAATTCATATCAGGTGGGTTGTGGTTATTTGTGTTCTTTGAGGAATTGGTCTATTTTATGTTTAAATAGAATTATGTACATGGTGTACATTGTGTAGGTAGAATTCTTTGGAGTATGTCCTTATTATCCTTTTGAAGTCTGTAGCATATGTAACAATATTCCATATCATTTCTGATACTTACTATGTGTCATACCTGTTTTTTCCTTTGTCTGTGTTGCTAGAGACTTGTCAATTTTATTAGATTTTGCAAAGAACTAGCTCATAGTTTCACTGATTTTCTCTGCTGTGTTCCTGTTTTTAACTTAATTGATTCCTTCTCTTTATCATTTCCTTTTTCTGTTTTCATTAGGTTTATTTTATTCTTCTTTTTCTCTGTTCTTGAGATAGATGTTTGGATTGTTGTATTGAGACTTTTGTTCTTTTCTAATGAATGCATTTCATGCTATAAATTTTCTTCTCAGCACTGCTTTAGCTGTGATTCACAAAATTTGATATATTTATCAAACATGATATGAAATGGTTGATACTTCATTTTTATGCAATTTAATGCATTTTTATTTCTTTTGAGGCTTCTTTACATATGGATTACTTGAAAGTGTATGATGTAATATTCCAGTGTTTGAACATTTCGTTTTTTAAATTTTTTAATTTTTTTCTGTTATTGATTTCTAGTGTGATTCCATTGTGGTCAGAGAGCACACTCTGTACAATTTCAAATTTTAAAATTTGTTGAGGTTCATTTAATGGCCCAAGAAATGACCAGTCGTGGTATACATTCCATGAGCACTTGAAAAGAATGTTTCCTAGTGTTATTAAGATGTGGAATGTTCTATAAATGTCAATCAGATCCTGTTGATTGATGGTGGTGTTAAGCTGTTCTAATTAGTTGCTGATTTTCTTTCCAGTTGTAGTTAGCAATTATAATTATGAATTTGTTCATTTTTTTCTTTCAGTTCTCCCAGTTTTTGTTTTACATATTTTGCAGCTTAACAACATTTTGGTACATACACAGTTATGATGGCTATGTTTTCTGGGTGGAGTGGGTTGACCCTTTTATTATCATGTAATGTTCCTCTCTGTTTCTGGTAATTTTCTTTGCTCTGAAGTCTACATTATCTGATATTAATATAGCCACTCTTGCTTTCTTTTGATAAATGTTTGAATTTAATATCTTTCTTCCACCATTTTACTTTCAGCCAGTCTATACTGTTATACTTGAAGTGATACTGAAGGACAGGGAGGGTTCTTCATTAGTACTGGTAGGGTGAGAGTTTCAGATCCTCTCGTGGGCTCTACTGGCATTGCGGTGACAGTGGCCTCATTACCACTGGGCAATGGTAAACAATCCAAGTCTCCTCTAGGCCTCTTTTGACACTATTCTAGTGGAGAGGGAGCAAGGCAGCCTCTTAGTTACCATCTAGCAGAGATGAAATTCTCTACTTGGCATTCTCTGACATCATCCCAGTGGAGCTGTTGTGTTGCCTCGTGGCAGCCTGGCAGTTGTGGAAGTCTAGGTTCCTCACAGCCTTTGCTGGTGTCATTGGAATGGGGCCACAGTTTTTTCTCTGGTATTTGGCTAGAGTAAAGCAGTTATTGTCTAAAAGTTCTGTCTTGCTAGGCTGCTCTTTTGATGAAAGAGAGCAGGGGGGGTTTTGTAAATGTTTCGTCTGTGCTCTTTGGTATTTCTTTGTTGCCAGTTTCTTCAGCTTCAAGTCTGGGATATTGAGGCAAAAAGAAAACCCAGGATACTAACCACTGTTGTTCCTTAGTTTCCGAGGTCCCTGAACAACTTATCCCTTTCTCTCCATATTTCTGGGTCTCCTTAGGTTTATTTTATTTAGAATGTCCAGACTTTTAGTTGAACTTAGCAATAAGAATTTTTAAAAGTATGCCTACTTCATTTTGCCAAGAAGTTGAAGTCTCTGGAACAAATTTTAAAGGATATAAGCCTAAAAAATATAAGTTGTTAAATTTTTAAATATTATAACCAGCGATAAATTCTTAAGTATAAACTAGACCTGAATGTCTTTTAAATCCCAGTCCATTATTTGTCAGATTTTAAATAATAAAAATTGCCTTTGGTAGATATATAATAATGGCCATTATATCTAGATTCTCTGTATTAACCAAATAATCCCAAATCTCATGGCTCACAAGAGCAAACTTCTACCTCGCTTACAAAATGGTCCTCACATCAGCTATGGTCCTACTTAAGCTGTATCAGACTTGGGACTGTGGATCTGCTCCTTGTGGGTTTTTTTTTTTTTTTTTTCACTCTGGGTTCAAGCTAAATAAACACCCTCTCTCAATATATGCTGTTCTTTCATGGCAAGGGCAAGAGTAAGAAACTGACAGACATACACAATGACTATTAAAGCTTCTGGTCAGAACTGGTTCACTGTTCCTTTTGCTCATATTTTATTGGCAGAGTAAGTCACACATGACCAAACCTAAAGTCTATTGGGTGGAGAGGCATACTCCTTTCATAGGAGGCAGGCAAGTTGATTAGACATACATTCTGAAACACAGAATGTGTCAAAAATATTTTCTATTAAAGATGCAAGCCTCATCTAGGCAAAAAATATCTCTATAATACATTGTAAAATTTTTTCACATATGCTTTAAAAGATAAAAATAAGTAGTAATTAACTTAAAAAGGTGTGTCAAGTAGGTTACCTGAAACATATGTTAGTTATCAACTTAAAATTTTAATATAAATATTATAAGAGCCATCTTCAGTCTTGTACTTTTCAGCCTACTAATGTTTTACTTTGCATTCCTAAATCTCCATTAGAATGTTGATAGAGCCATAAAGACAGAGATCCATCTAGATCTCTCTGTATATCCCATTGTTTCGTGAAATCTTATATTAAGGCCAGACACAGAATAATTCATAAAATGATAGCAAGAGAGAAAAAAGGATTTTTAGGCAGCTGGAGTGAGAAGAAAAATTAGAAAGAGAATGTTCTCTACTGGGAACTATTTTAAGTAAAGAATCTGGGGCAAAATTTTACATAGCTTCTTCCTTCTAAATGAGAGAATTGATTCTTATTCCCACAAATTCAATAGTGAGCTGACATGAGTTCCACATAAAGGATTTCAACATAAAGGAAGCCACACAGCGTGGTGAGATATAAAGTAGTTTATGTTGCTTGCCTTTGTTTAGTTACATATCTTGCTATTTGCTGATAATTGCACGTGGATTATACTAGTTACCTAGCCTGATACAAAACCAGCTCAAGTGAATAAAACTAAATATCAGTTAATACTTTCTGTATTTTAAGGCTCTGTAGACAGTAATTGAGAAGAAAAACACCTAACCAGTAATCATAAATTGGCATGTAGTAGACCCTCAAAAAGAGTAAACAAATTTATATATTGTTTAGCTAATCTAATAGGGAAGGTGAGACCGATGTCCGAATAGGTAAAATGTTAGTTAACATATTGTGTCTACACTGGAGATATGCAAAGTGTTAATGGAGCTTCAAGCAGGAGAGGTTGTATGCTTTTGGGGAAGGGGAATACACGGGAAAGAGGAAACAAAAATATTTTCCAGGTGGATTTGACACAGGCTTTAAAGTTTAGGTACAATTCTAGCAGTTAAATGTGGGAGATGAGTGGAAAGAGAGTTTAAGATGGTGATGTAGGAAGATCCTGAACTCACTTCCTCCCACGGACCCAACACATCTACAACTACATATGGAATAATTTCCTGTGAAAGGGACCTGAAAACTGAATGAACAGAACCTCCAAAACAAAGGAAAAGGGGACAGCACTGAGATGGGTAGGAGAGGCAAAGATATGGGCTTGCCAAGGAAAAACCCACACCCCCGCTGTGGCAATCTGCAGTCAAGAGGGATCACAAACATATTTATCTCCTTGAAGAGCAAAGGGTTTGAACTCCACATCAGGCACCCAGCCCCTAGACCCTGCACAGGATGAACTCCCAAAACACCTGGCTTTGAAAAAACGATGGGGATTATGCCCAGGAAAACTATGGAACTGCAAGGAAGAGAAAACCCCGCCCTAAAAGCACTCATGAGCAGACTCACACAACCCAAAAGCCAGCACAGAAACATCTGAAAATGCATGAACCATAGATGAAAGGAGTCTACTTACTAATCTCGAAGTATCTGCTAGAGAGGCAGAAAACAACTGAGAGACTCTCTGAGGACTGAGTCACTGGCAGGAGCTATTTACGCAATTGCAGGCTACTTTATTAGCACTGGCACAGGAGGGGACCATTTTGGAATTCTCCACTTAACCTGTTAGCACCAAGTGGGCATGCCCTGCTGCAAGACCCCCTACCCCCGTGCTTTGGCTGGGTCCCACGGCCAGCCCAGTGATAGCCCTGCCCACAAATGCCCCACAGGAGCTGCAGCCCCACCGCAGCAGGAGGGCACAAGCAGCCCGGAGGACACATCCTGAGTGCCTGGCTCTGGTAGTCGGGCAGGATTGGGCTTCTGAGCCCCGAAGTTCATCTTGTAAATAAGGCCACTTCTTTAAGACTGGGAGAGTTAGGTGACATACTTAATACATAGAAACAAACACAGAGAATTAGGCAAAATGAGGAGACAAAGGAATTAGTTCCAATCAAAAGAACAAGACAAAACTTCAGAAAAAGAACTAAACTAAATGGAGATAAGCAATCTACCTGATACAGAGTTTGAAGAAGCAATCATAAAGATGGTCACCAAACTCAGGAGCAGAATGGATGAACACAGAACTTCAATAAAGAGATAGAAGATACGAGAAAGTCTCAGACAAAAGTTATAACTGAACTGAAAAAAATACTAGAGAGGTTCAACAGCAGACTGGATGAAGCAGAAGGATGAATCAGTGAGCTAGAAGACAAAACAAGGAACCCAGACAGAACAGAAAAAAGAAAACTAATTTTAAAAAAGTGAAGCTACTTTAAGGGACTTTGGAGGCAACATCAGCAGAATAAGATTTGCACTATACAGATCTCGGAAGGAGAACAGAGAGGGGGAAAGTGCCAGAAAAAATTATTTGAAGAAATAGTGGCTGAAAACTTCCCTAATCTGGGGAAGAAAACAGACATCCAGGTATAGGAAGCCTATATAAAACTGAATCACTTTGTGGTACACCTGAAGCTAACACAATATTGTGTATCAACTATACCTCAATTAAAAAAAAAAATAGAATATGCCCCAACTATTCCACTTCTGAATATTTATCTGAAAAACACAAAAACACTAATTCAAAAAGATATATGCACCCCTGTGTCGAGTGCAGCTTTATTTATAATAGCCAAGATATGGAAACAACCTAAGTACCCGCTGATAGATCAATGGATAAAACTGTGGTGTGTGTGTGTGTGTGTGTATATATATATATATATATATATATATATATATATACACACACACAATGGAATACTATTCAGTCATAAAAAAGATGAAATCCTGCCATTTGTAATAACATGGTTGGACCTTGAGGGTATTATGCTAGGTGAAATAAGCCAAGAAATGCAAATACTATATGATTTTACTTACATGTGGAATCATAAAAAACAAAACAAATAAACAAAACAAAAGTAAACTCATAGATACAGAGAACAGATTAGTGGTTACCAGAGGAGGAGGGAGTTGGGGAATGGGTGAAATGGGTAAAGAAGGTCAACTATATGGTGATGGATGACAAGTAGACTCATGGGGATGATCAATTCTAGTGTATACATGTCTGCAATGATAATGCTATACACCTGACACTTGTGTAATTTAGAAAATGTGGGAGATAAGAAGCAAGATTATAAGTGAAAGATGCTAAAATGAATGTAGTTACAATAAAAGTAGGAGATAAAATTCAAAGGAAGATTAGGTCTCTGTATTAGTTTTCTTGGGCTGACATAATGAAATACCACACTGAGTGGCGTAAACAGCAAAAATGTATTTTTTCACAGTTCTGAAGGCTAGAAATGAAAGATAAAGTTTGCCATCACATTTGATTTCTGGTGAGGCCTCTTCCTGGCTTGCTGATGGCTGCCTTCCTTCTGTGTCCTTACATGACCTCTCCTCTGTGTGCATGTGGAGAAGAGAGAGAGAGAGCTCTGGGTCCTTTTCTTTTCTTATAAGGATACCAGTCTTATAGGATTAGACCCCCATTGTTATAACATCATTTAACCTTAATTACCTCTTCAAGGCCTTATCTGTAAATACAGTCACATTGGACTTAGGGCTTCAACATACGAATTTTGAAGGGTAGCAATTCAATCTGTAACAGTCCCCAAAGTGGAAAAATTTTTAATGCAGGCTGAGAATTTGGGATGCAGTTAAGTTAAGAAGACATTGACACAAAAACCTGGGTTAGGAGAATAACATCTAAAACTTTCATGCAGTTTTCCTTAAAATTAATAGAACTTCTTGATTGACTTCCAGCAGGTCTGGGGCCAAATATGACATAGACTATTGTTAAGAATCAAAAGTAATGATTATACAGATGTCTATGGAGTTTCATTCAAGACCAAGGAGTAAATGAATTCCAAAGAAATCTTTATTTATGATGGAAAATAAATATAAATAACCTACATTTATTAAAACTCAGCTACACATTCTAATCAAAACATTTGGTATCATAAGTTTTCCCAATACAAATCTGAACTATAGTTCTATGTTTCTGCACAAAATCTGTGCCTCTGTAAAATACTTGAAGCTAAATAATCCATTTGAACTAGACATATGTTTTATTTTATAATTATTATGAAAATGTGGATATCAATCAAAAAATAAATCAGAGTTTCTGCCTTTGCTGACTGAATACAATTTTAGGTTGTTTCTTTTACTGCTTTATAAATTATTAAAAGCTTTTGTCATTTCATTCATTTTTGGATAGAAAAATTTAGACATGATTTATGGAGATTTAAAGTAAGGCAATAAAAAATGGAAAGCAAAAACCCAATCTCATCAATTCACAACTTAAGAATTCTGCCACCAAAAGGGGAAAAATATTTTGAGATTTCTTTCTCATAATTTCCAATATTGCCTACATAATCTGAATTCATCACATAATTAAATATTCTCTTGGTTTATCTTTGTCAACTCAGTGCTTACGTTACAAAAAAATCGGCCTCTGCACCCCAAAAAGTGAATTCAAACTCAGAGGCAGAGTTTTGGGGGCAAAGAAAAGAGAGCTTTATTGTTTTGCCTGTCAAAAGGAATCACAGCAGGCTAATGCCTTAAAGACTGTGAGCCCCTCTTGGGGTTGGGGTCTTGAGGTTTTATAGAAAAACTAGATGGAACAGGAAAGGTGATAACAATCAGGGTGTTTTATAGGATGCTGCATTCCTCTTAACCTTGGTGAATCATCAGAAGGACCTCCAGAGATCCATTTTTCTGAGATTATCAACCTGTTTTCTCCATCCTGGAGCAGCCTCTGGGTTAAAGTTATTCTCAGTAAAGAATGGATCAGCAAACAGTTTCGCATCAGGGAAGTCAGTTTGTTTGTTTGCTTTATACTCCTTCACTATGCTCTTAACTTTTACTTAATTGGGTATGTTTTTGTATCTATTACAATGGATAAGGTATAAAAACTTTTTTTAGTCTTTTCTATCGAAGTTTATTACAGAAAATGCAAAAGTAATTTATACAGGCCATGATTTAAAAAAAACCTAAAAAGAATGTTTTTATAATTTGTGATTTCAGACTGTGTCAAAGAGTAGCTAAGGATATTTTGTCATGTAGATGATAATGCATCTGGTTTCTGAGTAAAACATGGCAATGTAAGGATATTCATTCTATCAACAATGATGCAGAAGATTCACTTGACTCTCAGGTAAGGGAACAACGTAATGTGTGCTAACCCTGGTTTATCACTTCTGGTGGGCTTCCAAAAGTCGGTATTACATTGAGGAGTAAAGAAGTCTCATTTGAATGAAAATGGATAACAAGTTTATTGTGAAAATATATAGTTGCAGTGTTTTGTAATCTTCCAAATAATAAACAAGAACATTTGGTGAGAAGGCATGTATTAAAAATCTAAGGAAGATTATATTTTTAAAGTTAAACTATCACTTTATGTTCTCTGTTTTTATACCTTTTATTTGTTTGCATAGCAAAGGAAGGCGAATGGTAATTCTTTATCAGGTAGAGCAGAGCCTGTCAGAGGAATGTAAGTAGGCCTAGCCCGAACTATATTGAAAGAGTGATGAGAATTTGCCTAGAGGCCTAGGAAGTAATGTGATTTTGTTGTGCTTTGTTTTGTTTTCTAGCCTTGGGGAATGATTCATGGGGAGGAAGGGGGAGGTGCAGAAGAAGAAGGAAACATTGACAAAACAGGCATTGAAAGAGTAGAAGGGCCCTGCATTGTGTTACCATCTCAGTTACTAAGACCAACAGCCTCATCTGAGTATAATTTTCTACTCTTCTTTTCTCTATCCCAAACTTACAGATGAGCAAACGAAGGCTCAGGGAGGCTATTTTACTAAGGTCATTTGGCTTCTGTGCGGTCAAGATGTGTTTTTCACTGTATCTCGCCAAGCAACATTTAACCTGATGTGATAGGTACATGACAAAAGGTATATATTTTCATGAAAAAGATACTTTTACCATGTAACAGTTTAACTTTCAAAAATGCATTGCTTACTTTGCTCTATTTTAAATTTCAGAACTTCTGATTTTAACTGAATTTATAGTTTCGTAATATAGCTCACAAACTAATACCATGTTTGCATCATCACCGTTGAACTTCATAATAAACCTGAAAGGAAGACAGGGCATCTATTAGTATAATGAACTAACAGCATCTCAGAGAGTTCAAGTGGCTTGCCCAAGATAATAGTGAAAATATCTGAAACAGGCCAATTTAAATACTGTTTTCAGACTCAAACATCAGACGTTATTCTACTATACTCTTAGCAGATGGGCAAGCCCCCCCTAAAAATATGGGAGAACCCTGAAGAGTGGGTTCTTGTCTTCTGGCCTTAAAAGAATTCACAGTGGAGACAAAGAGGCAGAGTAAAAGCTGCTTTGTCGCTCAAAATAGAAAGAGGAAAAGACACTTGAGTCGGGGAGCTGTACACACAGGTGGCTGGACGTACGTAAGAACTCACGCATTTGGGATCTTGGCTGGGTCCTTTTATCTGTCTTCTTTGGTGCTTCTTGCCCTCTTTTCATTGGCCGCCCCTTTCCTGCTTGCGTTTCAGTTTGTTCTGCTCTGTGGAACAAACACTCTGCAAAAATAAGATTCGGTAACTAGGGACCCTCAATGTGGTCAGGCTAGATCAAGCAAGGGAGACCCTTGAACAATGTGGTCATATAGACTAGATCTAGTCAGGGCTTTCTCTTCCTTCAGGATGGCTGTTTCCATTACTTGAACATTCTCTGAAGTCAGGTAGAAGTTAATTTTAAACTTTAGAGAAGTCTCCAGTCAGTAGGTCCAGGTTCAGTTCCCTTTCTCCCTGCCTTCCTCAATACTGTTGTATAATTTCATTGGTTAATCCAGTATATAGTAAAATGCTCTTCTAATATTTACATTCTGAGAAAAATCCAATCGTCTCACTTTTGGTATTATTGTATATTTTATTTTAAGTATTTCTAATTGTTATATGATTCCAGGATAATTTGAAAGTACATTTTTGAAGTTCTTTAAGAGTAACTAGATGGTTAGATGCTAGCAGTTGCTAGATTTATCCAGCATTGTAGCTTTTATAGACCTTGCACAATTTCCGTAGCCTGACCTCTTAATAAATATTTCAAATTGTCCCTAATGCATTGCATTAGGGTATAACTGTGCATATTGCCTAGAAAGTATTATAAATTAAAATAAAAACATCAGTGAAATTTATCAGTGGCGTCTAAATTGTCAATGTTACAATATAGTTATATCACTTGTGAATTTTACTTACCAATAATACATTTATGGAAGCTTGTGAAAAACAGATAGAAAAAGAATAACAATTTAAATGGACCTATTAAACTATAACATGACTATGTACAATGTACCATATTTGGTGCATTATAATATATATATATATTTATGTCATATATAATTATGTCAGGTATAATTCATTATATTAAATAAGTTTGTCTGTACAAAATGTTACCCAAAAACTGGGTTTGTCTCTTGGTGGGTATCGAGCCAAAAGACACAACCAACCCAAAGAGGGGAAGAAGGAAGGATTTATACTTGCAGTAAGTAAGGAGAACACCAAGGATCCTTCCCAAAGCAGTATTTCCCCAAACAGCAAAATGGAGGAAGTTTTAGGCTAAGGGCACGCACATATCATGAAGGGGCTTGGGTAGTTTATGCATGTTCATGAAGGGGCTTGAACAGAGAATTCAGCATAAAATTGAGGCGAAGTTCAACAGAGTCCAAGCTTTAGTTGACTGAAGTCAGAACAGGTCATCATCATCATCATTCCATCCTCCACTTGGGTGAGAGTCTTTGTTCTGCAAAACTCAAAGATATGTGTCAGATTGGTATGTATATTCCTGGAGGAGGAAATAGGACTCTGTTTTATTCCTGAACTACTGTTTCTTGGCTGCTTTTCTTTTGTTTCTGCTTTCCCTCACTTCCTTTAAGATTGTTAATTACTGAAACCTGTTCAAGGGCCAGCATTGTGGCCAGGCTTAGATCACAACATGACTTAGGCAAAAAAAAATGTCTTCTCATGTCAAGAAAGCCATGCCTGGTTCTCTTTCTTTTGGATCCTTCTACCATATCTGCTTACCGGACCTCAAAAGGAAGAGGGTGAAGTTAGGAAAAGAGTGTCTCACTGGTTTTGGGTTCTGAAGTCTTCAGATGACCTTGGAAGAGATCAGTCAGATTGTGTAACCTAGGGAGTTGCTGAAACTATTGGAGGTCTTTATCTTTAGGATTTGTGAATCCATGTGGAATCATTGTTTATCAGTTTCTGTGTGATCTTATCTAAACCACATCCATCTAAATACACTGGTGCTAAATAGAATTAAAGTTAGATGGTATATGATAAACATCATAATTTTCTCTGGTGCCCTTTATCTATTTTGTGATTCAGGGTACACTTTGCAACTTGTGGTTTCTGTTTCAATTCTCATTTATTCTTCCACAGCCACTATGCCAGCAAATTTTCTCCTTTCTCACCAGTGTCAAAATTTATAACTGTGTGTAAGTCATTTAAATTCCCTTGAGTCAATGCTTTTGTTGGTATAATAACAATCTTTGCGTTTATGTTCAACAAACTCCTTATAGTTGTAAGTTTGAAATACTGAAGTCTAGAGACTAACTTTTAAACATCTGTCTTTAAACATAAAGGAGACACTGAGTTTTGTGTCAACTCAACTTTAACTATCATCGTCTCAAACCCCACACTGGAAAAATTGTAAAAATGCAATTTTTAAGTATAAAAAATAGAAAATGCCAAATTCTTATTTTCCAGATATTCACTAAAAGATTTAAAAAGAAATTGCAATATAAAATCATAGCAGCTTTCAAAGATGGTGAATCTGATATTGAATGTACTCAGTAAATTAGAAAAATAGTGATTCTAATGAAACTGTTGATTCAAATGGATATTCACAACCTTTGTTAGATATAAAAAGAATCAAAGCAACCACAAATAAAATAGAAAACAGACAAGCACATTGTTTTGCTAGTTGCCTGAGTCTGCTCACGCTGTCATTACCATAGACTGGGTAGCTGGGTAGCTTAAGCAAAGAAATTAATTTTCTCACAGTTCTAGTGGTTGGGAAGTCCAAGGTCAAGGTTCTGGCAGCATTCTGTTTCTGGTGAGACTTCTCTTTCTGGCTTGTATCTGGCCATTTTTTTCCCATGTCCTTATAAGGTGGAGAGAGAGAGCACTGGTATCTCTTCCTCTATTTATAAGGAGGCAAAAGACCTGTATTCTGAAAACTATAAGATGCTGATAAAAGAAACTGAAGATGACACAAACAGATGGAAAGATATAGCATGTTCTTGGTTTGGAAGAATCAATATTGTTAAAATGACCATATTACCCAAGGCAGTCTACAGATTCAATGCAGTCCCTATCAAATTACCAATGGCATTTTTCACAGAAATAGAATTTAAAAATTTTAAATTTGTATGGAAATGCAAAAGACCCCAAGTAGCCAGAACAGTCTTGAGAAATAAGAACAGAGCTGGAGGAATGAGGATCCCTGACTTTAGATTTTACTGCAAAACTACAGTAACCAAAACAGTACACCAGAGATTGACATATTATAATTGACTGTACTTCAATTTTAAAAACTTAATTAAATTAAATTGTTTTAAAAGATTTTTTTTTTTTAAAAAAGCAGTGTGGTACTGATAAAAAACAGACACACAGATCAATGGAACAGGATAGAAAGTCCAGAAATAAGCTCACACACTTACGGTCAATTAAGCAATGACAAAGGAGACAAGAAATGTACAATGGAGAAAAGACAGTTTCTTTAGTAAATGGTACTGGGAAAACTGGACAGCTACATGTAAAAGAAAGAAATTAGAGCATTCTCTAACACTATATACAAAATCAAACTCAAAATGGACTTAAGGCCTAAATTAAGACCAGACCAGATTCTATAAAACTCCTAAGAGGAAAACATAGAACACTCTTTGACATAAATCACAGCAATTTTTTTTTAGATCCATCTCCTAGATTAATGGGAACAAAAGTAAAAATAAAAATTGGGCCTAATTAAACTTAAAAGCTTTTGCATAACAAAGGAAATCATAATCAATGGAAACAAAGGAAATCAGCAAAATGAAAAGACAACCTACGGAATAGGAGAAAATATTTGCAAATGATGCAACCAATGTGAGATGAATTCCAAAATATGAAACAGCTCATATAGCTCAATATCAGAAAAACAAACAATCCAATCCAAAAATAGGCAGAAAACATAAACAAACAATTCTCCAGTGGAGACATACAGATGGCCAATGGGCACATGAAAAAATGCTCAATAGTGCTAATTATCAGAAAAATGCATATCAAAACTACAACGAGGTATCCCCTCACACTGCTCAGAATGGCCATCGTTAAAAGGTACACAAACAATAAACCCTAGAGAGGGTGTGGAGAAAAGGGAACCCTCCTACTCTGCTGGTAGGAATATAGTTTGGTGCAGTCATTATGGAAAACAGTAAGGAGATTCCTCAAAAAATAAAAATAGACTTACCCTATGATCCAGCAATCTCACTCCTGGGCATGTATCTAGATGAAACTCTTACTTGAAAAGATCCATGCACCCCAGTGTTCACAGCTGCACTATTTACAATAGCCAAGACGTAGAAGCAACCTAAATGTCCATAGGCAGGTGAATGAATAAAGAAGAGATGATATTTTATATCATCTATATCATCATATATATATATATAAAATGGAATATTAGTCATAAAAAAGAATAAATAATGCCATTTGCAGCAACATGGATGGACCTGGAGATTATCATACTAAGTGAAGTTAAGTCAGACAAATAAAGACAAATATCATATAATATCAGTTATATGTGGAATCTAAAAAATAGGATACAAGTGAACTTATTAACAAAACAGAAATAGACTCACAGACATAGAAAACAAACTTACAGACAGAAAACAAACAAAGGAGGAAGAAGGGGAGGGAAAAATTAGGAGTTTTGGATTAACATATACACACCACTATATTTAAAATAGATGAACAATAAAAACCTACTGTAGAGCACAGATAAACACTGTAAATAAACAATACTTCAATAAAAAAGATTAAAAATAAAATTAAATTCTAAAAAGAATATAAATATTTTGTTACTTTTATCTCATGAAAAGAATAAATCTAAAATAGAGGGAATTCCGTTGTCTTCACAGTGCAACCTTTTCCCTTTCCATTGAAAGGAGGTCCTCTATGAGGAAAGTGAGAAATTCCTTGAACTGGACTGGTAAAATTCGCCTCTTCTCTGTGTCATTCCCACCTCTGACCTCTTTACAGATTATCTTGGTAGGATGCCTGATGGGGTTGGCTTTGAGTGATGTGACCTTCAGCACTTCCTTAAACATGAACATAAAAAGGATCAGCTTCTGGTAGTTTAAAGTGAAGTGAAGCAAACTACCAAAAAAAGAAAAAAAAAAAAAAGAGAGAGTGAAAGAGAGTTTAACTTTATAAGTAATTTTTCTCAAAATTTCTAGTTTTCTTTTAAGACTTACCACAGCCTAATTTAAATGAACAGATCTCTGAATCATTCACTATCAATTAGCTAAATATTGGCTAGAAACAAGTTTCCTGGCTTTCATCCTGTTTCTAATAATGTAAAAGCTCCATTATGAGAAGATATGAACTGCTAACTTAATTTCCAAAATCATTATTTCATTTATTTTATCCAATATTGTTGGATTTACTTTTAACAAGCTTTAAAAAATTTAGTTTATTGCTTCTACATGCAGCCGTATTTTTTTAAAAACTTAGTTTATGATGTGCTTTTATTAATTTGATTTTTAGTTTTCTCATCATAAATAGGAATCCCTGTAAGAACTGATACATAGTCTGTCCAGTTGATCCAAAAAAGGTTAAAACAAAACAAAGAAACAACTTTTAATTTCCACTGCTCTCATGAGAGGTATAATTTTACCTTTTTTTTTTTTTTTCCTTCCTTGTAAGTGGAATTACATACATTGTTTTAGCATGGACTCGTTTCTCTCATCCATGCCTTTCTTTTTCCTAATTGAAACAGTCCACCTCACCCCTTCCCTTTAGACAATCCATATTAACAGCAACTTAGTGTATGTCTGTGTATTTTTCTCCACATTTTAATAATCTTCATAGACATATTAATATACGTACTCATACACACATATTCAGAGTTTGGTTTTTGATACTGTTTTTACTCTTCTTTTTCACTACCCTGAACAACTCTGCCATGTGTATCTTTATATATAAGCTCTTACATGTTGGTTTATTTGCTTCTACAGAATAGCTTTCTAAGAAAGGAATAGCTTTTTAAAAAATTCGGTAGGTATTATCAGATTCTCATATTATAAATTAATATAGAGACCTCTGAAACAGAAAGCTAAACTAGGTTAAATCACATTACAGTTCAACTAGCAATCTAAGACAGTAGCTTGTAACGCATATCCAGACCAGCATTAGGTTTCAGAACATTTTAAAATCTTCTCAGGTTAAATCGTAGTTATATTGATTTCTATTTCCCTGGTAACTAGTGAATTTCCTTTTTCCCAAATGTATTGGTCATTTGGATTTGCTCCTGGTACATTGTGTATTCATGCTTCTGTCCATTTTTATGCTATATGTTTTGTCTTTTTTCTCGTCAGTTTGTAAAAACTCTATGTATTACTGAAGCTCATTGCCTGCTATTTGCATTGTCATTTTTTTCAGGTATATCAATCATGTGTCTATTGATCTTCCATTTTATTTTGTTTTTGCCATACCAATGGCTTAAATTATATTTAGTAAAACTGAGTTTCTAGATACTCTAGTTTCTAGTATTGTATATTAAATATCTAGATTTTCTTGCAGTACCAGGTTTTTTTAAATTCAATTGATGTTAATTTTTATAAATAGTGTAAGATAGAGGTTCATTTTAAATTTTTTCCAGGTTGATACATTTTTGTTTCAGCACCACTTATTAAATAGCTCATCCTTTCTCACTAAATGCACCTATACATTTGTATTAACTTTGTTATTTTGATAAGCTATTCAATATAAATAAGCTATTCAATGTAATATAGCATCCAAAAACACAGTGTTTAAAACTAGTTTTTCAAAAAGGATTTATTTAAAGTTGCATGTCTTTTAATGTACTGATGCAAATTAGTGTGAAGACAAGATTCATAAATTCTATCTTCTTAGAATATGAGTACAATTCTTCTGAAGTTGATGTCTAGTAAACCATAAAAAATCATTCCTTTTTGCAAGCATTTTATTTTTGTCATATATACATATATATGACTTTACATATATGTGTGTATTATACAAACATATGTGTTTTGATACATTTGTGTGTCTGTATGTGTTTGATATACTGTGTGTCCCAAGGCTAGGCACAGATGAGATTTGTGATATTTTGACTCATATACATTGTGTACACCTAGTAATCCTATGGGTAGAATAGGAAGAAAGAACATTCAGAAAGGCTGTAGGTGCCATACATTGAAGCATGCACTTTAAATACAGATAGTCTGGGTCTGGATCTGTGTTGTGTTACTTAATGAGCTGTTGTGATCCTAGGCTTCTTAACTGAATTGCACCTCAATCTTCTCAGCTGTGAAAAAGAGAACAATTATTGAGTAAGTGCCCGTGTGTTAAAAATTTAGTAAGGTATTGGGCTTCTATTAGTTGTTCAATATATATTATTTCCTTTTCCTCCCTTTTGTTCCAGAGTATATTCAGTATATTAATCTATAAAAATTAGAAGAGGGAAATAATCCAGAATCTCTCCTCTGCTTAACTCCTTCACTCTGAACAGTCAGTTCTGTTCCTCTGTTTACTTGTTTTGTCCAAATATATAGGAGGCCAGTGATTTGTCTTCAGCGCTACTTTGCTGCACTTATACCTTTGTGTGTGTTTCTCTTCTTTGCCTCCTGAGACCCAGTCTCTACTTCTCCCCACTTGCCAATGGCAGTACGTCACACTCGCATCAAGCCCATCCTCGTGTACTCCTCTCAAATTCCTCATGTCCTAATAGCTTGCTACATGTTTTCATATCGAAAGACAGGTTGATAGAATATTTTTACACATATTTTGAACTTTCACAATAATCCTGAGAAGCAGATACAACTATTACATCAGTGTTATACAAGAGGCTACATGACTTGTCCAAGATCACCAAACCAAAAAATAGCAAAGCCAAGATTCAAACACAGGCTTTTCATTACAGATTACATGTGCTTTCTGCTGTCTTTTACTTTCATATGACTATTTAGTATATATCTGAGTTAAGATGATAATGAAAAAGAATCAAATAATGTAGAGTTTTCCAAAGTTTAACTGATTTGAGTCATATTTAATAGATTTATATGGTCACAGAAATAAATGTCTGTGGGTGCATATGTGTATGTAAAGCAATTACTTTACATCTCAGCAAATACCTTTCAGATGTTACCCCGAAACAAACAAAAAAAGAAAACTGTATTTCAAAAAGAGGTCAGATAAGCTTAAATGTAGAAATATTTCAAGTGCCACCAAAGAGGAAGAAACTAGAACAAACACTGGAGATTAGAACTGCTATTTATGGAAGGAACTCCTTTACCAGGGCTACCTATAGTTCCCTGAATGTCACTGGTAGTAGTAAATTTGACATCTGAAATATTCCCTCATTTTACAATTCCACATACTCAAATATACATTTCTTTTATACAGACTAGCATGCACTCTTCCATGGCAAAGTATCATAAAAATGCATATTTTTAATACAGTTACCAGATTTAGCAAATAAAAATAGAGTACCCAATTAAATTTAAAATTCAGGTAAACAACAAATATTATTTTTAGTATAAGGATGTGTTATGCAATATTGGAACACACTTACAGTAATGATTATTCAGTTTTTTATTTGAACTCAAATTTAACTGGATATCTTGTGCTTTATCTAGCAACTCCAATTTTTATAAATCTGATTCTACAGCTAAAAAAACCTTCAATATTGATGTTCAGAACAATAACAATTATTAACATCTAAGCAGGATTCTCACAGTGCATAACATCTACCATCTTAACCATTTTAAAGTACACAGTTCCGTAGTCCTAACTATGTTTTCATTGTTGTGCAAGAAATGCCATGAAGTTTTCCCCCTAAAATTTTTCTTTGAAAAATTTTACAGTTTTAGCTGTTACATTTAAGTCTTTTATCCATTTTGAGCAAAACTTTTTATGATGTGAAGTAAGTGTCCAACTTCATTCTTTTGCTTGGGAATATTCAATTATCCAAACACTTTGTTGAAAAGAATTTCATTTCCCCATTGAATAGTCTGGGCATTTTTATCAAGAATCATTTGAGCATATAAAGGAGAGTTTATTTCTGGGCTCTCAATTCTATTTCATTAATCTATATGTCTGTCTTTACTCCAGTACCACACTGGTTTGATTACTATAGCTTTGTTATAAGTTTTGAAATCAGGAAGTGTGAGAATTACAACTTTGCTCTTCTTTGTCATTATTTCTTAGTTATTTGAGGTCCCTTGAGAGTCTATGTGAATTTTAGGATAGATATTTCTATTTTTGCAGAAAAAAAAAAAGACAGATTTTGATAGAGAATGCATAATCCATTTTTGGATGGATAGTTATTCTATTTTTTTTTTCTAATATAGTTCCTAGAATTTAGAGTCATTTCTAATTGTATTAGCGTGGATGTTATTTCTCAATGGGAAGTAGAATGTTAAAGACATTACCAAGCAGCAAGAAGTAGCACTTCTGAGAAGGATAGTATAAAGAGAAAAATAAAATGTTTGGTATACAAGTCACAAAAGTAAAGAAAAAGTGAATATACATGTATATAGTCTGCTCAGGCTACCATTACAAAATATCACAGAGTTGGTGGCTTAAATAACAGGAATATATTTTCTCATACTTGAAGAGAATAGAGGCTCAAGATGGAGGCATCTTCAGGATTGCTTCCTGGGAAGGTCTCTCTTCCTGATTCGCATCTTGCTGTGTCCTCACATGGCCTTTCCTCTGTGCTTGAGGAGAGAGAGAGAGCGTTCTCTGATGTCTCTTCTTTCCTTATAGGAACACCAGTACTTTTGGATTATGGCTCCACCCTTATGACCTCATTTAACCTTGATTACCTCCTTAAAGACCTTATCTTAAAGTATAGTCACATTGGATTTGGGGCTTCAACATATGAATTCAAGGGATAGGGAAATTCAGGCCATAATAACATGCATTGGAAAATAGGGACTAAGAATGGTGTATCACTAACAATAGTGACAGCCTCTTGTTGAAATGGCCACCTGTGCTGCTTTGGACAGAACTGGCAAGGTAGACACACAATAGACTTTCAGAGTCTAATACTAAATTCATAGAGTTTACGCAGTGTCCAAAGTTGTGAAAACCAAGCTTTTGTGAATGAAAAGACAAGCTTCACTCATTCAATGGCATTTTAAAAATGACACACAATACATCCTTTGCTTTTTGAAAATAATTGAATAGGATGAAAACATTGATATATCCACACATTCAGTTTACATTTGGAAGAGTGACTTCTAAGGCACTGAGTGAGATTATAGTAATACTTTTCTTTTCCTTTAATTTAAAATAAAATATTTGTAAAGCTTCCTGCAAATACGAAACAGTCTTTGTTGATATTGTGGTGAAAAAATGTGAACCAATATATAAGTCACCTGGATGATGATTTATTTTTAAATCAGAGTGATGATTTATTTTTAAAAATAAAGTTGCTTTAGCCTCCTCATAATCTTTTAACTTCCAGAAAACTAAAGCAAAAGTTTAAAACAATTAGAAGGACTACTTGGAATTTTAGAGTGACACTAAGTATGAATGAAATTTCAAAATTCTTACTTAAATGCAAGTTGGCATTTTTACCTTGATAAAATGTGTGAAGACCACACATCCTAGAAAAATAACTGTCTTCTAAAATTATATCAAATAGCTATGCTATTTCAAGCAACACCATGTAAATCAGAATGCTAGCCTTTAAAACCACTGTTTTCTTCACCAAGATTATGAATTTAAAATAGTGTTTACCAATTTTTCCTAAATAATATTAAGTTTACTGTATCACTATTTATGTTATATATTTATCTAATTACTTATTGTTTTCTTATTTATTCTTTTAAAAAAATTAACAGCCTAACTTTAAATCATTCCCAACTATTATTTGGAAATTTTGTCTGCTTGAAGTCGAGTGGTTCACTATATATATATAGATACACATATATATATATGGTGGTATACTATATACCACTGAGTAAGAATGATATGAAAATAGCCAGAGTTACTGCTTCCTTTTGATTTAATCTTAAATAAGCATACTAGTTACAGATAACCAGGACTACTCTTTATCAGATTTGTTTTTATAAATAACAAATATATATACCAGAAAACAGAAAACCTGCATTCTTATCTCCCTTCTGTAACTAACCCTTCTTGTATGACTCTGGACTACTCATATGAACTTCTAGATACTTGGCAATTCTATTCAAAAATGGGGGGAAATATCACGATTGATACCTCAAAGGAAATAGTATTTTCTTAAGGTCCCTGGAAAAATTAGGGTGCTTAAAATCAGTATAAAACATTTGTCTAAAACTTCTATCTATTTCAAAAGAAAGCTTTCTACAAACTTAATTCCTTATTTCTTGTATTAAAAAGAGACAACATCATCCAAGAAAAGGTATTCTTGTGTTAAATATTTATAAAATGAGTACTTTCTGCACTGCCTGTGGTACATCAGCCATAAGGAAATACAATATTATTAACAAAAAGAAAATTAAAATAAGCAAAAAGCATTTTAAATTTTAAATTGGTTTATTTAATTGCATAATCGACACTCAAAACACATCAAACCTGCAAACTATCTGACGAGTGAGTTTACAAAGTGAGATCAGTTTACAAAGTGAGATCAGCTCTGTACATGTATAGTGACATGTAATTTTGATAAAGTAAGCAATTAAGTTCCTCAAAGTGGAAGAGAAGCTCTTCTGAAAGTAATAGGTGGAATCATTGTAATTCATACATAAACTATTTTGTTTATAATAAAATGTAGTTGAAGCAAGATAAGGCTGAATCAGTTACCAACATATGTTCTCACATCTCTTGGGCAGTCATTTCTGGAGGGTGATTAGCAAACTAGAATGTTTTAATTTGAATTGGCCAAGTTTCTAAAACTGGATCATGAACATATGTGGTCAAATGACAGTCTGCTGAGAATCAGGAATCATGTGTTTCAATTCTGCATTAGTTAGTGTCTCAACAAAGTTGCAAGTCTTATCTGCAGTTTGCATTTCTCCAGAATTATTATCAAAATGATAAAACTGAGGGTAATGAGCTTACGTAATCAATATTCTAACACTGGCACTGTAAGAAAAACAAGTTGTGGGGAAAAGCAACAGATGGGGAGACATGATATTTTGTCTGATTTTGCCATTTCTATCTGTGTGAGTAATTTCCTTCTCATTCTCATATGATTAATGACTAGACAATCTTTTGGGGCCCTTCAGCCTCATTTTATGAGCCTTGCTCTCATCACCTCTAAAGTGAGGAAACTCATCTTTGGATTATTATGAAAAGGGAATGAGCTAAAAATGTTACATGCTTAACATAGTACCTAACACATAGTTATTTCTCAAAAAAGGTTAAAAATTAGTATTAATAGCAGGCACTCAATAAACATCAATTCTCTTCAAAACCCTTGTTAACTAATCCCCAATATTTTAATATCTCCTCTTATTATATAAAATACTATGTCAGTGTCCTTTATATTCACCAGCAATCAGTACATACAATGGTACTTCATATTTTGCCACGATCCTATTACATTAAGGAATCTGAAGAATGTCTGGAGGACACCAAAATTCTATTAATTCATGAACTATGACAAGAGAGGGAGAATCTATGATTAAAGGAATAGATGTTACACTAAAAAAAGAAAAAATAATCAGAGGTTAAAGTAAACTTCTTTTCAGCTTTTGAGGTGGCCTTTCTTAAAAACTAAGCAGTTATTGGCTACCTTGTCCTATGTAGGTATTTTCGCACCTGAGGACTCAAAGGATTTATCATTTATCAAGTATAAACATAGATGTCTGATAAGGTGCTTTGGATGAGGTGGACATTGGAGAGTCACAAAAAAAAATTGTGGAATTATTTGTCTTAGTTTATAATTGAGAAGAAAGTCTATCCATTATAGACACAAACACTTTCCCAATTACATAGTTAAAAATGGCTGCTTTAACTCTGGCTTCAAAAATTTTTTCCTAAATAGTTTTTTCGGTCATTAGTACCCTATATACCTCTGCTTAAAATCCTTATAGGGTTTTCCACTTCCGGATGCATGATGGGACAGTGAACATATTCAGATCCCTAACCTTTAACCAAAAGTCTTCTAGAATTACAGAAAATATACCCACCCCACCCAACCCTCAAAGAAAAAAGACCAACAACAAAACCTTATTACTTCCCTAAAGAAGAAAAGGGAAAAGCCCTGGAATAAAATATTTGAGAAAACACTAATTAATAGCTTAGAACTGATAGACAACAGAATAGAGATAAAGAAAATATAAAGATAACTACACACTGCAGCATTTGATGATGCCTTTAGTGTCATCAGAATGAACCTATCTGAATGAAGGTGTTAAGGGCCTGAGACTGAGGTGAACTGATGTGCCGTGTCAACTCCAGAGCGGCCATCAGGTTCTGGCAGACAAGGAGAAAACATCAGGCAGGTCACTAAATATACCTGTTGCCTCAACTTCCAGGGAATAATTATACCTACCTCTGGGGTTATGGTTAGTATAAGTGAGTTAATAGGCATAAAGTATTGATGATGATGATGATGATGATGATGATGATGATGATGATGATGATGATGATGATGGTGGTGGTGATGGTGATGATGATGATGATGATGATTATTTTATTATTTGAGATACAAAGATTTTCCTGCTGTGTTTCTTAATTTCTAAACAGTTAATACTTTGGTCAAGGTGGAGTTATTTATTTCTATTTCATTGGAAAATGATAAGAATATAGAAATACTATTAAATTTTATAAACCAGCAGGTACATATAAAAAGTGTATGTTATCTACTTGAGTGGTCAATGATTACTACACATCTCTTAAATACACTTTATTAATCAACATTTTTGTTTTTTGGTCTAGCTTGTGGTGTTAATCCTATCACAATATGTTTTAATTTGCAATTCTATGATCATGAATAATGTTCTGCATCTTTTCATGTGCTTATTGGCCAATGGTCATTCTCTTTGGGATATTTTTGTTCAAATGTTTGATTTACAATTACTTATCTTTCTCGTATTGATTCGTAGATGTTCTATATATTTTCTGCATGCAAATACTTAGTGGTATATAGATAATAGCCTTTCATGATTTTATTCTTGGCATTTGGTGGGCAAAAAATTTCTTATTTTTAATGAATGGAATACAGTTTATCAATCTCTTCTTTTATGCTTAATGTTTTTGTGTCTTATTCAACAAATCTTTACCTTCTTCCCCAAGATCATAAAGATAGTCTCCTATTTTATCTTCTAAAAATTTTATGATGTTATCTTTCACATTTAGTCTACATCAGTCTGGAATTGACTTTTATGTCCCTTTGTTCCATGTGGATATTCAACTCACCTAACACTGTTCATTTAAAGCCTACCTTTTCTTTGTTTTCTTTGATCATTACATTGATCTTTTTGTAATAAATCAAGCCCACTATATTCTCTCTCTCTCTCTAACTTTGTTCTTCAAGATTTCCTGGGCTAATCCTGGTCCTTTGCTTTTCCATGTAAATTAAGAATTGGCCTATAAACTTACACTTGTGCACTAGAATTTAAACTAGAATTGCAATGAATCAATAAATCAATTTGAGGAAAATAGCTTTAAAAGACTGATTTTTCAAATCTATAAACATGGTATAATAACATTCCATTTATTTAGATCTTAAGTTCCTCTTATGTTTTACAGTTTTCTGTGTAGAGGCTTTGAAGTTCTTTTCATAGATTAATTCCTAATTTTTTGTTATTACTATAAATGTTTTAAATCTTTGTTAGTAATTTATAGAATTCCAATTGATTTTTCCTAATTTTTAACTTGTATCCTATGACCTTGACTAGTTCACTTATGGATTCTAATAATTTGTAAAGTTTTTCAGATTATCTTTCTATACAAATTTTACTTATTTTGTCTAATTGTTTTGTCTTTTATCTTTTGTGACATAGTACTGACTAGGACTTCCATGTCTAGATTTGTATATTAGATGTTCAATTTTACAAAATTCTATTTATGCATAAGTGAGCATGTTATATATCTCTTATAAGCAGTATATTATTCTGTGTGTGTGTGTATTTATACAATCTAACAAATTTAGTCTTTTAATTGGAATATTTACCCATTTACATTTTATGAAATTACTGAAACATTAAATTTTTATCTATCATTTTGCAACATTTTCTGTCTGTGCCACCACTTTTTATAACCCTTTTTAAAAAAAATTTTTTTTATATCTTTAAAATGCTGATAAAGGTTACAATCAACCTAGAAATTTATGGTCACCTAAAGTACATACAAATTTGAAAAATAATTTAAACTTGTTTTGAGATGTACAAAGAATAACAGTTTAGCTTTTATAGATCATTATTTAAAAGCACTAGAGGGTACACTTTAACAAAAAGAACAATGAATTCAGAAGGAGTAAGATGAAAGTAACCTTGATCAGGACAGAAACAGATATTAAATATTGAAAAAACTGTAAACTCTAAAAAAATTTTAACTATTTTTTAAAGATGGAATAAAACTCTAAATGAAAATAACCTTCACAGAGATTCATGGCGGCAGAGGTAGTGAAATTGTTCAGTATGCATTGAAAACACACCAATAACCTTGCTTGGGGAGAAAGGAAGACTGAGATCCTAAACAAACAAAATATGCTTTATTAATGAAAAATGTTTTAAATTCATACATAAACATGTTAAGTGTTATCATGATAAGAATAAAAACATATATAGGTTCCTAATCAGAAGAGAGAATTTGAAAATAAAAGAAATTTTAATTCGATAGAAAGCAAGAAGAAAAATTAAGAAAAATGGATAATTTTTAAAAATTCAAAATAAAACATAAAGCAAGGGTAATTATATTGTTTATCAAAATTAATATAAACATACTAAACTCATCAATTATAGAAAACCATGTCACATAGGCTTAAAGAAGTACTAAGCAAGATGTCCCTATACACTGCTTATAAAAGACATACCTGAAGAAAATGGCACAGAATATTTTTAAATGAGAAGATTAAAAAATACATACCAGAAATCAATTGAAGTAATGTGAATATATGACAATAAAATTTAGTGAAAAATAAATTTTAGGAATAAAGGCTAAAATCATTTTAGGACAAAATGGCTAATCATTTTAAATGGTAGTTCCATTAATCTAACATGTATATATTCAAATTATATTATAAAAATGAATAAAATTATAAAAGCTTACAAGAGAAAAATTTTAACATTTTTAAACATCTTAATTTCAATCAGACAGAAGAAAATAAAAAATAAAAGGATGCTCATCTGTAATAATGATTTATTATTGAAAGTCATAATAAGTCTGATGCCATTAAATTACTCATAACTAGAAATTGTTAAAAATTATAAGAAAATGAATAAAGACGTTTTTATAAATGAATATAGTCTGATGGTATATAATGATGTTTCTATTTCTAGAAAATCTTCATATCCAGAAAAAAAAAACAACTTATGATGTAGAGAAAAAATGTTTCTTTCAAAGACAGAAAATATTTAGAGTCTAGAGAGCTTCATACTTTTACTAATTAAGTTATTTTTCAAGTAGAATTTTAATTTGATATTTTTTAAATATATAAAGTTTGGAACTGTATATCAATAATAATTTATGTATAAAAATGAAAAAGATTTAAATTTACTCCGCTAATCCTGGACGCTATGTAAATCTTGATTAAATAAGCTTCTTGACTGTCTTTATCATAATAGAATGTATGATAATAAAAGTGCAATAAGGAAATGAAGCAAAACACAAAATCAGAGTAACCAACAGCAAAGATTTACAACCAGCCAATAGTAATTAGAAAAAGCATGTTTAAGGGTATACCTTGTCAGACCTAGCAATTGTACCCCAATATTTTCTATGTGATAATTTCTCTATAGTGGCTAATTCCAGATCAAAGTTATGTTATATCTAATAACAGTCTGTATAATGTTTCTTAACTCATGAATGGCAGAATTTCTGACTGATGCTATAAATAACTCATGTGGCGTATTCTGCTTCTATCCTTGTAATGAGTTGAAATACATTCCCCCTAATTCATAAGTTGTAGTACTAAACCCCCGTAACCCAAAATGTGGCTTTATGTGCAGATTAGTCATTGCAGATGTAGCTAGTTGATATGAGGTCATGCTTGAATAGGATGGGCCCCTAATCCAATAGGACCGATGTCCTTTGGATACAGAGATATGCTCCGAGGGAGAATGCCATGTGATGATTGGAGTTAGGCTGCCCAAGTCTAAGAACTACCAGAGACTAAGAGAGTCCTGGAACAGATCCTTCCTTTGTGCCTTCAAAGGTAGCATGCCCTGCCAACACCTTGCTAGCCTCCACAACTGCTAAACAATACATTTCTGTTACTTAAACCACTCACTTTATGGTATTTTGTTACAGCAGCCCTTGAAGACTAATACAAACCTTAACAGAGTAAAAGGGACCAGCCTTATAAGCCTGCTATAAATAAGTAAGAAACTGGCAAAATGTATCAAACTATTTAAAAAATTGAAAAATAGTCAACACAAGCTTGTAAACCCTGAGATAAGGGAAACAAGCAAACAAGCTGAGCCCTAAGATTAACTTGTCTTTTCACCTGGAGGAACATTCTGGATCATGGGAATATGGATGTGATTCCAAGGAGAGAATGAGAGTCTCACTAGTTTGAGGAAATTAAAGTTCAGGGTAGCTAAAGTGAGCCAAAGGTTATGGGTTCCATAAAGAAGGAAGTGATGTAGAAAATAAGCTTCAGAAATATGCACGGGAGTTCTCCTGAGTCTTTGCTAAATAATAAGCAGTATATGTGCAAGAAAACTCCACCGGGTCTAGCAAAGAATAGCTGAAACTGCGAGCTGAATGGTCCCCAAAACTCACAAAGGGCTAGAAGGTATTTAAGTTGCCACCAGCTAAAGTGAAGAGTTCTCTTTGATGGCCAGAGTATTCAGTATAGAACCAACAAGGGCATTGAATTAGTTGGTATTTTTATCATAAAATAAAGCTTACTCTACAACTTCCCTAAACAGGTTTAAAAACAATCTTAGAAAGAGTCAAAATTATCTCTGAGTATCTTGCTGCCTGTGACATAGTCTATAATAGAAATAAAATAGCAACCTAGAAATTACTCAACTAACCTAAAGATAGGCAGTTAAAAAGGAAAGAAGGAACAGATGGGGAAAATAGAAAACAAGTACCAATACAGTAGGCTTAAACTCAAACATCTAATAATTACATTAAAAATAAATTATTTAACATCCTATTTAAAAGATCTAAATATATCGGTGGGAAATAAATTTTAAATTTAAGGATAAAGATGATAGTATAGATTATATTAAAGTAAAAGTATGGAAAAGGCCATACCAAGCAGATACTAATCATAAAAAGCTGAATTTAATATATAGTGACAGTCAACATTATAAAGACAACAAGTATATTTACCAGAGAGAAAGAAGGACAATTCATAATGATTAAAAAAATCAATTTATAAAGAAGACATGGCAATCCTAGAGGTGTCTGCATCTGATTAGAGAGTTTCAGAATACATAAGCCAAAAACATCCTGAAAATGAAATAGACAAAGCCACAATTATGCTTGGTGAATTCAACACTCATCTCTCAATAATTAATGGAACAAACAGAAAAACTGGAAGTAAATAAGCCTAAAAATCCATTCATCCTACTTGACCTAATTGGCATTTACTGAACACAATGCCCAACAACAGCAGAATACACGAGTGCACAGGAAAGAGTCATTGAGATAAACCATACGCAGGGCCATAAAAAAAGTCTCAATAAGTGTTTTTTAAATCGCCTATATGGAGTATTTTTTTTTTGACTGAAACAGTATTAAACTATGAACCAACCAGTAATAGAAAAATATCTGGAAAAATAATAAGTATTTGAAATATAAATAGCACAATTCTAAATAAACCACAGGTCAAAAAATATAAGGAAATTTTTTAAATATTTTGAATTAGATAAAAAAAGAAATTATGACACCAAAAATTATGATTTAGGAGGGATGATGTCATGGAAATGGTGGAGCATGGTACTCCAAGAAGCATTCCCTCACTGATGCAACCAGTATGCTGGCAAAAATTGACAAGATCAATTTTTTGGAACTCTGGAACCTAAAAAAGAAATTATAGCAACAAGTTTCAGGATTCAAAATCAACATGTAAAACTTAATTGTGTTTCTATACACTAACAATAAAATATCTGAAAAACAAATAGGAAACCAAACCCATTTCCAACAGCACCAGAAAGAATGAAGTATTTTCGAACTTAACTAGTTCAGTGAACAATTTAAATACTGAAAATGGCAAAGCAATAATGCAAGAAATGAAAGAAGACACAACAAATGGAAAGATATCCCCTTTTCATAGATTAGAAGATGTACTATTATTACAATAGCCATACTACCCAAAGTGATCTACAGATTCAATGCAATCCCTATCAACAGTCTAGTTGCATTTTTTTTAATAGGAATAGGAAAAAGATTCTATAGTTTTTAATGGAGCCACAAAAGGGCATGATTAGCTAAATCAGTCCTGAGAAAGAACAAAGCTGGAGGCATCACACTTTCTGATTTCAAAACATACTATAAAACTACAGTAATCAAAACATTACAGTGCTGGCATAAAGACAAACAGATACTTCAGCATCAGTTCTCATTCTGTTTCTCTTTTCTGATTTTATCTTTTCTTCTGATATTATTTATTTGAATCTTCTCTCTTTTTTCCTCAGTTAGTCTAGCTAAGCATTTCTTTATTTTATCTCTCAATAGAGATAATCTACAAAACCAAAGTTTGGGTCTTTGAAACAATCAGCAAAATTCACAAACTTTTATGTAGACCAACCAAACAAGGACAGAAGTGTCAATTACTACAATCAGAAATTAAAGTGATGACATCAATGCAGACCTTAGAGAAATAAAAGTAGTATAAGAGAATTCTAGGAACAATTTTATACCAATAAATTAGATGACATAGGCAAAATGAATAATTTTCTAGAAACAGACAAATTACATAAACTGACTCAAGATGAAATAGAATATCTGAACAGACATATAACAAATAAAGAAATGAATTAGCAATTCAAAACCTCCAAAGAGAAGAAAACTGAAGACGTTCTTCAATGGTGAATTGGAAGACCCAATAATATTAAGATGTCCATTCTATTTGTGTTTATCTATAGATTCAGTAAAGTTCCAGTTAAAATTCCAACAGGCATTTTTAGAAAGTCCTAAACTGATTATGAAATTCATGTGGAAATTTATTTTTTCCAGTTTTATTGAGATATAATTGATACATACCATTGTATGTTTTTAAAGTGAACTTGCTGAATTGACACATATTTCAAAATGATTACTACTATACCATTAGCTAATACCTCCATCACGTCACATAATTACAAAATATTTTTATGGTGAAAACATTTAAGATCTACTCTCTTAAGAACTTACAGGTATATAATACAGTATTATGAACTATAATCACCATGCTGTACATTAGATCCCCAGAACTTACTCTTCTTATAACTAGAAGTTTATACACTTTCACCAACATTTCCCTGTTTCTCTCACCGCCAGTTATTGGTAACCACCATTCTATTCTGTTTCTGTGAGTTTGGCTTTTTAAGATTCCATATTTAAGTGATATGCAATATTTGTCTTTCTGTCTGATTTATTTTACTTAATATAATGCCCTCAAGGTCCATTTACATTGTTGTAAATGGCAGGATTTAATTTCTTTCCCATGGCTAAGTAATATTTATATATTTATGATGTATAAACAAAATAATTTAATTATATAATACACATATATGTGCCTATATATGTATATAGTGGATGAATAGATAAAGATGATGTTTTATATATATATATTTATTTATTTATATTTATATATATAAAACATCATCCTTATCTATTCATCCATTGACAAGCACTTAGGTTGTTTCCATATCTTGGCTTATTATGAGTAATGCTGCAGTGATCATGGGGTGCAGGTATCTCTTCGAGATCCTGAGTTCATTCCTATTGAGTATATACCCAGAAGTAGGATTGCTGGATCACATGGTAGTTCTATTTCTAATCTTTTGAGGAAACTCCTGGTCTTACTTCAGGTGAATTACAGCTACTAGATTCAATATAGACCATATACATTAACACATTAGCAGAGTAGCTTATCATCTTTGCTCTCTTGTGAATTTGATCTACGTGAGCCAGCCTCTTCCAGGCTTTGAGACATTTATCACCTTTGAGACAGTGATGAGACTGAGGGACTTTATTATAAGTAACCATGCAGTGTTTTGCCTGCATCTCCTTGTTTCCCATTTTCTACCTAACTGCCCTTTATTCAATTCTCTCTAGAAAGTTAACAGTATATGACCTAAAGAAATATTTAGCTGAGGTTTAGAACTTTACTTATATATGACATTTTTCAACTATGGGTTAGCTTGTTCTACTTACAAAGGGAAAAACCTTTTATGAATCGTTCTAAAAAGTGTAAGTGTATTTCCAAGGAAACTGGAAATTGCATGAGCCATTCTTGCTGTTTAGAGAGATGAAATCATATTTATGTCTTTAGAATGTGTATTATTTTCCCAGCTGCCCAGAAAAATATATGATTTAAAGCCATTTAATTAGCACTTATATCTTTGGTCAACTCACTAGGGGGAAGGGGACCCAATTTTTGAGATAAAAATAATCTATTGAAGAAATATGTTTCTTTGAATAAGACCTTTAGTGCAGTGCTTCAACAGAACATAGATTTTTTTTTTAATGGCTGAGTTATAGACTCTTGGAAAAGGAATTTATAGTGGAAATGCTGACACAACTTTAGCTCCTGTATGGTGGTGTGAACTCGCCGCTATAATAATTAAGCAATTAGGCATGACAGAGAGTATGAGTTTCCTGAGATAATCACACCCCTGGGGCATTCCAAGTCATAATCCAAAGATAAGTGTTTTTAATCTCCCAAGGGTGTGATTATCAGATGATAACCACACCCTCTGGAGAAGACTTATGACTCATAAAAAATCTTTACTATAAGGGAAAAAATGATTGTGTCGCTGTATGCAGATGAAGCTAGCCATAGAGACTGCAACGTGTCTGCCACAAATTAATTAAGAATTGCAAAACTTATACCACATTAATGGTATCAAGCATCGATCCCAGGGACTGGTTTGTTTCTTTATGATTATTAAAATATAGAGATAAAAGAAGGGTTCTCCATTTCTCACTTTCAGAAAGAAATGAGTGATTGATTAAATTAATTATAAAGCTCATAATGCCAAGCCTTTCTATTGATTAGGACTTACCAAGTATGTCCAAAAACAGAGTCTCTCATTACCCAGATTACTCACTTTGAAGTAACTTGATCACCCTAGAATGATCATGTTTATATAAGAGTATTTTGTACATCCATTCATTATTCATTCATTCTTTCATTCATTCATCCATTTCATTCCAATACCTAACAGACACACAGGAAGTGACTGTGCTAAAGATATAAAGAAGCTAAAGACCCATGTTCTGATTGTGGAATACAGGCACATAAATCATTAGTGAGGAAAGTGCCAACATGGTGGTGACTAAAATGTGCTAAGAGAGCAAAGAAGAAAGTGAGTAATCTCAGCTGGGGAAAAATGAGAAGGCTTCATAGAAAGAAAATATTTGTTCTACATAAAAATTATAGTAGCTACTTCTTGTTGGACATTCACTGTGTATCAGATGTTATATTGAGCATTTTACTTTCATAATCTCATTTTAACCTTCACAACAGCTGTGTAAGGGTGGATGGTACTTTTCTCATGTCACAGGTGCAGAAACTAATACTCAGAGTGTTTATGTGCTAAGCTCAAGGTCAGATAGCTAGTTGACATGCTAGAACTAGAAAAACTAGGTTGCCTTTAGAACATGCACTCTTAGCCAGTAGGCTCTATTGCAAAATGTAGCTGCATCCTTGTTTACTTCAATCCCATATGAGGCGAAGCCAGGAAGGAAGAGGCAATCAACAGTGTAAACGGGGGAGACTCATAAGGGCACAGCATATTCCTTAAACATTCTCTGCAGCTGGAGTGTACGATGCATGGGTGGAGAGAATGATAGGAGGAGAGGCTGGAAAATTCAAGTTTGTATTAAATTTGGTCTGTCTCAGAAGAGCTTCAATGCTTTGCTAAGCAGTTTGCAAGATTGTCCTGAACAGATCGGCCTCACTGATTTCAAGGGCGGTCAGACTGATCAGGAGGCAGTAAGGATTCTTTCTTTCACTTTTATCTACCAAGGTCAGAAACGTTTCCTAGGGATCCATATGATTATGCAGCCATTAAAAAAGAGGGATGAGTCAGATAGGGCCAGTATTTGACCTCTAAAAAAACAATTTCTAACTGTAGTTTTACAAAGCCCATGTTGGACATCTTCAAAGTTTTCAAGAGGTGGGGGCAGTGGGAAAACAAAATTAATTTTGATTTGAAAACTAAACATAAGTTGCATTGTACATTCAGGATGTGGAAATTGTTGCTCTAGAACCTAATTATCATGAAAACCCTGTGAGAGCCAGGCTTGTAGCCATACTGAGAGCTATGGAAATAAGCATAGAAAAAAATGCATATAAATAAGCAAGAACTGGTTTTTGCAGAGCGCCAGAGTCTCTGAGGCAGATAAAGCTGCATAATGCAAGGGCTCTACCTTTGAGAGTATGTGATCTGGTTGGTAGATAAAATGTGAACAGGTTTCTGATAAAAGATCAGGATACATGGCATAGTTATATATCATTAACTATTCCTGGGGGGTTTAGATGGAAAACTACTTGTCGACTGGTTTTTGATGTAGTAGAAATTTTATAGTAAACACAGTAGAATTCTTTTATTTGATATCTAACATGGACCTTCACTTACTATAACTTGGATAGTTTATAACTTTTAAATTTTTCAATTTAAGAAATTACTTTTTTTTGTTTTTTGGGGGGGATGTAATTAGGTTTATTTGTTTTTTTAATGGAGGTGCTGGAGAGTGAATCCAGGATCTCGTGCAGGCTAGGCATGCACTCTACCACTGAGCTACACCCTCCCCTGACTGACTCAAAATAGTATTTTTGAATCAGATCAGGCATAATTTTAATTTTGCTTCACACCTATTACCTGTGTGAGCTTCTATCCATTTTCTGACTCCTGAATTTCACTGTTCATCTTGCAAGATATAGTCAGTAGTTTCCAAATCACAAGATGACTGAGAACATATTAAACAGTGTATAGAGTTTAGCTCAGTGGCCAGCACATGAGAAGCTTTTGTTACATCATAGCTGTACTGATGATCATAAAGACAGTTACGTGACAGTTACGGTGTAGACTCTAGAGATCTAAAGACGAATGAGAAATAATCACTCCTTTCAATCTGGTAGTGGTGTCCCACTGCTGCTAGTTCCTGGGTGCTACACCATCCTTTGTTGCTCTGTATTCATCTCTGCAAATAGTCCCTTTGTTAATTGTTTAATTAAATACTTCAGAATGTGATTTCTATTTCCTGCTTGGACTTTGACGATATGCTCCCTAATATGATTTAATATAAAGTGCACCTTAAAAACTGCAATATTTTCTGTATATAAAAATAGTGTTCTCAATTGTTTATTGAAATTGCCACTTTAGGATAATAAGCAATGCTTATCCTGGGAACTTTATTTCCCTGGCATACATATGTGGACTGCAGCAGATTGTCTGTTCCCCTGGCTGTCATTCCACAGATGGTCCCAAGTCAGCTGAATGGATGAAGTTCTCCCATGGGAGCTTCAAAAACTACCTTCTTGTTGGTGGAGGCAACCCCCAGGACATGATTTGGTTCTCCTTCATGGAGCCTTTCTTCTCCATCTGTGGAAATGGACACAGAGTTAACATTTTGAAGGAGAGACCTTTCATTCAGATCTTAACCTACCACTGCCCTCATGACAGATTCCTGAAAACGTTAGCTCTGCTTACTCAAATGAATTCTGTCTGTGATTATTCTCTGTTCTTTGTCTGTCTGCTCCACGTTTCTCCAGGGCTTTCTCAACTAATTTCCCTGAAAAGAAGATGTGACAAGGCCAAATAATAGGATTAAGATCTGATTACCTTAAAGTAACATTTCAGAAACTCCAGAAAATTTATTTTATTTATTTGGGGTTTTGGAGTTCTTGCAAAGTCACTGGGTATCACTTTAACAGGTGAATTTTTGAAAGACAATAAAGAACGTGCAAGTGATAAGCAAGTGACTCAGCCAGTCTGTAATGTGGTTCATTCTTGTGTAAAATAGAAAGACCACCTAACCTGCAGCGTTGCTGAGAGGTTAAACAAACAAACGAACAAGTAAAGGACGTATCAACATGTTTACACAGAATAGTTCAACGATTTAGAGCTGTTATTACTATGATTATAATTTCAATGATACAGTCTTCTTCCGTTAATCTTTCATAGGGAATCATCTTGGATGTCTTTTAATTAAACTGTTGCTGTCTCAGTAATTGGCTTGGTGAGGTGAGGAAGGATCGCTCCAGTTCATATCAATTGCTAGCTTTAAATGAGTCCTTGGAATGTATCACTCACTATTTTAAGCACTTTATTTTTATTATCTCATCCACTGATAAAAAAATGTTTGAGGTTGGTTGTGTTATTCCCATTTTATACGTAAGGAAACAGACACAGAGAGGTTAAATGACTTACCTGTGCTCATGTGGCCAGTAAGAATAGAGGTGGGATTTGACTCCAGGCCGGCTGACTCCAGAGCCTGAGTTCTTAACCAGTCACATTTCTACTTGCCAAGACCTCTGGAGGTCTTTTGAGAAGCAGGAGTTGATATACTGCCTAAGAACAATGGAGACTGTAGTCAAAATTACTAAACTGAAAAATACAGCTACTTAAAATCTTTTCTAGAATTAGAGAGATGGGAGCTCCAGTGGCGCAATCAGTCAGTGCATGGTACTTAAATGGCAGAATAAGAGAGGTGAAAACGTTAATTATTACTTAATATCTATTCTTCGGCAAACAGACACCATTATGTGGTCATCCTTATCCATGATTTTACTGCGAAGTACCTGGTAAAAGGAAACTGTTCTTTTTTTTCAGATATGATATTAGGAAAACCATGAAATAAATGTTTATATACGAAGGAATTTCAAATTCCTTCAAGTTGCTAAATTAAAGATGAGATTTTTCTTATCTATTTTATATTAAGGAAGTGTATGATTGAAAGCTGGAAAAAGAAAAATGATTCTGTGGAAGATTCTAGAATCTGACCTTGCATATCCTTTCAATCTGTTGTCATTTTTAATTTGCCCAGTTATGGATAAAATGTAAGAATAAGACTATACAATTTCTCAGACTTAGAAATAAATGAATACTGAAAAAGGAGAATTAAGGAAGTCTGAAAAATGTATGAGTTAAATATCTTGTAGCTATTTTCTCTCAATAACTATTAGGACAAAAACACATTTTGTTTTGTTTTTATTTTAAAGTCAGTGGCTAAAAATAGAGAATGCTAAACACTTAATATAGATTGAGTGAATAAGAGAAAAAGTATCTTATAACAGGAATACTGTTAGGATATTTAAACAGAATACATAAATTGAATGTGAATGAGTGATTTCCAGAGGCTCGGGGGAAAGGAGCCTGGAAAGTGACTGCTAATGGGCACAGGGTTTCTTTCTGGAGTCAGGAAAATATTCTGGATTTAGAGAATAATGATGGCTGCACAACCTTATGAATACACTAAAAACAACACTGAATTATACACTTTAAAAGGTATAATTAAAAGGAGGGTAATAATGCCCCCCAAATCAATTATTATAGAGCCCTTGGATGTGAAAGGCAGGACAGGTCACAGGAACAGAATTTCAGACCTGGAAGCAATAAATAAAACTTACCCCAAGAAAGTTCATGAAGACCAATAAATTAAAATAATACAATTAATTGTGACAATTCATGATTCAAAGGTAGTCTACTCAAAGTGACCCAAAACAACAACAAAAGAGGGCAGTCGAACCAAGTGCAATGACTGCCCTGGTTCTTCATGTACGACATGATCGTGGGAAATACAGTTGGGATATCTAGCTGTTGAAAATGGAATATCCAAATTTCCAGTACCTAGGGACACAGCAGGGTAGAATGTTTAGAGCATGACTATTCTGGGTTATCCAAAGTTATGGATTCATATCTCTCCGTTAGAATTCTTCATTAGCTGAAAGCAGCTATAATTGAATATAGCAAAAATAAACAAAATGATAAAAATATGAAAGACCAAACATTATTAAAGGAGAAGCTGAAAAATTAGGCCTCAGGAAAGAGGAACCAGGGACACCCTCAGGAGGATGTGTCCTAGGACGTAATGGAGGGTTTTCTTCAAGGAATTACCATGGAGACAGCTCAGATCCAATCACTTCTCTTACTTGTGTCACTCTACTTAAAAATTGTGTTCTTGGAAAAAAGAGCATCTGACCATCATTTAGTTGTAGAGAAGGCAGAAAATAGCCTGAATTGACAGTCCCACCTTGATTTAACAGTCTACTGTTGAAGAGTCATTCGCCAAAGAACTCTTGCCAAGTGACTGGGAACAGGAAACAGGTCATCCAGAACAAACAATGTCAACCAGAGCACCAGTCTTCAAGTAGTTCCACGTAGCTTATTAATACAGGATCAAAGTGAAGAGCTAACTTGTCTGCATTCAAATTCTGGCTCCGTCTTGTATGAACCAAGTCATGTCGGATAAATTATTTAACTTCTTTGTACTTTGATTTCTTCATTTGTGAAATCAGGGTAATCATATTACTCATCTCTTAGGGTTGAAACTTAGCCCAATAGCAGGTACTCAGTAAGGAATTTATACTTGTTAGTTGTTATTATCATTGATATATAAATAATATATACTGTACACATAACATAAATATGCCCATTACAAAGTACCTATTTAAAAGCTTAGAAGCTTACAGAATAGCAATTTCTTGTCAATAGATGATAATATATCAGAGCAATATAATTAATTTTAAAAGAATGGTAATTTTACTCTAAATCAGATTGTGCTCCTCATGTTGGTCATTGACCAATTGACCAACATTTCATGTCATTCTATGGAGAAGCAATATTTAAAGTTATTCTTTTTCCCTTCTTTGGAGAAAGGCCACAACTAAATTCAAAGTGTTTACCTTTTTATTTTGTGAGCTGATGTTGATTTAGTCTAGAAGGCAAACTTCATAGCATCAGCATTTACACAGTCATTTATATCCCGGAGAATGCCACACATATATGCATCATACATTATAAGATTTAGTTGGGACTTAACTGTATTAGCCTAGTAACAATAGGAATCCATAATTCCACTAGAGTCATTAATCATTCCTGCTCTTTTAACAATAAACTCGACAGAATGGATTGTCATATAGGAGTCAGTTTTCAAATAAACATGATTAAATAAACGACACAAAAGTAAGAAAAACACAGTAGGCAACCTGTATTTTTCAGTAGATTTATTCTGTTGGCTTGTTCTTTGTGAGTTTAGTGGACTCTACTTCTGTTGTTGAGAAAAATAGTCTCCTTTGGTAGCTTCCAAATTCTTAGCCACAGCTGAAGCCTGCAGAACCAAAATCAATCACCAAGCTCTAGATTTAGAGGACTAACAAAAATATGGCCGTCTTCCCGTGTTCTGACTCCTCCCGATGGTATCCACAGAGACAGTCAGCACCTCCAGCTACTGTCTCCCTCCTGTTCAGAAAGGCAGCATTTGGAGGAGCTGCATGGGGCGGCTTTCACTGAGCTGCTTGCATCAGTCAGGGTTCAATTATGGAAAGAGAACCACCACAAGTGCTCTAGAATAAGGAATGTATTATTAAAAAATGAGTCTTATACAAACAAATATCAAAGAAAAGTCGACAAACTAGCCCCAGCACTGGGAAACAAAATGAAGCAGAATAAATCCACAGAGAGAAACGGGTCTTCCCAAATCTGATTCAAAAATAAACCTTCAGTAATTGAGAACTTTGACATGTATTCCAAAATTAAAGGTTAATTTTAAGATAAAAGCTAGTAGCTCTAAAAAACAATAATAATTGAAAAATTTGTTTTAAAAAAATTATAAATAAGTGGTGGTTAAAATTCAAATCTGAATATGCCTCCTAACTTTTGTCACTAAGAATAAATCTGAGGAATGCAATTTTCCCCAACCTTCACTAGTTTCCAGGCTCATAGGGAGAGATAGAGTGGTAATAGGAATCTGGCTTATGATACCATCTTCCCAAATCACTTGTGCACTCCTCCACAAAGTTCAGTGTGCTTCCGCAGGCTCTTAGGTATACGCACAAAGTCAGCTTCCACCAGGTGCTGCTGCTTCTCTGCCAGTTACACACTGGACTTGGTTGTGTCTGACTAGCACTGGCCATCCTTCTCCAGGCATCTGGGGAGATTGCCGCATCCGATGGGCTCCCCCAGCTGCTGCACAGAAGACCTGAAAGAAGCCATCAAGATGCTCAGTGTTTCAAAGTGAGGTGAGAAAGCCCTCTTCACTCTCATTTTGTCTTTAGAGCGATTCCCAGGCAAAGATGACTGTGTCCTTATGAAAGAAAGTTCAAGTTTCCTTATGAAAACTTTCTGCTCCTTTCTGTGGTTCTCTCCATACTGCTCAGATACCAGAAAAAGGGGGAAGAGACCACAGACCTGGGAAGAGACCACTTAGACTTAGACCACTCTTCATTCCATACTCCTTTCTCATGAAACTCTCTCTGCTAACGATGAGATGCTTAATTCTCTGAAGCAGCACAACCCAGTAGAAAGGGAATGTGAGTTACAGATGTAGTGTAAAATTTTAGTTTTTACACCGTTCCCTTTTCCCTAAAAATGTAAAGAGAAACAGATGAAATTAATTTTAATAATGTATTTCATTTAATCCATAATGTCCAAAGTAAAATTTTAACATTTAATATATGAAAATATAAAAATTATTAACGATATGTTTTACATGTTTTGTACTAAATCTGTGAAATCCAGTATCTGTTTCATACTTTCAGCACATCTTAATTTGGATCAGCTACATTTCAAGTGCTCAGTAGCCACACATGACTATTGTGTAATACTGGACAGTGCAGCTTTAAAGAGCCAGGAACTCCATTCCATCGTAGGTAGATTTCAAAAGAATATTATTTTCCTGTCAAAACTATGGTTTATATAGATTGAAATAGCTGAACAATTTCTTAGAAAATAACTGTAAATAATCATCACTTAATGTAACTTTTATTCTTTAGATAAATGGGCATTTCACTCTCTCATTATTTTCCTACCATCTTTGATATCATTAATTAATATGAACATTTTAAAATTGTAGTTCCAGAGTCATAGGACAGAGAAATCTTTAGGTATAAGAAGTACCTGGGTCCCTTTGTGATTTTCTTTGAGGGGTTGAATACAAAGTTTTTCCAACTCAAAATTTTTCATCAAAAAATATGTCAAAAATGACAATATCTTCTAATAATAATTCTACATTATTTCATAAGAAGTGACTCCACTGACCAATCTCAAAATGCAGCTACCTAAGACATTTATATAGTTTGCTCCATATGAGCTTAGTCATTCATTTAAATTCCCAATCTTATGGCTAGCTGAGAACAAATTTTTTCTATGAAAAAGTTTCAAAGATGAGAAAGAACTACAAATTAAAGAAGTGAGATCTTTAAAGACACACTCTTAGCATGACTTTACAACTGTGCCTGTTGCCTGTAGGTCATGCTGAACATCATGATTTGTTGTCTCCCCAGTCCTTGGGTAGAAGCTGCAGATGGTGGAATGAAGGGAAGGTGTCAATTCAAAGACAGAACTTCAAACTCTACAGTAAATGATTCTTAGTGGCATATATTTGGCTTTTCATCCCTCATCCATTCTGTCTGAGGAAGATGACATCCCTGCCCTTGGCCATTTAGCGCTTGTTTGGAGCATTATGTGGAAGCCTTTGTGGAAAGTAGCAGAAATGCCTTCCCTGGCCGTAGGATCTGGACCTTAAAAATTCAACCTAGAGAAATAAACATCCAGAGAAGTTTAATTCATTTCCTACTCACACATGGGTTACTTGCATCATGCAAAATAAGAAGACTTCCACTGCCAGCTCTTTCTGCAGTTAGGAGCAGGGTATTTGCATCTTTGAGGATGATTTAACGATCACTAAGCAGCAGGAAAGAGAGCTCACCCCAGCAGAAGATGGGAATGCAAAAGCTAGGTAACGTTGCCGGAGCACAGCCAGGTGGTCAGGACATTGGCCAGTAATTACCAGCCAGTGCAAGAGAATGAATTCTAAACGAAAAGATAAAAAGACCAAGGCCTTGGGGATTGGATTTTCAGACACAATTAACATAAATCGAGAGACAGGCTTGATTTGGCTCAAAATACAGGAGGAGATGTATTTCTAAGCTTTTGCTGTGTGAACCTTAAAATATCTGCAAAAACCACTTGGATTTATTTCCTCTCAGTTCTTTCACAGCTGTAGTGTGCTATTATTGCTATTGTTAATAATAACAACAGTAATATTTTCTGCAGTACCTTTCTCCTGAAATCTTTAAGACATCACACAGAGCTTCCTAGTTCTATGAATAACATTTACCTAATAAGCATGGCAAAATGTCAGATTAGTGAAAAAGAATAAGGTGTTAGCTTGTGATACGAAACAAAGGAGAAAGAGATGATTTAGAATAAAGCAAAATAGAAATAGCAAAAGGAGAAATGATCTGCTAATAGCAAGTAAACATAGCAGACATAGCCACATTCCTTTGGCCAAGCTTTTCTGGAAGAATGTGGACATGTTACATGTTAGTCATATTTGCAAGTCATCACAGAAGACCTTTTAGAATTAAAAAATGTAATTGCTTTTATTTCCTCTTATTTCCAGCCCTAAACTAGGCCAAGTATTAAAGACACCACAACCATCCGGTAAACTGGAAGGGAATTGAACACTAGAACTTTTCACATCAAGAGGAAACAGAGCTCTTAAAAACAACAACAACAACAACAAAAAGATAAAACAGATGGGAAGACAACATTTCTTTGAAGAAAGTCATTCCAGCTTCTATTAGGTAGTGTCTGCCTCAGCCATGTGAGGTTGACTATTGAGATGCTACCTCCTTTTGTCCTTGTCTTCATTTTTAGATTTATGAGATCTATTATGTGCTGGATAATAATAGAAATGTGTATTGAATGGCTGCTCTATGGCAGGCATTTTTCTAAGTACTTACATGGGTTATTAATATAATATCACAGCCTCATGGAATAAGTGGCATTATTATCCAACCCATTTTTCAGATGAGGAAAACTCAGGCACTGAGTTACACAACACCTCATGGCTAGCAAGTTGTACAGTTGCAACTTGAGTCTAAACAGTCTGACTCCAGCATCCCTTTTTTAACTACACTGGAAGGTTGTATTAAAGTTGTAATGAAGTTTCGGTACTGAGGCATTGATAGTTTGCTGTAGCTTTTTACAGGTGCTGCATTAGAGGAAACAAGTTAAGACATTCTATGCTAGTCTCCATCTCAAGGAAATAAAACTCTGTCTACTATCCAGACAAAGTTACATCCCATTTTCATTTCTCTCCTTACAACGTTTGCCAATATTCCTCCTTCTTTTCTATCTCCTTTGAATCCTGCTCCACATCACGCTATGTCTACATTCGTATGAACTCTTGATATTTTTCAATTATATTGAGTCATATTAAGTCTTAACAGTAAACTGAACATATGACATTTCTTTAAAAAAAGAATAAAAAATGATTTCCAAAAAGAAGTAGAAATCATATGTAATAATATGTAAAATAGTGTAAAAGTCTTACAGAAATATCTATATTGAGAAGATTTTATGTTCTGACACTGACTGAGAACATGACTCAAATAAGGTTTGCCCAAGCATCAGGCCTTTTGACCCAGCCTACATCAATTTATTTTCACATTCCAAATTGTCTTATTGTTGGGCTAAAATAATTATCATCTAAGAGATGAGAAAAGTCTAATAGAAGTTTGGAACTCTCACAATCAATACTGGTTGGCATAAAGTCCCACTGGGAAACAATGAAAAATGTACTTGCTAGATTTCTAACAATAGGTCAGGTTATTGCCATGGCATTTCTGACTAATGCAGGTGCTTCTGAATTGTGCATTGAAATATATGCTGTTCTTTCTGTAGGGCAGTTGTTTTTGTTTCTCTGTTTTCCCAACATTGTTTGGGAGGAAGAATAGGAATTAAAATTAACAGCTTACAGCCTATGTTTTGACTTCCTTCTTCTAGGTAAATTTCTTCACTAACAATTAAAATGAATGTGCTGCCTTCTTATTGAACCAAGGTTTTCTGTTTGGTCCAACTATATAGAAATATAATACGAGAAATCAAGGACAGGAAGAGTAGGGATAATTAAATATCTTTCCAGCTTTACTTAAAGCTGCCTAGAAGTTATGATTAAATATTAGCATAGAGAATGTTAAAATGTGCCTGTCTACATCATGTAAATATTAAGTACAAAGCTTTGAAGGTTAACACTTGTCTCTTTTAGAAATATTTACAGGCCAAAAGGAAATGGATTAGTGAGGCAAAAGCTTGAAAGAGTTTTTACTTTCCTTTAGGGAATGTGGAGTCACTACAGGGTTTTTAAACAGGGGAGTTTGGGCCATAAGTTAATTTTGGAAAATTCACTTTGGTGGAAGATGGATTGGAGAAGGTTGAGGCTAATAACATAGTAACAAGTTAGGATGCTGCTGTATTAGTCCAATCATTCCCAGTGAGGGGAGGGGGTGATTTTTTGCCCCATTGTAGACAGTTATCAACAATTAGAGACATTTTTTGTTTTCACAGTGGGAAGGGGGGCTCCTTCTAGCATCTATTATGCAGAGGCCGGAGATGCTTCTAAACCTACTATAATGCACAGGCAACCTGCCACAGGAAGAAATTATTCATCTCAAAATGTCAATAGTGTTGAGGTTGAGAAATTCTATAGTAGTCCACGTAAGAGACAATGAGAGGCTGACTCAGAGAAGTGAAATGTAGAAACAGAAATGTTTTTGGGGTATACAACAAATCAAGCTCAATGACTACTTAAATGTGGTCAGTGAGAGAAGTCAAGTGGTCTTATAATAGATATTAGACATGAGTATTGGAATGGTTGTGTCGATAAATGGTACTCACGTAGAAAGAACAGAAAAGATAGTATCAAAAGAGGGAGTTTCAATAGAAAGGGGTAGGTTAGGAACAGGACATTGAGTTTGAGGTGCTTGTGAGCATTAAATTTACAAGTCTGAAAATCAGAATAGAAGTCTATTTTGAAGATACAGATTAGGAAGGTATCAACAGATGGCAGTTGGAGTTGTGGGAATAGATACGATGCCAATAAGAAAGGGTGTGGGAGTGGAAAGATACAAAATATTGAGGGAGGGTAGCATGGGAAGGCATGGCTAGAGACTGAGAAGACATACTGGGAGATCCAGAAGGAGAACATACTCAGTTAGCAAAGCTCTGCCAGCCATGAAGAGCTCTAACTTTGAGCATCCGCGGCCTTCCTAAGTCCTTACATTCTTAACAATTGTTAACCATGCAGGAATTCCTTTTATGTGCAAGGGGGAAGCTCAGGGATATAGAATTGCTATTAGATGGACCTTTGAAAATAAATCAGTGTTCTAGAGAAATTAACGTGAAAATCCTTTAATAAATGAAAACACTTGTACCGAAACTTCAGCAACAGCTTCTGGCTGGCAGTAAAAAATTTTTGATAAATTATAACTTGTAATACAGACTTGATAAAGTTTCATGATTGAATGTTCGGTTTTAGTAACTTTTTTTAAAGCCAGCCCCAGTTTTTAGAAGTGCTAACTTACTCTCTCTCGGATAAATCTCCGTAAATTATTGCAGAAAAGATATAGAGTCTGGTAGAGTATTCAAATACTATTCTGTAACCCTGACCCAAAATTAATTTTCCAGTTGCTTTAGCAAAATAGTCAGGAAGTAATTAAGGATATGACAACATATCTTGAATTAACACATCTTGAAATAATAAATACCGTGATAAAAGATTGATCTCAACCAGTAAGAAATAAGTGCAAATTGTGTTTATCTTCTGTCAGAGATACTCTCTATTTCTTAGTAACATCGGTTTTACCTAAATGTATTCTATAATGAGTCATACAGTGATACTTATTAACCATGAATAGGTTAGCATTATTATATGTAACTCAGTAAAAAAGAATTAGCATCAAATTTGTTATTTTAGGCATCACACCCTAGCACATATTCTGTATGCCCACTCTTGCTTCCAGATTCTAAAATGTAAGTTTAAACAACTGAGTTAGATCCTTAGTGGTAAAAGCAGAAAATAACCAATGTCAAAGTACATTTTTAAACATATCAAGTAAAAAATGAGTATGACCCATGAGCTTTGTCCCAAAGTTTTGCATAATTGTTTATATGACAGCCATGGCTAGATCTTCATTGAAATGGGTGGAGTTGGAGAAGCATCATGTAGATAATAATTTAATAGGCAGAGGATGTTACTGAAAGTCTTAAGAGCATTCCTCTATTATTAGTTCATCTTACCTTTAAATTTTATTTTCCAAATACTCTAATGCTGTCATTTTAGGAATATTTTAAGGCACTTGTATCTCTTTACTGGTTCTTGCCGTCCATTGGCAAAACCTGAAATAGCCCCAAGGAGCTAGTTCATTTCATCTACTCTATTGGTACTTGGAGAATTAATTGAATAATGCTTATAAATCAATATGAAGAGCCTGACAGACACTCTGTACACTACCTTTGTTAAAGAAAGTCCATGTCCATGAATAACTATAGAGATGAGGAAAGCCTAACATGTTTATCTGGTGTTCTCAAGTCTGCATAATAAATCACATAATGTAGAGAAAATTGATCTAAATTTCAAGAGGAACAGTGTTAAGATATATTCTATGAGTTCAAACACACTTGATAAGTACTGAGGATACATTATTACTGCTATTGGATGATAATCCTTAAAATTCTACTAAATCAGAGATTCTTTTTGCCACCCAGGATAAATTTTTCCTTTTAAAGGGAAAAATAACCCCATAGAAAGCAGCCTCTGCAAGTCAAGGGTTTAAGGAAATTGGGTGTACCCCATGACAGAGAATATGTGATGTTATTTAGACAAAACATTCATTTAGTAGCACTGATCATTGTAATACAGTAGAAGTCTTATAAGTCAGAGAACTGGTTAACTTTAAAGTTAGGTAAATAACTGCTCCTGTGGAAAAGTAAAAAGACTACTTTTTAAGAGAAAGAAAAGAAAACAATAACTTAAGGTAAAATTTAAAATGTTGCCGGGTGGAGGGTGGGCCACATGGATGAAGAGGGTCAAAAGGTACAAACTTCCAGTAATAAATAACTCACCAGGATGTAACGTACAGAATGGCAGCCCTAGGAAGTAACACCGTATTGCACATTTGAAAGTTGCTAAGAGATTAAATTTTAAAAGTTCCTATCACAAGAAAAAAACTATGTACATGACAGATGTTAACTAGACTTACTGTAGTGATCATTTTGCAATATATAGAACTAATGAATCATTGTATACCTGAAGCTAATACAATATTGTATGTAAGTTTTACCTCAACTAAAAAAAAGGGGGGGGATGCCAGTCCTTAAAATTCACTGTGATTCCAAAAATTTAGATTTTTCTTCCTTGGCTAAGAAGGTCAATCACCAACGAAATCTGCATTCATTATTTCTAGTGTCATATTGCTTTTAGAAACTGAAACTGTGTTAACACTGATGTACAATAATTTGTTGGAATTTTATTCAGTGTCTTCAGTGTCTCACATACCAAGGCTAAGTGCACAAATTTATTTCTAAATATATATCCCACAATGATTTTCACCCCTAGAAAATGTAAGGATGAGAAGATATTCCTTCCCCCGACAAAAGAACCCAGATGTATTGATGCTTTGAAAATCTAATGTGTGAGGCTGAAATATGTGTACTGAAACAAAATGGAAAGCCAAAAGGAAAGAAAAAAGTGCCCCAGCGTGGGTGTTGCAGTGCTGCTGTAGTCTACTTCCAGGTTCCCAGTTGTGATTCTGCCAGGTTGTCTACTTATCCTCTAGATGGCTGTTGAACATTAATATCTTATTTTGAAATAATTGTGGCAGAACTTTCAATAAATCAATACTTTAGTAAACAGAAGATTCAGTTTGCATGTCTGACATGAGAGTGGTAGATAATAGGGATGTTGAGCAAAAGAATATAATTTCCTGTCACAAATGTAGAGTAATTGGCCTCCCTTTTCTCTTTCCTTCTTCCCTTCCCTCCTTTCTTCTTTTCTTGGTTTTCTTTCCTTCTATGGAAAACTATGAAACATGAGACATAAAAACTGCAATCACTATTGCAAAACACAGTAGCAATGAACATGAATTCTAGAACCAGGTTGTCTGAATTCAATTCCTGGCTCTACCAGTTAGAGATGTGTGACCTGGGCAAGTTACATAACTTTCTGGCTCTGTTTCCTTATATATAAAACAATAATAACAGTATATAGCTCATTGCATTGCTATAAGAATTAAATTAGTTAGTACTCACAAAACACAAAGATCAGCCCCTTCCACTAGAGAGTATTTGCTCTTACTGCCCTCTGTTTAAAAAATAGACTTAGCTCAAGAGACTAGAACAGCCATGCATGAAAGTCACAAAGGATATAAAGAGGAAACTAAGAAGGAAGAATAGCATTTATGTGAAACTACAGTGTTTGTTTAAACATTGCAAATGTGGCAGCCAACCCTAACAGGTGGGAAACAAAGGACGTGAACCCTACAACTGCCCTAATTTCCTGTTGTGAAAGAGTTTCCAGGCTGCAGCAAAGGGAGGAAAACTCTCTGAGCTGAGAAGATGGAGCTGGGAGTTCAGGGAGTCAAGTGTTGCTAGAATTTGCAGGGCAGATACTTGAGAAGAGAAAGTTGCAGAGAGAATGCCCCAGAGATCTGCAGAGGGCCCCTCTGGAGTCTTCACTGAGTGAATACTGAGCAGTGCTCGGTGTGTACAGATTGAAATGTTGGGACAGATGGAAATGTTGAATAGATACATGAAAGATATTAAAAAAAAAAACTCAAATAAAATATCAAGAGATTAAAACTACAAGGTCCGAAATGAAAAATACACTAGGTGAGAAGAACAGAAGAGTACACATTGCAAGGAAAGAAAAAAAAGTGAATTTATGTAGCATTGGAAACTATCCAAAATGAAAAGCAGAAGAAAAATTATGGAAAAAATAATAAACAAGGTATCAGTGAACATTGAGTCAATTTCAAATACCCTAATATATGTGTAATTAAAGTCCCTGAAGAGGGGTACATCGGAGAGGAGATTGGAAAAAAAAAAAAAGTCTTTGCATTACAGTCATTATTTAATGGCCAAAAATTAGAAAAAAAAAATTGATATTGTATTTTTCAGCCCCAGAATTTTCATTTTGTTCTTTTTTATACCTTCCATTTCTCTTAACATTGTATTTATAGCTTTTAATCCTTGAACATACTTATAATAGCTAGTTTAAAATCATTGCTGCCAATTTTATCATCTGTCATTTATGAGTCTGTTTTACTGTTTGATTTTTTTTTTCTCCTGGTGATGGGTCAGGTTCTTCTTGCCTCTTTGCATCCTTATTAATATTGCATTAAATTCTAGACATTGTACAGTAATACATGTGATGTATGTTACTTCTTTCGAAGAATATTGACATTTATTTGGCAAGCAGTTAAGTAATTTGTGGATGGGCCTAATATTTTTAGGTATACTTCTTACTTTGTGGTGGTTGTTCTGGTGTAGCTTTGCCATAGGACTGTTTTCACCCCACTACTAAAGTACTGCTCTTCAGGAATCTATCTTGAATGCGCTGAGGATTCAGCAAGATCTCTCCAACCTTGTTGTAACTCAAGTGGCTGCCAGTCCTATGTAGGCTCTGCTCATTGTTCAGCATATACATGTGTGGTGATTCTTTGCCAGCCTGATGGAATTTCATTCTATGCCTGTGCAGATTAATATTCAGCAATGGGCTCAATGTGACTCCTCTGCAGATTTCTGAAGCTATTCCTTGTGTATCTTTCTTCTTTTTTAATACTCTGTCCCCCAAATTCCAGCCACCTTAGCTTCCCTAAGCTCTGACTTCTGTCATCTCATTTCAGCAAGACTGATGTGCTCTGCATGAGAGCCCCTTCTTGGGTCACGAGCCAGAACATGCCTCCAGGCAGAAAGCCAGGGAAATCGTAGTGCCCATCTTGTTCACTTCCTCTTCTCAAGGATAACGGCCCTGGGCTGCCTGTTTCCAATATCTGAACATAGCTTTTTCCTTTATTTTATGTGGTGTTCTGGTTGTTTGTGGTGGGAGGGTCAGTTACTCTCATAGCGAGAAACAGAATTCAGAATTGCTTTTTAAGAACTTATTTTTAAACAGAAATAAAGGAAAAATTGCCACTTTTTGGATACAAATGAAAAAAAGTAGCAGCTACAAAAATATCAGTTAATAGTTTTATGGATGATCTTATGAAAAAATGAAATATACAGTAACATACAGTGCTGTGTATTTTTAAAATAAAATAACAGTAATATACAGTAACTTTACCTGTGTCACTACAAATTTCAAGAGAATTATATGCTCTACTGACAGGAAGAAATGACAGCACTGTTTTCTTTTCATTTTAAATGACCTTTCATGATGCCCTGATTGTTCTCACTTTCTCTCTCTCCTTCTCTTTCGGTGCTTTCAAAAGTAGCCGCAATATAACCATCTACTGCTTCATATGTAGATGGGGAGGGTAAGGTAAGGAAAACTTTGACAACTCTAACACCTAAATTTGAGAAAAATAAATGGGGCATAGTACCAGGACCATGGATAGCAACTCTAGTCTTTGTAGTTCACCTGTACCCTGAATATTGTAGTCACATAAAATGAGTATTGAGTCTCTCTCCTAGTTGCCTGCACGGTTATTTGCCTACTAATAACATGTAAAGGAAGGGCTGTGGTGATAACCGTAGTTCTCCTTCACAAAGAGAGTATCTATGTAGGCAGCTTACGTCTTTGCTTAACACTGGGGTTTAGGTAGCATGAGTTCTATAACTTTAACAATCACAGAAAGGAAATTTTGATTTTCTTTCCCACTTGCATTTTTATTAAGAATTGTGGTTTTGAACTCTGGCTACACATTAGACTCACCTGTACATTTTTTAAAATATACGCATATCCTGACTTTCCCCTTTTGGAAATTCTGATCTCATTTGGCCAAGGTGAGGCTCAGGAATAGGTTGTTTTTTCTTTAATCCCCAGGTGACAATAAAAATCACATAGGTTTGAGAGTTACTCAAATTGTTCTCCACAAACCAACAACACTGGCATCAGCTGGGAGTTTTTCTGAAATGCTTAATCTCGGACCCTGCCCAAGATCTGCTGAAACTATATTTGAACACCTATATGATTCACATGCACATTAAGTTTTAGAACATTATTTGGTTGACAAAAATATATTTCTTGCCTCCAGATAATTCTGAATGTAAACTGTAGAGCATTTAGACCTGTAATAATCCCAAATTAGGCCTAGCATCACAATCATATGCTCTTTGTTTCAAAAAGTTCTGATTCCTAGGCTGCAATCCAGCCCTGGTCAACCATCTCCTCTGAGCAAGAAACATGAAGTTTCAGCATCTCTATGTTTATTGTATGTTCCAGGTGGTTCTGAAAATTAGAGAAGTTTGGGGAATAAAGTAAAATAAGTACTGTAGTTTTCAATGTTTTGCCTGTACCCAAAGCCCTAACCACACAAAGAACAAGGGCTGTTAAGACAATAATAAATAACGGTGGATACATATTTTTTTCTTACACAGAATTCCAGAGCTTTGTGACAAAGACAATTTGATATAAATTTGAGTTTCTTGTTAAAATAAGTTTTATGCTTTGGATATTTTTGCTGTGGCTACAGTGAGGAAAAATATATGTACCTGGCCTTTTAAAGGTTCTGTCAGTTTAGAATTTTAGGCCATTTCTCTGTAACGTGGGGGGCAGTCTGATAGAGGCTGTGGAGTGAAATGGCAGTCTGACACAAGACAGTGAAAGAAAAGTGACAGATGTAGTGAGTGAGAGAATGGCGGAATGCTGAGTAGGCTGTTTTGTAACAGAAAAAAGAGAACATTTCAAAACTAGTTAACTTAGTTACAAGACTTTAACTAGGTCAGAAACTTATGAGTATTTGTGAATACTTTTAACACTGTAGGGACTGTCGGAAATTTATCATGCAGTTAAATCCTAGGTGTTTGAATTATGGAGTCTGAGAAAATTCCTGGCTGAGTAGATAGAAGTAAATGAAAATACACCAGAATAGACAGACTTTCTGTATAGAAGTATAAGTTTTTGTAAAAGTTGGTAACATTTCTTATTAAATTATATAACTTTATAGATTTATACATATATGATAGACTTATTAGTGGTTAGAAGTTATGAAAACTCCACTTTGTTATGTTTCCATATTCAGTGTATCCAGATGCAAAGCATGAATTTGGAGTTAAGGAAACCTGATTTAGGCTCCAGTAAAGTCACTTAATATGTGCTATTTATCAGATCACTTAACATTTCTAAGGCCCAGTTTTCTCATCTCTAAAATGGAAATAATAGTACCTCTCTTGGTAGGACAACTGTATGTCTCCAAGCTACTTTCACTTCTGGACACCACCCTGGTTATAGTAAAAACCTTCAGCTAGAATCTCAAAATCAGTATAAAGCCCTCACAGTTTAATGGAGTTACATATCACAGATAAATGTTACTGCCTTGGTTCCTAAAGTAATACAGCATCAGATACGACCATCTGGAGAGATAATACTCAAGTCAGGTTAGAAGCACATTAATCCCATGGTGTTGGCATTTGTGAAAAGCATACAGTTTTGGGTATGCTATGGTAATGTGTAAAAAGAGTCAAGTTAGTACTGTGTTGGATTTTTAAACAGCTAAGCCTTTTAGATATTTTTTCACAGTGGCTTATTTTATTTGATATTGATTCCTTCGATTATTCATTCAACAAATGCTTTTTTGACACCATACTATGTGTCAGATGCTATAGAAGAAGTGAACTATTCACTGGTCAGAAGAACATTTAGATGGGGTGAACAAGCAACAAATGAACAAAGAATGTAACTCAGTGTGATGTTCTATAATAATAACAGGTGATGTATCACATATCACTACAGTTGTGTTACATGATGCGAAGAAAATAAACAGGTGATTAGCTGGTGAATAACTATAGTGTCACCACAAGTGGGACTGTTCAGTAAGATATTTCTGAGCCAGTAGCACTTGAACTTCCCTAATCTGAAGGATGAAAATACATCAGCTATGAAGATAGGTGTCAAGAAAGCATTTTTAAGTGGGAGTAGAAGTCCTGTGCAGTTAGAGTGTAACTAGGCAGAGGGGGAAGGTATGGATTGAGGATGGAGAAAGCTAAGATAGAGACCCAATATGCAGGGCCTTGTAAGCTCTGGAAAGTATTTTGGATTTTTATTTAAAAACAATAGGAAGCCATTGAAGGGTTTTAAGTGATAGGAAAGCAATCAATATTTGTAAAGTAAAAGACTGGAAACAGTCCAAAGTTCCACAAATAGATGACTGGTTGAATAAAGGTATATCCACAAAGTGGAATACTATGTAGCACTAAAAAGGAATGAGGAACCTGTCTCTAATGGTTATATATCTAGCATATACCATGAAGTAAAAAAGTGAGGGGGAGACAAGTATGTACAATATGTTATCATTCATCTTCCAGAAAGGGGAAAACATGAATAAACAGGCATCAGACAAACATGCCTATATTGAAAAAGGAGCATAAATCAAAAACTAGTTTAAAAAAAAATAGTTACATAGAAGGGAAGGAGGAGACTAGGGTGAAATGGACTAGGTTGAAAGTGAGACTTCTCTCTGTTTCATAGTTTTGATTTTGTAATTGTGTAAATATTTGTATAATAATGTAACATAACAAATATAAGCAGAAAGAAATCCTTAAGAATTGACAGCAAAATGAAACAAATGAAATGAACTGCGTATCAGGGGGTTAAACCACACAAACAGGCACTACATTAAGTGAGTTTAAACTTGATCTTAGCCAAAAGGCAGAGAGGCAGTTACATCAAGTGATTTTTAAAACATAGTCATTTGTACATCTCCAGTGTACAAATGACTCCTTAGGGATGTAGCCTAAGGAGAAAAATATTGCAAAGATCTGAACTCATTTTTATAATTATATTGTTAGTTTGTATCTATTTGTGTGTGTCTATATTTAATAAACAAATCATTTAAACAAACACGTATTAGGATGAGCAAAAAATATTTACGCTACTGTTGTTAGGATGCAAGATATGCATTATAAAAGAAAAGACATGCAAATATAAGAATAATAAAGTCAAATTTAATATTACAGTTGGAAATTTAGACATGACCTCATGTTGTATTTTATCTCCAATTATTTTGTATGATCTGTCCAGTGAGAAAGTCCAAAAACATTGACCAACACAGTAGCCATCAGCATCACTAGCGATTAAATTAAGGTATTTAATAATATCATTTATCCTAAAGGAACCAGAGTTTTAAAAATTGGCTGCTTCCAAGTGTGAGGCAAGAAATGTACAAGGAAAGCATAGAAAACCTTACCATACCAGAAAGAGCAGAAATATTTTGTCATGTCATCAAAGATCAGGATCCAATTTAAAGGGATTCAACTGGCCAAAAAAGGGACAATTTCAACAACAGCAGTAATAATTAAAATCTATGATTTCATAATAATACACAGTAAGAAAGAAAAATATCAGTTACCTTGAAGGATGCTAGAAAGTGAATCCATTCTTCTAAAACTCTGTAAATAAGAGAAAAAAACTCCCATTTACCCTGCATTTCCTGTACAAATTCACCTTCATATTAACAGCTTAGATAATGAGAGAGTTATTCTTTATAGATGTATCTCAGCAAATAAATGAAGAAAAATTAGTATAGGACCATTTTGCAACCTTTAATAAATAATGGATTTAGTTTACAATCATCAGCAATAGCTAAAACTACTAATTATGGGTGGAGTTAGGCATTATGATAAATGCATCGGGCTGACAAAACCTTAACCTAATGATCCCTTTTAACATCTCAAAAAGAAGACAACCAGAGATTGTGTGGCTTTTGATGTGTTGCGCTAGGAAATACAAATGTCACCTATGAACTATTCTTGCCGCAATATGAACCTGAATCCCTTCTAGTCTCTAATCTAACTACTAGGTTTCAGAAAACATAAGGATCAGAGGAAGATGTTAAAGGACACCACTCAAGTGGACATACAATTACAAAAATTCAGAGTGAGGGACACTACAGATCAAATGACAGGTCTCTTTGTCAGATACATTAGAAGGAGAAAATGAGAATATAAAATTAAAAAGAGGCAATAAATAACCAAATATATGTGAATATTTTGACTTATTAAATAATATTTTAAGACAATCATGGAAATTGGAGTACTTAATAGACATTTAATGTTATAGGATTGTTTAAAAAATGAGTCTGTATCTTTCAGTAATATATACTAATAAAATGATATGGTGTCTAGAATTTACCTCAAAGTATTTCAGAGTATGTTTGGGAAGGAGAGTAATGGATAATAATTGAATCTGACAATGGGTACACGGGGATTCATTGTACTATTCTCTCTACTTTTGAGTATGTTTGACATTTTTCATAATGACATTTTAAAAAGTAAAAATAAGAGGCATTTGAAGATCTAGTTACATTTAGGAAATTTTGAAGAGGGGCGTAAGTGGAAGCAGGAAGACCAGTTGGGAGGTTACTATAGTTCGGCAGGAGAGAGATGATGGTGGTTTATGATAAAAAGTGGCAGTGAAGATTGAGAACTGAAAGGATTTGAGATATTTAGAAGAAACAGAGTCATAGTACTTCTAATTGATTGGATTGAGGGTTGAAGGAAAGAGAGCCATCAAGAATAGCTCTCAGGATTTCTGTTGGAGATCTGTTTGGTAGATGGGTGATGTCTTTTGCCGAGGTTGAGAAGACTGGGGAGTGGGGGATAGTCATGGAAGTCTGAGGTGAGAGGTAATCAAGAGTTTTTTTGGGGGCAGGTCTGAGACATCTGTTGCACATCCAGATGAAGACAGAGCACAGAGGAGAGAGAGAACAGTCCTTAAGATACACATTGCAGAGCCATCAACATGTAGATAGTGTTCGAAGGCACAGGACGGAATAAGAACACCTATGGAGAGAACAGAAACAGCAAAGACAGAGCCCTGAAGTCACAGTGACATTACATGGCATGTAGAGCAGAAGGCACCAAAGAGCCAGGGGACAGGAGGGGACAGAATGCAAGCCAGAGGTGCAGCCCAGTTTTCTTGTTTTAATTGAGTTGTACTTTATAACTGATTTACAGAAGGTATTCTAGTAACAGGACTTACTAGCAAGTGAATGAACCCTGTTCCTTCAAAACCAGCCTGCAAAGGCAGTGCACTACACGAGTCTCTGTTTAATGATGCAAACGTTAATTTCTTGATTACAAATGAAAACAAACCAAAATCAGAACCAAGAAGTCTCTTGGAATGTGACTAGGTAGTGGTCATGCTTTGACAACTTGATAGAAAGGCTGAACATGGCAGAAGTAGTTCTCATTGGGGGTACATATTTATTTATATCCAGCTTATCTAAAGTCTTAGCCAACAAATGTAAAAACATTGAGCATTGAGTTTCCCTTATATTTTCTGAATTCAGCGAGAACTGATTAACCCATTTAGAAAGAGCTGAACCTATCTTTATATGTAGCTAATTATGTTCTAATGCATACATTCAGCAATGCCATGAGGCTGTCCATCTGCAAACTGCCAGAAATAAGCTGTCCAAATTCAGAGAACTGCTTATTTTAAGGCTTAAAAATGACACTGATTTAAAGATTGCTTTTGCTGATTTGATAAACTGTAAGTTGAAATAATTACATTAATGTAGCACATTATAATGCCAACAATTTTTCTAAAAAGAAAAAAGAAAACATCGATAGAAAAAAGTAACTCGTGTTTGTTAAAGAATAAAGCATGATTTCAAAAGTCAATTTCCGATCACCTTCAAAGTGCTACGCTGGAATAAAGTGACTGGAAGAGAAAGTGTTAACTATTCATTTTCCCTAGATAAATAATACGTTCCAGGACAATGTATGAGAATGAGAGATTCCAAGGACTGGGAAAGAAATGCCATTTTTCAGGTGGTCTGCCACAGTTCTCTCTTTACCAACAGTGGGTAAAAATAGCAAAGGAATAAGGGCACAGTTCAAAAGTTAGTAGGACAGTCAATCTATACAAATGACCCACGTGGGAGGCAAGGCTGCACCAGCGACAGGAAAGAATCATCAATGAGGAGCCCAGGAAACAGGGAGAAGCACAAGGCCATGAAGCTAGACAGAGGAGAACGAATTTTGAGAGTTTCAAGCGCTTTTCAGGGGAGCCCTTTGACAGGAGTCTTAGCTTGGTCCCTCCAGGGGCTGGAGAGGATCAGATGCTATCAGCAGGTTCATTGCCCTCTGTGGGCAATCAGCCAAGTTGGACCAGTCCATTCTTCCAGTGGCCCTCCTGTTTCTTCCTCTCACTCTTTTGCCTTCAGGATGGGCCCTTTTGTATTTTCCTAGTGTTTCCAAATAATGAAATATTATTGATGGTTTCATTCTTTCTCAACTTCTACCACAGTGTTATCTTGACTTCGTTAGAGCATCCTCTATGTCACCACCACAACCAGCAGAAATAAGAGAAATAACGCATACAATAGTAAATCCTTACTTAACAGACTTTTATTTTTAAATAGGCTTGGGGTTTTTTTTTCATTTTAAGTAAAAGTTTTTGGCAACAGGTAGATCTAACCTGAATCTGTTGAATTCTGTATTTTTAAACAGTTCTGACACATTTTCTTTGTTTCTTTTTATAACACATGCTGAGTGGGAATGGATCAGGGCCAGTCCTAAAATACAGATTGGGCAGCTCTTGGAATTTCAAAGTCAGTACAGTCATGGTAAGGTTTCCAGTAAGATGAACATAAAACAAGAGAAAACTTTTACTTATTAAAGTTTTATTCACAGAAAGACTATTTTTAACTAGACATAAGTAAATCAAGATAGGGAATATTTCTGGTTTAAACAAACAACATTGCAGTTTCAAGTGACAAAAAATGTCCAACTTATAAAATAATTCACCCTAAAGTTCCCCAAAGAGAACTCAATAATAAACAGTGGTTTTTCTTTGAAAAGACTCATGAGTTATAATGGTTCACAGTGCAGAATAAATGACAGTCCAAGATACAACACAGCTTTACTTTGAATTTCCTGGTCCTTGTCAAGTTATTCTTGACATTTAATTACATCTGAATCATTAAAGCTTAAAATATTTTTAATGGTGAAATAAATGATAACCCAAGCCCCTGAGTGCTATCTGGCCAGAAAATGTGTCTAATATTCATAAATGAGAGCCATGGCATTTCAAAAAAAAATGGAAAGGTAAATTTTGCTGTTTTTAATCACATTAATGTTGTCAGGTGGGTGTTTGATGGCCGACAAAGGGATGGTGCATTTCTAGAACTTTTGGCCATGCATAGAAGCCCTTTGGGTTATGTGGACTGACAAACTAATGCTAAAACAATTCTGTTAAACAAGCCATCGTGAACCTCATACAGAAGGTGAAAACCCATCAGAGTGCAGCTCCACAAACAGCCTGGTGTCGTCAAATTGCAGGTACTCTGGGCAAGGTTTTTAGTCCTCTAATGCTTTTGCTTCCACACAAGGAACTGAAAATAGGAGCTCTTGGATGCATTAGAGGAGACCTTTCTCCTCTCACTGAACAACACTTTATTTTGCTTCATTCAGTGATCCAAGCATTGCTACTCTACTCCCATTGCAGCTTTTTCTATATAACACTTTTTTTTTTCAGATGCATCCATCTAAACTATCCAAATCTGTACATATTAACATTTTCGAGCAGCAACTCTGGGAGAATTTTCACCCTGACCTTTCCTTTCCCTGACACAATCTCCAACACGGTTTCCATTTCCAGGTTTATTTTTGATATCATAGGAGAAGATGTTGCTGTATTAGCCAACAACCTTGCCTGTGGGTTTCTCTTCTCAACTCTAGATATCATTCCTCCTCTAACAACTGATGGAGTGAAAAACCTGGGAGAATACAGGCTTCAGTGTAGTGAACATTTTCTCTGCTTATTGTATTGCACAACTATTGAAAGATCAAACTATAGGTTTACCAGCAAAACTATATTAGCTAAAACCCTGTGTTTTCCACAAAATTCTACCTCTCCCTTTTTTCCTTCCTCTTACACATACCCAAAATTATGCACATAGATAATTTTACACTTCATTAAGAAGCATTTCTCTATAAAATTTCCTTCTTTCAATAGCACACAGTAAAAAGAACTTGGTTTAAAAAAAACTGGAAATAACCTAAATATTCATCCACAGTGGACTGGGTAAATAAACTGTTACACTCATACACAAAATACTATGCAATATGAGAACATAATGTGCTATATATTCTTTTACTAAAAGATATGTTAGCTAGAATAAGCCAAAGGAGCAGAATTTAACATATAATATGCCACTTATAGAAATAATTATGTAGGTATTTGTGTACATATATGGTCTGGCATATGGATTAGAAGTATTTAAACAGATACGTAAGAAACTATTCAATTACTTCAGGCAAGTAGATTTAGGGAACATCAGTTTTATGTCATTCAGATTTTTCAGTATTTCAATTCTTTCTGTCTGCCCTCTTTAGTTCTGTTTGCCTTATTCATATATTACTTGTATTAGAAATATTCATTAAAAAAAAAGCTTATCTGGATCTTTTGAACATTCCAACTAACATTCAACTCAATTCCATGATTATTGGAAAAATGGAGTCACACACAGGATATAGTGTGTTACTGTGGAAAGAAACTTCAGAACTTTGGATTTTATTGAACATGTCATTTTATGACCATGTGTAAATCACTCATCTGCTGAAACCTGATTTGCCTCATCTGTAACATGTGAAAAAGTAGCCTCATCTACCACAACTTTCATTTAGCGCTCAGTGTTGTGATGGAAATAAAAACAACAGAAAGCTCCTTGTGAATCTTGCAAGGCTATGGTATACAGGTGTGAGCTTTTGTGACAGAGATATGTTCACTTTCAGAGCCCACATTAATTGAATCTGACTTTGTCCCAAGAGTTTCACATTTATTCTTACTTGGTATTTTTCAGTGGGAAGCTATATTCCACTAACATCTGAGTAATAAGAAGAACCATGATTACAATAGTATATGCCTAATCTAAAATTGCAAATTTGTGGGGAGGGTATAGCTCAAGCAGTCAAGTGCGTGCTTAGCATGCCCTAGGTCCTGGGTTCAATCCCTAGTACCTCCTCTAAAAAGAAATAAACCTAATTACCTCCCCCACCCAAAAAAAATAATAATAATAAAATTGCAAATTTTGGTAACAGTTACATAAGTGAATAGACTGTATTAATAAAACATTGTAGCTAATAGATACATGACATTGTAATAAATTCACTCCTCATCACTTGTTCTGCTTACCTACCTTACCTACCTATAATAATGATACCAAATGTAGTTTACTAAATACAAAGCCTGGTCCAGAAACCTAATGGTGTTATATTTGTTATTTATTTCTCAGACCACATTTTTAGATAATTGTTATTAGTATCATTGTTTGGGTAAATAAAATGAAACTGAATGATGTTAGCTTTCTTGTTCTGGGTCACACAAATAGTAACTGAAGTCTGATTATGACTCAAATTTGTCCAAATCGAAAGGCTAATCTTTTCCCATCCTAAACCAGCAGGCAGTGTCTTAGCTTAAACCAAATGTTAACCCAAATCTGTTAAACACCACCACTAACTATAATGTCTACTCTAAGCACACTGATCTTTTACAGCAAAATAATAAGTTGGTACCACCTTTATGGAAATCAGTTTGAAATCCTTTGAAGGAATATTGTTTATACTCTATGAGCCAGACTTTTAGGAATTTACCACGTTTGTACCCAGCTTTCAAAGATGGGGACATGACTTTATACTGAGAGATGCTCATTGCACCATCATAGACAGCAGCATGTGTAAAATGTACAAAGAGAAAGAGCTCAAGCAATCCATTTGTCCAACACAAATTCTAAATACATAATACATTCTGGTATTGAAGTGTGTGTGGAATGATGGGCAGCTTTTAAAATCATTCTTTTGTAAAACATTTAGTGATACTGAATAAAGTTCATGAGGATGCAATGTAAAGTTAGAAATACATACATGTGTATAAAATAGAAAAAAATAACATGACTGCTAGGAAAATCATCAAATTATGAGCATGTAAGCAGTGCTTGTTTCTATTTTCTTCTTAATATTGTGATATGTATTTAATATTTTCAAAAATTAAAATATACTTTTTTTATAATGAAAAGGCCTTTATAAAATTGATCAACAATATCTAATCATCCCAAACCTTTATCATTTTTCAGTTTATTCATGCTCTTTAAGATTGAGACTCTAAGCATACAACTATGACCCCACCTCTAATAGACAAAAGGAGACTAAAACCAAGTTTAATGTGTAATGTATACTGCATAACTGTCAGTACTTTTGATTCTTAAAGGCTGGATATTTCTGCTGTTACATTTATTTTAAAAATATTTCTAAGAACCATAATACTCAATAAATGTTGGAACAATATCTCTAAATGCCTAAGGTGAGAGCTTCCACTTTTTAAAACATGAACTACATCAGTTTATTTTATTAAACTTGAATCAATTTCCAGACTTTTGCTATGCTGAAATAAACTCACTTTTGTGTCTTTGAGCACATATGCAAGTAAACCAAAACCACACAAGCACCTTGATCTGGCATTGCTGTGTCAAAAAAGATGTGGTAGATTTGAAAGTTCAGGCACTGCTAAGGTATCATCCGAAGATAATGCAGCCCTTTGCAGGCTCATCTGTGAAGCATGAGAGTGTTTCTGACATCTGGTTAGCATTTTATATCAACCTTTTAATGCCTCTCATATAATAGATGAAAAATTGTATGTTTCTTTTAATTTGTAATTATTTAATAATGGATATGGCTTATCATAGTTTTACTGTCTAAAAATTGATGTGTACTTTTTACAAGAATACCTCCTGTATCATTTTGCTCCTTTTTTTCCTATTAAGGCGTTGTTCAAACAAAAAATAGAATTTCCGGAATAGCTGAAGACAGTTGTAGATTTGGGATGTGGAAAAAGTAACCTCTCCAAGTCCCTTCCCCAAATGATAAGAAAGAATTTCACAATTGTAGAATTTCCTCAAAAAGCCAAATTCTCAGCATCTCTTGACCTCAGAGACCACCCAGAGCCCAAAGTAGCTTTGAGCCCCTGTGCTCCCACCATCCTGCCCTTCTGGGAACTTTGGGATGAACTTAGGTGGGTGAAAAGAAGCCCAGGGCAGCCAGGGGAGGGAGGCCGGCTAGGGAGCCGGGATTATCACTGGTGGAGAAAGAACTTATAAATCAAAGAAAATTGAGAAGAGAAAATGAATCCTGTGATGTCAGTTTGGAATCAGAAGTTGTATAAATTCATAGTTTTTTTTTTGTCACATATACAGATAGAGAGTAAATAATGAAAAAATTGGGCTTCGTGAGCCACATATGATCTTTGTTGTATGTGTGCGCGTGTATGTATACACATATATTTGTATATATGTGTATGTGTTCACATTCATATACATATATATATAATCTTTTTTTCACCCCTTTGAAAATGTAGAAAAAAACCAAAACAAAAGCAAAACCCTTAACTCACTAGCCATACACAATAGGCTTTGAGCCCAGTAGTAACACACACTTCTGCTCTTGATCTATTAATGAGAACTAGTCACATCTCGCCCACTAGATGCAAGAGAACTAGGAAATGTGACTGACTTATGTACAACATTAGGAGAGTGGGGTTAGGCCATATCTCATCAGTCCTGCCATCAACACCATGTCGCAGCCCTGAAGGACATTGTCTTAGGCTTTACTTAGAATTCTTTTTGACCTTGGTTTAGGATTGGATCTCTGGTTAAAGACATGGTATCTGAGGTTCCTGACATCCACAATACTTTTCTTCCTATCACTAATTAGTGAAAGGGGAAATGATTTACTGTCTATCTAAAGGAAACTACTGTAATTCAAAAGTTTAACCAGGTTTCATGTTCAATTTCTCACTTATTTCAGCATTGAAGAAAGAGGGTGAACGAATCGATCGTTTCAGGAATCCAGAGATCTTAACTGATGTACAAGAGGGTGCCGGCGTTGTTTCCTGCCAGGTGTGAGGAAGGGATTCTAGTTGGAGTGTCAGGGAATCAGGCTGATGAAGCAGCTTTGAACTTTAATTCTCTTTTTTCATCAAAGAACCTGAAGAAACTGAACAGCTTTGAGCAACTATGACAAATAAATCGTCACCTATTTCTGAATTCAGAAAATGTCAAGGTTAAGTGAAAAACTAAACAATTCTAGATAATCACTTTAATGTATGTGAAGAGATAAATTTCTGTAATAAAAAATCAGTTGAACTTTTCATAAACTCATAATTATTCTAAAGGAATTAGTAAAAAATTAAATGCCTGTTTATTTCTGTTTATTTGTATCTTAATAATTTCAAAGATGAAATTAATTTTATAACAGTATTGGCACAGTTACCAGAGAGTAAAGTATTTGGAGAACCTGATGATCATTATATATATATTTTTTTAAATGTCATTTTTTTGTCTCAGGGGAACACATTTTTGCTGTTTTTCTGCTCTGCTGTCACCAGGTGCTTTGTACTTACCCTGCAGTCCTCAGTAAATGCCAACTGGGTGATCTCCAAGGGAGGTGACTTTAATTCCACCTCTGTTTCTAATTTCCTCACCAGCCAGGTCTTGATAGAAAGGCTGTGCTTTAACAATACAGGACTATAGAGACAGGATCATTATACCGCCTTCCAAACTGGGGGAAATTGTTTTTTTAAAGAAAAGCATAGTGCAGTTTCTTAGGGCTGGAGCTCTGCTATTCTCTGCTTGCTTTGTGACCATGAGCCTAAACCAACATTGCTTTTTGAGGAATTCCTGGATGACTGAACTTGTATTTCTCCATAGAGCTTGCCATCTTCCCTTCTAGAATCCTTGTTTTTAACTTGGTTACAGCCTCAGAAAATCCTAACATTTTCACATCAAAGGTATGCCATGAAAGATGCTGCTTGAGGGCAGGGGCTGTCTCTTGCACGCATTTGTACTGCTACCATTTTCTAGAGCAGTGGTTTTCACACAATGAAGGCATAATAAAATGAGAACTACTTCTCATACAAGATGTTTTAAGTTGAATCAGTGCACGTGGTTACTGTGCTGCATCCCATTCCAGAATCCTTGCCTTTACTCTCACTGTGCACCGTACTGAGAGTATAACACATGCTTACCTGCCGGTCCAGTTGAATGAAAGCTGTGCTTCTCTTTTGAGTGAAGAATTTAAAGTTAACATTAACATTTTTAAATGTTTACAATTTTACATAATTTAAAACTAACATTTCCAAGCTTTTTCTCTTCCTCTGAAATCACATTGTCCCTTATCATATATATTTTTATGAACTTTAATATTGTACATTGGATTTTTATGGCCCTGTCTTCTTCCAATTGATCACTAACTCCTTAAGGGAACAAGCATTCATCAAGCTATTTTCCCCAGAGTACCCAGCGGCAATCCTTGCACATAATGTAGATCCAATAAGTGTGTGTGGAATACTCTCGTTCTGAAAAAAATTGAATGGAAAATATTTCCCCTTAATTTATTTCCCAAACAGAGATTCAGATATTTGAAGGATTATTTTAGGAATGTCCAAAAAATGATGTAAACAGACTTCTTTTTTTGTTTGTTTGTTTTTCTTGGACATGACCACTGTGAGCAAAAATGAAAGGACTATTCTAAAGATTAAATAATAGATTGCTTTCTAGCTTCAATATCCAAAGCCTTAAAAGAGGCTGTTGATTGAAAGTGGGGTATATTCTATCTTCTGTTTCTGGTCACATTTTCCTCCACGTTTCCTACAAATATTTACAGAATTTTAAAAAATGAGTAAATGAATTTCTAATAAGAACAATCTCTTCTAGGCCCTCTGCACCTTGAGGAGCTTGATCACAAGCACTGAAGCCAGCCTTGCTCCCCTGTTCACACGCTCCTGGCTGCTCAGATGGCTGATCAAGTACAGCAAGCCCCTGTCCTCAGAAGGTGCATCGCCAGGAACCCGATGTAAGTGAAATAAGCCAGATCAAAAGACAAATAGTCATGGTATCACTGATATGATGAATCTTTAAAAAAAAAAAATCAAACCCACAGAAACAGAGAATAGAAAAGTAGTTACCAAGGGCTGGGGAGTAAGTAGGAAGGGAACAGGAGAGGTTGATAAAAAGATACAAACTTTCAGCTATGAGATGAACAAGATTGGAAGGTTGGAGGATCTAAGGTATAACATGGTGACTATGATTGATAACACTGTATTATATAATTAAAATTTGCTAAGAGAGTAGATCTGAAATGTTCTCACCAAAAAAGAAAAAAGGTAAAAAAGCCAAAAAACAGATGAACCATGTATATTATATATACGTATATATATAATATATACGTATATATAATATATATATTTCAATAAAGCTAGAAAAGAAAACTTTATTTAGACAAACCATGAAAGTCACTGAAACGAGGATGTCATCATGGGAGAAAAACAGCAAAACTTGTCTCCTTTCAGTTCAGTGGTCCATGCGCAAATATTATCCTCGCAAGATTTCCCATCTTACTGCCTGGGAGATATATTGGAAGTTCAAAGATACCAAAAATGTGACCAAACAGAAGGAAACACCTCTAAAATAGAAACGCAACGAAATTAGAAGGCATGTTCTGGATGAGCCAGTGAGTTTCAGACTTTCTCTATGTTTACTTTATTTGTTGATAATTCAGGGGTTTTTCTTTGTTTTTTGTGATTTGCATTTCTTTACACAGAGATAAGGAAAGCAAGTGAAACACCTTTGCTAATTCAAATCACTAAAATCACATAATTTTTCATGATTTTAAGTGGGCTGGAGTTGGCAGTTAAACTACATGACAATATCTTAAAAAAATAAACTCTATATGATTTCAGCACCTTAAAATATAGCAACTATATCTTTCAAAACCTTGAGGAACTACCAAGCTGATTAAAACTAAGACCTAATAAATCTTACTATCATGTTTATGTCTTAGGGCAAAGTCATGAGTTAGAAAACTGCTCAAATATCACTATAATTAAAATTTTTGTGAATTAATTTATATCTACGTAATACCTATTCCTTGTTAATATATTATGTACAGCTTAAGTGAACCTTTTTCCAATTAATTCTTTATTTCTGAAATATCTAAAGATTTGGATATTACAAGTATTACCTCAGCAAACAAGTCTATCCATAGAAAGATTTAAAAAAATACTGACAGGGAGACATAGGAAATAGTTTCTAAATGATCAAGGTCTGACTGCATATTTGCAAGGAAGTACTTATTCTAAAGAATCTTGTAATGACAACATTCTTTATATCTACATAGAATGAAGACCTTCAGCATATTCTCTGAGACACAAAACTCCTTCCACGTGTTTAAACCCCGGTAGCATACAAAGCTTTCTGCTCAAGGCTTCTATTTAAAGTCTTTTCTTTATTATGCCCCTACAGGGATTTCAAGGGTTGCTTCTAGATCTCTTTCTTTCTACTTCAGTTTTGAAATAATTCTACTGGGGTTTCTATTTTTGTGTTACTTCACCAGATGTCCAAACCATTTAAGACATGGCCTCTAAATCCTTGACAGCTATTTGAGGGTGTCAGTATGTTCTCAATTCATTTCAGTTTTTGTCTGAGCTTGTCTTGCGTTTTGCTGTTGAAAGAATAAAACAAACATCTAAGGAGTGTCAACTGGGTGCAAGTCACAGTGCTAAGCACCAGGGGACGTTAATAATAAGACCTGTTCCCGCTCTCCAAGAACTCAGACAAATGGAAAAGGGTATAATTTGTTAACATTTCTTAGAGAGTCTAAGAAATTGACCTCTACAGTTTGGATTAACTCTCTTCTCTCCTTTCTGAATATCTGCTAGTCCACTCAGACGCAATGACTTCATTCTAGATTTGCACATTCATTATTTTTATCTTAGGGTGAGTAAGACGTTGTGACTCCTTTTAACCCACTTCCCTCTTACCAGAGCCTCTGGCAGACTGAGTGCCCTGTCTCGTAGCCAGTGTGCTAACTAAGCAAATCCGTCAGGGCTCTCCAATCTACTACCTAACCAAGAGCTGACGGCTGCTCACTACCATTTTTCTACCAGCTATAGTATCATTGGTAAATATGTGTACTCCTCTTTCCTAATCCTGGTCTGATTGAGGTAATTTGTTCAGAGTGATAAACACAAAACTGTAAAAATGTTTTTAATGCTTAAACATTTTTTTCCCCTGTCACCAGGATTCAGAACTAATGATTTCATGTTTACTTTAAGATTTTAGGCTAGCTGTCACAAAGGAATGCTATTGTCTTCGATTGGATTTTGCCAGAGTCAACCTACCCATTTTCAAGAAGTAAGTTTATATGTATGGAACTTTGATGTGTGAGTTGGGTATATAGTTGAAAAAATTGGTAATATGAGAATAGGAGGGGAAAGTATAGCTCAGTGGTAGAGCACATGCTTAGCATGCATGAGGTCATGGGTTCGATCCCTAGTACCTCCGTTAAAAAAAATAGAAAGTAAATAAGTATACCTAATTACCACCCCCACAAAAAAAAATGAGTTGATAATATGAGAATAGCTACAGACAAAGCATATTCATGAGGAAAAGTGTTGTATAATGAGGATTATTAATACTACTGCTACTACTAACTACAACTGTTACTGAATTTTTATTGTATGTCAGAATCTAAGGTTGGCACTCTGTCTAACTAAAGACTTTTAGCCGAGTTTGATAAAATACAAAAGTCTGAAACGCAAGAGTATGAAAGCAGACCCGGGTCAGGGCTAGCCAGCTTCATGGGCATGTGACCTAGGCAGTCAGTCACTCAAGGGCCCCCCCTAGGTTTAATGCTCTTCAGGAGCCATGTTGAAACTCTGAATAATTTGATCTCTGAACTGATGTTTGGTAAGTGAAGTCCAATGGGAAAATGCAGCTTATATATGAGCAGAGGAGATACGTGCTGTCATTCCTTTCTGTCCATTTCACATATAACCTTTGCAATGCCCAGTGAGTACAGAATCCAAGTGAATCCACCATGTATTTGAGGTTAGTGGGACTCAAAGTACAATATAAGTGTGTTATCTCTAAGACTAAGGGAGACACTGACAGCCCATGAGAGCCCATGCTTTGTGGTCAGACCAGAACTTGCTTCAAATGCAGGGAAAAAAATGCAATGGCATTCTAAGAAATACAAACTACCAAGGAACCCCATTGTGGTCCTTTTTTACTCATGGTACTTCCTTATAGTTGCCCATCACTTACATTGATACTGATGAAAAGGAAGAAAAGGGAAAGACAGAGAAACCACGCTTCCTTTTACTTTCAATCCCTCTTTACTCATCAGTAAGTCAAACGTAGCTGGCATTGGTCGAATGTGTGCTTATCAAAAAATGAAATAAAAACAGCTGAGTTAGTTTTGTTCAGCATTTCTATTCTTCTGGTATAAGCATATACAAGATGTAAAATACAAATTGTGTAATTTCATTATGCACACAAGTTAAATGCTCTTATATTCTCATTTAAAACTGACATTGTAAACAATACAAAAATGAATGTTAAAATTCATGCTAATATTTTAACATTTTTTTCTTTACTTAAAGTGATATTAAAATAGCAAAGAAAAACATTATGACAAGTCTAGAGACAGATTAAGGTAGAAAAGGAAAAGCACTATATTTTAGTGATTTTTTCTTGCTTTTTTAACATGGGTCCCACCTTTTCATTTTGCACAGGACCCCAGAAATTATGTAGCTGGCCCTGCCAGTGCTGACACAGTGCTCTCAGTGTCGGGAACCAAGGCTCCTCCTGTCCTGTTGCCCCATCATTTGTGGCCTCCACTGTAATGGTCCAAGATGCAGCATCTATTTTACAAGCACACATGATGGCCAAACCAATGAAGGCAAAGAACACATACACTTTCTCTTTCGGTAAGTTTTTTAAACATGCCACTTGATTCTTCTGCCTCCTTTTGTAAAGCAGTGCTTAGTCATATAAGCACTCTGCAAGGGAAGCTGGGAAAAGGAAGTCTTTGGTACCTATGTGTTCAGCTAAAATTTGGGACTCTATCATTAAAGGAAAAGAGGAGAATGGATGTTGGGAACAATTAGCTGTGTCTGGCACACATGTTTGAAAAAGATTCTATGGAGAATTATGAGTGGAAAGGCTGCAAGAGGCTGGGCATACTGTGAAAGTTGCACTATGAGGAAAAGAATGTTTATCAAAAAGACGGAAAGAAACAGAAATAGAGATATACATATATATGTATACAGTGGAGGAGAGAGAGAGAAACTGCATCAGTAAGTGTATATGTTAGGTAAAATAATAGAAGTAAAAGGATATTAATTACTTGAAAAGAAGTAAACAAAAGGAGCCTAGATTGGATTAACAAATACCAAAAAAAGGTGGTTTCTGTCACTGTTTATGTTACTCAGGCAAATTACTTTATTTATTTAAATTATTAATTCCTACTTCATACCGTTTCTTCTAAGGATTATCAATAATGTGTTTAAACTACTTAACAGTGTCTGATACATATTAGATGCTAATTCAATTTTTATTTTACTTAATTTTCATTTTAAAGACAAAAACCATTTTATTAATTCTACTGTGCTTTTCAGGTAGAAATTTTATTTTGCAATATAGTATTTTCAAATGAAACATACATATGAACATCAATGCATCGTCATAAATTAAGATGTTAATTCTAATAAATAATCTGATACATTAAAATTTATATATATATATATATATAAAGCACACAAATTTTAAAACAAAGCATTTCATTTTTGTCTTAGCTAGTCTTAAATTATAGAAAGGAGAGACTAATAGTTTTGAGATGTTTTCACATTTAAATGATCACATCTAGCAGCTTTGAATATTCCCTTTATTATATTAAATAACTTATACCCCTATTGCTAGCCTGCTATTATTCAGATATTTTGAATTTGTTTTTATTTTTATCCTCCATGTTCAGTGTAGTGCCATGTATAATTGCTAGGTCATAGTGTACAAAATCATATAAATATGTTTCATGAAAGACTGAACTTGAAGTACCTTTCATATAATTAACTTGAATAAAGCATCTCAGCATTCTGAACAACTAAATAATTAAGTAGGTCTGTATTATTATCCCCATTTTATAGATGGAATCATAGATACGAAGATATTAAATAATTTGCTAGAGAACACAGATTTAGTCAATAGCAGAAATAAATTGTGAGTAATACTCAGAATTTGCACTAGGAGAAAAAGTTCAGCAGAAATTTCTGCTACATCTGTATTCTTCATAGAAAACTAAATTGAAATTATTACTGCTCTCATTATTAATATTCATTCGGTATCAAAATATGCTAGGTACTATAATATACATGAAATGAGATAAAACCCCCTAACGCCAGCCCAACTATTTATCTACTCCTACCAGCTTATTACTAGTGCATCCAAATGGGTGTTTTATCGCCTTAATTATTTTTAAGAAATGACACCAATAGCAAAGAATCTTGTGAGTTTAATTGCTAAAGATAATACATTTCCTATTCACCCAAGTAGTATTAACCTTTTCTCTTACAAAAATAAAGTCAGTATTTGAAAATGCATGACATACCTAAAAAAGAAGAACTCAAACATTATCTAAAAATTGGACAGCCCTATCAGTCAAGTCATTAAGTTGGATTGTACTCATACACCAAGAGTAATTTCAGTCATCATTTAAAAAATGTGTTCTTATTCTGTGTGGAAGCTACAATGCTTCTGTTGTAGCACATTGTCGCTACTGTGCTAGCTACAATGCATTCACTGTAAGCAATCATCACAAAACACCTGTAAAGTCTGTATTATCTGATGTATACAGGTGGAGGAAAGCAGACTCTGAAAGGTAAGGAAACATGCCTGAGGACACATAGTTTGATGGAAAATGCCACAGCTGTTCTTTAATCCAAGTAACTCCAGTTCTTTCTATTCCAACAGATACTCTCATATTTTTGAATAATTTTTGACTAGTCTGAAAATAAAATATGCTTGCAATCCAAAAAATATTTGTACACTACCCATTTCTAGTTTAATTGTTAATATTATGAAAATAACTGACATATTTGGATGTACTCTTAAAATACTATTTTTTTGTTCTCAACTGACAACTTCTTTCCTTTTTTCTGCCTTTTGTGGATTTAGTATTTTGTCTTAATTCTCTTTTATTTTCCTTCTATTGGTTTGTAAGTTATACATTCGTTTGTCTCTTTTTCATGGTTATCCCAAAATATTTTGAGTGTGCGTGTTAAAGTGTAAGTTAAAAGCTAATCAGTGTCTCCTCATCTGCTATATGAATATATTAAGATTTATTTAATAGTCCTAGATAGATTAAGTTTAGATTATTTCCAAGTTTTCAGTATAAGAATTCTGTAATGAGCATCTATCTACCATCTATCTGAATATGCACCTATATATTTGCATACCTGTGGGATGATTTCTATATTACATATCCCAACAATGTAATTATTGTGTCAGAAATTAGATACATTTAAAATTGTGTATATATCCCATTTTGTTTATCCACTCATCAGGTGGTGGTACTTGGTTGTCTCTACCTTGAGCTTTTGGGAATAATGTTTCTATGAACGTGGGTGTACAAATATCTGCTGATGATCCTGCTTTCAGTTCTTTTGGGTAAATGCTCAGAAGTGGAACTGCTGGATCATACAGTAATTCTATATTTAATTTTTGGAGGAACTATCGTACTCTTCCCACACAGCTGATTGTTTAACGTTCCCACCAGCAATTCCCACAGCACAACCATCATAACAATTCGCACATACAATTGGAACCCACAAAGGTTTCAGTTTCTCTACATTCTCACCAACACTTGTTATTCTCTGGGTTTTGTTGTTTTTGTTATTTTGATAATAAGTTATCCTAACTGGCGTGAAGTAGTGCATGATTAGCATTTCCGTAACAATCAGTGATGTTGAGCATTTTCTCATGTGTTTGTTAGCCATCTGTATGTTTTTGTTGTTGTTGTTGTTTTAGGGAGCATTCTTTTTTAATATATGAAATGAATTTGGTTATATTCTTATTGAGAATATATTCAAAAATATATTTTACTTGAATATGATCAAGAATATATTCTTGAATATATATATTTTTTTCTTTTATGTTTTTAATTGAAGTATAGTAAGTTTACAATGTTAATTTCTGGTGTACAGTATAGTGATTCAGTTATGCATATATAAATATTCCTTTTCATATTCTTTTTCATTATAAGCTATATATATTTCCTATGGAGAAACGGGGTGAAGTGATAAACATTGTCCATTTTGAGACAGGATTCATTCAAAGTCAGTATCTTCACAAAATATATTTTTAAGCAAATGTGAGGAATTATCACAAAGTTTTCACAATAAAATAACTTAAAGTAATGTCAAATATAAAGCGGCAATTACTATTTTTGTTCTGGTACTTTGCCATATTGAATATAATATAATATACATATAACTAAAATGGCTTAAGTTATTGTTGTTTTTATTTATTTATTTTTATTCTTGGCAGGGGGAGGTAATTAGGTTTATTTATTTAATTACTATCGTTATGTTTAATGTAGGTACTGGGGATCGAACCCAGGACCTCGTGCATGCTAAGCCTGTGCTCTGCCACTTGAGCTATGTACCCTCTCCCTGCTAAAGTTAAAAAGACAAGATGAAGTGATGGTGAGGAGGCAGAGCAATTTAAACTCTCATACATTTCTGACAGGAATGTAAAATTGTATAGTTACTTTAATAACTGTTTGGCAGTTTCTTATAAAGTTAACTCACATACAGCATACAGCCTAGAAATTCCACTCTTAGGTGTTTTCCCAAGAGAAATGGAAACATACGTCCACACAAAGACTTGTGTGCTGTTTTGTCATAGCTGTTTTATTCACAGTAGCTAAAAACTAGAAACAATCCAAAAGCCCATCATCATTCAATGAATAGATGAACAAATTATGGTTTAACCATACAATGGAATACTAATCTTTAATAAAAATAATCGAAGTATTGAAACACACTACAAACATGTATAATGCTCAGAATCATTATCACAAGTGAAATAATGGAGGCATGATCCCATGGTAAATGATTCCATTTATATGAAATTCAAAAAAGACAGAATAGTGACAGAATGCAAGTCAGTGCTTGTCTGGGGAGAGCAATTACAAGAAAAGCCTGACTACAGAGGTACGGGAGGAAATATTTTCAGATGGTGGCAAAGTTACATTTTTGTGACACTAAAGAGTACATATTTTCAAAACTTATTGAAGTACTCATTTAAAATCAGTGATTTAACATTTGCAAATTATACCTCAAGTCAGCTGATCAAAACAAACAATTCTAGAACATTTTCATACTTTTCCCCTGAAAAATAAGTATATTCTGGATAGGTAGAGGAATAGTAAGAAATTTAGTTACCTTTAGTATTTACCCAGTATTCCTCTCTGTTTAGTATGTTAAATGTTCTAATCTCAAGCTTCCCAGAAAAGTCTGTATTAGCATTTATTGTGGAATAATTCCAAACATATACAGTGCTACTTAGCATAATACCTAGAGAAAGTAAATGGTAGAAGGTAACTGTTATTCTCATGAATTCTTCCTTCCCTAATTCTGCAGAGATTGTGCAATGCTGTGTAGCAGACATCCTTAGATGTCTGAAAAAGGAGCTAGTCATTCTTAAATTATGCCATAGTGCTCTCAAACACTTCACCCAGAGGCCATGTTTGTTTTGTTTGGCCAACAAAATTTATTAAAATTAAATCCATATTTTAAAATTATGAAACTTTTTTGATCTTTTTTTAAACATTTTTTATTGATTTATAATCATTCTACAATGTTGTGTCAAATTCCAGTGTTCAGCACAATTTTTCAGTCATACATGGACATATACACACTCATTGTCACATTTTTTTCTCTGTGAGCTACCATAACGTTTTGTGTATATTTCCCTGTGCTATACAGTATAATCTTGTTTATCTATTCTACAATTTTGAAATCCCAGTCTATCCCTTCCCACCCTCCACCCCCCTGGCAACCACAAGTCTGTATTCTCTGTCTATGAGTCTATTTCTGTCCTATATTTACGCTTTGTTTTTGTTGTTTGTTTGTTTATTTGTTTTTTAGATTCCACATATGAGCGATCTCATATGGTATTTTTCTTTCTCTTTCTGGCTTACTTCACTTAGAATGACATTCTTCAGGAGCATCCATGTTGCTGCAAATGGCATTATGTTGTTGGTTTTTATGGCTGAGTAGTATTCCATTGTATAAATATACCAAATCTTCTTTATCCAGTCACCTGTTGATGGACATTTAGGCTGTTTCCATGTTTTGGCTATTGTAAATAGTGCTGCTATGAACATTGGGGTGCAGGAGTAGGGTTCCTTCTGGATACAAGCCCAGGAGTGGGATTCCTGGGAACCATCAAAGACCTAGAGTTGCCAAAGCATTACTGAAGAGAAAGAAAGAGGCTGGAGGAATAACTCTCCCAGACTTCAAACAATACTATAGAGCTACAGTCATCAAGACAGCATGGTATTGGTACAAAAACAGACATATAGACCAATGGAATAGAATAGAGAGCCCAGAAATGAACCCACAAACTTTTGGTCAACTAATCTTCGACAAAGGAGGCAAGAATATACAATGGAATAAAGACAGTCTCTTCAGCAAATGGTGTTGGGAAAACTGGACAGCAGCATGTAAAACAATGAAGCTAGAACACTCCCTTACACCATATACAAAAATCAACTCAAAATGAAACTTAACATAAAATTTTGCTTCCCTTGAAATACAATTGATGGAAAAAACATTTGATTTAACTAATTTTACGTACGAATACACATACTGTCATGTGACTGTGTTTTTTCCTTTTCTGAATTGCCTCATAATATTTTGACCTCACTTTCTGGGGTCTTTTCTTATTGATGGCTAAGAGCTTTTGATATAGGAAACATTTGCTTTGTAGCCTTTTAGTCTATGAATATCTTTCCCAGTTTGTCCTTTTAATTTTTTCTTTCTCCATGGTTCAACTAAAGTTTTAATTTAGATGTAGCCAATTTTTTTTTTAAAGTCTAGATTCTGAATTTGGTACCATCATTATCCCATCCTGGACTCAGGACTGAGAACATATCCGTTTATATTCTCCTCTTGCATGTTTGTGATTTAGTTTTTGAACTTAATCTTTATTTAATCTTTAAAGTAAAGAGGGAGGTAGAGAACTGAATTATCTATCCCCCATTAGTCAATTGCTTTTTTTTTCCCTTTAGTGGCTGTAGGGACATTCATGTCAATAATATTCATTGATTAATTCATTTTTCCCATTGATTTGAAATATCTCTATTATATACAAAATTCACAAAAATGGTTAGATTTCTTTATTCTCTCTTCTATTCTTATAATCTATCTATCTCTATTGCAGTATAACATTCTTTTAACTCTTAGATCTTTAAATTGTGTAGAGTATCTAGTAAGGGAAAATATTTATTTATATGGTTCTTTCTCAAGATTTTTAATGTATTTCTCTATATGTAATGTTGTGTCATTTTACAAGTTCTCTATCAAAAACAAATAAGCAAACAAGAACAACAACAGTTAGTGCCCTAATTTTGATTACAGAAAATGTATCCAATAACTTAGGAGATAGCAATAGCTTCAAACTCTGGGCACCTAACATTTCCTAGGTTATTTGGTATATTTACTGCAATCCCCAAAAAGACACCATAGCTCTAAGGAAAATCAGTGCTTTGAGAAGGGTGTGAATGAGATCAGGCCTTGTTATTTAAAGACAGCCAAGATCTATCATGAGTATAGTACTAATTGCTTCTTAACAGTATGTTTGGTTTTTAAAATTCTTATTTTTTAATATCAGTATTATCCCTCTTTCCTAGATCCCCACTGAGTTTGTAACTGTGACTCTAGTGAATTTACCCCAAAAGTTTGGGGTCTCTTTAGGGAATACAGACCTTACTGAGGGCTGACTCAGACTTCCCATCACTAGGCTTTCCCGCCCCTTAAGCCTACCAGTCTCTTCTGTAGGTTCTGGTTAGAGTGATGGCAGTTTGAGTCTTAGTAGAGGCAGTTGGGTGCTAGTATTGTGTATGTTTTTCCAGGGGAAAGATGTAAGACATTTATACTTTGAATGAATTTCCTGTAGCCAGGCATATATGTAGCTACATCAAAAAACCATACTTTAGGAAAACTCCTTAAAGACATGTATGAGTGTATGTAACAAATAGCAGGAATGTTTTTTATTTATGTGTTGTTCAAAGTTAGAAAATGGTTGCATTTTTGTTAAAAAATGTAATCTCATTAACAGTTAAAACTGTATCTTTGTGCTCCATCCTATTTTCAACAAAAGAGTCAAACAGAATAGCTACCAAGATTACCTATTTTTGCTCAACATCACCCCGTGTACTCGTCACATTTTCATGATATAAAACAGTTACTGAAAGGGATCCCCACAACAGATTGTATTTCATTGTGAAAAAAGTTTGATTCTATTTCTTTAGTACTTTGAAATACTCCATTCAACACTGACACATCTTTTAATTCCACCTTGAAATGTTTGCATTTAGATCAGCACATAATACAATGCAGAATTTTGCTTCTTACCTCCTAAGCTGTGCTCTGTAAAAGAAAATGTACACGATATGCCTCTAAACCTTTATAAAATCAAAGTGAACATTTGTATATGAAATTTCACTTCTCAAACATACTGACACAAAGGGAGTTTTAAAAGCAATCATAAATGCCTGAGTTCGGAAAAAAATAAACATTCTTTTCCTGAGGAAGTGATAACTCAAGGGATTAATACTCACCTCTGGGTCACCGGGTCGAACCAGTCCAGGTGGATATTGATTGGAAGTTGCTGCCATCTGACAGCTACATTGTGACCTATGTACACCAAGTTGCTGGTTATAATCTTCATAAAGAAGAGTTGACATCCTAAAAGCTGCCACCACAATTAGAGTTAATTGGTATCCTTCTTAGCAGCGTTGGCAAAATATTGGTTTTAAAGGGAAGCCTTTCATTCTCTCAGCCTAAGTACTTGTAGAAAAATGAGGAGAGTGCAAAGTGCCATTTTCTATTCTGAGAGCAATAGAAGGCCCCCAAATGAAGGAAACCACCTCACTGAGCCTGGATCCAACTATTAATTCATCAAATCTTGGGTCACGTGCCATAGTCATGAGAGAAAGAGGGAACAGGAAAAATGAAGCAGTTGCAACTCTATTTTTTGAGGGCTGATAATCTTGTAGGGGAGATAAAACAGGCACAGAGACGACTACAGAACAAGGGAGAAAGATATATGTGCCGTAAAAGGGAATAAGTAAAATGCTCTTCCCAGTGCTCAGTGCGGGGAGTGATAACTTACGATTATGTGTTGTGAGGTGGGGGATTTAGGCAGGTGGAGAAGTAAAGGGGAGCACAGAAATGAACCAGAAGATCCATTTTTATTCCCCCTTCTCATAATCCAGCAATTCATTCAACTCATTAATTCTTGTTCTTTACACTATTAAATTCATGTTATCAAAAAACTGTATCACTGCCTTTGACATGCTATTTTAAAAGTATACCTCACATTATTAATTATGGACTTTTAAAAATAAAGACATAAATCTCCCTGACTCATACTGTCACTCTGCATGATCTTTCAAAAAGAAAAGAAACCAGTTCACATAGAAGCCAGATTCTAGCAAATATAAATTGATGATCTTAAGACCCTATATCTAAAATATACACACTAAAATGAACATATATGACATATAATAAAAATCATTTCACTCAACATTACTCAATTTTAGCAATGATATTTTGAAAAATACTACTGTGTTGTAAAGATAGCAAAATGATGGTTCATATAAATAATGTACCACTCAAAACATTATCATTAGCTGTGTGACTTTCTCGTAATAAGAAAAAACAATTCCTCGCCAGAGTGAATCAAGTAATATATTTTAGTTTGGAGTAAGAACTAAATATTAGTTTTAAAAAGACTATAGAAGATTAATTAAATGATTTTTGTAATCAAAATGCAAAGACATTATCGATTTAATAAACAATTATCATAAGATCTAGAGTTAACGAAATACCTTAAAGCAAATGTAAACTATCTTTCTTTAGGTAATTAATTTGTCTCTTAGATAAGAAGTTGGAATCTACTTCCATTGTGCAATTAAATTAATATGTAATCAGAGGCAAGAGATCTAACCTCTCAGAGATGTAGATTTTCATCTGTAAAATCAAATGAAGAATTATACCATAACAGCAGTTTTCAAATTTTTTTAAAGAAGTAGAATTCATTTTTTTCACCAAAAAAAACTTGAATCCCATAAATGTATACTTCAGATAAACATGAATTGTCAGTAGTTTAAAGGAAGAAGGGTTTGTTCTAGGTCCTGCATTGTCCCTAAGGTACACTAGCATACTAAAAATCACTGCTTAAGATGATATTAAGAAATCTCAAAAGCAAAATCATATTTGGTCAATATTAACAGAGAATTACAGAAGAAAATGGATCATTGAGCAGAATAGTGCAGCTTACCCTGCAAGCTTTTTCAGAGATTTAATGAAATAATATATGCAAAATACCTAGCATGGTGTTTGCCAAATTGGTGGATGTTCAGTAAACAATTGGTCCTTCTCTCCCTTCTTCTGAACACATCTCAATCTTATCATTTCTCTGCAATGTCATAATTTATGCAAGATTTTCTACTAGTAAATAATAGCATCTTTCAAAGAAAAGCGTAAACCATGCATTCTCAAAGGAAATAGTATTGCTCCCCAAAGGGCAAAATTTGGTTCCTGATAGTTGAAAAAATCCTATAATTTTTGTGTCATAAATATATACATATACACACACACACACACACACACACACACTACATAAAAATATATACAGTTTATATATGATATTATTATTCCAAGAAAGGGTATTTAGGAAAAACAAGTCTAAAAAGATTCATTAGGTGAGGTGACTGTGAAAAATAAAAGGTTGAAAAAACATTGGGCTAAACTATTAGAAATCACATTCAGTGAAACACAGCGCATATCCTAAACCAGAAAAATGTTAATTCATATGCTTAACAATATATGCTATACTGTGTGTGAAACAATCTGTTAGAAACTGTAAGGAATAAAAAGTATGTAGCATAGTCCATGAACTCAAGGCACTTAGAATTCATCACCAAGTGTTAAAAACATTAAGTAATACAGAGGTTTAGGGGTTCAGAGAAGGAAGATATTTTCTTGCATGGGTGATCAGAAAGCTTTCAGAGGAGCTGGTTTGTCAACTGGCCTTTGACAAAGAAGTATACCTTAGATGGTCAGATATGAGCTAGAACATTCCAGACAGGGGGGATGGCGTGAGCATAGGCCTAAAAGTAAGAAAAAGAAGGACAAAAAGTAACAGTGAAAGATGACTGGAATGATATAGAAAGATGCCAAAGTGAAGAGTTGGGAGACCAATGAGGATTTTAAGGATGGGAGTGATTTGATAGGCATGACAGCTATCACCAGGATAAACTGGAAGAGAATGAGACTAAGGCTGGAAGACCTTTAAGAGGCTGTCTCTCTAAAGGGCTTCGAGGAGTGAAATAAAAGCTTCTGCTCAAAGATGACAGTAACAGAAATATTGAAGGCTCGGTAGAACTTAGTGATCCACTAGATATAGAGGTGAGGAGGAAAAGAGTGAAAGGTAAAAATCAAAGGACTTTGATGTTTCAATTCTGGATAACTAGGATACTGGTACCATCACCCTTATGATTCCTGATGGCTTCTTGCTCTATCCCTGTGCCTAATAGCCAGATCTATTCTCAAAATGGAAAAAAAAAAAAAAAGAAAGAAAAAGCTTTTTTGACTAGGTCAGTGTCTTGGTCTGTTCCAGCTACTACTATAATAAAATACTGTAGATTGGGAGGCTTATGAAGAGCAGAAGTTTATTTCTCACAGTTTTGAAGCTGAAAAGTCCAAGATCAAGGTGCTGACAGATCTACATCCAATGTGAGTCGGCTTCCTGTTTCAGAGATGGCCATCTTTTCATTGTGTCTTCACATGGCAGAAGAGGCAAGGAAACTCACTGGGAACTCTTTTATGAGGGCACTGATTTCATTCATGACGGCTCCACCCTCATGATCTACTCACCTCACAAAGTCCCCCATCTCGAAATACCATCACATGGGGGATTAGGTTTCAACATATGAATTCTGGGGAGACACAAACATTCAGTCTATAGGAGTCAGTCAGGACCAACTACAAATCACAACGCTGTCACCAACAATGACTATTTCCAACTACACAAGTCCATATCTGAAACCTAAAGAAAAATTTTGGTACACCCTATAGGAATATAATAGTTTCCTTTTCTCTTACTTCTGAATGGATTGCCCCAGGAATTTTGGGGTTTTGTTTTTGTTTTGTTTTGTTTTGTTTTTTGGTGGAGATAAACTCCTGAGATAGCATTCACATTAAAAAAAAAAGTTGCTTGATTGTTTTAAAAAATAATGATCAGACTTAAACAAACCAAAACACTATCAAACTTCATACTGTATATAACCATATTATAAATGCTTCCACGTTTGGTGGTGTACATACAATAATGAATAACCCTTGAACAGTATTTGCAAAATTCATGCTTTCTCTCAAATTATTTAGGGAGTTTTAAATTGAAGAACTAATGAATAGTGACAACAGTGTCATCCACTTAATCATTTTATATGAGTGTCATTTTAGCTATATACAACAGTGAAATAATGTCTTACTCATTTCTAGATACAGTATCTAGTTGAAGGAGATAAGATTCATTGGACAATAAATATGGACTAAAAATGGAAACTTGAGGAGAAAGAAAATATGTCTTAGGCCCCCACACTCTTTGAACCAATCTAGAAGATAGTTCTTCCACAGTATGGATCGTGAAATAAGGCTGAAAGAAGTAGATGAATGAGTTTATCGCCTCTCACGATATAAAATGAGGCAGCAATCTGAAATGAGAAAGTGGCAACAGGTGGTTCCAAATATAGAAAGAAAAATATCCCAAACTATTGGGGCATAAATCCCTTAAAGGTGGCAAAGAAAAAGATAGGAATAAGTCTCATTTGCTTTTCCATCTCATAATATCATTCTCTCCATTTTTTCTACTAATCTAAAATGTGATGATATTTGAATAAAGCAATACCCAGCTTGTTAAATGTACTTCCAACATTTTTTCTTGATCTTTGTTACTAGAAAGGTAGCAAGTGTCACTAAAAAAAAAATATAGAGAAAAATTACATCTGTACCAGCCATCATTACCTAATGGTGGATAAATCTTCTGTCTAGATACACAATTTATTGGATGTACAGAAAAATGAAATAGGTTTACTCACAGGTGTAATCATGAATATTGACACTGATCTATGGTGTGCACCTGGCATGATTCTCACAAGCCTCTCCTTCTGCAATGACAAATCATAAGTTTGTCCTGTAATTTATAACAGGCCAATTACTTCTAGTCCTGTCAGTACCATCAGCTCAGTGTGTGATACGCTGCACACATTGTACATTGACAGTTGGCTTTCTGAGCACAAGGGGTTTGTGAAGAATGCCTAGCAGATAAAGCTGATTTTAAGACTCTATCAACCTTTAACCCATGGCCTATGCTCTATTCCTTTTTTATTAAATATTTAACTTTTTCACAAGAAAGTCCATGCCTGTATTCTTGACTAAGGCCAAAGCTGACTGTCCGTGTCTCATTATTCTCTTCATTATAATGAACAAAATAGGAACACTCTGTACTTAGTCTGTCTCCCTTCCCAACCCCAGTCTTTGTTGGTGGAAGAGCTGTAGCTACCTGCTCTGACTTAAAAGGAAAGAAGGTGTTTTTCCTTCAGCAATTTGCTCCACAATTCAGCACTTTCTATGCACATTGACTCCATTTATGTCCAACAGGATAGTAGCAACTCTGACAATAACTTGCTTTTGCATTCATCTTTGAATGGAGACACTTAAGGGTAATTTAAGCACCAACTCTGTTTTGTTGTTATTGTTGTTGTTTGTTACAATTTTCATATATAGAAATGAATAGTAAGTTGACATTAATAATTATCCATGGAATGATCATGAAGGAAAAATAAGACAGCAGAGAGACTGGTGTGGAATTAAGAATTAAGATTACCTGTATTTTTTATATTGTTGCTTTCTAACTGTGAGAAAAGTAATTCCATTTTCATTGAACTGAAGTAGCATTTGAGCAAAACGAAGTATCTTATTATGAAAGAGTTTTACTTCTGGAATTTTCATATGTATCCTTAATTCATATGAATGTTTCCTTGGAGAGAAATATAGTCTGCAAGCATCTCAAGAAATAAAAAGATATGTAGTCCATAACTATCTCAAAAAAGAAAAAAGACTCACATAGTTCAATAAATACTGAATAGATCAATATACGTAAATAGCGATATTTTTCATGTTTTTGTCAGGAAGGTTTCAACTCAAAACCTGTTAAAAATGAACAACTTACTGCAAAAGTGAAATGTGTGTCATACTAAAAAGAATCCATGGATCAAGGCAAGATATTTCTAAATATAAGATTAAAACCCTAATAAGTAAGTGGTCAAATAGCTTTAAAGAATAATTTAATAACTTAATTTAGCCTGAATTAAATCATATTCTCCCAACTCTTAATTTGAATGAAATATGACCAGGCCTAAAAATCTGGCAACCCTAACCTATTGATGGACAATGTAGCAGATAGCTGACATTTCATTTCCACCATGGAGCTGAAAACCTTCTCCATTCCATGTCATAGCCATCTTTTTTAAGGCCAAAACCAAATTCATTGCTGCAAATGAATACTGTCATCATGACATTTACATGTCAAGAATTATTCAAGCTTGACTAAATCCCACATTTCATATAAAGTTTGTTGAACACTGTTTATCCATTTTAAATTTGTTCTGATTCAAGTAACTCTTTGCTAGAGAAAAAGGGAAAAAAAACAGAGGTTGTATAATAATCACAAACTATAGAGCTGATTGGTAAACTTCAAAGATACTATATACGTGTATCATTAAAAAATGTATAGTAGATGTGACTGCTCTTTCTGAAGTATTCCAAAGTCTGTGTCTGACAGCATGTTTGATATTATCAGCCTTATGAGTCAATGGTCTTCCTCATTTGTTTCGTTGCAGTTTCAGACAAGTATATTTTATCACAGCCCACAAAGTCATAGAAGTGAAAGATATTCTAGATATTCATCATCTACATGAATCAGAATAGGGTAGGCAATGCTGTGGTAAAAGTTATAAAGGAATCTCATTGCTTAACATGGTGAAAATTAATCATTCAAGCAAAGCCAATTCCCCAGCACAGCTTCCCCCTCCACCCCAGGGTAGTTTAGCGTCTCAGGTGCCTCAATCTTGTGGCACCACTACCTGAGTATGTGTCTCCACAGTCCCTGAGGAATCTTGGAAGAATAGCATGGACCAAAATTGATACATGTCACCTTAGCACTCATATCATTCCTCAAAGTCATTGGGCTACTTTTAACTTCAAGGGAACATACCTGTGTTTCAGAACGAGGCAAAAGGCAGATACAGTGTAGGCACTCGGGATGTTTACCACATCATCTAATCCAACACTGTCACTTTCTGGCTAACCAACCTGAGACACAGACTAAGGTCACAAGATTAACAGGTAGCAAAAAAATGGAATCATAACATTGTCCGCTACTAATTTCATCAAATCAGAGAATCATAAAAAATTATGGTTTTTAACCTGGTTTGTTCATAGTAGAGAACATTTTTACTTTTCTTTTCTTTTTTTTTTTTTTTTGACTGAGGTACTAAAATAGTAATCTAGTATGAATTTTTGGAAGTGAAGGTCATCCAAGATGATGGTAACCTTCAGGTAATCCCAAAATAACCACCACAAACACAAGTAATGCTAATTACATTGGAATGAATAAATTAATAAATCTCCAATGGGCTATATAAAGACCGTGCCCCTGTTTCTCCTATAAAATATCTTTTCTGTTTCCTAGAGTCAGACAGGGTCCTAGAAGACTAATTGAATATCACTTGGCCCAACTTTTTAAAAATTCTAACCATATAGTCTCCTGAGCATGGAAGATAACTGCTACTATTTCCAAACATAATGAAGGCTTTTAGGTCTTTAGAAGATTATAGATGTTTTGTTTAATCTGGAAGCAAAATAAGGTGGTTATGGTGGTATTTCCATTTCCTCTGCATAAACATCCCCAAACTACTTAGATTTGAAATTAGTCTACATAGGCCAAGCTAATCAAATCTAAACTAGAAACATTTCACTGACAAGCAAATATTGCCATCAGTGGGCAGAACTGAAATTTGGCACTTGAATTCCACTCTCACAACATGAACAGTTGGATAAAGAACTGAGAGATCTTAATAAGAAATTAAGTGCATTATTTAGATGAAAATGTTAATCATAATGTTCTGACTGTGTAGAAGCAAAGAAAGTTGTTAAAATGCTGCTCATCTACTTTTTCTTTCTTTCTTTTTTTTTTTTTCTTTTTTGGTCAATTTTTACCAGTGTCCCTTAATTTTCATTCTGAAAACCAAAATGCAAAAAAAAAAAAAAAAAAAAAGCAAATTCCAGAAAGATATCTGTTTCTTGGGAATAAAAGTGTATCTGTTTCTCATTCTTCCTAAGTCATTGTGGCATAGTGATAATAGGTATGTTTATAATGGCAAGTCTATAATAATACTAAAATCTAAAGAGACATTTGGAAAACTACCGTGATTAACAGATGTTATTGGGATGTAGTTGTCAGTGAAATAGCATTTTCCTAGCATAGTTGCAGGCCCTGATATTTCACATGGAATCATGTAATGGGCATTATGGAAGGTAGAGAAATAAATAAGCTGTAACACCAAACCTTAAATAAAATCTAGAAATATTATTTCATAATTCCTAATTAAAATGAGAAAACAAAAATAACTAAATCACCGCTTAATTCTTACCCACCTATTTGTTGTTTTATTTTAACTAGAATAAACAGCCCTCTAAAAAGAGTTCAGGATGGCTATTAGGTAAACATTTAATCCAGAAATTACAAATAGTCTGCCAAAACTGCACTGGGTTCTTTGTGTAGCAAAGGGAGTTGGTATTTGACTCCCAAATGTGTCCCTTCTTTATTCTTGGCCAACCAAAGAGGCACAAAGTGGCTGAGACAGAAAAGAAAGGAAAAGGGTTAGTGTTCTGCATGATAATGCCAAAATCTGACTTCACTGAAAGTGGCAGCCTTGTAAATAATGGAGGCAATTAGGAATATATTTCTCTTCCTCCAGTGGGTTTAGAATTTACTGTCTCTGAGAATAAATGTTTGTCATTTGGGAAATCTGTTTGGGTGTAAGATTCAGCAGTTACCTTGTACATAGTTGACAAATACGCACGTCTGAAACTCATGCTGTTGGTGAAAACTCTAAGATGAGTTGACTTGCAGTGTTCACACTTACCCTGCACTGTTTCAGGAAAGGTGTTTATGTCCCCAGACTGTCCCTCGAGTGCCAGTGTGCTGTGGACTGAATTCTCTAACTTGGAGAAAGGTATTACATACTGATGGTTAAGTGTAGGAAGGGAGCAGGGTTGCTTACTAAAGGAAGATCAACCCCTGAAAATAAAGGGTACAGTTTCCCCAAAGGAAGATAATAATAACAGTGATAAAGCTCAGGGCAACTCATGAAGAAAGGAAAGATTTTACTGTTTGTTGCCATTGTTATTTTCGTTTTTTAAATGCGTATCTGAATGAGGGAGAGTCAAGTTACCAGAGTGAGGTCTGCCTGTGAGAAAGGGCTATTTAGGATATAGTTTACAGTTTTCTTCCCTATATTGTGTTTCTTTTGTTCATTGAAGTTCAGATTTTATTTAAACTCATACTGCTTTAGTTGTGACCCTGTAGGGAAAAAAATTGGGACCGAGGAGTGTAAAAGAAACATTGCACAGGACTGGTTAAACAGGAAGATCTTATTCAAGATTATTGCAGTAGGAGAGAAAGACTATTTTAATAGGGGAGAGAGATGGTACTCAACTCCATTGAAACAAAAGGCAGGAGAGTTTTGAAGCACTGGGGTGAGCTAGTGGAAAAGTGCTAGAGGACACCGGTTGGGAGGTTGGTCAAAGTGATTAGGCCGTCAGAATTTGATAACTGGTCATCATTGAAGTTAGAGCCTGACCCTCCCACAGAGACTGGCACACAGGGGCTCCGGCTTTCTTGATTACATTTCAAAGAACTGGCTCCCAGGTCCTTGAGAAAACATTCCTGGGTTGTAGAAGTTTTGCATCTCAAAGGAGCAAGGAAAGAATTTACAGTTGCAGGTTTTCTAAAGGAAGTGCTCTAAGTAAAGGGAGATCAGGGGCCTAGAGTTAGAAAGAAAGCTTTCTAAAGTTTAATCAAACTGAGGGGAACCTTGAGGCCACCTCGGTCAGAAGTAAAGGGAGGTGTGACACATCTTTACATACCTCTCCTTTTTTGAGGTGATCGAATCCAAGAGTTGCAGACAGAAACTAGCATCAAGGTGACTTGTCATAGTGAGACTGAAAGCAGTAAGGAAGTACCAGAGGATTATGAAGTAATATTTCCTTTGTACCCTAGGAGAAGCATAAAATAATTTCCTTCTTTCTGAATATATTCTAGTGGGAAAAGACTCTTGGAAAGGGTCCTGGAGAAGGCTGAGGGGTCAGGCTATACCAAATGTTTTTGTTTTTGTTTTTCCTAATAACAGAAATAACAGTGGTGCACCACAGAGAGACAGGGGTCTGTCCCAACAGAGAGGACTATTTTATCTTGAAATTTCTTACATATGTCAGCGTGCGGTGATAATAAAAAGTAGATGAACTTTTGGTTGGTTTTATTACTGTATAGAAACAACCCCCACATGTGCATTCCTTATTATCTGCACCAGAGACAGACTGCCCCACTCTTGGTTCTTCACTGAGAAATAATATAAGGATTCACTCAGGAAATAGTTACTGAGGATCGAATAGAGGTTGATCTCTGTGTTGAATAGAAAGGATGAAAGAGTGACTGTGAGAAACTTTCCTCAGCTACCATTTGAAGGAGATTACAGAGAAGGTAAAGGGTGGTTACAGTCCGGTATGGTAAGTGCTGTGATGAGTGCTCTGCGAGTACACAAGAAGAAAACAGGGAAGGCTAAAAGAAGTAATATTTATTTTCAGGCACAAAAGATGAGTAGGAGGTCGGCATTTGTAAGAAATGACACACATTCTCCAAAAACCATACATATCAAAAAAAGAAAGTAAGTAAAATGACCCATAGCCCACGTTGTTTACATATAAGTGAGAGAAAATATGCAAAGCACGAGAGCCAGCTTTGGAGTCTATGTAAGGGCAGAGAGACAGGTAGAGATGGCCCAGGCAGCAGGAGGGAGCACCAGGCTGGAGCAAGGGTAGAACACAGACAAGCTTATTCTCAGAAAAGCATTCCTCCCCACTCGCAGTGCACCGAGAATAGCTCTGAGACCTAATAGATCTGGGCAGTAGGAAGAAAGGGCTTGAACTCATGTACAACCAGGCATGGCCATCTTAGGAAAGATACCTCTTCTGAAAGAGAAAGAGGGAAACTTGGAAATGGGGAGTTATCCCTAAGAATTTCACTGATGAGAAAGAAGGAAGCATGATCTGAAAATTAAGAGTTGTATATAAGCAAAAAAGCATCGCAAATTTCAAAGACCTGGCAAAACACCACCCTCCATCAGAAATTAAGGTCCATCTATGCAAGTCACTGCACTCACTGTACTAACATGGGTGCCCTTGAGCTAAGTTAGCCATCACCCTTCTCACCCCCTACAGAAACACTTATTACTGCTGGTGAAGAGATGTATTAAACATTTTAAATGAACAAAAAAGTTTAGTAAATGCTTTTTACCCTCTTGTTATAAGGTACTTAGACTCTTGTGTAAATCTGTCTCAGGTACACTGACGGGATTATAGGAAAAACCCCCGTATACCAACTGCCTACCTCACCAGATATTCTCTTAAGAAAGTGAACTCTTCAATAAATGTGACAATATTAATAATATATTGTTATAAATGATAGCTGATAGCTCATTTATAAAGTTCTTGGAGTATTAAAAAAAAAAACAGCTTTCAAAAATGAGTTCTCCAAGTCCAGTTGGTTTCACGGGAGAGTTCTACCAGCATTTTAAAGAATAATTAACACTAGCTTTACACAATTTCTCCTAGAAAACAGAAAGAGAGGGAAAACTCCCCTCTTTTTATAAAGCCTCTATTACTCTGGTTTCAAAACCAAAGACAGGTTAAAAATAGAGCTACAAAGTCATAGCCCCCAAGAATACAAATGCAAAAATACTTAACAAACTATTAGCGAACAGAATTCAACAATATATAAAATGAATTATACATCATGACCAAGTTGGGTTAATTCCAGCATGCAAGGTTGGTTCAGTATTCCAAAATCAATTGTTATTCACCATGTTAATTGGCTCAAGAACAGTCACATAATCATCAATTGATGCAGGAAGAGTACTGGACAAAATTCAATGCTCATGCATGATAAAAACTTTCAAGAAAAAAAAAACAGAGGGGAATTTCTCAGCTTGATAAAAAGAGCACTCTGCAAGAAACATACACATTTATTGACAGAGTAAGTGAGTGTAGCAAGGGCAAAACATATAAGACAAACATATAGAAATCAGTTGTATTTATATATGGTGGCAATTTTAACAATTGGACACTGAAATTACAAATTCACTACCATTATAATACTCAGAAAAAAGTGTAAATCTAACAAAACATGAACAGGATTTGTATGCTGAAAAGCACATAATGCTTATAAAGAACCTTAAAAAATAACAAGGGACAGGCATCTTATTCATGGTTTGGAAAACAGTATGTAGTAAAGATGTCAGTTCTTCCCAGATTAACATATAGATTTAATACAATTCCTTTCAAAGTCTCAGGAAGGTTTTTCTGTACATAAAAACAATACTATTCTAAAATTTATATAGAATTTCAAAGGAACTAGAATAGCTAAAATAACTTTACAAAGAACAGAGTGGGAGCAATCAGTCTCCCTAGTTTCAAGACTTTTCATATAACTACAACGATAAAGACTGTGTGATACTGGTGGCAGTATGGACACACAGAACAATGGGAGAGAACAAAAAATCATAAATAAATTCACACGCATATTCTCAATAGATTTTGACAAATATGCATAAAGGGTGCTAGAACAATTGGAAATCCATTAGCAGGAAAAAAAAAAAAAAAGAAACAGAAAAGAAAAAAAAAAGTGAAACCTGACCTAAGTCTTACACTTTTTACAAAAATTAACTCAAAATGAATGGATCATAAACTTAAATGTAAAATGCAAACTATAATACTTTAGAAAAACAGAAGAAATGTTTAACTGCATCCTGTAAAAATATGTTCCTAAATTGTTAATTTTTAAAAGTTTTGAGGTTTTTCTTCCAATTCCTTAAAGGGGAAAATAAAAATTTTTCAGTATTTATTTTATAGGAATTTTACATGTAAATGGGGCTCAATTATATTTGTCCTACTTGACAATGGACCACAATGGAGACATCAAGATCTAGTTTCATGAATGAACATAGAAAACTTTGCATACTCAATATTTTGAATAATATTTCAGTCAAGAAATGAGCCCATTTCCTCTTGACCTCAAGTTTACTGACCCCCTGGTTCTGTTTGTTTTAGGAACAGACAAAATGGACGAATTTCTCAAAAAACATAAAGTACCAAAAATCACCCAAGATGCAGTAGATAATTTGAATAGCACTATTACTATTAAAGACATTGAGTTCATAGTTTTAAACCTCCCAAAAGAACTCCTCAGAGGTTTCACTTACTGCTTTTATTACAGTCCTTTAACCCGCTGTTCCTGCCTTAGCACTCAGTTCGCTTTCTTCATAACACACATCATAATTTGTAATTATGCCTTTTTTTGTTTTGCTTAAGTTATTAAATTCTCCCTTCCATAGGAGTGCGGACACCATAAGGACAGGGAAAAGAAGCTGCTGGTTTTTATTATTAAAACCAATAATCAGCACTCAGAACAGCATAGAACAAGTTGCAGATGAGAGGCAGTGAAGCAGTCAGAACGTGTAGTGCAGATTTTGAGCTTCCATATTACCCTTGGCACCTGTAAATCATCCATCGAGACACTCTTTCTTTATTATTTATGCTTAATCTCTCATTTGCCAAACTGTTTCTTTCTTATCTTCCCTCTTTCCATTTACCCTTGAGGGGACTGTGGAGAAGACACAGAAGAAGCAGCCCCGTGCACTGAGTATTAGCGCTGTGCTGGAACACACTCCCACCAGCTTGCAAGAGGGGGTCGTGTGTTTCTCTTCTTAACTCTTCCTTCAGTGACTTCACATGCGTAGCTTCTAATCGACCATGGTGGGAGTATTTATACCACAGACATTAACACCACAAATCAGGATTTTTTTTTTTTCCTCTAAAGAACCAGTTGTTAAACATTTAACAATATACCACTGAAACTTCTGGCCTGTAGCTAAAAAATTAAATACAAATTATTACATAAAACAGATTTGAAAGCGAAGGAGAAATTGGTTGAGGAGGAGTGGAAGGAAAGAATTAATAATACTTGAGCACCTCATATATTTTCTAATTTAAACCTCTTAATAACCCTGAAAAAATAGATATTTTTAGTATGAGTATCCCTAAATAGCAATTGGGAATCTAAGATTCGAAAGAGGTAATATTTTAAGATTATTGCGTGGCAGATTATGGAGTTAAGTCACACTTTAAAGAAAATGAAAGGCATAAGTCTTTATCTTATGCCTTTGATTTTTCCATATGTTATGCTTCCTAAAAGAAATCTTGCTATTTGAAAATACTTAAGAAATACAAGCCTCTGGATTTACTTTTTCAAAAATCAGATTCAGAAATGTTAAAGGAATTCATTCAATATTGATACATAAAGTGAACCATTTACAGATGCCAAATGCATACATTTTTGGTTATTCATTATTATAATATAAAGGAAACAAATCTCTGAATCTAATCTGGAAGTTTTAGATACACGTTTTTTCTTTTTCAAAAAGGTTTAGAAACCTTTTTTTCTTTTCTTCTTCGTCTTAGCAGCAAAATCATCCCATAAAGGAAACTTGATTTGAAGTTTGAAGTTGTTTAAGTGGTATTGAAACATCATTCAAAAGTTTCACAATTCAAAGAAGTGCAATCCTTGGCAGAAATAAATAAGAATACAGAAATTAGACGAGTAAAACCAAACCACAGAATCTTAACAGAATAACAAAAACTAGATAAAGGCTAAACAGAAGTCATTGGTCACACTAATGAAACTTCGATATCTCATGAAAATACATGATTTGAAGTAATTAGTCATAAAATACATGTTGAAAACTACAACAGAGTTAGAAAGAACTCAATCTAGTAAGAACATGTAAAATGTCAATAACTTGGCAGTTACATATGAAGGAAGATACTTAACGGGATGCTGGCCATATTTCATGGAGTTTAGTTGACTCACCACTAAGTTGAAGCTTCAGGGTTATTTACAGGGTGAAAGGACTTCAATATATTTCAAACATTGTGATGGATACCAGTGGACAGCAAAAATAGAAACCTATTATTTCAGACCATTCATTTTCTTTAAAGTGTGGCAATATTAAGCTGAATGAAAAAAAAAGTAACAAAAGTTCTAAAATTCTTCTACAATAAGACAAATTTGATACAGACAGTCCCCCAATAAATAATCTCAAAGTAGAAAGGCTGAACTATCACATAAATGAAAGGAGTTGCTTAAATGATGAACAACTTAAAACGTGTAGTCCGCAGGGATAGGAAGGGATAGAAGACCATTCACAAGCTGAAAGAACACTGTCAACAATGTTAGAGCAAGCCACACAGCAGATGAACATCTGGGTAATGGGAAATCTCAACTAAGTAACGTGGACTGTTGATCAGATGGCAAACTGATCTGAAAGAAAATCATTTCCATTTATCTTACTCCTCACATAAATTCAATGCTGAAGAATATCAAAGCAACTAAGCTTACTGACATATGTAAGTGATAAAAGAATAAAACATCTTGGGCCAATATCCCAGTTTTAGGCACTGTTCCACTTAACATCCATTATTCAGCTCTTCAATAACTGATCACTGTACAAGGTGTAATAATTTTGTATTGCCACAGAATGGTGCTTGTGATCCAAAGAAATTTGAGCTGATGTCCAAAGTACCTTTATAAATACCTTGTGTCTTCTGTTTCCTGCAATACTTAATACTCAAACAAGTCCAGGTTAGCCAGGCAAAACTCGTACTATCCAAATACTTAAAAAAAAAAAATCAGCATATGGAAAATGAATCTGAATTTGAGATAGTGACAGTTGTGTTTGTAGATTTATCAGCAGCACACAACACAATAAACCAGCCAAACCTATATGCCAAATTCTCTGATATGATAAATGACAATCATTTAGTAGAGTGAACCTAAAGATTTTTCTAAACCAAGAGTAGGGCAATAACTTGCACTGTTAGTAAAGAAAAAAGATTGTAGCAATCTATGGTCTTTTTCTCTTTTCTTCTTTTTTCTTTTCTTTTTTTTAATTTTCTTCTCTCGTATTCTCTCTCACTCTTTTTTATAACTCGTCTGAAATAGCAGAATGTTAACAGCAGAATATAGATGTTCATTTACATACATTTGCATCACTAAGGAAGAATTTTGCTATCAAATCAACAAATTAATACAATATTTGTCCTATACTGTGTACTTCAATAAGAACCTATAAGATTAAAAAAAGATATCAGTTAGGGGTCACTGAATTGAGTCACTAACAAATCAGTTAAAAACTTAACTTTTGTTAGGTCCAAATAGGATTCCTATTATATCCTATTTCCTCAGGTATAACATATTGTTTGATGAGAAGTTCAAATCCAATGTCAAATGAGTTTAACAAGATGGAATACTCAAAACAGAGGGAGAATCCAGCATTAACAGAATCTCTGACAATCTTTGTGTGCTTCTGAGTTTACCGAAGATATCTGCAGAGTATGAAAATAAATTGCAGACCAAAAGAATGTCTTACATTTTATAGACTCTGAAATGGTCCATGCTTTACTCCTCAGGAGATAATCCTAAATGACTCCTTTATGCTGTATTAGTACATTAAGGGCAGAGGTGTTTTCTAGTAGCAGTTATCAAACTGATGATTTACTGCAATTCAATTCAGTTGTTAGTCCTAATGACAGGCTAAAAACAATGTGCCATTAAATTGCTGGGACAACTATTAAATGGTCCTGGGTTTTAAATTTTAATACCAGTTTTGAAATGCAGTTGATGAGGTTTTTCTTCAAATCACATGCTAACCGCTGTTTCATTAGTCTCGTAACTCTTCTAGAGGAAGAGGGCAGAAAGAGGAGAGGAGAGGGAAGGGAATGAAAACATTGCCTGGAACATACAAATGGACTTTAGGGGAACATTCTGTGAGTCTAGAAAACAAGAATCATAGGGAATAGAAAAGGGTCAAAATAGCAGCTGAGGGGGAGGGATAAACAAGCATAGATTAGGATTTCTAAAAATGCAACATAATTCACAATTCATTCCACGGCTCTCTCACTACCTTCCTTTCCTCCACGGCTCCTGTCATTATCACAACACCCTGAATGCCAACTCCCTTGACATCCCTGTCTCCACTGATCCTTTTCCTCAGATCAGTCTTAGCCTCCACCTCACCTGATCAGACCCTAGACCTAGGATTCACCAATAACGCATTAGCTACAAATACGAATTTCCAACTTTACCGCACCCTCCTATTCTTTACAATCACTTACTCTAGGATTCCAACTCCAAAAATAATCTACCTTTGTGAGAACTGAAATCCACTGACCACTTTTGCACCATCCAACAACATATTCGTATTTATACTTCTCTCCTGTCTACACTGGATCCATGGTCTAGCATTGTATCCAGTCTTCTGCAAGCATGCTTAACCAACTCAACCCTTTTTTCCCTCCATTGTATGTACTTGGACAATTCTCAACTCAGACTAAATTATAAAAATCTAGTTATTCTGCTTCTGTGCTCAAGAAATTGAATGTAGCCTTGAGAAATTGAAAAAATTCTGCTGATAGGTCTTCCTTCAAATTTATGAACAAAAATCTCAAATGGACATCCAAACTTTCATTGTCCTACAATATACCCATCCCACGTATATCATGATTATTTCACACTCTTTCCTCTCTTATCGAATCTCTCATAATTCCATAAGTGACTCATCGGCAATGAATGACCTAGCCATATATCTCATAGAGAAAATCTATCCAATGCTTGATTGTTTTCTTTACTAATTATCTTAACCTACCTGATAGTTCCACATATTTTTCCTTTTGTTAAAATTGAAAAATCCTGCTGACATTTTCTAATGCCACTCTTTTTTATTGTAATACTTTTTTTTTTCATAACTGGTTTGTCAGATTTTCATTCTACCTCCCTGGATACTCCCAGTTTCTGTTTCTTTTCCCTTGACTTTTGTGCCAGTTTTAAACATTGAAATACCAATGGACTCTTCTTTCTGCCCTCTTCTCCTCCATTTATACCCTCCTCCTCAGTGATCTCATTCAGGCTCTACACTGAGGACTTTGAAATTTTTCTCTCTAAAATCACTTCTGCTTCCAGATTCATATCATCTCCATAAATTCAATGGTTATTGCTTACTTTGCAATATACATTTTCAATATAAATCTTCATTTGGCATTAATATCACTGCACATTTAAAACAGACAGAAGTGTTGATTCTTTTTGCCCACCTTGAGCACAATTAGATACCATCCCACTCTCAAGCCTTCTCACTGTTACTGAATCAGCTCCCAACCTGTTACTTCAGCCACAAGCCTAGAGTCATCCTTGATTACTTCCGTCTCACCCTACTTATATCCAACTTACCGATAATTCTGCCTGACTTATCTTCAAAGTAAAGCACTTCTCTGACTGCATCTCATTATTTCCACCATTAACTCTTACCTGAAATATTAAAACAACCTTCTAACTGGTTGTCAGCCTGATGGCAAGTTTGACACTCACAGTCCATACCACTGGCAACCAGAGTGATTTTTCGTTCACCAACGTGGAGACACGTAAAGCCTTCCAATTGCAGTTAAAATAAAATCCAAATCCCTGTCTCATGCGTCTTGCTAGTTCTATTTCCCTACATATACTATCTAAGGTACTGTGCACCTTCCAGAAAGGCAGTATTTGTGTGAGCTTAAAAGCCTAGCTCGCTCCCTTCCCTCACTGTTCCTTCTTTGTGCACTATTCTTCACGACGTCCTTTCATAGCTGGCTAGTTTTCATCATTCAGGTCTCATCTTAATGCAACAGTCACCACCTCCAAGAGGTCCTCCCTGTCCATCAGCTTCCTCTTGTCTCACTATCACATTTCCTTGTTTTGTTTTCTTCATTGAACTCATTACTGTGTCATTTATTATATATGTGTATTTATTTCCCTGTTTATTGCCTATCTTCCCCTCCCCAACAGAGGCAAGGAATCTGTTTTGATTTTTCACTTTCTTTTTATCACATGAAGACAGTGTGTTACATAGGCCGTGCTTCAGAAATTGTTTTTGGTGTTAGAATTTTCCTAACTTGAAGTGATGGTTTTAATCGGAATGTAAAACAGCGATACCCAAAATAACAAAAATAAAAAAACCCTCAAAATTCAGACAAGTGAACATATGGGGAATGGCTTGAGCCATAAAATTATAATTTTCCTCATTTGGAGACAAATGTATAAACACAATATTAAGAAAATAAATAGTATCTAGAAGGCATATGTATTTTATAGGCGTAGAGATCCATGAACAAGCACCCGGTTTCTCTTTTCTCACCTTTCAATCATTCAACAAATATTATTGAGTATCTGTTATGTGTCAGGTACTGTTTTAGTTGATGTAGATTTTTTACAAAAAAACACAAACCCCTGCCTTCGTAGAATTTGTTCTACTTTTGATTACTGTTTCTCTAAGTGACTGGAATGTAATGACTAAATGACTCCAAAGGGAGCAGGAATTTCATCGATGTCTGTCGTCCATAGCTCTACCCAGCAACTGGCACAAAGTAGGTGCTCAGTAAAATTCGTTAAAGGAGAAACGCACAATTGTTGTAAGGTAACAATACAGTAAAGCAGGTAGACTGCTAAACCCCATGCCTACATATTTTACAAATTTAAAATACATTTTGATTAAGCTGAATGGTGGTAAAACACTCTCACCTTCTCTTACCTCCTTGGCAACTGAATGCAAGATGCTACTCAGTTGTTTTGAGAGACGCTATTTCTTTTGCTCCCAAATTATATCACTGTCTCTAAAATAAACTTTTACATCATAAGCATGCAAAAAAGTTTTAGAAAGATTTTCGCAGCTTGCTCCCCAGAACTGTCGTCACCTTGTACTATCCACACTTGCCCAAATGACGCCGCAGCACGCCACTTTTAATTGATGCCCAGGGTTAAGTGCCAGTTGCATAAACTCACTAATCTGTTATTTAGAACACTTGGGGCCAGTGGAACAAATAAACTCCTGCCTATAGCAGCCAGTAAGAAAATGTGCTGTCTACCTCCCCATTAGGGACAGCTCAGTTCTTCACCTCTGTAAGGTGAGCCCACTGAGTGACAAATCCAAACAGACGACTTCAGAGTTGGCTAACTCACTGGCTTTACAGCAGCAAGCACCACAGTGCACATAAAAGAAAGAACTTTTCCCAGACATTACCTACAGCAGAATTTGCTCCAAGTTCTTTCCCAGAAAGCAAGAAAGAAACCACACAGAAGATTAACCTAATTGCAGAGAGAGCAGTCAAGGACTCAGGCAACACAGTGCTCTCTCGCAGGTTCGCATCCCGGGGAACGGAGGCTCGCGCTACCCCTCCCTCAGGAGCTCGCGTCAGGTCAGCACACTGCGAATCCAAGAACTGTTTCTCTGGTAGTGTTTGGCTGACTGGTGGTTTCACTTTCTTTTTGCTCTCCTCATCTTATTCTGTATCCCCCTGCGAGGTGAAAACAATCTGCATAGAACTAAACCATCTTACAGGACTTGTTCTTTAATTTTCTCTTTCTGAATAATTCATAACGAAAATCTTATCAGCTAGCCTTCCCTGTGAGGTTGCCACACATCCAGGTTTCCCAAACACAGTGTCCTCCTTCTGTGAACAAGAACGCTCTGGATTCCGACGCACCTCCTGACCCATCAGGGAGGGAAGCCAGGTTTGAGTGTTTCTTACCAGAAGCTTCTGCTTCATTCAGGCTGGTCTACCCAGTGCCTTGACATCATCCCGCACTTATCTCTCCCTCTGCACCATTGCTCTTGCCTTTCCTGGACTATCGACCTTCCTCTGTCCTCCCTGCCCAACTCAAGTCCTGCCAACTGCCTGGATCTAATCTACCTAGGCACTGCCTCATTCTCAAAACTCTTCCAGTGATTTGTCTACCCACTTCTTTGTCTTAATCTCATCTTACCATGCTGTAGTCTTATACCCTAGTTATTAGTTTTTAACTCTAAGTATCCAAATAGATATGTGTCCCATATTTCTGATAATCCAGTGTACTATCGGGGTTCTCTAGAGAAACACAACCAACAAGATATGTCTGTGTGTGTAATAGAGATAGAGAGAGAGATTGATTTTAAGGAATTGACTCATGCAATTGTGGAGGCTTGGCAATTGAAAATCTACAGGGTAGGCCAGCAGGCTGGTGGCCCAGGGAAGAGCTGCAGTTCAAGTTCAAAGGCAATCTCCTGGCAGAATTCTTTCTTGTTTGGGGGAGGTCAGTCTTTGTTCTATTAAAACCTTTAACTGATTTGATGAGCGCTGTCCGCTCCCATTTTGGAAGATATCTGCTTTACTCAAAGCCCAGTAATTTAAGTGTTAATCTCATCCAGAAACAAGACCTTTGCAGAAACATCCAGAATAATAGATTAATGTTTGGCCAAATATCCGGGCACTGTGGCCCAGCCAAGTTGTCAAATCAGATTAGCCATCACACCCAGCAACGTCATTTGTGTGAAATAAGAAGTCAGTGTGTTGAATGTGTGTGTGAAAGGCCATTTGGGATTAATAAACCGCATTCCTACAGGGCCAGACACCTAGCCGTCCTTTCAGCTTCATCTTCCATCGTCCTCTCCTTCGATTTATGCTCCCCAGACATTGCACGTGCCATGCTTCTTCCCAGGAGGGGCTTTTGAATGTGCAGACGCTCTTTCCCTTTCACTTAACTCCTGTTCATCCTTCATTCCGTTGTAACTTTCCCAAGGAAACCATTCCAAACCCTCCAGACTCATTTAGTTTCTCTGTTCAGTCCTATGTTCTTACAGTACAGAATGCAATATCTTTTGTAGCACTTAGTAACGTATTTCTCACATTTATTTATTTCACATTATTTGATTCATGTCTTTCATATTTCACTGTAAATTTCATGAGAAACAGAGACTATGTCCATTTTTGCTCACATTTCGATCCCTAGATGCTGGTAGAATGTCTGGTACATGGAAGTAATCTGTACGTTTTAGTTAATCTTAGTAAATTTTTTTAAATGAATTAAGAGCCTAGGAGATTAGCATTGCTTCCCTTATAGAAGGCTTACAAAAAGGCAGATAGCAGCTACACGCTGCTAAAACGATCAGACCAAAACAGGAGCAAAGTCAAGCTATGATTAGTTCTGTAGGCACAAGGCTAAATCACCAGTCGATCATCTGCCTGAACTGCATGCTTGTGTTGTTACAGACATGGTCTCAGCATCAGAAGAGTAACTTTACCGGCCTTCCAATATCAGATAAAGACAACTCTGCCATTAATTAACACACGTGGAGTGTATGCTATTTGAAGTGAGAGACTGAGAGAGATCTTTAAAGTTATTGACCATAGATATAGTTTCCAGGCATCAGTTGTTCACTGATAATTAATTAATTAGTAATGTATGAACCAGTAAATATGTTGGAGTCAAAATGTTTATCATTCTCAAGGTTGGATACTGTAATTAGAATCCCACTCAAACACATTTTTAACTCTGAATACTTCAAACTATTTGCATAAATCATCCCTAGAAATATTTAGTCTAGGCAAAGATTTTCCATCAATTTCAACCTGCTGTCAGTATCACTTTTTGCCCCTTAATCAAAATTGCTGCCTTTCTCTATTTCTCACCTCCTTAGAGTTGAAAATACAAAGATTTGTCTGCTTCCAACCTCCCCAGCTTTGATAACTTCATATACAAGGGAAAGTAAAATAAATAAAACATCTCAATGCCCTACTCTAATATTTTGATGAAAACACTCATCCCAGTGTTTTCTTCGCTGACTCAGACTTTATTTTTAAGTATTTTATTGTTTATTCATTTAACCTCTGTGTGTCTTTATTTCTTCATTTGTAAAGTAGATAAGAATATGTAATTCACAAGGCTATTCTGAAAATCAAGTACAACACTATACCTGAAAGTCCCTTGTTAACACAACAGTACTTTTTTTTTTTTAGTTAAAGTACAGTCAGCTGCTATATGTTAATTTCTGGTGCACAGCACAATGTCCTAGTCATGCATATACATATATATATTCGTTTTCATATTCTTTTTATTAAAGCTTATTACAAGATATTGAACATAGCAAATAGTAGTTTTACAATTGAGGTATAATTTACATATAGCATTATATTGGTTTTAGGTGTACATTAGTGATTCAACATTTGTATATATTATGAAGTGATCACCACAGTAACACCCATTACCATACAGTTACCAATTATTTTTGTTGTAATGAGAAACACAAGTAAATTACTTTTTCTCAGTGCCATTATTACAAATTGAACTATTTTAAATAATCCATTTGGTATGTATTTGTCCAACCAAACAGCTATAGACATGCCTGTATAGCAACAGTACTGAAAAATGTTATGCCTAAATTATCAGGCAATTTATCAGCACATACTCCCCTATTCTCTACACCATTCTTCATCTTAAACACAGTCTGTTCTGCCCCAATGAGTATTTCTTTAAAACAAGGTAATACATAGTCGCTCAATAATAGAGGACTGAAGTCCACATAACACACAAGTTGACCTGATGCCCATGCTACCTTCCCAAGCACATTAATATTTTGCTCCAGTAACAGCAACTGCAGCTGAAGGCAGAGAATACTAACGCATTTGAAAATAAGGAACTAGGTGGAATGTAAATGTCCTACACTAATCAGCTTAGCAAACATAGAGTGAAAACTTGTGTTTCTCACTGTTGCAGAGATATTGCAAACTAGAGAATTCCTTCATATATTCCCCAAGTCTAACTCACCTCTGTTTCACCTCGGCTCAGTAAGACGTTTTAATTTCTATTCTACTCAGTGTAATTAATCCCTTCAACAAACTCTGGTAGTAATTCTGCAACTTTTATGATAAGAGCCATGCAGTTTAGTACTAAAAGCATAGGCTTTAGAAGCAGACAGACTTGACAGTGAATTTTGGTCCCACCAGTTAACTAGTCTTGAGTGAATCTTTAACCTCTAGAAGTGCCATTTATTCATCTAGATAATAGAGCTAATAATATTATCTGCCTCTGATTCACCTGAGGATTCAATGATATAATTCTCGTAAAGTATTATGCATCATAACTTCTGTATTAAAATGATTGTTAATTGTTAATAATATTAACAGTGTGTGTAGTCATTTCACTGCCACTTAGTTGATTTACAATTTCTGGCTCTTCGGCTTTTTCTAGATAACATAAAGTACTTGTTTGATTTCAGGTTGTGAAAATGATTGCCCCACCCTGTGTGAACAAAATTCAGCATGTTGACTTTCATTCTCTTTTGCTGTGTTAAATGTTTGACCTCAATTATCTGCATATTATCTGCGTTTTTTAAATGAAAGTATTGCCTGATAAGGATTGCCTTCCTAGATAATTATCTCGGCTCTCGACTTCACACTTGTGTTTAGCCTTAATATCTCAACCTTCCTTGCCATACTGTGTTCTTAATTGTGATTACATTCAAACATTTATTACTGATATTAAAAGCATCAGAGAGCAGATATCATTATCTTCAAGGCGATTCCAAAGCATGTCCCCAACCTGATGCTTAGATCTAAACCACTCAGCATGTTTGGCAAAATACTCACAACACAGCTATCTGTTTTTGGAATAAGTGCCCCTCTCCATTCTAGTTAATTGAAAACAACTCTAAATTGCCCTCCTGAGCATAAAGAATCAGGGATTAAGATACAGTAGCGGAAAAGAATCAGGGTTTTAAAGACTTATATAAACAACACAGTTGTTTGAGCGGGTGACAAATAAATTCAAGCTCCCCAGGACACACTTGTTTAGGATTTTCCCAATTAGGCATTTTATTTGATCTTCAGGTCTCGGTGAGCCACAATTCTCTAGAATTGAAGAGGAGATTAATGGACCAGAGACAATGGCTAATTCATCTCCAGGGCTTTGTTTATTGCTTGTCTTTGCTAATTTAATACTGTTATTTCCAAACTTAAATAAATCAAAATGAGAATTGGGCTAGGGCAGCACGTCGTGATGAGCGACGCAATCACAGGGTGATTCTTCACCACACTCACCTTTACCTTCAGAGGTAAAATAATTCTCCCTTTTTGGAGAGGTGTAAATAGTAGGGGAATAATTTTGCATATTATGTCGATTAAGTCTGCTCACTGGTGGCAGAGAGGATGGAGAATAACTTAGCATGTTTACAAAGAGACCAAAGTCACAGAAATTTCAAAAGGGTTTCAGTTGGGGGACCTGATTGCTCACAAATGCTTAAAGGAGAATGAATATAATATGGGGCACAGATAAAAGAAAAAGCTGATTTTTCTTAATGATGGTTCTAGAATCTGAAATGAAGCACAGCAGGTTGGGAAGTCCTATAGAGATTTTGGTTTTGTTTTCTTTTTAAGGTGTCTCATACCTGTGGACTAACAAACTTTGTTTTCTATCCTTGCATGCCTTCACCTTTGAATTTGGGAAATTTCACTCTGTAAGTGCAGTTTCAATAGAAAAGAAATGATGCTTTTTCCACCGTGTTGAAAAAGATATTAAAATAGGTTTTTTTATCCTACCCCAAATAAGAAGACATTAGCTCTTTGAATATCAGCAAACTAATTAAGCAATACAAAGAAAATACCTATTAAAGAAAACGAAGGGCACATATAAAAGCTTTAACTCCTAGTCCTTCACCTTTTTTGATCAGAGTGTGAATTCTGGGCTAAGTAAGATGTTGCCAGTTGAACAGCTGAATGTTTAGTTAGCGCAGGGTATCACATTTTAGATACATTTGCATTAGCCAAAATATCTTTTTCAAGATCACCAACTCCTTAAAAAACTTCTTAGCCACAAAGCACTGTCTTCAAGCAATGAGGAAATGTAGGGCAAGTCCTTATAATTCTAACTAATAAACATTGTCCCTTGTCATGCACAAATAATAGAACAAAGCTAAGTTTGTCCTTTTAAACCTCTAGCAAGTGCCTCTCTATTTGCTTGTTCATGAAGTGTAATGGTTATGAAATAATTGAAAATAATTTAAAAGCAGTCCATCGCCAATGAAAGAAAACATAATGATGATAATTAAAGTTTATTAGGTTTGTAAAGAACCTAACAGATTATCTTGTCTAAAAACACATTAAAAAAATGTTTGATTTGCCCTAACATATGGGGAAGGGAGAAATAGCTCCCCCATGGCCATGTAGCAAGTTTGTAGTAAGATTAGTTTTCTTTTTATCACTTTTTGCAAAGATTCTCATACAATCTTAATTGCAACATTTGTATTTTTATTTTCTTTTTTTTTCTTTTTGTCTAATCACAAGGAGAACAGTCGTATTGAATGTTCCTTTGCCATGCTCTATCCTGAACGTTTAATCTGTACAAAGTTGCTAACGTCTTGATGACACTTAAAGAACTGTGTTTTGATTAATTTTCTCTCAGTCCTGTTTCCCTTTTATAATCTTAACTTTCAGTTAAGTTCCTGTTTCAAAAATTTCCATTCTCAGGCAACATTCACACTTCATGAAAATAGCCATGCTTTCCAAGGGCTAATTGAAACTCTACAGCTTGTATTACATCTTTTAGCAAAGTGATAAAATGATTTTATTTCAAAAACAAGCAATGGAGAATTTCAAAGTTATTAATTTTTCCAATTAAATAAAGTTTACAAACACTCATTAAAAACATCCCTTATTCTACGCACAAGTATTTATTGCATACTTGGTAAATTGTTATTATGGTGATGGATATAAACTGTGTGAAGAACATGAATCAGATATGGAAACTTCCTTTTTTGGAATTTAGTGAAGATGATATAATCTTTACCAAAATAATTCAAATAGAAAGCAGAAATATACGCGTGTTTTGAAAGACAAAATATTATGGGACTTCAGGACAAAAGTATTTATTTGAAGTACTTACTAGATGCCAGACAATATTCTAAGGGCTTTACTTGTGTTAATTTATTTAATCCTTGTAACAACCATATGAGTATTATTATTTTTATCTACTTTTTACTGATAAGGAAACTGAGTACAGAAGAAAACAGTGGATCCTGGATTTTAACTAATTACACAGCAAAACTATGTAAAGAACTAACAAGATGTAGTCTTCCTTTCAATAATGAAATATAGCTGTTTTAGTCAGAAATAAAATCAAAGGAAGCTGTTCTTACTTAATCCACACTTTGGCAGTCCCCTGCGTATTCAGATAAACTATAAAATCACAAGGAAGTCTTCCCCTCTCTTGGAGTACCCGGGAAATAAAATACAGTTACTATCATTGTCTGTATTCAACAGCGATTCTTTTCTAATCTAATGAAAGATCTACAGCATTTGAATGCACACGGGACACTTTGGAAATGGATGATATTAGCAGGGAAACTGAAAAGGAAAACTTCTGTTATATTATTGCTTGTAGGAAATTCAGACAATGGCAAATACCTAATGGGTTGCAGCATCAAAAATACATGCATATCTGGAGAAAAATCAGTGCCCAAGTGATTTTTGAATAAATCTGTTTAGGTTATATTTCTGTTTAGAAAGGATAAAAATTGTATTAAAAGTAGGAGCACACAAAGAAACATAAAACTAAGAAGGGACATTTGAAACTCTCTCTGCCAAGATTTTGCCTTCTGTGGGAAAGTCATTCTTTAGCAACTAACCATGGCTAATAGATGGAAAGAATTGAGACGCGCACTCATTGTGACCAAACGTAACACAACAGCGAACCAACTATCTCCACAAACAAAAGTATGAGTGCTCAAAATTGCCCTTGTGTTATCCCTTTCTTCATTTATTTGCATATTCTTTTCAGGACACCTCTTAATAAAATTCAAGATGGAAACGCTGTCAAAGGTTAATTATATTACTAGCAATGGATCAGACTTAAACAATTTAGTAAGTTCCGCCTTTCAAATAATAATTGACGAAATGTCTCAGAAAGAGTGTGTCTTTTCTTTCTAAGGCCACACAGTCAGGATAGTCTAGGACCTGAACATTTATTTGTATTTAAAGAAACAGTTGCTTTGAGTAAGGACTTAACTATTCTATCACTCTTCACAGAATCTCAACAGAAACTACTGTTCCAACAGCTATTTTTGATTCCTGCTGTTTCTGAAACTTAGAAAGTTAAGCAAGAATCATGGTTTGTAAAATAGAATTTGGGATGAAATGCATTTGTTCATTTAACAAAAATGGGAGATTTGTGCTAGGCACTGAGAAAACAAATATGAATTCAGGAAACAGCACATTCAAACTGAGTAAAAGAGAAGAAATTGATTGAGGACAAAGGATGATATAGTGCCTCATACTTAGTAACTGTGGATTGCTTTTTCCAGCCATAGCCTGAAAGGCCAAAGTCTAGAAAGCCCCGAACGGAATGGGCTATCTTTCAAGAGCCAGGGAATCAATACCAGTCTCAGTCTGTCTCCACCCTGTGGTCTCCTGCTGGTACCTGCCACCAGTTGAACCCAAGCAGAAGCCCTGTGGATGGCAGAGCAGAATGGAAGAGATCAAGGTTGGACCTGGAGAAGCGAAGGAAAAGATATCCAGCACAAACAGAGTCAGCACCTTTCTTTAAGTAGCCTGTTGGATAATGGGAAAAGAAAGACATATAAACAAATTAAGAAAGTAAAGTATCATTAGTTCTCTAATAGTATTGACCAGTATGCTTGAGGGTCTGTTAAGCACTCAGTCCTCACATTGCCTCCTCTCTAGCAATCTCTGTAATATATAACCAGGAACCAAAGATATTGAAGGTACAGGAAGTAAGAGGAATGAAGAGAACCCACTGAAGAGGAATGGGAAAAAAAAGCAATAAGAAGGAAGAAAGCTCAGAACACAGGAAAATGTAATGTTTGGTTTCTACATAGAAAAACCCATCAGAGTCATAAAAGCCACTGTAAACTTCAGAGCAAACAATATTTGGTTACTGACACCTCAATCTAGGATGAAATATCCATCCTTACCCACAAAGAAATCATTGATCAACAGAATCATTAACATTCAGAATGTTGGAAGGGATCATAAGAAAAGTCTTTCCTTTCTTCATTTCTTCCTTCCTTTCATCCTCTTTTTTCTTGTCACATAGATTTTGAACATTTATTATACAGTGTGTTCTTTACAAGGCCTTGGGAATAAAATGTCAAGCAAAGTAGACACATTGCATGATATCATAAAACTTATATTCTACTAGGCATAGCTGATCTGAACTAAATAAATACAAAATATAATGTGGTTAATCCTATAATGGAAATTAATTAATAATGGAAAATTAGGGAGCAACCTGAAAGTGTGTTAAGATAGAATAACCAACCTCGTCTGGGGGCAGGGCGTAGGATCGGGAAAATTTCCCTGACCTGACAAGTAATTAATGACAATTAATTTTAAAAGTGGTGAGAAAGAAGAAATGAAAATCAAATCTACATTTAGGCCTAAGAAATTTCAAAATCTGAACATTTCTGTAAAATAATGGAAAATATTGGTATCAGAAATACATTTAGGATAACTATATACAGATACATATGTGAATGTGCTTACCTGTACATGGAAATTTTCTATGGGGAAAATTGAAAACAGTAGTCGGTCAGTTTATAGAAATAAAGACGCAAAAATAAAAGGGAAAAATGCACAGTGAGCTATACTTCAAAGATATTTGTAATATTTTCTAGAGATATCCAAGCCACAATACTAAAGCAAGTGGAAGATTTTATTTCAGTCAGAAATTGAAGCAATTAGTAAAAGTGTGAAATCCATAATCATTTGTTAGGCTGTTTTTAAAGTGTTTGTCATCACATTTAGTAAATTTCACTATCATAATTGACCATATTCTTCTCTCACACATGGCAGGAAGAAGCACGTGTGCTCCTTACTGATGTCACTACAAGGCACATGCACTGAACCCCGGGAGCAAAATTTAACTTTAATGCATATGTAGGAAAATCACTTTACTCGTAACTATGCACAAGTATAATTACTGAACAATGATGAAATGGCATGCAATTAAGTGGAATACCCAGGGATCAGCCAGGGCATAGTTACAGAATAGAGGAGACCAAAGGAATAGCTGTTTAGGGAATAGCAAAATCATCCAAGAACAATGTTTCCTCTCCCTCTCCTGTTGACTTCTCAGAGGAGGCTGGGGATGTATCCTATTGGATTTAGATGAAGAACTACTGCCCTCCCAAACAACCCTTTGTCTTCTCCTTCTGGTTACATACAGATTCTTTCCAGTAGTTGATGTTTAAAGGATAAGAAACAAAAATCAACTTAACAAAAATATAGGCTGGATTTGTTACAGCAACCAAAATTTGCATCTCAGTCATCACCATAATTGGAGATTAGTTCTAGAGACACCAAGACTTTAGAAATTGACACATGACATTATGTGTGATTAGATTATATAGCTATGCTATAGAAATGGTGATTATATGTCCCAGTTTTCCTAAGATGGTCTCTCTCTTTGCACCTATTGCCTCAGTGGTATTACTGATAGTACCCACTTTCGTTTCCAAAGGGGTACCTATTCAGATGATAAAATTAGATAGTCACCCTATCAATAATGATAGCATGCTGGGAAAAGCTGCTAATTGAGTAATTCATTGTATTCAAGGGAAATAATTAAATTCTAATCAATGAATCTACATTCTCTCTGTGCATTGCTTGGTGGCAAATATGAATACCACAAGGAGAGATAATTGGACTAAACATTTGATACAACCTTTTACAGATTATATATAATGAATAAAATTCCACTCTTACTTTGGGACAATAACAAAGTTTTCTCCAGCAGTTTGAGAGATGAGTGCCATTACCCAAATTTCTTGATCAAGATTTTAACCTATATCAAATCCATTGGGATCATTGTGCAGTTCCGTTCCGTCATTACACTGATCTTTATATGCATTGACTTATTTTCTCTCCAGAAAATATCAAAGGTAGTCTCACAGTATGCTGATACATGACAAGGGAAGTGTGTGACTTTCTTACCGCAGTGCTGTTTGGTATAGCATGTCCTACTCTTTTTCACTTAATGGACTAAATGGACTTACTAGAATTCATGGCATTTTAAGAAAATAACCATGGAAGAAGAAAACAATATAGCCCACCTCACTAATTGATTTTTTGTAGACTATACTTGATTTTTGTCTTAATATACTTCTTTAAACTTTTCAGTTCTACAGTGAAGCTTTTATGAAGATACTGTGTTATTCGTATAAGATTTCCCTTGAGAGCTGAGGCCATACTGGTATAATTCTTACCATAACATAGACGAGAAGCATAATTTGAGCAAAAAGCTACTGAATATACTTTCAGATCTATCCATTCTGTGTCTTGAAAACCACCACATCTGTTCTTCTCTACCCAAAACTGATCAGGAGGTTTGAGGTTGAGATTTGAAGTTTATTGTAAAAACTTACAATAAAAGAGGATATCTGAAATGCTTTCTACCTATGGCTTAAGAAATAATAGTTGAGTCCAATACAGTGGTTATGCATCAGGTGGTCTATTCAACATGGTGATCTAAAAGGGGCGAAAAAAGCATAGGATTTATTTAAGTAATACAGTATTAAAATCTATGTGGATTTCACCCAGAGAAATCAATGGATCCGATGTAAATGGAAAGAGTGAACTAAGTTTCTGCTGAAAATAAACCAAGAAAAGAGTGAGACAAACAAAAGTGTAGCTAAAAACTCTCATCATGGGGGGTAACATTTATTTCTAGATAAATACGCCATGCTCTTTGGATTTGACTCCAATACCTATTTATGTAGATGGGAAAAGAGAACCAACCAAATGTCCCCCTTCGCCACTTGAAGGAGTAACTGCTGGGAAGAGGCAATTACAGTCAAATTGCTTACACCTTAAACCCCAGGTGCTCTAGACGGATGGACAACCCCTACAGTGTGAATCTGTAGCTCTGAGACTCAGGGTAATGGAGGAGGCAAAGCCATGACAGAGTGTTTTGTAAAAGAGAAAGCAGGAAGACCTTCAAAATTAGAAGATGAAAGGTCTGTGGGAGTGGGTGAGAGCCCTATTTCAACACAAAAGTTCATTTAAAAAAAACTGCATCTGTCCAGGTAAAATGAAAATATAAAAGAAGGAAAAGATGTGGGAGAGGAGGCATATGATATAAATTAAAAGGATGAGTCATTGTATGTAAAGGTTTCCCAGCTGGACTGAGGGTTATATATACAGAAAATATTTTTTGAGAAACTGTACTCCACAAGACTCTGTGAGGAACCAAAAATGAGTCAGATGCATAAGGACCCTGCCCTCATGAGTGAGCTTTGAGGAGGAAAAGGACAGCTAGCCTGTAAATAGACAACATGGGAATAGAAATACATTGGCTGGACAACTAGCTTAAGAATAGAAATTGTCTTCAAGCAAATATGCAGCGCTTGAGGACTCTGGCATCACACATGCTGAGCTTGGATACCTGGTTCTGTGACCATGGGCAGGTATTTAAAATTATAAAATGAAAATCCTGGGGATAATCTTCATGTGATTAGGGTGAGGATTAGATAGTGCAATGAAAGTATCCAGTGCTCTGCTTAGCATGAACATTCAAATAAAAATAGTTTTAGTATTTGTTCTGATTATTCTAAGGGAAGCTTGCTATCCCCTCAAAAGTGTCGATTTTTATTTTCTGGGAAGATGAAGCTAATAACACCAGCACATCTTCCAGGATCCTAGTGTCGAAGAGAAAAAATAACTTTCCCTCTACCCTTCTACGTTCTTGGCTGAGACCTCCTGACAGGAGAAAAACAAACAGAAATTTAATAACATGTATACTTCCTGTATACATTGAACACGCCAAGGAAAACTGAGTAACTCCTCCAAATGGTTCAAGCTATCACCTTAAACACCATCTCCGGCTAAAGACAGAAGATGTTGGGGGCTGGGGGAGCCAGTTATGAGAGGGTACCAGGAAAAGCACAATAAACAAGGGTCGGGTTGTTGTACAGGTTTACGTCCGTGCCTTCCCCATTGATAAAGAGTCTCTGAAGATTTGATCGTCCTCCTCTTCCTGGTATAGAGAGGAAGATAACCTTACAAATGAAGATTTCTCTTATAAATGTCTTTACAAAAGAGTAACTTTTACTCAGTTCTCAGAGCTTTTCCTATACCTACAGTTTTCTTAAAAATAATCAACTCAACATAATCCTCATGCCAAAGAGGCATATTTTGGCAAATCCCGTTCCCCTTCACTAGGAAGGTGAACAAATAATTGTTATCTTTGCACATTTCAGATGAGTTGTGTTATCAATACAGAAAAAAACAGATCTGCCTATTGGATGACTTTTTAGTGATAACAATTTCCCTATATTAGTCAGCTTCTATTGGATAAAGGTTTTTCTCCACCAAGATCAACCCCATCTTGGATTTATAATAGGTTTTAGTTGTTTGCAAGGTTTCTATGCAAATCTCTCCTGAGGAAATCCCAAACCAGCCATGAGCTGGTGTACCTTGCCCTTTAATTGATTTCCAGATAGAGAGCACTGCCCAGGGAGTCATGGAACACACACTCCTGTAGAGCCATTCTCCTGTATCTAGATTACCCTTGATGTGTTATCAGGAAACCCTGCAGTGCTCTCTCTCTTCAGGGGATCATTTTTTCCTTTGGGTGGAGATGCCAGGGTTTTACAGATAACACAGTTGGGGGTTTTCATGGCCATACCTCTTACAATCACAAACTGAGACGCAAAACCTCTCTTGCAGCTTATATTAAGTCAGCCTCTTAAATGCTAGCAATATCCTGCTCGACACAATATGCGCTTTTAAATAAAGCAAGCACTTTTCTTTTTTTTTTTTTTTTCATTTTGTTTGTCAACACACTGTTTGATGATTTACTCAAGAGCAAACACCATCAGATACCTGCGGTTTCTCTCTACTACCTCAGGGGGGCTTCAAAACCCACCACCTCAGATCTCAGCACTTCAAAGAGTTTCCCCTGAAGCTGTGTTTACAGCGCAAGCTGGCAAACAAGGTCCTGCTTGCCTTCACACACCTTTTCGCCACATTAAAATCCTAGCTGCACCAAAATAACTCTCTCTGCATCAGCTGGTGGTGGATTTGGGGGTGCCTGCCATGCATTTTAACTTTTTAAAATCACAGACCACAAAAGCCATGTGAAACAAATGATCAAAGTGGACTTCTGCCAGATCTTACAGCCACTACTATTCTCTCGATAGGATATAGCTCCACCTTATGGCAGGAAATTATTAAAAGTGAAGACAGGATATGGAAGGCATGGTGGCGTGCATTTTTTCCCCTCTAGATGCATACTTCTCTCACTTCAACTGCAACTGCACTGCTACACGCAGAAGAAGTAGGGAGGCAGCCCTTCTGTTGGTCATCCTTGGGAGTATGTAAACAGCTGGCACTAAATCTAGTTAGTGACTGCTTTCAGCACAAGAGTAGCTAAGGAGACAAAGGAAGGGTAGGTTTATAAAGCTGCAAAAGAAAAAAAAAGCATGTACTTTGGTATTCTGCTTAATAGTACTATGTCAAGTTTCTCTGTGATACTTTTTCATTTTCTCTCTCCATTCACCTGTTTTTGTGTCTTTATCCATCCTTCAGGTTTGCTTGGTGCCAGTGCCTACACACGCACTCCTGGAAACCAAGAACCACCCACTGCTGGCCTAAAAAGTGAGTCAAGTTTTCTTTTAGACATTTTAAAACTCTATAATAAATACTTGCTGTTCCTATATCCCATTCCTTTACCGTGAGGTGACAGTTGATTAATTTTTTTTGAGACTTTGTTATTGAGTATACAGAGTATGTTTAGAAATACGTTCAAATCTCATAGGGAACTTATGAAGCTTTTTCACTTTTATTCAAAGAGCTCTATATTTGAAATTTTGGAAAAGGCGATGAACTTTTGTTGCTGTCATTCCCATGTGCCTGTAACTTGTTAGGCAATAGAATGTGTTTTATCTGACTTAAAATCCACAGCTACCTTTCAACGTATTTACATTCCCAATTTACCTACAATGGTCAGTTGGTTTTCCCAAGGTCAGGCAGCTAATAAATCTTTCTACAGCACTACACTACGTTTTTCTACCACACCAACTGGCTGAACCTTTGAGAAAACAGTTTTATGGCAGACGAACATTTAGTATCTTTCAAATCCCACTGAAAAGATAGTTACTTTGCCTATAAGCTTTTCCAGAACAATAAAGTTAGGATTCGTAAACAGAACCTCATACATCTTACTCTACCCAAGTAGTAAGCATTTATTGAATACGTCCTGTAGGTAAGAAACTATACGAGGCATTATGAGAATATAAGCAGAAAACGGATATTATTCCTCTCCTCAGTGGTACTGGTGAAGTAACTTACTCAACAAACACTGACTGACAGCCGCTTATGTTCCTGCCAATGGGGGGGAAGCGGAGGCTACCTCCGCAGAAGAACGCAGATGTGTAAACAACGCTATTAGACTCACTGATAACTGTCACACTCACAGGAGAAAGAATTCAATACTTTCCACGTGAGAGAGAATCAGGAGTTTTGAGAATGCTTTCTTGGGAAAGTCTCACTGGAGCTGGATCTTCAGGGTGAATCTCTAGATAACTTATTTCACATCACCTAGTGTCAAATGAAATATGTTTCATTTCAAACAGGACATTCAATGGGACTCTGTGTGTGTGCGTGTGTGTGTGTGTGTGTGTGTGTGTGTGTAACATTGTTTTTCTGTGGTCACTACCTCAAACTATCTAGATATATATTAGCATAGCACAAACTTTCATCTTGTAAGTTGGAGAAAATCCAATAACTTCTCTAGGATTTCTGCAAATTCTCAAGAGTGCTTTCTACCATCTCCTGGTCAGCTTTGAATTTAAGCTCCAGCTTTGAGTTTAAGCTCCACTCGTGTAGTTCATTTTGGGGACTGTCTCCCTATCTTGTTGCTGCTCTTCTAAGATGCAAAGTCCAGTTTCCCCCGTTATTTCTATTGTATAGATCGCTCCCACAAGGAATTTGTGAATATATAATGCGTTTTGGGGAATGGAAGACAGGTTTGGGTCAGTTAGAGGGAATTGAATATACAGATGATGATGATGCACAGACAATGTAGAGAAATAGATTATTTCACCAAAAAAATTGCAAAAACCCTGTAAATTGAATACTAGATATTTTGTAGTTAACATTTTTTTCTGGGCATTTCCAGAACACATCCTCCAGCTTCCTGCCAAACTGTTCAGACTTTCTTCTTCTTCCCACAACTTTCCTCATCACCCACTGGAATCCCAAATTCTTCTTGCCTTTTTGCAGGAAAATGTGGCAATTACTCCTGACCAACGCCGTCCATCTTTACAAATTCATCTACATCAGATATTCTCAGGAGAGCAGAGGCGCCCTTATTTACACAAGCCATCAGATCAGTCTTACAAGACAGATATTATTTTAAGTAACAATATTTCTCAGCTACATTTAAAGAGGTTTGTTAAGACAACAGGCCCAGAATAAAGTTGCTTTTGCTAAGCCCTACATCACCAAACTGAAATTTAAGTTAATTACAGTTTCAGCTCTCCCTGAAATAAAATCTTAAGCCAGTCAATGAGGAATCGCCTGATTGACATTAGTTAGGTAATCTGCCTGATAAACCCCTGCCATGCCCTGTAAGGAAGATAACTTCCCACAACCAATCTGCTTTGTGACCTAGCACAACTTCTGTGATTCTATTACCTTCGGCCCATGAGTCTTTCATTCGGAACATCTCCTTGGAGCTCTTTTCTGTCTGCTAGATCGACTGCTGCCCAATTCATGAATCCCTGAATAAAGCCAAGAAGATCGCTAAGATTTACTCAATTGAATCTTGTTTTTTAACATGTCACAACAGTGTATAACGTAACAACCCCTTAGTAAGTGATAGATATTAATAAATTGGAAATATAACACAATTGCGTAATAATTGTCATGATAATCGTTAAGACATACATAATCAAGTGGACACAAAGAAATTTATGTTTTACATATGTCACAGATAGACCTTCAATTTTAGTTTTATTCACAAAAGAACTGAGTTGTCTTGCTTAAATTTGTACTTTTAATACTTAACATGATATTGAATATAGCACTTTGAATTATGCAGTCAAATGTCTTAGCTCCAAGAATAATACATAAACTGAGAGTGATTACTTTTATATACAATAATAAACATACAATAATAGCCCTTCAAAATTATCAACAAGAAAATTATTTTCATCTTGACAAACTGATGCAATTACTTAAATAATTATCTATTTACCCATTAATTATCTATCTATAGACACTATAGAGACTAAAAGTAATATGGACTTTATTTTAAAAAACAAAGTAAACATTAAAAGGACACACTATTTCTCCTCTCTCCTGTCTCTTGTTTAGACCCTTGTTGACATCTTTATTTTCACCCTGCCTATGTCTTACATTGTATCTTATAAAAATTATTGTCATTCAAGTTCAAGGTCAACTCTACTTGTGAAGTCTATTTAATTATTCTTTATACACTGCTCATTCCATTTGCTGAACAATTATAGTCCTAGTTTATTATGAAGTTTGGGACTGTATCAAACACCATTCTGTATTACTCAAAAATTGCTCCGTAGACTTTAATTTTTTTGGTTGTTACCAGTATGTAAACTCCAAGAGAGTATTTTACTTCTTTTATATCTACCTCTACAGGACCTTGTTGCTTAGCCCGGTGATTGGTATCTAAACAGTGCTAAGTGCACAGTTTTTAATGTGTTTGATACATATACTAAAAAAAAATCTCATTGCACAACTTTTGAAAATACCGATCTAGAGAATAGAAGAAAGGCTTTTTCTCCATAATATCTCCTATGATATTTTGAGAAAGCATGTGTTAAAACCCAAAACTGTCATGCAATAAATTCATAATACCTGGTTCTTGATTTTGAATTTATCTTTAGAGTTCTTTCATGTTAGCCAGATATTGCCATGATGATCTGTCCGTATAACCTTACAGGTTCACTTGCTGAACACCTGAGGAAGTTATTCCATGTGTTCCCAGGACACAGCACGCCAGGTAAAATCTTGCATGTTAGAGTCACTTTTCCAATTTCAAACCATGAAGGCAACATAAGTAAACAAAAAAAATCCAACAAATGAACAAATCTGTAAAAATGATTAGAAAATGATAAGGAAAAATTCTTATAATTGAAAAAGTTAAACAGTTTATTTCCATATTATGCTATTGTCTTAATTTAGGGAAACATTTATTTTTCAGTGTTTTAGTTTTATGGTCAATAGAAACTGAAAAAAAAATTGTTTTAGTTTGTAGTTTAAGCCTAAGAAAATCCTTAGTCAATAATCTATTTAGGTAATAGATTAGTCAATAATCTCTCAGGTACTACATACTATATATAATGTGATAAATAATTATTCACATTAATGTTGTGGGATACGAGGGCCGGTTGGTGAGCCGGTGATTTGCGGGTTGGTAAAAGAATTTACCAGAGATGGAGGAGAACAGTAAAGGAATTTATTAAGGGTACGCTTCTGTAGACACCAGTGGGCCACACAGGTGAGAGGGGGCTGTTTGAGCACTGAGGGCCGGTTGTCGGGGTCTTTTATAAGGTGATCGGCTTGTGCACAAGTCTCTGATTGGTTGTAGGTGAGGTAAGAAATTTAGGGTCCGTGAAGGGCGGTGGGGTTTCTGACTCTGATAAGGTGGGCTGAAACAAGCCAGCCTGAGCTATTGTGAGATTAGGCATTACCTAAGGCTATTAATTTGTTAGAGGAAACAGGCCCAGTAAAGAATGTATTTTATCTGTTGAAGGATCACTGGCAGACCTCTGAGAGCCCAGGAATGAGGGCCATTGGACTTGGAAGGATGTCAGTTGGCCCCACAATTAATGGTATAGGGGAGCAAAATTTGCTATCCCTAAATATTTCTTTGGTATGTGGATTATTTACAGCTGAAAGCAATCAAAGCTTAAAAGACTCAGGTAGAAACTTTAATCTTCCCCCTAAGTATCTAGAAGAATTTACATAGAAGACCATTTTCCAGAATAGAGCTTTCACCACAGAGAGCTGTGGAGGACATGGGCAAGGTGTTCTGGGGGACACTCTAGGCAGGGCTTAAAGACCAGAGTTCACTTGATGTCCCATGGTCTCTGCATGACCAGGCAAACATTTATTTACCAAACACTGCTTTTCCATCTTCCTTTGACTTGCCTTACTCTCCTTTAATGTCCCAACAACTACTCCCAACATCCTCTCTTATCTTTAGCTGAAGGTGGTGAGTTACTCAGTTTTTTCCTGGGTCTTTCCCATGTATACTTGTTATAAAACTTTTGTTTTATTTTCTCTTATTAATATGTCTCTTGTCAGTTTAATTCTTAGGCCAGCCAGAAGAAACTAGAAAGGTAGAGGAAAATTTATTTCTCCTCGACAATGGAAAGAAAGAAAGGCAGATCTTTAAAATCAGTCTAATTTTGTTTGGAATACATTTTGATTTACATATGTCAGAAGTTCTCAGCCTCCACACTGTTGACATTCTGGACTGGAAAATGCTTTGTCGTGGGGGCTGTCTTGTATGTTGTAGGATGTTAGTCAGCAACTCTGGCCTGTATCCACTAGATGACAGTAGCACACTCTCAGTTGTCTACAAAAATGTCTCCAAACCTTGCCCTGTATTCCCTGGAAGGGTGGGGAGCAAACCACCACTGGTTAAGAACCACTGATACATACAAATTTGTTTTGTTTTGGAAATGAAAGAATCACAACATTTCACTTTAAAATCATTCTGAAGAACATGACTTAACTGATGTTCATTCTAATGTAACTCAAATAAAATTGGACTGCTTTTAGGGTGGGCTTACATGGTGATAGATAGATAGATCAATCAATCGATCGATAGATTTTGCTTCCCACAAACCTTGCAACAAAATATAAATATTTATTGAAATTTGCTTAAAAGACATTACTTAAAGTTCACTTGAAAGCTTTTTGGATTAAAAATAATGGTAAGTGGTAGATTCCAGGATATGTATCTCTTACTTGGCGGGGTTCTATTTAAGATTTTTGAGGAACCATATTGCTCTCATAACATATGGAAAGTTATTTTCTCCCAGCTTTAAGGTCCTAAGACAATTACATAATGTAAGTACAATTCCAAAGTGGTTACAGGTCCTAACTATGGAGAGGACTAAAATGGTTAGCCAATGCAAGCTCGATAAAGTAAATTTATTTAAAATTTGTTCTTAAGAGAAGGTCCTGTTCTGCATCAAGGCAATTACTTCCATGAATTCCTCAGTTACAATTCCATCTGGAAGTATCCAATATGAAGTTCTCCACATCTTAGAAAGGATGACCTACCATGTTGTAAAAATAAAGACCTAGTTGTTCATTTAATATGCCTTCAAATTTTGATATCTTTCTACTTGAACAACTGAAGCTTTGGGCTCTCACTGTAATTCTTTGCGTGAGGAGCAAGGAAATTTTACACTTAACTCTTGAGGTATTGATTATTTTTGAACTCTTCAATCTCATTGAAAAAACTCTGCTAAAAATAGCAGGACTCTTCAGACTTTTGATTAACTTTACATCTGCCTTTGATTCTATGGATATGTTTTTTTAAGCTCTGTGAGTTTAAGATAAGTCTCCAGTTATTAATATGCTTGCAAAATCTACATCTATGGTATCATTGCCAGAATCAAGCAAGACAGCAATTTAAACATATAAGAGAAAAATGAGTCTTGGACTTTCTTTTTACTTTCAAGCTAGATATTTTTATATTCTTTTTCAAAGAATTGGATCATTGCCCACGTGCAAGAGTGAAGAGGAAAATAATTACCCTTCTCTATAATAAGGTCATGGTTTTATTATCATGAATCATGACAGACCTTAGAAGAATTATGAACTTGATAGTTATCTATCAAGAAGAGGCAATTAACATTAATTATGATGACACAGGTACTTATTATTTTAGCAGGGCTAAGTAATTCTCCAATATTTAAGTGGTTAATATTAACTAATTCCATACAGCAGAGCCCTTTGTTCTGCTTTTGTCAATATATTTTGAATTTTGTCAATGACATATTTATAAATATATCAAAATGCCACTAACTTAGTAACAACATAACCTATGAGAATATTATAGAGAAATTTTAATGACTGTTTTGAAAAATTGGTATAATTTGCTCTGGTATTTTTAAATAATAGAATGTCTTACCATTAGTTTATTTTGTTTCCAAGACACTAGTTCTGCTTTTAAATAGCAGTATAGGATACTATTAATATTAGAAATGACACTAATTAATATTTACTGAGCAATTACCATGTACCAGACACCCTTCAATATATTATTTATTTTCAAGGCAATCTTTTGAGATAGATGTTATCTTTTGAGACAGAGATTATTACCCCTACAGATGAGCAAACTCGGACAACAGAGTGTTTAAGTAACTTGCCCAAGATCATATAGTTGGTAAGTGGCAGAGCTACAGTGCAAACCCAGGTAATTGACTACCAAACCACTGTAGTAAATTTCCACTATGTCATGTGGCCTGAGCGCCAGGATTCCAATCAACAAATATAAAATCGAATCATCTATCTATCTCCTACCAAAACCCAGGTTTAGAAAAAAAGTAGAGAAATAAATATAAGTGTTACCTGTCCACGTTCTTCTGCCTAGGTCAGGCTTCTTTGAGTTAAATCAGAACACCAAAAGGCCTCATTTTATTATTGTTGTTGTTGTTTTTAGGAAGGGAATATCTCAGGAACACAGGATTGAATTCATCATATCTTTGTTCGTCATGAACTCTTATCATTACTCTAGGCGTGGCTCACTTTTTCTAGTTAGCACACTGATTACTTTTTATAATATGGTAAGCGCCCAACACCAACCATCCCCAGGGCCTTAGTAAAAACCTACACGTAACTTAAAAAATAAACATTTAAAGTTCAAATGTTTAAATTTATTTGAAAATAGAACTGTAATAAGATGTTAACTTTTATTAGTGGTTTCTCCACATTCATTTAAAATACATTTTCAATTGAGGTATAAATTACTTAGAGTAAAGTATACTTGGACCTTTTGTCTATGCTCACAATGGATATTTGTCAGCAATTTTTTTGTATATAGTGTCCTTCTCTAGCTTTGACATCAGAGTTATGCTGGCTTCATGAAGAAACTTGGGAAGTATATCTACTCCACTACTGTAATCAGAGAGTTTGTAGAATATTAGTCATATTATTTTATTAAATATTTGATAAAATGCCCCACAAGGTGCTTTGGATCCAAAGTTTATATTGTGAGAATTACTTTAATTGCAAATTCAATTTAATAGATGGATATAGGGCTTTTTAGATTTTCTGTATCTTGTGGCCAGAGCACAAATTCTGTATGATTTTTTTCCCATTTATCTTATTAAAATATAATTTACCTTCAGTGAAATATATAATTTTAAGCATACAATTGTAGCAGTTTTGACAAACATGTAGTTCTATAAGTACCACCCAAATGAAGGTGTAGAGCTCATCCAAATCTAGCCCATGGACGGCTGACGTTTGGCCCTTTGATTTTCTAATCTGCATAAGAAATGTTATGTTCAGCTGCTCAGGAGTCTTTTGAGGGTGTGTTAGCTTTCTGTAGAAAAATAGAGCTTTTGGAAATCAGGAGAAAGGAAAAATTAGGTTCTGTAAGGTGATCTATTTGTCAAGGTCTTGCAGAGGAAAAGAAAGGTTTGGGAATTACCTTCAGCTGTCATTTCCATTTTCCCTGTCTTAAATCTGGGTTTCTTTAACAGCCATAAGCCCAGCATATTTTTGTTTTAAAAACAAAACAAGTGAAAATCTTGAATTATACAGAACCCATGCCCACAGCCAGCATGTACCCTTTTGGAAGCTACAGTATGTTTTGACTCACTGTTACAGAACGTCCTGAGACAGAAAATGTTTAATCCAAAATGTAGTGCCATTTAAAATAATGCCCCTTGGAAGCAGGGAGTCCAAGTGGGCATCCATGTGAATATTGTCGTTGTCATTGGCAAAATCTCCTGACCTAATGGGTGGAGGTGACATCTACACACTGTGCCTTTCCTCGGGAGTGCCATTTAATAACACCTAAATACCTGCCATCTGATGATGACAGCCATGAGTATCTTCTCCTCTCCTTTTCTGCCTGAATCCCCTGCTTCAGTCAAAATGAAGGAGGTACTTTAAAATGAATGTGAGATAGTGAGTTTAAATTCTTAGTTAAAATGTTTTAATCATCAGACTCCATGATAGAAATGGATCTATTCACTCCAGCAAATATCACAAAAGGTCTAAGGAAAAAGAAATGAGTATGCTTGAGAGAAAGTGAGAAAGAAAATCTGCAAAGCCATAGAGGTTTGGGGGTGGGGAAGGGCACAATGCAAAAATATGACACCTGTATTTAACTGAACCCAGAGGCTGAAATTCACATTCACTCTGAGTTGCCATTTTGCCGTCTTTGGGGCCCACACTGCAAGATCATGCTAAGGGATTACGAGGAGGCAGTGGAAGGATTTGGAGTTCAAGGGACCTGAGATCAGGTCCTGGTTTGGGAATTTGTACGTATGTGACACTGAACTTTAGAGAACCAGCCCTGTTAGATCCAGCACACGGTGAATTCCACAACAAAACAAATTATTTTAATTTCCACTTCACAGATAATTTTTTAATGAACTAGTTTTTTTAGTATTATTAGAATAATTCACAATAAAGAGTCTGCTTAACATAATTTATTGACTAAAATTCTACCACTTACCTACTATTCAACATGTTCTTCTGCCCCTTTCTCTCTAACTCCTAGAGTCAGATGTATCTTACAGGATTGCTTTAATTTGTTTCGTAAGAATACTATGGAAGACCTACATAATAAAGGGTTTTTAAAATTCTAATTTGAAGCTTAATGGATAAAGTTTTAAAAGGGTCAGATTTGTGAATTTTCTTATGGGCGTCAAGGTACAAATTAATACTAATATTGATCAATGGAACAATATTTCTTTCTCTCACACACATATCCTTCCCCTAATCTCCCCGCATCGACCACAGGCCTGACTTTCAAGTCTTTTTTCCTGTTGACTCTGGGGCAAAATGAACATGGAGTTCAGCAATTCATTAAGTGAAGTTTCAGAAAAGGCCTTTTGATCTAACGTGTCAAAGAAAAAGAATCTGGCATCCCCAAAAGTCACCCAGCAGAAGGCAGCATTATCGTTACAGACCACAGCTGTGCTCAGGTGAATTTGATAAAGTTGTTTGGTTATCATTTTTACAAAATAGAGAACCTCACTCATTCCTCTAGGATTCTCAAGTAGAGACCCTTGGCCCATTTTGCTTCTACACCACGCAGCTAATCTTTGACAACACAGAGTGACGTCTTACCAATCTCAATAACACCTGGTAAGTGCCTCCTGTTGATAGTAGTACTGTGTTTTAATGAACAAATAAATGGCTTATCTACCCTTCTTGGCAAGAAACCCCAGCTATTGGGGCGAAGCACCAGCTCTCCCTGTGTTACTTGGGCTAATTGACTCTTTGGATGAAGTTAAATCACACTTATCCCCAGTGGGATGTATGTTTGCCAGTAATCAATAGCTCAACAAGATCCACATGGCAGGTAATTAAGTGGAAAGTAATTAATACCCATCAAACGTTTTATTAACTGTTTGCCATTCCTTCACTCAAGAGTCCCACTGTACTGTAAATAAGGGAGGAAGAGGCAAGAAGAGAAGGCAGGGGGCAAACTAGCTTTGTTTTGTAGGAAGCCAAGTAGTTGCAATTTTCTTCTTGGGTTAATTCCATTTTGAGGCTGGGAACTACTCTCCAGTTATCATTTTGTTGGTTGGTTCTCTTTGTTCCATGTTACAAATACTTAAGTAAAAATAGGATTTCAAATAAATGCACTATCTTAGAAAAACAGTTTTATTTTGATATGATGAAGAAAAGGGAAATAATAAGATGGCAGAGTAGTAGGCACCTCTGTGTTGAAGACATTGCATACTGATAGGCTAAATTTGGGGAAAGCTGTTATCTTGGTGACTGGAATGCTCTCGATGTCATTAATTATTTTTGGTAACTATCTTGGATTCTTTACTTTATATTTATTAGTTTAAAATACTTTTTTTTTAATTGAGAATAAATTCTGTCTCTAAACCTCAACTACATCAAGAAGGATTTTACATGGTGGGCTGTCCTTTTTAAATCTGCCTTTCGTGCTGACAACTTTTGGATGACATATTCAGAGGGCTTTTCCCTCTGCTTTTGCTGCCTGTCCATCTTTTGATCTGGGGAAGGAATTGAGTCAGTTCCCAAAGAAGCCCTGACTATAGGTGGGACTCCTGAATAAGGTAGGAAAACGGCATGGGAATGATGCATATATTAAGAGGACCCAAAACAAATAAACCCCTGGGGAGGTAGTACTTCATTTACTCGGAAATTTCTCACCTATTGACCTGGTAAGGCTTAGGGTTTGAAGGCTTGGATCATTATATTTTCAACCTCATTTAGTTACAGTTTAAAAAATGCAGTGGCATACATATGTTAATGATAGGGATCTGGAGAAGAGATGGTTCCCAGCTTAGCTGTCTATTACCCAGCCTCTGTAACACCATACAAGCATCCCTTTCCTGTAATTATTATGACCTCTGAGTTTAAGACCTTCCAGTTTTCTTTGGAAGTAATAAAGGCACACATGTTCAAGATGACAAAGGCTACTGAACATATGAATACTTGAGAAAGTGTTAAATGCATATTTCACCCTTTAAAAAATTCTATACTTATTTAAAGTATACTTCCATACTATAGAAAAATTCTTTAAATATAACACTATTTTATTCTCAAAGATGAGTATTTTAATTGTAAATCTGGGACATAATAGAAAAATAAGCATGTCTTTCCTTGTAAAATTGCTCTATAAAGGCAGCTAAACCTATAGATGCTTTGACAATTACCAAATTTTTTTCTATGTATTACTTTTGCACTCAGAAAAAATACACAATATTTAATGTTGTTTATATTAATGAGTCAAGTGTTTTTATAGATATTCACACATATATTACATCTATGTAATATATACAAGTGAGTAGTGTAACCGTATTGAAAATATTTTTGGCAACAAATGTATTTTTCCCATTTTTGCTTTATTTCTTTATTAAAACTCCCAGAGTACTCACTTACTATCTTACAATATGTACTTGTATATAGCTAATCACATTCGTAAGCATACATATATAATACATAAATTCACATAAATATACTGACCACATTGCACTTTAACTGAGTCCCATGCTCCTGAGAAGCAGTGGTTGTTGGGGAATTCCTCCATGCAGCATCCTTTATAACCTCAAAGAACCTCCCTGCCCTCTCCTATCAGGAGATAAGACCCATCTTGATCCTTCCTTAAGACTCTGAGTCTTCTGTTCACCCTTCCTCCTGACTCCCTTATTTGTCTCTGTCAAACCCAGACCCCCACTTTTTTCAGCCCTTGTTCCCAGTTGTCCTTCATTAATGAGTGTTCTCCCCATTGCAGTTGCCTGAATAATCAAATTATCTCCTTAATTTTCCAGTGCATTTTGCCTTCCATCACACACACGCACATACACACACAAAGTTTTTTTCTGTTTTTTTCTTTTACAAGAAATGGAATCATACCATACTTACCTACATTAACAGTACCTCATGCTAACTCTCCAATAAAACTAGTGTAGCTTTATTCTTATTTTTGACAGCTATCTCATGTTCTGTGGTTTGAGTGTACCACAATGTATTCCCCTATTGATGGGCATTCACTTTGCTTTCAGTTTTTGCTACCATAAGGAGTAAATATATATATGCATTTTTATACTTAAAGAGGATACCATATAACTTTTTAAAAAAACTGTAACACTTCACATTTCCAATATTTGAGAGTACTCCTTGGCTAGCATCCCCACCAATAAAGCTGTTAACTTCCACTCTGATTGGTGTTTACATAAATAGGCCTTTACTATTCTACTGTCTTTGGTAACATAGCTTTAATATTCCAGGGGGTGCTTACTTAGAAGGATAAAAGTTGCAAACAACTTTGTTTTCCATTCCAGAAGTTTTCTGAACAATTAATTCATCAACTCTTCAACAGAAAGCATCAAATGCCAGTTTACATCTCGAGACTCTGACCATCTTACCTCAAAATACCTTGATGTATCCAATAATCCTAAACCTTTCTTTCATGACTCTTCCCCAGTCCTAATCAAGTCCCTGCATAGACAGATCTACTTTAAACCAGACTTCAAAAACTCATCAGCATCCTGACTTGACCTCCTTTTTCTGAGGTACTAGTGGGCTCTGTGGAGGTGGTGCTCTCTCTCTCTCTGCAAAAAAGCAACAAACCCATCTCTGTCTTATCTATGGGTTGTTTTGGTGATATTCTGCAAAGCCAGTATTCACAGGAAGAACCTCAAAATGTCTTCCCATGGGAAGTTAGGGTGACTCATCTTTCAGATGAAGGGACAGATTAATTCTAAGGGACAGAATTTAAGTGACTTGCCTTTATCGGTCAAATGTGTGACCTAAGGGAGCGAAGGGAAAGGTCTTAAAATTTTGTCTTTCTACTAATATGTTTCCAAGAATCTGGTCAATATTCAAGGATAAATATGCATTCCAAGAAGAGAATATGGCCTTTCTTCTAGACACATATCCTATGAATCCTGATATATAGGAGGCAGCAGAAATGTTGTTTGTTTAACGCACACCTCATAGCTTTTCAGGTGTCATCTGTACCCTGTCAGGAAGGGAATACAAATTTAGGGGACTTCCTTCTAGTTGGAATATTCAAAAACATACCACAGGAAAAGACGAAGATTTTCTACTAGCTTCTTTATATGTATTTTCTCACCAAAAGCTAAGAAGGAGCTGTAACAGTCATTTCATAAATGATAAAAAAAAAGGAAGCTCTAAGAATCTGAGTAATTGATCACTGCTTATGCAGCTAAGTGACAAACTAGAAATGGAATCTAGATACGTCTGCTCTTCTAGAGCTCGTCATTGTTCCCCTAAACGCTATACATTTCAGAGAAGAAATCAGATACCTGTGTTAGAATCATAAAACCCTATGAAATGGAGACTTTAATAGAGAACATGTTAATATTGCTGAAGGCTCTAAAACCCTTTCCCTTAATTCCAGGATCAGAATTTCTGTGAGAAGTAGGAGTGAAAATATAGTGGTCTGACACCTAGACCAGTTCCCTGAAAGGCGTTTTGGTCCCTCTTTGACTTTCTGCATTTCCGTAGAAGAAGGCTCTCAGCAAGTCAGGTCAGTTGTTGACTGGCCAAGATTCTCATGTTCTGTGGGATCTGCACCCACATTTGCTTTTAGCAGCATAAAATTGCAGCAATGTGACAAATGGTTAGGAAATGACTGAAAAATGACTAGGAAACCCATCACAGAGAAAGAACATTCACCTGAATGGATAGGGTTTGAAGAACTTGCAAGAGGGTGAACTCACACAAGAGGATTGTTTAAATGTCTTTAAGAGTAGGAAACATTAACTTACTTGCTGATTTCTATTAATATCGCAGATAATATGTTAGTAGAAGTTTAAGTCAGCAGTGAGAAGACAACATAATGAAAAATAATTTGGGGTGATTGATTCATATATCATCATCATCACAACAACATCATTTCAGCTACCATTTTTCACAAACTTACAGCACTGCATCTAAAATTTATTCCTTTGATAAATCTTCAAGGGTTTGCTATTATTAACCCCGTTTTTCAGCTAAAAAAACTGAGGCTTGGAAAGACAAAAATTTTCCTGAGTTCACAGAGCTAGTAAGTGGCAGAGCCTGGATTCAAAGTCAGGCCTTTAACTATTAGGTCAAAAATCGAAAAAGAACCAAATCCTTACATACGGATTTCCACAATTAAATAATTTGAAGGATTGCAAGTAAATCCAATGCCCAGTATTCCAACATCTGACTTCTGATAGGTAGAGAGGAAAAGATCCTGCTACCTCGGTCTAATTGTAAGCAATTACCAGTACAAAGAGAGTATTCCTCTGAGCTACTGATAACTGCATGCAACATAGTTTTAAAGACGAACGTGGTTCCTAATACACCCAGCACGGGTGCCACTCTATAATTACACTGCTAGCAGTCCTGTAACGAGGACTTTCTTTTTCCCTTCCAATCAATATAAATGCCAGTCAATGTGAAATAGCCACACAGCTTTCTACGATCTGGAGAGTAAAAAGCAATCCCAGGCTGACATGGTATCTATAATATATCTAAGCGTATTGCTCTTTTCAATATGCATTACTGGTATTATTTAACATGCATTGAGGGTGGCCAGCATGCAGGAATAATTAGAACAATGGACACCTCAAAGGGAACACAGAGCTGCCCTGCTGTACTGATAATGAAAGGTGCTATCAGAGGCAGATCACAGCCAATTAAGACATAAAAAGGAGACATTATTAATGCTTAATTCTGACTGTGTCAAGAATCTCTGTTTGCCTTCCTTTATTGCTGATAACAGCACTGCCTTGACCTTACTGCAAAATTAATGGCAGGCATCATATGGTGTTGTATGCACTGTAACCTGCTGAAGTTTGTGTGTATGTGTATTTATTTATGTGTTTTGTGTCTTTATGCTGGGACAACTTAGCGTTAACTTTGTTCATAATTCTTTTAAAAATGCAAAGCCTCAGAGCAAAGCCAGAAAAGAACTCTTTTCACAGCATTAAAAACTATTCAAGACCAGCTTAATTTAAATTTGCATGAGCTTTATAGGCCCCTGAGCTGGGTCTCCATTTGGTTTCTTATTTTTTCAATTTTATATAGTTTTCTGTGCGTATCTAAAGATAATATTTTAGGAGGTTTTGTTTCTGTTTTGTTTGTAATCACTGTGCCACTCCTCTGGAGAAATTGATGGTAATCCTTAAGCAGTGGGGCTAGATGGCCTTTGTCTTTTTTTTTTAATTTTTTTTAATTGAAATATCGTTGATGTATAACATATGTTATGGCATACAATATAGTGATTCACAATTCTTAAAGGATATACTCCATTTATAGTTATTATAAAACATTGGCTGTATTCCCCCTGTTGTACAATATATCCTTGTAGCTTATTTTATACAGAATAGCTTGTGCATCTTAACCCTCTACCCCTATATTGCCCCTCCCCCTTCTCTCTCCCCATTGGTAGCCACTAATCTGTTCTCTATATCTGTGAGTCTGTTTCTTTTTTGTCATATTCACTAGTTTTTGTATTTTTTAGATTCCACATATAAGTGATAACATACAGCATTTGTCTTATTTCACTTAGCATAATACCCTCCAAGCCCCTCCATGTTGTTGCAAGTGGCAAAATTTCTTTCTTTTCTATACCTGAGAAGTTTTCCATTGCATATATATATATATATATACACACACACCACATCTTCTCTATCCATTCATCTGTTGATGGATGCCTACGTTGTTTCCTTATCTTGGCAATTGTAAATAATGCTGCTATGAACATTGGGATGCATGTATCTTTTTGAATTAGTGTTTCTGTTTCTTTGGATATATACCCATGACTAGAATTGCTGAGTCATACGGTAGTTCTATTTTTAGCTTTTTGAGAAACCTTCATAATGTTTTCCATGGTGGCTGCACCAATTTACATTCATTCCCACCACAGTGTCCGAGGGTTCCCTTTTCTCCATGTCCTTGCCAACATTTGTTATTTGTGTTCTTTTGGATAATAGCCATTCTGACGGGTGGGAGGTGATATCTCATTGTGGTTTTGATTTGCATTTCCCTAAAGATTAGTGATGCTGATCATCTTTACATGTGCCTGTTGGCCATTTGTACGTCTTCTTCAAAAATGTCTATTCAGGGTTTATGCCCATTTTTTAAAGCATTTTTAAAATTGATGTATAGTTAACAAAGTTTTGTTAGTTTCAGGTGTACAGCAAAGTGATTCTGTTATATGTATATACAAATATATATTCTTTTTCAGATTCTTTTCTGTTATATGTTATTATAAGATACTGAATATAGTTTCCTATGCTATATAGTAGGTCCTTCTTTATCTGTTTTATACATAGTAATGTGTATATATTAATCCCAAACTCCTAATTTATCCCCCCTCTTCTGCCCATTTTTTAATTGGGTTGTTTGTTTTGTTGATGTTGAGTTGTATGAGCTGTTTGTATATTTTGGGTATTATCAACCCCTTATTGATCATATCATTTGCAAATATTTTCTTCCATTCTGTGGGTTGTCTTTTCATTTTGTTGATGGTTTCCTTTGCTATACAGAAGCTTTTAAGTTTAATTTAGGTCCCATTTGCTTATTCTTGCTTTTATTTCCTTTACTTTTGGAGACAGATCCAAAAAGATATTGCCACGATTTATGTCAAGAGTATTCTGCCTATGTTGTCCTCTAAGAGTTTGATGGTTTCTGGTCTTACATAGATGACCTTTGTCTTAATCTTCCCTGGCAGCTGTTCTGGGGCCCCCTGTTCAAGTCCCACAGTTCCTGCCGCAGGACTCTTAGTCTTAGTTTTCTCTTGACAACTTCCTGAAAGGACAGTTTTTCAATTTTGAGCCTGTTTTTGTTAATGTTGTAAATGTCTATGTAATGATGCAAGACCCATATTCTGTGTAGTGATTTGTGTTGTTTTTGTTTTACTTTGGTGTATGAAGGATCACAATGATCTTTGGAGGCAATAAAATTCTTCCCGCTTGACATCTGAGCTAAAAACTGATCTTCCAGGGGAGGGTATAGATCAGTGGTAGAGCACAGGCTTTAGCATGCATGAGGTCCTGGGTTCAATCCCCAGTACCTCCATTTAAAAAAAATTTTTTTAAATAAATAAAACCGAATTACCTTCCCCTCAATAAATAAATGACTTTAAAACTCATTTCAAAAAAGAATACCTAAGAAAAAAATTAAAAACAAACAAAAACCCGATCTTCCATTAGAGCTGTGTCATGACACTTTCTGTGGAGCACCATTTATGTCTTGCAGGCAATAGGAGCTTTCTGTATGGTACTGATAACACGTGTATGAAAGTATGAAAGATACATTCATTTCAACTCAGCAAATACACCCTGAATATTTATAAGCCAAGCCTATGTAAGCTGGTTTCTCAACAGCAAAACAGTTCATAAGGTGATCCACCAGATGACTCACACTATAGAACAATTCTGAAAACAGTATTGATGCAACATGAAGGTCCATAAGGGTCCCTCCCACACATGTTCCAAGAGAAGAGACAAAAAGGTACGTTGCTCTTCTGATAATAATTTTACCTCTACAAGCGTTACACTTTTCACAGTCAGGATAGAAGAATAAACAAAATCTCATCAAGCTTTTTTATCTCTACTGAGTTATCTTTATTATTGAGTAGCATGATACTTCACTGCTCTCTACAGAAAGGTACTACATAAGTATTGTCAGCTGATGCTGAAAAGAGGAGAGTTACGAGTGGCTGATAAAGCACTGAGTCTTCCATGAGGACAGAATGAAGAGAAGAAAGAGTGCCTTTTGTTTTGCCTCAGTGTTCACTCAGCCTCCTAAATAGAGTGTTCACTGATAGCATGAAAAAAATAAGAGTAGAGATGGGAACAGAGGGTCTATATCAAGGACTATCTGTATCTCTAGGGCCAGTGACATACACTGTGAGCTGGAATCTTAACAGTTTCTGATTTCCTTTATCACCCAGCAGAAGAGTTTAGTGCCCATTCTAAATACTCGTGAACACAGGAATTAAGTATGGTTGAAATTGTCCAACTCAATGACAGATTAATTTCTAAATTCATAGAGACAATGGGATAGTTACATTTTAATATACTTTCTATTTTGAACATTAACTATGGTATTCTTTTCTAGTCCTATTTTATACATTGTTTCCTCAAAATTAGTCATTTTTTACATGCACTATTATACACAGGTATGCTAAGTGATTACTTTTTTAAAGAAGTTTTGCTTCTAGCCTGGAAACTCTGCATTTCCCCAAATAAGGAACGGCGGATACTTTGCATATATGCTGATATCTGCCATTTCCAACCATGACAGACATTACTAACTAATTATCACTTGCATTTCTATTGAGTCTCAGAATCCTTCTTGACACAACTCCTCTCCAGCACCACAGTCAGTCAGAGCTGTCCCAGGAAATTAAATCATCTTTGCTATCCCTGGCATAAAAAATTACAGAAACAGTATTTTGGAGTTCATCCCTTACATTCGTCCCTGCCTGGGGTACTCACTGGCTTGTGGCTATAGCTGTGTGGAATCTTTTTTTCTTCTTTAATTATGCTTTTCTGACTTTGACCTTATGTCTTTTATTACTTTTTAATATTATATTTTATTCTGACTTTAACCGGAGCATGGATCAAATGTGTCTCAATAATAACAGCTACCCACTGACTTGCCCTCCCTCACTTCAGAAAATGTCTTTACCTCGGCCTTTATGATGCTGGGGGAGCAGGTCAGAACAGGGCTCCCCACCATGTGCCACATCAGTAGAAGACTACTTTGAGCTAAAAGCAATGGAGACTCTGGGAACTCAAGAAAAACTACTGCCCCTCCCTTAACTACCTAGAAAATTTTAAACTGGGGATTTTTCCCAGAAAAAAAAGTTATTATCAGACATAAATTTTATCTAAGTGGCCTGATCTATATGGCAGGGAAAACATCTAATTACCAAACATCTGCTCTTCTTTTTGTCTTGTGAATGACTCTCCTGTCCTTGGCTGCCCCAGGCCCCTATCCCATTCCTGAGGTCAGGATGGCATCTGGACCTCCTTTTACCTTTCTGTCTCTGACCCTCTCATGTATGTGGGGTCTCTGACCCTCTGATGGGTGTGGGATTCCCGTACATATGAAATTTAGATTGGATTTTCTCCTGTTAATCTGTCTCATGTCAATTCAATTCTTAGATCAGCCAGAAGAACCTAAAAAGGTGAAAGTTTTCTTCCCCCAACAATACCAAGAATTAGTCATATCGATTTTCATCGTGACTAAGAATATGCGCCGTGGAGCCAGACAGCCTGTATTTTGTGGCTTTCCTTTGGTTTCCTTCCCTGAAAATGTACATACTCAGAGTATCAACCTCCTACAGCTGCTGTGAGGATTAAATTAGTTCATGCATACAAAGCACTTAGAACAGAGCCTTCCTCATAGTATGTGTCCAATATGTATTTGCTGCTAGCAGTACTTGTAATACGAGCCATTGTTGTTGGCCCAGCCTAGGTGGATTTACTCTTTTTTATCTGCATATACTCAAAATATAAGATCTGATCTTATTTAATCAACTTTTACTCATGGAACCCAAGGTTCATAGTTATAAGTGTGGCACATTTATAACAGCAATAGCAATGCCATAAATTTCACTGTCTTTATTCACCTACTTCCTTGGAGCCAGATCTTCCTTTCAAAGGGAAGTGCTGTTAAGTGATCCTTAGAGTCTTCAAGGAGTGTCTTTCCAGGCTTCTTCCCTGCTCCACTGGCATGTCCATCTGCCTTTCAGTCTCCCACCAAGCATCAAGGTCTTTGTTGTTCTGCTCAGATCTGGAGTCATGTTCTATTGCTGTTCAAGAGAACTTTCTGCAATTATGAGAATGCTTTGTATTTGCACTCTCCAATAGAGTAGCCATTAGCTGAAAGTAGCTATTGAGCACAAATGTGGCCAGTGGGACAAAGGATCTGCAATTTTTGTATTATTCACTTTTAATCATTTTAAATGTAAATAGCCGCATTTTGCCCATGGCTACTGAACTGGGCAGCGAAGGAACCTGCAGCCTCCAGAGTTACTCCGTGTTCTGCATGGATGTGGGGAGGACACCCATGTTCCTATTTGGTGATCACTTAGTCACTTGGAGCCTTAAACGGTCCTGTGTGTGCCCTGTGTGCCACAGAGACCGCTTTGACAAGGCAGTTTCTGTCTTCAGCAACTCGTTCTCTAGGTCACAGGTATAAGTCAGGTGAGAGAGGACCCAAAGAAGATATTTCAGTTGTGTTTTGGGGTCCACCTTCTGCCTTCCCAGCTCCACCTCAGCGTCCTCTTAGGCATGTCTCCTCTTATGCATTTCCTTTTTCACGTCAATCACGCGCATCGACACAATTTCCTAACTGTCGGATACATGAAAAATCCAGATATGGTGCACATGCCTCAAAAAAAAAAAAAAACAAACAGTATTTAATGTGGTCAAAGCTATTGGCATCAAGAAGTAGAGAAATAGAAACTTCCCTATTTCTTCTCCTTCCTTTGTTAATCTCATCTCCACATCAACCGACCTCCAGGACTTTCACTCAATATGCAAGGATTGGGCCTACCCTTCACATCTTTGTCTTCACACTTCCAATCATCCCCAGTGTTTGAAACACTCGAAACACACACATTTATCGCCCTGTAGCACCCTCGCTGCCCAGTTCCTGGATGTTGACAAACTTATTTGCATTCTTCCTTTATACGTCTGAGTGTGGCCATATCCCGCCTCCTGCATGTTTTGGATCTAATCCACCTACAAGATCTCAAAAACTCTCTTTCCTGAGCAGCTGTTAGCCTTCCACTCCCCTCACTTTGTTTTATGACATGGTAACTTGGATTATAATTACTTGTATGCATTACTTAACTTCTTTAATATATTGTAGGTTTCCTGAGAGAGAATAAAAAATCATTGGTTTTTCTATTCACCAGCAATGCCTTATGCGTAGGAAGTGGCATTTTAATGTATGTGGGATAAATCACCATGTTGGATAATTTCATAAAGATGTATCCTTGTTCCTTGAATGCTATCCCGGGGCTTATTTGCATCATCTGTCCCTAACAAAACATCATGCACCTAGTTTTCATAAAATAAATCCACGCCATTTGATCCAGACCTCACTTTACCAGTGGCATGTTTCGTAGGAAAGTTATTTAATCTCTTAGAGCCTCGTTTCTCATTTCTACAGAAGAGAGACTCTTTCCAGTATTGTTCTGAAGTGGTAATAATGAAAAGCACCCAGTACAGAGGTACAGCTGTTACTCTGCTTATCCCTCTTTGGTCTGTGATGTCCCTTCTCAAAAATTTGAATACACTGAATACATTTTCATACCTGAGAGATGACTCTTCTCCTTGCATACTGGGAAAGAGTAAACATTTTTTGATAATGCCTAGTCTTTATGAGAATAGAAGGAAACAGGTGTAGGCTTATAAATGCTGGTGTGAGTGTAAATTAGTGTAAGCTTTGGGAAAAGCCACTTGGCAATGAGAGAAAGGGAGACAAGGGAACAGGATAGAGGAGAGAAGGAGGGAGGTGTCAAAGGGAAATCAGAGGAAACAAAGGAAAACAGAGAGATTTTAAAAGGTTGAGGATGGGAGAGAGGGAAGAGGAAGGAAGTGTTGGAGTGGGTAAAGACGGTGGAAAGAGAAAAAAGAGGGAAGAGCGAAGTACGCTGGGTGCCCTAAACAAGCACAGCGCTTCCGATGGAGAAATCAGTGAGCTCAGGGGCGCTGAGCGCAGCACCAGCATTGCTTCTCCCTTCCCAACCCTCTCCTGCGCTTTGCTCTGCTCTTCTCCCTGCGGTCGGCATCTGGCCCTGGTCCCACAGAGGGGAGGACATGCAGCCACTCTCTAACAAAGCCTTCTGTCTTGGGCTTTGTTCTCTCTGGCCCCATTTAATATTTTTCATATTCTTTTGATGATTACATGTGAAACATAGGATCTATAGGAATTTGATAGCAGACTACATGAACATCAGAAAACAAAATGGAAATAATGTGTATTATTTTCTCATTCATTCCACATGGCAACTGTCAATGTTTATGTGATATTGTGATTTATGTTAAGAAATGTATATATTTGGTTTGGGTACAGAGCTCCTAAAACCTTTGGAATTTCCTAAGTGGTGAGAGCAGGGGCAAGAAGAGTGTCTTTTGTTATGTTAATGAGGGGAATTTTGGACCCCCACCTGAAGATAAGGGGCTGGTTGCCAGTGGAGCCAACCAGGTGATTAGAGGGTTGAGACGTTCAGTCCTTTCCTTCCCTTCCTGGGATTAGCTCATTCCTTCTATTTCTGCCTGTATCCTCTTCTCCCCACAGGACTTAGGCACAAATCATGTGATGGTGATGGCATAGTACCAACTTCTGACTCAGACACCACCCGGGTTTTCTTACCTGCCCCATCTTTCACCAGGAAAGAAGTGCAAACCTCTTCCTCCCACCTCCCCAGTCCCTTCCCTCTAACCCCGGGGGCCTTATCACATGAAAATAGTTGCCTTGGACAACCTAGTTTGTCAAACTTTCTGATATTTTCAGGCTCATGTGAATGAAGAAATGCCTGAATCCCAATTATATCCTAGCAGTGAGCCTACAGTTTCCCATTCCTTCAAGATCATGCTCTTTACAAGTAGGTAAAGGGTGAGTTTGATGGTTCTCTTTTCCCTACGATTGAATACGTATACTTTAAAACCCATTAGAATCTTTTATGGAAGAAATAGACCAAATGAATATGAGCTGGTGAGGTAGGCAAGGGATGGAGGAGTCTGGGAGTTTAGATACATATACATATAGATAGGAATGTATATAGATAGATACATATAAATGCACATATTTAAATGTATGTACATATATAAATAAACATTAGTGACTTATGTCCTATGTAAATGTTTCTATTTACTGATCCACCAAGGGAATGAATGTAGAGCACTAATATAAGAAAGTATAAGAAAGCGAGAGCTGACTGTAATGAAAAAGTAAAAGTCTGAACCGTGACCCTTAAAGAATCATGAGAAAGAAAAACAAGCAGTTTAATCATATCCCTAACTTCCCATTGGCTATGAAAAAGGCTTTAGACCTACTTTTGTTGTTCCCCTGAAGCAAATATACTGACATACACTTTGTGCACATTAAACCATTTCCTGGGTTTATCGATTCTCCTAGGATGATCTCATTTTTAATACTGTATGTGTTTTTAAAAACTAGATTATGTTGTTAATTTTATCAAATTATTTGTTAAATAAAATTTGCTAAATTTATTATGAAATATATAATAAACACAAATATATACACACAATTTATGTGTATGTATTTTGTATAGAGATCAAAAAATTTTTAATATTTTTCTAAGGATTGGGTAAATAAGACACGTTAACTTAGCAGAGGTATATATAACAAAACCAAAATAGCTTTTACTGAATACTTATCATTATTATCAGACATTTCTGATGGTGGTCAGAGTTGTGCTATGCAAAACAACTAAAATTGTTTCACATCATCTGAAAATAAGCATATTTTTAGGCATTAAGTGCATATGAGAAGATATGAGAATAAAGACATGAAAAATGAAAGAATTAAGACACAATTCTAAAAACATTTATGCTTACCAAATCCAAGAGTAAATTTATTGTACTATTTTAAAGTATGCAAGTACAAGGAGAACTCATAGAACTCTGACTTCAATCCAAGTAATACTGGTCAAACACAGCAATTTTGTGGAGTATCCCTGAGGGCAGTTGGGTATACATGTCTACGTCAGTGTTTTGGAAAACATGAATTAAGGCCCTCGCTGAGTCATGAAATCAGTATAATATATTGGAAACATTTTTAATGGAATAGAATAGAACAAAACAGAAAAGAATAGAAACATAAAGTAGAAAAGATAATATCTGTGTATTATCCAAGGCAGGGGTGCTATTTCAAGAAACTTTGTTTCAGATCTATACATACAGGGAGACAGATACAATATTTTTTTTAACTGTGACTACCTACCAGATGTTTTGATAGCTCTTAACATTTTACAGTATGAGTAAAAATAATTTACATGACACCAATGAAGGGATGTTCTACTTTGAAAGTGTTGCAAATACTGACCTTTCTACTAGTACAAATGACAGTGCACTTCACAAATAAAACCCTGCAGTCGTAATAATCAACGTGAAGTGAGGATGTGGGGGGAAAAGGAGGGAGGCGAGAGCAGTGGGGAGTGGTTGGCAGTGATAAAGAGCCACTTCAATCTATCAAAGAAAAAAAGATGCAGCTATTAGATTAGCTACCGTGCACGACTAGTGGTTTCTTCTCCACTCCCACATCCCCTACACTGGTTTTTTTTTTTTCCATATGTGTGAGTTCTTGGACAATACAGATTTTGACATTTCCCATAATATAGAATGGCTCAAAAAATCATTACAATCAACAATCATTACAATCAACGGGGTGAAATGGCTGGAAGATGTTTAAATGCCTTTAGTGCCAGCTTCTTACTCACTGAAGCAGACCTCAGACCATCTCTCACCACTGATTAGACCGTTGCTTTAATGCACTGTAGTTGGATTTACCAGAAAAGGGGGAAAAGGGGGGAAAGGAAAAAGTTGAATATTTTAATACGAACTAAAAGGTTTCCTTCCTTCCTTCTTTCTTTCCATATTCTGTAATTTCACCCATATTTTCTTTCTGATTATGCTGACAAAATATTTTTTGGATTCTACGTGAGGGTAAGTTTCTCTGTGCATCCTGCGTGACTTCTCAATCTCCAGAGAGAACTAAGTTTGAGGAGTTTTTCACACATGCGTATGATTGCAACATTTATTCTGGAGAGGAGCTATGTACTTATCTAAGAGACGACCTGGGGAGACCAGGCCACATAATGCAGAGAATCTTGAGCTGTGAGCCATTTCACCCAGGGTTCTCACCCAGTCACTAAATAGCTGTTTATGTAAAATGGACACACTCCTGAACCTCTGTAAAATAAGTAAGGAACTTGGCTATATGTTATTAGAGATCCCTTTCATTCTGAAACTCCTGTAATTTCTCCCTAAAACTATGGGATAAATCCAAAAATTCTCACCAAATAATCCATGTGTTTGTCTGTTTGTTTAAGCACTGAGCCATGATAATACCAACTAAATAAAATATGCCTGTAGACTGCCAGTTAGTTGCAACCTCTTACTAGTTGTTAGTTATTAAAAACTAGAACAATTCTAAGAATGACTCAAAAGAGGGAAAAAATTAAAAATAAAAAAACCTATTTAAGATACTCCCAAGGAAGGGATCCATACAGATGTGCCTTTATGGAGAAGTAATAACGGTAGGAAACACTATTCTGTTTATCCTCTGACTGGGGATAACCAGCAGTGTGTGACTGAGGAAGCTTGTGAAGAAAAAACGACCCTAATGGAAGAAAGAGTTATTCAAGCTTGACCTATAGCGTCTCCATATAAGACCAGCAGAATCTGTCCTCTTCACCTCCAGCCTCTCCCCTTTAGCTCCCTTCCAGCCACTCTGACCTACTTGCTGTTTCTGAAACATGGGAATTCACCTCCTCTCAGGGCCTTTCTACTTGGTCTTCCCTCCGCTCGGAACTGGCTTCCCCAGGTACATAGGTGAGCCTCCTCGGTTTCCTTCATGTCTTTCCCTGAAAGCCACCTTGTCCACAGGTCCTGTCCTGTCCTACCCAAATTTTCAGCTGGTCCCTCTCCCTCTACAGCCCTCCAACCCTGTTACCTGACCCTCTGGCACTCAGTTGCCAATTTTCCTATCTCTTCTCTCTTAATCTCTTTTCCCTTTTAGCTAGAGATACTAGTTTCTGACTGGTATCTGCAACTTATTTTTCAGCTCTTCCATCTTATATATTATAATGATATGTATTTTTTCTGATATTTTTATTTTTTTTCTGTTGCTTTTTTAAAAGTAGCATCATCATCTTGTTTCAAGCATACAGTATCTTATTTTTCTGAGGACATTAATTATAGTTTTCTTTCATGTTTTAATGTTTTCTACTGACGCTTGCCTTTGTATTTTTCCTGGAAGTTATTTTTATCTGTATTTTCTGTCTGTCTGTTTGGTCTCAGTCTTTTATGTTAGGGGCCTCCTGCAAACACCTGGCCGTACTTGCCCGTCTGCTCATATTTGAACTTGAGGCTCTAGAAAGCATGACTGGATTTGCTGCTTTCCCAGACTTGACTTGTCACCTTGTCGGCTTCATTGTATGGGGATGTGGCTGGGCAGTTTAATTCCAGGCACCCCTTTTGTTGGGCTGGTCAGTTTTTCACAGAGGAACCACCAGTCCCCTGCCTGGGAGAAGCAAAGCCCAGCTGCCCGGCTCTGAGTCAGACGGGCAGGCAGGTGGCCCATGTCTCACTGCTCGGCAGGTGGCTTTCCTTTCATCTTCCTGATTTCAGTTCTGCTTGCCCAGGCTTCTTCTGTGTCGGGGGTGAGATGGTTGATCAAGGCAGTTGCCCAGCTGCAGAAAAAGTGCGCAGAGGTGTGGGAGTCTAGCCGCTACTTACTCAGGCTCTCATTCAGTCGTTGTGTTCTAAACCGATTGTCACCAGGACTGTCCACCCCTGAGCCTGTCTAGGTTTTCACATCGTTAATCTGCTTGATTCTCAAACTTAGTAGCCTATCTACTTTACCATTTCTTTACTTTACTATTTGCCCAGCACAGACTTTGGGGACAACAAATGGGACCTGCAAAGAAGTGTTGACCAAAAGAACAGTAGCTTTGACTCGGAGAACAGTAACACCTCACTTGGATAGGATGTGGCCTCAACTAGGCAAAAGAGCTTCAATATGTGCATTTTAGGGCTCCACTGATATGGGACACTGTTAGTCATTTGGGAGAAATTGTTACTGGGGAACAGAGAGGGAACATCATTTTTCCTGCAGGACATACATACCTCTTGGGAGGGGCTGGTAGGGGAAGCAGTCATGGTGGTGATAGGCTATTCAGAGTGGGCCCTCTGTAAAGACTGTCACAGGGGACAGTAGAGACAAGAAGGAAAGCAAGGACCCAGGGGTTAATCTCCTTATGATGTTGAATAAACTCCTGAGACTGCATGAGACTCAGGGGGAACAGAAATGACTGAACAAGCAACTGGGAGATCTGAGCTCTGGAATAGCTCTTATTTTAACTTGTTTTCCAGCTAAGGTTGTGGTGTAGGGCTAGGGACTAGGTCGGAGAAGGAGGCTTGTTGCTATTTTGTTGGCAGATTTATACTCACACGTTTCCCAGTGAGTACATTAAAACTGTGATGCAAATGACATAAAATGGTACAGAAGTGAACACTAGTTTATTTTAATAGCAGTATATTTAATTTAATATCTCTAACTGGTATGTAAAACTTATGAATTTTAAAGATATTCTTGCTTAGGATGTTGAAGGAAAATAAGTAATTAATTTAGAGAAAATACACAGTGAACAATTACCCTGGTGGTGTGCAGATAAAGCAAACATCTAAAAGACGACCCATGAATGGACAAAGTGCAGAAAACACTCGACTTGCCAAATTCCTAACTGTCTCTGTGCTTATGTTTGGATTGCGTGCATGCTTTCCTTTCTACTTTTCTTGAGGGCATTCGAGAAGACACATTTTTAAGGTTAAAGAATCAGTTTAAAACTCTAACAGACTAGGACAGTATGCTGTACACCGGAAATTGACACATTGTAACTGACTATACTTAAAAAAAAAATTAAAATTAAAAAAAAATGCCAGCAGCTGCTTCCCATTTGTTTAAAGGGAGATTTTCCCCTCTCTTAGAACAAAGAAAAGTAAGGCTTTGCACAGTTCATTAAGACCAGGGATCTTAGCAGATACGGTTTTCTGTAGACACTGTTGAAACAGATTGGTTTTAGCACCATGTCTAATAATACCAAGGAAAGCAAAACTATGACAAGTGTCCAACTTGGCAGTCCTTCCCCCAGTAAGACCGTTTTGTTTTTGGCAACCAAAATATAAAGCTTCATATACATAAGAAATGATTCACAGCATCTGATCTTCAGACTTTGCTTTCCTTCTTCCCACGGAGACAGGAAAGGCAAAGCTCCTACCTGGAGAGACAGCATCACAGCAAGATGTTTGCAAAGCGCTCTTCCTGGCCACTAACTCCTATGGACTGGAGACTCGTCCTGTTGTTTCAATGGTAAAATGAAAAACAGTGTTAATACAGATGTTCTCCTGTGTGTCCGGTAGAGATCAGGCCTTTGACACTTAGGTGATTTTAGATGAAAAATGTAAGTTCTTAACTATGTCACTATTATAGTGATTAATCAGTGTGGTAGGGCCAGGGAAATTATTACAGGTACTAAAAATTTTTTTTAATTGAAAAATGGCCAGTTTTGAAGGGGGTATTCTGTTGTCCCAGAGCTATATAGCACAGAGCACTGGTTTGGGGGTCATATTTAACCTTCAGCTAGTTAGCTGTTTGGCCCTAGGTATGATATCAAACTTCTTGAGGCTTCAGGTTACCTAGCTACAAGATGAAATAATAAGGGAATAAAACTCAAAAGGTATGTGCAAATATTAAATGATATATTAAGTGCTTGGGAAAGCCACTGGCACATTTAAGATTAAAGGCGTTACTTTTGCATTGATCTTGTACATACAAGTTTCAAGGTCAATTTGGTACTGTAGTTAAAATCTGGAAATGTCAGATTTTCCCACACAGCTCTACTTTTATTAATGTCATTCACTAAATGTCCACTTTTTTTTTTTTTTAATGTTTTGCTCTATTTCATTCTCTATTATCTTCTCTTAAGACCCTGGAGTTGGTTGCATTGTTTCCCTGCACAGTGGAGGATGTTGGCGGCCCAGGTTTTTGTTGTATTTCATTTTCAAAGATGTGTTCTCAGACCCTTAAATGTAGTGCTGCATCTCTTTTTTGTATTGTCAACTTTTTAAAAAGCTTGATTCGTTTAGCTGTGCACAGGCATGTTGTTAGAACGAGGCTCTCACAATCCACTCGGGAGAACGAATAAAATCTTCCAGCTCTGCTGATGCATAATCAGTCAGGACCTGGCTGTCTGAGGTTTTACTTACCTTGCAGCCACCTCTGCAGCACAAACGGAGATTGGAGCACTCAGGGATTCTGGGGGTATTCATAAACTCTGCTGGAGGATTTTAGTTTCTGACTTAATGGACCCACCTTGAATGTTTGTATCCTTTTTCATCTCCTGAAGATAGATTATCAATCTAAATTCCCTTAAGACATCCAGTGTTAGCATCCTGATTTACTCCTCAATTAGTAGGTTCAACTCTTTATCTCATTCTTGTATCTGAACAGTGCTTCTGAGGGGGTATAAAAACAGATGTTTCCTGATTTGACAGTTGGCGAAGGGTACTGCAGAGTTTTCACCGTATTATTTTGTCTTTTTCATTGAACAAAATAGATATCTCAAAAACTAACTGTATTAGTTCCCAGGGCTGCCATAACAAAGTACCACAAAACAAGTGGCTTAAACAACAAAAATGTATCGTCTTGACATTCTGGAGGCGGAAGTCCAAGATCGCTGTGTTCACAGGCCACGCTCCCTCAGAGGGCCCTAGGGAAGGCTGCTTCATGCCTCTCTTCTGACTCCTCACAGTTCCTTGTCTTGTGGCAGAATGACTCCAGTCTTCATTTGGCTTTCTCTCCATTTGAATGTCTGTCTCTTTGTCCAAATTTCCCCTCTTAATAAGGACCCCAGTCCTACTGGATTAAAGGCCCACCCTACACTGGTCCAACATCATCTTAACTGATTACATCTACAAAGGCTCTGTTTCCAAATCAAGTCCCTTTCTGAGGTACTGAGGATCGGGACTTCAACATGTGAATTGGGGGGGGGGGGAGCACAACTCAACCCATAACACAGTCAAACAGACAGCTCCATCTATGAATGAAAGGCTTCATCCCAAAACCTAGTGTGTAACGAGAGCTTCTTTTTCAGATTGGTCTCTGGTAGATGAATTTATAGCAGAGCCCTTCTGGGAATTTCACTAAGGAAGCTGAGTGTTGGAAACACCTGGGAGAACAGAGGGACAATGTTTGTCGGCTGTGAGCTGACTGTACCAGGAGAAATAGCGTCTATCTTTTCAGTGCTGTGGCTGAGGTTCACAGCATACGATGTCCAGGCAATCCCAACACACACACGAGCAAAGCAAGTGAGGTTCTTACGAACAACGTTGATTCACAGCACAATAGCACATCTGAGTCTATATAAAAAGTTGAGATAGACCACTTCATGAATTAAGTCACTAAATTGAGGTGTAAAATCGTGAACATGTCAACTCAGATTCAGATAAATTGATCATCAATTGTTAAATCCTCTGATTCCTGTTTCATTAAAGAGTGAACCTGATGTAAATGTCCATCTCTTCATCCACACACTCTGACTTCTTTAAACTTACCAGAGTGGGTCCTCACCATTCACATCGGCATACAGAATTCAGTGAAAAGTGTGGATGATAGACTTTCAGTGTTCCTTTTACCTACAGTAACAGAACTTCATTTGGGAGATAGTCACTTAAGTAATTCCTTTTAAGGACTTTGGTTTACTGAAAAGTAGCACACCTAACAGAGTGTTAGCACACGGCTGGTGCTGAACAAAGTATTTGTTGAATAAATAAAAATGATTCACCAAGAAATCAGGACTTACCCTACTTCAGATTTTTTCCATAAGCATTCATTCACCATGGACATAATTTGAACTGGAGACTAAGCTGAAAGAGAATAAGGGAAAGAAAAGACTGAAGACTGAAGGGTGGGGGAAAAAAAAAGGAGGGAGAAAGAGAAAGGACATCATAGAGATTAAGACGAGACTGATTCCTCTGTTCGGTGCACACTCCACACGGCTGTTTCAGAGGTCATTGTCATTTAACACACCAGTACCCTCAAACAGAACTTAGAATTTGAAATGGCTTTTAAAAATGCAACATATTCATATAGTGTAAAATAAATGATTTGTTAAAAGGTAAAAAAAAAAAAAAACAGTTCTAGAGGCTGAGTCACAACAAGAAGTCTTAAATCCTATTGGCTTATTTTGATTGCATTTGCAAGCACTTCGTGAAGATGTGCAAATCAGCCCATCTCTGCGTTTCAGGCTTCCTGTTGATTGTGTGACAGAGTTGCCAGGCACATAACACATTTGTTTTACAGCACTGCATGATGAACTCACAGTGTTTTACCTCCAGGACTGAAAGTCCTTAATTTGTTCTTTGAGGAACAGTCTGTTTTCATCAGGAGACACGCTCCCGTTGATCAAGCAGTTCTACAGAGAGTGACATTAAAGAAAAAGGATCTGGGGATAAGGGTTAGCTAGGAAGTATCTGCCCAGTGCCTGTGAAAACACAGCAGTTTCTTCTTCCAATTAAACACATTTATTAATTTTTAAATGAAGTTTCCAGAAGATGCCTACATCCAGCACAACAGCAATCCCCAGGGAGAAGGAAAAATGAGACAAAAGCAAAGAAAACATTGATCAGTGAATCTGTAGTGAGTGCTGTGTTTAAGGCAAGTCATTTAAGTGTCGTGGAGTCTGTGACACATTTGAAATATGGTTTTGGTAAAACATTACTCTCTGCTGCTTAAGGATCTATTATCATTTTTCAAAATCCAGTTTAAATAGGTTGTGGGGTAAGAGAAATGTATGTACAATAGGTACTGCTTTTCTGGTTGGTATTAGAATCCCTCGTAGGGAAAACCTCGATGTATTCATTGGAGATACAGATTTATTATTTATCTCCTGCATGTCAGCAACCCACTCCCTCAACTACCCTCTCCAGACAGGGGAGATTCAGGATGAAATCACAGACACTCTCCCTCCCCATGTGGAGCCTACACTCTCATCTGAGCTCATCTTAACAAGCCCCTGGGGGCGAGGGTGAGGTTTGGGGGGCTTGGGTGAGAAAAAAAACGAAAGAGACTCATAATGTGCTCGGGATAGGAATGGAGCAGTAATTCAAGGGGTGAAGCAAGCACAGAATCAAGGAGAAGGTAAGGGTTTAGAGGAAAGAGAGGAACAAGGTAAAAAGCTGAAATCCGAGGCAGTAAAAATGACTGAAAGTATTGAAAAACCAAATTGTCTAGTACTCAGTTTCAAGATAGCGGTTTGAGCAAGTACTTTGTCATCACCTGTGAATAACCAGAATCATCTGCTGCACGCCTGGGGCGACCATCGGGCATAGAGAACTGGCATTCAGAAGGAGCTAGAAACTGGAGCAGGATGTCCAATAAATATTAGGCACAGGGGAGCTCACGGGAACCTTGGGTAGGTCTGAGTGTGAGATGCAAATGTGAGCTGATCTTCAGGGACACAGGGGGCCCCCAAATGAAATCCACTACAGAAATCTCCACCCTCACCCCTGTGTGTGTGTACATACACATGTGGATTTATCATAGACAAATAATTAACTTTAAAGGAGAATTCAAATTTAAATCCCAAATTCTGCAGCCAGCCATTCCTCTTCAGTTTCTTAAGTTGTAAGATTGTCCATGCCTGGCACTACCTGACTTCACAGAACCTCAGTATTCACGCTGTGAAATAGGAGGTATCTCGTTCTGTTCCACAGGTTATTCCTGGAAACCAGATTCAGGGCTACACATTACAGCAGTGTGTAGATCGCCGCCCGCTAAGCAAGCGGCGACAGTGACAACTCTGTGTTTGTGCGCTTCTGAACTCTTTTTACAGCTCTTTCATCATCTTTAAAGCTCATTGTCTTCTTTTCTACGCACAACCACTGTGCAGGACACACCTTCTGGGTCCTACTGAAGGGCGAAAAGACAAAGCTCTGAGAGGCTAATTGAGGATCTCAAAGTCACACAGCAAATGTGAGAGGTCACTTGCTGTTTCAAGAGCTGCACTTTTCCATGCTATGCATTTTTTTCAGCCACTGAATGAGATATCAGATAACCTGCAGGAGCCTCAGCTTCACCTAACCCATCTTACCTTCTGACAGTGGCCAGCTCTGAACCAAAGACCCACGGTCAGAGATCTTGAACTATCGAATCTCTCTATTTAGTTAAAAACCAATATCCAGAAGTACAGAGAAATAAGGAGAGTGGAGAAGATGTTGAAGTTTAAAGCAGAGCTCTTATCATGGTGCTGGATAATTGCTTTCCATGTTGTTTTGTTTTTTTTTTTAAGCAGAAATTACAGATCCATAATATGCTAATGAACATTCACACTCAACAGCGTGCACTGTAATGATTCTGGTGGAGAAGCAACGCAGCTTCCATTCAGTTCTGAACAGGCTGCCAAATGAAATCATTCCTAGTTTCGAGCAATCATAGATTAAATCATATCAGTAGCTTACTTTAAAATACACACAACACACATACACACACGTCACCACTGCCACCATCACCATCACCACCACCACCACCACCATAAAATAGTATTTTAAATTACAATAAAAATGAAATATAATCAGAGAGGGAAAGGACTCTTTACAGCAAATCGTGGAGTGACCCCCAAGTTAAGCATTTTTAAAGGTTAAACAAAACAAAATATATTCAGGATCTGATGGAAACCTCACTCTCATCCAAGTTTACTGTCAATCACAATTCTTAGAAAAATGCCAGAACCTGAGAGACATAACATCAGTAAGAAAAAGTTGTAGTGACATTAAGCACAGGGCAGTCCTCTTAACACTTTCGCCTCCTCAGTGTGGACGGGTTAGATGGTGGGTGAATTTCACATACGTGTGAACAGAGTACCCAGTCCAGCCCCTGCCACCCGTCCCCTTACAATAATATAGTTGCCAACATTTCAGATCTGAGCATACTGGACTTAAATAATTTACTAATTGTCTCCCCACGTCATTTTGCCAGCTGATGGGAAGAAACCCAGAGTCAGTCAGCAGCTGATTATTTGTATCGTTCCTCTGTCTGGGGTGTGTGACTGACTGCAATATGGTACAACCGTGGTTCTGTGGATGCTGTCACCTCTGCCTTCCTCTGTTTCCTCTACTTGGGACTGCAATGGATTCGGCTGCTTGTCCTAATTTGAGTCTATACTGTCACTGCCCTTCTTGAGGATGAAGTTCATCCTACTCTCTTATCCCTCCTTCCGAGGATTTCTATGCAAAGTCGAGACAGTACTTTCTCAGTCCCGGAAATGTACGTCTAGTTCCCCGACTTCAGGCAGTTTTATATTAATGTGTGCATGGATGTACGAGTGAATGTACAGCTATGTCTTAGTTTGGGCTCCTCCAGAACCCTGAAATACGGATTGAGGACAAATAGTTGATTTGGAACATTATCCCACGAGATAGTGGTGAAGGGGGCCAGTAATAGGTTGTGTTCATTCTCCAGTACTTTCAGACCGCTGTGCAAGAGGGTGGACCTGGCTCCAGCTATCAAAAAGAGCCATTGGGCAAAGACAAGCTGAGTGTGGCATTTAGAAGTCAGAACTCCATGCATTCCATGGTAAGGCGCTAAGGAATATAGTGTGGCAGCATTTGATACAGGATAGATACAACCCAAACAGGGTAATAACAGAACACACACGGTCAGCGTGCTGTTACGTGGTGGATACATACATGTAAACCACTAGGGTCTGTGCGTGGTAAGTATTCAATAGGCATGTACGCCTGTGTTTATTGTGATTATGATGATGTGTTATTTTATCGATTTATTGTGTCTTCATTTTTATTCCCTTAGTAATCATTCATCTCTATGCTTTTCTCTGTACTCCTTGCCTATTCCAGAAGCTATTTTAATGGCTTATGATTATATATAAATTGTAAAAAAAAATTAAAATGCAGAAAATAGAAAGAGACACAGTTGGAATTACAGAATGGAGCAATGAATGAGACTAAAAACACATATCACAATGACCTACACATTTGTCATGACTGATACATTTTATAGCTATTTGCCTGTAAGATGTTAAAAAGGCAAAATCAGCAAGATTGCAAGCCAGAACTAGCTTCTTGTTAAAACTGAGCAAAGATGCCAAGAGAAGGATTGGGAACCTCTTGTGAAGTCAAGTGGCCTGGGTGTTTAAGTCCAAAGATGACAAACATAAAATAAAATATTGGCCACATTTTCCATTAAAAAATTATATTCTGTTACCAGAGAGATGGAACACATCAACATATGATATGTTTGCCATTTACATAGAAATGTGACTTACGAAATTGTGATGTGAGATGTTTCCTGCTCCTGAAATTCCAAGTAGTTTTAGTCTGTTCTCATAGACTCATACAGTACATAGACGTCACCCATGGAAAAGCTGCTGTCATCAGGTCACACACAAGTTGTAAAAGAAGAGGTAGGTTAGTGGTTCTCAAACCTTCCTGGCTCATGATACCCTTAATGTTGAGCAATACTTCTATGGTGCCTGGACCAGAATTAATGCTGAATGGTTCTGTTTATTAAGAGTTAGCTCTGAGCAACTGAAAAAGTATTTATCTTCTAACAATGTAGTAACCACTTACAAAATCCACACAAATTTAAACAAAAAATAATATTTTATTTATTTCTTAAACAATACTTATAATGGGATGTGCTCTCTGTTGGATACCACATGCTAACCCTACTTCCAAATTCCAACTCTTGCATTCCTTCCACTAAGAGTAACCTCTATTCAATAATTTTTAGTGGGATGGGGGTATAGTTCAGTGGCAGAGCACATGCTTAGAGCATGTACAAGGTCCTGGGTTCAATCCCCAGTACCTCTATTAACAAATCAATCAATCAATCAATTTTAACATAAAATAATAAAATGAAATAAATTTTAAATTAAAAAAATTTTTTTTAAAGAATAACCTCTGGTCTCAGAGCTCATGTTTCTTACCTAGGAAGGCAGGTGGGAAGTGCCAGGGAATTAGCATCCCCCAGGAACGTTCCCCCCCTCAGCCAGTAGTCAGAGGTGGTGTATAAGCACTCCAGCTGCCTGAGCCATGAAGGGCCCTAACGCTGAGGTGTGTGCGCAGGTCTGTCGCCCGGAGTTCCCTAATGGGCTCCAGTTACCCACAGTGGGAGTTTTCACAATGAGGTCCCCTTTTATTGGCTGCCTTCCTTTCTCTGTTGAACTTTCTTGCTCCCCTTCTAGCCTTTCCTGGAATCACCTTCTAATCAATATACTTCTGTCCTTAAACCCTTGTTTCGGGGTCTGGCCCTGGAGGAAATCAAACTAAGATGAATTAATGACTCATTAGCCTCACGCCACGTACTTGCCAGCAGTTCTCTCCTTGTGAAGTTTGTCACTTCTTTCCTTTGCTTTTCATCCCAGATGCTAACCTGAAGTGTTATGTGCATGACAGGCACTTAGTTAATCATGATATTCTCACAGGGCCTAATCACGTGACTGTTCATTCAGCTGAAATGCACGAAGCCCCCATGTTTTATATACTGTGCTCAGTGCTGGAAATACCAATATAAATAAATATAAGGAGGACGTATAATTCCTGCCTTCAAAACTTTGTAGCCTCCAGAGAAGAAAGACTTATGAACTGATGGCTACTGTTACATAAGTGCTGGAAAAGCCTTGTTAAACCATTCCTGGACACTCAGATACACAGACGTCCTCCTTGTCCCCATCGCCTTCTTTGTTTTCTGTTGTTGTTGTTGTCTTCTTCTTCTTTCTCTCTTCGTACAGCATTATCAGAAAAGAGCAAAAGCGGTGGGTACAGCTCGTAACTCACATGTTAGGAAAATTCCCCTTTGTCGTCTCTACGGTGAAAGCAGGGTCTATTTGGTCCATTTGTTTAGAATGATGTATTGTGAGACCAAGATTATAAATCTCATCTTGGGCAGACATATGGAAAAGAAAGCACGAAAGAATTAACACCAATCCATCACCATTGCTAAGGAAGCAGCTTAAAATGATCACTCACGGTGGGAGAATGGCATCGTGCTTATTAATAAAGGAGACTGATTCATGAAAAGAATTGTGTGGAAATCTTCCCAGTTTCCCAACTTACCTCCACCTAATAATAACAAAGATCCCTCGGGGAAGTCTTCTCCCGGGACCAGGGATCAGTCCGTATGTGCTAAACTGAGCAGGGCTTTGCCAGATTACTCATGATCCTTCATATGGAATTAAGTTAAATAACTAGATAGATGGATAGATAGATATCGAAGGATATAATGAATTCTTAATTCCTTGCCCACCATCAACAACAAAAATAAAATAAAATGACTTTAAAGTAATTAGGACTTACTTTCAGTTTAGATGTATTTTCACCGAAGGTCTAGATAGGTCTTGTTAGGGGAGTAGAGGAAAATAAGTCTGCTATTACATACACTGTCGTAAGGCAAGTTATAAATTGATCAAGATGTCAGCTAGTGATTGCAGCTTGAAGACATCAAATATCAGGACTTGGTTAAAAAAAAAAAAAGCAAAGTGGCTGCCACACTGAGGGCTTGAAAGGGAGGCCAGTACTTCCCTTGAACAAGTTAAAACTCTGTTGGTCAGATACAGCCTTCAATTTGTGCCTAGAATTAAGTGTTGAAGGAAAGGAGACTAGAAACTCAGCTGGGGGTTCCTGGAATGAGTCACTGATAAGGAGGTTTGTGTGGTTTGTGTGTGCTTGTGTGGTTATGGTTGCCATGGTGCTCTGGCTGCCCTCTCTAAACAGACAACAAGAGAAACAGGAAACTTCATCTCCCTCCCATCTCCTTCAGCTTCAGACAGCAAGAAAATTGAGTTATCTACACCCATGCATGCTTTTACCATCCCCCCACCCTCCCCAGCCCCCCAACACACACACACACACACACACACACACACACACACACACACACAGAGGCAAGAACATTTTAAACTCGGTACAAAGCCAGCCATGGTACCTACAGGGTCCCTGACAATTTTCAAAGCCAGCCACTGGTTAAACACGGGAAATCAACGAGTGGAGATGAAATTTCTGTTACAGCATATCCAAAAACCCTGCATCATTGCCAAGGACAAAGGACAGGAATCATTTTAGAAAAACATACTGTAACTTTTTTTCGTAATTATCTGCAATGACCTTTTAGAAAATAGCAATAAAGTAACTGTCCCTTTCACCTCTTTGCTAGACTCCATCTCCTCGACTCAGAACCGGCACACGTCTTTGCTTTTGTAGTATCTTCCGGTAGTACTTCCAAAAAGAAAGAGGTTTCAGATTTTATATGTTTGTATAATTTTGGAGATTTTAAATGGGTGTGTTGAAGCAGGGAGAATAAATAATAGGTTTAGCAAAGCTCTCCTATTTCGAACTAACTGAAAGGGAAACAGCCTGAATTAATGACTCTTTTGAAGTCAATGCTTTTTCCCTCCTGAGTACGTTCAGTACCTCACACTAGGCTAATAAAATGTTGCCTAGAAGCAGTCATTAAAGAAACTACTTTACTAAATAAGAATGTAAATAAGAGTGAGTCACAATTTGTAGTATATCGATTGTTTCAAGGGAATATTCTGAAGTACAATTTACATAAACCAATTAAAGACTACCTCCCCAAAAAGTAGTTTACATGATAAAATCAAGCCATGGGCTTCTATAACTAGAGAACTAATTGTCCAAAAGTTCTTAGCCGTTTACATAGCAAACCTAATACAAATGTGTCATCTCAGTAAACACTGTACATCTGCAGTCCTGATACTGTACCCATTTTACTTATTGGACAAAGGAAAGAAGTGTTGACAATTCTTTATACACAGATATACGCCTACACCCACTCTTTGTTGATATTTAGCACAGAAGAAATAAAAACCTCACGCGTATTTCGCTCTAGCTATCTAGGGCCTGTAAGACTACCAGAAAGACTGAAAAGTAGAATGTCTATTAAAAATAAATTAACATACTGATCACAAATTAAATGGCCCCTCTGGAAACAAAGCAAAACAAAAGATAAATAACCAAAATAGTCTTTATCTCCCGGGGGATGATAATTTTAAAGACATTTTTGTTTTTAAGATGTAAAAATCATGATATCAGAGATCAAAGAAAAAAAATTGTTGAAATTATAGTTATGGTCAAATGCCAATAAATTGATTCAAGGTAACAGAAATGAGAAGTCAATTAAGACAGCACCTTTCAAAACACGGTTCTACTAATCAAACTAGGAGACCAGACAGCAGGCAAATGCCAAGAAATAAGGGTCTGATGTCTGCCCTTTCCCGGACATTTGTGTTCAAGAGTAATATAATTTCTAAATGTGGGCGATAACAGCGCCTCGTCAAAGAAAAAGCACGTTTTAGGTATGTAATGAAGAATTTTCCTTGACAGGCAGGGACAGCAAACTCTGTTACTGGACTGATACAGGATAACTTACCACTAATTCTATGAAAGATAATTTTCAAAATCATACAGAAACATACAGTTCTTTGTTTGAGATTCAGCCAGTCTCTATTCATCGGTGATCAATAAGGAAAACGTAAATTTTTGTCGTTAAAAAAAAGACACTTAAATTTCCTCCACTGATCCTTTTACTATTTTAAGTTGAATATCAGAGGGTCTTATAAAGCATCCAAGCCAGTGTCAGAGAGGCAGGAGGTGAAGTGATTTGCTCAGTCTCATAAATATCAGGAAACCGGACATCAGCCAGAATGAGCTATCCTGATGGCGTCTCTGAGGGAGCTTCCGAGACTGAATGTGTCTTTGGTGCAGAGACCGAACAATAGCTGATGGAGACAATAGCAGCTCCTGTTTCCTTTCTTTTTTCTTTCTCATGTCACCGAATCATCAACAATTAAGTACTCTGACACAAACAAGGTTCTGTTATCACAGTGATCAGTCACCCAACAGGATGGGCCCTGTGCTAAAAGGGAGAGGGTCTGAAGAGTGTATTTTGAGCCTTTCAGTGTAGTTAGTCCTTGGCTTCTCTGCCAGGACAGGAAAGCAGAGTCAGGCTTCATCAGTGTCAACTCTGATAAAATTGCTGGGGACACGGGACTTCAGTTGTCGAGCAGTGGACTAAGTCTACCCGTTCTTTCAAAACCAGCGTTTAACAAAGCTTTCTGAAAATATTACGTATGGCATGTACCAACCATATGACATGTGGCCAGTAACGACGGATATAAATTTAACTTGGGAAATGAGATACGAAAGGCATACTAACTCATTAACAATGTGTATCATTCAACTCCAGAGACAATGCACACGGAATTAGGGGTCACACAGGCAGTGGACAGGTTTGACCGCCAGCGCTGTCGTGATCCGGGGTGCGATGCAGGAATTTACAGCGGGGGAGATGGAGGTGTACCTTCTGAGCTGTTAGGGACGTGCTGGGGAGAGGTCTTCCAAGACTTGAGCATGAGAGGAGCCGCCTTGCATACACATCAAGGTTATGCAGGGATGAAGACAGTGGTAGCGAGGGAGAAACAGAGTTGCATGACTGTGGGGAGAGAGATTTTCCCTGGAAAGCAAAGTCAGTAGTCGATAAATAGCATTGTTTAAGGAGTAGTAACGTTGTCATCTGCTAGAACTGGTTATCGTTCATGGGCAAAGCCCAGCACTCGATAACGTGGAGGGAATGACAGAAGTAACCAGCATTTACTTCTATCCTTCCAAGTCCTTCCGTCAAGAAACTGGCATCTGACTTGAGACATCCACAAACTGAAAGAGACTATAAGAATGCATTGCAGTAGAAATAGATATAAGTACCAGAAAATGTACTGAAGATAATTGTTGTTTAGAAAAGAAACCTAGCACTAAGAGTCAAGAAAACTATTAGAGGAGTTACAGTAAGAACCAGCCAGCAGAATTTCAAAGTGAAAAAGGAGAGAAGTGCGAGGTAAAAGCAGGTGTAGGTGGGGATGATCACACTTTTTCAGGGGGTGGTTTGAGTAAACAGAGTGGACTGAAGCATAGGGTTCTAGACTGGGAACGTCTTGATTGTCATGCTGAAAATGACATTACACTCTAATGGTGCCCAATAGAACCTTCTGTGATGAGGGACGTGCTTTATATCGGTGCTGTCCAGGATTGTAGGTGTAGGTGGCTACGGAGCACTAGAAATGTGGCTAGTGCAACTGAGAAACCGAATTTTAATTTCATTTAATTTTAATTAATTAAAATTTAAATTTAAGTGGCCACATGAGGCCAGTGGTGTCAGTGTTAAACAGCACCGCTCTAGAGAGTAAGGAATCACTGTAGGTTTTAAGCAGGGAGTGACAAGATAAAGAATATATTTTAGGCCAATTAATTTGGCAGCAGCATTTAGGAAAGTTAGGGAGGGAAATGAGTCGTTCTTTTGAGATTGTACTAAATTTATAGATCGATCTGGGAGAACTGACATCTTTAAAATATGTCTTCCAGTCATGAACATAATGTATTGCTCCATGTATTTAGGTTTTTTTGCTTTTTAAAGGTCTTACAACAGGTTTTATAAACATATAGCAACATAGTTCATAATTACAGAAGTATGGAAATAATCCAAATGTTCATCAAAATATAATGTGTGAGCAAAATACAATGCAATAGTCTAATGCAAGAAAAATTAAAAGAGCGGTAGCCGTATGCAACATTACGCATGATACTAGATAAATGAAGACATGCAACGATACATGTGGTACTACTCCAGTCAAAAAGGACACGGTAACAAGCAAAACAAGATTTTCTTACTTATATGCACAGTAAAAGCATAAAGAAAAGCAAAGAAAGGACTGACCGTCCAAGTCAGAGCAATGATTTCTTTGACTTGCACTCGCACCGTAAGGGATTTCTAGGGTTATTATCAACTTGGTCATTTCTCAGTGGGGGTGGTTTACGTTACAGGGCAGTTGCATTATCTATATTTAGGATAACTAAAGACATAGTAGCCATATGAATAGTTATTATAACAAAAGCAAACATTGTTCAAATGCTTTGCTGTTACTGTCCACAAAATTTGTAAGCTATATGAACTCGTCACTTTTCTTTAATACTGTTACTTACAGTGGTGGCAAAGGCTATAAATACCTTGTTTATACATTAAGAAACACAGAGTTTAAAAAAATTTGCTCCACGTGGATTATAATTTGTCCCACTTGACCGTCTTTCCTTTCCCTGTTTCTCACTTGTGTAATTTCATACTGATGCTGAATCTGCTCTTACTGACTGGCATCCAAACATCCAGTCTTGATGAGATGCTGAAGGCAAGAGTAATGATGATCACAGAATACCTGACTGCTGATTCATATTTTTAAAAACCCTCTCACTTCTTCCCTTCAAGACAAAAACAAAACAAAACAAAAAAATAAAAATTAGAATTCAAAATAAGTATACATATTTAAAAAATAAAAAGACTGTACATTTGAGTCAGTGTCGAGTTTCCTGCATTTTATGCATTTCTAAAGCATGTTATCCATGGGAAACTCACATTGACATATGTCATCTGGAGGGTTTGAAATAGCACGGCAAACGGAAGGGAGATTAAGATTTCTAAGGGTTGCAGAATCGGAATCTTTCTAGGGGACAGACAGGATTTAGAAGACAAATCCCACCTGCACTGGCTGAAGCTTTCCTGTATTTGTTACTTAGTCACTCCCTGATTCCTTTGCTAGCTTTTCAGTGGAAGAATTAGAAGACTAGTACTATATGGTTGTTTGGGGAGTGACCAGAAAGAGGAGGCGGAGAAACTGCAGCGCCTTGAGAGAGGGGAGAGGATCCTGAAGAAATGGGAAGAGAATTATTAGACCCAACTATGGAAAGAAAATAAGAACATTCTGAATCCCGGAGGCCTGAGCGAAGGAAACCTGGGGGCATTTTTCTGGACCTGAAAAGGGAGTGGGGCCGAGAGGCAAAGGTCAGGTACAATTTCCTGACCAGGGGGAAAATCTTAATAAGAGCTCACACAACAATTAATCCTAAATGCTGAGAAATAGGCACATCAGAGGACTTTGCTTTATTCTGGATTCTGAGTGTGAGTTCACGGTCAACACACCTGTCTTTCTTCTCAGCCAGTAACACTTAACACACAGCTAAAATGTTTAACTCCTTTCTGCTTATATAACTACGAATGGGTTATGCATATCTTTGTATAGCTTAAAAAGAAAAACACTTTACCTTTATTTCAAGTATTTTCACAAGAATCCACATTGTCTCTTAATTAACTCCTCTATCACCATTAAGAAAGTAAAGTTGTACCTATGAAGACTTCATGGTGTCAAATGTGAGTGGTGTAAAAAGAGAGTGGTGTCGATTGGCGCTTTTTGAAAGCTTCTCTTTTTTTCCCCCTCCATTAATGGATCTAACATCATTAAATTGCAAAAAGGCAGGACAGAAAGGTGATGTTTTGACAAAATGAGCTCGGTTGTTTGGAAGCAGCCCCCGACGCAGTAGCTCTGAACTGGGGGCCTTGTGGATTTCTCCATAATGCAGATAAAACTTCATGATATATTTAAATCCTTTTCCACAAGCATTTTCCTGATTTGTTGCCAAGCTGTCACTGAATTTAGTAATCCAGACAGATTACCATAGAGGTTCTATTTTTAGGGTCCTTCTGTTCCTGCGCCGTTGCCGCTGATCGGATTACAGCTATATCCTACCCATGTAAAATGCATTGATGCTTCCAGAGAAACCTGCACTCCACTCCCGTAATTACAATGTCAGACACATTGCTGGGTTTCTCTCTCTGAGTTTATTTTGTAGCTCTGCTGTGGCCAATCCATTATTAACTCCTGAGATATGGAGTGTTTTCTTTTAGTTTTGCTCCGTGTCTTTTAAAGTACTCGCTTACTATTGTGTGTATGTGTGTACTGGGGGGAGGGTGGGTGATGGAAAATGCATACTGTGGGTCACAGAGGACATATATAATTTCTCTGATTGTGAGGGCAGAAAAATATGTAACCCAGGAGTTACTCTTTCCTATAAATGACAATACCTCCATCTAGTGGTGAAAGTAAGCTTAACCATCGTATTATCTTCTGCTTCACTGTCAGATGAGGAGAGAGGCAGTTTCGCCTCAATGTAATTTGTATTTTACCTTTAGCATAAATTTTTTCTTAAGAATAATAGACGTTCACTAAGCCATATTGGACCCCTTCCTGCAGTCTTTTCAAAGGAAAAATAATTTCACTTACTTCAGAGAAAGGTTGGCCTCCAGAAACTACTGTCTTTAAATATCCAGGTGGACAAAGTTGTCGATAATCTCTTTCATGAGTTTTTACAAGGCTCTGAAAGGAAGGTAGTTATAAAGAGTAATGAAATAACAAGTTGAATTGATTTCATATGAATTCTTGTATTTAGTCTAAAAAGTAAATAATCCAACAAATTTCTCATCTCCCATAAAACTATCTTATATTAATTTCATAGTATTTACACCTCGGTGAACTACTTTATATTATACACACATAAGCAAGTAAATTACATTATTTTCTTGGAGGAATAAATGCTACAGAAGAATGTTAAGATTTTCCCATTTCTTAAGTTATTGCAACATCAATTAAAAAGCTCTTGTAATAATAAAGTCAATAATTTAAAGCCGTCTTTTACAAATGTTCTTGATTATGTTGTTATTTGCTTATGCAAACTAAGGATTATGTTTTATTAATCTTCCAACTCATATCAAGTTATACAGCTTGTAGTAGCAAATTCACATCCATAAGTGTAGATAGTCATCAGATAAGAGACCCAAGACGGTGATGACGCCAGCCACTGAGCTTGCAGCAGACCTCCACCAGGTGGCAGCACTCACGTGGACATGTTCCAAATCCTGGTCATTCATTACTTGCAGTACTTAAAACCCCACATTTTTGATGTGCCACAGGAATTTGGTTTCTCTAGAAGGACTAAGTCAGGTAACTTAATGCAAAAGAGTCAGATCTTTCAAGTCTGAATGCCAACTGATTTGCATAAAATTGAAGATATTCCTTTCCTGAGGTTGTAACATCAGAACACACAGAGAGAGATCAGAGAGAGACCGTTACGGAAATAAATACTAATCCCTGGGCATGTACACGTGTCTGTTTTCTAGTTCTACCTGCTGAGCAGCCCGAAAAGCAGCCACACTCCCGCATCTGTGCACACATAGTGACCAGACCTTGGTTTCTAAAATCATTCTCCCTTAAAAAGAAGAACTAAGGCTCTTTGAGGAAATGAGTGTTTCCAGGGCTCATACAGGGAAGTACAAGATAAGCCTAAAGCATGTCCTTGAGCCAAAAAATTTGGAAGTTCTCAGAGAATGATGGGGACATGTCAAAATGACATAGAGTTCAGACTGAAGAGGTTCCCATGGTCCAACTTCAGACAATATGTCCATCAAAATAAGTTATAATATTGATAGATTAGAAGAAATCAAGGTTATGAATGTCAAAGATAAACTGAGGAACTATTTCAGAATAAAGAAAACTAAAGAGACATGACAACCGACTACAACATGTGATCCTGGATCGGACCTTAGATCAGATATTGGGGGGGAGGGGTGGCTATAAAAGACATTATTGGGACAATTTCAAACTATAAAGTAGGTCTGCAGATTAGACAGGAGTATTGTATAATGTGAGTTTCCTGATTTTGATACTTATACTATGGTTTTGTGAGAAAATATTCTTATTTTCAGGAGACACATGCTGAGCTATTTAGTGGTAAAGGTTAAAAGTTACTTTCAAACGAATCAGAAAAAATTGTGTGTTTGTGTGTGTAAAAAGAGAAGACAGAAAGGAGGTCAAATGTTAAAACTGGGGGATCTGAGTGAAACATAAATGAAAATTACTTATATTGTTCTTAAAACTTTTCTGTAAGCCTGGTATTTTTCAAAACTTAAAAAGTTTAGAAATGTAGTGTCTAGAAAATAATATTAACACAGTTCTTGGCACATACACTCTTTGTAAGTGTCAAGCTTAGAATTTATGCTTTCCACAGAACATTGTGAATTAATCATGTTTTAGGAGGAACTAGAGTAATGTCTTTGCCATTCAGCATTTAATAATTCACAAGGTGAAAAATAAAATATCTATGTGTTTAGGTTAGAGGAGACACTAAGTTTTGTTTACAAACTTTTAATTTAAAAAACTGAATTGAACACGGAATTTTTCCTTCCTTCCTTTTTATGATCTCCCTGAAATAATGGTAAATATACACAGGAAGAATAAATTATAGTGATAAAAGAAAGAAAAGATGTCATCAACCAGCCATGTAAACGTTGCATTTCTCTAATACAGAAGGCTGGTAAAATCCTATGGATGGATACAGTAGACTAGAGAAAACAGCTCAAAACAGGTGCAGGAAAAGCCTGGGGAGAAAAGATGGGAACAATTCCTTTCTAATGAATCCCAAAGTGGCCAAGCTCAACATTGTCAAAAACAGGGAAGGGGGCAGGGGAGAAGTTGTCAAAATAATTAGTAAAAGGCTGAGTATTCAATGGCTGAGCCTTTGTATGTATAGCTGGCTGTGCTACATACCCCCAAACCAAGGCACAAAAGGAGAGGCAATCTTGTGAATACTCTTAATGTGCAAATGAGTGAGGATGTCAGCCGTAGGGAAAAAGAGATTGCGGAGTTGTTGCTCAGTTGGCCTCTTGGTCAACCCTAAAGCCATATACTTCTAGACCTTTTGTTATGAGCAGAAAATAAATTCTTACTTGATGAAACCAGAATTCATTAGTTTCTTTTTTTTTTTTTAATGTTGGGCCAAAAACATTCCAAAATTGATCCAACCTTTAAATGCACAAATGCAAGCATTAGAAAACTCACAATAATAATCTATGTAAGCAACAAACATTTGTAGGATTCGGTGGGGCTGGGGTGGTCTTCATCTTTTGTAGGAGAGATGTTAATAAATACTTTATAAATTTCATCAAGTAAGAAATAGATGTACAGGTCTGTAATGAGAATGATTTCGTTAACACCGCAGAAGTACAAATGTAAATTCTCAAACAGATTTACCCACAGAGATAGTGCTTTCTCAGACAATACAAGAACAAATTAGGAAGAACGACTTAAGGACTCAAATGCCATCATTTCAAATTTAAAAAATACAAGATGATACATATTGAGACTATGAGATCAGAGAAAATATCATATAAGATGATACATCATTTTCTTAATTTAATAACATGTGAATACTGATTTGTACAAATAAAAAGTACATTAAGAAGTAATACAAAGATTTGAAGTATTTCCCACGTATCTGTTTTGCAATTTTCTTCTCAAGAATGGACAAAAGAAAGCCAAAGTATTTTCCCTCTGCATAGCTGAGAAAAAATAGAATGTTCACAGAGTACAGAAAATAGTCTTTGGGGATAGATTTTAAAGATCCTTGGAAAGAAGTAATTGAATGGTTATCGGATTTCAGATGCCATCAGTGAGGGCTTTTTTTCTCCCTCACATTTCCATTCTCACTACTCTCTATTCATTTTCTCTCATTGTGTCAGGTACCTACCTTCCATTTGATGCTAATGGTCTTAAACATTCCAAAATCTTCCTTTAGGGTGTGACCTGACTTTAGGCAATCTGCAATAAATCAAGGAGTCTGTTGGCATAGCACCGGAGGACAAGAAGCAAAGAATATTTAAAAGCAAGATCATTCATCCAAGGACAGGGATGCTTTCTGCCAGACTTCTATTTTGAAATTACTGAGTTCTAAATGGAATCATTCATTCTTATTCACAGTTTACAATGTTAATAGCCAGCAAAGTGCTTCCGCAAGTAAACATCACTGTTTTCCTTTGTATGTTTGCTTCCACCCCGGTGATAAGCGTTGGCCACAATCAGTGCCTTCACTCCCTTTCTGTTTGTTACCAGCCCTGATGATTCTGGTAAAAGGGTGCCGTGCCTTGTCCCTGCTCTCCCAGACCCGTTCACTTCTTCAGCAAGACTAAAATTTACTTTCAGATTCAAAGTGCGGATATGGCGAGCTTCAGTTACCCAAGGGATACCCAAGTGTTCAACAGGTCACTAGATGGGCAAGGCTAGAGCTCTGGGGAATCAATCCTTACACATTAGTTTTGAAGTTCATCAAAATATGAATGAAGTATAAAAGCATACCTGTGGGTGATGTCTGTCATGTGACCATTAGCGAGCCAAATATACCACAATGGTAATACTGCTGCTATAGACTGAATGCTTGTGTCCCCTCAAAACTCGTATGCTGAAACCTAACCTCCAAGGGGATGATATTAAGAGGTGGGGGCTTTGGGATGTGCTTCCATCGTAAGGACAGAGCTCTCCTGAATGTGATGTAGTGTTCATGCTTTCGAGTTCTTTTACATTTTTTTAATGGAGTTCTTAGTAGATATGCTTAGGAGGAAGTTCATAAGGTTTAGCACTAGATGGCAGTAAAGACCAAAAGTTGAACGAAACCAGGGTGGAAAACTTGCAAGAGTAATAATTTTGAAGAAATATTATGGATTTGCACATTTTAAATCAATATCAAAGTTATCTTACCTAAAACAATAGCTAATACATGCCTGAAAAATATGCTGACATACTGTTTGTGCTCAACAGGTAGATTATCCTGGGAGAAACAATGGAAATATTGAAGCCAAATGGTTAAAAAACACAACCTAGTAACAAGGTGCCCGTTTGTATTACGACAGCTGTGCCCTCCCCAACTCCCTGGAGACAAACGTACGAGCTTTTTACGATATATGAGGATCAGGTCTAAAATACTAGAGTACAACTCTGTGCCTTCCGTCAGAAAACATGCATTCCCCAACCAGTAGAGAAATGTCTTCGCTTGGTATTTTAGCATTCTTCATTCTAGCATTTTCTTCATTTTTCAGAAACAGTTGGAAAATACAAAAAAATATAAAACAATATTAGGATGATGTGTAATAATTCTCACTATATTTAATGGTACTTTTTAAAAATTTAAAATAATTTCACTTCCTAACTTTTTGCCAGCACTTTATTTTAGAAAAGTTATATATCCATTGCTGTCCGTAAGCATATTTATCATTTTGCTTCTTTGCAGAATGTGAAGAGTTATGAGAAAACATTTTAGTCATATAGCCTTTGCATTCTAAACAGCACCATTTTCACCCTTTGATCAAAGATCCGGGGAACCTTAACACCTAGATGGACAAGTTTACCTCCAAGAAAGATCACAAAAGTAGGCTGGTTTAGTGAGTAGCCCAGTGGATCAGAAGTGTCTCCTCTCCACTCTGTTTTGATGCCGTTGTTCACTAATCAGCCCCTGTGATGACTCACCCATTACTTAATTGGAGTGAGTAGCTTATGCTTAGAGTGGGACCAGGTGCCAGGGGCATATACTGGACCAGAGACTATTTTTGTGTTTATTTTGTCTTTTAAGGTTGAAAAAGAAAAGTCTTGACTCTTCAGGTCAAGATAGGAAAGAACCACTAAAGGGAAAGATTTAAAATACAAATAAACAATAATCAGCTCCATAAGGTGTCAGTGCTTCCCTGTTGGATGCAGTTATGTATCTTTTCCATGTAATCCATCCAAACACAGGGAAACAAGGAGAAACAATGGGTTAACTGTATCCACTTTAGAAAAAAACTTCACTTAATACATGATCTTACTACAATGTTGTTACCGGGAAAAGGGAAGTAAGAATTACCTCGGTTCTTAGTCATCCAGAAAAAAAGAATTTTTGATGAGAGGCAAAAAGCATGACATAAACAAAATTTTTATTAGTGAAGTAAAAAAACAGTGAAAGATGGTCCACTCCCGAGAACTGGGAGCAGGCCAGTCCACGATAGGAAAAATGGCACCGTTCCTTTGTTTTTCCTGTTTTTATATCCTGGTTTCATGATTGATTGATTGAGTGAGTGACTGACAACTCAGGTTCCCTGCGCTCAGGTTGATTGACAGCTCAGGTTCCTTGTGCTCTGGATTGTTCCTTTCCCCTCCCTCTCCCCCTGCCCAGTGCTCATTTCTATCTAAACTGCCTAACAGTGTTCCTTTAAATAAGTTAATTTTTTAATTTTATATATAAGTGGGGTTTTGGGTTTGATGTTTTTTGTTGTTTCAGAAAAAGATATAAAGCTCACCCCCAAAACATGCATTAATATTTACTTGTAAATTTTGAAAGAAAATCTAGAAAAACGATCATAGATGACTAGGTCAAAAATTTCACATGTCCTAGCTTAGATGTAGAGCAAATGCACAAACCCCTTCTTTTGTCTTTGTTTAACTGGGTCTTTCTCCCAAGCTCCCAGACACTGGAAGAAAAAAATTAATTTTGAGCCCTATCTTGTGTAAAAGCCAATAATGATAGTGCTTCTAGGAACAAATGGCCAGTGTCTCACATCCCAAGTTAACCTCAAATGCAAGTTCCCCCCAGGAAAACAAGAGATGTGAACCAGGAAACAGAAGGGCCAGGGGACACTGAGCCAGATACTTCAGTCCTTCCCTGGACTATGACATCCTCCCCTGTGGTACACTCCAAAAATTCTTAGAGAGTCACCAAGAGAAGAAGAAATGAAAGAGAAACTAAACTCCATTTTCTAGCTGGATAGAGGGAAATATAAAAAGAGATTGTTAATTCAGACTGAAATTCACACCAGATGGCACTAGAAGTTCACTTTTTTTTCCTCCGCAAACGGAGCATGAAGGTTTGTGAAGAAGAGATTATTTTTATTCGACATAAAGAAGTTCCATTTAGGGTGGGCTTCATGGATACACAACCTGTGCAGACACATAGGGTCCCGCTCAGAAGACCCCACATTTAGTTCGATGGTCTGCTCTCACCTAGAAGTTCTTAATGACTTTTGGACAAGGACCCTTACATATTCATTTGCCATGTAGCCATGCTTGGCTATATTTTCTCTACTCCTCCATATTATGATGTGACTTTAATTTTTTTTATCCCACTGGAGACAAACCAATATGTTTTTTTCTTTATTTTCCTTTTGAAGATTAATATAGAAATTGATTTTCTAGGGCAACATAGAGAAGTTTTACATGTACTTTTCTGATGTTTTTCTTCTGTGGTGATAGATTTAGAAAGACTCAAGTAGAGAACTGAATGTGGAGAATTTAAAAGAAAATGCACGCATGCTAGATAAACCAGAATAAACGTACTTAAAGTATAAAAGTTGAGATGTTTGAAATCCAGAGTTGGTTTGCCTGCTGACAACACAGAATTTCCAGTGGTCACAATCTTCATGAAAATAGGACAGCAATAACTGTTTCCAGTTAGAAGCAAGAGACTTGAAGTTTGTGTCCATTATACTGGCCAAAACAGTCTTTTTTCCAAAGGGGTTGTTTGGTACATGACTCAGCTTGGGACTAACCCTGAGTTTTTATGGACTCCTGTGGTGGGGCCAAAGAGAAAACCACACCCACACTGAATTTTTTTTTTTTAATTGAAGTATAGTTGACTTACAATATTGTGTTAGTTTCCGGGGTACACCATAGTGATTCAGTTATATATGTATTTTTTCATATTCTTTATCATTATAGGTTATTACAAGATATTGAATATAGTTCCCTGGGTTAAACGGCAGGAACCTGTTGTTTATCTATTCTGTATATAGTAGCTAGTATCTGCAAATCCCAGCCTCCTAATTTGTTCCTTTTTCCCCCAACCCCCTGCCACCCCGCTTTCGCCTCTGCTTTATTTTCTGTGTCTGAGTCTGTTTATGTTTTGTAAATAAGTTCTTTTGTGCCATTTTTTTAGATTCCACATATAAATGATATATGGTATTTGTCTTTCTCTGTCTGACTTACTTCACTTAGCATGATAATTTCTAGGCCCATCCATGTTGCTGCAAATGGCATTATTTTATTCTTATTTTATGGCTGATTAGTATTCCACTGTATAAATACACCACAGCTTCTTTATCCGGTCATCTATCAGTGGACATTTAGGTTGCTTCCATGTCTTAGCTATTGTAAATAACACTGCTATGAACATTGGGGTGCATGTGTCTTATCGAATTAGAGCTTCCTCCATATATATGCCCAGGATTGGGATTGTTAGATCATATGGTAAGTCCATTTTGAGTCTTTTAAGGAATCTCCCTACTGTTTTCCATACTGCACCAAAATGCATTCCCACCAACAGTGGAGAAGGGTTCCCTTTTCTCCACAGCCCCTCCAGCATTTATCATTTGTTGACTTTTTGATGCTGGCCATTCTGACCGGTGTGAGGTGATACCTTGCTGTGACTTTGATTTGCATTTCTCTGCTAATTAGTGATACTGAGCATCTTTTCACCCGCAGTGAGATTCTTGTTGTAGAGATATATTCACGCCATTTCCCTTTCCTTTCCTTCCTCTCTCACCTAAGTTTTTGCATTCTGCTCTGTTCCTTTTTTACAGGTATTTTTCCTACTTTTACCTTGGACCCATTTGCAGTTCCAGAGCCACAGGAAAAGACAGGCAGAAAATAAGCTTTCCACTCCTTGAAACGATGACACTTTTGAACTTAATAATCTACAGTGAGGCAAGAATACAAAGAATATGATCTATCACAGTTTACTACATGCGGGAAATCTCATTTCATTTATCTTCGCAGTCCCTAGACGTGACCTGATATCTCTGACATCACAGGACATTTCATAATGCGTTCTCACACTCAAGGAAGGTTTCTTTGGCAGATATGCGTTGCAGCAGCTACTTGTATTAATATTCACTGAGTTCTCTGTGTGAGCTAGATGCTGATTCTCTCGTTTAGTTTTCATCACAACTGTCAGTATCCTCATTTTACAGATGAGCAAACAGGCGCAGGAAAGGTAAGAAACTTGGCCAAGCCTCATGGTCAGTGAGTGATAGGGCTAGATTTGAATCAAGCAGCCTGACTAATTCTGAATTATGATTGTGAACACACTGACCTCCTCTGGATCAGTCTTCAGAGCCAAAAAAACAAACAGTGGTAATAATTGCAAGAAGACGCATTGTTTATACATCAAAGCTAAAGAAAGGACTTGGCAGGTGGGTCACTTTGGCTACTCAGTCAATATCCCTAGTTTCTACTGGTGAAGCGCAGGAAAGGACTGTTTCCACATGACTGCATTTTAGGTTTCCAGACTCAAAAGACTTCTCTTTTCCTGTATTTCTGGCTCAGCCTGAAGCAGGTACACAAACTCCAGTACAAGGATTTCTTTTCAGATAGTTCAACTTCTTAAAGTCATTTCAGCGTAGCACTAAGAATTAGCTTAATCCCAATTTAATCTCTCCAAGATCTAGATCATCTATAGCAAAAGAAATGGATGAAAAACAATCCGCACTCAAACGTATTGACTGTTTGGCCTCTCATCACCAATTACCTTAGTATTTGAAAGCAGTGATTTTCTTTCAGTTTCTCTTAGGTGTTTTAGTGTTAGCTGCTCCCCCAGTTTCTTATGCACCTGTTAAGTGTCAGTCACTTTAACTCCATTATGTCTAATCGTTATAGCAGCTCTGTAAGGCAGGCAGCACCGGCTGTAGTTGTGGTATTTCACTGATGAGAAACTCCAGCTCAGGAAAAGTTATTACTCTCTTTGGGGTCACTTAATAAGTGGTAGAGGCTAGATCAGAACTCAGATCTCTGTGGCTCCGACGTCACTACCCTCTATACCACTCTGCCCTCGTATTATAATAAACCCTTAGCAAATACCCACGAATGTCCTCTTCTTCTTCTTCTTTACTAGTAATATCCCATGACTTTCACAAAGAGAAAAAAAATCATTATTAATCCCAACCCTCATTCACTGAGTATGATCTTTTAAACTATGAGATAAGTTATGCCAATAAATTGAATGTACCTTGTAAGCACCCCATAAAAATACTTCCCAAAATGGTTATCTATTATTATTTTGTCTTGCAGTTAAATAATCAAAATAGGAGAATCATGACAGTTTTTTAAAGCAGTGACGTTTTGTGAATCTGCACAGCCACTCTGTGGAGGACATTGCAAACGATGTTACATGGAATGTAGTGACTTGCTATTGTCCTACACACAGAGTGTCTTCTTTCCCCCAAATGACTGTCACAATATCTCTATTCTTCCCCAAAACATCTGAGACCTTGCCACTTCCTGTATTTTTTTAAATTGAAGTATCATCAGTTTACAACGTTGCATCAATTTTTGGTGTATGACAGCTGTTTCAGTCGTACACGTACATACATATATTCATTTTCATATTCTGTTTCATTATAGATTACTAAAAGATATTGACTATAGTTCCCTGTGCTATACAGAAAAAACTTATTGTATATCTATTTCATACATAGTAGTTAGCATCTGCAAATCTTGAACTCCCAGTTTATCCCTTCCCACTCCCTTTCCCCCCTCATAACCGAAAGTTTGTTTCCTGTCTGTGAGCCTGTTTCTGTTTCGTAAATAAGTTCATTTGTGCCATTTCCCCTTTTAAGAGGTAAAGTGTAATTACTCTTCACTTGAATCTGAGCAGGCATATGACTTGCTTGTAACCAAAACAATGTGGAGAAGTAACGTGAGACTTCTGAGGCTAGGTCATAAAAGGTGATGTAGTTTCTGCCTCGGTAGCTGGAGCATTTTTGTTGGAGCCCTGAGCTCCTGGGTCAGTCAGCTTACTTCTCTGAGCTACCGTGCTGTGAGGAAACTCAATCTAGTGTGCTGGAGACGCCCTGAAATTTTCATATATAGAAAGATGCCTGTGAGCCCTCGGTTTTCCAGCTCCAGCTGACGACAGCTGCAGGAGATTCCTCTAGCCAGACCTGCCTAGCCAGGAAGAGAGAGGTTTGAAGGTGACTTCCCGCAGCGGTCTTGGTGACAGCAGAGTGGTGGTCTCCCGGTTAGGATGTGGGAGCATGGAAATTTGCTATACTTTTTTTTTCTCCTGTTTCTCATTCCTTCACAGCTCCCAATTTTCTTGCCTATTTCTAAACTTGGACCCCTAGCCTTCTACCCATTCTCAGTCCCTTTTACTCCAACACATTCATTCCTTCATATATTCTTCTTTCATAAGTTAACAAATTAGTTTATCTTGCTTTCAACCAAAGACCTAACTGATACTCTTAACATTTAAGCTCAAAGAGACCTGTTGCTTTACATCATCATGTACACACATAATCGTCCAGCTTTGTTTCTAAGCAGAAGAATTAGTTCAGGGAACCTAAGTAGTTCCTAGACATGATGAACCTAGACATGATGTCTGGATCTCGGGAAGCCACTTTAAGATCATGAGGTAGCCAACATAAGAAAGATGCCAAATGATCTCAGGATTTCCTGATATTCAGTCTCTGGCCCAATGCCAGCAGCAGTCTTCTCCTTGATTTCTTGTTAAAAAAAGAAAGCAATCTATTTAGCCACTGTTAGTCATCTTTTCTGTTAATTACAGAAGGTCACAAAATTAACTGATACATACATAGAAACTGTCCCTGTGCATTCCATATGAGGCATATAGGAACAGGAAGTAAAGAGAAAGAAAAAAGTCAAAGGAAGTGGAGCTCAAAGACTTAACCTAGACACTCTGGTGACAAGTGTTACTGAGGATGCAAAGAGCAGAGGTGGGTCACCATGCTGAGTATTTGCTTTATTATTTAATAATAAGAAGAAAAATAAACAAATGAGGGTAGATAAAACTAACACAGAAGCAAGAATCAAGAAGCTTATGAGACATTTGAGCCATAGATGAAGTGTGTAGACCAAATGTGTGCTTAGCCCAGATAGAAAAGCATGAAAGGCCAGTTATTAACACATGGGGGACGGATGGTTTTGCAGTAAGTATAGTCTGTTTTGTACTGTTCCTAGATTTATATAGATCGTTGAAAATTCTGTTACTATGTAGTTTGAGAAATTTTCCATCGACAGTAAGTAGTTTCTACTCCTCCATGCCAAAACCAATGAGTCTCATGTGTTTTGACAAAATCACCATAGGTTTACAAAAACTCATGTATCAGACGAGGAAGGGTGAAGCAAAGTTTTTTTCTGCAAATACAAAATACCAGCTACCTGCTTTGTGTGTTTGTTCATTTATTTATATTTAAAGACTTAAGTATATTATTACCTAAGAGAGTCTGGGGTAGCTACTAGAAAAATAGAAGTGAATAAAACAGACACAGTTTCTACCCTTCTGAAACCTAGAAAACAGTAAGTGCAAATGAGCAGGCAACTACAGTACAGTATTATGGGGGCTTGGAGGAGGGAGACCTAACCTAGATTCAGGTGTCAAAAGACGACTTTTTGGAAGAACTGATGTCTGAACACTAGCTGAAGCTTTGTTAGAAAGGCAAAAACAGGAGAAATTTTTCAGGCTGTAAGGTTAGGTAAAGTGTGTAGATGTGAAACCAAAAGCAAAATCAATGAAAAGAAAAATTGAAAAATGGAATTAAAATTTAAAATGTTTCCTCTGGGAAAGACTACCTATTCAGAGGATAAAAAGACAAGCTACAGACTGAGAGAAAGTATTTGCAAACCACGTATTTGACAAAGGACTAATATCTAGAATATATAAAGCCTCAGAATTCAACAACAAAAAATAAATCATGCCCCAAAAAACAACGTAGTGACAATACCAAGTGCTGCTGAGGTTTTAGAGAAACTCGATTACTCGTACATTTATGATAGAAAAGTAAAATGGTTCAGCCATGCTGGAAAACAGTTTGATAGTTTCTCAGAAAACTAAACGTGCAGCTACCATTTTTTTAAAAGTGAGGAATTTTTATAGCTGTTGCCATTTCATCTTTATGCTGGTTCATGAACTATAGCTGAATGTCTAATTGTCACAATGCTGATGCAGTCAATCCGTTACTGTACAGAGATGCTCTCAATAATCTGTACTCAGATGGTAGAATGTAGGATGTTCATTTTCTAACTTTGTGCACATTTAATTTAATATGTAAAGTTTATTTCATTACATGATTATAATTTGGAATTCAGGCTCCTGTCCCTTGATATCACATTAAACCACTACATCACACACAAAAGAAAATCAGAATAAAAGAACTAACGACAGACCAGTTGTCCTGTAAAATCACTTTATTTTCTGCAACATAAACATCTTACTCAAGGAGTGTTACTAGAACAACCTGTTTATGGGGTTTTATAGTTTGAGGTAAATATAGTTTAAAAAAAAACTTATCTCTATTATGTAGAGTTGTAATACAAAAAAAGTGATTAATAGGCTCTATTTTTCAGAAAGGAGTTAGCTAGACTGCAGTTCTGCTGAAGAAACTCTCCTATTAAAGTCTATGATATGGAATGAAAAGATATGATTAAAAAGCCTTCTGATCAAAGGGCTTGAGATAATCAAAGGAATGTTTAGTTTCCTCCGCAGAGAGCCACCAGGATTTTTTCATAATCTCCCTTGGTTTCATCCTGTTGATTAAAAAATAAAGTATACTTAATGCTACCTGAAACCATAACCAATATAAGGTATTTTTTAATTGTAGAAGAATTATTGTATTAGTAGACTTAACACTTACAGAACATACATCACAGTGCATCAATTATCTAGGATCTTTGATAAGAATATCACTAATTAAATAATATAATTCATATAAAAAATAATCAGTTATTACATGAAAGACAACAACTTTCAAAACTCAGATTGCAAACTTCTTTGAATTAATTATATTATATTAGAGCCATTATTTTCTAAGAATGAAACATCACACAGAATTAAGTATAACATCATATATTTTTATATCGTCTTGAAGAATACCTGACAAGCTCATTAGAGAGAAAGACAAGCCTGTGATTTTCTCAGTTTTTCTTGGTAAATTTTAGTTATCTACTATAAATGCCAAATTGAATTTAAATAGTCACATATCTTTCATTAAGTCCAAAACCCCTTGACTTATCTTTCTATTTATTTTTTAACATTATAATATGATAACTTCAACCATGCATTTTATACATTTTGTGTATGACAAAGTTAAGGGAAAATTGAGGATAATAAATTTTTAATCCTCTGATCAATATTCATTGCAACACAAATCATTATCTCTCCCTGCTAAAATATTTTGATTGCTAAATTTATATATGGAAAACTATTTCCATAACTATTGAAAAATTTGCAGTCTTTCAGTATAAAACTCATTAGCAGATTTTACCAATGAAAGTTCAATTTACTTTAAACGATGTATCTTAATATAACAAATTAATCTTACATATGAAATTTACAGATACAAAAAGCCAGCCTTTCTCTTTGAAGAAGTTGCAAAGGAACTGTCACTTGCGGGGGTAGTATGATGAGAATCACAACGTACCAGGATGGCTTGGCAGAGAGAGACGCCGTACAACTTCTGATAGCATGCTTTGATGTCATTCATATCGATTTCAGAACGAGAAACCATAATCCTGATTAGTGTCTTATGACGAGTTCCAGCACCCTGTCCAAAGCAAATGATGGTAAGTGTCCTTCACCTTCAGAGCATCCTCTTAATAAGGCAGGATATGGGTTTGAATGTGAAGCTTTTGGTTTGCCTATGAAGTTTCTATGGAGAAACTATCTCCACATTAAAATACACACACACACTTTGCACAAGTGGTAATGAAATAACAAGAACCCAACAGCTACACCAGCAGCATGTAAGAACTTTTACAGCCTCCTAATTAGTCTTCCACCATCCAGTCTTTCCTCTGTCTATTCATTAATTAAAAATAAGCTTTCTAAATTGCAAATCTTATCATCTAATTCATCTATTTAAAACCCTTCAATGGCTTTCTGTTGCTTTTAGGATGAAAATCAATTATTTTATCTGGGCTTACAATGCCCTGCCTAACTCTACAACTTCTTCCACCACATACCATCACTCTAATTATATTTATTATCTTGAAAGGAATGTGCTACCTCCTCCTCCTGGACCAGACTTGGTTTAGCCCTTCATCTCTTCCACTCCTGCTCTCATCTGGCTAATTCCTCTTCAAATATCAGGTCTTAGTTTAGCTGACAGCAAGTCTACATTGGTTTCCAAGGTCTGGGGCACAGGTCCCTCTTCTGCTCTTTTACAATGCTAGGTGTCCATCATTACCCATCTAATTACCTCAGTAGATCCCAGCGGGCAGGGGGTCAGCACTGAGGGGGGCTGTACTGCCTACTACCCAGTGGCACAATGCCTATCACTTCATAGGGGCTCTTCCTATTACTTCTCTCTGAAGAGTTCCTTATTTGGGAGTTGCAAAGGAAAAAAAGAGACAACTTTATAACTTCTCACAATACGAGTATATAAGTGGCTTCCTATATAACAGAATGCATGCTGGACAGTAACTTTAAAGTCAAGCAGTTAAACTGGTATCTCAAACACATCCTAGTAACACCATCCACTTAGTAATCTTAGAACATTTTAAAGTCCTAGAGTGACGTTAAGCCACGCAATGGCATGGAAGACAGAATACTAAAAAAGATAAATGAAACTTAGAAAGGGGGAGATTGTAAAACTCACAACCTTGGCAGAAGTAGGTTGCTAAAATTATACATTAAAAGAGAAGGTATCTCACCCTTCCTCTACTGACTCAGGTTTTATGCGAATCATGAGTAATCCACAAATTACCTATGAGCTCACCTTACTATCTTACCTATTAAAAAAAGTAACAAATCTGGCAGAATTTTATTCTAATAAGGAAGTGTATTACCCTTTACACTGGATGGAAAAGTAGTTCTTTTTAAGAGAAAGATATTAAAATAAGTGAAATTTTCAAACAATAGGTTTTCCATTCTTCTCCCCACAAACAGTATTTTTTCCCCTAAGCAAATCATATAAGCAGAAGGCTACCTTCATGGCCTGATGAAGCTTCTCAGCAAAGAACATTGGTTTGCTTGTAGCACACTTCACTGCAAGAGAGGCATATTTTACTTCACATATTCACCACAAAAGGAGAAAGACGCATATAAAAGAAACAGGAAATACAGTTTTGCAAGTAAAATTCTATTCTCCATCCCTGTTCCTCACTACTTTGCTCCCCAGTATGGGATACTTGGCTTACAAAAAGCTATTCCCTAGATGATGATTTTGAATGTTCTGTCCCCTAACAATGTGACTTATCTCCTGTTACCTTAAATCCACCCAATAGCAACTTCAGTAATTCATGCTATCCTGAGTACACTCTTCATGGAAACAGGGAAACCATTAGGTGTTAATGGGCATGTTGGCATGCAAGAAATACTTTTTTCATGTTGTAATAAGAAAACAATTTTAAGTGGAATTGGACAGGCTTAAAATATAAGGCAACTGCCAAAGAAAGCACTTAAAACTTCTGTCAATTATCAAGATTCTCTACCCTGATACTCAAAGTGTGATGTCTTGACCAAAAGAGTTGGCATCAACTGAGAGCTGGTGAGAAATACAGAATCCCAGGCCCCACCCCAGACCTGCTGAATCAGAATCTGCATTTTAACAAGAGTCCCAAGGGATTCATTTGCATATTAGTGTTTGAGAAGCATTGCTTTAGAGTGCAGGTTCCCAAACCTTGACAGGCCATCTGACAAAATGGGAAACCTTTAAAATCTTTTTCTTCTGAAGAGCTTTTCAGAAGCCACCAGAGACCTACTGAAACAAATTCTCTGGACTTGCCCAAGATTACTCAATTAGCAAGTGACAGACCAAGATGTGGCTCTGCATTTATCTAATTCCAGATCCTGTGCTCTTAATAATCATTTTGAGTTTCCTCCGTGCCATGCCCAACCCGGTGTATTGCTTGGGGTAAGCAGGTGCCCAGTAAATATTGTCCACCTGTTTGTCTTTTTGAAAAAGGAAACACCTGTTATTACTAAGAAGGCCATTGTATAACTTTAAGTATTTATTGCCATTATCTTACAAGTTGTCTCTATTTGAAACATAGATAAATTATATCTTAGTTTTTGTTTTGTTTTGTTTTATTATATTTTGTTTTATAAATTATGGGACAGCCTTGGCAATGTAATTTCAAGTTAGAAAACTCTGCCCCCTCCAGGACTACATACCAATAACTGTGAGGCATTTCTCGATGTCGCCTTTCAGCTCCAGGTCCAGAACTTTGTTCATGTCATGCTGACTGTACTTGGAATACTTCTGAAATACTGAATATTAAATTTAAACTAAGAGATGTACAAAACTTCCTCTTCTTTTAGCAAAATCAGGGCAACTGAGTCAAAGCATTCCTTAGGAGCTTCAAAACACACATTTTAAAGCTAATCATTCAACTGAGCATATTTTGGATACTTCATCTTCTCCTAGGAATGTAACTCACATGGCTTATTTTGGTGCTTCTGTATATTTTGGGGAAATTCTTGCAAATGTTGACATTTATTATAAGTGGCATGTGATTGACAGCCATGGCACTACATCAGAGCTAGTGTCATAGCAAATGGATTTTCCCTCATATAAAGATCTGTGCAGTAAATTTCTCTTAATTCTAACATTAGCAATCAGAGTGCTATTACAAAATAACAAATTTTAGGTAGTCATCACAATCTTCCCTTTGCCTTGGCTTCCAGAAGACTCAGAGCTAAATCTTGTGATTAAAGGCAAGGACTCTTTTTTGGTTTTTGTTTCAAGCATCTATATACTGTTTACTAAAGAAAAGGCTTTTTTTGTTTTTCTTCATTGTAAGTTTATTTGTTCTGTTGTATGTGTGCATTTTGTCAGACCGATTCCAAATATTTGGGGGAATAGAAATAGTAAAAATAATGAACTAATGTTCTACAAGCCAAAGTCATAAAATGGGTTTCAAATACTGTAAAATGGTGTCTGTACAAACGTGGACAAATGCACAAATAGCAATAAGGGGTCAGAAGCACAGCATCCACAGTGACGCCGAGTAAGATTTCTCTCTTTCCTTTCTCTTATTTGTCCTCAAAACAACTGCATCTTTTATAAACAGGTCCCAGGAAACATTTGTTTTCTTCTTACCTCTGCGAAGATGGGCATAGCTTCTGGTGGTAAGAATGGTATTAAACACATTCACATCTGTCCCTTTTCTTCTTTCTCCTGCTTCATACAAGGCCTGTCAAGAAACACCAAACTCAACACTTGACTGTCTGCTGTCTTGATATGTGCACAAGAATGTTAGAGCTCTTCAAAGATTTTTGAGGCAGCTGCTTTGTGTCCAATACAATCAGAATAGGCAATGCTAAGATCACAAGTTCCCTAAAGATGGGGACCTTATTTTGTCAAGTATTTTCCACGGTATCTCTCCAGGTGCCTTGCAAACACTAGAGATGGAATATATGTTTGCAGAATAAATGTCTGTTGATTTAAATTGCTGTAAGATTTATGTTCTGTATCCAGACAACTCTAAGGGACTCTCTAATTTTTAATTTCACTTTTAATTGTTTAAAGTAATTATCAGCAAACAGTACTAATAAATCAATAATCCATCCATTACCAGATCTTGAATTTTGATGTTAGAATTTCTGGATTCAAATTCTGACTCTGCAACCTAATAGCTCTGTAATCTTGGACAAATACTTTGACCTTATTAAACTACAGAATTTCCTCTTTTGTAGAAGAGAAAGATAATCCTTGCCTTATAGTCACAAGCATGCTCTGTTAACTTTGAAATGTTAATTACCGTCATCCTCCTGGATCACACTAATCCATGTAGCTGCCATAAATATGTATCTAAGAGCCCTGATAGTCTTAAAATGGAAAGCAAATTCAGAAATGTCACAATCAAATAAGAGTGATTTCTTATTATGGAAATTATTCAAATACCAACTTTTTTCTTTGATATGATTACACAATTTCTAATATATTCAAATGGTCAAACTTCCAATGGACATTAAGTTATTCTGGACTTTTTAAGCAAACATCTGATATATATGCATTTATTCAACAAAAGTTAATGAGTGCCTATTATGTGCAAGATAATGTACTGGTACAATGAAGGGAGTGGGGGTGGACAAGTAAGTTTCTATTCTTACTCACTCACTGTGATGAATTTGTAGCAAATACTATCCCATGAGCAAGGTGTATGCAAATAATAGTTGTCTTTTGTTTGTTTTTTTAAACAAAAGTTCCAGGCCCTAAAATGATATAATTTTTCTAATGTTGCTAATGGATTGGTGTATATATAAAAAACCAGCAACCTTGCTGAAACTATAGATAACAATATACTTGAAAATATATAAATATCTTCTATTTTTTACAATTATAATATCATTATCATAATATTTTTATTAAACTTACACCTCTAAACCATTCCAGTGCTCACTGTTAAAGACTGTTAGACAGGCCTAGTCTTTCCACTTTCCTTAATAAAATATTTCTTGTCCCTTTCTTATACCTAGAAAAATAAAAACTCAAGAGTTCTCTCAACAAAACAATTCATGGGAATGACAAACCAAAATCTCATTGTTCTCTCCAGTCTCTCTCACCATCTAGTGAAAATACAAAGGCCACACTTCCTCTCTCAGGCCCCACAAGTGCAGGACAGTAAGCATCATTTGGAGAAAGGACTCTAGGTGCCCTTGTCCTGTCAGAGGAGCTCAGGTGGTACCTCAGCTCAGGATAGGATCGATTTGAAGAAGGAAGGTGGATTCTAGGAGGATTGGGAGCACTTGCTTACCCTGGCATCTGAATCAGCCAAGTCGTCGTTTACACCAAGATCCTCAGATCGGTCACCCTGAAAAATATCCCGTTCTCTTGTAAGTAATTTTCTAGCACGTAATCACACGATTTACTTAATTCCCTTCAAATCAGATAACTAGTATTTTTTTGTGTGAAAAAGTGAATTGCTCATTTCTATAGAGAGGTGAAATTTAAGATTTTACTTTTCATAAAAGAAGAGGCATTTCCTGAACTATTTGAGTTTTACCTTAACAAGAGACAGCAAAGCATTCCGATAATCTCCAGATGTGTCAAAGGTGATGTCTTTAGCCAGATCTCTCTTCAATTCTAATAAGAGAAATATATTTTACAGTAAACTAGTGATAAATAATGGTGATAATAATAATATCTCCATAATGGCCCACAATTTGCAAAGCCAAATGTTTTATGACTCATGAAACACATTTCAAATATTACCATTTTTTAATAAAAACAGAGAAATCAGAGCAAGTAAAAATTTTGATCATCAAATTTATTTCCTATAGGGCAATTAAAGCAATTTAGGTCATACTGTGAATGAAAACCTACAGTCCTAAAGCTTTAGCTATCAAGAATAAATTGCATTGGTATACATTACTAAGTCATACCAGAGTTTAGCACTGGTATGAATAAAACAGTTATTTAAAAGAATAAACCAGAGATACTTGCTTGAACACAGATCATTTATTTACTTTAAAAATGATAAATATCTTCTATGTAATATAGTTTAACTATGTAAGCATATGTATATGTATACACATCTATTTATAGATTTTAAACTTTGTCTAAACACCTCACTTGCAAAATAACGCTGTGTTAGAAAAAAATTAACTGAATTTATAACTGACTAGAAGACAGAACAATATAATAAGACATCATTGAACTACGCCTTGGAAAAGATGGAGAAATATGGATATTTACCTTTGTAAACTATGTTTTATTAAACAAAAAACTAAGAATAATGCCCCTCTTGATGATTATCACTGATAAATGGATCTAAGATAAATATTGGTAATGAGATAAGAATTGCAAGAAAATGAGGTTAAAACTTCCTCATTCTGATTCCTTTATTAGATTGCTCTGAAAACAGTTAGCAAGGGTGACTGTATTCCCTGTGCTTGGGATGAAAACCAAGCAGCAAGACCCTCTGTGGGGCCACATATCGGAAAACAAAAAGCTGGGTCTTGGGAAATTATCAAAGGAAAGCAGTGAGAGGCCCAGCACTGCCCAGAACCCGCTTGCAGATACTCCCTTTATGGTACTGAAAGTGTCATTTAAACGAGATGTTTCACTGAGTAAATAAAATGAGTCCTGGCTGCTGTTTCATCCCCGTGGGTCTGACTGGACGTAGAGAGTAAGTGAGTCATTTATGTTCATAATAGTAAAGTTAGTTTCCATCAGAGCATTATAAGCACCTAGCTCTTTACCGTTTCAAGGACAAAGGTTTGGAAATTCTTTTTGTTATCTTTTCAAAATAAAAGGCAACAGGAAATTTTTACAAAATAAATCTCAGAGGAAGAGGAAATGGTTTTAGAAAATTCTTTAAATTCAGTGCTTTGAATTGAGTTTTCCATTGCAATTATATGTGGCCATTTGTCCCGCATTTTCTATTAAGGTGCACGCCTGATGAGGGCTGGGACAACTGTGTCCCTTATCTGCACCTCAGCAACTGAGATGTTGTCTGGTAACAGTGTGGGCATGCGGTAGACACATGCCAAACAATGAAGAAATATTTTAATATGTAGTTTCCAAAGTCCCCATAATTAAAAGCCACACTCAATTTTAAGAGAAGTATAACAGATTTCCTTTCAAACTAAAACATTTAGATTGTTGGACACAAAAAAACTTACCTTCGCTATAGACCCTGTTAATTTCTCTGATTTCTCTGTTACTTCTTGATGCCAAAATTTCATTCAGAGTGTCTTCATCAGTTCCAAGGCCCTGAATTGAAAAAGAAGAAAAAAAAGAAATGTAGAAAAATCTTCATTCATGAACATCAACTAGTTTTGGTGTCCCCAAATTTGTTTAAATCTGATATTTAGTAAATTTCCCACAATACTTAGTAAATATCCACAGTATTTAATAATTTCAATAAGGTCTATTATATTGCTCTAAAAACAAATGGGTTTAAAGCTAATATTTTGGGCAAACATATAAGAAGTGAGATCTGTGACATAGTGTAACATCACAAGGGTAGTGGAAATAACATAGTTATCACCGATGTTTATTTATTCATTTCATTTCCACTGATTGACAGCCCTGTACTAGATGTTGAGAATACAACAGGAGGTATAAGTGGAATTGACCTATGCATTCTCTTGAGGAAAACAGTTTTGCTTAAATCAAGCGATTTACCTTCATAGCAGCACGGAGCTCATCAGCATCAAACTGGGCTGGAGTTTTCAATAGAGCCAAAACAACTTCCTCAAGGTGACCTGTGAGGGCTTTCTTCAGAGCTTCATCCAGGGGCTACAACAAAGAGATGTTATAACCTTCTAGTAAATAATATGCTAGGTAATGTGATCGTACCTAATCTTTAGGTAGTCTTCCTACCGATTCCTAAACCCAACCATCTTTTAAAGCTCTTTACTTTTACATAGAAAGGGGTACCCAATATTTCATGTTATTTTAATCTTTTAGATCTATATTCGTGTATAATTTCTTAAAAGACCGGGTGCTCAATCTTTTATATAGGGAGGAAATTACAAAGCTCAAAAGATTGGAGCTGTGTATTAACAGAAACAGTAGTAAGAATTCTTTACAAATAATGTATTAATAAATTTTCCAACCTTTGAGGTTTGCACTGTTGAAAAAAGCACCATAATCAGAGATTGACATTTTATAGTTGTCTAACTGCACTCCTTAAAGAAAGTACCCATATTTGGTATAAAAAATATAAAGCTTAATTTTAAAGTAGAATTATATGTATAAACTTACATTCGGACATTTAACAGCTTAGTTTAAATTTTAGCAGAAGACATGATCACAACATATTCCTTATTGACAATAGTAATCTTAATATCTGTCATGTTCAGATTAACGTCTTGTCTCCAATATGGAATACCACATGTGCAAAGAACAAGATGACAAAACAATGTATAAAACCAGTAAATTTGCTAGAATTGATTACATGGCAATATTGCAACCCCAGTCTTAGTTGTAATGGGAAAACAGTGACTAGAGACTGAAAGAACTAGGCAACTGTGTTTCAAAACCTATTTTTAAACCTAAGTATGGCTGGCATTTACTGTCTCGATTTACCACTACAACCTACCTTTCCTTTTTCCTGGAGATATGCCGCTTTGATCTGCTGGCGCTGTGCGTTGTTTCTCTTAGTTAGAATTTCAATGATGGTTGCTTCATCCACACCTGGAAATAAAGGGCACCTAGACTTTTAAAATCACTTTTCTTCATCCTTAATATCTGACATGAAATAATTCATTATCAAGATGCTCCAAATGAAGCTCTTAACAAAACTAAGAAGTACAAATTAAATCAAATGGATGGAACAGTACATATCAAATGGAAGCCCTTCAGATGACTTCCATTCGTTTGAATGAGAAAGGAAGAGGAAATTGTTCCTGAGCCTCAGTGTTACAGTGTTTGGTTCCTCTTTCAAACCCTAAGTATGAGCAGAGGCTTTGACTTTAGCATTGAGTCTCTGCCAGAAATGAGCTGGTAGGGATATCTGATGTAGCAGTAGAGATTCTACTGATTTGACCAAAATTTCCTGAGTGCTGAGAAAGGATATCTATATTCGTTGACAAAGAAGTCTTTTTATCTTCAAAATGAAACACTCTTTCCATTGCACATGTATGGTTTTCATAGCCATTCAAACAGCCATTCTGGAATGTCCAGGAGGAGAATGTTTTGGGGAGATATAATTACCTTTAACTGTTATCGCTTTATGCAAGGCAGCAACATCCGAGGATGGATTGAAGCTGGGATAGGGGCTCACTGCTGACCCAGGACCACCTTTGGATCCTTTCACAGTTTTCTGTGGATGAGAGAGAAATACATTACTGTCCATTCACTTGCATTAGTTCCTATTTTACTATTTAACTAAGTTTATTTTCTTGTCACTTGACTTACGATGTATTCCTGCTCCTCATTGTCAATAAACCAGGCCTGCTTGAGGAATTCAGATACCATTGCCATTTTTGAAGGATCTGGAAAAAAGCAGATGGATGCTTTTACAAACCACAAACCCACCACACATACACACCACTCCACCCCTCTTAAGTACACAAGATATACAGTAGTTTTGCCCTTACTTTCCAGGATTGGTCTTAGGCTCATCATAAGATGCTAGATGTAGGTTTTTTTTTTTTTTAAAGAGAGTGTCTACTGCCCTTGAACAGAAGCCTCAACTCAGAAAGTTGGCTCTTTCTCGGAGTATTCAGTCCTAACCTTAGGGATCAGATGACTTCTACAAGTAAGCATATAGGCTGAGGGAAGAGTTGGTGACTCCCTTCATTACTCCAAATTTATAAACCATCTATTGTATATGCCAAGCACTGAGGATGCAAAAATACTGAAACATCCTCTGCCTCAAAGAACTGAAAAGCATTGTGTGCTCTCCATAAGAAAACTCAAAAGCTAAGGACAGTTCTCAGAGAAGGTGCTGGCTGATCTGAGCCTCTCTCAAGAAGAACTGAGATTAGCCTGGCAGAAAAGCTAAAGAGAACAAAACAGAGAGAAGCTTGTCATATTTAGGAAGTTGAAAGAAGTTTACTGGAGCAAGAAATGTTAACCAAAGCCCAAATTTTAAAAAATAAATAAGTAAACTGTAAATGTATTTTCAAAGCTTTGGGAAAACATGAATAGATTTTTTTTAAAGAAAGTTGTATTTCAGAAAGATCATTGATCTTGTATCATAGAGTTTGGCCAAGAGATGGGCAAGATGGAAGATTAGAGACCATTTAGTAAGCTGTGAGAGAATCTATGTAGGATTAATGAGGACTTGAACAAAAGTAACAGGTAGAAAAAGAGCACAATATTTACATTTATAAAGTGAAATAACCCATGACAATCTGCAGGAGTGGATTCAGACTCAAAACACTATCTGTAAAAAGGTATTCCAGTGACATTTCTCCCTAGACTAACTCAGTTTCCTTTTCCATTCCTTGGTATAAAATTATTTCAGCACCCGGAGTAATTGCTACACTCACATTTCTTCCTATTTGAGCTGTCTAGACACTAGTCCTCCATGTGTTTTTCTACCCAACACACACACGCACACACACACGCACAAAACCCAGAAAAGGCTAATTTTATATCAGGTTCTTTGCTGTAACAGGATTCAGTAGAGTGAAATTGCACCATGCATGCCCTCTTTTGGAAAACTCTACCTTAAAGAAAATTTCTTGAATTGTCGTCATGGTTCAGCAATATTTTTATTTAATAAACCATGTATACTTTAAAAACCTAAAGTATGGTGAAAATTAATGCATTCTCTGGTTTATCTACAAAAGATGCCGTCAATGATCCTTTTTGTCTAGGATTGTGTTTTTAGAAGCCCATGCTCCTGGTCTCCACTGACCTAGCTCTCCATTCTCTTTTGTTTATTTCTCATGAGTACGTCTGAAGGCTGTTGGAAGGATAATCTTAGCAGTTTTAAATT